>NW_028327176.1:146393863-147643863 GCF_987537825.1 Furipterus horrens | reverse complement strand
CCCAAATGCAGCATTAAGAATTTAGATTTTCATTTTTTAAAATTTTATTTAAATACTAAATTTGGTATACTGTCATTCATTTCTCCCAGGCATTGCTTTTCCCAATATCTCCATAAGATATCTAGGCTCCCATATTGTGGGCCTATATATATTCAATTTAAAAGCAAATTAACTTATCAGCACTTCCTAAAAGATAAAATTCTAAAACCAGTGAGATCATTAGAAATAGAAAGCTTACAAATGCTATCAGTTAATGAGCCAATGTTCACATAACAGGGAATATACATTTAAAAAATCCTCACTAATCATCTCTAAGAACAGACAAACATCAAAGTGTATCTTAATGATGTAAGTGGAAAATGCTACAGGTTAGCCAACAAGCTACCTTAAAGACAGAAAGCACATCCGCACATTAAAGATTTATACCAAGGTCAAAATGCATTTACAACCAAACTTTCTGTGCTATTAACTTCTGGCTACCGAGTCACTACAATTAACCTAACTCAAAGTGATTAAAATACTCCTATAATTCATGTTGTAATGCCTGCATTACAATGTGAGAGGAGAAAATAATGGAGTCTAAAAAGCTATGGCTATGACACAAGAGAAAAATTCTCCTTATTTTAAATACACCATTTTAGGAATCTCAACATTCAATATTTGGTAGAGAACTGAAGACATTTTTCTAACAGCTTCAAGAAACATGCTACTGCAGTTATTATTTTTGAGGAAATATACAGTAGTTTTAACTCTAAAACTTCAGATTCAATTTTCTAAAAATAATCTGAGTAACATCTTTGCTGAAAACGCAATTAGGGTAAATTAAAGGGTTTGAAAAATCCCATCAAACAGAAAGGACTAGAAAGAATTATTAATTTTCCATTTCAATAGTTTGCCAATTCACCAAGTGTGAGGCACTGTGGAAAACAAAATTAAATAAGGTGTCTGGTAAAGGAAACATTTTAGGTAGAAAGTAATTAGTACTGAGAAAAAGACATTTGGTTTAGTTCTAGTACAGATACCAGCACATGAAGAGTTTCATTGTAAGATCTGCTTCCCTAGATTGTTTACCTTGCCCTTAACAGTGTAACATTTCTGGTTTTTCCACTGGTGATTCCTATTGGAAGACAGGGGAAGCTGAAGCGTCCTTAACCAAGTACACAGGAACATTTCTCTAAGGCTCACACTTAGGTCTGGATGTTGGCACACTTGCCTTCTACAAATAATGGGCATCATTCACTCAGGTTATTTCTCCAGTGCTGCCCTCTGTATAAATAACTGACTATATCAAAGGTCTCCAGGTTCGAAGCTGGTGAGGTAGCTAAAGTTATTCATTAATCAGACTTTCAAGTGTTTACCAAACAAACCTTCTACTCTAAAGCTTACTTATCCAAGAAGTCAAACATAATGGACCATTCCATTTAAGAATTATAATGTTGTGAAAATACCAGCTCTTTTAATACATGTGTGAATGCAGGAAAAACTTAAGTTGTTTAGATACTTGTTTTTCACATGTGCTGACTGGGAGACACAGGGCTGAGAGTGTGGGAAGGGGGAGGAGCTTAAGAGTTTTTTAAGACTCTCCCTATCCTGTCCTCCCACACCACTCACATCATCATCAAAGCCCAAGTCCTCCAACAGTGAATGATTTTGTCTTCTTTCTGCACATCCCCAACCTTTATGGATGGTAACATCCATTGGGAGTTTCATCAGATATATCACTTCATGTTGTTCATTTGATTTGTCAGCATCTGTGTTACAGACTGGGCCATAAAATTTTCAAGGATAAAATAGTGACTCACAGCTGTGATTCCTCCCACCCCCCCAACCCCCACCCCAGTTCATAGCACAGTACCAGGCACAGAAGGTACTCAGTAAATATTTGAAAAAAATCAATCAATTTAACAGCAAGTAGTCAGTCTGTTGTTGAGTTTGATTCTTCTAAGGTGTCTTTTCATTTAGCAAATAGCCTCCTAGTAAGAACACTGACCTTTCTTCATTTCTTCTTTCGACATCTTTTTTGTTGTTTTGTCTTTTCCTTTTTTATTTTTTTCTATTTTGACCCTCATTTCAATGACTGAAAATTATTTTTCACCTTGGAGGCAAAAATATTATAAGAATCTCTAATATTAAAAAGGGGAAGAAGCAACCAAGACACTTGTGTAAGAGTTTGTTTTTTATGCTTAGGCAAATAATGCACTAAGTTCCATAAACGGTTCTGTGAATACTCTTAAACTCACACATGTCAAAGCTACTGGGACATATTGAACATATTAGTGTGTGCTCCATGTTTTCAAATTCACTGCATATGTGTTTTAAGAACGTTCTATCCAAGATTGCTGGTATACATTTTGAGTAAAGAATAGAAGTACCTTATGTCAAGCCATATAGTCTTCTATTGCTTATGTAAACACTGAACCTCAGGAGAGATCTTTTTTTACATTCATTTAATTAACTCTTATATTAAAACCGGAATTAAGAACCAACTATGCCCCTGAATGTGTCATTTTCTCAAACCTTAACTATGTTAACTAGCCCTTCACTATCTTGATTTCAACACAAAGGAAAAAAACTCAGTGCTCAGTTTTTCCACAAACATAAAGACCCTTAGCTTCTCAGACATGCCGCCCAGCACGTGATCGACCCTGACCAAATCCGCAGTTACTTACAGCGTCACTTTAGTGGTCACTGTCGACCTGTCCGCCCCGAAATGGTTCCTGGGCTTCAAGCCGTCGGCGTCGGGAACTCCAGGCCATCTGCCCAGCTCTTTGCTTCGACTTCCTTCCCCGCGGCTGTCGAAGTGGTTGGGGAGCGCTCCCCTCTTGTGCTCCGGCAGCAGAGAGCTGCTCTTGACCGTGAGCTCGCGGGGAACAACCCGGGGAGTCTCCTCCCCGTTCTGTCCCACCGCAGCCTTGGCCGCAGGGCTGGAGTCCGGCGCGGGCGACCTCTTGGGCGGGGACCCCTTGGCAGGAGCCCTTGGGCTGCTAGCTGGCGGAATGGGCACAGCTTCGGAGACGCGGCTCTTGCTCCTCCTTTTGGTGGGGGACGTGGCCTGCAGGGGCTGTTTGCTCCGGTCCGACTCCCCTCGGGGCTGCCCTTTGGAGCCCGGGTTGGTCTTAGACTCCGGGCTTGAAGCAGAGGCAACGCCCCCGTCCGCCGCAGCACGCGGGGATTTCACTTTCTTTTCCGCGGAGACGTTTTCGGTGGCCGTGTTTGGCGCCACCTCGTAGTCGAACTCCGCGTCATCCCTCGCCGCGCTGTCGGGCAGTGCTGCGTCTGAGCCGGGGGAGTCGGTGGATTTCTGCGACTTCCTTCGCCTCCCCGATCTGCGGCCACTCGCCCTCTTATCCATATCGTCCTGATCGCTGCAGTCTTCTGCCTCCGGAGTAAGGACGACCGGCTCGTCCACCTGCGCCACCTCAGTCTTACTCAAGAAGATGTCCAAAGTTAACACTTTGGAGGGATGGGCGCGCTCGCCGGGCCCGCACTCTCGTCCTCCGAGCCCGGCTTTGTTGTTTGCCTGTGAGGAGCCGGCCCAGTTCTCGGAGTCCTCGGCAGGAGGGTCACCTGGAGGAGCGGATGCGTCCTCCGGGGACTGGATGCGCGCGTCCTGGGGGCCCAGAGAGCCTCCTTTGGCACCTCTCGTGGGTCGCTCCCCAGTGGGAGACCCCGGCACACTCCGAGCACCCTGGGCTGTCTCCTGTTCCCGAGCGGCGCCGGAGGAGGTGTCCGCCCCTGGACTGCGGGCTAGCGTCTCTGCGTTCTCCTGCCTGGGGCAACTCTCCAGTGAGGCATGCCGCTGCTTGGCAGTGGCAACGGCTTCTGGGAAGGGCTCTCCATCTGAGTTCAGAGGTTCTAGTGGGGGTGAATCACTTTCATGGCACAGTTGCACAGCCGCTGCTGCACGGCTACTCGAGCAAAGTGACGGCAGCTCAGCGTCAGGGGTGGCTACTTGGGCACAGGTATTAGAGGGCTCGCCCTCTGGCTCCTGGGGCAGGCCCTCCACGCACTTGTCGATTTGCTTTGGTTGGCTGCCCTGAGATTTCCTCTTCTCATCTTCTCTTTCAGGAAGTTGGGAAGAGGTGACATCTTTGGTAGAGGCAGATTTGGCATTTGAGCTGGTGGCACTTTCTAACCCGTTTCTGGTGTTCTTTCTCCTTCCTGCCGTGAACAGATTGCCAAGTTTCCCCAAAACTGGCTTCCTTTTGTTCTCTTCGGGTGTTTGTGCTCTGGACTGAAAAATAAAACAGAATTGGAGAGAGAAAATATGAAAATCTCGGTTTTTTTCCTCTTTAGTAGTAAGTACATTATGGAACTACAAGCCAAAATGATAATAGACCAGGGTTTCTAATTGAAAATGAAAACCGAATTATTGCTACATTCATCCCAACATAAACTGATTTTACTTAAACAAAATTTTTAACATCATCTGTTTGGTGCTACTTAGAATAACACCTACTTTAACTATTCTTGTGTTTCAAAGGAAGATTCGAAGGTCCAAATAATCACATCTACAAAGTAAAATATTCCCAGGTAGAATTCTCCAGCTTTTGCTTTTCACCTCCTTCCTGAATAAAGATGCAATTTCAAAACAGCCAAGCTTGACTATAGGGCAGCAGTAAACAGACACACACACACACACACACACACACACACACACACACACACACAGATATCTTAAGGCAGAATTTTTCCTGAAACACTGGCCTTTTTTTTTTTCCAGGTAAGGAAGACGAGGAAAAACAGTACTGTCACTCTTCTCCTTTAGAACTCCAAGAAGTCACATGGGTTCTACATAATTGCCAATGAAAAAAGAAAACCGGGATTCGAGCACCTGAGCCCGCCTTTGGCCAAACCAGCAGTTCACGGCGGGCCGGGCCTGCGCTCTTCCAATGGGAGAAGCGCGCGGGCACTCAAACGCCACTGTTGCCCCGGTGTAACCGATCCGACGACTTAGGAGTTCACCCTATAGGCTTTTTCCCGCGAGAAGTTCCCAGGAATGTGGATACGGGGAGTACACGGGGAAAGGAGGACAAATGTCCACGGCAACAGCCTTTGTACCCCCTCCGCTCGGGCCTGGGAGGCGCGGGTGGACAGAAGCGCGCGGGGCGCTGCCCATGCAGACCTCAGCCCGCTGGGTACCCGGCGCGCACAAGCGGGAGCCCCAGGACTCGACCCACCATGGGAGGGGGCCTCTGCTGCCAGCGACAATCCGCACGGGTCCCCGGAAGAGGAAAAACCTGTTCTTACACAGCCTAGAGCAAAACGGCCAGCACCTGGTGCGGCGCGGGAAACCTGGCACGCTCTCTGACCAGATCGATAAAGACTAACCAACCAATGGGCGCCGAGGCGGGCCGGGGTTTGCCCTGCATTGGGAGTGGGTGGGTGAGTGGCCCGGGCGGACAGGAAGGGGATGGAGCGTCTGAGTGAGAAAGATTAGCCCAGCCCTGGGTCCTAGCGGAGGGAAGCGTATTCCCGGTAAGGGCCGCACTGAAACCAAGACCACGCGTGTGGCTCCAGTAACTTAAAAATTACCTCTTCTACTTCAAACCCAGGAACTAACTTGAGCCCCGCCTTTTCTGGAAGGTGAACATTCGGGGCAGTTTTTACAATATTGACTGTTTACAGGAAGATTCCTGAATCACTCCTTAAAGCAACCCCATTTCGTTTCAGTTATATGCAGCTAGCGGACATTGGACATGGTGGGAAATAGGAAAGACTAAGATAAAGCATAGAATTAACAAACATTCATTGAGACGGTCTTGGCACTGCAACGTCATGAATTCCTGCGACAGCCTGATGAGATGCTGTTAGCCCACAGTAGAAATGAGGAAAGCGAAGCTTGGTTAGGGAACAGACTTAAAGTGTGTTGGGGTTAGGGGCAGAGGTGGGGGCAAATCAAGTCAGGATCCAAGTCCAAATCCTCAGCTTCCAGCCCTGCTCCTTCCACTCCACCACAGGGACACTTTTCAGAGGATGTGGAGGTATAGTATCAGAGAAGGAAAACTCTGATTCCAAAAAAACCTCCGCTGCCTTGCGGCATACCTCTTCAGGGGAAAGGCTAAGGGAGTAAACCCCGACAGAAAATCCGGAGCCGGAGTCCCTAAGGCGGTTTGACGTTGTAGTCAACACCGGCAACTCCTGCGGCGCACCTGAAGCCAAGCTGTATTGACTCCTCTTTCCCTTGGACCCTTCAGCTGCGAAGAGAGGGGGGGTCTGCTGCATGGGCAACAGCAGACCCTCCATATCACCCTGCCCAGGCTCTGTAGCTTCAGCTTCGCTGGAGAGGACACTCCAGCGTCATCGCAAGATGTCGATTCAACACGGGAGGAGACAGATACCGTGTCACTCCCGAGTCGGACTGCACAGCCATTCTCGGCGGTGCAGATAGACTCTTAAGAAGCTACACCATCGTCTCTCGAGACGGACGGCTGCCGACGACGACGGAGGTATAGTGGGCACCTCTGAGAAAGATTGCAGGCCGCACACACCAAGAACAGGCTCCTGAGGAAGTGCTCACCAACCAGATTCACTGACAAACTCCATTCTGTTTTGAGAAGCACCTGGTGGGTGCTTTGGAACTAGACAGCTGCTGCATGAGGAAACGGACCAATGTTCAGTCACTGGGAGGTTGCATGATTGAAATGATGTGCTTCTAAAATCTAACCAGATTTTGATTAATAATTCAATCCTTCAATGGTTATGTAACTAATACATGAAGAATTCACTGTGTTATTAAAATACATTAACATATTTCAACTTCCTAAGAAATGTTTTTGGATTCTATAGGCCAAAGGTATTATATGATTTTTAAACATAACACTATAATTTATGCCTACAGAGCATTCATTCACTATATACTTGCTAAGTGATTTATATGGATTCTCATCCAATCCTCCTAACAGCCCTTAAAGTAGGCAGTCTTTTTTTTTTTTTATGCTAATTTGCCAAGATTATTTATCCCTGCCCAAGGTCCCACAACCAGTTGTCTTTCTAACTCTGGAGATGGAGTTCTTTGTCACTGCTGCCTGAACAGGTTTTCAAACATATCCTGAAGCAGCCATGAAAATTGGTTTGAGTCCATTGGCTCCAATTCAAAAGAAAACAACTAAGTGTGTGTGTGGATCTATCCTGCCAATGAGGCTGCAATCCATTTTCCCCATACAATTGAAAGATGCCTGACCAGCAGTCCTCTCTGCTCAGTACAGACATTTTTTTTTTATTTCATCTTTGGCTATCACTGCATTTTACAAAACCAGTTGCTCTTCAGAACTCAGCCTTAATGATGGGGGACTCAAATGTTAGAAAATTTTAGTTTCAGATAACAGCTAATAAGGTTAGTAATCAATGTATTGTTTCAGGAAATGGAGGTATGAACCACCTTGACTCCAGGAAACCATAAGCTATTCCACCTTTGGGCCTCAGGAGGACTGCAAGAAATCAAGGTGGTATCTGAGCCTTTGTACTCCAGGGTGAGGCAACCACCACCCAGGACACAAAGACCACCACCCAGGACACAAGGACCACTGCCCAGGACACAAATGAAAGAATGCTGCAGCTTTTATCTGATTAACTTTTTCCCTGAATTCCAAACCCCTGACCTGCACTTTTCTTCTCCTTATAAAAAGGGTCCTTTTATAATGGCATTTAAGATCACTGACCATTTGAATAAAGCACCCATAAAGATTTAATCCCTGTCTCTGCTTATTGGGTCTGGTAGATGAGAGGCAGCATGAACACTGGCTTCTCTGGTTTCATTATCAACTACTTGACTCCTCTCCATACCCACCCACCACCCTTGCCCCCGACCCTAGGGCCAAAGGACAGCCAATTTATCACCTGCCAAAGATGTTCTATCTATTGAACTTACTAGAATTGCAGAATTTTGTTTGTTTATACATGAATGTTCAGAGTAGCTCCATTCATAAGTCAATATATGTCCATCAACTGGTAAATGGATAAATTGTGGTACATCCATACAACAGAATACTACTGAGCAATAAAAAGAACAGAACTTCTAAAACATGTAACAACATGGCAAATCTCAAAAGGGTTATACTGTACTAGGCAAAAGAAGCCAGACTCAAAGGTGACATAGTGTATGGTTCCATTTATATGATGTTCTAGACAATGCAAATCTAATCTGTAATCATGGAAAGTAGATCAGTGCTTGCCTGAGGGCAGGGTGGGGGTAGAGGTATGACTGGAAAGACACACAAAGGAATTCTGGGGAGTGATGGCGAAGTTCTATATCTTGATTGTGGTGATGGTTACACACGTGTACATATCTTTACAAACTCAAACTGTTCACTTAAAATGGGTACAATTTTTATATATAAGTTATATCTTAATAAAGTTGATTTGAAAACAAAACATTTCCCTGGGAAATAAAGAGCAGAAACACATTAGAGCTGGCTAAGGTGCACATTTTATAGTTCTAGTCAATGACCCAAGTCATTTCAAAGGCTAGGTTCTCGCTCACAGGGGATGCAGTCTTCCCCCAAAGGGCTGGTTCCCTGGGCTCTCCAGCAGCAATCTATGCAGGATCCTCTGAGCAGTGTTCAGCCAAGAACTGTTTCTTTCCAGTACTCAATGAAGAAGAATGAGAGAACAAAATACTGAATGGCCTGTGCGTTGTCCAGAAAGTGGCAGTAGGTCCCTCCTCAAGTAGGAGCCTTTGCACTTGGAGTCTAAAACCCAGGATAGGAGTCCACGGACTCAACCCCTTCTCCCTCAGCCTTGATGATAAACTGTTAGGAAGGGGAGTATTTTCCAAAGAGGCTATGAGGGTCCATCAGTCTTCTTCCTGCTCCACCCAGTCTCCTTCCTAGGCTCTCCTCTGGGGATGGGCAGGGTCCTGAGGGTTCTCAGACTATAGCAGAATCAGGCAATCCCAGGACTTTCTCTGTAGTTATCTTTTTACCATGTACTTTCTGCCCACCTTACTTAAGGCAGTTTGCCCTCCTCCCCCATGACCCACTGGGATGAGTGCAGTCCACAACAGGACTGTTTTGGGAATGGTCTATGGGTTGTGTGTGGGGATCTGTTTTAGAGCACACTTACTGACTTATATTAAGTGTGGCTCATTATAGGACACATGTAAGCATGTCTGTCAAGACCATATTCCAGGCAGGGTGGAGAGGCCCAGGCACCACTGGCTGCAGTGCTGTTCTACAATTCTCAGCCTTCTTAGTGTGGCAACACCTGTTATCAGTAGCTGCCACTAGTATTGTTATAAACACTTGTATAATTTCAGAGATCTCTGCTATTTCCTCAACCATTGGGGAGCAAAAAATCAGGAAATACAAGATAAATTGTTAACGTACTACCAAATTGTCAATATACCAAAATGTCTAGACATACAGGCAATATAGTGTGTTTACTGCATACCCACCCCCACCCCAAATTAAGTATTGGAGTCATTGCTTTAAATTTTGAAGTACTTCACATAAAATCATGTCTGAAGGTGGAAGGAAAAAATGTTGAGCATATTATTTGAAAATGTAAGTAACATATTGTTTAAAAATAAGTCATTCATATGTTTCCCACCTTTTCATTGCCCAGTGGAATATAAGTCCCTTAAGAGCAGGAAAAATGTCCTGTCTGCATTCCCAACGCCTAGCTCAGGGACTTAGAGCCAGACATAAAGTATTTGCTGTTACTAAAGAATTAGTAACATCCATCCTCTCTTCCAAAAGGGAGTTACCAACACCCTTGGAGATGACTATAAACATAGTTAGGTCTCAACAAAACAAAAAGAGAATGGAAATCTTTTCTGCATGAGACTTGGTGTGCTCAAGAATTTGCAGCTCTGTTTTGCCTGAGTGAATATTCTGCATGGTGATACAGCTGCTGGCACACAAATTTTACGTCTTCAAGTTTACTGCTGTTTCCCAAGCTAAATCTGACTTGAGAAAGCGGATCAAGATATTTCTACATGCACTGATCTGCACATCCTGCTAAAATGTGGTCATTGATGTATTGTACAAAAGTAACTCTTTCTTAAAAAAAAAAAAAGAAAAAAAAAGTGATTCCCTGAGTGTTCACATTGTTGATTTCTGAAAGATCTTAGCTTCTTAACTTCAGCCATGATGAAGAATGAATGAATCCAATGGATGGTATTACAAATGATATGATGAGCCATGTTACCTTTTTTACTTCAGGTTCACAGCATATGTGTATATGTGCTTGCATTAGTGAGGATATTATTTTTTCTGCATAGATTTCTGAAAAATGGCTTCAGCTGTATGGCTTCAAAAATATAAGGATTTAAGCTACTTCATTCACCCTTCAACTTTTTAAGATTTTATTTATTTATTTTTAGAGAGAGGGGAAGCAAGGGAGAAAGAGAGAGAGAGAGAAACATGGTTGTGTGGGAGAAACATTGATTGGCTGCCTCCCACGGCCCCAACCTGGGACCTGGCTTGCAACCCAGGCGTGTGTCCTGATCTGGAATCTAACCAGCAACCTTTTGCTTTTGTGGGAGGACACCCAACCTGCTGAGCCACACTGGTTAGGGCCATCCTTCAACTTTTAAATGTAAAATTATGAGTTAGAAGTTCTGTTCAATAAAAGCAAAAGATACTTTTGACAAAGAACAAATAAATAAGTGGCAACTGAAGAACAAAGACAGGGTGTACGTAAGGGGGAAGGAGAGAAAAATGTGAAATAGTCAAAGCTGGAGAGAAAATTGTGTGTAAAGTTAGGTTGCAAGAAAGATAAACAAAAAGCAAGAAAGACTTTCACAAGAAGGCATCATTCTTTTCTTATGATTTCCAGGATATGCATGCTGAAGACTTTTAGAATAAAAATTAAAATTATATTTTCCATGGTAAGTGTACAGGAGAATGTCATCTCAGACTCAGAAACCCCAGACAGATGAAGTTAAATTTAGTGGAGCATCCGGATGAATCCCTGATACCACAGACTTAGGCATTTAAAATTATCTACTCTCCTTCCCATCTCTCCATTTTGTGTTTTTCTTTTAGGTATTGCTTGTGTTAATATATATGCCCTGCTCTAAAAACATACATCACATGCATACGTAAAATGCAAAAGAAGAAAGTTCACATAAATATACCTTGACCTATTAAACACTAAAACTTTTTGTTTTAACTTTTTAAACAAATATTTTCCTCTTATATGTTACACAGTTCCCTCTCTTAGAGTATACTAAGTATAATTTAGCTACTTATTAATGATTTTGGAGACAGAACTATGGACCTCTGTTGTTCCATTTGTGCTATAATAGTGATTTCTTCTAGGGCTGTTACAATGAGTGAAGACTAAGGCTTGCACTATAAGACACACAGACTATAACACTATTTAGTAGTAAGAAGACCTCTTATGCAAAGAAATGTGAAATTACTGCATGGTTCTTTGAAATAATAGACAAGATTGACAAACCTTTAAGAAGACTCATCAAGAAAAAAAGAGGACCCAAATAAAAAAATCAGAAATAAAAGAGAAGTAACAACTGACACCAAAGAAATACAAAGGATTGTAAGAAAATATTTTGAACAACTATATGTCAACAAATTGGACAATCTGGATAAAATGGATAAATTCCTTGAAACATACAATCTTTCAAAACTTAATCAGGAAGAATCAGGTAATTTGAATAGATTACAACTAATGAAATTGAAGCAGTAGTCAAAAAACTCCAAACAAAAAAAGTCCTGGACTAGATGGCCTCACAAGTGAATTTTACCAAACATTCAAAGAGAACCGACACTTATCCTTCTCAAATTTTTCCAAAAAATTCAAGAAGAGGAAAAACTTCGAAGATCTTTTTATGAGGCCAGCATTATCCTTATTCCAAAACCAGTTAAAGACACTGCAAAGATTGGAGGCCAATATCCCTGATGAATGTAGATGCTAAAATCTTCAACAAAATGTTAGCAAACTGGATCCAGAGAATCCACAAATAAGATCATACACCATGATCAAGTGGGATTTATTCCAGGGATGCAAGGTTGGTACAATATTTGCGAATCAATAGACATGATACACCATGTAAACAAAATGAAGGATGAAAGTCACATGATCATATCAATAGATTCAGAAAAGGCATTTGATAAAATCCAGCATCCATTTATAATAAAAACTCTCAGCAAAGTGGGAATAGAGGAAATATACCTCAATATAATAAATGAAAAATTTCCAGGCAACATCATACTCAATGGCAAAAACTAAAAGCATTTCCCTTATGATCAGAAACAAGACAGGGATATCTGTTTTCACCAGTCTTATTCATAGTAGTACTGACAGTTCCAGTGACAGCAATTAGGCAAGAAAAATAAATAAAAAGCATACAAATTGCAAAGGAAGAAGTAAAACTGTTATTATTTGCAAATGACATGATACTGTATATAGAAAACCCTAAAAACTCCACCAAAAAATTACTAGTACTATAAATGAATTCACTAAAGCAGCAGGATTCAGAAATCAGTGGCATTTTTATACAACAGTAATGAACTATCAGAAAGAGAACTAATAAAACAATCTCATTTATAATTGCATTAAAAGAAAAGGTATCTAGGAATAAATTCAACCAAGAGGTAAAAGACTGGTACTCAGAAAATTAGAAGGTAATGAAGAAAGAAATTAAGGAAGATAACACAGAAGTAGAAGAATATATGGTGTTCAAGGATAGGAAGAACTAACATCATTAAAATGTCCATACTACCCAAAGCAATCTACAGAGTCAACACAATTCCCATTAAAATACCAATGGTATATTTCACAGAACTAGAACAAATATTATAAAAATGTATATGGAACCACAAAATATTCTGAATAGCCTCAGCAATCTTGAGAAAAAAGATCGAAGTTGGAGGTATCATGCTACTTGGTATCAAACTATACTACAAGTCCTTAGTAATAAAAACAGCATGATATTGGCCTAAAAACAGACATACACTGTATAGATCAGTGGAACGAAAGAGAGAGACAGAAATAAACCCATGCCTTTATGGTCAGTTAATATTTGACAAAGGAGACAAGAACATACAATAGGTTAATGACAGTGTATACAATAAGTGGTTTTGGGAAAATTGGACAGATATGTGCAAAAAAACGAAACTAGACCACCCCCTTACACCATACACAAAAATAAACTCAAAATAAAGACTTAACTGTCAGACTTGAAACCATAAAAATCCTAGAATAAAACAAAGGCAGTAAAATGTTGAACATTTCTCATAGCAATATTTTTTCTGATATACCTTGTCAGACAAGGGAAACAAAGGAACAAATAAACAAATGGGACTGTATCAAACTAAAGTGTTTTTTCACAGCAAAGGAAACCATCAACAAAATGAGAAGACAATCCACTGAATAAGAGAATATACTTGCCAGTGATACATCTGATAAGGGGTTACTATCCAAAATTTATAAAAAATGTATAAAACTCAAAACCCAAGAATCAAACAATTCAACTTAAAAATGGGCAAAGGACCAGAATAGACACTTCTCCACAGAGGACATAAAAATGGCCAATATGCATATGAAAAGATTCTCAGTGTCAGAGAAATACAAAATAAAGCCACAATGAGATATCATCTCACGCCTGTCAAAATGGCTACCATCAATAAATCCACAAATGACAAGTGTAAGTGAGGATATGAAGAAGAGAGAACCCTTGTGCACTGTTGGTGGGAATGCAGATTGGTGCAGCCACTATGGAGAACAGTATGGAGTTTCCTCAAAATATTAAAAACTGAATTGCCTTGTAACCCAGCGATTCCACTTCTGGGGATTTATCCAAAGAAACCCAGGGCACTGATTCAAAAGAATATATGAACTCCTATGTTCATTGTAGCATTATTTACAATAGCCAAGATTTGAAAGCAGCCCAAGTGCTTATCAGTAGATGAGTGGATAAAAAGGCTGTGGTACATTTACACAATGGAATACTACTCAGCTGTAAAAAAGAAGACAATCTTACCTTTTGTAACAACTAGTATAAACCTAGAGGGTCTTGTGCTAAGTGAAATAAATCAGTCAGAAAAAGACAGATAGCATATGATTTCACTCATATGTGGAATTTAATAAACAAAATAAATTAACAAACAAAATAGAAACAGATGCATAGATCTCAGAGATGAGGGGGTTTGTGAAGCCGGGTGAAGAAGGTAAGCGATTAAGAAAAAAAAACTCATGGACACAGACAACAGTGTGGTGATCATTGGAGGGACAGTGGGGTGGGGGCAGGTGGAAGAGGGTAAACAGGGGATAAATGGTGACAGAAGGAGACTAGACATTGGATGGTGGATATACAGTACCTTGTGCAAATGATGTGTTGCAGAACTGTACACTTGAAACCTGTATAATTTTATTGAGCAATGTAACCCCAATATATTCAATAAAAAAGTATGGTGGAAATAGTGGATTTATTTCAAGAAAATAGAACAATCTTTATCTTTGCAATTAATAGATTTCCTCAAAACATCTCAGTTCTCTGTAATTTCTAGTGAGAGATGTTAACTTCCTTGCAATATTTTTCAAAGAAGCAGAATGCATGCTTTCCTGAACAGAACACAGGAATACTACTAAATATGGCTCAAAACATTTATCCTCTCAAAAATTCTTCCTCTGTCATATGGTACTGAGAAATTTACATGAAATGATATGTGTAGTCATGCTTTGAAAATTACAAAGTGCCCTAAGATGGGGATGGTTGACATAATTAATAGCTTGATATTTTGCTGATGTTTCATAGCCCAAGTAAATAACTCATAAGATTAATTTATGATTCTCAGTTGATGAGATCAAGATGAAAATAACTATATTAGATGCAGTTTTAAAAGAGTTCTGTCTGCAGAACTTGGCACATCATTGTTTATGAGTACTTGCCTTCAATGTGTCAGGCCTGGAATAAAGAAAACAAATTTAAAAAGGCTACCTTTTTTAAAACCTTTCCCCCCCAAATCATAATGTATAGAAGATATGCAACTGGGCAAAGAACCTCCTTGACTCACTCTATGTGAAATAATACTTCATTTTCTATAACCTTATCTTTTTATTTTTCTTCATAGCACTTATCATTTCCTGAACTATGTTTCATATTTGTTGGTAGACTTCATTATCTGTCTTTCCTTACAGAACGTTAGCTTCATGAGATCAAGAATGTAGTTTTGCTCGCCTCTGTGTCCCTGCCCCTTCCGCAGTGCCTGGTGCCAATAGGCACATCAAACCATACTTTTCAGAGCCCTTCATTCCCTCACCCATCAACAAGTGAGAGCCAGACAACAGTGTGTAGTGAAACAGCCAATGGCTTGAGGGCAATGAATTACTTCTAAAGTCCACAGTGAACAATTCTCAGACAGGAATAAAGGCCTGTTTCTAACCTTCTCAAGTGATCACCCCCCCAAAAAAAATCCAGTTTCTGAAATACTCATCCTCTAGATTGTTTTGAGACTATATCTGGGAAAGAGACATGGAATGAAAAAGGAACACTTAAAAGAAAATAAAAGAACTACATATTCATACTTGAAAGTCAGAATATATATAAACCAGTATAATGAAGAACATATAAGTTATTCTTTATCTATTCCAAAACACCACTATTGCTATTTTTTTTCTTTCTGGCTCTTTTAGGATGTCATTATATAATGTCATTTTGTATTTTCTGTTTCATATATTGTTCTTTCACTGAAGCCGTGCCAATAAATATATTTTTATAATAGTATTTTTAATTGTTGCATCGAATTCCATTATGTTAATGTAGTACAGTTCCTACAGTTGTTCATTTATGTTTTTTTTTTCAATGCATTGCTGGCTGCAGAGAATATATTTGTAGCTTATCTCACACATATCCTTAATTATTTGCATTGGATACATTCCTAATTAGTAATCAAGGAATGAAAAAGAAAACTGCAACGAGATATCTTTACATATTCACCAGATTGGAAAATAATTAAAAAGAACAATAATCTCAAATAGTAGAGAGGATGTGGAGCAATAGGAACTGTCACACACTGCTGATCAGAATGTAAATTGGCACCACCACTTGGGAAGACACTTGGCATTATATAGCAGAATTAAAGATACGCACATCCTATGAGCAAGCAATCCCGCTCCTCGGTGTACTCCCTAGAGCAGCGTTTCTCAAAATTTTGGTTTCAGAACCCCTTGACATTCTTAAAATTTGAGGGCCCCAAGAACCTTTGTTTATGTAGGTTATATCTACCAACACCTATCAGGTTAGAAATTAAAACTGAGCAATTTTTAAAGTTCAATAGTACTCAGGACACATTCTATTAATCATCAGAGCAAGCAAGACATCATTGCATGTCATGCTGTCTCTGGCTCTCCACTCATGAGAGTGTGAGAGTGGAAGGCAAATAACAGCTTAACTTTATCATGGAAATAGTCTTGACATATGGACTCCTCTGAAAGGCCTCAGGAAGCCCAAAGGTGCCCAGACCCCACTCTGAGAACTGCTGCCCTCCAGAAGCTGCTAAATGTTATTCCAGAGCGCATGCACAAGAATGTTCATAGCAGTATTGCTTGTAACAGCCCCAACAACAAAGAGACCCAGATCCCATCAGGAGTAAAATAAATGTTAACTGCAGTGACTCATAAAATAGAACACAGAATAGAAAGGAGTGAGCTTCTGTTGCACACAATTGACAGGTGAATTTTATGAACATAAAGTTGATCAGAAGAATTCAGATACACATGAGGACATAGTATATAATTCCATCGATATGAAATTCAAGGACAAGAAAACTAATTTGCATTGTCTTGGGATATACTTATAGGCAGTAAAATGATAAAGGGAGGAGAGATGTGATGATCACAGCAGTTTAGATAGTGGTTATCTCTTGTGGTGCAGAGGTTGTCCTTAAATTTTTAATATTTTATCTATCATGGATTTTCCTACTAACTTTTATTTTGAAAACTACTGCAATAAAATATTATTTATCTTGCTTACTGAGGTTTCTGGCACCCCTTTAATCTTTGCCCCTGAGGAAAATGCTCTGCTCCCCTCACCCTAGCACTGGCCCTGGTGATGAGGGAGCGGCAGGAGTTGAGAACAGAAGGAAATCCCAGGAGACTTAAGAAGGGACAGCCATATGCTATTTCTTGATCTGTGCCTAGTTACACACATATTGCTTTATCATTATTCATTATATCTTTCTCATATATTTATATTTTATACACTTTTCTGAAGCATGCTATATTTTACAATAAAGCACATCTTTGCTTTCTAATGGCATCAAGATGTTTTATATACTTACCAGCTTTTTATTTTTACTCTTCTGTGATTTATTTTAGCTCATAATTCTTAAGAACGTACCATGTACCAGTGACCTCATAACAGTCCTGAAAGGTGGTAACTGTCATCTTCTTCTCACATTTGATAAAACTGCAGTGTGAAAAGCAATTTAAGTCATTTGCTTAAGATTACATATAGCTGGTGGAACCAGAAGATGCACATTCCTCTCCTTTCATTTCCTGCTCTGGTCCTTTTGGCTGTCTTTCTCTCTCTCTCTCTCCCCACCTCCCTCTCTGTCTGTCTGTCTGTCTGTCTCTGTCTCTCTTTCTCTCTCACACACACAGACACACACACACAGACACACACAAACATGATCAGGGAGAAAGGAAGTAGAACAAAACCAGAAAGAACCCAGATGCAAACAGTGTTGCTAAGGAGGGCGAGGAGGAGGAGGAGCAGGTACAAGAATGGGAGAAATGGATGATGGAAACCAACAAGTAGGGCTTGGGGGGCAGCTCCAAGGGAGCCCAGAGAATGGCACTGGGACCACCAAACTGGGGAGAAATTCACCGGTCAGCTCACTAGGCCTATACAATTATGGGTTTTCATTCAGTGTTTACTATCTTTTTCCATTCCCTGGTCTGCTGGCCCACCTACTCCCTTCCTTCCTGCCCTCAGAAAGGTCCATTTGATCTCCCCTCCCACAGAATTTGGTCCAAATCTTCACTCTTCCACTAGACTAGCGGTTCTCAACCAGTGGGTCTCAACCCCTTTGGGGGCCGAACAACCCTTTCAGAGGGGTCATCTAAGACCATCGGAAAACACATATATAATTACATATTGTTTTTGTGATTAATCACTATGCTTTAGTTATGGTTGGGGGTCACCACAACATGAGGAACTGTATTGAAGGGTCACGGCATTAGGAAGGTTGAGAACCACTGCACTAACTGTCCTGGGGGAATTGGGATCACATGTGCTCTGGGGATGGTGAGTCTGGGAAAGTTGCTACTCTCTCAGTTTTGCAAAGTAAAGCATTTCATCACCTCTAGCCACTTTGTTCCTGGCAGGCAGCATGAGCCTCGAATGCCTTCTCTGCCTCAGCTTGCATGTCTGGGTTGCATTTTGCAGATACTGCTCCTGTACAGGCTTGAGACGGACAAGCCTGTGCACCCAGGTTGAGCCTGCCCTAGTTCTGATTGTGCCTGGAGACACAGGCAGCAGGTTCCTGCCCACTTCAACAGTTGAATGAAAATGAGGATGTCCTCTCAGTGGCTGCCACACTGTTAGTACCTGCAGTGCCTTCCCTGCACCTTCACTTCATAATGCAGGGAAACTCAAGTGTGAAACAACCTTCAAAATGATCAGCCTGGCCAATATACCTCCTCCTGCAGCTCTACCCACCCTACTCCAAACCTGTTTACCAATACACATAGGCTACAGTTCAATTAATCCACTCATACATTTCTTAGATATTTACAATTAACCTTAACAAAATGATTGACCAAAATATCATGAATTTCACTTATTAAACTTAAAATGCTTTTTGAAAGTTTATAGTCATGATGCTCTTAAACCTAGATGTTTACTTTTTAAAAATTAGTGAAATCATTTTAAAAAGGTATTTCTTGTATAACACAAGGTGTTAAATCTGTGAAGATTAGGTGTTCATATCTTAGTGTAAAGACTATTTGACAGAGTAGTTATGAAGCCATTGTGTCTAAAATATCTAAGAATGGGGTAAGTGCTAAATATTAACAAAGAAAACATTAGCAATAATGCTAAGCACTTATTTGGGACTTTATATTTATGCCTCCATGATCAAAAGAGTAAGCAAAGTTTAATAGTCTTTACATAGACTTCTTTTTCTTAAAGGTTTACAAGATTGGCTTTTTCTCATAACTTATTTTAAGCCACAGCATCTCTCAAATGGTAGGGTTATAAGAAGCTGGATCTCTCCCATATATTTCTGTGTCCTAATAAAAAATTTCGTTTGGGCAAAGCATGTGCAATACATAATAACTTGTTATGGGGACAACACCCACTGGAGAACACATTTGAAAGATAACCTACATTTTAAAAGAATATGTAATAGAGTTCTACCTTCTCTTACCATGAAGAGAAATAAAGATCTTTCCTTACTCTCAACACGATGTTTCCCAAGTACTGTAGTGCCTTCCAAGGAGCTGGACATCAGTTTGCCCTTGACATTTAGAAAAGGGGTGGGAAGAAAAGATTCTTCTTTTTAACTGGCGGTTGGGGAGGATTAACTAAGTTCTTTATAGCACACTCAAAAACAGGTTTATGGAACTGCCATTGTAAGACTGGCTGATAGAACTAACTCAAATACATTTAACAAGAGTAGCTTGTTAGAGATTACCTGCAATATTTTAAAGATCACACACTGGGCATTTTCATTTCTACTTCAAGAGAAAAGGCCCCCAGGGTACTCAGTCTCTCATTATATTCCTTATACTCACAATTGTTAAAAATTTTAAGCCCAAAGACTATGCCAGCTCTAGACAAATAAACGCATTATGAAGTTAATTGATGTTGTTAATAATAATACAACATAATTCAAAACAAAGTCTTAGTCAATGAAGAGATCACAAAAGTTCAGTTAGTTTCTTACCATGACGTTGCTTCTTTTTTAGCCTTCTAGAGAAACACCAAAAGAATATGAGAAGTCAAATGTAGCTGTGCAGGCATTACCAATATCAGTCTTCTTCCTTCTCAAAGTAGTCCCGTCTAGTCCTCCCTCCAGCCTACCCAGTTTAACCCTCTCCAGCTCCTTTCCGGCAATGTGGCTGTCTCCCAGAGGCTGAGCTAAATGACAGATACTGTTTACGACATGAAAAGCACGTTTAGTAAGGGTGTGTTTGATTCAAGACTTAAAAGGGTTAAAGAGGTGCGCCCTTTTTGGGGCGTGACACTGAACCAAAGTTGCTGAAAAGGCAACAGGGAAAGTTTGGAGAAAGTTGCCCTGTATACATTCAATTATATGGGAAATCCGATTACAGGAGCTAGAAAATAGATCAAGGAGGATATTTTGGCTTTCATCTTCTTTTTCTGGTGAACAAGATCAACTTTTGTAATGCTTAGTTTTTGCAATGTCTTATTTTAATTCCAGTGTTTATATACTTATGCTTTTAAAAAAGATATGTTATATCTCATAAAAGCCACATACCATGTATTATAAAAATACAAAAAATTTAAGTAAGCGTGCAACATAAATAAAAAGGCAAAAATTATGTCCACTTCATTAAAACCCAAATACTTGACACCTAAATCCACTCACAAATATAACTTAGTAATTACCATAACATTTGCTCCAGTAGTTTCTACTTGGCATAAGTCTTATTAGAACTTTTCAGTATTTGTTAACAAGTTTCCTTCTTCAACAAAATAGTCACATTACCATTAGACCTATTAATTACTTATGCCTTTATTATTAGGTGATAGCAATCAGAAAAAAAATGCTCTCCTATTTTTTTCATCATGACCATCAGTATTAAACACATTTATTAAGTACCTACTGTCTCACGTCAATGTGCAAACATGTACTATTGATGATGGTGAGTATATGTGTGAGGTGCTATTCTTTTTTTTATAATTTTAATTGTAGTTTAAATCACAGTAAAAAGCATATAACAAAATATATCATCTTAATCATTTTTAGGCATACAGTTCAATAGTGTTAACAATATTTGCCTTGTGCCACAGATCTAAATTTTTCATCTTGCAAAACCGAAACTATACCTATTGAACAATGATTCTTCCTTTCTCCCTCTTCCTAGTCCCCAAAACCACCATTCTTTTTTCTGTCTTTATGAGTTGAACTACTTTAGGCACCAAACATACAGTGTTTGTCTTTTTGTGAGTAGTTTTTTTCACCAAGCACAATGTCCTCAAGATTTGTTCATGTTGTAGCCTAGGGCAGGATTTCCTCTTTTTTAAGGTTAAATAATATTCCATTGTATAGGTATGTAACACATTTTGTTTATTCATTCATCTATTGTTGAATGTTTGGCTTGTTTTTATCTTTTGACTGCTATGAATAATGCTGCAGTGAGCACAAGTATGCAAATATCTCTTTAAGATCCTGCCTTCAAGTCTTTTAGATATCTTCCCAGAAGTGAGATTGCTACATCAAATAGTAATTATATCCTTAATCTTTTGAGGAAGCGTCATACTCTTTTCCATAGTAGCTGCATGTTTTACATTCCCATCAACAGTGCTCAGTGGTTCCAATTTCTCCACATCCTCACTAACATGGGCTATTTTTAGTTTTTTGATACTGGCCATCCTAATGGGTGTAAGTTGGTATCTCACTGTGGTTTTTATTTACATTTTTTTAATAACTAGTGAGGTTGAGCATCTTTTCATATGCTTGTATTTGTAGCTCTTCTTTGGAGAAATGTCAGTTCAAGTCATTTACCCATTTTAAAAATCAGATTGTTTGTTTCATTTGTCTTTGAATAAGAGAGCTATTATTCTTAAGAAACATTATAAGAAATAGCTAACCACACCTATTTAAAAAATATATTACAAATTTCTCTAGGCTTGGCATGAAACAATTCACTCTCTCCTGGTCCAAACTTAGTGACAATTTCCTCATAATTGTTTATGTAAAAAGATAAAATATGAATACATCGAGAGTTAAAATCTCCTAAAGAAAATAATCACTTCCAATACTGAAAGGCTTATCTATGAAAAGACTCAATGGTAATTCACCAAGCATACTGTGCTTATAGAATGTCTCACCCATGGCTACATGAGGGTTCTCAAATTCATTATCTCATTCAGCAGCATTAATTGGCTGCCAGAGTGATATCAGTTTTTGCAGATTCAGGGACTGAAAGACAGTCTCCGCCATCAAGGAACTCACAGTTTGAGGTAAATGGGAAGGAAGGAGGCTAGATGTGGGAAGACAATGCGAGGTGATGCTATTGTTTAGAGCTGTGTATAGGCCACAGTGGGCATGTGACGGTAGCTACCGTTATGGCTGGCCTGTGTAGAAAATGTCATGTTTTACTGAAGGGCTGGCATTTGAATTAACACTTAAAATGCAAGTATCTTAGCACTGGGCTTTTTCTTTTTTGTTTTTTTCTTTTTAAAGAAGTATGGCTGGCAGCAGATAAAACCTTATAATCGAATATTAATCAATTCTGTGGTAATCATTTATATTAACAACATTTAGTATTATGGCTATACACAGACTTGACAACATAAACTTATTATAAGAATTCTTCTGATCCACCTGGTACCCACAACATATTCACTATGTAAGAGATAGAGACTATAAGGTTTAGTTTGACTTCTAGAAGCTTACAGACTTGCCTATAAAACAACTAATGTATGGGCAGGCATATAATTAAACTGCTAAAATGTGTAGAAGAGACACCTGTAATGCTTGAAGAGTTCAAAGAGTAAAAGGCCAGTGAGGGCCTGCCAGAAGCCTGCAAGAAGGACACAGGACAAGCCTTGAAAGACAGATTTAATGAGGTAAAAGTTGAGGTATGGCATTCCAGGTAAGGGGAAGAGCTGGAAGAAAGGCCACAGAGTAACAACAGGCGCAGGTGGCTCACTGGATTGACGCAGAGACGGGACATGGTGAAGGTCAGTGGAACAGTACGTGGAAGGCTGAACAAGACAAATCTAGTCTGGGGAGGGACTTGCAAGGCAAGCCGGGAAGCCTGGGTGTGACGTAGGAAACAGGAGGTCTTTGCAGGTTGCTGAGCAGGGAAGTGACATGAGGCAAGCAGAGTTGGAAGGAGACAAGCATGGCAGCCTTTGGCGGGCCTAACGGGACAGGGACCTGAAGTCAGCAGTTCAGACGTGGAAGGCTGAGGGGCTTGAAGTGACCCCCAATTGTGGAGAGAGAGGAGGAAAGAAAGGACTGAGGGAAAGCAGACAGTACTTTCAGGGTCCTGAATCCATAGAACCTTACAATGTAGTCTCAAGGCCTTTACTCAAACACTGGGGGACTGTCACTGGGGGGCCAGTAGTCCAGCCTGGGTCATGTTGAATTTAGGGGACAGTTAATGTTTCCAAATGGAAATGTCAATGTACCATGTAGAGCAGACCTAGAACTCATTTTCATTCTCAAGGCTATACATCTATATTTTATCTGAACTCTAAACCAGTCACATATTAGATCACATTTTGGTGGGAAAAATAGAAGTGACAGTTTATAATTGGCATTGTTGGCTCTATTGTAGAGCAATGAGTGCTATTATTTCCTGTGAAAGACACATTTATCCATCACCAGTTTACATCAGCATTATCCAGGTTTTGATGAGGAGTCAGCCCTTTTGCATGCAGCCTCTCCACAGGTGGTTCATGCTGAGCCACCTGGTTAGTGAGAAGTCCATTAATAAGCCCAAGTGAGGACTACCTTGACATGACTTATGGGTATTTCATCATTTTCTGTAAAGAAAGTATTTTTTTTTAAAGATACACTTTGTGATTATTATAATGAATGAAATAAAAATAGCAAGCCTGTAATTTTCTTTTTAAACAAACCAAAGGCCCTGGCTGCTGTGGCTCAGTGGATTGAACGTCAGCCTGCGAGCCAAGTGTCGCTGGTTCGATTCCCAGTCATGGCACATGACTAGGTTGCATGTCAGGTCCCCAGTTGGGGGTGTGAGTGAGAGGCAACCACACAGTGATGTTTCTCTCCCTTTCTCCTTTCCCCTCTCTCTAAGAATAAACAAACAAATAAATAAATAAATAAAATTTAAAAAAAACAATGAAATTCTCTTGCAAGTGGAGACTTCATTAAATTAACATCAGGCTGAGATGAGAGGAAGAGCTATCAGTTTCATTTATTTTTCAGGTTCACTCAAGGTCTCAGTAGCAGTGGGCTGTGAGCACCTCCTCCACAACCCTTTTACAAGTGGAGGCTCAAGAAAGAAGGGAAGTGCAAGAGATCCTAAATTCCAGGCCCAGGAGTCTCAGCCTCTTCTCTCCCGGGTAGCCTCGTCCTATTGCTTGGGGCTTGTTGTATTTGAGATATAACTATTTCTGGAGCAAATGAAAGCTAAAGGCAGGGTCCAGTCCTTTCTGCCAGTGGGTGTATCTTTTGTTGGGTTTTTTATACATAAAAGCTTTTCATACTGAAAAAAAGGTGTACGATTTCATTTGTACACATTTTTTTTAAGTGCAAATTGAAAAACGGTCATGTGGTCTACTCACCACTAGCAATGGGACTTTCCCCAGGGTGTGGGGAAAGGCATGAGAATATGGCATACCATCTCTTGCCTACCCCACAGCGGAATTCCCCAAAAGTCATTCCAGCTTCGAGGACTTTAGCCACACTCATTCTTTCTCAACCTGTGTTAGTATATAATCTGGAGCAGGAAGGCAGGCATGGGTGAAAGATTTCTGCCCCTGACCCTGTGGCTGGGTCTCTGCAGAGCACAGAGGTGGGGCCAGATGCAAAAGAAAGCAGAATTGCCAACGCCTGACTTTCCTCCCACATCTGTTGGCCCTGCCCTTCCATATCACATTGGAAAAAATTCACATAAACATACTTCAGCTACTAGTCACTGACAAGTGCATATAAATAAGTAAGAGCATGTGTTCATAGGGCCCAACAGATCTTCTCAGTGTAAATATTCAGTATTTGAACGTTAAGAATTTCAAAAAGAAACCATTTTTAAATTGCCATCCTTGACTTTTTTTTTAATGTTCTCAATCTACTATTACATTGGGTTTTGACTAGTTCTTTCATAAACCCTCTAGTGAGATGTTCCCCTCATAAACTGAACTACAGAATATTCTCTCTGTTCTTTGTCCTTTAGCAAAC
The DNA here is from genome assembly GCF_987537825.1 of Furipterus horrens. NCBI lineage: Eukaryota > Metazoa > Chordata > Mammalia > Chiroptera > Furipteridae > Furipterus > Furipterus horrens. Next base: position 147,618,829 of record NW_028327176.1, on the reverse strand, counting down.
CTCAGCCCAGGCACAAATTTGGTTTAAAGATGGCTATACCATGGCTGATGCTGCCCCAAAGCTCACATCCTTAAATGGGAAACACACTCCATTCCTACCAGGTGAACGAGGGCTCCTGGTGGCTGTTTGAAGATAGCATTACATCACCTCAACTTTGTGGACATACAGAGTGGGAAAAAGTAGGTTTACAGTCATATGTGAAACAGTTTATTCTTGTATCATTAGTTATCAACTATTGTATTATTTTTCATATGAACAACTGTAAACCTCCTTTTCCCCCACCCTGTATTTGAAAAATAAGCTGGGTAGAATTCTGAGAGGAAAATGACAACTATAATGTGACTCATTAGACTAAGGACACCCTGTGGTTGACTTTCCATGCCCTGCTGGAGGCATCAGTGTCTCCACAGAAGACAAAAATCATTCCATAGTTCTTCACCTGTTCCTCAATCTATGCACTGTTTAGACAGGCATTTAGCCCGTTTCCCCAGCTATTAAGTAACAAACTCAACTCTGTCACCTGGACAGGAAAACTTTGTGCTCTTGTTTCTATCTAGATTGAACAAAATGAACTGAAACCAACTCTGAACAACATATCACAACAAACTAAAATGATTTGAAATAATTATTGTTTTTGTTTTCAATCTACCCCCCAAAATGATGGAGGAATTATATCTTCTTTCATAGACATTATTTAAAGACTTCACATTTAAACTAGAAATTAATTTGAAGTTTTTCCTACTATTTTGAAGCAATTTTGTGTCTTGTAACACAGTCAAATAAAAACGACAACAACATTCTATTAAAACTATTGTCCCAAATATATTTGTGGAAGGAAGAATTCTTAAGTGGCTCCCAAATCCCTGCCCCATGGTGTACACGCCCTGTGTAACCCCTCCCTTTGAGTGTGGGCAGGACCTACCTGTGAATATGATTGATGTCACTCCCATGACTACGTCCATTTCAAGGAAAAGGTGAAGGGATTTTGCAGATGTAATTAAGGTCCCTAATAGGCTAACTTTGAGCTACTCAAAATGGAGATTATCCTTTGTCATGTAGGCCTGATCCAATCAGGTAAGCCCTTTAATTTATTTTTTATTCTTTTATTTTTTAATTAAAAAAAATCTGTATGTCTATATTGCTTCCATTAGAAAAATCTTAGCTATATAAAATTTGGGTCCACTTTCTTCTCCTTTACCTCTACCATTCAAACTTAAATCTTATTTTACTCAAGTAAAAGCAGAATCATATATCTGACACGAGAATGACATATTTCACACTGTTAAATTAAAAAGATTTCATTGAACTAGGTATACTCTTTTTTTCTCCCATCCAGCAATATGAGTGCATAAATGAAATTTATAATATCAATAACTGGATTCATCCTCTCATTTTCAATTCATGTCCAATTCCTCTTACTATATTGTCTTTCCATAATACTTCAGATATTTTAGTCAGCCTTACACTGTCCAACATTGGTTGTAAAAATTAAGATGTTAATTTAAGAACATTACGAAAATTCCAGACTAAGTAACAGTCGGCCCACTTTGTTGTTGTGAGAGGGCCTGGACAGCTATGGCTTCAATCTCAACACGGCCTCCTTTGCACAAAGCAACCATCACATGAGCCCTTTAAAAGAAGTCTGAGGTCAGAGACTTGAAGCGTCAAAGAGCCTCTCTCCTGATGGCCTCAAAGAAGCAAGTTGCCACGAGTTCTGTGGCTGCAAAGAAGTGGATTCTGTAAAAACCACATGAACTTGGGAGAGGGCCAAACCTGAGATAAAACAGCAGCCCCAGTCAGTATCTTGAATGCAGGTTGTGAGACCCTGACCAGAGGACCCAGCTAAGACTTGTTCAGACTCCTGACCCAAGAAACTCAGATAATAAATGTATATTTTTTTCAGTTGCCAAATTTGTAATAATTTGTTATACTCAACAATAGAAAACTAATTTAATATTCAATGACTATTGGCCACTTTCTGTGCACTGAGGAGTGTGGTACACTTTGCCATGCATTTTTTTTTTAAGTATAAGGATTAACACATGCATTTGCGGACTTTTAATCTACTGGCGATCATAATATAGGCATTTCTGTGAAGACAAAATAAAGCAGTATGTATCTATATTAGTCATAGCAATTCTCAAATTAGGAAAAGAACAATCAGGGAGAGCTTTGTGAAAGGCATGGCACACACTAGGATTTGAATTGTTTTGTTCAGTAAAAATGGTGTGTATCAATATCCCAGGCAAAAGGAAGCGCATGAGCAAAGCGGAGAGGAAGTGCAATGTCTCTCAGGGAGGTGCCAGGACAACACTCGCTCAGACATAAGCTTCCATAGGGATGGCTTGAGACTGTGTGGTGATCAACGAGTAGCCATTAAAAGGATCAAGAGAAGCATGTTTGTGTGTTAGCTAAAGTAGCAGTGCTTCGTTCTCCTTCTGGACTGAAAGGCTGACTGATTTCTTGGTACTGAAGAGGACATGGGGAGATCCTTTGCTTTCTCCCAGCTTCTCAGATGTTGGCACTACCTCCTCTGTTTCCTGCTTGCTATTCAATAAACACTAGGATTTCCTTTCCCTATGATATCCCAGGTGCCTTGTTTACTAACAGAGAGGAAATTTCCACTCTTTGCAACAAAGCACTAACTGTATCCATTACTTGCAGGTGATAGAGGGGTGACACACAGCAGCAAAACCCTTAAGTCTATACTGCGCTCCTCAGTTTAGAAGACCCATGCCATGCCTGAGAGTTTGACTGTGCTAAAAAGAAGATAATAATCTCAAAACCTCCTATGGTTTTTAGTGGATAGAATTCTGAACTAAAGTAGTCCTTGGTTTAGGAAAGACATTTTAGAATTATTTATACATTAAAAAATACACCCAATCAGCCCTGGTTGGCGTAGGTCAGTGGATTGAGCAGACTGAGCGCCACCCTGCAAACTGAAACGTAGCTGGTTCCATTCCCGGTCAAGGCACATGCCTGGGCTGCAGGCCAGGTTGGGGCGTGTGAGAGGTAACCAATCAATGTTTTTCTCGCACATCGATATTTCTCTTGCACATCAGTATTTCTCTCCCTCTCTTTCTCTCTCCTTTCCCTTTTCTCTAACAAATAAATGAGAAAGAAAATAGGCCCAATAAGAATAGGAAATATAGCCTTATACTGGCACGCTGGGCACAAGAACCATGCTGGGCCGGACCCTTGGAGAAGTGAGTGGAATTGGCTGCTGAGGGCCCAGGGAGGTCAGAAAGATTTGCGGCATCCCTGGACCTGACCATGCATCTCAGTTTCTGCGGCACTGAAACAAGACCAAATTAATCCAACCAAGCTCTGTCAAAAATGTCTCTCCCTTATCAAGAAGACCAAGTATCTAAATGCTTACATTACTGTATCAGAAGAGGTGGCCTTAAAGCAAGCTGAAGAATCAGAGAAAAGATATAAGAAAGGTCACTCACTGGGGGAGTTAGATGGGATTCCTTTCGCAGTAAAAGACAACTTCAGCACATCTGGCATTGAGACAACGTGTGCAGCAAACATGCTGAAAGGTTATGTACCACCTTATAATGCCACAGTAGTTCAGAAGTTGTTAGATCAGGGAGCTCTACTAATGGGAAAAACAAACTTAGATGAGTTTGCTATGGGATCTGGGAGCACAGATGGTATGGTATATTCGGACCGGTTAAAAACCCCTGGAGTTATTCAAAACAGTACAGAGAAAAGAGAAAGCAGAAGCTCCACGGTGAGAATGAGGATGCAAATTGGCTTATAACAGGAGGAAGCTCAGGAGGGAGTGCAGCAGCTGTATCAGCGTTCACGTGCTTTGTGGCTTTAGGATCAGATACAGGAGGATCGACCAGAAACCCAGCTGCCCACTGTGGGGTTGTTGGTTTAAAGCCAACCTATGGCTTAGTTTCTCGTCATGGTCTCATTCCCCTGGTGAATTCAATGGATGTGCCTGGAATCTTAACCAGATGCGTGGATGATGCAGCAGTTGTGTTGGGTGTACTGGCTGGGCATGACTGCAAGGATTCTACCACAATACAAGATCCTGTTAAACCATTTATGCTTCCCAGCTTGACAGATATAAGCAAACTATGCATAGGAATCCCAAAGGAATATCTTGTACCAGAATTATCAAGTAAAATACAATCTCTTTGGTCCAAAGCTGCTAAACTCTTTGAATCTGAGGGAGCCAAAGTGATTGAAGTGTCCCTGACCCACACCAGTTATTCAATTGTCTGCTACCATGTATTGTGTACATCAGAAGTGGCATTGAATATGGCAAGATTTGATGGGCTAGAATATGGTCACAGATGTGACATTAATGTGTCTACTGAAGCCATGTATGCTGCAACCAGGCGAGAAGGCTTTAATGATGTAGTGAGAGGAAGAATTCTCTCAGGAAACTTTTTCATATTAAAAGAAAATTATGAGAATTATTTTGTCAAAGCACAGAAAGTGAGACGACTCATTGCTAATGATTTTGTGAATGTTTTTAACTCTGGAGTGGATGTCTTACTCACTCCCACCACCTTGAGTGAGGCAGTACCATACGTGGAGTTCATCAAAGAAGACAACAGAACCCACAGTGCCCAGGATGACATTTTTACACAGGCTGTGAATATGGCAGTATTGCCAGCAATAAGTGTCCCTATGGCTCTCTCAAACCAAGGGTTGCCAATAGGACTACAATTTATTGGACGTGCATTTTGTGACCAGCAGCTTCTGACAATTGTCAAATGGTTTGAAAAACAAGTACAATTTCCTGTTATTCAACTTCAAGAAATAATGGATGATTGTTCATCAATCTTTGGAAATGAAAAGTTAGCTTCTGTTTCTCTAAAACAGTAGTGATAAATATATCGTGCAAATTAAAATGACTTAAAGATTTTATACTCTAGAAGAGTCACGTGATCTTGCTAAGTTATTGTAACTTGGTTCATTGTCAACATAATCATTCCTTGGAATCATGTTTTAAAATTCTTGTGATATAATTAATTATAAATAATTTGCCAGCAATTGTTAAGCATCGGCTAAGTGCCAAGTACAGGATTTCTACTATAGCACATGTTCCTGGAAAATTATGCATTTTTCAAAAATGTTCATTAAAAAGAACACAGCTAAACAAGATGGACCCAGAGAGGTGCACACAAAGACACATCATAATTAAAATGCAAAGGTTTAAAGACAAAGAGAGAATCTTAAAAGCAGCAAGAGAAAAGTAGTTAGTTACCTACAAGAAAGCTCCCATAAGACTGTCAGCTGATTTCTCAAAAGGAACTTTGCAGGCAAGAAGGGATTGGTAAGAAATATTCTAAGTGATGAAAAGCAAGGACCTACAGCCAAGATTACTCTACCCAGTAAAGCTATCATTTAGAATCGAAGGACAGATAAAAAAGCTTCCCAGACAAGAAGAAGCTGAAGGCGTTCACCACCAAACCAGTATTATATGAAATGTTCAAAGGTCTTCTTTGAGAAGATGAAAAATATGGACATTAAAAACAGCAATAAATACTTATATATCAATTGAATCTAAAAAAACAAACAAACAAGCAGAACAAAAACAGTCATGGATACAGAGAATGTTTTGATTGTTGCCAGATGGGAGGAGGGTCAGGGGGGATAGGCGAAAAAGGTGAGGGGATGACAAAGTACAAATTGGTAGTTACAGAATAGTCATGGGATGTAAAGTACAGCATAGGAAATACATAGCCGAAGAACACATATGCATGACCCATGGACATGGACGATGGTGTGGGGATTGCCTGAGGGAGTGGGGTTGCTTAGTGGAGGAGAGCGAAGGGGGAAAAATTGGGACAACTGTAATGGTATAATCAATAAAATATAATTTAAATAAAAATAAAAAGAATAGGAAATATACTTCATGGAAAAAAATAAATAATGGAAGCTTGTGGGATGGTAGACTGGCCTTTAGAAATAGTGAGAGACTGGGACTTAAAAAAGGCCGGTGAGATACTCCCAGTGTGTGGAATGGCTGAGCAAGTTTATAGCAGTGACTGATATGTAATTTCAATTGGTGCCATACTGTGCCAAAGCCTCAGTAAAAGTTTGCTGTACATAACTGCATTAGAAAGCAGTGGTTTGAGGAAATCAAGAAGAAGGGACTGGGTTCCCAGTATAGGCTGACTTGTAGCTAAAGGAAAGGAGGAGAGGAGAAGGAGGGAGTGGTCACTCCAAGAAGGATGGGGAGGGGTGGCTTTGGCTTTGCCTAGAACATGGAATGAGCTATCCCTCTTTTTATTTGCATATTAAAGGACAGGAGCCCTCCTGTGGCTAGAGGTTTTGGGGGACCTCAAATAGCAGATATTTCCATTATATTTTTATAAATTGCAACCATAAGGGTTAACTACGTACCATACATTTTGCTAAGTAAGCTCTTTATGTACCTAATCTCATTGAATCCATCCAGGTACTTGTTATAATCCCTTTGTTCAAATGAGGAAGCAAGTTCAGAGAATGAAGGTAACTGGCTCAAGGAATTAAGCAACAGTGTCCGGATTCAAACTCAGGACTGCTGGACTCCAAATCCCACATTCTTGACTACCCCTCTCTCTAACAGCTTCCACTACCCTGCTCTGCCATGAACCACTCTGTTTCTCTCAGTTCCTCTGTTTTAGTTCTCACAGCCTACCTGCTTAACTTTCTCTTAGCAATCTCTTTTTTTATCACCACCTCTATGGCCAATGTACTTCTGCTATTTCTTGGGGGCATCCAGCCATCTTCTGAGGGCCTACCTCTTGGTACATTTCTATGCCATAGATACCAGGTCACATTCACTGTAAAGATGAGATGCTCAGCCTTCTGAAACACATTAGGGGACGTGGCTGAGGCCACACAGGAAAAGGCAAGGCTAGTTACTGATAAAGGTAATTTGTACACTGGGACCCACAAAATAGAGGTTGCCCCAGGGCCCCAGCCCTGGTCACAAATTGAAACCTAAGTCAGCCTGCTCTTATGGGAAACCTGTCAAGGAAACCTAACATATACCCATCACAATCCTCCAACTCAGCTTTAGCTAGCTTACTCTATTCTAGAAAACAGGACCTCCTAGCCTCATCAGAAAATCCCCAACCTCCTAGCCCATCCTTGGTTCCATGTCGCCTCTTCTAACACCCTGGAAAACTCTCTCATGCCCCAAATCCCTCAGGAAGAGTGCTCCACTGGTGGTGAGGCTCTGTACTCCCCCAATCCTGAACTGTTTTCCTTTGAATAAAGGATATCAACCTGGTTACTAAATTCTGTTGTTTTTGTCATTTGACGGTGTTATCTAGGGACCCTTATTCCCTGGCCACACTGAATGGTGAGCCTTTTAAAACTGCAAGTCAGACCATGTCTTTCCCTTCCTTAAAATCTCCCCATGGCTTCCATTATATTGAGAAAGAAATTCAGAGCTCTTACCATGGCCCCCAGCCCCTGCGTGATCTGGCCCCTGCTGACCTCTCTGCTGGTCTCTGCTTCATTCCCTCCTCCCTGTCCATGGTCTCTTTACCCACCGCTCAGGACCTCTGTGCATTGCACTCTTCTGCAGCGCCCTTCTCCCAGACAGCCACATGGGTTTTCTTCAGATAATTCAAGCCTCTGCAGAGAGGCTTTCTGGGACTGCACATCCTATCTAAAATAGCACACCCTTTCCCCCTCATTTCTGTTCCCTTTGCCAGTGTTGTTTCTCCCCAGCACCTATCACTAGCTAATGATATAATTTATATCTATTTGATTTGACATCTGTCTCCCTATTAGAATGTAAGCTCTTCTGGACTAGAGATTTCATCAGCATTATTCACACTAAAAACCCAGTGCCTAAAAGAGCTGGTTCATAATAGGCATCCCACATGTACAATGCAAACTTCAATGCCATTAGCTGAATGAGTAAATGTATTTCACAGATTTGTTCTAAAGTGAAAGGCTTGGAGTCTAGCCTGTTCAGCACACAACATGCCTGATTGGGGTAGATGTGTCGGTCAGGTCCCGTAAGAAAGTACAGGAAGAGTGGGAAGATTTGATGACCGTCTCATGTGTGTAGGACACAGAGAGAGCCCCTTAAAGTAGTGTCCTACTCCAGGGCAAAAAACAGATATGAAGGGCAAGGAGGGGAGCGGATACCAGGACAGGCAGACATGCAGAAGCTGTGCTGAGAGGACACGGAAAGAAACTGAAGAGCACTGCCAGCCTGCAGCAACCTCATGGGGAGGGATCCCACAGAATCAATGCCCACCTCACCTCCCTCCCTCTCTCTGATTTCCTTCCAGGATACCCTTCGGCGAACCTGTGGGGAAGCCAGGAGGCCACAGCAAGACATTGCAGGGTGGAGAAAGGTGGCAGAGTGACCCAGAAGGCCAAATGGAGGGTCTGAAGCAGAAATGACAAAGGACTTATAGGGCATCAGTTAACTGGGGCTCTGCCTCTTGCTGTGTCCAAAGGACATGAAGATGACATTAGTCAAAGGAGGAGTTGGAGGCCTCATCACCTTAAAGACCATGACAGAATATGGCAGACCTATGCATCATGACTTAATTCTACTGGCTGCTAAGTAGAATTACCAGTTGGAAAGGTTTTGGAATTTGTCTCTTCATAAATTTAGTTTGTCAGACAGAGTTCTTTCTTCTAGGCTAAACTTTCACCTCCATTGTAGCAGCCAAATCTCTTTTAATACACAAATCTTCTTGATAATGCTAGGCAGCAATGAGCAATGTTAACTTGGTTTTATATGTCCCTTAAGACCTGATAATCATTTCTATAATTACGTCTTCCCTGACATCACAGCACTGAGAGAACAGATTTTCTAGCAAAAAAAAAAAAGAAGTGATGATTCCGTACCTCACTCTACATACAAAATATATCTAAAAATGGAAAGACATAAATATAAGAGCTAAAACTATAAAATCCTTAGGAGAAAACATATGTAAATCTCTGCAACTTTGAATTTGACAATAATTTCATATAACATGTAAAGTACAAGCAACCAAAAAAAAGATAAATTAGACTTTATCAGAAGTAAAAAGTTTCGTGCTTCTGAAAACATGATCAAGAAAGTGAAAATACAACCCATAGATTGGGAAAAAATATTTGCATATTATGTACTTGATAGGGGTCTAGTATCCAGAACTCTTATAATTCAACAATAAAAATACAAATAACCCAATATAAAATTGGGCAAAGTACCTGAATAGACATTTCTCCAAAAAAGATATGCAGATGGCCAATAAGCGCATGAACAGATATTCAACATCATTAGTCTGTAGGGAAATGCAAACCAAAACCACAAGATACAATGCACTTCATACCCACTTGGATGGCCATCCTAGAAATAATGGAAATAGTGTTGGCAAGAATGTGGATAAGTCTGGAGTGTTATACATTGCTGGTGGGATCGTAACAAGTATAGCCACTTTGGAAAACAGTGCACTAGTTTCTCCAAATGTTAAACATAGAGATACCACATGACTCAGCAATTTCACTCTAATGTACATGTCCAGGAGAATTGAAAATGTGTCCACACCAAAGCTTGTACATGCATGTTCATAGCAGCATTATTCATAATAGCCAAAAAGTGGAAACAGCCCAATGCTCATTGACTGATGGATGGATAAACTAAATGTGGCACATCAGCACAAAGGAACAAAGGAATGTTGCTTGGCAATAGGAAGGAATGAAGTACTAATACATGCTACCACATGGACATGGAAGAACCTTGAAAACATTATGCAAAATGAAAGAAGCCAGACACAAAAGCCCACATACTGTGTGATTCTATTTATATCATGTGTCTAGAACAGGCAAGTCTATAGAGACAGAAAATAGATTAATGGTTGCTAGGGACTGGGAAACACAGGGAACAAGGAGTGACTATGGGGTTTCCCTTAGCAGTAATGAAAACATTCTGGAATTAGATAGCAGTGATGGTTATATAATCTTGGAAATGTACTAACAACTACTGAGCCCTCCTTATGTGTCTCTCCAGCTGGCTGTTCCTGAGTGCTATTCTTTATAGTAAACTGGTAATCTCATTGACCCTAAATGGGAAAAAAGCTGAAAATGAATAAATTATCATTGGAATCAGAGTATGAGAAAATAAAGGACTCCACTTTTGCTGGCCAGAAGAATATTCGAGGTCCCAGCCCTTGGGAAGATCTTAACCTCCTCCAAAGACAAAATACAAAATCCAGAAATCCTTAAGGCTAAGAAACTTGACTATGTTCATTCTTTTAAAAAATGTTATCATCACTGGAATTCCCACTACATACTCCTACGCAGTGGGAAGAGAATTCCAGACCTGCAGAAGCCTGCATATGAGTAACCTGATGGTAGATAATCTTGATAAAAAGTCAGGTACAGTTCTTTATACTTCCCAAGTCTTCCACTTGCAAATGAAAGTAACACTGACCAAATGTATTTTATGCTTCTCAATAAAAATGTGAATACTGCTAATTTTTTTTTATAGGACTAAACAATGACTAAATTAGAACAGTGTCTGGCATGCAGTGAATGCTGTGCTGTGTAAGAATTTGCTATTATTGCTTTATACAGTTTCTCCCAATAAAAACAGTATAAGGTAATGAGCAGGCATTATAAAAATATCTATATGCACATATGTAACAGGATGTTAAAATAGAGTGTTTTCTGCTCAGTTTCACCTATGCCTGAAAATCTGAGAACAAATCTATAGGCACCAAATACCTGCATATTCCAAAGTGAGGTGCTAGACCACCTATGCAAGGACTTCCCCAGGCAGTGTCTCAAAGCTAGTGGAAGAAACTTTGAAGTTAAGCTTTGGCTGAACTAAGTGGCTGGGTTGGTGAAATATGGGGTGGTCTGTAGGCTTCACTTTAACACTGGTTTCTCTTTTCTGTCCTGGGCAGAGGGGAGCAAAGGGGAAAAAATTGGAACTATTGTAACAATATAATCAATAAAATATACTTTAAAAAAAAGCTGCAAAAGAGATATCATTTGGAGAAAGCAGCTGGAAGGTGGGATTTTTCTTCCCCATTCTCACTTCTCCCATAGAAGAAAGAACACAGGGTCTTCCTCTTTCTCAAGCTTAGTGAGAGGCATTTATTTAGGGGGACAAATGGAAAAGCTACATGTGTGTCTCTAGGAGGTTGGGTGACACAGAGGTCTCAAGCAGGCAAGGACTCAGATTATTGGAGTAAGGCAAAGAGAAAGGGGAAGGCATTGGTACGTCAAGTGATGTGAGGGCCAGAGGATGTGAGGGAAAAGCATGAAACAGAGGTGGACCCAGCTGGAGAAAGCCAGCCTGGAGAAGTCTGAAAATGACTCTGGCCAAGAAGGAGGTGGTTGTAGAGGAGGGACAATGGGACTCTAATACAGTCAGTGAGGGGTGAACTCAGTGCCTAAGGATTAGGGTAAAGTTACATACAGTCAGCCCAAGGCATTGGCCATCCTGGAAATTACAAGGAGATTTTTGTCCAACAGAGAAGCCCTAGAGGAAACCACAAAAGCCCCTGTAGAGAAGCAGCTATAAACATCCACTCACTACAGACAACACCTTCAACACAAGTATGTGCCCTTTTCCCCCCTGAATCTCTGCTCCTTTTGGGCTTAACCCACATGAGCTGGGATTGAAGGGCAAAAGAGCAAAATTGGGGAGGAGGGAGGACTAGAACCAGCTATGCCCTTTCCTCACTGCAGGCTGCCCACCTAAAACCCACCCAGCACAGGCAAGTGGGCAAATGTTCACTTGAATCAAATGTGGAGGCTTAATTACTACATTCAGCTAGACATTTGAATCACTGAAATAAAGCTTTTATTTTCTAAGAGTTTGTGATAAATCCAGGGGATGGAAAAGAAATAGTCTATAGAATGTGTTTGAGTGGATAGTGATGACAAAGAATAAGGTGGTTTTCTGCTTTCACCTACTGAATTCCACCCATTCCAAGTAATGGCACTCACTTAAGGAACCCTCTTCAAAATACAGAAAGTTGAGCTGGGTTGGGGCTCTAGCTTGAGGGGATGACCTGGACATGAGAAAGGCACAAATGATAACAGAAAAACCTCCTAGATGACAAGGAAAGGAAGTATGAGATCAATATGGAACAAAGTGAGGTCTGTACATGTTATGGCTCCTCATATGCTGCCCCCTTGCTTTTTTATTTTTTTAACAAGGTTACTTTATTTTTATTCTGTTATTTTTATTTTATTTTTTATTTATCTGTTTTTAGAGAGAGGGGAAAGGAGAAAGAGAGGGGGAGAAACATCAATGTGCGGTTGCCTCTCATGCGCCCCCAACTGGGGATCTGGCGTGCAACCTAGTCATGTGCCTTGACTGGGAATGGAACCAGCGACTTGGTTTGCAGGCTGATGCTCAATCCACTGAGCCACAGCAGCCAGGCCCCCTCTTGCTTTTTGAAAATGAGAGGAAGAGAATGAACATGAAATCATAAACTACATGTAAGACATCGTGAAGGATATGCATGTCTAATTGATGGAAATGATTTTTGATTAAAGTATATAATCTTGATGTGAAAGCCCACAAGACTGTGTTTATTCATTTATTCAAACATTTATCGAGCATCAATTATTATCTAGGCAGGGTTTCCCTTGGCTTGTGTTTATGTCTAATTAGAGGTGCATACTGATTAGAAAAAGCCTCTCTTAACAGTAAGCTGGGAAAGGCATGTTTCAAAAGTAAAGCTGTCGTCAGTATTCAAAGTACGTGTGTGGATCTTACATGTGTTCTATAAGAATGGTATGTTTGGGTAGAAAATCCATTTACCATCGGTACACTTTCCTTTGGGTTGTGCTCTGCCAAATGTCAACTGTCCTTAGCAGATGCAGAAGAAGCACAGCCCAAAGCTTCGGGCATGCCCCACATGGCAGTTACTTTCAGCACAAGAGTTTAGAATTCAGCGTGTGCCCCAGTTTCTAGATTGTATCTGTCACCAGCCTCAGCCAAAACCACAGCTTAACTGGCTTTGTTGGGTTACAAACATAATTGGAATTAAGGTTTAGAAGAAGAGATGAGGTAGATCTGACCTTTCTGACATCCAAGAAAATGAATGCACACTCATTATTTTCTTTCTCATTTTTGTGTACCCTCATTATTGGAGTGCTCTTTCATGGTGCTCAGGTCTAACCTAGATGGCAGCACATGAAGGGGGTGTCCTGGAATCTTCTCAACCTCAGGGAGCAGAGGTGGAGACCACCGATGGCCCTCCACAGTGTGTCTCACATGGCAGACAGCTACCTCCTGGCTCAGGGGCACAGTCCTGGCATGGCTGCTGCTGTCGGGCTCTCCGCCAGAGAGAACAGCTGTGCCCTCCTCCTTTGCACAGTGACAGGCAGAAACTTCTGCAGTGTCCCTTGCCCTAAGGGAAGGGAACTGGGGCCATGGTACACCCCTTTCAAAGGGTCCCCTGCTCTGCTCGGGATCAACTGAAAGAGAATGAAAGACCTTTTCATAGCTTGAGATCCTTCAGACAGGAAGGAAACCTTCACACCCTCTTCTGATGAGCCCCATAAAAAATGGATCTTTCTCAGCTGAGGAATAGACTCTTGCCAGAAGGGCAAGAGTCTGAAGGTAGGGTGGGGGTGACAAAAAGACCTGTTGGACACGTGCCCCCCTCTTTTTTACTTTTCTGGTTATTTGGTCACACCTCAGATCACCAGGGATGATGCCTTGCTAGGAGTTTTCTAAAACTCAAATAAAGCTTAATTTGAGATCATCTGAGGTAATTCATTAACTTTAAGTTGAAGACCAACCTCAATATGTTATCTAAAATAACATAGGCTGAACAGGACTAACTTAGAAACCATGACTCACTGCTTCAGCTGAACTTGACATTTTAGTTCCTCGAACTACAGCAGAATGTTCCCTCAGTAAACACCATTTAAATGAATGTTCACTATTTATTGAAAGCACAAAATGAATCTAAGATTCACTTCCTTCATTCACTTCTGCCTCTAAACCTTTTCTTCCTGGACTTTAGTTCACTTAGAACATTCCTCCTGGAAGTAAGCTTATGCCCCATACAGACAAAATATATTCACATTTAGTAAAATACAAATAGGATGAAACAATGATCAGAACGATGTCACTTTTTGGCTTTGGAATTACAATTGGAGAAATACCAAAAAATATTTCAAAAGTGGTTGAACTAATCTAGAAGAAAATATGCTGGTCCATATTACTATGCCTCCAGCTCTACATGCCAGGGTATTGCCTTGTCTAAAAATAATAATAGTAATAATAATAATACTTTATCAAGTATTATTAGTTTTAAGTGTTTTATATGTAATAAACTCCCTTAATCCCTATAACCTCATGAGGCAGATGAGTTAACTGAAGCACAGAAATGTTTAGCCCAAGGTCATATGGCTATCAAGTGGCAAAACGTGTAATTGAACCTAAGTTGATATGACTCCAGAATGCATGTTTTTAACCTATCACCATCACCACACTGTCTCTCCACCTTTTCAAAGTGCTTGTTGTTTTACATAGATTGACCTCACTTCATGTCCCTCATGGACAGTCCCTAAAACATTCACAGAAGGAATGTCATCTATTAAATCGCATCTACAAGCCAACTCATTTTTAATAGTGATTTATGGATCAGGGGAAATGTAATTTCACATGCTGAAATGATCTAATAATCTTAATTCTCAGTCAGCATTAAAAAAAAAAAAAATCTCCTCCTTAAATTCCCCATGAATTAATCACAGATAAATCCATAGCCATGTCATTCTTTGCTGTCACAGCCAACAGGAAACTCAACCAGAGTCTGACTCAAAGTGTACTTGAGACGTATTTTATGAAATGCTCTTTTGGTGTTAGATTTAACCCACATAATTATAGAATGTTAGAGCTGAAAAGGGCCTGGGAGTTTATAGAATTTAAGCTCCTTAAATGAGGCTGTCCAAGGATACATGGGTTGCCCCAGGTCCTAGAGCCATTTATGGAAGGACCTTCCAGGTTCAATGCTTTTCTTCACTTCACCATGCTGCCTGCTCTGCGCTGACATTTTACATAAAAGAGTAACATGTTTTCATTACCTGGGGCTAAAGACACTTCCCTATGCTCTGTACAGACAAGTTTAATACCATTATATTCTACCAGTTGGATTTTGGAAATATACCCGATCTACTTGAAATACGAGTTAGGTGGTGTTTACTTTTTCTTCATTTAGAGAAGCAGACAAGTAAACATCATAAAATGCTAGGAGAAGATGAAATAGGAGTGTGGCAAGTGAAAAGGGTATATTACTTTTCATCCTACTTACCTGGGTACTTATTTCTTATTATTCTATTCTATTTCATCATCAATGATTTGTTCCACATGAAAATTGGTGATAACTCTGAAAACCATAGAAAATGTAAGTTTTGTGAAAGAGAAAACATGTCTCTTTTCAAAATATTAGATCCTTGGCCTCATGTCTGGTCAATGAGCTCAGGAACTCCACAGCCTGCCTGCCTCTCAGCTGCTTCTGCCAGTCCATATGAATATAACCACTTGTTTGCTCCCTCCAAGTCACAGATTTCATCTTATTATCTGTATCTCAGAAACCTGCAGCAACTATCCACTGACTCCAGGAAAAGCCCAAAGTTTCAAAGTCCTAAACGGACTGCAAGCCTCTTTATATAGATCCTTCAAGCCCAATTGCCTTTGTGTACCTACACAGTAACACAGATTTCACATTTGCTGTTCTGTTTCATTTTAATTTTTTCATGTAATTTCTCTTTCCTTCCCATTCATTTCATAAGCTCCTTTAGAGCAAGGAACAATTTTTACACTAAAAGCATTTCCTCTGTGCCTTAAACACATAAAAGAACTAAGTAAGTATCATTAGGTAATTATTTAATTGCTTTTCCATTATCTTCCCCCTTTTTCATATTCTCCTTGAAGAGCTAGCAATTAAAATATTTGGGGTAATTTTATTCTAAGAATCTAAAACCTATGAAATGTATCTTTAGGTAGAGACTTTTACCTATAATTCATGGTTAAATTCAAAGATAACCTGTTAAAGTGTTCATTAATAGGTTAAGATAATTAAGAAAATAAGAACAGATAAATTCAATCATTTTTTGTTTTAAAAATCAACCCAAGTTTGCCTCAACATTGGTGGTTAAAGGGGACAAAAATATAAGAACAAGAATATTAATGGGATTTCACATACCATATGCTTAAATATTTCAAAGTTATAAATCAAGCTAGTAAACTGTTAAAGTACATTTTCATTTCTTGCCTTTAAAAATATACTTCAGAATGACCTCAGGTTTGCCTCCTTCTATTCCCTCCCGTCTTCTCTCTATGTTACAAGTGTCTTCCTGTCTGCCAGTAGACTTCTATGTTTGCATATTCAATTCAGAACACATTCCCTGCCACCTCTCAAGCTTGGGGATATCCACCGTGGGAGCAGGGCGTGACTTCAGAGGGACAGACAAAGAAGAAGTCATTTTTAAACGGGATCACTCTTGTCCAGATCTAGGGGAGATACTGAATCTACACATTTTTTTTACTTCTTAAATAAATTCACTCTGAATTTTTAGCTGCACTCAAAATACCAAATAAAAAGTAAAACATTTATGACTTGAAAATATCAGTTAAATTGTTCAAAGGAGTTTCATCTTTTTAAATGTAAAAGCACATAAAAGAAAAACAAAGTACAATTAAAAAATTTGCAAGTTACTACACACTGTAACTATTCCTGGTAACACATAAATATTTTACTGCAAAATGGTTTATATTAAAGACATTGGCAAAGATCCAAGATGGCAGTGGAATAAGTGGAAGCTACACTAACTTCCTTCCAGGACAAAATTGCAATTACAACTAAATTATAGAAAAATCATCCTGAATAATTAGATGGAGAGAAACCTTATAACCAAGGACTTACAGAAGAACCACATCACCACATCAAGACCAGTAGGAAGTGTAGAGGTATGAGAGGGTTGGCTAGGCTCCCATGGGTGGCAGCTTAAGGTCTGCAAGGATATTTCAGTGAATGAAGGGGTTCCCACTGAAAAGTGTGGAGTCTAAACCCCAAACCAGGCTCCCTAGCCTGGAGCACCAGAACCAGAAAAGGCACCCACATAACATCTGGCTGTGAAAAGCAGCAGAATTTCTGTCCACCAGGAAGAGATGGCTAGAGACACAGACACCCTCTTGAAGGCCTAATGCACAAAATCTCATGTGCAACAACTTACCCTGGGCTCTAGCAGAGCAAAAGTAGAGCAAGCATGAGAAGAGTTGGGGGTTAGTGGATCAGGAGAGAGAGGTGAAGGGTCAGCCACCAGCATCTCTGTGCTCTGTCATTGCCCTTACTGCAGAAGCCATCTTTCTCAGGCAGAGCACTCCCCACTATGTGGCATCAGGCTGGGGGAAAGCAATAGCCCCACCCACAGGAATCCTTCTTGCTGAGAAGTACAGCTAGAGAATCTTTCAGTGACTAAGCCTAACAGACAGCCTGCAAGTGGAGGAAAATCACTAGGAGCACAGAGACTTTATCTGATCTTTTCCAAGGCCCAGTCTGGTAAAAGCCAGCCTTATTGTTTCTGCACACAAACAGGCCTAGAAGAAGGAGCCACAAGCTGTGGATAGAAGAGAACTCCAAAAAGGCTGCCCAGGGCCAGTCACAGGTAGTGTCTGACACAGGTATGAACCAGAGTCTTTGCAGATCTATCTAATATATAGAAACAAATACAAAGAGGCAGATAAAATGGGAAGACAAAGAAACAGGCCCCAAATAAAAGAACAAGAGAATTATCCAGAAGAAGAGCTAAATGAAATGGAGGAAAATAATTTATCAGATATAAAGTTCAAAGTAATGATGATAAGGATACTCAATAGCATGAAAAAAGAGACAGAAACAATGAAAAAGGACCAGTCATGAAAAAGGATGCAATATCTGAAATAAATAACAGGCTGGAAGGAATAGGTTAGATGAAGCAGAGGATAAAATCAACAATTTGGAAGACAAGGTAGAAAAAAATACCCTAATGGAGCAGCAAAAAGAAAAAAAATTAATGATAGTTTAAGGGACCTTTCAGATAATGTGAAGCATGACAACATCCGCAGAGCAGAAGGAGAAAAGAGAGAGCAAGGGATCAAGAACCTATTTGAAGAAATAATGACTGAAAACTTCCCTAATCTGGTGAAGAAAAAAAGACACAGAAGTCCAGAAATTGCAGAGTCCCAAACAAGATGGACCCAAAGAGGCCACACCAAAAAAAAAAAAAAATATATATATATATATATATATATATATATATATATATATATATCATAATTAAAATGGCAAAACTTAAAGACAAGGAAAAAAATCTTAAAAGCCACAAGAGAAAATCAGTTATTTACCTTACTAGGGAGATACAATTAGACTGTTATTTGATTTCTCAACAAAAATATTTCAGCCCAGAAGGGATTGGCATGAAATATTCAAAGTGATGGAAAGCAAGGACATACAACCAAGGTTACTTTACCCAGCAAGTTTATCACTTAAAATTGAAAGAGAAATAAAGAGCTTCTCAGACAAGAAAAAGCTAAAGGAGTTTGTTACCACTAAACCAGTTTTGCAACAAATGCTAAAGAGCTTGCTTTATAAAGGAGGAGGAGGATGAGGAGGGAAAGGAGGAGGAGGAGAAAAAGGAACTGAGGAAAATAGTTAAAAAAAAATGGCAATACATATGCATTTATCAATAACCACTTTAAATGTAAATGGTTTAAATGCGTTAGTCAAAAGACACAGGATAGCTGAATGGATAAGAAAACAGAACCCATATATAGGCTGTCTTTAAAAGACCCACCTCAGAATGAAAGATACAGATAGGTTAAAACTAAAAGGATGGAAAAAGATATTTCACACTAATGGAAAGGGAAAATAAAGCTGGGGTAGCAAGACTTATATTGGACACAACAGACTTTCAAAACAAGGCTATAGTGAGAGACAAAGAAGGACACTGCATAATGATAAAGAAACAACCCAACAAGAAGATATAACCCTAGTAAACATTTATGTACCCAACATAGGAGCACCTAAATATGTGAAGCAAATCTTGATGGACATAAAGGGAGAGATCAACAGAAATACAGTCATAGTCAGTGGTGACTTTGGGGGTGGGGGGTGAGGGAAGGTGGAAGAGAGTATTAGGGGGATAAATGATAATGGAAAAAATACAATAAAAAATAAACTATGCAAAGAACACATTGGCAAAGGTGTAACAATCACAACTGACAATATCTGAAAGCATATTTTTAAAATATGACAACAAATATATTGCTTATGCTACTTAATGAACAGCAAGACATAGGGTTTTTTTGTCTTTTTGTCTTTTCTTTTTCCTTCAAATTTTCAATCCTTCTTTAAGTTAGCTTCTGAGTCATGGTTAGTTTAACAAATGTAATCATATTCTCCATCTTTTCTGAGTAAGCAGTGTTATTCTTAAACAGATATAATCATATGTAATGCATCATGAATTAGATTCCTTAGTGAATAAGTAAATACATGTTTATCTCAGTTTATGTAGGAGAAGCCTATTTCCTGGTTGGTGCAGAAGATGACAACAAACCGACATGAGCTTTCAAATTATATGTCCAGAAAATTCTCTTCTGTACCACAGAAATAAAAGAAAAGAAGTCAAGAAAAAGGACTCGGTCTTATTCTGATAATTTTTAGTCAGCACTCAGAGTAAATAAGGAATCAAGAAAGGGACAGCAAAACAGAGATTGTCTAGCTCAGCAATTAACATTACTGGAGCACAGAATACTGTTTATGACATTCTCTCCACTGTATTATCTCTCTCTCGTTTCTTTTTCCTGTTGTCTTGTTTTTAAAAATTTACTCCTGTTGTATCCATTTCCTGATTTTCTCTTTCAGCTATTTTTCTTCCCTCTTGATTGTACCTTAAATCTTCCAGTGATGGTCACCCTTGCTAGAAATGTAATTCTCTTCCTAGTACTTCCCTTCTCTGGAATTGACTTTCTTAACAGTATTATATATACTAAAGTCCATCGGTGTGATATAAACCTAATAAATCAATGCTTTCCATCTTTCATTTTCCCTTAACATAATTTTCACATAGTTGTAATCACAGCAGAATCAGCAAATAATGAAACTAGCTGGTCACATTTGGAAGTCTCTAAAATATGAAATCATTATTTTGAAAACTGTTAAGTAGAGGGGGAAATCAAGCATTTATCCCAGCCAATAAATGAAATGAAAGAATGGATCTAGGCAATAGGTATCAATGGCTGCTAAAACAGGTAAAAAGCTTTCATAAAATTGGATCAGGATGGTAACATCAATGTTTACATCATAAAAAAGAGACCGTATATAATTTGTGATGTGAGGCAATAGTATAATACATAAATATGTATAAAGCACCACCTGTGAAATATTCTTGCCATAATAATCTAATCAAGATCAGATTATAAGTTTATTACTTACCAAAAGTACTGAGGATGGAGGAAAGTGTTAAATGTTACCATGAGTATAAAAACCAAACAAGGTCAGAATGTGGAAAATTCTACAAAAAAGTAACCTAATTTCTTCAACAAATAAATGGCAAGAAAAAAAATAAAAAAGGAGGAAGAGGAACTGTTACAGATTAAAAGAGGCTGACAAGATGTACTAACCAAATATGCAGATTTGATTTTGATCCCAATTCCAATGAACCAACTGTAAAAATGTACTTGAGATAATCAGAGAAATTGGAATACTGAATATCTGATAACATTAAGTAATTATCAATGATTTATTTAGTGTGGTAATGGTATTATTTTTTGTTTGTATTTTAGTTTACTAGCTATACATACTGATGTTTTTATGGAAAAAATTATAAGCCTGGGATTGGCTTTTTTTTAGTTTAATATACTTTATATTTTAGAAAAGTTTTAGATTTACACAAATATTGAGAAGATAGTAAAGAAATTTTCCATATATATCACACCCAGTTTTTTATTACTAACATCTTACATTACAATGAATGAACACATATTGATATATTATCATTAACTAAAGTGGATATTTTATTCAGTTTCAGATTACCTAATATTCCTTCTTTGTTCCAGGATCCCTCCAGAATACCACTTAACATTTAGTTTCATGCCTCCTTAGACTCATCTGGCTGTGAGCATTTCTCAGACTTTCACTGGTTTGATAACCTTGACAGTTTTGAGAAGTACAGATCACACATTTTGTGGAATGAGCCTATATTGAAATTTGTCTTGTGTTCTTGTGAGTTGACTGGGGTTATGGATTTGGGGGAAGAAGAGCACAGAATTCAATGTGATTTTCATGACATTATATCATTATAACAAGGGTACATACTATCAACATGATTTATGGATGTTGATGTTGACCTTGGTAGTGTTTGTCAAATATCTCCACTGTAAAGTTATTCTTTTATACTCTTGACATACTGTAATTTTTGGAATCAAGTCTCTGTAGAGTTCACACTTAAGGAGTGGGAGTGTTATGCTCCTCTCTCCTTAAGGGTGCAGTATCTATATAAATTATTTGGAATTCTCTGCACAGGAGATTTATCTTTTATCTGTCTATTCAATCATTTATTTCTATCAGTGAAGACTCAAGGGCTTTTATTTTATACATGCTTCGTTATTTATTTTGTTGCTCAAATTGTTCCAGTTTTGGCTCTTGGGAGCTATTTCAGTTAGCTCCTATATCCTTTGACATATCTCCATCATTGTGTTTTTTGCGTGTTTGGCTTTTGTTTTTGTTTACTATATGGCACTACAAGACACTCCAGGCTCCTCCTGTACATTTTGCACTCCAGGCCTAAAAGCAGCCACTTTCCAAGTGGCTCTGGCTCATTTTATTGGAGAATGATATTGGAAACCATGATCTGGGTTCTATGTATCCTCATCGCTACGGGGGTGTCATTGCTTCTAGGTTCCCCCAACTGATCGTCATCATCGGCAGCCGTCCGTCTTGAGAGACGATGGTGTAGCTTCTTAAGAGTCTATCTGCACCGCCGAGAATGGCTGTGCAGTCCAACTCGGGAGTGACACGGTATCTGTCTCCTCCCGTGTTGAATCGACATCTTGCGATGACGCTGGAGTGTCCTCTCCAGTGAAGCTGAAGCTACAGAGCCTGGGCAGGGTGATATGGAGGGTCTGCTGTTGCCCCATGCAGCAGACCCCCCCTCTCTTCACAGCTGAAGGGCCCAAAGGAAAGACGGAGTCAATACAGCTTGGCTTCAGGTGCGCCGCAGGAGTTGCCGGTGTTGACTACAACGTCAAACCGCCTTAGGGACTCCGGCTCCGGATTTTCTGTCAGGATTTACTCCCTTAGCCTTTCCCCTGAAGAGGTATGCCGCAAGGCAGCGGAGGTTTTTTGGAGTCAGAGTTTTCCTTCTCTGATGTGCCCTGACTGGAAGATCGAACCAGCGACACTTAGCTCGCAGGCCGACGCTCAATCCACTGAGCCAAACCAGCCAGGGGAACCCCAACTGATAGAGCAAGGAAATCTAGCTAACTGGTGTGTATACAAATACGTCTAACTATTTCCATGTGTCACCATCTGTCTGTATTAAACTAAACATGAGTTCATACTGAACTTGGGATTGGCTTTTAATCCAGATAAAAAGTAAAAGAGTAGAGGATGAATAGAGGAGATAAGACTGCAGAGAAGTTGGTAATTTTTGAAACTGAATGACATATGTGCTGAGACGGATGGTGTGGTGGTCCACTACTCTATTCTCTCTACTTTTGTGTATTTGAGATAATTTTTAGAGTAATAATTTTAACATAAGATAGTTAGGGTTAGAGAGGGTACCTTTGGGCCCCCTTCCAGCCCATTTACTCTTCCTTTATGCATCTCAATAAACATTGTTAGCTAATTTCCAAACAGAACCAACTGAAACACTAAATATATATTTTAAAATATTTTATTTATTTGTTTTTTAGAAAGAGGGGAAAGGAGGGAGAAAGAGAGGGAGAGAAATATCAACGTGTGATTGCCTCTCTTACACCCCCAACTGGGAACCTGGTCTGCAACCCAGGCATGTGCCTTGGCTGGGAATCAAACTGGTGACCCTTTGGTTTGCAGGCCAGTGCTCAATCCACTGAGCCACACCAGACAGGGTGAAACACTAAATATATTTAAAGGTTTATTTAAAAGTACCCAGTGAAAAAGTAAAAAAAAAGAAAAAGAAAAAAAAGGGCAGGTAATAAGGAGGAAATTTCTAGAAAAAAAAAACTATTAAGAATAAGACAGAAGTGATAATTTACTATAATAGCAGCTAGAACATACACTTTACTGAGTTCTGAGAACATTACTGTATCTCCATTAAAAAAGCTGTTATCCATAATAATCATGCTTCATCAAGAAGCTAAATAGAATTTAGCGTATTCTATTTAAAAAAACAAAATAATAAATAAACATGTATTTAGATAGTTTTTTTATTCAAAGCAGTAAAAATTTTAAAGTTTCTTACCTACAAGAGAAGCATTAATTCATCTATAAAACTCAGTTGCCTAAACAACTCAGGTTCCAAGTTTACAGACAACAAAGTATTGCAATTCAGCTCTACACATCCAGTTCTCCAAAATATTTTAAGGGCTTTATATTTCCACAGAAACATACATTTAGCGTTCATGAGACCCTCTGATTTAACTTAAAAATAATTCAACAAAATCAATTCCTACTCTAATAAATCTCTGAAAAAAAACTACTACCTAAAAGATTTTTTTTCAAATTCCACTTCTGATTAAAAATGTAAAGCAGGTGTTAGCTTACATTTGCAAAATTTTTCATAAAATACTGTGATCTTTTTCTTTCCTTGCTAAAAAGAGAAGCTAAAGTCAGACTGATATGACTAGTGTTCAGAGAGTGAATGTTTTGCTTAAAAATATCCTGAATCAGTGAACTTTTTATTGGTCAGCCCAATCTGTTAAAATGTTTTGAGAATTACTGTTAAACTGTTCTCCCTAAATCAGACCAAAGATAAGAGTTTTTTATTTTTATTTTTTGTCTATCCCATTACCCATTTCTGTTTATTCTCTCCTTTTGTTGATGGCATGCAAATAAATAGTACTATTTCTTTTTTGAGTGTCTGGCATAAAGAGTGCTTAATAGGGCTAAAACATGCTTTGGCAAGGGGAGAAAATGGGAGAATTGAAATCGCCCAGAGGCTGCCTCCTCCCTTCCAGGCAGACCCACACCCCACTTGGCACGGTGCTGGTAGTGTACAGACTCCTTGAAAGAGTAACCTGCAGTCAAGAGATTGTGTCAAACACTCTTTTAGAAGACTCTTCTTGGGGTATGACATTCCAGAAACCAACACCTATGTACTTCTTTACCCATCTGGTGCAGAAAGACTTCTGGGTTGGTTTGAAGAACTTATAGTAAAGACCAAAGTAGATACAGTCTTGTGGAAATGTGAATAACAAAGAAGACCCACACACTGGTGTTATACACGTGCTCTCCTTGTTTTCATAGCTCTTCGTTCTGCCATTCCTGGTGCTAGAATATGTCCTTTAAGAACAGGATGAGTCTGAATGTTGCTTATAGGCTTTATTGGAAACATTCTGTAAGGGGAAGCCAAGTTGCATGTTTAGCCCTAATCCTTGAAGACTCACTTTTTCTTCAGACTTAAGAGACAGCCTCAAAAAGCTAAGTTCAGATAACGTCCCTCTATAAAGACTGGAAGTCGTAGGATGCCCCTCCCTTCTGCTTTACTGCACCGCCCTCTCCCTTTCTCTCCAGTCCCTCTTGTCCAGCCTCCAACCACACCAAGCAGAGAGCAGTCTCTTTTTATGTAGAAAACCACAAGGGTGGGACTGAAATACTGCAAGAACAACATGTATTTGGGTCATTTCCATTTGGCTGTCTTCAATAATGTAACATAATAATTCAACAGTGCAGGAAACCCAAGTTCAGGCTGCGAGTCAGGAATTCCAGGATGCTTTATTGAGCCCAGCAATACACGGACGGCTTGGAGTCTGGGCACCAACACCCTTGCTTTTTCCTGGTTTGCAAAACAGAGATAATGATACCTACTCAGGGGCTTATATTGAGCTAATGAATAATTGCACAGTGCTAAATATAAAGACGCTTCATGGTACTGGCAGGTAATACATCCCTTTAGGAGTGATACATATTAATTACACTGGGAAAGCCAAGTAAAACTGTCATTCTGAGGAAGGTGGTCTAAGAAGACCCACCCTATTTCATTTTTATAATTATATACTTGCCTTTTGGTTTTCCTACCTAGATTCATCTTTTTAATATTGTAGATTTATTTTATTTATATAGTTTTATTTAATTCCTTACCTATGGCCAGCTTTTAGTCGGTTCAGTTTCTCTGGGTGTATCTTACAGGGCACTCTGGTTAGCAGGATGTTGTTGGACAGACTAGAAGGATTGACTGCACCGACACCCCAGAAAAAAGCTCCCTGTCCCTGAGGAAAAGTCCAGGACTTGGCGTCACAGCCGGAGTGCTCAGCAGAGGTGCTGCACCTTCCCCACAGGCTTAAGGGACAGCTTACAGTCTCCATATGGGGAGGCTCCATGGGCCTTGAGGTGGAGTTGCCTAAACTGTTTGTTACAAAACTGGTTCCTAATAAAAAATACTGACTTTCTGTTATGAAAGTGTTTTTTTCTTTCTTTCTTTTAATGCCCTTAATTGGGACAGTGGATGGGGAGGGTATGGCACAGGAGAACAAGCAGGTTTTGAACTTGGCTGCCTAGGAAACATTGCAGGGATGGCTAATCCCATCAGTTACAAAACTGTAGAACAGAGCAGCAATGTTCTGTACTTATTATGTCAAGTTGAAATTAATAAATCAAATCAAATTTTAAAAAGTGAACTACCTACTAAATACTAAGTAGTCACTGAGAAATAAAATAGTTAAGTTGAAAGTAAAAGGTACAGAGAAACATTCATTCATTCATTCATTTAACAAACATTTATTGAGCACCTACTATGTGGCAGACATTGTACCAGGAATGGGGATACAGCAGTGAACAAGAGACAGATATCTGTGCTTCATGGAGTTACATTGTAGGGGAGAAAGACAAACAATAAACAAACAAGTGAAGAAGCAGAAAAATATATAGTAATATGTACCATGCAGATAATTCATGAAGTTTGAGATGATAGTGACTGAGTGGCCCTTCTACAGAGGTGACAGTAAAGCTAAGATGTGAAGGACAAGAAGGAAACAATCCTATGAGGACTGGCAAAGAGAATTCCAGGGCAGAAAAAAGGTAATGCCAAATTCTTGAGGCAAGAATGAGTTGTCATGTTCAAGTAACTGCGCCAGTGTGGCTGGGGAAGAGCAAGGGGCAGGTGGTGAGTTAGGTAGAGGCCAGTTCACAAAGGCCTGTAAACCCACATAAAAACTGGAGAAATTTATTGAGTGATGGGAAGCCATTGGAAAGTTACAAGCTGAGAAGTAGCAGCATCTGATTTATGTCTTTAAAAGGTGACTCTGCCGCTCTATGCAGAAAGAATTGTAGAGGATAAGAATACAAAAGAGGCAGGGGAGGCAGACCATTACGGGACTATTGCAGTGTGACAGTTCTAACCTTAAACAGTCCAGGGATAACTACTTGCTCATTATTGGGAAAACTAATGGCAAATGATCATTTTGTATGCATCATTTTATGTGCCACATCTACTTGTCTGCTGGGGGAGTAAACTAATATCCTAAGAGCAAGAACAAGAAATTCATGGCCAAGCAGGACTTGGCACACATCAGGATGGTAGATAGCCATAAGTTTCCTGTTGAGTTCCTACCATAATTTTGTCAGTGGTTACTCCAAATTTCCACCCTTAACAGTCGTCAGTTCTCCCCCAGACCCATTTTTTGGTTAGTAATTGTATTTCTTTCTCTACAAAGAAAAGTAAAGCTCTTCAGTGTGAATTTCTTCTTGTGTAAACTTCACATTCCAACACTTCCCTTCAGTTTGAGAATGTGTCTCTTCTCCAAAACTATGGTCCATCTGTGCTTAAGATCCACCTGTTAACCAGTTTTTACTCCCAAGTGGTTCCCTTCTTCTGAAGCATTTCTAGTATTGTCCTTTCTCATCTTTTCTACTTCTAAAATTGCCTCATTTGTCCTGTCTCAATGAGCAGCCCTTCCTTCTGTCAAAGGGGTAGCAGCCTCTAACCTCCCCTCTTCCAGTCTCTGCTTCTCCTTCAGCCTGCATCCCCTCTTCAGTTCCCAATGCCCACCTTCCTCCACTCCCATAACCTTCAAGAACTGTATGAATTCAACAATATCTTTCTTTTCATCAAATCCACTATCCTCGCCAACTTACCTATTTATTGAATTTCCTCTATTATTTTTTACCTTCTACATGTGAATTATGTCTTTTTATTATTTTTTAAATGTATTTTATTGATTACACTATTAGATTTGTCCTAATTTTTCTCCCTTTGCACCTCTCCACCTGGTACCCACTTTCCTCTAGCAATCCACCCTTTAGTTCATATCCATGGGTCATACATATAAATTCTTTGGCTTCTCCATCTCCTTTACTATTCTTGACAACCCTCTGGCTATTTTGTACCTACTAATTATGTTTCTTAATCCCTGTGCCTTTTCCCCCTTTCTCCCCCTTCCTTCTACCCACTGATAACCCTCCGAATGATTTCCATATCTATGGTTCTATTCCTAGTCTAGTTGTTTGCTTAGTTTGTTTTTGTTTTTTAGACTTAGTTGTTGATAGTTGTGAGTTTGTTGTCATTTTAATGTTCATAGTTTTTATCTTCTTTTTCTTAAATAAATCCCTTTAACATTTCATATAATAAGGGCTTGGTGATGATGAACTCCTTCAGCTTTACCTTATCTGGGAAGCACTTTATCTGCCCTTCCATTCTAAATGATAGCTTTGCTGGACAGAGTAATCTTGGTTACAGTTCCTTGCTTTTCATCACTTTGAGTGCTTCTTGCCAGTCCCTTCTTGCCTGCAAAGTTTCTTTTGAGAAATCAGCTGATAGTTTTATGGGAATTGCTCTGTAGGTTACTGTCTGCTTTTTTCTTGCTGCTTTTAAGATCCTCTCTTGATCTTTAACTGTAGGCGTTTTAATTCTGATGTGTCTTGGAGGGGTCCTCTTTGGGTCCAACTTGTCTGGGATTCTCTGTGCTTCCTGGACTTGTCTGTCTATTTCCTTTGCCAAATTAGGGAAGTCTTTTTCATTATTTTTTCAAGTAAGTTTCCAATTTCTTGTTCTTCCTCTTCTCCTTCTGGCACCCCTGTGGTTCAGATCTTGGTACATTTAAAGTTGTTCCAAAGGTTCCTAAGCCTCTCTTCACTTTTTTCAATTCTTATTTCTGTTATGTGAATGCTTTATTCTTCCTTATGTTCCAAACTGTTGATTTGATTCTTGGCTTATCCTTTCCACTGTTGGTTCTCTGTGGATTTTTCTTTATTTCACTTAATGTAACCTTCATTTCTTCCCTTATGATTTTGCTGCACTCAATGAGTTCTTCGAGCATCCTGATCACCAGTGTTTTGAACTCTTCATTTGATATGTTAGTTAGTTCTTTGTGTGTGGGGGGGCAGTTGTTCTGTTCTTTCATTTGGGCCATATTTCTTTGTCTCCTCAATTCAGCAGACTCCCTTTTTTTTTCTTTTTTTCCCTGTGTATTAGGTAGAGCTGCTTTGACTCCCTCTCTTAGAAAAGGCACCTGTCTGGATGAATGTGGCTTCTTTAAATCCTTGGTTGTTGGACTTCCATGAAGCTCAATTTTCTGACAGTTGTGGTTGTTATTGGTTTTGAGATCTAGTTGTAATTTTATTTATGGTTGCATGAGGAGGCGAAGAGTGTCTACATATGGCTCCATCTTGATTGGAAGTCTGTTATGTCTTTTAAAGTTTAATCATTCATTATAAGTCTCCCAATGTGCACTGAGTACATATGAATGACTTTCAGTTATGTATGTTGTTGTAAGACCCCTTCCTGGCATTCTTTCTCTAAACTCACTACAGGTCTGTGATCCCTTAGGAAAGCCACTGGGGCCAAATGTATTTTAAAAGTAAGAATGTTCAGACTTTGGAAAGGTTAATAGGCACATATCCATACTGCATTAATATTTCTACAGCAAATATATATGACAATTCATTCTGAGAGGGATAATTAAAGATAGTAAATTGTCTCATGAAAGTTCAGGTCAGATTTTGTTGTCAAATGAGTTTTGATGTCAATTTACAAAAATATGAGAGAAGGAAGGAAGGAAGGAAGGAAGGAAGGAAGGAAGGAAGGAAGGAAGGAGGGAAAAGAAAAAAACCCTGAGAGTTCTTAGATTCTGATTTGTTCTGATGTGATTTCCAATCTTTCTCCACACTGCTCTCTCTGTTCATCTGAAACTTTCTACCTGGTTTTCAAGCTACTGCTTCAAAGTCAACATTTTCTAAAAAGAACAAATCAGTTTTCCTTGTAAGAAGTGTCTCCCTTTCTGAAAAATGTATTTGTCATTAGGAATACTATTTTTCTGGCCTCCTAAACTAAAAAGCTTAAAATATTTTCACTCCATTCACTTTGCTTCTAAATGTCCTTCATGATCAGAGATTTGACTTCAGCCCATTCAACAGTCTCTACCTTAATACAAGCCTGCACTGTTTTCATAGCCTTTTGGCAGTGCTGAGACGCTAATCTCCATCTCCCTCCAGAGCTTTCTATTTCCTTATACCTCACCCACCCTTCCATCACATCAGGATTGCCGCGACCTCTGAAATGTTGTACTCATCATGAATGCTTCTTTGCTCAAGACCTTGTAATTTCTCTGTCTGTATTTGAAAACTGAATCCCACCTCACATTTATTCCTGAAAAAAAGTTCTACTTCATAAGTCTCCTTTCTGTACCATTCTCTCTAACCAAACACATTCCACTTTAGTTAATTTATCCTCTCAAGTTCACCTATCACCTTGATTCTGATGCCTTTCTTAATTATAAGATAGAAGACCAAAATATCAAATGAAACTGATACACAGTATGTTTTCTAGTCTTAAATAAAATTATTTAAGAGTTTGACATTTCTTTTAGACTTGTTTTTGGGTCAGCTGGTACTTGTGTGACTGAGTTAGCCAGTGTACTTCCAACAACCCCCCTTTTATTCCTTGCTATTTTTGCTGAAAGGAGAAACTCTCAAGGTACCTCATTAGCAAATATGAAATGAATAAATAAACAGCACATATACGAAACATAAGGAACAAAGGATAATCCACTGGCAGAATGTTAGCATTAAAATTGCAGAAGCACTAGGGACTTATTGAGCTCTGAATAAATGCTGAGCACATGGGTATCTGAATTCTTTCCCTTATTCTGTATACTTTGACCTTCTAGTACTTCCTTTTATCCTGTAATCTACCTACTTATTTCTTCAATACTAGTTATGCTTCAAAATATGTGATGTTCCATTTTATATTTTGGATGACAGTTGATAAATATTTATTCACAACCTTGAAAATATTTGCTGTTTCAAATGTTGGTCTTTAAAGAAATATGAAGGTAGACAAGAACTCACTGCAAGATCAGCTAACAAAATAGGAAGGTCAGAATCTCAGTTTATTCAACTACCACCCCTCAATAATTTCAACTTAAATATCATTCTATTCAGTGACTTTATAAATGGTCAGGAGGAAATGCTCAAGAATATCCTCATCAGATTTATGGATGAGACCAGATATTCAAGGTTGTTAATGCTCAGAAAAATATGAATAATTTTCAAAACAATTCATTAACGTGAAGAGTGATTCTACAAACTAAAGGAAATTCAACAGGGACAAGCAGCTTATTTAGGTTTAAAGAGTAACTACAAGATGTTATAGACAAGTTGGCTAGGTAAAAATAGAGATAACTGGTGTAAGGTGAGAGGCACATATATAAATTATAATTTAACAAGAGCAACGTGATGAAGTTTATTTTTTAAAGGTAATATGACAATTAGATTAATAAATTAAAGTGTTAGATAAAATTATAGATACTAGAGGTGGAAGAACATTATATAAAATCCATATGGATGTTTTCACGATTTTTTCAGCAGTAAAACATTTTGTCAAAAGAAATTGTACACAGTTTAGCCATAAGCAGAAAACAAAAACAAGCGAGCTTTTATAACTGCAGGCATGGCATGAAGCTTACAAGCCTGAGTTCCTGCTTCATTCAGCTTCCCATTCATCCCTTCCTTCCTGTTACAGTCTCAGAGGATCCCTTGGACACCACATTACCTAACAAGAGCTACCTTCACTGTCACTTACATTGTTAGTTAAGCTCTAAGGATGCACAAAAAATAAAAAATAAAAAAAAATAAAATAAGGCAAAAAAAAACCAAACATAACAAAACAAACAAAAAACAAAAAACAAAACCTGTTTAACACTCAGAGAAAAAAAAGGTATATCTAAGTGAATGTATTCATAAATAGTTCCCAGAACACTTTCAAATATATGTGACTAAAATGGCATTAGCCCCACATAATAGTAATAGAAACTGATTCACAATTATGTGCCTCATACTCAAATGTTATTAAAGAAACATTAGAAAAATCAGTGACTCACAAGGATTCCCTCAGCAAGGACTTACCTCACAATTTCGATCATGGTACCTGTTTCTGGAATTTTCATTTCTGTTCCGGGAGTCAGGACACCTATCCCGAGAGTCAACACTCCTGCTACGGTTGTTGGCACAGCCATGATACCTGCCACAGCCACACCTGCAGCAGGTTGGACCCCCCATCAAGGTTCTGAGTTGGACAAGTCTTCAGATTCTCCTCAAAAGAGAATAATAAGTATTGCAGAAGAAGTGGAATGTCCAGAGCTACATATGCAGCCAGATACGGTTCCAATAAGCTCAAATGTAGTCAGAGTGCAGCCAGAGGCCTTTGTTCTTGGCAAAAGAAGGGATCCCCAATGAGGGATTTCACCAACACCAATATTCTATTATAATTTTTAAAAATCCTTCATCGATTCAAAGGAAGACAAGTCCCTAATTTTCCATCTCACCAGCTGAAATGATGATGTGATCCTCTCTTGAGATCCTCGGGAAAACAAATGAGCATCACTGGCCAGAGACTCCTCTTTATTATGGGGGTGATGTCACGAGAGCTTTAATTTTCCCCTGTACTGCATTTGCTGTTAGGAATTCAGCTTGAGATATAAGGGTGTCAAAGAACAATAACAATAATTACTACTTCTATAGAGCTTTATAGATGGCCTAAGCTTTACTACCTTAAGTGATCTCTTCCAGCAAGACAGCATGCTGGTCAGAATGGTCACCACACGGGTATTCCTGAAAGAAATAGATCTCTCTTGACTAGAGCTGGAAACAGAATCCCAAAGGACTTCATTTAAATGTTTTCAGTTCGGAGTGCTTTGAGTCTGAGACTGCTATAAATATGTTTTAATAGTAAGTGCAAGAAATTTATTTGCACAAAGGGATTGAAAGTATGCAGGAGCAGAACTGGGGTGAGTGAGAGGGAAGGGCATTTTGGTTACTTTTCCGATAATTTACAAATGGCCAATAAACATAAGAAAAGAGCTCAACCTCACTCTTAATTGAAGAACTGCAAGTTTAACAAGTGACATACCAAGAGACTGGCAAAATGAAAGTAGTAGGAAAATAGGCACATTTATTCAACTTGTTTGGGAGCTGAGGTTGATGAAAACCTTTTATGGTAGTATCTATAGCACTTAAAAATAAGTGTGCTTTTGATTCAGTTAATTCCATTTCTAGGGAAATTACCACACAGAAATACTGACAAACACCCCCCCCCCCACCAAATATAGCATTGTTTATGAAAGAAAGTGGAAACAACTTAAATGTTTATAAAGATTGGTGGAAAAACAAAAACAAAAAAGCAAAAGACAGGTTAGAGAATGACATGCAGTGTATGATCCCTTTGGTAGCATAAATGGACTTGTTTATATAAATGCATAAGAAAAGTCTGAAAGGACAGATGCCAAACTAGTTACCTTCAAGCGTGAAGAGAGAATTTAAGTCTTTATTTTGTATGTTTCAGTACTGTTAGAAATTTTTGCAGCAAGCAAGTGACATTTGGAAGAAAAATTAATAAATGTATTACTACACTCTTAAAAAAAAACAACTCTTAAAAGTCAGGTACAGACAAAGACTTCTAGTTTGGGTCAATACAGAAAATAAACTGCCTGATATATATTTATTTGTTTATTTATACATATGTAAATAAATAGCACCCATAGTCACTACCTCAAAGAAAGACAACAAGTGCACCTGGGGTGGAAAGAAAAATAAATCATTCATTGATTTCCTGCTACATCCTGGTGATGACGATACCTAGGTCCCCTATGTGCTCACTTCCTCCTACCCCATCACAGGTAATTAATTGTTAGCTTTCCATGCATTCTTCTATAGTTTCTCAATGCATTTATAAACAAAGATATACATATATATGGAGTCAGAGCTAGAGAGAGAGAAAAAAAGGGGAAATAATGGAAGTGGGAAGGGAGGTAGTGGAACAGCACCTCTCCAGGTGGCCAGCCACGCGGGAAACATGGGAAATGAAACTGTTAGAAAATGCTTTTTCCTCTCTGCTACCTCAACACGTGCTCCCCAGATTGAATTGTTATTGATTAAACTAGAATAACCAGGCAGGACACTAGAAGAAGCCCCACCTTGACAATTATAAGATTAACTGGGCAATGGAAAAGCTGTCAAATGTGATTGTGGTAGAAACATCTCTCAGATGGTTGATACTACAGTAGGTACCTGTGTGTGCCGGATGATTGGGGAGCATTTCCATCTCAAGAGTGAGATTAGAGAGTCATGGATGACGGGGCAGAGAGGCTTGAACAGGAATCAAAATCTGTACAACTGACTACGCAATGAGCAACACTGATTTGGCAAGATTTCTTCTCCTCTATAGATTATAATTAAATTTACTTTTGGAGGGTTTTTGTTTTGTTTTGTTTTGTTTTGTTCTGTTTTTGTGGTGGGAGGTTTATTTTTCCTTTTAAAAAGTACACATACATACACTTATACATATGAACACTCACACATGCTTGTAGGCAGTAGAAAACAGAGGTTTCATCCATGTCATTGAGAACGAAAGAATCCAAATGGTTAAAGTAAAACTGTGTTTTGCTTGAATTAATAAAATAATTGCTGTACTGCTATACCTGCTTATTGCATTTTACTTTTTGAACTTGTCCCCAGAATGATTAAAAATATGACAATTACACTTCTAATCATTTAGTCACATAAAATTTTCTAGATCAGAGTAAGTGATTAGAACTGAAGAATTATGGGAAAACATACTTGCCAATGGTACCTGGGACAAGGGTTTGATCTCCAAAATATATACAGAACTCATATAACTCAACACCAGGAAGACAATCCAATTAAAAAATGGACAAAGGACCTGAATAGACACTTCACCAAGGAGGGCATACAGAGGACCCATAGGTATATGAAAGGATACTCAATATCACTAACCATCAGAGAGATGCAAATAGAAACCACAATGAGATACCACCTCACACCCATCAGAATGGCCATCATCAACAAATCAACAAACGACAAGTGCTGGCGAGGATGCGGAGAAAAGGGAACCCTAGTGCACTGTTGGTGGGAATGCTGACTGGTGCAGCCACTGTGGAAAACAACATGGAATTTCCTCAAAAAAATAAAAACGGAACTTCCTTTTGACCCACTGATTCCACTGCTGGGAATATACCCTAAGGATCCTGAAACACCAATTCAAGAGAACCTATGTACTCCTATGTTCATGGTAGTGCTATTTACAATAGCCAAGTGCTGGAAACAGCCTAAGTGGCTATCAGTAAATGAGTGGAGCATTAGAAAACTGTGGAACATTTACACAGTGAAATACTACACAGCAGAAAGAAAAAAGAATCTCCTTGCCTTTCTCCACAACATAGATGGAACTGGAGAGTATTATGCTTAGTGAAGTAAGTCAGGCGGCAAAAGACAAATACCATATGATCTCACCTATAAAAGGAACCTAATGAATAAAACAAATAAATGAACAAAATGGAACCAGAGGCATGGAGACAAAGAACAGACTGACAGTGACTTGGGGCGGGGGGGAGGGAGCAAAGAAGCACAAGGTCTAGTCCAGGAACTAGTATAAATGACCCATGGACATGAACAACAGGATGGGGACTAACTGTGGGGAGCATGGGCAGGGGAGCGCAATGGGGGGAAAACTGGGACAACTGTAATAGAACAATAAAAATTTTTTTAAAAGATGCAAGAGGCTACTTATGAGATTAATGGGGATTTGTGACATTTAATTTCTGGAACATTGTAGCAGCTTATGAGTCGAAAGCAAAACCTAACACTAAGGCACTCAACAAGCATTGGAGAACCTAGTCTGTAACAATATTTACATAGTACTTACTATATTGCCCTGGCTGGTTTGGCTCAGTGGATTGAGCGTCGGCCTGCGAGCTAAGTGTCGCTGGTTCGATCTTCCAGTCAGGGTACATCAGAGAAGGAAAACTCTGACTCCAAAAAACCTCCGCTGCCTTGCGGCATACCTCTTCAGGGGAAAGGCTAAGGGAGTAAACCCCGACAGAAAATCCGGAGCCGGAGTCCCTAAGGCGGTTTGACGTTGTAGTCAACACCGGCAACTCCTGCGGCGCACCTGAAGCCAAGCTGTATTGACTCCGTCTTTCCCTTGGACCCTTCAGCTGCGAAGAGAGGGGGGGTCTGCTGCATGGGCAACAGCGGACCCTCCATATCACCCTGCCCAGGCTCTGTAGCTTCAGCTTCACTGGAGAGGACACTCCAGCGTCATCGCAAGATGTCGATTCAACACGGGAGGAGACAGATACCGTGTCACTCCCGAGTTGGACTGCACAACCATTCTCGGCGGTGCAGATAGACTCTTAAGAAGCTACACCATCGTCTCTCGAGACGGACGGCTGCCGACGATGACGACGACTTACTATATTCTATATAGCATTGTAAACATGTATTTTACTCCTCCACCAAATTACATATCCTTTAATGCTTAAAAAAAAGAACTGAAGGGGGATTTTTGTACTAGAAATAATTGAAATGCTCATGAAGGTGATTGTCTTTTGAAGATGCTAATTTTAATTAACAATATATTGTTCACTATTCTTGTCTTATTTTTTAAAGAACTGCTTTAATTAATAAAGGGTGTGCCTTCATGTCCTGGAAATACTTCCATTTAGTGGAATTAAGACAACTTTATTTACAAAATAACTTAAGCCATAAATATAAATAAAAGTACATGTATGAAAATAAATATAACAAAATGCATATAATCTACAATGTTAATAATCTCTTATATGTAAATAAATTACTGAAAATGTTTATCACACATGATATACATATCTGTTTCTTTTAATGATAATACTTCATTATGCTTTTCCGTCATGTGAAAAAATGGTCTGTTAGATATATAAATATTTTACGTAAACATATCTTCTACTCCAAAACTGACTAAACAATTTATGTAGCCATTTAAAGGGCAAATTGTTCTGTATAAATAAATATAAAGTCCCTGGTGATTTTTTTGGACCTAAGATTTAAATTCTAGTAATACGAAGCTTTAATTTATAGTTACACCTTTTTCCTAGTTGATGTATATATGCATATGAGAGGAAATACTATCTTTGTAATTATAAATCCATATTTTTGTTTATACAAGCAGGTATGGTAAATATGTTATTTTAACTTAAGGATTCAATATAGTATCATCAGCTTTAAGGAATGTCTAAGGAATTTTAACAGCATGTTAAACAAATAAACAAATATACAAACATAGAACGTACAAAATAAATACAGTGTGAATAAATTCTGGTTGTCCAAGGAAAGGCAAATTACTTAAATTTAATGCAAATAAAAACTTTGAACATTCATCTGAAAAAAATAGATATAACTTAGAGAGCTAGATCAACTCAGGAATCTTATGAAGAATTTATGGCCTTCTACATGGGGAAGACTCAAAGGATGTTCCTGCTATAACTACCTAGTAAACTTGCTAAGCCTCACAGGAAATGACTGGACTCATTGCAGAGAGTGGACTAAGAGAAGGGTACTTTTGAAGGGATGGGAGGTACCTTAGCACTCACAGCAGGTACAAACTACCCAGAATCTAAGTGGAGTTAATTCCTGTTCCCCAGTAATAGTGGCCAGGCTGGTGATGTGGGGGAGTCTTGCTGAGACTGGTTTGGTTATCCTCTCAGCCATGATCTCAACAGACATAAAGATGAAAACACATCAATAAAGAAGAGAAGGTCTGTTCCACTGCCTCTTCCTTTCTCCCAGTCCTAGCAGGATATTCAGATGAGAGAGATCAAGAGAGGATGATGGAGGGGAGAAAGGGCAGAGAGAGAGGGAGAATGAGACAGAGGCAACAGGCAGATCCGGAAGTGGACCCTGGAGCCAGTTCTTCCTGTTGTGGTATTTGACCGTCTCTGAGGGGGAGGGCGAAGTACAGGTAGAGAGTATAGCTGAGCTTGGCTGACCCCATTTCAGGTGGCACCTGGAGACACTGTAGCCAGTATGACATTCTGCCTCTGCTTGCTCCCTTCTTCAAGTTCCTGCCCTACTTCTACTTGCTCTGGCTGCATCCTATACTGGGTTTCCAGTTCACTGGTTTCTGGCTCCAAGCCTGTGCCTTTCCCCGGGTACCAACTGGCCTTCCTCTCCCTGCCAATCTAGCTTGGCCTTGGGGCCTCTCCTCGGGGACACTCAGTGTCCAGGGCTCCTTGATTGCATCCTAGGAGAGCGAGCCAGGGTTGAGAGACTATGTCCAAACAGATTACCAGTACAGTGAAGAAGATACAGCTATTGTTGGACTGTGAACTAAAGGAGAGGGCCACTATAGACCCTTCACTGCCATCCCTCTCAAGGAATTTATTTTGGCCCCAACTCTAAATACTGTCATCAGTTGTTACCTGGACTTCAGTAAATGTTATAGGATACTTAATGGCATGTTACTTACAGAATTATTTTTTATTTTAAGTTATTAAAGGACACATGTTGGAAATAGCTCGAAACTAGCTAGGGCCAGTGACTCGATTATCAGGTTTTATTTTCAGTTATAAACTGTTTCTTAAAAAGAAAAAAGAACAAAAATACAAAACTGATTTGAAAGTATTAATTACAGTAAGCCAGGTTATTTAATTTTTTAAATTTAAATATGATTTTTTACTTTGATGTTTTATAAAATTTAATTTTATATTTCTGGCACTCTGATTAATGTTACACTATTTTGAGTTAGGAAGCATTCTCTGTTGAATTTCCCTATCCACTTTTGTCATGTTCTAATAAAATATACAATACAGTACTCCCTTATTTATCATGGGTATTATGTTCCAGATCCGCCCGCGAAGTAGGAACCTTACATTTATTCTACACTCTTAAACCTACATAACTTTAACAACATATGTATACAGTGCCGTAAAATCCCATGATATAGCAAAAAATCCGCGATAAATAAATATAATATTTTTAAAAATCCTGTGATACAGCGAGGCTGCGATAAGTGAACCACGATATAGCGAGGGACTACTGTAAGAGCTAATAATTTCATCATATCCTTTTTTCTTACTACTTTCCAACAGCTTGGGGAGAATTCTTCTTTTAAAGCAATATAATTAAGAACTTTCTGTGCAAATATCTAGATATTAAGAAGTAACTACTAGCCCTGGCTGATGTAGCTCAGTGGATTGAGCACTGTCCTGTGGACTGAAGAGTTACTGGTTCGATTCCCAGTCAGGGCACATGCCTGGGTTGTGGGCCAGGCCCCCAGCTGGGGGCGTGCTAGAGGCAACCAATCAATATTCCTCTCACACATCGATGTTTCTCCCCATTTCTCCCTCCTTCCCCCTCTCTCTGAAAATAAATAAAAAAATATTTTTAAAAAAAAGAAGTAACTACTGATATAATAACAACTCTAAATGCTTGATGGTAGGAAGTAGTAAAAATGCTTTTCAGCCCAGGCTGGGTGGCTCAGTTGGTTGGAGCATCACCCTGTGCACCAAAATAAGGTTGCCGGTTCAATCCCCGGTTGGGGCACATACAGGGAGGAACCAATCTTTCTCTCTCACATCAATGTTTCTCTCTCTCTCCCTTCCTCTCTCTCTAAAAAATCAATAAAAAGATAACCTCAAGTGAGAATTTAAAAAAATAATTTTAAAAAATGTTTAAATGCTTTTCATAGGGAAGAATCACTAATTCCAACTATTGATGTCATCTTGCTTTGTATAGTTTCAAATTAAAGCACAGCCTGTGTAGAAAGGAAAAAGTCAGTCATGACAATGAGGAAGAACACCTAAAGGCAGCAGAGAGCAAAGATTCATGTTTATACCTTGAGACTCTTTATTTCTTATCACGGAGTTTTGATATACGATGTGCTTTTTACCATCTACTATTTTACCATTCTTTTTGCATTTTTCAATCAGCGGAATTGTTTTACAGTGTTTTAATTCATTAAAGTGTTTATTCCCAGCAGTCAAGTATTGGAAATCGAGCGTTACCTTTTTAAACAATCCAGACTCTGTAGGTAAGGGAGCAGGCACCTCACTGGTATGAAAGAGCTGGGATTCCTCCCTGAGCTGTGTAAATTCCTGGTACTCTTGAGCCACCTGACCTCCATCCGCCACATCCAAAGCTCTGCAGAGTGGAAAAAGTTATGTCAACAACCTGTCAAGAATGCTGAAAAGTTCAAGAAACCCAAAGGGACATTTCTTTGTATGTACAGATGACCTTTGAACAATACAGTTTGAACTTATAGGCAGATATTTTTCAATATAGTCATTCCTCTGTATCCATGGGTTTCATATCCATGGATTCAACCAACCACAAATCAAACACAATCATTTCCATCAGTAGCTGGGAGTCTGTGATTGGGGAATGCCAACTGTATGCATTGTTTTATGCCATTTTATATGAGGGACTTGAGTATCCACGGATTTTGGTATCCAAGGGGAGTCCTGGAATCAAGCCCCCATGGATACCAAGGGCCAATTATAGTTAAGTTTGGGGGGAGTCAAAAGTTATATGTGAATTTTTGACTGCATGGGGGTCGGTACCCATAACCCTGGTGTTGTTCAAGGGTCAATTGTATTTCCCATCAACCAAATAATGAATCATACTTCAAAACCTACAAAGCATTGTAGATAATTTAGTACTTTCATAACACATTTATAAATAAATTTTGATGACCTCATCACATGGTTAAAAGACTTTTTAAATTTGATTCTTTAAAACAGAATTTTTTTAAATCCTATGCAGAAAACAAATTAGGGATAGGTAGGTAAATAGCTAAATAGATAGATAGGTTTTGTCATGCAAACAATTCAATTTTGTTTTATGATTTCTTGGTTGTTCTGTCATTGATCTAAAGAAAAAAACATTGTAAGTTTTCTGAACATTGAATAAAGTGGGAACTAAATCCCAGTCAGGGAGGAATCTAGGCTATGCCATGGAAAGGGAACTGTTCCCAGAATTATAATATTGATTAGACTTACAAGAAATGAAAACCAATCAAGGCAGAGTGTTCTAGCACACTTTGATTGTTACTTACCCAAAACCCATTTCCTTTATCCAGACCCCCAGCCTTGCCTCCACCCTCCCATCCCACCATGTTTTCTTTGCTGGGGATCCTGATTTTGTTCAGCTCTCCATCCTCCATGTGCCTCAGAGGAAGCAGCTTCTGGCCCAGGAGTCAATCATGATCAATCTAATCCAGGTATCCCCTCCCCTCTCCAGCAATTGATTTAGACCTATACCCACACATTGATTTAGGTCTCCCTGCCCCTCTAGAGTGTTTGAACCTTGCCCTACTTATCTGGTGTAATTTGGCTAATGGGATGTGAGGCAGTCTGCTGAAGGAACCAGTGGAAGGTCCTTCTCTAGAAAGAAGGACTACAGAAAGAAACACTGCTTCTCTGCAGGCCAGGGTGATGTCAGCATGTGATGAAAGTGACAGCCACCTTGGGACCATGAGTAGTATTACCTTAAGGAAAACAGGTGGAAGAGAGAGCAGGGCAGAAATATGAGAGCAACTTGAGTCTTTAAGTATATTGTTGAGCAGCTGAATTAACCAATCCTAGACCTGCCCTAGCTCTGAAGTTCTTATTATGTTACACAATATATGCCCTATTTGTTAAGTCATTTTGAGTTGGATGTTCTCTGTCATCTGCAATGAGCATCCTAAGTCATACAGGGTTGATATATTTCTTAAGCATATAATTGAGGCTGGGGATAAAAATACTGAAGCAAGATATGGGCTTTAAATGAAGAATGCTAATGAAGTGGAAAAATAACTAAAAATCCAAGGCTCTCATATTTCACAGAAGAAATAGAAGGTTTTCTGGACTTCCTATAATATACAAGTGATAAAAAAATAACTGGGGTAAATACTAACACTTTAGAGGGGCAGGGAGACATACATAAATCAATAGGGTAATGTCAGCCAGAGAGATATGTATGGCAAAATTTGGAGAACTCAATCGTGTACATATTTGTTTTGGAAAACATTCTCTGTATTATAGAAACTGTGAAGATATATTAACAGCAATAATTTCTTTTTGGCTTCCTCTAATTACCATAAAAGTAACATTTGTATGTAGTAAAGATAATTCAATCAGTATCAAAGGGAACCGAGATGAAAAATAATTTCTTTAGCCCCATCACAGTTTCATCCTGCATGACTAACCACTTTGAACAGTTTCCTCCTGGAACATTTATTCCATAAATGAGCAAAATTGAATCAGTATATATGAAGGGAGAGAAAAACACCCTCAGAAGAATTTAGATAACCACTAAAAAGCATCTTAAAGTTGAGAAGGTGTTATAGTCTTAACAAGGATTTATCCAAACCTATGTTTACTAGAGTAATTGTTCCACTGACCCTGAAACACAGGGCTTACCTGCCTGCTCACAAATAAGCCAAGAGGGGCAGCAAGCAAGAGAAAAGACCGCTAGGACTTGAAAACTGATTCCAACCACTACAGTCTTACAAATTGTAAAAGTAAACCAGAAATTCATAGGAAGTCTGCTACTTTTAATATTTCTTCTTTCTGGGAAAAAATACACGTGCCCATGGGATGAATTGAGAGAGTGCAGAGATAAACACAAACTACATGTGCTTCCTAAGTTTTATGTGTTTGGAGGTGGGCACCCCATGGAGTTCAATCTTTTGGCTTGTTATTTACACATGGTGTGATTAAAAGCTGGCAAACGTGTGCCTCTTATACATTTTGCTTGTGATCCAATACCCGCCTAGAGTAGAGGCTCCTTTTATGGGCAAGTTACAAAGTCCAACTCACAAAAGCCTCATCAAAAATGAAATTTATGACTGCAAGTAAAACAGGAGGGGTGAACTAAGTCAGTTTAACTCGTTTATTCAGTTGCTGCTGGAGTCAGTGGCTGTGACAGTTCTGGTCATCACACACAGATACAATTATTCCAGAAGATGAAAAGATGGACTCTCCATGTGCATCTGGCTTAGCAGTGAGGACGTCCTCCCCAGAAGTCACCCAGTTGACTTCTCTTCATGTTTCATCCCTATGCTGAACCAATCACTGGACCTACCCCCTCACAGCTGGGACCTGAAAGACATCACTGTGCAGAGTGGGTGCCTGAACAAATTGGGATCGATTAGGGAAAAAGGAGTAGGGGAGGGAATGGAAGTGAATGCTGGTTTGTGTCATATAACCTCCCTGTCTTAGTCTTGAAACATGCTCCCCACACTTGCTAGACTGTTGGTAGAGGTAGAGTTGATACATATGATTGCATTTAAGTTATCGAAGGAAAAACTTGAATGATTTTAGCCTCACAGCATGTTGGACCCAGGGATCCTGCTTGTCCTCCCGATTTGGGGGATAAACTAACAAGACAGCATGCTATCCAAGGGTCAAGTTTATATGCTTGGGGTCATGATGAAAGGTAGACTTCTTTTCCCAACCACCAGAAAAGGGGGAGGACTATTACAGATAGTCCAGGGAAGGTCCTTGCTTCACCCACACACAATTCTGAAACAGGGAATGCTGAGTGTTGTGGTACAACCATTAACCTCTGACCTCCCTTTGAGGGGAGGAGGAGCATGAGGGGTCAGCTGACTTCCCTTTCCTCCTGACCCACATTCCAGGCAGTGCATTTGGGCCCCTGCGCACAGGTGCCATTATTTCAAAGTCGTTTCCAGGATTTGGTTGGGAGGTAAAGAAAGGGCGAGGGAGGGCTAAGCAGGCTTCACAAGCAGATCCTGACTTCAGGACAGCTTCCCACCTGAGCCCAGACAGATGCTCAGGCCAGCCCAGGGCCATTGTCTAGTTCTTCTCCAGTGCAAAATGCAGACAGAACTGCTCATAGCAAACTTATTGCATGGGTTTGTCTCCTGAAGCACTATCTTCACAAAATATTACACAGAAATAACAGACCTAGAATCACACTGGAGGGTCTCTAGGCCCTACATTAACATTTTAAACAACATCTAGCTTTCATTTTTTCAGAAAGCATTTTTAGATCTCCTACCACGTGCTAAACATCAAAGGACACACAGGAGAGCAAACCCATTCCCTGTCCTCAAGGATATTAACGCCTCCTAGGCATAAGGGCTCATCAAATGGGCAGTGATATCAATTCTGAATAATAGTTTCATATAGAGCTCGACATAGATAAGTCTCCCTAGCTTAAAAGCCATCTTTTATAGGTGTTTGCAACAGGAAAGGCCAATTGGAAAGGTTTTTCTTTTCTATTCCAAAGAGTAAATTTTAGTTTAACTTCTGATGAGTAGTAGGCTATAGATGGTCCTAAGAAAGGCTAAGCTTGGCTACCTGGTGAGAAACTTAAGATTTGTGAATGCAAGTAGAGTTTCCTTTGTGAATAGTTACTACTAGTCTTTTATTAGGGACAACACCTCTTGGGTTAAAAATATTAAGACAAAATAAAATCTCCCAAACACTGCATACTGGCCTGAAGTTTTAGCAGAGGATAATTTATTAATCTGCTAACTACAATTTGTACTTTCTTTTCTTTGAGCAAAGATCGTATAATGCCAGAAGTGGAAGGGTTTCAGTGTTCAGTACTTTATTTGACTCGGACTTATAAGTAAGTGGAATATTGGCCAGCTCGCTCCTTTATGTTCTGTGTTTCTTTTTTATTTGGCTTGCTTTTAAAAACCAGATTGCCCTTCTCTCTGGAGACGAAGTTGGTAGAAAATTAACAATGGCAAGATTGTTTATCCTTCCCTAAATTAAAAAGAGCTGTGTAGCTATTTCCAGACAAATCCAAGCTTTGTGAGGCTGAAGCTTACATAATTTGAGTGGCCCCCTCCAAGAAAAAGAAAAGAAAATATCTTGCTTTTTCAAAATTTACAGCACCGGGGCCTCTCCTGGGGCCTTGGGAGTGGCCCTTGAAGCTCAAGTCTCATTTACTTCCTATTGATCCACCTTGGGTTTTCTTATTTTGGTCTACTCCATCAAGTTTTCCTCCAGCACTGTTATATC
This sequence comes from Furipterus horrens, assembly GCF_987537825.1. NCBI lineage: Eukaryota > Metazoa > Chordata > Mammalia > Chiroptera > Furipteridae > Furipterus > Furipterus horrens. The sequence continues at coordinate 147,574,404 of NW_028327176.1, read as the reverse complement.
TTAGGCTCAAGATAAAGCAAGCTAGATGAGTGTTTCTATCTAGTGCGTCTTGCTTCAGAGATAATGCACATGTAAAATGATAAAGTGTGACACCTAAGTCAAGGTTTAGGGTTAACTTAGGGTATAAATTGAGGCTGTGCTGCCACCTATTGTCCACTCAAACAGTTATTAGTGTGTTCTAATAGTTGGAGCTGTGATTTGAAATTTACCAAAAGGTGCCTTTGTTTGCACCGAGAGCTTAAAATATTGAATATGAAAGCCATTCTTCTGAATTCAGGAAGCGGTTTTAAGACTATAGAAGCTTCCTGGCCACTAACAAACAGCATTGATAGTGTGTGTACTATTTCTTTGCTGCAACTACTAAACAGTAGAGAGCCACCATTTACTGAGCAACTTTGATGTTGCTAACATTGGACCCTGGATAAAATTATGGACATACACCATTAAATAAATCCAGACCTGAAAAGGCCCCCGCTAATGACCTGGTGCAGATCTGCAGAGACACTGGCTCTGAGAAACCGTGAGACAGAGAGCTGAGGGCCTGCTGGTTACCCACATGCATGGAATGGGAGGCTAGGCTTCTAGCTCAGGCTCACAATGAGGCACGCCATGACAGTGCGACAACAGAGCCATGTAAATCTGCCCTGTCTCCAGAAAACAAACAAACAAACACACATATTTCCCTTGAAAAATCAAGGGTTTCCAATTTATAGACTAGGTCATTCTTTTTTCTTCCAGAAGCAATGTTTTATTTTTCTCAGCTGAATAAGAGATGAACTATGGCAATTGTATACTTATGTATTTCAGAGTCACACCAGCCTGGCCATTAGCTATGCAATTTTGGGCTAATTATTTAACTTCTCTAAGCCTGTTTCCTTATCTGCAAAATGGGGATTATAATCAGATTGTCATGAGAATTCAATCAGGTAATAAATACACTTAATCTAGCACTAGGTACATAGTAGGTGCTCAATAAGTATAAGCTATTTTAATTACGTATATGAATGCCAGCTGACATTTCCTGGATAACAACTTGCTAGATAGCATGCATTTGACTAGGGAATTTATCAGGCTCAATTATGAAGTGATATTGAAATGAGAATGTTGGAGTTGGAAGATTCCTTAGAGAGAATCTAGTGACCCAGCACCTCATTTTGCAGATAAGCTCACTGAGGCCTGGGACATTCACTGTTCAAAGTCACAGGGCTAATCAATGGCAGAGTAGGGGGTAAAAAACCTACCTCATTCCCAGTTCAGAGACTAATTTCAAATTCTCTGCAGATGAGTTTCATAATTTAAAAATCCCCAGTAAGACAGAGAAATAAATAAAATTCTTTATGCTCATTCGAGTTTTAAAAATTCAAAACATCTTTATAATTTTATCTATGTAAGGAATACTACATCATTAATGCAAGTATTCAGCAGCTGCAAATGGTATGTAATAGTTTTTAACACAGAAACTCTGCCATCTAGTGGTTTCACAAGAGCATCAGTCCTTTTTAGTAGTAGTGTTTCTGTAAAAAGTAACACTGTGGAGCCAGGGGCCTATACTCCTGATTGCCTCCATCTTCCAGGGCCTCTTGATTTTTTTTTTAAAGCAAGAAAGGTATTTACTGTCATGCGCTGCCTACTAGACTGGCAGATGCCACTTACATATTGTAAAAAATTCTTCTCTGGCTCATTGTTTCTATGAAAACAAATTACTTTTTAATTATCATTTCTGAAATGGAATATAAACCCAACTAAAAAGGATCAAAAAATACCATGTCTGTCAAATCCCAGTGCAGTGTGTGTCTAACCTCGATGTTTTTTCTAAATTGTTTATTTATTTATTTTTAGAGAGAGGGAAAGGGAGGGAGAACACATCAGGCAGTCACCCACAACCCAGGTATGTGTGCTGACTGGGAATCAAACCAGCAACCCGTCACTTCACAGGCTGGCACTCAATCCACTGAGCCACACCATCCAGGGGTAACCTTAATGTTTTAAATAGCAGTTTAAAGGCTAGAGGCCATCTCCCAATGTGCTGTGTGGGACAGAAACGTCCAAGTTATCCTACTGCTGGAAAGCAGATCATCTCTCTAACAAAGGCTGGGACCTTCACCACAATGATTACACTATGTGAAATTTAACCAAGCTCTCGCAGGAATAAAAATGTGTAGATTTTAGTCATTAATCACAGCACATGACTAACAAACCATGAAGCCCACCCAGAACGAGGTTTGGTTTATTAGTGCTAGTCCCAGGGGAAAGAAGGATCTCTTTCTGGGCAACAGCAAAGAGAACTGGGGACCATAACAACTCAGGGAATCCCTCCCCCGAACCCCAGTAGTATCGGGGAACTAAGGTCTGTGAGTCAAAAAAGCGCCCAGGTTTATGGGAACCTCATATTTCGTGCATGATTGCACATGCTCTCACTTAGAGCAGCTTAAGTTCATGGCATTTTTTTCAACATTCTTTATAACATTCCAGTTGGACAAGTTTAGTTTTCAGTTGTCAAAATATAAGAGAAGATTTCTTGATTGCTGCTATTTTCCTTTTAAGACTACTCAAATTCCTATCATCTAATAACAGAGAAGAGACAACATAGCTTTTCTTTTGGTAGCATCTATAATCCCCAAAGAAAGACTGGCTGTTATGTTAGCTCATAAATAACACATTAATAATGCAACAGAGAGTATTTTAAATTGCTCTCCTTTGCAACACAAAGCAAAGCTGTGGTGAGTATATTGCCATGCAGCAGGCAAGGAGCAGGATGCCAGGCAGAATACCGTACAGGTACAAGGGTGGAAAAGCACCAGCTCAGAGCCATCTTGCTCCCATTACCCCACCTCTGATCACTGGTCAAGCGGCCCTTTGCCATCACACCTGACCTTGCTTTGTGTAAGAGCTCTTTGTTGGACATGCTGTACAGAAGCTGAAAAGTGTGTTAGTCACCTTCTTACTTGTTACAGATAGTCCCTGACGTATGATGGTTTACAATTTTTGCCTTTACAATGGTGCGAAAGTGATAAACATTCAGTATAAACCACACTTTGCATTTTGCATTTTGATCTTTTCCTGAGCGAGTGATATGTGGTACAAGCCTCAGCTCCCAGATTGTGAAGGTGAACAACTGATCCTCTACAGTGTATTCATTACGTTAGATGATTTTGCCCAATTGTAGGCTAATGTAAGTGTTCAGAGCACATTTAAGGTAGGCTAGGCTAAGCTATGATGTTCAGTTGGTTAGGTGCATTAAATGCATTTCTGACTTACAATATTTTCAACTTATAATCAGTTTATCCAGATGCAACCCCATTGTAAGTCAAGGAGCATCTGTATTCTATGGGGACTGAAAGGAGAACTTTCTCCCATTCTTAAGTACTAAAAAAAGTTTTCTTATTTTCACCTGGTGTCTTTCAGACCATGTAGACTGTGTACCTGATTGCAAATCAATGTTAGTAGTTATATAGAACTTTATGAATGTACATTTCTATAAAGTATTGCTTCTCTGACCTTATCACACTATTATTCCTTTGATTTTCTGATCTTTACCCATTTACATCCATTAATTGGATGCAAATGGCTGTAAATCCTTTGGAGAAAAAGTGATGGAATGTTGGGTTATAAATACATGAAACATGTTGCTTCCATCTCCCCAGTATAACATCCTGGTTATTCTTGTCCATTTCAACTACCACTATCCTAGTTCCAAACATTACTATCTCTTCCATTTAGTTTTCCAGCTCTTCTCTGCTACTTAGTCTCTCCTGTATCCTCTGACCCATTCTAATGTTACAAATAGAGCAGTCTTCCTCATGTGCTCTCCATTTTAAAAACCACTAGATGTTCAGCACTGTCTATGGAATAGAGTCCTAATTCATAGTCGCATATTGAGGCTCCTCCACTTTCTGAACCTGGCCCATGTTTTCAAACACAGCTCCCTTACACACACTTTGTTACTGTAGGTTTGCTCTATTTTAGTTGCATTATAATCACTGATGACCTTTTCTCTCATCTCAGAGACTAAGTTCCTTAAGGGGTTCATGTGCATGATTCCCTCTGTTTCAGCCACAGCATACAACTACGTCTGTCATGTCACAGATGTTCAGGAGGGGTTTGCCTGGTAAGTGACTACAAAGCTCCTTCTGCCAGGATGGTCTGACTCATGACTACAGCAGTTGCTGTGGGCCTGTTGCTGTTTATGACTGTTTCAAATAATGTCCATATAAAGCTTTGGTTCAAAAGTACCTCTTCCTGATCATGATCATTGCATGCCAGGCTGGCCTGTCTGTCGTTATTTTCTAGACATCTTTGGTGATGTCACACACTTTGAAGTTGACTTTACAGCTGCTTTAATATACACCATCTGCTTCCCTTGTTTACCTTTGCCCCACCTTAGCTCCCTAGTCCAAAACGACTGTTGTGCCAACTACAATTAGTACAAGTCTGTGAGACTCTGGGGTCCCTAAGAACCTGCCACCGAACTTGTCTGCCTTTGATAGTCCCTTCCAGGCACTCAAAGTATTAGCTTCCTCATCCCTGAGCTTTGATGATACTTGCATTGCTGCAAATACCGTTTCACAGCATTTCCAGATGCATAAAACTTCAAGAAAGATTGTATAATTGTTCTTTGTATCAAAAATTTTTAGTGCTTACTGTACTTGCTGAACTTACAAATACCTATTTTTCTTACAAATCAAATACTCTCAAATTTCTCAGAACTACAGTTCACAGATTTAAAGGCTCTACTCAATGTATTCTTACCATATGGTGGTCTGTAAGTCTTATAAACCTAGAAGTGAAAATTGAGTCTTTAAACATTACTTTTAAGACATCCAAAACATTCCCACACCTAATACATGGTCCTAATAGTAAATGCCCTTGATGATAATGTGAAACTAGAGAACTTATTTTAAAATAGTAGAGTGGTCTCTATTTTTTTCACTTTTTCAATATAATTCTTACTAAGGTTAATTTTTATAGTAATTTTCATAACTGTCAATTTCATCATGTTTGACTTGCTTAATTTCCAAATACCTGGCAGTGGTTCAATGATTAATGTAAAATGCGCAGTAATTAGTACATAATTGCATGAATCAGATCCTTAAAGGGCTTCCCCCATCCACCTGCACCAGGTGGGTAAATTCCACAAGGGACCAGAGTTGCTTAAGGGCCTCTTAGACACATCCTTTTGTAGTGACTAGAATTACCATCATTTACTTAATGAATGAATTCAATTAGTGTTTTTAATTGGTGCTAATGTTACTAAAGAAAACTAATTAAAAATCATTTCTAACAAAAAGTAATCTTTATTAACCAATGTCATCCCAATAAACTCAATTAAAAAAAAAGAAGTAATAATGCAAAACATATTACAAACACATCAGGAATGCAAATTTTCTGATGGAAGACAATGAAAAGGTTATGAAGCTAAATCTGAGAATAGACTGATATTTATCATCTCAACTCTTATCAACTGAAATTCTCTAAGGTATGTGAGGCAAGAAGAGTATCACTGGACTTCTGGCCAAGATAGAGGCGTAGACAGACACGCTGCATCTCCCTCCCCAACTAAGAAAAAATACAACTACTTCAAAACTAGAAACAAACAGAAGTTCCAAAAAATCAAACTGCATGGAAGTCCAGCAAACAAAGATATAAAGAAGAAATACTCATCCAGACGGGTAGGAGGGACGCAGCTGGGGCAGAGAGGACGCAGTGTGGTGGTGGTAGCAGTGGCAGCGGTGGTAGCGGCAGGCCGGCAGAAAGCACAGTCACATGTTTTAAAGTCAGGAGGAACACCTGGGGAGCGTTCCCCGCTCCTCACCGGACCTAGCAGCTCACGGTCCCAGCACCAGGGAAAACCAAGCCTCATTGCTTCTGACTGTGCAGACCAGTGGGGGTTGGCATGGAGGCAGAAATTGCCGGTTTCTCAGCAGAGTCTGCTTGTTTAAAGGACCCCCACGGTCCTAGAATGTCCAAAGACCCACCCACTCTGGGAACGACGGCCAGGGCAACAGCTAGAGGAGCGCCAGTCTGGTGAGGAAGTGGAAGAGGTGCCTGGAAAAAGGGCGAGTGCCGGGCAGGTGGCATTGTTCCCTCTCAGACCCTCCCCCACATACAGCACCACAACATGGTGAAACAGGTCGCCCTGTACTGACAAATTCCTAAGGCTCCGCCCCTTACAAAGTAACAGGAGTGACAGCTCTACCTGCGATGCGGAGGCAAACAAACACAAGAGCCTGTCAGGATGAGGAGACAAAGAAGTATGGCCCAAAAGGGGGAATGGGTCAAGGTTCCAGTGGGAGAACTAAGTGATGAGGAGACAGCCAACCTAAAAGATGAAGAATTCAAAACACCGGTGATAAGGATGCTCACAGGCCTGACAGACAAGCTTGAGTACAGCAAACGCATAAGAGAAGAAGTGAAGGCTATGCTAAGTGAAACGAAGGAAAATCCACACAAAACCAATGGTGAAAGGAAGGAAACCAGGGTTCAAATCAATGATTTGAAACATAAGGAAGAAAAAAACAGTCAACCAGTGAAGAATGAGGAAGCAAGAACTGAAAAAAATGAGGAAAACTTCCTGAATTTTGTGAAGGAGATGGACATACAGGTCCGGGAAGCATGGAGGGTCCCAGGCGAGCTGGACCCAGAGGGGACAACACCAGGATGCATCATGACTGAGATGCCAAAGGTGAAAGACAAAGAGAGAGTACTGGGGGCAGCAAGAGAGGCAGAGAGTTGCCTACAGGGGGTGCCTGTAGGACTATCAGCTGATTTCTCAGAGGACACTTTGCAGGCAGGAAGGGACTGACAAGCAGTATTCAATGTGATGAAAGGCAATCTGCAACCAGGATTACTCTATCCAGCAAGGCTGTCATTTGGAATGGAAGGGCAGATGAAGTGCTTCCCAGACAAGGTGAAGCTAAAGGAACTCATCATCACCAAGCCATTATTATATGAAATGTCAAAGGGACTTATTTAAGAAAAAGAAGATCAACACTATGAACATTAAAATGACAACAAACTCACAACTATCAACAACTGAATCTAAAACATAAAAACAAAATCCAATTAAGCAAACCAGAATAGGAACAGAATCATAAGGTATGGGGATCATTTGGAGGGTTATCAGCTGAGAGGGGTAGAAATGGGGATATGGTGCAGGGATTAAGAAGCATAATTGGTAGGTACAAAATAGACAGGGGGAAGTTAAGAGTAATATAGGAAAGGGTGAAGCCAAAGAACTTATATGTATGACCCATGGACATGAACTAAGAGGGGTGGGATTGCTGGAGGAAAGGGGTGTACTGGGCAGAGAGGAGCAAAGGCGAAAAAATAGAAACTACTGTAACAACATAATCAATAAAATATACTTAAAAAAAAAAAAAAGAGTATCAGTGCATCCCTACTCTCCATCTAGCTTGTTGTCTTAGGAGGGATGTTAGTAACAAGCTCCTAATGTCAGCTTCAAATCCTCCACCATGGGGAGGGGTCTATCCAATACCACCTTAACCTCATTCTCCCTTCTCTCCAAACTCAGTCTTCCAGTTGTGGTCAGGGAGATTTGTTTGTCCTTCCCTTATGCACAATGTGCTTCATTATTTATATAACTTTGCTTGGGCTTCCTATCCATTCTTTCCCCTTTCCTCTTTGTAATCTTTGGCTATCGAATTCCATTCTCTAATTTCAAAATTCACTCCCTCCAGGACTTCACTGATTGTAATGAATCTTGTGTTTTACCCCTTAGTGATTCCATCTATATGGAAGGAAATCCCAATTTACAACAGGACCATGTTCCAAAACTTTTTTTAAGATTAAAAAAAAGAAATTGAAAGGAGGAGGATGCAAACATGAATCACAGAATATTTCAATATAATTTCAACAAGAAAGCAATAATACAGTCTCAGATATAGTATTTATTTTTCTCAAGTATAGATTATTCTCTTTTTGGAATAAGAATTTTTGAGAAAGAGCAGATTCAATTAGAAAGAGATGATGGTTAGAGAATTTTTCAGAGATGACCATGGACTTTACAGTTGTTGTTACCAGACCTAGATTATTATTATTTCTAATTTCACATCAGAACGCATGGTTTTCCCTTTCCTTCATATACACGTATCCGCAGCTGAACTCTTGGGCTGTACAACCATCAATGCGGGGATCATATATCACTGTGGAATGAAAGGAGACACAAAGAATGGAAAGAAAAAAAAGAAGAGGAAGGGCAGTGAGGGAAAGTGAAAATCATTCCTTTGGCCAAGAGTAAGAATAAAAAGGAGAGGAAAATATTCAAAATGAGGTGGGGATGTGCCTAGGAGGAAAGAAAATGTCACACGAGGAAATCACAGAGCTGAGGAAGGAGTGTGGAGGCAGGAGAAAAGAGGCGGCTTGCACCCAAGTCCCCAGGGAAAGACCACAGCCCGCATGGTTCCCCAGGCTGAGCACTGAGCTATGAGGCTCAGCACCTACAGGACCAAGGGGTGTGCAAAAATCAGGTGAGTGACAGTAACTGGTCTTGAATTTTTAGGTTGAACATTATAAAAGACCATTTTTCCAAGTTAAAACCAGTTAAATACAATTTCTTAGATCTTCTGTGAATATATATCATTTCTCAATTCAGTTACAGGCTTTTTGGGAGTTATCATCTTCTATCTCTATAACCTGAACTCAGTAGGTATAAAATAAATGCTTTTTCTTGGTTAAGAATAACATAAGACATGTTTTTTCTTGTGGCACTGACTGAGAATCCAGGCTGTCAGCACTGAGAGTTGAATCATTAAACCACAATGCATTCTGTTCCAAGAAAATATTTGTTTTGTTTAATAGGATTTTAAATTAGGGAGTGTTATCTCATCAGGTAGTATGAGGACTTGTGAGTCAACAAGCTCTGGGTACGCAGATCTTTATTTTTGCATTCAAGATGAAGGGAGAAAGTTTCACAATGTTTGACTGTGAAAATTAGACACAAGCTCACAGAAAGAACTGTATTCATTTTTTTCACTCAATATATCTTTATATTGCTTTTTAATAAAAAAAATGTTTTAATATTGTCAATACTTCAAAAAGGAAATGAACTTCGTTTTATAAACCAGATAATAGGACATATCAAAATGCTTCTAAAAAATGAGCAATTAATAAGATCAAAGAGTAGATATAAAAAGTTATTAAAATTTTCTATTTAGCATATTGTTTAAAATAGAAGAAAATGGTTATTGGCATTTTCCCAGCTTCAGCAATTACTTCTTACTAAAAAGAATAAAAATAGCAAAATTAATTTTCCAATCTGACATCTTTTCTTTTTTCCCTTTAAAATGATAGAATCTTAGGGTGCCTTCCATTTAAGAAATAGTTGAAATGAAGTCTTTTTCTCTTGTGACCAAATTTAACAGTTACAACTCATGTCGCTAGACTTCCAATATGAGAAAATCATATAATTGCAATTACTATTAATTTATATGAAATATTTTTGAAAACAGAAAAGATTTGTCATGAAACCATTACCTGAATCATTCCAATGGATCATTCATTGCATCTTTTTACTTCCCCATCAAATAGTTTATGTGCATTACTGATAGAAAAGGACGATATTGATCAACCTAACTAAACACTTGGATCCCCCACTTAAACTACAAGCAAGTTACATAGAAAACAAAAACACATATGGATTTACTATTTATCTGGTTATGGGACCAGCCATAGGTGAAAGGGTGAAATCTGACATTAACCCTACGCTCCCCACCCCCCACGCCCTTTGGCATTCTCTGCACTTTCTCTCTTTGCCTCCTCACGGCAAATCCTAGGGTTTTCTTGCAGTTCCACATCAGCTGTTTAACAGAAAGGTGATCTAATAAAAGTACATAATATGAAAGAACTATTCACTTACTGTGTGTGCTGGCATGAATAGTGTCCCCCCAAATTCGTGTTCACCCAGAACCTCAGAATGTGACCTTATTTGAAAATGGGTCTTCGCAGGGGTCATTAGTTAAATTAAGATGAAGTTATACTGGATTTAGGTGGGGCCTAATACAATGACTGGTGTCCTGAGAAGAAGAGAGGAATGGATACAGAGACATGGACACATGAATGCAGAGGGATGAAGGCCATGTGATGCTGGAGGCAGAGATGGAAGGGATGCAGCTGCTAGCCAGGAACACCAAGGATTGCTTTCAACAAGCAGAAGCTAGGAGGAAGTGGCAGGGTCTTCCTTGGAGCCTTCAGAAGAAGGACGGCCCTGTCAACACCTTGATTTCAGATATCTAGCCTCCAGAACTATGAGTAAATAAACTTCTGTTGCCTTAAGCCATCACATTTGTGGTAATCTGTTAGGGCTGAAATAAATGCATTTGTAAAAGACTTCTAGGAGAGAGCAAGGTTTAATGCAAGGAGAAGAAATACCAGGTATATCTGGAACTAATGAAAATTCAGAGAAAAGATTTTTTAGGGAAGTGGACCTTCTGAGTACCTTTCAAATGAAACTTGGCATGTGCCAGCCTCCCCACCAGAGGTGTGGGCCTGGGCTGGTCTGAGGGGAGCACTTTACTAAGCCTTATGGAGGGAACACAAGAAACGAAAAGAACGCATGCACTTTGCCATCCAGGGCACTCCAAAGACACCAAAAGTCCTGAGATGAAAAATGCTGTCCCAGATAATAAGAAACACTGGCATAAAACCAAGAGCAACAGGAATACTAAGTGGGAATCTCTGAGTTCAAAGAACTGCATATCTCTATACCGTGACTCTTTTATTTTATTTTATTTATGTATTTATTTTAGAAACAAACTCACATTTTGTTTATTTAGAAATGTCTTAATTTCTTTATCATTTTTAAAAAATAATTTCTAAATCAACAAAATTTTTTTTCCTCAGTACTCCACAGATGTAATCCCATTGCCTTCTGGCTTTCAGTTTCTTTCTTTTTTTGGAGAGGGGGCAATATTGTTTTTCTATTACAGTTGTCCCACATCTCCTTCCATTGCTCCCACCTACCCAGTCCACCCCTTCTCCCACAGTCAATCCCCACCCCACTGTCAATGTCCATGGGTCATTTATACTAGTTCCTTGACTAGACCCTTCCCCTTCTTACCCCCTTTCTCTCTCGCCCCCCTCCCCCCAGCCACTGTTAATCTGCTCCCTGTTTATATGCCTCCAGTTCAATTTTGCTTGTTTGTTTGTGTTGTTCATTAGTTTCCTGTATTAGGTGATATCATATGGTATTTTTCTTTCGTTGCTTGGCTTATTTTGCTAAGCAAAATTCTCTCTAGGTCCATCCATGTTGTCACAAATGGTAGGAGTTCCTTCTTTCTTTCTGCTGCATAGTATTCCATTGTGTAAATGTACCACAGTTTTTTGATCCACTCATCTACAGATGGGCATTTAGGCTGTTCCCAGCACTTGGCTATTGTAAACAGTGCTGCTATGAACATAGGGGTGCATAGGTTCTTTAGAATTGGTGTTTCACGATATGCCATGACTCTTTTAAATCCAAGCAAAGTTACACCATATATCAAAATTAATTCCAGGTGGTTGAAAGCATTAAATGTAAAAACATCAAATCACAAAGAAGTTTATAAAACATAATATTGCATGCTGGTAGATAATATAGAACACAAAACGACTTCCTAAGAATAAAAGCAATGAAGGAAATAAAAAAGAAAAATACCAGTAATTTTATTAAGCAAAATTTTAAATTTCTTATACTTTTTTAAGAGGTAATAACAAGCCAAAAAAATATTTTTAGCAAAAATATCCAACAATTGGTGATGAGTTATACTGGGTGAAGAAACCATACAAACATATAAGAGAAATACTAGCAAACCCAGGAAAATAGAAGAAATAAAAGGTTAATGAAGTTATTTTTCCACATTCACTACTAACTGAAATATGTAAACTAAAGTGACAATAGATAAATTTTTAAATTAATAATTCACAGTGCTTTTAGATACTGCTGGAGGATATATAAATTGCTATAGTCTTTTAGTAAGTAATTTATTAGTACTCAAAATGAGAGTTAAAAATGTTTATATACCTATACTCTGTAATTCTACTTCTAAGAAATGTTTAATAGGAAAATAATGAAAGAACAATGATTTATTTACAAAAATATTTATAGCCGTTTTATTTATGATTAAATTTGCAAACAACTCAACCAATTCAGTTAACGATAAAGTAAATTATGGAATATCCATATTATGAAATGCCATTTATCCTTTAAGTCATAGAGGTAAAGCCTGTTTGTGATATAATAGCAAGTTGAAAAGTAGAATAAAAAATTGTGTATCAAATATGTTAAATAGCCAAGAACATAGAGAAAGAAAATATGCAAAAATCTTAAGAGTGGTCACCTCTGGCTAACTGGATTATTAGTAATTTACATTCTCTTCTGCATTTCTCACAACTGTTATACATTCTCTTATAATAAGAAAAGTATTTAATTAAAGTTTTAAAACTCCTAATAGGCTCCTTGGGGAAGTCTAAATTAGGATTTTGAGTGGCAGTACCAGAAGGTAAAACCCAGATGATGGAATAGATCTTTTTTACATAATCTAATAAAATATTAATGTACAGATTTTACCTGCCAGTCTCAATTTCTTTTTCCCAATTCCTTAGGACAATGATTTCCAACCTCAATTCTGGAACACCCCAGGTTATTGTTAATTATCTCATGAGAGTCACATTTTCTTTTCTTGGATAGCTTCCAAGACACCATTTGTTTTTTAAATTTGTATGGAAAAGACATACTTGCAGGATACCCTGTTTAAGGCAATCAACATCTGTTTCGATGTTGGTCAGAGAATTAAAAAGTAATTATCGAAAGGTAATTGTGCAGTGGTGGTACGTAAATTGAGATGGGGGACAGGAGAGTGAAGAAGTGGATGAGAGAATAATTTTGTTTTGTTTCCTCTTATGTATAACTTCAAAATCATGTATTCCACTCCAACAGAGGTCAGGATACAAATAACCGAAGGGTGTCCTGGTTCCATTTTTCAATGCTCTGTATCTTTTCAATCCTCCTATAGCTTCTTTTTGTTTTCTACACATATGTTATAGAACAAATAAGTAAATCCATAAAATGAAACTGGTAGAGATTTACAAGTAGATCTTTTATTTTTCACAATGATTCTGGATAAAAATCTTCTGAATTAGTATTCTATAGTTTTCTTTTAGACCAGGAACTGGCAAGCCATGGCCTGTTGGCCACATCTGGCCCATTCCATGTTTCTGTAAAGTTTTATTGGAACCACCACACAGTAGCTGTAATGCAGAAGCATCTTTGGCTGCTTTTGTGCTACAATGACAGAACTGAGCAGTTGCAACCCAGACTGGGTGGTTGACAGTGCCTAAGATATTTACTATCTGGTCCTTTACAGAGAACATTTGCTGACCCCTGTTTCAGATCATAAACTTCTAGCCTGTTTGGCATAATATCTTCTTTTTGCATTTTTATAACCTTCATTGAAGAGGAATAAGCACTCTGAAAACACGAATAAATATTAACAGGTGATTATAATACAACATAAGCTCAAATTTATCCAAGTCTGTATGAATTCCAAGACAGGAAAAATTCATCTGCAATCCTAGAGGTAGGTCCAAATTTGAATAATTCTTGATCTACTTAATCTTCTGGGCTGTTGCAATTCCTCCAGGATGTTCCCCATGATCCTCTCCTCCAGGTATTTATGCCTTTGTGTAGCTCCCCCTCACACACAAGTGATGATATCTCATTTCCAAGACTAGGTCACAAGACTGTGGCTTCTCTCTCCTCACTTGCTCCTGAGAAAGCCAGCTTTGGTGTCACCCTGGGGAGATGCCCACATGGCAAGGGACTGGGATCTCCAGCCAATAACCGGGGAGGAGCTGAGGGCTCCTGACAAGAGCCATGTGAGTAGGATTGGAAATGAATCCTCCAGCCCCAGCCAACCTGTTGTACGACTGCTGCCCTGGCCAATAGCTTGACTGCCACCTATGAGAGACCCTGAGCAGCAACCACCAAGCTGAGCTGCTCCTGAACTCCTGACCTGCTCAAACCGGGAGATGATAAATGTGTGTTGTTTTAAGCCCCTAAATTCAAGGGTATTTTAGAAATGAATACACTTATCTCTGCTACCACTTACATACCCCAGTTTCTAGCTATTAAAAGACATCTGCACAAAGACTGTCAGACACAAAACATGGTCCTAGAAGTGGAGCATGAATTAGATGTAGCTCAGGTCACAGTATAAGTATCAAACAAATTGGAGTCTTTGCTATAGACTATAAAAACTCCAGGTTTACATCAGCCATTAAAGCAGAGTCTTCCACTCTATGGCTATAATGATATTCATGAAAAATCGAAATGCCTGAGGTAATGTGTGGGCTCTGAAAACAACGCAGTGTTCACACTAGAAGGACTGAAAACCCACCAGAATATGTCAACAACCAAACTCCCAGTGTGTCAGGGAAACCAGAGTTCCAACTCCTCAGACCAGTTTAGGCTTCCAAACAGCTTTCAGTCTCCTTTCTACTTTTACCGGAAGAGGTGAATTAAAACAAAAATATTTACATTTGTGTAGCACTTCGTAATTTGAAAAGTAATGTTCTTATGTATAGTATATTTTTAATCCTCACAGTAACCTTGACTTGTAGGTTTAAAGTAAGAGTCATCTTATTTTTTGTAAAAGGAGAGAGAGAACATTAGTATAAGGATAGAAAAATAGCATCTAACTATTTCTGAGAAGTATTGGGATGTTTCCAGGAGAATATGTAAAGCCCAGAAGTTTAATGAAGGGGACTCAGACTGAGGTACACCAGGAGGACCTCACTGCATGAGAACTCCCTGTTTTTTTCAGTGGTTCAGTACCCAGACACGCTCACCAGAATAACGTCTGTGTTTGCACTGGAGTATGGCATTCCTGACCCACAATTGTTCAAGCCCTCAAATAACCTATTAATTACCCTGAGAACATACTTAATCCCTGGAGGGTAGGTGCTATGTGTACCTCATCTTTGTACCCCCAACAGCTTGTAGTACAGTGAATTCACATAGAAGGCACTCAATAAATGTCTGATAAAGGAAAGGAAGGAGGAAAAAAAGAAGGGAATAAAGAAGAGATGTGAAGCACAGAAGGGTTTTCGTCAATCTACAAGACCTATTGTATTACAAAATATATTTTTAAAAGTTGTGTAATTTCTCTTGCTGGACTTACTTCTGTTTAAAATTTTTGTGGTGAACAAAATCAGGTGGGAAACATTAATGCAAGAATGAGGAAAGGGAGAAAAGCTCCTATTTGAATTAATGGTGACTCATCCCTTAAGGAATCTAGGTTTGAGGTACAATTAAGAGACTATGTTTATTGGACTATTTCACTCTCAAAAAGCTTCAGGAGACAAGTGGCATCTAGAAGACAGCAATAGTTTTGCCATGCTGAAGTTAATATTCTGGTCCATTATGAACATAATTGGTATTTATAGTGATGTTACCTATAAAACAGGGCCCTGCCCACAAGCACTTGTAATCTAATTGATGCATAAACAAACAATGTAAAGTAACCTCTCATTGTCAACATGACCTGTGGGTGGCAAATTTATCATGTCATCGGCACCCACTGATAACATCTGGTGCCGCAAGTCCAGGGTGGCCCCACACCAGGTCTTGGCCCTCACAGAATTCCCAGGGAACCCGCCAAGCCTTGGTACAGTAGATGCTGAAGGGTACAGACATATTCCAAATGAGCCTGGGCACCTTCATGGGACAAGCCCCATGACCAAACATTTAAAATACTCAAAAACAAAAACACAACAAATCACAAAGCAATTTGGCCATTTCCATGTAGACCTTCCCTCCTCCTGGTGTAATATTCCCACCTGTATGCAGAATATATTAAATCAATGATATAAAACCCAATGCCATGTTCAGATTGATGTATTTGTTTAACAGAAACAAGCAATTTGTTTGCCCATGTGGGTTTATAATCTCTGTGTTTTAGCATCCCTCTCAGGCATAATTCCCAAGATGGTTTGGAATCTGAATGTTTTAGTTCAGAAAGGCTATGTGAAGAAAGTATCTGCATTGAATGAAAGATTTAAATGCCCATCTAAGAATGTGCTTATATATCACTTAGAAAGGCTGTAGATTAGAGAGAGGTTTATTTCAAAGTAGGGATTAGGTCACTAAATGGGAGGGCTAGACAGACACATTTTTAGGAAGCTGTGGTAACTAGTCTCCAGACATGGCACCAAGAATTCTCCAATCTTGGTACTGCCTTGCTTCTCACATTGAGGAGTGGAGTTCTTTTCCCCTTTTGAGCTGCCTTGAAAGAGGTACAGCTACCCTGGGGGAGAAGCCACATGGAGAAGAGTTGTGGGGGAGAACCCTGGAACCTGAGAGATAGCAAGAACTGAAGCCCTGGACGTATGGCCCCAGTAGACTTGTTCCCACCAGCTCCCAGCTGTTTTAGCTTAGTTGTCAGGCATGTGGCCGGAGGAATCATCTTAGAGGTACCAGCCTCAGCAGATTTCACATAGAGCAGAGATAAGCTGATCCTACATGCCCTGTTCAGTTTCCAATCATTAGAAGCAATAAAATGATTGTTATTGTATGCCACCAAATTCTGGGATAGATGTTATGCAGCAATAGATAACCAAAACAGGCTGAAGTCACACAGACTTCTGCTAAAATCTCTACCAAAAAAAAAAAAAAAAAAAAAAAAAAAGTCAGTTGGTCATATTTCTTACAGAAATCATCCACAGAAAACCCAGTTGTTCTAAGAATTTATTAAGTGAAACCTGGAGTCTGAATAGATATATTTTAGAAAGGATAGAAAAATCCATGTTTCTGTGATACATATGTTTCAATATTTTTACCTTTTTTTAAGTGAATGGAACAGTAGGGCAGGACAAACAGAGAACCCGCAGTCGTAAGCACTTAAGATAATTGTAGTTTAATATTAATAACTACTTTTCATTGAGTGATCACTATATCCCAAGCCCTGTGCTAGTCCTTTACATCTGTTATCTCACTTAATCCTTACAACAAATCTTTGAGATAGGTGTTATTACCGCATTTTATACAGATGAGGAAACTGATGCTCAAGGAGATTAAACATTTGCCTAACGCAAACGTCAAACAGCTAGGAAGTTGTGGAGCTACTGTGATTTGAGCTCAGCCAGTCTAATTCAAAAGCCATTTAACTACCTAATGTACTTACTATATAACCTCCACTTTAATAGTAAAAGTTTCATTATTCAGATACTTTAATGTTCAGAGAGGAATGTGTCCCATAGTAATCAGAGCTACAAATAAAAACCATATTTGGACTTAAATAAGTGACTCTAAATATTTTGTATGCATTTTGGTATCCTTTTGTACTACAGCTATAGTATTTGGTCAGATTTATGTTATGTAATTCTGCCAGGAGATAGGAAATTTCTTCTACACAGTATGGATATCTGTCCTTTTGTTAGTTGATATTTCCTAAAAGATCATTTGTTATGTAAAAGGGACAACTGAGGCATAACCATTTGATTCCAGTGATTTATCCACATCAGCGCTCTTATGAACTTTAGCCTGTAATTTTCTCTCTGCTCTAGCTGACCCTGTCCATCCCACCTATTTCTCCCTTCTTTCAAAAACACACATGCTCCCTCACACAAATACATGCCATCTATTCTTTATTTGGAGAGGACCCCAGTTAGCAAATCGATAGATAGCAATATATTCCACACAGAGGCAGAAAATGGAAGGAAATGAAAAGAACATTATTTTGTCAAAGGGTCAAGTTTTCAGGTTATCAATGCTGCCAGCCCTACAAAATAGTTTTGTATTTTTTAATTCAAAAAGTCTAAACACTGTAAAGTCCCCAAAAAGAATTGCTCTAAAATCAAGTGAATGGCTAGTTTTGGTTGCTTCTAGAACCTCAATGAGCAACTTATTTTACAAAAGATGAAGGGAAAGAATACTTTTGTTTATCTGATAAGAAGTTGAAGGAGAAGCCACCACACCTCAGAGCACCATATCTGTTACATCCACAAAGAACCTCACAGCCTCTCAGCTTCGCCAGAATGCACTAGAATGTAGGATGATGCTTTGATGTGTGGAGAGGACAGTGAACTGAAGGGCTGATACTCTTGCTGTATGCCAAACATTTGTGTGTCACCGCATCTTCAAAGTGATAGGAGAATCTGATTTGGTATCAGAGGACCTTACTTAAAATACCATCTCTGCCACATCTAGTATCTCCTTGGACAAGACACTTAACCTGGTTTTCAGATTATTCACCTATAAAATAAAGATGATGATATGACATGCCACCAAGCTGCTGTACGATTTAAATGATATGGTACTTGTGAAAGCACTTTTTCCCCCCTGATGATGTACCCAAGTTGCAGAGGACACAGTGGAAGAACTTGGGGGAAGTTCAAACAGTATGCAGAGAAAGCTCCAATGATGAAGAATGACCCAGGGGGATGGGTTTCTGTTGATGACTAAGGCAAACAGGCAGGTAGGGCCTGATAGGGTTGGTTGTAATTGGTCTCTTTAGGAGAGGTGGATAATCAGATCTCACTATAGTCTCTTTTGGGATTGGTCATTTCGGTTGTGAGCAGTGGGAATGGGAGGAGGAGAAGGTGGTGATTGTGAATGGTGGCCTCACCAGGAGGACATGAAGCTCTTTGGACTTCTGCATGCTAGTTAAGATGTGTCCAATGAGCCCTGGTCGGTTAGCTCAGCTGGTTAGAGCATCGTCCTGATATGCCAAGGTTGCGGGTTCAATCCCTGGTCAGGGCATATACAAGAATCAACTAATGAATGCATAAATAAATGGAACAACACATTGGTGTTTCTCTCCCTGTCCCTTCTCTATCTCCCTCTCTCTCTCAAACCTATAAACAAAAAGAAAGAGAATTTTTTTTTACTATGTTCAGTGAGTGAATCAATAGAAACAATTCTGGCTTTTCACCAGAGTAAAATGGTCATGTGAGTATGTGTCATCATTAGATTTTTATTAAAATGTACATTGTTAACTTTTATATTTTTATGAAAGTTCAAATAAAGCCAGTTTATTGATTTATTATCCTTCGAAAAGGGTACCAAATAGGAGGAAAAAACACATTTTATTGCGTTTGTACTCTATGTCCCTAGAAAAGTTGTTTGGACAAGGAATTTTATAAACCAAGTATTATTTATAGCTTGCTAGTTAAAGGGAGTTAATTTATTTCACAAAGTGGAAAACCCTTTGCAATACAAATGGTTCTGAATTGCCTTGTTTCTATAGTTTTGTTTTTGATATATTAGATTATCTTAAATCATATCCTATGAGAGACAGGTGGAGGAGGGAGAGAAATGAGGAGAAATAAGGAAGGAAAAGAAAGTTAAAGTGAATTAAATCTCCCAGTAATTTATAAACAGAACTCCTATATTCAACAGGAAAACTTCACTAGAGCCAAACTTAGGTCATTTTAGTGCTTCCATGCATCTCTTGTAGTGATAAATAGGCATAAATGTTATGTTTCTGTTGCAAAGTATTACATGAAAATTGCTCTATAGATTAAAAAAAAATTTCCTACATAATTAAGAAGTTGAATAAACTATGGCTGGGAGATACCTTAACAAAATTTATTTGTCATGATAATGTCTTGTTCTGAAAGACAACTTCAGCACTCACTTAGATGAGCCTAGCTCCTTTCAGTCTTCAGGTGAAATCAAGACCCTCTACTATTTCAGTCCAGACTATCATTCTCCAAGATCAATTCATTATTTTCCACAGATCCAAAGGTCATTAAAAGGTCAATGCATTTTTTCCACACACCAAGAATTACATGAGGGTAGCAAAATACCAAATGGTGGCATTGTGGTCTCTAAGAGTTTGTTGAATTTGTCCACAAGAACAACTCACTTTGAGAGTATGCTAGTCACTATTCACCCCTGAAGGCCTTTAAAAAGTACCTACCAGCTCTTCCCCTCCTTTATCATTCACTTCAACACCATTACACTGAAGTGAAGCTCCTGAAAAGGGTGATGCTGTGAGTCACATTATTTTTAGGCACTTAATCACCACCCTTGTTGATAACATTTTCACATCCTGTTGAATCAGTCCCATTACTTGAAAAGAACCACTTGCAGGCAGGGGCCATCTTTCGTCATCCCCAACAGTCTACATACTAAACATTACGGAAGAGACAGTCAATGAAGGTGTGTATGAATTGCCTCAAGTCAGAATGACAGAAGGACTGAAATATGTGCTTTCTGTTCCAGAGAAAACAAAACAAAAAACCTATCTACTAGATTCTTGACAATGCTGCCACCTAAAGAGATTTATTTGCCCATGTTGCCCAAATAATAATTAACATACTTTTTTAAACAGGGAACTGGGAATTCTAAGCTTCCACATTATTTTTTTTAAAAAACAGGAAAGTGGGATGGAAAAGAAATGGAATAGGTCAGAATAGCAATAAAAAGGGAGCACAATTAACCGGAAAAAGGAGGATTATTTTTCAAAAACCACTATAATTTTAGCCATGGCTGGTTTGACTCAGTAGATTGAGTGCTGGCCTGTGAATCAAAAGGTTGCTGGTTTGATTCTCCATCAGGGCACATGCCTTGGTTCTGGGCCAGGTCCCTGGTTGGGGGTGTGCAAGAGGCAACCAATTGATGTTTCTCTCCCTCTCTTTCTCCCTCCCTTCCCCTCTCTCTGAAAATAAATAAATAAAATCTTTAAAAAAAATCTACTACAATTTTGAATTCATAAAAATAGTTTGAAACACTAGTAAGAACAATGTTGATAGGACAGCCAAAATATTGAAATTGATTCAACAATTATTCTAAAGAGTGGGATTTTTTTCTTTTCACCTCTCTGCATTTATACAATTTTAAAAATAAGTACATTATTTTTACTAGAAAAACATAATTTAAAAAGTGGAAATCAAAAGATCTGTCATCAAGGCTTCCTACACATCCTTACCAAAAATAAGAGGATCCCTGTTACACTCCAAGGTCCTATTTGCCTTCTTTTCATTACCAAACTTGTAAAATGCATCCTTTATATTTACTGCCTGCATTTCCTTGAATCTATTCACATCTTAATGCTTTACTGGCCAGTTTTAGGCCCTATAACTCTATGGAAACCCAACTCTCCAGTGTCTTCACCACTAAATTCAAATCTTTGCTCAGTTGTCATTCTTCTTGAACTCATTGCACTTTTTTTTACTTCATTCTCAGAATTCTTTCCATTCGTGGCCCTTACGATGCTGTGGGTCTTGGCTCTCAAGCTGCTTTTGCTGATAAACTCTGATTTTCAGGTTCGTGCCCTACTTCCACTTCCCATCTCCATACTGGGCTCCTCAACGCTCTCTGGCCTCCTCTTCTTCATCTTCTTCTCACTGATGTGTTTAGCCCAGCTCTGTCCTACCTCACCCTGCAGGGTCCCTTCTGAGAGGGGACTATGGAGAGATGAGCATAGAAATAGGATATGCACTTATATCAGATGCCATTCAGCCATTCTGTCGTTCATCAAACATCTATTGAGATCTTCTGGTGCCAGGAAATATATTAGGCACTAGAGATTCAAAAACATGATTCCTACCCTCAAGAGTTTACCAACTGCTAAAGGAGACAAATATGTAAAGATTAAGTTCAAAGGGGTTCTGGGCTATAAAGAAATATGTTTATAGGCTGCAGTGAAGTACAAGAAAAAGTTGCCAATTCTAATGAGGAGAGATCAGGAAAAAAACAAACAAACCATGAACTGACATCAAGGCCTAGAACAGCGAAAGAAGGCTGAATTTGTGTGACAAGGTGAGAGAAGAAACGTACAATCAAAAGAATTTTGAGATCCCAGTCCACAGATTAATAAAACGAGATACATCTGATGCCATCCTGTGCATAGCCCCCTGCTTTGGAGGGCCTCTTACGAAGGCTAGAGGTTCTATTCTCTCAGGCTTAGCTCCAGTGGTCCTAAAGACAACTGATAACTCAAACTTCCAAAAAACACATCCACAAATATGGGTGTCTACGATCTTGAACTCATCACACATAAAAATGTATGGTTTCTACCACCCATCTCCCCCACTGACAAAAATAATTTTACATCAAGTTCCATTAAGAATATGGCAAGGGTGACTTCACTGCCCAAAACTGAATCCCTGAAATCATTTTTTACTTCTTTATTCTTTCATTACACTGGGGAACACAATTTTTGTTGAGTTATATCTGACACTTATTTTTTACTAACTTTTGGCATCTGAATCCAAAAATGACTGCAGCTTTCCTCGATCACATCAACTTTTTAAGGTATAGGATACCATCTCTTTGTCCCAAAAATTATACAAAATGTACATAAAAAGGAAAATAAATAAAACATTACATGAATAGACTGTTTATTTAGAGTTATTTTATTCATATAAAGGTGATATATTGTTACTGTAAGTCAAATTGTGTACAAGTAGTAAAGTTCTGCTACTAAACATACATATTAAGGTATTTTACCTTTTCAAATGACAGGCTAGGAAATGCCAAAATGAGATAGTTGAAACAGTCTCCTTCAGTTGGCAAAGATTTAACAAGTTGCTTCATGAGACCCAGTTTTATGTGCAGAGGTGGGAATATAATGTTCTTTCTGTCAACAAGTGGCTCATGTAGAATGTTTGGATCACCAGGTTTGAGGTCAGATCTTGGAGGCCAATTCGACTCCACCCAATGCTTCTCATGAGCTCTGCTGTCCCACATACACAGAAAACAGGGATACTTGGTGTATACGCGTTGCTGACCAAGAAGGAAGCAGACCATTTTAAGGCCAACACAGACGATTTAATTGTGCTTGTGATATTGTAACAGATCAATGACTCTCTTTATGTCTTCATATTCTTCACAAAAACAAACTGAATGACCAACTGGGACTGCACCAAATCAATTGCCGTTGTGGAAGAGGACACACTTCAAGCTCCACTTTGAGCTCTCGATGAACAGTCGCCATTCAGTTGTGTTCTAGATTGGAATTCCCAGTTCCTCCATTAAACCATGTATGTTATGACAATACCCAAAGCCACCGTCACTTTGTAAGTACTGCAGAAATGCACTTTCTCTTGATCAAAAGTAGGATGCCTTCGCTCCTTTTTCAAGCAGGTTGTTCTTGTGCAGTCTTGATGCTGTTACAGAAA
Organism: Furipterus horrens; assembly: GCF_987537825.1. Classification (NCBI taxonomy): domain Eukaryota; kingdom Metazoa; phylum Chordata; class Mammalia; order Chiroptera; family Furipteridae; genus Furipterus; species Furipterus horrens. The sequence goes on along the minus strand of NW_028327176.1, from coordinate 147,551,286 downwards.
CAGGGGAGTCCAAAAACAAACCCCAGAGTTTGTGGCTGAGATAGGGAAAAGGAAGCAGCTTTCAGGATGCCTTTGCATGCCTGGGGCTAGTAGCTGGAAACTTTGTTGAAAAAAGATCCGCTTTACTTCCAAGGCTCAGGAAGATGGGAGGGGTCTTGGACTGTGGGATGGTATGGAAGGAGCAGACAGAGCCTGCGTAGGGTTCTGTGAATGGTCAGAACTGTTTTTGCAACACCCGCTGTGTGAGAGGACACAGTCAGGGATAGATGAGCAGTTGTGGACATTTTGGCTGGCTCTCTGGGTCTCGGGCTCACACTCTCTTGGGCTCTCTTGCTCTGGGGCTGGCTCTCTCTCGCTCCAGCTCTCTCTAGCCCTGGCTCTGATGTGCTCCTTCCATGTGGCTTGGAGAAGGGGTCTCCAGGCTGCTTTAAGAAGAAGCTCTCGCCATGCAGTTTTGAGAAGGAGAGGAGATCCATGCGGTTTACAGGAAGGAGGCAGTTTACAAGGAGGCTGAGAATCAAGGCAGTTCTGCATTGAGAGCTGGAGGGCACCACAGCACAGAAAGGACCTCCCCAATCAGATTTGAGTGATTGGCAGCTACTGGTAAAGCTGAACTGTGCCTAGGAAGTAGGGAAATGGTGTTTTTGACTTTCCTAAGACTGGCCAGGTCTGGGAGGGGGATGCAGAACAATGTGCAAATAAACAATTCTTTTTCTTTTCACCAAACTCCGGTATTGAGAGTTATAATTCTGGCGGCGGGCAATCGGGCCCCTAACTAAACAGCCCGTGGGTTCTGTTTCAATCGGAGCAGCCCAGGGGTTCTGTTACAATGCTAGGAGTTCTGAAGCCTTTTTGGATAGTCCCAAATTTCGTGCCAAATCATTCAACTCATGTTTATCAAATCCCTTATGAACTGAGTCATCTTCAATTTCAAAATCTTCATTGTTGCTGTCACTTAGTTCTTCACCATATTCCTGTTTTTCAAAAGAGGGTAGTTCAGTGAAAACTGGCACTAGGATTTCAGCTGAATGAGGCACTGGGCATATAGCTGGTGTTAGACTAGGATACTCTATTTTACATTTATTTTTCTTGTTATATCCTGACATTTTCACTATACAAAAGTAACAGTCACTTGAATGATCTCTGGGCTCTTGCCAAACCATATGTATACCAAATAGCAATTTATCACATGTTACCTTCTTCCACACCTGTAAACTCTCGACACACTGCTTGCACATCTTGTGAGGGGCCAAGACTTATCTTGATCACCAGGTTTTACTTTAAAATATGCAAAATAGGCTTTCCTGACAAATGTGCTGATGTTTGTCCTTTGACTGGGAATGGTGAATCTGCCACAGATATAACAAAATGAATCAGGGTTGTTTAGGCACTTAGGATGAGAAATAGCAGAGGAAGACGTGATCTGAAGGAAAGGAAATAAGTATGTATGTAAATAAAAAAATAAATTCTGCTAACTCCTTGTATACAGACAAGAACTCGGACTACACTTTGGAATACAATTCACTATATAGAGCAGCACACAACCTCTCACCACACTGTCTCATGTGTGACTGAATAGCCTAGACAAGTATGAACATTTTGCTGGTCTCCAAGGTCATCCCCCACCCCTCCCCACTTGAGGGAGGTTTGCTCTCAGTCAATAGGAGAGCACTAGTGCTCCCCTCGATCTAGGCTGGATCCATGCTCGATCCAGCCTAGAGTGGTTGCATTAAAATAAGCTGTACAGAAAAAAACTTGTTGTGATAGAAGAAAACTAACTGCAGTTTTGAAGTCAGCATGCCTATTTAAGTCTAGAACAGCTGAAAAATCAAACTTAACAGGAATTATATTAAAAATAGTTCCCCTGTGTTATCCATACCCAGTCAACTGCTAACTTGTAATGATTCTCCCTTCATTATTTGCTGATACATGACTCTTTTTTTTAAAGATTTTATTTATTTACTTTTAGAGAGAGGGGAAGGGAGGGAGAAAGAGAGGGAGAGAAACATCAACGTGTGAGAGAAACACTGAGGTTTTCCCTCACATCCTCCCAACCAGGGACCTGACTCATAATTCAGGCAGGTGCCCTGAATGGGATTCAAGCCAGTGACCTTTCAGTTTGCAGGACAATGCTCAACCCACTGGGTCACACCAGTCATAACTCATATTTTCCATTTCTGCTATAGCCTCACCAATCTGGGATCCTATACCCTGAGGCCTGAATAATGACCATCATTTCTCTAGCTCACTTTCCTGCCCTCCAGACTACACTTCACTGCTTCTCTTCAGGTGTGCTGACTTCCTCAGTTTTCCCAAGTGAGAGGGCTTCCTGTCTCCATTGCAGCTCAGATTCATCCCCTGATGAAGCCTTCCCACAATGCCAGGAAGTCTCCTCAGAGAGCAATCCTTTCTGCTCATGTCTATGATCTCACTCTTTTCACTGCTATGTGGGCATATCCTACTCTTACCCTAAAGCCACTGGTCTCTGGCATTATCAGCCAAACGGGCATTCCCCGTAAATGACTGTACCAGAAAATGGATGTTTACCCAAAATTTAACTTTATCAAAAACAACCATTTTTGATAGCAATTTTTGCCAGAGGACGTACATGCATTTTTCCCTTGGAGTGTGCTGAATGTAGTTCACCTTTTCCTTCAATATTTGGAAACATGTTGAAATACACAGAATTACTGTATGTACAGTCTTAGTTGGCTGAGAGAACTTCTGTATGATTTCAACTCTTGTTGTAAATTGATGTTAAATGTTCCCAATCTGTTAGACTTAGGAAGAACTACAGAGTAAATCAGAGAGCAAAGTTTGTTAGATCTGCACCTGTAGAGACACAATTTTAATTTTATATGATCTAACCTTAAGGATGGCTGCTGCTTCTGTATTCCTTGTACAAAAGGAATAGAGACTTCCAAACAGCTCTATTTTCTGCTCAGAGGACTTTTTTTTCCCTGCCTTGGGATTTTTAAAAATTATAAATCAAAGTTGAGCTTGCTAGAGGCTGTGTTTTGAGTCAGCGGAGCAACATTTCTATGCTTAACTTTCCAGTACGTATGACTGTCTTGTCACTTTGAAACTTGGAAAGAACATCATGTTCATTCTTATATTTCTTTATCTTTCTCATGGTACTATGCTTACTGTATATGTGTTATAAATGTCTACTGAATGTATAATTATGAGCCCAAGTCACTGCCAAACTCTTGTCATTACAGCAGTTAACAGGTTGGGAAAAAAGCTGTTAGTTGGTGAAGTTGTTAAGGCTGAAACAAAAGTGAAGTTTGGAAAAGGAATTTAGAATTAAACTTGAGTTGAAAATGATAAAGAATTGATGATATACCCACTTCATCCTTACACCAATGATGGAAGATAAGGAAGCAGAGGAAGTCTAAGAACTTTTGATTACCTGTACAGGAATTAGAGTTTGGGGCACACACATTTGTTCCCGTGTCTAGGTTGGTAGTATGAGGGACAAACAGAGCAATACCTTCCACAGTTGGCTCTTTTGGGTTTGTTTCCAACACACAGGGCTAGGACTAGGGTGAGGCAAGAGAGGCGTGACCCTGAGAGCGAGCATCTCCTCTCGCTTCACACCCTGGATGCCTCTCTTGACTCACCCTAGTCTCAGCTCTGCTGCCACATTTTCTCCCTTACTCTTCAACATCTCAGCTGCCGGCCTGTAGCTCTCCTTTTAAAATGTTTTTTTATTTTTTAATTTTAAATCAAGTTTTAAAAAATGTAAATTCCATTATTGCTTTTTCCTGTTTGTTAAAATAAAACATGCTCAATGTAAAACAATCTAAGAAACACAGTATATATATAATTTTAAAATAACAACTCATAGAAAAGGAGATAAACTTGTGGTTACCAGAGGTGGCATAAGGGGAAGGGGATGAAGGAACTTCAAAGGTACAAACTTCCAGTTATAAAATAAGTAAGTTCTGGAATGTAAAGTACAACATGATGACTATAATTAACACTTCTATATGGTATATTTAAAAGTTGCTAAGAAAGTAGATCCTAAAATTCTCTTCTGATCTATATAAGATAATGCATGTTAACTAAACTTATTGTGGTAATCATTTCATGATAATGTTAGTCAAGTCATGCTGTACACCTTAACCTTATACAATGCTGTATGTCAATTATATTTCAATAAAATTGAAAGGGAAGAAAAGATACAGAAATGAATTGGGAATTAAAATCTCCATAATGCCATACCTACAGATAACCATTATAAATATTTTTCAGTGCACATACACACGCACATAATTTTTCAACAAAAATGAGGTTATACACTCTTATTTACTCAACAGTGTATCATGAGTATCTCCTATGTCCCTAAACACATTATATGATTAATGAATGCCCTCATTTATTTAGTAAATTCGTGACTGAGAAACTTTTAGGAAGTTGCCTCATTTTTGCTTTTATTGAGAAAATATTTGCTTATTCAGTGTTTATAACTTTCCTCCTTTTCTCAAAATTTCAGTGAAGCTCCACATTTAAGAACAATGGGCAACATGTTTGGGGGAAAGGAATCAGAAAACTCTGTGCCAGACTTTCTAAAACTATAGCAGAACCAGTTGAGCAACTATCAGCCCCCGTCTTTTACCTGTCTTTTACCTCAGGCTCATATAAAACAGACTAGAAATCTGAGAGGAGGCTGAGGAGCTGCAGCTAAGTAACTTCCAGGCTTGGGTGTCCTTCCCCTCCCCCACGGGGGGAGAGAGTGTTTCTCACCACTGCAGCAAACCAAGTGAGGGAAGCCCCAAGAAAACCGGAAATAGAAATTAGAAATGCCTGCAAGAAGGAAAGGCAGTACTTCTTCCCCTGATCAAAGCTCATTGTGAAACCTGGACCCTGGAGCAGTCATGGGTCCATGGTAGTATGCCCTGGCCTTTGGGACAGACATGGACACAGAGGGCAGTGCTGGCTTCTTGCCAGGAGAAGTGGAGTCACCCTCAACAGTGAGGCCAAGAAAGGGGTAGCAGAGAAGACAGTCTCCAATAAGTCTGCAGTTTTTTATGGAACAGATGGGTGCTGCAAAGCTGCCAGGCTTGTGTTTGTCTTGATTGGGCACCCAAGACCTTCCTGCTCTGGGAAAGGGAAGTCTGCAATAAGAGGCTGTGGTGTGGACCCCAGGCAGAGCCCAGGGAAGGGATGCTAAGAGGAGAGTCCCATCATTGTCCATATTAGGGAGTGCTGCAGGATCGAAACACGTGTCAGGTGTTCCCAAGAAATCCACAAAAGCACCCTAAGGGAGAAAGGGCCAGCATTTGAATGCCAGGCACATACAGCGGCCAAGAGGAAATTGTCAAATTGCACCAACTAAGTAGCACAATTTGCCCCTCTTCTGCCCACCTCTCATTGCTCAACCTTGAGGGCAGAGTTGGAGAAAGTCTTGGAGATTACTTTTATACACAGACTTCTTTTTTCTTTTTAGATTTTATTTATTTATTTTTTAGAGAGAGGGGAAGGGAGGGAGAAAGAGAAAGAGAGAAATATCTGATATGCTAGAGAAGCATCGATTGGTTGCCTCTCACATGCCCCCAACTGGGGATCTGGCCCACAACCCAGGCATGTGCCCTGCCTAGGAATCAAACCAGTGACCTTTCAGTTCACAGGCCAGTGCTCAATCCACTGAGCCACACCAGCCAGGGCTACACAGACTTTTTAAAAGCATTTTTTAATAAAGAATTATTTCATCCATTATTTTTAATGCAAAAAAGTAATGGTTATTTCCTGAAAATAATTAAAACCATCTATAAATTATAAACAAACATCTTAATTAGATACCGGATGTAGTTTAACCCAAGTAAGAAGTTGAAATCATGCGATGGTTTTTGATAGTCTGTCAGTTTTGACTTTGTGTATTAATGGCACCCACAGCTGAAAACCTGGACTCATAAAGGTTTGTAGGAATGGGTAGAATCAAAGCTTTTGTTGTATGGTGATCGCATCATAATAAAACTAGGAAGAATAAAAAACAATCCCTCATCTCTCAGTTTGCCAGATTAAAGACAAATTGATGTGAAAAAAAAAAGTCAGGACTTCTTCAAAGTTCTGCCAGTTGAATGCACTTGCATTCTTTCTTTTGCCCTCAGGTCATTAAGGCCATCTTTGGCCAGGTCTGCATACCTGATGTTGCTTCTATCAGAAAGGAAAGGATTGTAAATCTGGTTTTAAGTGGATTGAAAAGTACCCTTCAAAAAAGTTCTTTGATAGTGTTTCCAGGTGATCTTTGCCTACAGAGAAAGTGATGAAAGCTTCCCTTAACTCCACCTCCAACTCCTAGCTGTTTACCTCTGCTCCAGTAGCAGCACCCTTAACATTGCCCCCAGGGTTTTGAATAACAAGGTTCACATGATTGATAAAACCAAAACTATACACCGAGGTGGGTCAAGACGAACATTTACTGCTCTCAGTCAATTTGCCCTGAGAGTGGGCTTTTCTTATCTCTCTCTCAAGAGAAAGTGAAACTTGTGAAGAAAGCCAATTAAGCACTTCAACCTTGTCTTCCAGAACAGTGGTCCTCTGGGTAGTAGAGAAAGACTTGGTGCCCTTCTTGTTCTTGGCAAAAACTTCTCAAAGAAGAGATAACTCCAGCCTCTGGATCAGGGGGAGTAGATAACAGTAGATGAGCCTTTCTTTGGCCAGGGGTGTGATGGTGTGGTGGCAATCCATGGCGGTACAGAGATCGGCTAGTCACCATGGTCTGTGGAGTTTCTTCCTCGCCAAAGGGGCACACCAATTATGGTGCTAAGCAGCAAAGAAGGTCCACTGGTGCTCAGAAAGTCAAGATTTGCTTACATTGGAAGTGTTGTGCAGAAAAGTAATGTTTCATTATTTCAAAGATAATGAAAGTCTTTGAAGTGTCCAAAAGAGGCTCACAAAACAGAACTTCCTATCAGGTGAAAGAGCACACACAGAATGGAGGAGAACCAGGAGCAGGTTGTACTAAGAGCGATTTCACAATTTCTTTCAGTTGGATCTAAAGGAAATGAGATAATTGCCAAACTCTCCAAAATCTGCTTTAAAAATTAGAAGAAGTATCAGCAATTCTGGAATTAAAATAATAGGAGAGAGATTCTTCCTCTGCAACAAACCCCAAACCAGCCTGTAAATCTTATGATCATGTAGCTTCACCATGGTCTCTCTGACCGAGTGTGGCTTCTTTTATCCAACAGCACAACGTAAAGTTCTACCATGCTTAAAGACAGGGCTTTCGTAATGGAGAGAAGCCAACTTTTGATTAAGTTAAACCCTTTTAAAATTCACTCTCTTTTCATGTAGAAGATCTGTTCCATCTGCAGCGGGCATGTGTTCATTTTTGCTGGCCCAGAATTTCTTCTGGCTTTCTTCCAGTTATAGCACATTCATTACTCTTGGAAGGATCACCCCTCCCCCACTCTGACTTTGTGGCTTTGCTGAGACCAGCCCAATGCCCAGCCCCAGGGGTGGGCACAACCACTGTGGCCATGAGAATGGAGTATACTGACTTTACAAGCATGGATACATAACATAACCTAAACCAGGCCAATGAGACACAATACCAAGTGTTGTGGAACAAGTGGGAAAAAGGAGTTCTCTTTTTGCTGGGAGGTGATGTAAGACTAGAGCTGAGGTGGGCATTTCATGGCAGGGGTTGGGAGCCTGGTTACCTGAGAATGTTTCCCTCACAGAAGAAAACAGAGCCAAAAGATGTAGACATGGCTTGAGCTTCTGGACCCATTCCTACAGCTAGGACCACCTTGGGCTTTTCAGGTGTGTGAGCCAATAAAGCGTCCTTTCTCTTTCACTCTCTCTCTCTCTCTCTCTTTGAGAATTCGAGTTGGATTTCTGTGCTTGCAACTGAAAAAGTCATGAGTGATATAAAAAGTCCAGTTCACTCTTAGATGGGCAGGTGCAGGTGCTCCTTCAGCTTAGCTGGCCTCATGTGTCCACTAGTAAGAACTTTGCCAGACACAAGAAGAATTGAAATCTGGAGACTCATCAGGTTCAGAGTTGAAGGAAAAATAAGGGATAATATTGTTTGTCTTATCTTCTTTGCTTTAACATTTCCCAGCTTATGGTAGGCCAATGTAAAGAAAGACAGATGTCCTTAATCATAAGAGCAGGACATGAGTGCTTTAGTACCTGTCAGCAGCAAACGACTCTAGACATCATAACCTAGCAACAATGACCCCCACACCCTCAGTGACAATTTACAACAGTTCATGCCACCCTACACATGTGTGGGATAACACAGTAATGCATAACGCATTTTTTTTCCCTAACAAAGTCAAATTTTGAAGTAATAGAAAGGATGTTAGTTGAGGTGATGAAATCACAAAATTTGAGAAGCCACGCTCCTCCCATTTCAAATACACAAAAAATCTGGATAAATTATAATAATATATTTAAAATACAGTTACACTCAAAAGCAGAAAGAGAATTTTAAGGTGCCAAAAATGAAGAGGTAACTCAAACCATCTGCATAAGCAGTGTGAAGCTGCCTGTCATGGGGGTAGGGGAGAGTATTGGGATAAAAAATACCCTCCTTAGAGCTGGGTCTTTAATGCCAGCACCAGGTTGGTCATGCAGGCCTCTGGCCTGACAGTGAGGAAGGTGAAATTGGGTTCCCACATAAGTATGAGTGCTAAAGAAGCTGTCCTATGTATGAATAAGGATTAGAAGAATTTCACTTGCAGGCCTGGAGACAAGATGCAAAGAGAACTATTGGTGAAAAAAAATCATTCAAAAACAATTTAAACTCCAAGATCCTAAATCTGTGTAGCTATAAGTATGTGGTGGCAAAAGTGCTGAGCTAAAACACTAAACTAATAGCAGATTGTCCAGTCCTGATGAGACCAGTAGGCAAACACTGGTACACATAGGCCAGGGTGCACGGGGACTCCCACAGAAACCAACCCCTGCTATAGACAAGCTCATTTCGGAAATATTTTCCCAGTCAAAGGTAGGTCAATATTGGTTGAAAATCTTGTTATGGCCCAAAGTGCACCATAACAGCTCAAAAAAAAACAATTTCCTCTAGAAAGCCACCAGCTTTTGGTAGAAAAATATATTTCAAGCTGATCTCATGTCAACATACAAAAATGTCTTCTAATTTATATACATTACTTATTAACCACATTTTTATCTTTCATCTTTTCACCCAGTTCTTAAAGATTAAAATCAATCTCCCAGGGGCTTCCTACAATTAGCATTTTTCTGATGAATACATTTCCTGAATTACCCTCCCACTCTTTCAGCCAAGATATTCATGAAGATATCATGTGACTGAGATTTGGATGTTCTCATATAATTGTTCTTTTCATAAAATAGATGAACTATTGTGTTCCTAGGTTTCCGAAGAAGCAGATTTTACACCTTAATTTTAATTTTTAGTACCAAACTGATTAAACAGTATTAACAGTAGAACTCATAGGTCTAGCACAGAAATGTATACCTGTCAAAATGCTGCATTGCCACTTTATAATCCTAATTCTTTTTTCCTGCATATGTATAAAGCAGTACAGTATAAAGGAAAGACTGCCCAACCAATGATAAGGAGGCCTGGAATCCAGCCATCCTTCATCCTAATAGGCATCCACCCTTGAAGCAAGTCACATAGCCTCCCTAAGCTCCAGTTTCCAGATTTATAAAATGGTGGTAACATCACCAAACCTCCCTGCTTCACAGCTTATTGTGAAAGCACTGATAGGAGAGGCTGGACTGAACAATGGGAAGGTCACAGAAAGGAGAGAAATCTGGGTGCTGGTGCTTCTGTGCTGGTACTCTCGTGTGTTGTCCTTAAGCAAGTGCCCTCCACTCTGACACTTGGCATCTGGATTCTTCAACTCCTAAAATCCTTTCCACATCTGACATTCTGCTGAGTTTTCCTGAACCAGCATCTCTCCAGATTCCTGTTTTGTACATATCTTCTGGAGGCTGGGCTCCTTGTAGTACAGTGTTCTACCGCTACGTAAGTCTTCTGGGAACCCATCTGTATCAGTGCGCCAGCGGGCGTTGTTGTGGGAGGCTGTGTTCGACTTCAGTAAGTTTTTATGAAGACTCTTTCAATGTATTTGCCCATTTCATGATGGGTGATTTACGAGCACACCTACCCACACCGTGCTGAGTGTTCAGCAGTTTTTAACCAAAAATGGCATGATCCCTGTGCCCTGCCCTCGCTATTCACTCAATCTTGCCCTGAACAACCAACTTTTTTTGTTTCCCTGGATGCAAAATGTCCTCAAAGGCAAATGTTTTGCTGATGTGGAAGAGACAAAACAAAAACCGGCAGAAGTATTAAAGGCACACAAATCAATGAATTCAAGAACTGTTTGAGCTGTGGAAAAAAAATCTTCATAGGTGTATTGTATCACATGGAGAGTACTTTGAAGGTGACTGAAGTTTAAACATGTAAGAATAAACACACAAATTTTTATAAATAAATTCCAGGGGGTTTGGAGGTTCCCCCCTTTTATCTACTTTTCTTAGCTCAACTAAAGTTGTTTGTTTCTGTAATTTTATGCACATATTGTCCATTATTAGAGTATACATTTCCCATCAGAGTATTTTTCTGACTGTATTTAGGACTCACAAGACATACTGGTTTTGACCACTAATTAAAAATACTAAAAAGAACATAAAATAATGGAGAACATCACATTTACTTAGGCTAAGTACTGCTCATTAAAAAATTATTTCAGTTATGTGTGTGTATGTGTGTGTTTTACTAGGTTACAATGTAAAATCTGTTTCTGACTATTGGTCACAATCAAAAAGTTGGAAAATGCCCTGGCTGATGTGGTTCAGTTGGTTGGGTGCCGTTCCACAAAGCAAGAGGTTGCTGGTTCAATTCCTGGTCAGAGCACATGCTTGGGTTGTGGGTTTGGTCCCTGGTCAGGGAGCATGTGGGAGGCAACCGATCAATGTTCCTCTCTCATATCGATGTTTCTCTCCCTATCTCCCTCCCTTTCCCCCTTTCTATAAATAAATTACTAAAAAATTTAAAAAGTTGGAAAGCATTGCTCTACACTGTAGAACAAATCTAATCATGTCATCTCTTTGCTTAAAATTCTTTAATCCAAAGCCCCTTATCTTTAACGTGAGCTACAGGGCCTTGCATGGCCTTGCCTTTCTCTCAGTATCACTTTGTTCCACACGACTCCTTGCTGACTGTGTCCCAGTCAAAATGGGACCTCTTCAATTTTTCCTTCAACAAACATTTTTTGGCTAAGAACCTATCACATGTCAGGCAATGTTCTGGATGCATGAGCTAGCACTGTGAACAAGACAGACCAGTTTCTTGCTCTCACAGAGGCTACATTCTAGTGCTTGCCAAGGATGAATGTGCTTGTGGCACTGCCCACACTCCTCTCCCACCCCTTCTTTCACCTACCCCAATGCCCCACACTGCTGAGCTAGTGTTATAATGATTACTCCTTCAGGCTACAGTTCAACTAATCAGGTGTCATGTCCTCAGGGCCACCTTCCCTGATGTGTCCCCACCATTCATTGAATGATCTTGAGAGAGTCTTGAAGACTTATTCAGGAGACAAGACAATAATGATATCACTAGTGATAGAAGACATGACTGAAAAATTCTCAAAATCTAATTCACTATTAAAGGGAAGCAAAATAGAAGTTAAACTCTGTAGTAGGTAACACAAACAAGATACAAGTAAAGTCCAAAACATTCACCAGCTCTTACTGAAAAGTCGCTTGTTACAAATGAATCCAACTCCATTACTTGCTCTGCAGATTGAAAAAAAATTAAGAGTATCTTCACAATTTTAGCTTTAATATCAACAAAAAGAATGATCCTCCTCTTTGCACCTCTTTTCACCTGAAAACTCAGTTGTGATCAGGAGGTCATTAGATGAACTGGAAGTTTAGAAGAGGAAGGCAGTGCCTGCCAGGCACAGTCAGAACACAGCACCGGGCCACTGGCCTGCATCTCAACTAGTTAACAAGAAAGGCAGCTCCTCAAAACACCATGCACTTTCATAACTCTGGTCACATTGCTTCCTTTGCTTAAAGTGCCCTTCCTCTCACTCTCATCTGCATGGCAAAATCCAGCTCTTACTTTTAGATTTCACTCACATGTCTCCTTTGTGAACCTTTGACTTTTCTTCAAAAAACTGATCACTCTCCTCTCTGTCCTCCTAAACACCACAGGCACTATAGTTTTCATGTGGCATTTTAGATAGTTGGTCAGAATCTGTCCATCCCACTGGATTAGAGGTCCACATAGGTAGAAATTGTATTGTATTCATCCTTCTTTATCTCCTTCTGGTTCTTTGCACAGTGCTTGGCCATCACCAGGATTTATTCTTTGTTCTCTGAATATTTATTGAATATTTACAGAGTCTTTTCTTAAAGGGCTCTACTAAATCATTCATTTTCTTTCAAAACCAAGGCAAATCCTTTCATGACTACCCATAAAAAATTCTGCCCTTCCTTGTGATCAGGTTTCTCTTCCTCTTATACCTGTTTCTATTCCTATCCTTATGGAAGATTTTTTCCATCCATTACTAGGATCCAATAAAGTAAAATAAGATGGAGAAAACACAAGCACAATTACACTGAGAGGAAAAAAATGAAAGAAAAGGGCAGTGACTCAAGATTTGGCAGTGTCTGTTGTTATATATGAAGGTGAACATATTTACTTGTATCCTAAAGGGCAGATTTGCAAAACCTCAACTTAAATAATCACACAGAAAACTTGTTTCCGAGTCATTAGAGAATATTTAAAGCTTACTCCCCTGGATCTACATGGTCTTCAAAGACTTTACCACATCTATATTATACATCCAAAATGTTGTTCAAATGGAGGCTCTCAGCAAGTTCAAAACTGTCTAACAGAAACATTAACTTAACTTTTCAAGTCCTTGATATTTAATAATTGAGATACAACAAGGGCACCAAATAAGTTGTAAGATGGTAGTAGTTATTTTCTGGTGTAGAAAGTTAGAAGGGCAAACCAAAGCATGCAACACATTATAACTTAAAAATTAAAGGTGAAAAACAAATTCACTTTGGGAAGATTGAGAAAACTGACTATGTTTGATCTATTGATTCATATCAGGCTTTTCTACATACAAAAGTATCAAAGTGCTGATCAAAAGGTTTTACTGAGGTGAGAGAGGTTTTGACAGGAACTAGTAAGATGATTCATCAGGCCTTTTCACTTATTTTTTAAATGCATGGATTCTGGCTGAAATTAAATTGGATAGTTTTAAGTATTCATATGTATTTGTTGGATATCTCTACCATATAAAACAACCTGGCTGTCTGGGCAAACTTCCTCACTGAGAAACTTTAACAGAAAGGTGAACAGAAACTAAGCCCTTCTTTACTGGATGTGTACTATGTGCCATGTATCATTCTAGGCACTAGAGAAAAAAAGATGGCACTAGCCTTTTAGAAGCTTATGTTCCAGTAGAGAGGAACAGGTATGTAAACAAACAAATGCAAGAAAGATGCATTACAACTCCTATAAAGAAGTTGTAACAGAGGAATTTAGAAGGAATGATAAGAAGGAAGGGTGTCAATTTTGCTTGGAGGAAACCAAGATTTCATGGAAGAGGCAACACTCTGAAATGATAACATCGCAGCAACTAAAAAGTGGATAAAAAAATGAATAAATAAAAGTACAGGATGGCTTAGAGATCAGAAGTCTTTAAATATTTAGAGATATTTTCATAGTCAAAAGGATGTACTTCCTATATATTTTATGGGGAATAGATTTTTGTCATCCAATGTTAAAATGGCTTCTGAATTCCCTGACTGTTGGTGTATTGGATTTTTGCTGTTACTATTCTAGTCTCTCAGCTCAGTATGCCCATGTCTACTAGGCCTGAGAACTTTTAAAAGTAGGAAAGGTGGGCAAGGGTTCAATCTATATATTGTACTTCCTGATTAAAAAGAAAACTATTGTGTATAATTGCTCAATATGACTCAGTATTTTAGTACTTAACGATAAACTACTAGATGAGTATCTCTCATGATGACACTGATTTCCAGGGAATGTAGGGCCATATAAATTTGATATGCGGACTGTCAATACCCAAAGGCTCTATTGACAGAGGTACAACAGCTCAAATTCTCACATTTATACCAGCAAAGGGTAAAACTTAAAATTTCCTGGAATTATACAGGAAGTAGGTGATTATCACAGTTTATCTCTACTTAATCCTTTGTTAGAAATGTTCCAAATGGAGAGATTATCACTGGGTGGTCCGGGAGTTAGTAGTGATACGCCCTGCTGATTTTATACCGGCAGGTATGGCAGTAGCCTTCCACTGACCCCAAACCATCTCAGTCTGGGCATAATGCCCTGACTCCTGAACTCTGTATTCCTTGATCACACCCTCTCCTTTATCAGAGATGAAGGGCCTAAAGCTGAGGATTATAGAGGAATTATGTTGCAGGCTGTGAATTGAATCAAGCGTATTAAAAATACCTTACCCTTATAACTCCTAAACTCTGACCTGGTTTGTCTTATTTGAGACAATTTCTAAAACAATGTTTCCAAGTCCTCTTCAGTCTATAGTCACAGCATATTAAAACGAATTAAGGTAAAAGCTATTTGGAAAAACTTAGCTTTTAAATATGTATATGACTTCAGACCCTGGTTGAGTAGCTCAGTTGGTTAGTGTCAGCCCGATATGCTAAGGTTGTGGATTTGATCTGGGGTCCGCGTACATACAAGAATCAGCCAGTGGCCCTGATTGGTATGGCTCAGTTGGTTGGAGCACCATCCCATAAACCAAAAGGTCCTGGGTTGGATTCCCAGTCAGGGCACATATCTAGGTTGTGAGTTCACTCCCCGGTTAGGGTGTGTATGAGAGGCTGCCTATTGATGTTTCTCTCTTACATTGATTTTTTTTTCTCCCTTTCCTTCTCTCATTTCTCTCTCCCTTCCTCTTTCTCTAAAATCAATAAACATGTATGTTTTTAAAGAATCCAACCAGTGAATGCATAAATGAGACAACAAATTGACCTCACTCTTTCCCCCTTCCTCTCTCTCTAATAATCAACCAATAAAAAAATAAATAAATAAATAGTATGACTTCATGTAATACCACAACAACTTTAGTTTTGATGTCTTTGTATATCATGATGTAATCAATCAAAAATGTCAATGTTCAAATAGTGGGTGTTTCCCAAGGTCTTGCTTTTCTGGAAGAACAGGGTATCAGTAAATCCAGTCTGGACATTTGGTCAAGAGGCCATACCATTAAATTTGACCTTTCCACTTATCCATGCTAAGAGTAGCATGCCAGAGATTTTAGGTGCTGACTTTTCTGACTCTGGTGCAGAAACTGTCAAAGAGGGTAAACATTCTAGTTGAAATGCTAGAAATGAAACTACATATTCCAGCAAATATTGTAGAGTTCCCCTTTGCTAGAGATTAGTAAGGTCATACACATAGATGATAATACTATAATTGCTTGATGTTAAATATGGAATAACTGTGATGTGTTCTTTGCTTTCCACTGAATTTATGAGTTCATTTAGTGTTCACACTAAAACAGGGATCAAAATTCTGTTTGGAAAGGACTCTGGGAGGCTAATCAAAGGCTGATACCCTTTCACTATAAACACATAGAAATGTAAGACAAAATTTAATAGATTGCAATTCAGAAGAGTTCAAAAGAAAGAAAAAGAAATACCCTGATGCCAGAGATAAAGAAAGAACTCAAAGTAAAAGCAATAAGTGCACAAGCTGGCACCTTGGCATCCTAGTGGGGATAGCAGAAAATAAGCTCTAATGTCTACAGACTGCTTCTTTACTCACCCTGAAAAGATAAGAGACGTAGCCCTGGGATCACACAAGACAGAGGGCTGGAAATCAGACCCTGTCATCAAGTTGGATCCATGAAAATGGAAGCAGAAACAGTCCCCAAAGGCCCAGGGAAGAAGCAAGGAAGCTTGCCATATGCCCAGGGCTCAGGATTGGGAGTCTGCCATGAAAAACAGAATGCCAAAGCCTGTGATCCAAACAGAGGAGGGGTCTGAATTTATTGTATCTTTGTAATGCAGTAATCTCAAGCTGAGGCATTAATATAAAAACTAGTCTTGAATACATGAGACTCCTGGAGAGAGGGCAAAGCAAACCCACCACTTAAAAAAAACAAACAAGGACTTCCGGCCAAGATGGAGGCTTAGACGGACGCGCTAGGTCTCCCTCTACAACTAGAGAGGAATACAACTACTTCAAAACAAAGGATAACTAGAAATTCCAGAAAATAAAACTACACGGAAGCCCAACATATGAAGTTATAAACCAGCAGTGCCATTTGGGCAGGTAAGAGTTAAAGAGGGCAGTGCTGTTTGCGGTTGCACCTGAGACAGCAGCGGGGCGGCGAAAAATCCCGGCGGCTGTCAAGCCCCTGGCAGTGCGCGACCCCAGCACTGGGGAAAGCAGCCACCGCATCGCCTTGAACAGTGAGGCCCAGGGGGGCGGGAGGACGGATCCCGGTCTCCTAGCTGAATAACTGTGTGAATCCATCTTGGACCCCCGCCCCCAAAGAAAGCACCACAGGGCTGCGAAATAGGTTGCAGACAGGCGCCGGTCGCTGATTTGTGACGCGTACGCAGGCACTGCCCCCTATAGCCAGCCCAAGAAAACAAAACGCATCTGTCAAAATGAGGCAGACAACTATAGAAATCCCGGTGACACAACTCACCAGGCAACAGATAGAGAACCTGACAGATGAACAGATAAGAAACCTGTCAGAGGCTCAGTTCTGGGCCATTGTTATCAGGTGGCTTACAGAATTCACAAAAGAGCAGGAAAAAGATAAGAAAGAAGCGAAAAACATTCATAACGAAAGGAACAAAACCACATACGAGACAGATGGTGAGGAAAAAAAATCCAGAGTTCATTTCAACAAACTGGAATATGGAGAAGGAACAAGCAGTCAACCAATGCAGCGAGAGGAAATGGGAAGCAACAATGAGAGGATCAGAAACCTCTGGGACAGCTATAAAAGGCCCAACATAAGAATCATTGGTTTGCCAGAGAGTGAGGAAGATGAACTAGAACTTGAAAAATTGAGTGAAAATATAATAAAGGAGAACTTCCCAGACTTGGGGAAGGGAATAGACTTGCAGGTCCAGGAAGCAAGGAGAGTTCCCAAGAGACTGGACCCAGGGAGAACCACTCCAAGACACATTATAATCAAAATGTCAAAAATTAAAGATAAAGAGAGAATCTTAAAAGCAGCAAGAGAGAAGAAAAGAATTATGTACAAAGGGGTCCCAATTAGACTATCAGCAGACTTCTCAAGGGAGACCCTACAAGCAAGAAGGGACTGGCAAGAAATATTCAAAGTAATGAAAATCCAAAACCTACAACCACGAATACTCTATCCAGCGAAATTGTCATTCAGAATAGAAGGACAGAGAAAGTGTTTCCAGGACAAAATAAAACTGAAAGAGTTCATTAGATCCAAACCACTGTTATATAAGATGTTAAAGGGACTGGTTTAAAAAACAGAAGCTAGGGAGATGAAACAAAGGCAAACTAAACAGGCAACGAGAGTGGAAAAGGAACTGTGGGTATGGGAAGCATATTGGGGGGAGGTCAACAGGGAGGGGGAGTGGGGAGAGGGAGGGAGATGATATAGGAATTGGGGATCATGGTAGGAGGGAATGGAATAGACGGAGAGAGGTTGGGAGGAACTGTATGCACAACTAATGGACATAATCTAAAAGGGGGGGACAACTGGAGGGAGGGGGGCCACTGGGTGGAGGGGAGCAGAGGGAAGGGAAAGTGGCACAAATGTAATATTTTAATCAATAAAACACATTAAATATGAAAAAAAAAAGTATATCTCTAAAAATTTATAATCATGGGGCCATGGAGTAATCGTAATTGAAATGATGAAACAGAATTAAACAACAATGAAAATACTATGTAACAAATTGAAGATATATGGCTAATGCTGTGTTTAGAAGACAATTTATAAATCTAAAAATATATATATATTTATATAAAATAAAAGACCAAAAATGAATAAACAAAGCATTTACTTTAAAAGCTAAGAAAAGGATAAACTTAAATGAGAAACTAATTAATATAAAGATAATATCAGAAATTATTTAAATGGAAAACAAATAATTGAGAGGAAAAAGAAAAGTAAAAACATTAGGAATAAGAACAGAAATCTAACTATAGAAACAGAAATGGTTTTTTAAATCATGGAAGTATTACACGAATATGTTTGAAAATGTATAAATTACCAAAATTGACTCAAGACGAAACAGACAAACTATTAAAGTTCTACTAAACTAAGGAAATTGAAACAATATTCCAAAAATACTCAAAAACAACTAGGTTCTGATAGTTTTACAGTAAGTAATCTTTATTAAAATTTCACGTAACCTTCATCTTATAATCCTTCTTATATAAACTGTTACAGAGAATAGAGATAGAAGAAAAGTTTACCAATTAATTTTATAAGGTTCATGTATCCTTGATATCTAAAACAGACATGAGTCATAAAGTAAAGAAAAACTGTAGGACAATCTCAACTATAGGCATAGCCATAAAAATTCTAAATAAAATTTAGCAAAATAAATTGATTAATAGATTTTAAAAAATACAATGTATCTTGCCAAGAATTTATCTCAGAAGTTCTAGCCTAGTTTAACATTAAATAATTAATGTTACTGTTAACAAAACATAGGAAAGTAACAGATTAAAGGAGAAAAACTGTATGGTTTTCTCAATATCCACAGAAAAATCCCTTGATAAAACTCAATGACCATTCATGTCAAAATTCTCTAGAAAACTAAATAAAGAAGTCTTGTTGAGAGAGACAGTCTGCCATGGGTTCCAAACATTCTTACATTTTCTTTCTGAGGATGCCCAACTTCAAGGCCTGTCCTTGAGTCATTTCTGAAGCTAGTCACATTGTCAATCATGTGACAGTCACATAGTTTAAAGCAATTACAACATGAGTACAGTACAGCTACTTGCTCTGCAGGAGAAACTGGCTTGTACATTGCTTGATATAAAAAGTGCTGGGCCTACTTTTGGTCAAGATGGAGGCATAGGTAGACATGCTTTACCTACTTGCACAACCATAGAAAGAATTACAACCAGATCTCAAAAATAATAACACACAGAACTATCAGAAATTAAGCTGTATGGAAGTCTGACAACCAAGGATTTAAAGAAGCCACATTCATCCAGATGGGTAAGGGGGGGCAGAGTTGCAGAGATGAGGCAGAGAGGGCAGTGGGGCTAAAACAAGTGGTGGTGGTAGCAGAACAGTTGGTCCCACATTCACGTGCAGAGGATAAAAATCAGGAGGGACAACCTGGGAGCAAGCGATCCCAACCCCAGGCCAGACAGCACAGCCCAGGATTCCAGCAATGGGAAGAAAAACTCCCATTATCTCTGGCTGCAAATACCAGTGGGGGTTGGGACAACAGAAGAAGCTGCTGGATTTTCACTGTTTACATGGCCACCACAGTCTTAGAACGTACACAAACCCACCCACTCCAGGACTCACCACTGGGGCAGCAGCTGGCAGTGTGCCAGTAGCACATGGAAGGGGTGAAGTGACTGAAAATGGGGCAAATGCAGGATGAACTGCCAGAAGCCAGGCAGAGGCACTGTCACCTCTCCAACCCCTCCCTGTACAGCCACAGAACAGTGAAGTGGGTTGCCCCATCCTGGCAATTACCTAAGGTTCAGTCCCACACAATTTACAGGTGCCTTTTCTTCATAGACCATGCTACTAAGACAGGGAGTCAAAACAGCTCTGCCTAACACACAGAAACAAACACAGGGAGACTGCCAAAGTGAGAAGACAAAAAAATATGGCCCAAATGAAAGAACAGAACAAAACCCCAGAAAAAGAGCTAAGTAAAACAGAGGTAGCCAACCTATCAGTTGCAGAGTTCCAAACACTGATGACCAGGATGCTCAAAGAACTCATTGAGTATGGCAAAAAAATAAAGGAAGAGATAAAGTTTACACTAAGTGAAATAAAGAATAATCCACAGGAAACCAACAGTGAAGGGATGGAAGCCAGGATTCAAATCAATGATTTGGAACATAAGGAAGAAATAAACATTCAGCCAGAAAAAAAAGAACAAACAAGAATTCAAAAAAATGAGGATAGACTTAGGAACCTCTGGGACAACTCCAAACATGTGAACATCTGAATCATAGGGATGCCAGAAGGAGACGAGGAAGAGCAAGAAATTGAAAACTTAATTGAAAAAATAATGAAAGAAAACTTCCCTAATTTGGTGAAAGAAAGAGACATACAAGTCCAGGAAGTACAGAGAGTCCCAAACAAGATGGACCCAAAGAGGATCACACCAAGATACATCATAATTAAAAGGCCAAGGGTTCAAGATAAAGAGAGACTCTTAAAAGCAGCAAGAGAAAAGAAGAATGTTACCTACAAAAAAAGTTCCCATAAGTAGGTAGGACGACGACCATGTCCAGCTTGAAGCAGCTAGAGGAGCTTGAGACCTTCACCCATTGTCCTTTACAAGATTACAAAGGGTCTTAATATCTGAGAGGGAGGGATAGTTATTTTTTACGAACCATGGGTATGGACTTGGGGGGGGATGCTGGGGGAGGGAGATACTGGGTGGAGGGGAGTAAAGGGGAAAAAATTGGAACTACTGTAACAGCATAATCAATAAAATATATTTAAAAAAAAAAAAAAAAAAAAAAAAGTTCCCGTAAGACTATCAGATGATTTCTCAAAGAAATTTTGCAGGCAAGAAGGGACTGGCAAGAAGTATTCAAAGTGATGAAAAGCAAGGACCTCACAATACAACCAAGATTACTCTATCCAGAAAGCTATCATTTAGAATGGAAGGGCAGATAAAGTGCTTCCCATACAAGGTAAAGCTAAAGGAGTTCATCATCACCAAGCCCTAATTATATGAAATGTTAAAGGGACTTATTTAAGAAAAAGATCAAAATTATGAATATTAAAATGACAACAAACAAATATCAACAACTGAATCGAAAAAACAAAACAAAAACAAACTAAAGACACGACTAGAATAGGAGCAGAATCATAGGTATGGGATCATTCGGAGGGTTATCAGTTGGAAGGGGGAAAGGGAAGAATGGTGCAGGGATCAAGAAGCATAACCGGTAGAAACAAAATAGAAGGGGGAAGTTAAGAATAGCATAGGAAATGGAGAAGCCAAAGAACTTACACATATGACTCATGGACATGAACTAAGGGGTGGGGATTGCTGGAGGGAATGGGGGTACCTGGCAGAGAGCAGCAAAGGAAGAAAAAATTGGGACAGCTGTAACAGCATAATGAATAAAATATACTTAAAAAAAAAAAGTGTTGGGTCCTTAGGCTTAGGTTCCCAGCTGTGGCACACTGAGCCACACATTGCTCCATGGGACTTGGAGTTAGGAGAACTGGTGTTCCCATGCTGATCTCAGGCTGTTTGAATAATAAACTATCTTGCTCTGATCCATTGAGTCTCATTATCTACTTTCAGCATCTATACAGTTATGGCAAGACAACATGGTTACTTGTGTCTCTGTAATCATTTGCATCTCTTTCAGAGTTTTGTTATCTTTTGTAATTCTTAATGCGGTTGGAGTTCTTCCCTGAAAAAAGAGTATATACAAAAAGCATATAGCAAGCATTCATTATACAATAGTGAAATGTTAGAAACAGTCTACATAGAGCCAAAAATAAGACAATGACGCCTTCTATCATTGTATCTATTCATCACTAAACTGGAGTGTCTAGCCAGTGCCAAAGATAAGGAAAATGAAATGTTGTATAAAGATTAAAATGAAAAAAACAAACGTCGTTATTCATAGATTAAATGATTATCTAAGAAAATCCAAGGCAATTTACAAATTAACAGAAATAATAGGAAAGTTTATCAAGGTTGTCACATTTAAGATTAATGTATAAAATCAGTACAGTAGTATTCTTATATACCAAAAACTGTAATTAGAGAATGTAAAAGTTTTAATCCTATTCACAACAACAAAAACTAATGATTGCTAGTTATTTTTTAAAAAGCTGGTCAAGGCTTTTAAATATAAAATTATAATCTTTCCTAAAGGACATAAATAAAAACCTAAATAAATGAAGAGTTGTAATTACAAATGAGAATAATTCACATCATAAAGATGTCAATTTTCCTCCTAGTTATTCTTTATATCCACTGGTTTCCTAATAAAGATGTCATTATATCTTTTCAACAAACTTACCAAGCTGATCCTAATTTATAACAGATGACCAAAAGGCCAAAAGTAGTCAAAGCAATTTTGAGTAAGAATAAGAATTCTTACAGAGAAAGATTAATAAATGTTATGACATTAAAATTTTTATATTACTCAAGGAATCATTAAACAATAACAAAAATGCCACAGGCTGAGAGGAGCTCTTTATAATACATAGAACAAGTAAAGACTTAGTATTCAGAATATAGAAAAAGCTCAATAAAGAAACTCAGTAGAAAAATGGGCAAAGAATGTGCACAATCAATTCACAGAAGAAACTTAAATAACTAATACACATATAAAAAGGTATCAACAAGCCCTGGATAGTGTGGCTCAGTGGATTGAGCGCTGGCCTGCAAACCAGAGGGTTGCCAGTTCGATTCCTAGTCAGGGCACATGCCTGGGTTGCAGGTCAGGTCCCCAGTTGAGAGTGCACAAGATGCAACTGCACATCGATGTTTCTCTCACTCTCACTATCCCTTCCTTCCCCTCTCTCTAAAAATAAAGTAATTTTTTTAAAAAGGTGTCAACAGGAAAAAAGATTAAACTACATTAAAACTAAAAAATAGAGAACATGATATTAAAACATGAGGATTCGATTCTTCAAAACCAAGAAATGCTAAGGATCTGATTTAGATTGAAGCAGACTAAAGAATTGTGACAATCAAATGCTATATGTGATCTGGACAGGGAAGAAAATTGCTCTAAAGGACATTATTAGTCAATGGCCAAAATTATGGGAGGTAGATAAAAGTATTTTATGTTAATTTTCCTTAAGATGATCATTGTACTGGGATAATATAACAAATATTCTTATTCCCAGGACATGTACATTAAAATATTTAGGTGTGA
The DNA here is from genome assembly GCF_987537825.1 of Furipterus horrens. Classification (NCBI taxonomy): domain Eukaryota; kingdom Metazoa; phylum Chordata; class Mammalia; order Chiroptera; family Furipteridae; genus Furipterus; species Furipterus horrens. The sequence continues at coordinate 147,528,188 of NW_028327176.1, read as the reverse complement.
GGGGGCATAATACACACAGCTTAATCTAAAGTGATTCAGGAAAATATGTATATACAGAGAGAATGATAAAGTAAATGAGGCAAAATGTTAACAATTGGTAAATCTGAGTAAAAGGTATATGGGAGTCCTTTGCACTGTTTTTTCAAGTTTTCTGTGAGTTTGAAAATATTTCCAAATAAGATCTCAAGTGCTTCTGCACTTTTTCTTTGAAGTCTACGCATTTTCAGAAAGAACACTTTCAAATGTAATTAATATCAATTTGTGCTGTGTGCACTTACCACACTACTGCTATAACCTCCCTAAAGCATTGTCCTACCAATTAAGAGATATACTTTTCTCCCTCTTCTTTAAAGATTAAGCCTGTCAAGTGTTTTAAAACAATGTTTGCTCTTAATATTCAAAAGCAGAAGTTACATGGTTCGTTGAACTTGGATGCACTATCATGAAACAAACAACTTACACTTTTAGAAACTACTTTGCTTTTAAAAACAAGCTTATATTTTGAAAACAACTTAAAATCACTTTATTTTTTGCTAGATAGGGTGCTTAACAATGCTAGGAATGAAAATTAAGGTGCCTTGATGTCCAGTTTTCCTGTAATTTAGCCTCTAAAAAAATCTCTTGCTAACAAACTTTAATTTTACAAGAACATAAGAAACAGAGGTTTGAAAGAAAAAAAATGTTTACCAATATGTTCTCAATTATCTATGACAAATGGAAATGGACATGACACAGAACACATCGATATCTAGTAAGCATTTAATGAGTAACAATCACCCATTAAAGTCAGACATGGTTTAATATGTATTAGGCAGAAAAAAGGAAACTTCAGAAAGCAAAGAGTAAAGAGGAGAGAGAGAAGAATAAATGATGCTAAAGACATTTATTAACAAGCTGTGTTCAAAGATGCCAAAGACATGTGGTGTCAGGAAGGCTGAATCAAGTGTACCTAAGGGTTTGTGTCCTGCCTGAATTTTAAGTGCATGAATGAGAGGTGAGATACTATGCCAGGCAGTTCTAATATTGGCCAGATACTCTTCTGTCCAATTTCTGATAAAAGTGTTATAGATCAGCAGCCAAATATTCCAAAGGCAGAAAAAGAAGACACAGCTTTATGAATCCACAAATAGAATAAATAGTCAACAAAGAACAATAAATCTTCACAGCTAAGAGCAGGGGTAATAGTCAAAATATTGAGCAGAGTTGAGGAGTGAGCACCATCCAATCCCTGCTGTGTGACTCAGACACTGGAGGTGCCCCCTGCAGTGCTGACTCAGGGAACGTTGTAAGGAGGGGGACACGACACCCAGAAGACTGTGGAGAGCATCTGCTTGCTCACCAGTGGGTTAGTGTTATAATATTTCATTATTGGCAAGGCTACATAGGTTCATACAGGTGAGTGCTACCTGCCTTGATGAAAAAGGCTTTAGCAAGCACTTCAGCCATTCCGCCTGCACTCCCCATGGAGCACTGTATCACCAGGCCTTGCCTCTTAGGCAAAGGTACCTCAGCTTTGCTGTGCTCCTTCTCAGGACTCTGAGGAGCTGGGACAACATCTAGAATTTAGAAACCACACCTATATTTTAGAACTAAAACAATACCTGTAAATAAACAAGATTCTAGTAAAGATATTTTGCTGTTTTGAAATCTAAAAATTGAAGTTGTAGTTTAAACAATACTGTAATAACTGAATTTTTAAATTCAACCATTACACTATTAAACAGCACTGTAGAAGTACTACTAGTAACTATAAACAATTTAGTCAATGATAAAGAAATGAGGATAAAAAGCACTGTCCACTAGAGTTCAGCATGTAAAAGAATGATGATTACAATACTCATTTTGCATAATACTATAAAAGCCTCAGCTAGTCAGAGTTTCCAGGGCTAGTATTTAAGATACTTTTCAATGTAAATATTTTAAAAGAAAATCTTTCCCAAGTGTCCCATAAAAATTTCTCACCTTCTCAAAAAGCATAACTTAACCTTTCTTCAATAATTCAGGATAATCTTTATGAATGTGAGATACAAGAATTCTCCTCAGGCAATACAAAAATATCCTACAAATAGAATTTGAACATCCATGAAATCCTTCATATATGTGTGTGTGTATACATATATTTATATATGATATCAACAAAATATTTTTGTCTCTTATATAAAATACCAGCTGTGAGGTACCTGAGAATTGATATAATAAGAATCCCAAGAGTGATGACGCAGACTGTTACACAATGATTCCAATCACACAATGTACAGCATAAACATGCAGGTGTTAATTATACTCATTTAGCATAGCAAGAGAGACATTAAGACATCATTCAAATGATATGCTGAAAGACAAAGGGACATTCCTGGTGAGCGGAAACAAAACAAAATAAAACAAAAGCAAACTTCACTTAATTTCTTTCTTTCTCTTTCAAATAACCAAAAATTCTAACGGGACTTAGCAAGGCTGTGCAATGGTGATGCTTATTTGTCAAAGTTCTCACTGTCATAATCCCTTTACCCTCATTTTCCTATTTTATTTTACAGGGGGAAAATTTAATCTTACATAAATGCATTGTGCTTGATTTCATTTTCAAAACCTCAAGATATGTTTCCCCCATCTTGTCTCCTCATGTCCCTTCCTTCCTGTGTCCCCCATTCCTCTCATTTTCTCTGTCTTCCCTTTGTGATGCTCACTTGCCTTCTCTGGGCCTCCCTAAATCCTACTTCTGCTCCCCTGCTTCCCCACTGGGTATTCTTCTGTACAGAAATGAGACAGAGAGTGGGAGACTAGGCCGTGAAAAATATGGTATCGAGGGAATGGTAGATTTCCATTTTCATGGCGTTGCTTTTACAAGAGGATGAATGGGTTTTCTGTTACTAGTTTGTGTATGTGAAAGGGGAGCAGCAGGATTGCAGAGTATGTACTGTATAGGGAAATACCGTACACCAAACAGACAAAAGGGTTGGGGTAGGAGCCAGGCATAGTCCAGGTCCTCAGCCTTTCCCATTACCCATCAAAGTTCTAGAGCCCCACGCTGTTGTCCATGTCCATGGGTCATTTACACATGTTCTTTGACTAGACCCTTCCCCTTATTACCCCCTTCTCTCCTGCCTCCCCCCTTGTTACTGTTAGTTTATTCCTTCTTTACATACCTGTGGTTCAATTTTGCTCATTTGTTTGTGTTGTTCATTAGTTTCCTGTAATTGGTGTTAGCATAAGGTATTTTTCTTTCGTTACCTGGTTTATTTTGCTAAGCATAATTCTCTCTAGTTCCATCCATATTGTTGCAAATGGTAGAAGTGCCTTCTTTCTTTCTGCTACATAGTACTCCATTGTGTAAATGTACCACAGTTTTTTGATCCACTCATCTACAGATGGGCACTTAGGTTGTTTCCAGCACTTGGCTATTGTAAATAGTGCTGCTATGAACATAGGGGTGCATACGTTCTTTTGAATTGGTGTTACAGAACTGAATGTTGGAGAAGGGGGGGCAGGGTTTGGGGAAGCAAGAGGGGGAAATAGTGGGACAACTGTAATGGAAAAACAAACAAAAAATTTTTTGGTGGGCGAAAAAATGAAAATATAAAGAATGGAAATGCAAGTTCAGTATATATTAGGACAAGGATTTTCCTTCACACTGTATACTTTTATCCCTATCTGATCCCTCCAGAGTTTGTCATTCTAGAGAAGTAAGTAATGACATAAGTTTCTTTGCATAAAACTAATAAGACCAGTTGTTAATAGAGGGTTTTTTTTTACCAAGACTTTGACTGGAATGTCATGCCTAAAGGAGACATGCTTGGGCTCTGGTTGTTACCAAAAAGCCCTGAGGAACTGGGATTGACTTTCAAAGGTAATAAAAGCCCACAAGATAAAAGGCCTGGTACCTTGGTTGGTTGTGCAGTCCACAGCAATCTTTCCAGGGAGGAATGAAGGTTGTTTTCCTGAAAGATAGCTAGAAGAGATCATAAGGAACAACGGAAAACCAGAATGACTTGGAAAAGACAGGTGTTTACAGGCAAGGCTGAATGCCAGGTATGTGGCTCAGCTTCTGTGCCCCGAAGGGCAGACTGAAGATCACCCTAAATGTTCCTTGCATAAGTTCCAGTAAAGCAGAACTAAAGATTGTAAGTGATCATTTGTAGCTCTTGTTGTGTTTATGCAAATGAAGAGGATAAATTAAAAATGGACTTAATGCAGTCCCTTTAATGACAAGAAGGGTAGTCTTATGGAGAAAAATCATGATTCAAGGAAAATCACAATGCTCAGTGGTAGACTACAAAGTAGTGCAGCTAACTGTCTTTAGTTTCTTTTCATTTAAAATTTGTTTTCACTTGAAAGTTAAACTATGTCTGTGGTATCATCAAAGATGTTTAATTTACAGGCAAGAAGAATGTCAAATGCCTTGCAACTGGATGTCTTTCCAATAAGACAGTCTTACAGATTTAGAGACTTGTTTATGGGTTATGTTACATAAATTAACATGTATTTTCTGTTTTCAAAGGGCATAAGCCTATGATCTCATTACCCGAGTGATTGTCTGTACATATAGGCCACACTTAATCCTGTCTGCATCACTGCCTCCTGAGATTCAATGGTTTGCTGAACTAAGTGGCTGGGTTGGTGAAGTATGTGGTAGTCTGTGGGCTTCACTTTAAAACTGGTTTCTCTTTTCTATCCTAATGGCTTGGACAGAAAGAGTCCAGAGGTCTGAGAGGGGGGAAACCTAAAATATTCCCCTCAGCCAAAACTAAGTATAATGGGCAAAAGGGTTTTGGACAGGTGAGATGTGCCCAAAGAAGCCCTTCTTTTCCCTAATGTGGGACATTGAAAAATTAATCCCTGCCTTTTGTCATCTAGTGGTTAGGGATTGAATGATGCCTTTTAACCCTGTTGCCAAATCTGTTGCCCCCAGAATACAACAAGGATGCCATCCTGTTAAACCAAGCATGCCATTGTCTGGGGACAGCCAACTGACCTGGAGTCTGCACGATCCTTCCCCATGTGGGAAGGCCACCCTCCCCTCCACACCCCCACTCTTATTAGGGATTTCTGGACCCAGGGGTAGGTAGGACGACGACCATGTCCAGCTTAAAGCAGCTAGAGGAACTCGAGACCTTCACCCATTGTCCTTTATAAGATTATAAAGGGTCTTAAGTCTGAGAGGGAGGGATTGTTATTTTTTATTGTTAAACTATTTATTTATTTATTTATTTATTTTTTAAAAAGAAGAAGAATATATGAAAGGGTGAAGCAGGAGAGCTTGTATGTGTGACCCATGGACATGGACTTGGGGCGGGATTGCTGGAAGAGGGGGGTGCTGGGTGGAGGGGAGCAAAGGGGAAAAATTGGAACTATCATAACAATATAATCAATAAAATATACTTTAAAAAAAAGTTCTAGAGCCACACAATTTCCTGGACTCACCCCCATCCCACCAAGAGTCGTTTTTGCATTTTCTTTGGTGGTAATCAGCTAATATGATGAACCAATCTGAATGCTCACAGTTTCTCAGCTTTCCTGAAAGGTTAGTTCCCCCGCTTTTCCTGCACTTCCCAGGAAACACACACACACACACACACACAGGCGTTTTAACAATGAGCTTCTGGAAACAGCCCCACCTTTATGGTCTAGTGACTAGACCTCTAATGTCGGGAATTTGAAGTGAAAGAATGAAACAAGGGCAGTGTGCTGGCAGGACCAAGGGGAGCCCTGTCCCTTGGCTTCAGCATAGTTTAGGTCAGGCACCAAAAGCCACAGTGTAGTTCTCTTTCCTAGGCCTGGGGCCAGCCTAGCCACCTTTTTCTCCCTTTACTTTATGTGGCCAAAATGGCAGTCACTTCTAAAAGTTGATCTAAAAGATGATCATTACATGGAGCTCAAAAATTACATTGGTCTTTGATAACAGCTTCACCCATGGAAAGTGTATAATTCAATGGTTTTAGTATATTCATAGTTGTGCCACCATCACTACAATTTTAGAATATTTTCACTACTCCCCAAAGTAGCCCCATATCCATTAGCAGTTTACCTCTCCCCTCAGCCCTAAACAGCCGCTAATCCACTTTCTATCTCTAGACATTTCATATCAATGGAATTATACAAAATGTGACCTTTTATGCCTGGCTTCTTTCACCTGGAATGATATTTTCAAGCTTTCTCCTGTTGAAGCATGTTGTTGGGTGTGCCACCTTTTATTTACCCACTCATCAGTTGATGGGCATTTGGCTTTTTCCTATTTTTTTTGCAATTATAAGTAATGCTGTTATGAATGTTGTATACATGTTTTTGCATGGAAATTAAACTGACTTTAGAATGAAATTTTATTTAAAAATAAGCCAGGACGTGCTCCCTTTCCAGACCCAGAGTTGCAGAGGGAAAAACTGTCCTTGACTTCCTCCTTGAATTTTCCAAAGAAGCAGTGAAGAGAACCATGTCCCCTTCCCCAGGGGCTGCTGGCTGGCATGCTGCCTGTGGGCAGCAGGGCATGGAGGCTCAGCTGCTCCTCCCCTTCCTCATTCCCGTCATTAACATCTGTATTGCATAATCAGCATTTACAGTCCAGTTTGGGAAATACCAGCTTGCGGGTAAGTGAATCAGAATTTGGAAAACTTCCAGGAAAAGCAGACTATTAGGAAGTGGCACTAAACAAATTGGAGGGGCAAAAGGGACAAAGGATTCACCTCATCTGTGTATACTGCAACCACCAATTCTAGTAATTTTTGCCATGAAATGGGTATATATTTATGTTCTCCAAAGGCACATACAAAAATGTTTATAGGACCTTTCTTCATAATATTGAGAAACTGGAAACAACCCATCTATCCAGTGACACTAGAATGAATAAAATAAACTATGACACACTTGTACAATGTAACATTTAACATAATAACTACTGATACATAAAGTATGGATGACTCTCATAAATGTAATATTGAGTGAAAAAAGCCAGGTACATTCCCTATGATTCCAATGATATGAAGACAAAATAGGAAAATGAATCCATGATGAACAGAGGTCAGAAAAGTAGTTATTTTCATGATGGGGAAGGAGGCGAGGTCAGTGCAGAAGAAAGCCATTGGGGGTGATGGTCACATGGGTGTACACATATGTAAAAATTAATTGAGCTGTACACTTAATATTTTTCTGCTTTGCTCTGTGTAAATTATGTAATTAGGAAGGAAATAAGAGAAAATGAGAGGGAACAGAGGAGGAAAGGGGAGGGGAGAAGAGAGCAGGGAAAGATAAGGTCTATTGTACTGTGTCACTGCTTTAGACACTGTGACTTAATAAGGAAGCACCAAAGAACCTGTGGTAAGTTCTATAATATTTTCTGCTTTGTAAACAAGTCCCTAAAACCCAGCATTTCCAAAGAGTAGAACAATTGTTTTTGATAGGTCCGATCAGGACAGTTTTCTGTATAGGCCTGCCTTACAAATGACTTATCTGAGTGCTATTTGTACTTGAACAATAACAGACTTCATGGATAAAATTAATAAAACTGTTTACCTAAACTTAGGAATTATATTTAATTAAAATCAATTATAGACATAAGAATATTACAGTTTCTTCAAAGAGTGACTTAAAAATGTATGGTCTGTCAAAAGAGTGAGCACCTAAATTATTTTCATAGCTCTTATGAAATAAAGTCAATATTAATATTAATGACAAATTATGGCAGCTGAAAAAAGCCAAAATATCACAACACAACAGAAACCTACCTTTTATTATAGGAGTAAATTAGACTATAAAATTATACAAAAATATAAAAAATGATAAAACTATGCTTTAATATTATATATATTCTTAAAAGTAAATACCAGAAAAAATTCAACCACCTCTCTTGCACATACAAAAATATCCACCTAATATGTTTTCCATAAGTTATTTCAGATTCCTGCTCAAGAAAGAAAACTCATACCTCAATTCTGAAACAGAGGTAATTAATAGTTTTCTTAGATATGACTGAAGAGAACAAATGAAAAAATGAGACCACTACTTTACCAGAATGCCAAGAATTTGGAAGTAACTGATTTATTTCATACTATTGTTTTGAAAGAATAAATTAATTTTGCAAATATTTGAAACACTATTATGGCTGATAAAAAAACATTAAGTTGGAGATACAGAATTTAATTTTGTAAAAGAAAGGTAGTAACATTGTTCATCTTAAGAAAAAGCGTATCACCCTGGCTGGTGTGACTTAGTTTGTTGGAGTGTTGTCCTGTAAACCAAAAGGCTGCAGGTTCAATCTCCAGTTGGAGCACATGTGGAGGCAACAATCAATGTTTTTCTCTCTTCTCCTTCTCCCTCCCCTTTCCTCTCTTTCTAAAAGCAATGAAAAAGTGTCCTCAGGTAAGGATTTTTCTTTAAAAAGCATATTGTCAATAAATGCTCTCTGCCCACTTTAATTTTACTCCTGAGCTCTTACAAGTTACTAAAAAATCCCACAAATATGCCAACATCGATATGAACAAAGGACATTCCACATAAGAAGACATACAAAGAGCCAATGCCCACATGAGACAATTCATATTTCCCTGGCAATCAAACAAGTACAAATCACACAGCAAAAAGCCATTTTTTAACGTAAAAAAAAATGGGGAAAAAAATTTTAACTATAAAAGTTACAGATGAAACTATGAAAGAAGATTTGGAGAAAGGAATTTTAATTCTAAATGCAGTACTGAGCTGAGAATAAATAGGTGAACAGAAATGCAAACTAAACTCTCACAATTTAGAAGTTGGTGAAACTGATACCACTTTATGCCAGTATTTATCTTTCTACCTAGGTATTGTTTATTTTAAAAGTTAAGTACTAAATATTTCTAGCTATAGTAATGAATAATTCAATTTTCTAATGGGTAAAACTGTAAGCAGTACTGATTTTTCTCTTATCTAGTCACCTCTATGGCTATAACCCAAATACTACCTCTTATAAGTGACATCCTACTCTAATTGTCAGGAGAGCACAAAAGTAAAAAGAAATGACTTGAAAAATCAACTTGCCAATCTGAACCTTTTTTAAAGTGAAAAGTGTAATTCACGAGGCCATATATCAGGTGTTATTTTTCTCTGCATACCGATGATTGGTACCAGAAATTGCTCTTCTACTGTAGAATAGAAGTGTATTCCCCTCTTTAAGGGGATTCTGCTTAAAATAAAGCTATTTAATACACATAAAACATATTCAAGATAGTTTTAAACCATTAAGAGTCTTTGCTTTTACATTGCTGATAATAGAGCTAGAAGCACATAATTCAATTAAGCATTTGCCAAAAATTCATGAATAATGATTGGGTCCTGGGCTAGGCTGGAGGGCCAGGGCAGGATGGAAAGGAGGATCAAGTCTCCCTCTCCTTTCTCACATTTAAGTGCAGGGTGAAAACATTCAGTGTTCTTGCAGTAGCCCCAAGGTAGTTTAGGACCCTGAAGTATTTGGAGATGCAAAGATAAGAGTGAGGATATCTATAAAGTGATTTTCAGACTTCCGGGAAAGTTTTTCAGTGTACACAGAGGAAAGCACATGTAATTTATTGCTCTGCCAATGTAGCAGTAGGGGTTTGTGTTTAACTTAGAAAAAGCAGTCATGCTGAACAGTCAGGCTAATGGTAGAATGATTTTATAACTTATCCAAACAAGGATCTTTTCAGAGTATAAAAAGATGGTAGCAATTATTATGCTGGGGCAACAGACATAAATCAGGACACATGGCCATCTCACTAGCACCTAGTCAGTGTGTGGCGCACCAACAGCTCAATAAACATTTCCCAAAGGGTCAGGGCAGGGAGGGCACCTGTAGGGTCCGCTGTGAGTATAGAGGAAGGTATGGGCACCTTATGCTCCAGGCGCCATGAAGGGAGTGAAGAAGCTTTCACCTCTCCTGCACTTGAAAGGCAGGTTTATCTTCCTTTTTTCCATCCTTCTCTTCTGTCTATATTTATATAGAAGTGTTTCTTTCTATTTAGAGTTCAAAGCATTTTGCAATTCTAATGACAATTAATATCACCATGAAATTCTCGTAACTCCACATGTTCTTTAAATCCCTATAGTTTCAGTTTGCCATTTTATTAATTTGCACATCAATTCCTAGATTGTTTTGTATTGGCCCCCTGCAGAATTGCCTTAACTGAATTATACTCCAAGTCAATATTGGGGGCCATCAGACACATCCTTAAGAAAATTGTTGTTAAGTCTGTTTTAAGAAATTGTCAATAGCATTATTCCTGAGCTCACAGAATTCTCTTTGTAAGGATGCCCCAGAGAGAATTCTGATCTTAATAGAAAGAACTGTTGTAATTCTCTTGATGAGTCTGTTTATTTTAAAGACAGAACTATGAAACTTAGACCATTTCATATTTTATTGAGAGTGTTAGAAAACTTAGCACTAAGTCTGAGACTCTATCATAGTAGTGGCTAGGTCATTATGATCACCAGGCTTAGTCTTTTTTCTTATTAACGTGGGTCTTACCTTTGTTTTCCTTTGTTGTTTTACTGTATTTGTGCATCATACTACTTTGTCATATTTTATGTTCCCTGGTGAGCCCCCTGAAATCCTTACTAGATTAAGATACAGTCATGAGGCTAAGAAGAAAAGGGAAGCAAGAAGAAAAAAGCAGAGCTATTGTCTCTAAATTCTATTTTTATTTTAAATAAAGTGAAAATCCACCGCATTTCAAAATCCACCCTGTCTCAACTCCTTCTCCTCTATAAAGAAGAGGAGAGGGCTAGGTGACCTGTGAGAGTAGGCTGAGGGCCAGTGGGCCATAGAGGAGCCTCTGAAGTCTTATTTTGGGTCAGAGTTTAAGCTCATGCTATTTCCCATCCTAAACAAAGGTGACACTAACCACCCACCATCAGCAGCAGGAAGTGCCCTGTAAATTGTCTCCTTCCAGAGGTGTTGTGCTGAGCTGAGCTACGCACCTGCTCTCACCTGGTGCATGCATGGCCAACACTGCACACTTTCAGCAAGACTCACCTCATCAGAAATGCAGTTTATGAATGAGGAAGCATTGTTTTTCTCTCTGTGCAAGACTGACTGGCCACATACAGGAATGAGAACCACAATTACAGTTCCCCTAACCTCAAATACTAATCATGAAAACTTACCAGCCCAGCAGTCATCAACTATCCAGCTCTAAGCAGTGGTTGGAACATGCAGGAAATTGAATATGAAAAACTGCAGGAGGAAGTTATCTGTGGCAAACTTACCAAATATGAATAATAGACGTGGAAATAAAGAAGGGATTGAGAAAAAATATGTATGACAAACCACATAATACATTCATGTCAGAGCCTTGTTAGAAATCTATTCACTCCAGAAATTTTTATTTGTTGTGTTTTGTGGATTTTTAGGACATAAAGCCTAGCCTTTCGAAACTATTCTTATTATTCTAGTCTGAATACATTTCATTTACATATAGACATATATGAAAGGATCAAGACTTTACACATCTGATTCTGTAGTAAATTATTATTTATCACTACTTATGTAAAGAATAAGTTTTGGGTATGGGTTCAAATATTTGTGAAAATTATAAACAATGTAAAGAAAAGACCTTTAAACTCAAAAGATCTGGGTTTGGCCCCAGCTCTTCCAGCAGGCAGCAGGGTGCCCTTGGTAAGACCCTCCTGTGATTGCTGTATTCTGCTCTCCATTGGGCTAGATCTGTGATTTTCAAATGTCAATGACTTTAGTAAGAGGTTGGTTAAAATGCAGACTCCTCGGTCTTACCCCAAACCTACCGTATTTTCATTTCTGGAGGTAGAAACAGGAGTCTACTTTTTTCCCCCAGGTTATTTTGATTTGGATATTAATGCAATACATTTTGAGAAACACTGGACTGAAAGACCTCTTCACATACCTTTTAAAAATCCATAAAATTATGGTTCCATGATTAGGTCAAGTTGAATTTTCAACATCCTTTTCCAAAAAGTTACCTAAGTAATCCAACTGCCCTCTTGATTTCTTATTTGCCCTTCATGAACATAGGGACATTAAATAAATGCAGGATTTTCCATTAGCCCTATTTTGATATCAATAATTTAGGCAGATTAGTTAATAGCAATATTGTCATGAGGACTTAATTATAATTTTCTTTGGCAATGTGGCTAACTCAAGGGCAATGATTCACCAGGTCATATTATTGTTAATAACAGCATTTTTTTTTAAAAATAATTACAAGTACATGGATTATCAAAGATCTTCTGCTAGTTTCTGCATACCACTAGTACAGAAACCATTTCTGAACATTTAACTTTTAATTCTGGCCTACACATTAAAAGTAAAATCAAAATTATTATAAAAATATGGAACATAAAGTTATATTTCTAACAGAAATACAGTTATATTTCTAACATAGTTTTCCACTGTATAAATATCAATACATAGAAAGATTGATTTTTTAAAAGACAAATTTAACTAGAAAGCAATAGAGTTTTTACAACACTGGATCATGATAAAGGAACGAAAATTTAATTGATGCTCATGCCAAACATTCTATTGCAAGACCCAGATATTTCAAAACCAGTCAAGAATGCTGCTGACAGCTAGTCTGATTTTCTATAAAAATTGATAGAAAATTCTGCATCTCCTAACATGCTTTAATAGCACATCAGAGAATTTGCTTTCTCTATCTAATGAAGGGTTTCACCCTTTGCATGACAAAGTCCTCAAGGATGCTACTCCCTTTAGAGTATTGTGTCCTAGGTGTGGCCCACAATTAGGCCCTGCAACTTTGACGACACCAACTGCACGTGTACTGTCAGCATGTCTTTGTGCAATGTCTGAGGTCTACCTCCAAGATCTAAGGCTATTAGGCAATCAGGAGCCTGCCCCTCCCTGTCTGCTACATGTCATTGTGTTGAGAGACAGGAAATGGCTACAGCCCATGAGGTCTGCTCACTGCTTGCTGGTAGACAGCTCTGGTGTCCTTCAGCACTGTTTACTTCTAAACGTGAATGTTCATCTGCCTTCATTTGTTCCCCACAGTGCAGTAGTTTGGATGCACTGCTCTGGCTGGGCCTCTGTAACCAGATTATGGCAGGCACTGGAACCACCCATAGCCCTCAGAATATTTTAGTCTGGGATCAGTGGACTTCCAACCACGTGGGGCCTTTCTGGCCAGCAGGGGTCCACAGTGCCCTAGAGAAACAGTGCCCTGCAGGAGCAGCCTTTAACAGTGACTGGCAGAACTTGGAGTCTTGAGACCCCCAATGCCTCTCCTCCAGGGATGCCATAGCTCTGACTTCTACACGGATGTTTGGAATTTCCCAAGGGGATTAACCTCTCTTTACCAACAGTGGAAATGAGCTTGATAATTCCCCCCTCACTGGATGGCTTCCCTTTCCCACTCACTTTGTCACTCCTAAAGTGTATTTCCTGAATTTCATCTGTATTTGAATACTTCTCATGGGGCTGCTTCTGCAAGAACCCACTTAAGACACCATCTTCTAGGGAACCTCCCTTCAGTAACATTGTCTTTCACCACACATGGTTTTCAAGTTAGAATTGGTGGGCACATAAATGTTTGGGATGACATTTGTCTTTGTTACCAGCAACAGCAAGTTGGAATCTCTTGACAAATAGATCACGTCATCCTTCCATGGGTTCTTTTTCCTGTTTAAGGGAACTGAGCTGCACAGAGGTGAAATAATTTACCTAAGATAAAATAGCCAGTCAATGGCTGAGTCAGGAGCAGAATTTAGATATTCTGGCCACAAGTTCAAGACTGAAGACACCATGCCTCAAACTTGTAAAGAAAGCAGTATGCTATTTTATTATGTTAAAAGACACATTATGACTGCATAGAAGCCAGACAGAAATTTTCTAAGTCTTTAATTTTTTCTGAATTGTTATCATTAGCAAGGCAGTCTAAACTACAAATAGGAATGTCTTCAAATACCTCAAAGTTTATGATTCTACGCTGAATTAGTAAAATGATACCGGAACATAAAGACACAGATGTTGACATCTTAAGAGAGTCCTCAAAATAGCATTCATATGATTCACCCTTCATGTTATGTCTAAATAAAATGCATAACTCTTGCCATTTTCTTCATTTCCTTATTGCAATTGTTCAGGGTGTACAAAGTTTTTACTAAGAGGGGTTTAGATACTACCCTTTCAACCTACCTCATGACTTTGAGGGCTCTCTACTTTTCACCGAGGGACATATATGCTCACTGAAAAAGGTGGACATAACTACTCATTATTAGAGCCAACTCATCATTAGACATTGTTGTTTATTGTATTTATACCTTGACCAACTTGCCTGAAAAAATTATGAACTCAAATATGTGATTCAGAGGACTTAGTCAAGACAAAACCTTATAAGGAAGGTCAGGATCACTCCTCCTACTATAAACAAGGAATCTAACTAAGCCCCTGGAAAGTCAAGTGGTCATATTGAATAACATAGCTAATTAGTAGAGATCCAAGTCTTCAGATTTCTAGTTTAGTTCTTTCCCTAAATTGTAATTATTCATCTTCTTTTCTGAGTTCATTTACATTATTGGTAGAAACAGCTACATCGCCTGATCACAGTCTCCTCCATGCTAATAAACTATCAGACACAGGCAGGTGGCCATCCACCAGCGCTCTTGTGCACCACCAAGCTTCGATGCCTCAGGGAACTTGGAGGCAGCCACCCTGGTTCCTGGCCCATGCCCAAGTTCTGGCTTTGGGACTCCAGAATCTCTTGAGAATTCACTCACAGGCCTTTTCACATCACCAGTTCCCAAATGAAATTAGTTCTAAGGATATTTTAAATTGTTCAATACTGGACTTCCTAAACGTATTATGTTTCATGTTACCCAAATTTCCACCTAAGAAAAAAACAAAGGTGCATGTTAGCACCTGCTCAGGAGGAGCTCTGTCTGATGGGGTAACGACTTCTGGGGATTCACTCCACTGAAGTTGTACAAGTCAGAACAGTGTCTTTGCTTATCAAACTCCAAACAGTGAAATGCCCTAGAGGCAACTGTCATTCAAAAGAGCATAGAGCAGGTTAAGAGTCAAATTTCAGAATTCAATAGACAACCATTTATTACTATCAAAATTCCAATAGTTTCTACATATAGAATTTTCTTAGAAATGTTATGTTAAAAATTTAATATTTGTAATAGTGTGATCTTTAACTAGAATGTAAAGATCAATATCTTACTCAATGAATCAAATAAATATTTTTCAGTTTCCTCTTCAATATTATTTTGCTCTATAAACTTTACCCATGTTAAAAATTTTTTTTTAAGAAAGGGGAAAGAAGAAGAAAGGACATTACAATAAGCCAGTGAAGCTACAAAACACTTTTTTTTCTCTGTTTACTCTGCTGGGATATTTGTGGTGCTGGGGTGGAGAGAGCACTGGCTAAATTCCGGAGTCCTGGCATATAGTCCGAACTCTCATTATACAACTTCATGCCTCAACTGCTTACTCTGCATAATGGAGATGACCAAACCTAACCACCTCTCTGAATTATCTGGGAAGGCCACATGAGCCTCCTCTGCAAAACATGTTGTGTTTATAAGAGAAAGGCAACCTGATAGCAGTAGCTGAGAAGGAAATACGGGTATGTCTGTCCAGCTGCAACAATTCCCAGGCTTTTGGATGGCAAAAGCTGAGATGAGTGGGAAAAACACTGAGAAGGAGGGGGCCATGCAGAGTAGCAGCAACAGGATCCACAGAGGGACATGGATGAGAGTGCCCCAGGCCAGCTTCTCCGGAGATGGGGAGAATTAGAGGAGCGGCTAGGATGGACTAAAGATAGGGAAAAGCAAATACTGCCATGTATACATTTATTTCTGAGGAGAAGACAGGACAAGAGAAGAGAATTTACAGGGCTTCCAGAAAAAAAGTGGTGAGAACCACAGGATGACTCATGGGGTGATGGTGCTTCCTCTGCCTAAGGCCTCACAGTTTTTGTGGTTCTCATGGCGCTTGAACACAGTTTTCAAAGGAGTCTCTTAACTGCTTGGTTGGGGCCCAGGCAGGTTGGTATCATCCCCATTTTATTGATGAATAAAGTCCCTGAGGAGCAAAGAGTTTGGATAATTTGCCTAAAGTTGCCTAATTCACCATTGAGAAATCTAGGCTTAAAACCCAAGCCCTCTCATTTCTCTGTCAGTAGGTTTTCTTTTCTTTTTTCCTTTTCTGTCAACATGGATCATTGGTAAATAGTAAAAAGTTTATATATTGGATTTTAAGTACATTATCTTTATTTAATACCTGTGGTAGAATAAACTCACAGCAATTCATAATCTGAATATTAGATCAACAAAGACTCTTCCTAAAATAGATAAAACTTATTTAAAAAAGAAAACAAGAACTAGGACATTTTAGCAACCCAGTGAGTCCTTGGATAAGCCTCAATACTCTGTCAGTCAGGGATCCTGTGGAGTAAATTATCATTTGATTTAAAAGACCTGAGACTTCCGGCCAAGATGGAGGCCTAGACGGACACACTCCATCTCCCTCCACAACTAAGAAGGACTACAACTACTGCAAAACCAGAAATAACCAGAAGTTCTAGAAAACAAAGCTACATGGAAGTCCAACATATGAAATTATAAAGAAGTGGTGTTCGTCCAGATGGAAAGGAGGGGTGAAGCCAGATCGGAGCTGTACTGGCAGCGGCGGCTGCAGCGATGGCTGCAGCAACAGCGGTGGGATGGCAGTAAACATAGACACCCATATTTAAGGGGAGGCGAGAAGTGCCTGGGGAGCACACCCCGCTGCAGACCAAACCCGTCAGCTCATGATACCAACGCTGGGGAAGTCAGACCCCCATTGCTTCAGACTGTGAGGCCCAGAGGGCATGGGGCTGGAGGAGGAGGCTCCCAGTCTCTCAGCAGAGAGTGAATGACAGGAATCCATCCCGGATCCCCGCCCCCACACAAAATGCCACAGTGTGATGAGAAGGGTTGCCTGGTAGTGATGAGTGCACAGAGCTCCACCCCCTATAGTGCAGGAGGTGTGACAGCCCCGCCCAGGAAGCAAAGGCAAACACAAAACTCTCAGGATGGCACAGATCATGATAGAGATACCGGTAATGCAGCTGACCAGATAGAAAATATCTAACCTAACGGCTCAACAGATGGGAAATCTTTCTGAGGCACAGTTTAGAACTTTGGTCATAAAAATGCTTACAGACCTAACAGCAGATCTTAAACAAGATGGGGAAGGAATGAAGGCTAGTCGTGCTGTAATAAATGAAAACACATACAAAACTAGTGGTGAGGGAAGGAAAACCAGGGATCAAATCAATAAGTTAGAACATAGGGAAGGAACAAACAGTTAATCAGTGCAGAAAGAGGAAACAAAAAATGAGGAAAATTAGGAGAGGCTCAGAATAGTAGGGGACAGCTATATGGAGGCCAACATCCAAATCATAGGGTTGCCAGAAGGTGAAGAAGAGGAATTAGAAATTGAAAAATTATGTGAAAAAATAATGAAGCAGAACTTCCCTAACTTGGGGAAGGAAATAGACTTACAGATACAGGAAGCATAGAGTTCTAAAAAAACTGGACCCAGGGAAAACCACACCAAGACACATTATAAGCAAAATGTCAAAAATTAAGGATAAAGAGAGAATCTTAAAAGCAGCAAGACAGAAGAAGAGAATTACATACAAAGGGATCCCAATAAGACTATCAGCTGATTTCTCAAAGAAACTCTGCAGGCAAGAAGGGACTGGCAAGAAATATTCAAAGTAATGAAAAGCAAAAACCTACAACCATGATTACTCTATCCAGCAAAGCTGCCATTCAGAATAGAAGGGCAGAGAAAGTGCTTCCAAGACAAAGTAAAACTGAAGCAGTTCATCAGATCCAAACCACTGTTATATGAAATATTAAAGGGACTCGTTTAGGAGAAAGAGAATCAAAACTATGAACATTAAAGTGAAAACTGAATCACAACAACCAACAACAGAAGCTAGAGAATTGAAACAAAGGCAAACTAAGCAGGCAACGAGAGTGGGAAAAGAATCACAAGTATGGGGAACATATTGGGGGGAGGTCAGCGGGGAGGGGGAGGGGGAAAAGGAGGGAGATGGTACAGGAATCAAGAAGCATACTTGGAGGGAGTGGAGTAGATAGGAAGATGTTGAGAAGAACTATATGCACAACCAATGGACATGGACTAAGGTGGGGGGACAACTGGAGAGAGAGGGGTCACTGGGTGGAGAGGAATAAATGGAAAAGAAATTGGGACAACTGTAACAGCATAATCAATAAAGCATATTAAAAAAAAAAAAAAAAAAAAAGATCCGAGAAGCAATTTATAGCCCATAGTAAGTTTGCTGACTGCTTTGGCAATGATTCTGAAAATGTATAGACTCTGAGATTTAGAACGAGGCAAAAGCAAATGAGGTTAACTGCTATATGTTTTGTGTTTCATTTAAGGACTAAGAAAGTTAGCACTCATGTATGGAGGAATGGCAAAACATGGTATCCATTTAGTTCACAAAACTTTGAGTAAGCTTTCTGTAAGGACAAGGTCAAGAGCACACAGGTGGATGAAGAAGGAATATATAAGTGGATTTAAAGGACTCCATATATGAATGTACAAACTGCCAAGAACAGGAGAAAAAATATATAAAGGGTGAGTCATAAAAATCCCAGAATGCAAAGAGAAATGAAACAATTGAACTAATAATATCCAAATGAAACAAGAGAACTGGAAATATTTAAGGTATCCTCCTTATCTTTTAAGCAAAACAGTGCATAGAAGAATGTATTGCTTCCTTCTCTTTGCAATTTGCTTATATCTCTATGAGACTACTTTAATTTAATCTATCTTCATTTTCTACTAACACCAGATCAGACTTGACCTAATTTAACTCCCCTACCCAATTCTGCAGTACTCAAACATAAAATATCATGAAAAGAGCATCCCACTTAGATTTAGATGATGTCAGTCAGAATCCTAGCAGGAAACATGGCACACACAAAAGGAATGATTGAAAAGGGTTTAGAGAACTGACTGCCATTTACAAGGTGTGAGCAGGTGGGAGGAAATCTACAATGCTCCCAATAGCAGGAAGACACAGAGACAAATGGAGGGAGGGAGTGCTGAAACTGGCAAGATCAGAGCTGTAGAAAAGGTTCACCCATCGGAGGCTTTCGGGGAGTAACAATATCACTACCACACTCCAGCATGACCTCCCACACCTGTCCTCTCCTCTAATATCTCCCATTGGGTGAACCTAACTAGAAACTAGAGGGCAGAGAGCTTGGTCCGTGCAGTCTGTAAATACAACTCCTAGAATACAGAGGAGAATAGGGAGTGGATTTAGAAGAGCAAAGAGAGAATATCCAAAGACTGAGGTTTCACACAGAGATGTTCACTGCAGCATTACTTATAATAATGAAAAATTAGAAAGAACTTAAATGTCCAACACTGTGTAAGAAAATTATTTTACATATTTTAATAAAGTGAGAAAATTCTTGTGATATAATGTTAAATGAAACAGGATACAAAAAGCTCTAAGTTGCTGCCTTTGTAATTTCTTTAGTGCTAAGATATATGAAAATATATACAGAATGTTAATAATGTTATTCATAGACAGTGAGATTATATATTATTATAACTATATGGTAAATCTGCCAAGGTAGCTAAGGCAAATGTAGACTACATCAATAAATAAAATTAGATCCTCATACATTAAAAACAAAAACAAAAAAACAGTCCCCTGTGATATTCACTGCCCTGATCCTGATCACTTCCATAGAACTGGACAGAACATTTAAAAAGTGGCATGAACCAATTAAGCTTCTTCAAAGGTAAAGTGATACTGTCAAGCCTGGAGTCCCACTTATGTGATGAACATAAATCCTTTCCATAGTTCACATCATTCTCACTTCTTCTAAGCAGCTCTTTAAACAAGGTATGTGTAGAGGTCTGTAATATGACTATTCTCACCATGCAAAAGATTATACTTCCCCCATCCCAATAGACCATTCAAAATAAAAACTATTCTAAACCCTAAAACAAAATCTTAATATATTGAAATAACATAAAATTCCAAGTTTATTCTGGATTTTTTTTTCCTTCACTCATTCCTGTTTTGCTGACACAGTAAACACATGCTTAATTTACCAAGTAAGTGATCTAGCACTGATTACATAGGTAAATAAACTAACTAGTGCTAGAATGTATATGTTTGTGTATAAATACATATATAGACACAAGACATATCTTTAGATACAGATATAAATATAACCATCAATTTAGAGACTTTATATACATATAACTGGATTGCGTGTATACACACATACACAAACATTGTCAAGTGTTCTTTGGAATTTCTTCATCAGTAACAGTGTTGAAAACTCTCAAGATTTATCACTTCTCAAAAATTAAAATAACAAGAAAACAAAACAAAAAAAAAAAGAAAAGAAATGAATTACCAGTCCTCTGTCCCCTGTATCTGTTAGCCTCTGTCTTGTACATGTTTGAATATTTTCTCTTCTTCCTTATTATAACAGTAAGTATGGAAACTTTTCAATATGCTAATGGTGAATATTGGGTTTTGCAGAAGACAGGATAGTGAGACTCAGTTTCCAAAAGATAGGACTAGAACTGGTTTGCCGGCCCTCGCCCATAGCAGATGTCCATGAAGTTTGTTTAATAAATGAATTACAGAAGAGCAGTTTCACTCTCACACTTACTTACCTTCCTGAGTGTGACGGACACAGTCACCGAAGGCCACAGGTCAAGACCACTTTTGAGAGAAGTAACATTTGTGCAGCTACTGGAGTCACAAATGAAAGAGGTACACCTGGTTCTTCAATTACCATTGTCACATAATAATTGTTTTTAAAATTAGAGAAAGTGAAAAACTACAAATAAATAAAACTAGAGAAAGTCAATAATAAGCAGAATTGGGCAGAAAGTGTGGTTTAAGGTAAAATAGCAAATTTTTAGTTGTACTCTGAGTGGCACTAATGACTATAAAATTGTGTATGCTTTAAAATAACACATTAAATCTAAATACCAGAGCATATACATTTTTAGGCGAGTATAATGGGAAAATACATTTACTTTCTTCTATGACCTACTGTGAGTTAGTTCTGTACATATAATACTCATAGAAATTTATGAGTTTTCTTAAATGTAATTTATTAAATTTCTCAACTACATAAAAGTGAAAATAAAATTCAGTTTTGAGAGAAATAGGCACTAAAAACAAATTTACTAGTTCCTATAAAGTTAAAGATTATTAAAAGGGCGGTCATAATTCTTTCACATGCAACTCTCTAGATCCACACCTTTCAAGCCAACAGTATCTCCTATAAACTTGAAATGCTGGTCACCAGCATTTTCTTTCTTCTTTTAGGGCTGTGATTAATCTTTATGCAAAGTGAAAAACCCTCACATTTTTCACCTCAGGTTCCTTTACATACTCTGTGAATCATCCCAGCAGCAGGTAGTTAAGACTGTGACTTTTAGAGTAGATTGGAAATCTGGTGTAACAAGTTTAGTTAACACTTTACAGACTGAGTCACTGATTCTCAGCTGAATGATCTCATGTCAAAGATTCCCAGGAAAGCAAGGCGCCCCATGGACTTCCCAATGCACACGGATTCTTCCTTCCTACATATTCTCCTTCTCTATCGTGGACACACATATTGCTGCCCTCCTGGTTTTTGAGAGGGTGATTGCTCTGAGACTAAATGGCTGACTACATTTCAGGTTGTGTTTTCTCACATGCAAATATGGGGAGGGCAGAGCTCTATGCAGATCGCTCTAGCAGAGCTATTGTGAAGATTAAACGAGACACACCGAATATTAAAGCAGCTGTTGCATACTAGGTACTCCGTAGTTGCTCATGCCCTTTATCCTATTCTTGATAAAAATTTCTTATGTTAACTTCTGGAGAGGTTGGGGATTATCTCTCTGAAAAGATCCTTCCTCCTCCCTCCCCTCCGTGCCACACCCACTTTCCTCAAGAAATGTGCCCAAACCCAACTAACTGGCTGTCGCTTTTGCTGGTTGATCAGTTATCGAGTGTCATAAAGATAAAAATTGGGGCTCCTCTTTGTTTAACATCACTGGCTTTGTAAATTTGTGAAACTGTAACCAGGGTATGATTACACAGAGAAACAAACAGCCAGGAACGCAGTAGTGAGCAAGGAAGCTGATGCATAAATTCCTGAGAAGCTTCTCTGCAGGAAGAAAGTACCTGATGATGAAATGAGACAATGTCTCCCTGCATCTTCAGCAGTTATCACCTAGACCCAAGACTGTTGTCCCCTTATAAGCATAAAAAGTAACTTCTAACAAAAGTGAAATCACAAGGAAGGGTACAATTAAATGCCAACAACCCACCAGCTACTAAGACTTCTAGGTCAAAGTATTTGAAACTTCTTACAGGGTGAGATAAGGACAATCACAAAATGCAAATTGGTAAAAGTCAAAACTTGGAACAAATGCCAGACATTCAGTCGTATCTTGCTTTTCACTTGAAAAAAATCCAAAATCTAGTTTTAGATTAGCCTGTTTAAACACGTTTACTGACTCATCAGGGAATACCAAGGCTCTTGTTCCCGTCCAAAATGTGCTCCAAAGAAGGATTCCTGATCGCTACCTGGGCCCATTCCAGAAAAAACTTGTTTTGGGTACACTAAATACTAGAAGAGAATAGTTTTGTAATTATATCTTTTAGCAACTATATTTTCTTGTTTTGCAAATAATACAACCACTTAGTTCATGGGAGCTAACCAGTGGAGAAGCAGGCCAACATTTTGCCAGGCAATAGAACCAAGAATAGCTGCCAAGGCCTGGGGGATCCTCCTCTGTACAGGCTTGAAAAAGGCCAGTTCTTAGGTTTGCACATGGCATTCATGATAAAGGAGACACTGTATTTCAACCTCCACGTCAACAGTTTGCTTCAACTGCCATATCTTTTTCAAACAGCAGATACAAGCAAAATCAAGCTGTGCTTTACTAGGTTATTTATGAATCCATCAGTCGGTCGGCAGCCGTACGTCTCGAGAGACAATGGTGTAGCTTCTTAAGAGTCTATCTGCACCGCCGAGAATGGCTGTGCAGTCCAACTCGGGAGTGACACGGTATCTGTCTCCTCCCGTGTTGAATCGACATCTTGCGATGACGCTGGAGTGTCCTCTCCAGTGAAGCTGAAGCTACAGAGCCTGGGCAGGGTGATATGGAGGGTCTGCTGTTGCCCGTGCAGCAGACCCCCCCTCTCTTCGCAGCTGAAGGGTCCAAGGGAAAGACGGAGTCAATACAGCTTGGCTTCAGGTGCGCCGCAGGAGTTGCCGGTGTTGACTACAACGTCAAACCGCCTTAGGGACTCCGGCTCCGGATTTTCTGTCAGGATTTACTCCCTTAGCCTTTCCCCTGAAGAGGTATGCCGCAAGGCAGCGGAGGTTTTTTGGAGTCAGAGTTTTCCTTCTCTGATGTGCCCTGACTGGAAGATCGAACCAGCGACACTTAGCTCGCAGGCCGACGCTCAATCCACTGAGCCAAACCAGCCAGGGCCAGAATCCATCAGTATTATTAAAAAATTTAAATCATAGATACAATATATTACATGTCATAGCACCAGCATTACTTGAAGCCCCATAAAGAGTGTTTTTACATGTGTACAATATGGATACATGCTACAATTATAAATGACATTTTGTTGTTATAAAATACAGCATGTGTAAGCTTTAAATTTTCTTGTAAACATAAATTAAGTTAAAGGTTTTTTGTTTGTTTTCTTGCTTTTAGTTAGTAGGTGAAGTACTAATTAAGCAGGAACCCTGAAAGTATTCACTCTGTCATAACCAGACTACAGTGTAGTCACCGGCTGAATAACTAGTAACTCAATTGAGGGATCAGACAGTTTCATAGTTGTTGGTTTATGAAACTAGAGGAAGATTTCCAGGGGACTAGTCATCATGAGGTTAGATGAGTCAAATGGTTTCCTCTCAAAGGTTGATATAGGCCAGGAATGGAGAGGTACAGTCTTCAGTCCAAGAGAACCCGAAAGAACAGCTGACCAGAAACCAGAAAACCTGAGTTTTGGTCCTGCTTCCTCTATGTGCATTGCCTTCTTTGAATTTCAGTTTCCTTATCTACAAAATGAGGGTGTGTGCTTACTGCACAGAGCATTCTGAGCCTCAAGTGGGATAACATATCAGCAATGGTTTAAAATCCTTGAAGTGTAAGATCAACAGAAGGTGAAACTTGTGTTCATTGCCAGGGAATTGTTATGATAAATCAAGAAGTAAAACTGAAAGATTCAAGCAGAAGGACTTCTAGAGACCTGAAGTTAGAGCTGCTCCTAGCCCAAGCAGAAACTGTACATTTTGAGGACCACCTATCTGGCCACTTATCTCTGACCTAGAATTCTCCTGCATATGCCAAAACTGCAGGAGAAGAAGGAGGGGGTGCAAACTAGGACCACCTTTCGTTATGCTGCTTCCTGACAAAGCCGGAGCAGAAGCCCCAAACTTGAGATTTAGACACAATATTGTTGTATATAACATACACTTCAGAATTTCTGCTTTAAAATAGTGTTTTCTTCCAAGATTTTGATGTACTTATATTTCTATGAATTTACATATTTTCTCTCTACTACTCAACATGGAAGTTGTCCAGTATCAAAAATTAACTTGATTTTCTCTATATATCATAATTTCTGCTTGTCAAATCTAGAGCCTAACTATAGCTGATGTGGGAATTATAAAGAAGGCAGATTAACCACAGTGATGTCAATTTGTATTGATTAACCTCAGGACTCAAGACCATGACAGGGGGTTAAGGGGAAACCAACCCTTATGAGCCTTATGGTCAAATTACCATACCTCTCTGTGTTTTGTTTTCCTCAAAATTATTTCTCAGGGATGTTATGAATTAACTATACTGTAGTGAGTTAATACTTGTAAAGCACTTAGAACAGTTAGCCCTGGCTGGTTTAGCTCAGTGGATTGAGCGTCGGCCTGCGAGCTAAGTGTCGCTGGTTCGATCTTCCAGTCAGGGCACATCAGAGAAGGAAAACTCTGACTCCAAAAAACCTCCGCTGCCTTGCGGCATACCTCTTCAGGGGAAAGGCTAAGGGAGTAAACCCCGACAGAAAATCCGGAGCCGGAGTCCCTAAGGCGGTTTGACGTTGTAGTCAACACCGGCAACTCCTGCGGCGCACCTGAAGCCAAGCTGTATCGACTCCGTCTTTCCCTTGGACCCTTCAGCTGCGAAGATAGGGGGGATCTGCTGCATGGGCAACAGCAGACCCTCCATATTACCCTGCCCAGGCTCTGTAGCTTCAGCGTCATCGTAAGATGTGGATTCAACACGGGAGGAGACAGATACTACCATGTCACTCCCGAGTTGGACTGCACAGCCATTCTCGGCGGTGCAGATAGACTCTTAAGAAGCTACACCATCGTCTCTCGAGACGGACGGCTGCCGAGGACGACGACGACTTAGAACAGTGTCTGATACACACAGTGTATGCTAAATAAACGGCATCTTTCAATCAAATCTTGATGGAAAACAATGTTTTCACAGACATGGTCTGAAGTTCTTATTATAAACTAAATGCATCTTCTATTTTCTTATTCATAGCACATATTATTTTGCCTCTTGATCCCAATTATAAGAAAACAACACCCCCCCCCCAAAAAAATGGAAGCTTATACTCCTGCTTATTAACTGCTTTGAAAAAATGGAGGTAAATTATGCATGGTGTCTTTATGTAAGTGTTGGCCAAATCTCTCTTTTTTTTAAATAATTTATTTATTTGTTTATTTATTTATTTTTAGAGAGAGGGGAAAAGAGAAAGAGAGGGAAACATCATTATGTGGTTGCCTCTCACTTGTGCCCCCACCTGGGGACCTGACGTGCAACCTAGTCATGTGCCCTGACTGGGAATCAAACCAGTGACACTTGGCTCACAGGCCGATGCTCAATCCACTGAGCCACAGCAGCCAGGGCCAAATCTCTTATTTGAACTGTTGAGATTACCTTCAGGATGCCATAACCCTCACTTCCAATAAATGAGACTCGGTTAGCATCACTGGCTTGAAATGGCACACGGCAACAATAAATACAGCCAGCAGCCAGCTCTTTTCACCCAGAATATTATGCCAAGCGTAACAACAACTTACTTTTTACTCATTTAATTGCCATCTATCAGAAGGTTAAAAACAAAAGTCACTTGTTAATTCTGTTTCATTCTTCTGCGTTAGCTACAGGTTCAACCTGTCGCTCTGTCTATACCTTGTTGATGAGAGAAGCTGGGGACACCATGAGTGAACTTTGAACTCTCTGTCCCGTCTGTATGTCCCTGGGGCCTCTAAGCACTTTATCAAAGTGACCTTTGTTTCTTTCTTTCTTTTTTTTTTTTTTTTTTTTGTTATTTTTTTAAGACAGGGAATACTTTATTCAATCCCTTCAGAGAAGTGGACTAGCTGGGTCTGTAACAAAGCTTCATGTTTTAAAGCATAGGCCAGTAATTGTATGAGTATACACTGCTACATACAAGTTAACTGATCAGACCACAACTTTTCATGTTTGAAATAGAATAAGCTTCCCTGTAAAAGCAGCACCATTGACGTTTTAACTTTAGTATTCCTCTCCTTCTTCCTCACCCTCTCCTTCAACAGAATCCACACCAACCTCTTCATAATCCTTCTCTAGGGCAGCCATGTCCTCAAGGGCCTCAGAAAACTCTCCTTCCTCCATGCCCTCACCCACGTACCAGTGGACAAAAGCACGCTTGGCGTACATCAGGTCAAACTTGTGATCCAGGCGAGCCCAGGCCTCAGCCATAGCTGTGGTGTTGCTCAGCATGCACACAGCTCGCTGTACTTTGGCCAGGTCTCCACCAGGCACCACAGTGGGAGGCTGGTAATTAATGCCAACTTTGAAGCCAGTGGGGCACCAGTCCACAAACTGGATGGTACGCTTGGTCTTGATAGTGGCAATGGCAGCATTGACATCTTTGGGAACCACGTCACCACGGTACAACACGCAGCAAGCCATGTATTTACCATGGCGAGGGTCACATTTCACCATCTGGTTTGCTGGCTCAAAGCACGCATTGGTGATCTCTGCTACAGAAAGCTGTTCATGGTAGGCTTTCTCAGCAGAGATGACAGGAGCATACGTGGCAAGAGGGAAGTGGATGCAGGGATAGGGCACCAGGTTGGTCTGGAATTCAGTCAGATCGACATTCAGGGCTCCATCAAACCTGAGGGAAGCAGTGATGGAGGACACAATTTGACCTATCAACCTTTCAGGTTAGTGTAGGTTGGGCGTTCAATATCGAGGTTTCTACAACAGGTGCAATAGATGGTCTCATCGTCAACCATGAAGGCACAATCAGAGTGCTCCAGGGTGGTGTGGGTGGTGAGGATGGAGTTGTAGGGTTCAACTACAGCTGTGGAAACCTGGGGGGCTGGGTAAATGGAGAACTCCATCTTGGACTTCTTGCCATAATCGACAGAGAGATGCTCCATCAGCAGGGAGGTGAACCCAGAACCAGTCCCCCCACCAAAGCTGTGGAAAACCAAGAAGCCCTGAAGACCTGTGCACTGGTCAGCCAGTTTCCGAATTCAGTCCAGGATGAGGTCAATGATCTCCTTGCCAATGGTGTAGTGTCCACGGGCATAGTTATTGGCAGCATCTTCCTTGCCTGTGATCAGCTGCTCAGGGTGGAAGAGCTGGCGGTGGGTACCAGTGCGAACTTCATCAATGACTGTGGGTTCCAGGTCTACAAACACTGCCCTGGGCACATGCTTGCCAGCACCTGTCTCACTGAAGAAGGTATTGAAGGAGTCATCTCCCCCCCACAATGGTCTTGTCACTTGGCATCTGGCCATCAGGGTGGATGCCATGTTCTAGGCAGTAGAGCTCCCAGCAGGTGTTGCCAATCTGGACACCAACCTGGCCAACATGGATGGAGATACATTCACGCATGGTTGCTGCTTTGCGGCTGCCTAATGGATGACGGAGAGGAAGAAGAGAGGTTGTTGCTTCTTATCAAAATGACCTTTGTTTTGAAGGGTCTCTGTCATTGCTTCACGTCCACTGAACAGTCCAATCCAGGAGACGCACGGGACTGTAGAGGTAGCACTAAGCAAGTGCTCATTCTCTAGAATAAAGACTTCTCATAAGTCTGAATCCACAGAGGTGTTCTGATGAGGAATTTGGGTTAGCCCAATGTAGTAGTGTTTTAAGGGAGCTATAAATGAGCTAATGAGACTCATAAGCAATCAACTGGCTTTTCTGGCCAAACTCCCCATAAGTGTCAGACGTTCATATATACCTTATCTTGAAAACTCACTTCAGGGAAAGATATTGAATTTACACTCAGAATTCACTTTTCTAAAATGAATATATGGAAAGACACCTGTTGTATGTGTCATGCAATTTGGTATAAAAATAAAGATAGGTTGTTTTAGAAAACATCTTGCTTTGAGATCATAGGTAATGCTGGACTCTCCTTGACACAGACTGCAGACCCATTTTGACAAATAGTGGTTAGACACCAAATTAGCCATATACACAAAATAATGGTCCTCTTTGAATCTTTAAATCTATCTAAAGAATGTCAAGAATCACTCTTTTTCAGTCTATAACTTTAGAGTGCTAGCATCATGTTTACCTATAATTTCAGCCAAGGTTTTCAAACCAGTGTGTCACATTCCAAGCAGTCTTTATGCCTATGTGCCAAAATATGACAAAAGAATTAAGGTAATATAATCTCAGGCTTTAGATTTTAAGAACTGGAGAAAATGATTTATGCATAATCCTGAGTAAATGATTCTTTTTATCTGTTTTAAATGCCACTGTGAAAATAAAGTTTTCTATGACTTTCCTTTTGGTCCAGTATTGGATATAGTCTAAGATGATCATAACCTCAAGAGATCTGGAGCTTTGACAATCTCCATATGAGAGAATAAAATTTATAATTAATTATTCAGCATGAGTAAAACTTCATGAGAGAAAATATGTTCTGCTTCTTCAGGATAGTCCTTCTAATCTAAGTATATTTGATTAAATCTTCTATTTCTGCATTTAATGCATCATGAGCACTTTATTCATTTTATCCATGTGCCCCATCCTCCACTGGACTACAAGTTTCCTAGGGATTCCATCTGATTTCATTGTTTTATTTCCCAGTGTATGATATAGAATAAGTGTTCAGTAAGTGTTGGTTGGACATAAGTTTGATTGATTATCATTTCAATAAGACACAAAGAGGAATTTGGGCCATAGAATGATCTGTTATTAATCTTAGAAAAGCTTTTCTATAGGTCAGATTGCATTGCTTTTCATGAATAGGATCTCTAAATCTTCTAAATAATAAGTATAATATGAAATGGAAGTTAAGCAGTATTTGCTCAAGTGTTTCAAAGTAGGCAGAAATGCACACTTCAAATAATCTTCTCACTAGACACAATTTTTTAAATTAAATAATCACTTTTTTATACATGGATATTCCTGAAACACAACTGATCCCGTAGGTAAGCTCAAATTTTAAGACAGATTTTTTTTTTTTTTAGAGGGTGGTGGGGAAGCAGGGAGAGGGGAGAAAGAGAGAAACATTGATTTGTTGTTCCACTTATTTATGCATTCAATAGTTGATTCTTCTACGTGCCCTGATCGGGATTGAACCTACAACCTTGGCGTATCATCAGAACAACACTTAAACCAACTGAGCGACCCAACCAGGGGACATATATGTGTTTTTAATGTTCAAAGTAAATGGATATTTTGAATGACTATTAGGAGTTAGAAAATAAATTTCAGTAGTTAATATCTTTGCTACCTTGCTTTAATCATCAACAAATCGTAAAACAGTGATCACTCTTTCACCATTACAAATAAAATTTATAATTGAAAGGTAAAGAAGGAAAAAGTGAACCCAAGCTCAGAAGTTCCACTAAAGGTCTCTGAAAGCATTTACATCACTTTGCATATGAACTACATGGATAATGACTAAAAGCATAGATATAGAAGGTGGATAAGTGATGCAATAACAGAGACAAGTGGCAAAGAATTATCCTAGTCTAAATTTAGGCTTCAGAATCACTTCAGGAGAAACTTCTCTAACTTCAAGTATAAAATTTTTCTTTGGCTTCCTAAGTCAGATATATTAAGATTTTTAAACCCCTGAATGCGTAAGGGCCACCCTTTATAGACTAACATGCACATCCAGATCCTCAAAGGTACTTCAAGGCTAGACAGACCTGATTACAACTTCTTCTGGGCTTCTGAAGTTATTTGACTCCAGTTACAAAGTAAAACCGTATTTATTCATGCTAGTACTGTTACTATGACAACAACAATTACAGTTATCACTGCCACTATCACTCCTGCTTCCACCTGCTTTGGGCTGGGCCCTGTGCCAGGTGTTTTACACATTAACATGAAATCCTCACAGAGCTCCATAAGAAAAGAGCAATTATTTCCATTTTACAGGTGAGAAAGCCAAGCTAAAACCTGAGGCTTAACAAAACTCATCCAAACGGCAGAGGTGGCTTTGAAACTGAGTCTGTCCAACACCACAGTCTATGCATTTTTCACTGCAGCATGCTCTCAGAGCTCCTATTTACTGAGCATCTGTTATCTTCCGAGCACTGTGCTAGTTGTTTTAAACCCATATTATAATCCTCAAAAACAATGCAAAGAGGTAACTCACAGATCGTGAAACTAAAGTTAGAGCTGTAAAGAAACTTCCCAGGAGCTGACAGCTAGTAAGTGGCAGAGCTAAAATGTAAATTCCTAGCGTGTCAGTGGTGAAACAAAACAAACCTTAAATTTCAGGCTCCTGCCTTTGGCATAAACTAAATAAGGGAGGTAACCCAGTATTAACCTGTTTAACTATAACATTAGATAAAACAAATATAGACTTAACTACTATGTCCATTATGTTAGAAATAATTAAACCTTTTAGAGTATAAATGATTGCTCTTTTTCTGAGGAATAAGACAACAGTTTATCGTCACAACACTATAGTGCATCAATTTTCAATCTTTTTCATCTCATGACACACATAAACTAATTACTAAAATTCTGTGGCACACCAAAAAAATATTGTATTTTTTGCCAATCTGACCAAGAAGTAGGTATAATTTTGATCCATTCACACCAGATGACTATTGTTATGTTGGATGATGTTATTTTTCTAATTTAACAATCTAAGGGAAAAGGGGCCAGTGCCCCTAAATAAAGTCAGGTATTGCATGTTTTAAAAATCCTTGTGGCACATCAGTAGAAATCACTGCTCTAGTGAAGGAAACAGGTAGTAAGTTGTTTTCCCTTTATAAAAGGGGAAGCTCCAGTTCAAATACAGAAAAACTAAGAGACTGCTTACAATCCTGATATCTGAGCCTGCATCCCCTGGTTTGGAGGTAGGTCTCTGTCCGCCCAATGGAGATGCTCTGCCCTCTGGCACTGGCTGCATTTTTTCCTCCAAATGAATCTAGGTCTGCTGATTTTCAGAGGATTGTCAGGCCCACCAACCACTCGAGTCTGGCTCTCCTGCAGAAAGCATTAATGCTTACTTCTTGGTGTGGCGTTCAGTTCAGTTCCAGGGTGATCATTTTTACTTTACCGCATTGACCTTTGGCTAAGTGCCCATTTCTAATCAAAACAACACTGTGTGCTTTAATTAAGGAAAGTAAAAAGAAAGTACCCTTTCCATCATAAAGCAGAAAATAAATACATAAAATTACCACTCAAAAGGAGGTATAGGCTAGATTCTGACAAGAAAAAAGAGAAACCATTCCCATGTTTCGAGTGCTCACAATATAGCAATCACTGTTTTGAGCACTTGACATGCATTAACCTGTTTATTTTCATAATAACCTCTTATTATGTCCCTTTTGTGGATAAGAAAACTGAGGCACAGAAAGGTTAATAACTTGTCCAGGATGACATGGCTAATGTGTCACAGTAAGTGGAAGAACAAGGACTTAAACCCAGATAAAGAACCCATGCTCTGAATAAATTGCTTACAAAATGAGCATAATTCAAAACCCAACAAATGATAGTGACGCTAATGGCTGCTAAGGAAAGTCTGGCAAGAGCTTGTCATACTCTCTCCACTCACACCACTGGGTCCTCTGATGGCAATAGGCCAGTGGACTAGGCAAGAGATGGGGCAACAGCTCTATTTCTATGGAAAATAACATGAACACGTTTACCAAAACCAAGCTGAAGAAAATCTTGAAGGGTATATTTTAGGAAGAGAGGCAGCCATGTTCCAATTATTTTATGTAAAACAAGCAAGCGACCATCATTGACTTTTAGAACATCTACACTAAAAGCCACAAATATTTGCAGACTACAGAAATCTGTCGTCAATAAACTTTGAACCATCATTGGAGTGGTAAGCTCTTCTAGGAAGAAAAGCATTTTCCCCTATCTAATCCTATTTTTTTCCATTTTTTTCCCATTAGATCTTTGCGTTTACAATAATGATGATGATAGTGGTTTTACATTTACTGAGTTTCTACTTTGTGGAGTAAAAGTTTTACATATTATGACATAAACACTCATTTGATATTCACTACAGCCCTACAGAGTCAATATTATTATTTTCTCCATTTTCCAAATAAAGAAACTCAGGTGAAGAAACTTGCCCAAGGTCACACAGCCATTTCATTTTTGTTTAAGAGCTCATAATATTAATTGTATATGTTCAGAAAATATGTGTGGCCACTTGACTGTCCCATGCTTATGTAGAGAGGAAGGCCCCAGTAAGCTCTGCACCTTCTAGCCAAGTTCCACTACCTCCAAGTCCTGGGCAGAAATGAATGGAGCCACACTGGCCAATGACTGACCAGAAACCTCAGTGTGCTTTGACTACTCTCTTTAGACTTAGAAACAGGTACACTCTCTCAGAGGTACATATAATATTTATAAAGATGATCTAGCTAGAAAAATATCCCAAAGACGGACTAATATGTTTAGTTTTCAGAACATTTGTTAGTACAAAGTTCATCATAGTTCTGAAGGAAAGAATAGGGTGCTTCAGGACAGAACTAAAATACAAGCAGCTCAAGGAGAGAAGCAAAAGCTCCTAATTTAAGTTTTACTATGAAATGCACTTGCATTTGAATGAATTGTCCATACCTGTGAATGGTTACATTATGATAGCCAGGAAGCGACTGGACTAGGTCAGATAAGAACAAGCAATCTGGAAATGTTTAAAACATTTACTGAAGTAGTAAGAAAAATACTTCAAGGTTGAGTATATTATTATTAACATAGTTTGTTAGAATTTTCAGTTTGTAATTAAGCACAGTAAGTTTTTGAATAGATAAAAATATGATAAAATATTAGAAAAAATAAAATGCCTTCTCTCTTAGCACTCCTCTACCTACACCCTCACACATAGACTTTCCTGAGCCACTTGTGTTTCTCAGGAAGTACCATGCTATCCTGAGGGCTGGTGATGTTCATAGTGCAATCTCTGCCTGGAACTCCTTGCTTCTCCCTTTTTCCCATCTGACTAAGCCACTTTAGCCATCCTCCTCCAGGAAGCCTCCCTGGACCCCCTCCTCTGTGCTAACTAACATCTATCAAAGCATTTATCCCACTCTTTACTATTTGGTCTCCACATGAGACTAAGAATTCTTTGATGACTGTTGTTTTTTATATCCCAGCACTTAGTTAAGGTGCTCAATAAAATTTATACTAAATAAAAATATATATATTGCAAAATTAAGACTTTTTAAGAAATAAAAGGAAAAATGTCTAAAATGCAAATCTTGAACAATTTTAGTTTGGTCCTCATTGTTCATAACAGTGTGTTTTAAAAACACACACAGGAGGATTTACTTAACTGTCCTTCATTACAAATATTTTATACTTCCAAAGCATACATAGATATACTGCTACTTCAAATTGATTTTTGTTCAATAATGTACCAATTCAGATAGTATAATGAACAATTACACACATGGAATAAAGCCACCACAAGATAATAATAAAAATTTAAAAAGCTCAATGACAATTACATTTTGAATAAGTAGGTTCCTAGTTCTGCCACTGATTCCAATAGGGACAAGTCATTTTACCCTTTGGTCTCTGGTTCTCTATCCATAAAATGGGGGTAACCATCCCTGCCACTTCCCCATTCAGATCTTGTAAACACAATGTAGATATATCTTAAGAGTGGGGAGGGGGTCTTCACAATGAAGGCACCATTATTGATCATATTATATAATCCAAAGGCAGAGTTCCTACCATCATTCATTATGACAATAACCCTTCACTCTCCTCCTGCTCTCGTTTGCAGGTTGAGAGCGTAGCCTTTTGCATAATTTCGTTGACAGTCAAAATAAAGGTCACGTCCGTGGGCACAGGTTTCCTTCGCTGGTGCTTGGTCTGAGCCAGAAATCTCGAGGGACCCACCCGCAGACGCCAAATCGCGCTCCTCTGCACCCCGTTACACTCGTGCCAGGTGAAACGGATCCCGGGCTTTTGCCCTCCTCCGAGTGGGATCGAGTGAAGTTTACCGTGAAGAGGACTCAATGGTCAGCGTAGCCGGAGTAGATAGGAGGAGGTGGTGAGACTGAGGGGCTTGGGCGAGAAGCTTACCTGGCCTCGCCGAGGGGCGCCAGGGATGGGTGCGGAACGAACACCCCACAATCAGGCGGCGGAGGCTGCTGCTTCTTTTTGGAGCGCCAGATATGGAAAGGGGTGTGCCTCTTGGAGGTCCTGGACGGGCTGGACTCCCCAGGGTCGCCCTGAGGTGGCAGCGACAGTGGCATCTTCTCCTCTGCCTCCCCCACGCGCTGGTCCGATGCTCCTCTCTCTGCCGCCCGGCCCTTGTGGAAGAACATACCTGGCCTCCAACTCGACCGTCTTTCCCAGCGCGCTGTCGGTCCCCGCCCCCTCTGCAGGGAGTTAGAGGACGAAGACAGAGTCGAGCAAGAGCAGCACAACAATGCGAGCCCTCCGAGAGGAGGCGACGGCCCAGCCGCTGCACAGCGCCCCTCCGTGGTGAGGGCGGCACAGGGCGTTAGCCCAGGTGTGGCGCGCGCGTCGGGAGCCCCAGGTAAAGCAGACTCAGTCCCCGGCCTCCCTGCGTGCGGCAAATGTGGGGCAGCGTCACCTGCTGGAATCCTTGGGAACTGCGTCTCCTGACACCGCATCCCCTTTTCTGGGTTGAGAACCAGAACTGGGTCTGATTTCGACAACGCCTCCCGTACATCTGCTGTCCGGTGGCCTGCGGAGTTGTTGGCCGCTTGCGACCTATGCAGACTGGCAGGATAAGTGGCTTAACCATGAGCCCCGCCTAAAAAGGATGGGAGAGGCGCATCCCATGGTCGGGCCACCCGGCAATTAGGACTATTCCACTCAGGCCTTTGGTTGGCTTGGGCAATATCATATGTTGGGTGGCTTCCGTGTCTGTTTGTAAACAAGGATGCCAACGTCTATTTCTCCCTTCAAGAGTCTAAATAATTAATTTGTACTTGCATCTCATAAAGCACAAAAGACTTAAAAACAGAAGGTAATTAGGTATATTCCCCAGTTTCCAAAGGGCTTAATAGGTCCCTCAGAGTGAATTAAATGCCAGTCCCACAAGGCTCTCGTTACCTGGTTTACTGTTAATAATTTTCTTTATTAACTTCACAATTGTGATTAAATAGCAGAGGCAACTAATATTTAAGCAAAGGAAGTACATGAGCAATTATTTTGGGCATTATTAGGTCAAGAACCAGTTTAAAAATTCAGTGCAGCGCGAATTCCCTCTTACACTGTAATACCATTTTTATTTTCTCTTGAAAGACCCAGCTCATTCATTCATTGATTCATTCATTCAAGGAAAATTTATTTGTTTGTTTTAATTCTCACCTGAGAATATGTTTTTATTGATCTGAGAGAGGAAGGGGAAGGAAAAGAGAGAGAGAAAGAGAGAGAGAGAGAGAGAGAAACATCGATGAGAAAAACATGGACAGGTTGCCTCCTGAATGTCCTTGACCAGAGATGGAACCTACAAGCTAGGTATAAAACCCACAACCTTTCCATGTGTGGGAGGATGCTCCAACCAAATGAGTCACCCAGCCAGGGCAAAGAACATCTATTTTTATTAATTATTTTTATATTTACATTTTTTCAAGGTATAACCTACATACAGTAAAAACTGCATGTATCATAAGTATATAACTCAAGTTTTTACATATTTATGTGGTTGGAGGATATAAAATGGTTTTAATAAAGAGTAGTTAATATGTTCTAGAAAATTCTTTGTGGCTTTTAAATATACCATTATAAAAATAAAGAGTATTTCCAAACTTCAGAAATCTCTCTCCTGTCCCAATTCAGTGCCTTACTGTGCACCCCACTACACACACATCTGTTCTGTAAAAGTTAACCATTATTTCAACCTCTGTCACCAATAACTAATTTTGCCTCTTCAGAAAGGTCACTTAAGTGTAATCACAGTATATAATTTTTTGTGTTTGGTTTCTTTTGCTCAGTATTAGTCCATGAGAGTCATCCATATTGTTGCATGTAGTAGTTTTTCATTTTTAAGAAAAATTATTGTGTACTATTCCATGATATAAATACACCACAATTTATCTATCCATTTTACTGTGAGTGGACATTTAGGTTTTTTCCAGTTTGGGGCTATTATAAATAAAGTTGATATGATGAACCTTCTTAGACATAAACATTTATTTCTTTTAGATATATATCCAGGAGTTCAGTCTCTGGGTAGTAGAATTATGCATATGTTCAGCTTTAATAAATTTTGCCAAACATTTTTCTAAAATGGTTGTATCGGGACTGGCCAAGGAACTCACTTGGTTAAAGTTTTGTCCCAATATGCCAACTTGTGGGTTTGATCCCCGGTCAGGACACATACAAGAATCAACAAATAAAGCATAAATAAGTTGAACGACAAATCAATACTTCTCTCGCTCCCTCTTTCTTTCTCTCTCTCTCACTGTCTGTCTCTATCTTTTCCTTTCTCTCTTTAATAATCAATAAAAATAAATAAATAAAATGGTTGTATCAATGTATGCTCTTCTCAACAATGTTTGAAATTTCCAGTTTTCTACGTCTTCATCAACACTTGATGTTATCAATCCTTATCATTTTGGTCATTCTGATGGGAGTCTAGTAGTATCTAATTGCAATTTCATTTTCTCTCAAAAAATATTTATTGAAAAAAGCACAAAAAGAAAAAAACATAAAAACAAGAAGAAATTAAAATTAAAAATACAAGAAAAAAAGGAATATTTATTGAGTACTGGATATTTTCCAGGCCCTGACTTTAGGGAGAAGGATGACTGACAGACACATAGGTGATATACATTAAAGCGTAAGAGAATTAGTAGAGGTGTATACAAGGCATTATGCGAGTCTGGAAACATTACTTACTAACAGAGCCTGGGAATTTGGGAAGGAAGAAGAGGAGTGGTCAATAAGGATTGATTGCAAAACTGGCCCTCAATTTGAACCTTAAAGGACAAAGGGGACAGTAAGAAAAGGGGAAGAGAAGAAGGAAGAAGGAATAAGAGAAGCAAAGGGGGAACAAGGAAGAGGAAAAAAAGGAAATCTTATACACACTTCCTCAAATATTTACAAGTTCGGTAATTCAGTTTTTCATTCCTGACTCCTCCAAGCAGAATTCTTCACAACATCCCTTATTATGCCACCAGTGAATCTGGAACATACTTCCATTATCACACTGTTCACATTGCATGGACATTATTTGTTTACATATCTGTATCTCCTATTAGCCTGAGAGAAACTTAAGGATATTTCTCATTTATTTTTGTATTTTTAGGACATGAATGTCCATCAAGTGAAATAATTAATCAAATGAATTGGTATACTAAATTAATTGAATACCTAGCATGTTTCAGGCACAGATCTTTTATACTGTATACTTTGAAAGAGCAAAGATCACATGTGCTTTTTCACTGTTATATCCCCAGTGACTAACACAGTGCATGGCACTCAATACATATTTTATATAAAGTATGTAAAAAATTAGAACTATGCATAAAAGCAGAACAATACTTGTGATTCAGCTAGTGAGCAAAACTAACACCCAAATAGAACCTGATATAATAAAATACAACTTGTAAGTGTTCTAACCAAGATGTTTTATTTCAGTCATTGCAAAAACAGATCTACTCAGGCTTGTTTGAGCAATGAATTAATTTATCACAGTGTATTAGGTTTCTCATAGAATATCCCAAGAGCCAGGGAGGCAGATTCTGAAGCCCAAACATGTCCAGCTACCCCAAAGAGCTGATCTAGCAAACTCTCACCACCTCCCTACACTGAATGCTACACACTGGCAGCTCTGCTACTTCCACTCCAAGAATCAAAGGCCTGTTCCAGAAAGTTCCATGCAGGTGCATCTTACTGGGAGAGCCTGGGTCATTTAACAGCTTTCTAGCTACAAAGAAAATTTAAGTTTTCTGGGTTCTACCTCAGAGAGATGGAATTCATGTGGCTAAAAATATGCCACATACACAGGTCTAGGCAGCCAAAAGCATGAAAGATGGTCACTGCTAAAGGAAGGACAAAAGGCTAAAGGAACAGAGAGGTGGTTAACTCTAGATGGCTCAGGGAAGTCAGCAGGAAGGTGACAGGTTCCTGTGCTGTGCTTATAAACAAGAATTTACCAGCTGGAAATGAGAGGGCTGGCAATCCAGGAAGAGTAAGCAACAGGGCCCAACCTCAGTGAGCCCGGAGAAAAAGAGGATAGGGTGGGGCAGAGTGGCAGGAGATGACGTTGGTCAAGTCAGGTGGGGCCAGATTGCTAAACACTTGGTAAG
The DNA here is from genome assembly GCF_987537825.1 of Furipterus horrens. Classification (NCBI taxonomy): domain Eukaryota; kingdom Metazoa; phylum Chordata; class Mammalia; order Chiroptera; family Furipteridae; genus Furipterus; species Furipterus horrens. The sequence goes on along the minus strand of NW_028327176.1, from coordinate 147,489,425 downwards.
CACTTTTAAGGAATTGGGACTTAGCTTTGTAGGCAATAGGGGTGGGACTCAGCTTACATTTTTAAGTAGAGGAGTGACATTAACAAAACTTGGGTTTTATAAAGTGTGTCCTGAATGGAGTGGAATCAGGAAAAACTAGTAGTGAAACTATTTGAGTAAGGCCAATCAAGAGCTTGCTACAGAAAGTCAGATGAGAGGTAATGGTAGCCCACATCAAGGCAGTGAAGAAGGAATGGAGAAGAAGGTATAGATACAAAATACATGTATGTAGGAAATGGAATGACCAGGAATTGAAGTGAATGAAAGAGAAGCAATCTAGGATAACTATGAGGTTAGGTTTCCAGCTTAGGTAAAAGGATGGAGGTGAAAACATGAACTAAAAACAGGAAAACCAAAAAAAGATCTGGGTCTCTGGGCATGAAAATATATTTGGTTTTGAACATTTTGAGTCTGAAGTGCTTGGAGGCTACATAGGTAGAGAAGTTTAGTTCATTGAAAAATATGGTTCTGCAGGTCTCAGGTCAGCGCTACATATGTAGCTTCAGACATCATCACTGGATGAGATCACCCAGGGGAAATGTGTAGAATAAGGATAAAAGAGGAGCAAGTACAAAATTCTGAGTAACACTAACAGTTATGCATTTTTCTGGTAAGGGAGAGCCTACATACATCAGAGTCCAGACATAGCAGCTGAATATGTAGGAGGATATCTGGGGCAGAGTGTAGCCCTTGGGCAAGTCATGTAATTTCTATCTTTGAGATTTTAGTAGATAGATAGAGGTGGGGTCCTCTAACGTATAATACCCTTTGCACTCTTTTTTTTCTGTCCAGCAATTTGAGGTCTATATCAAATCTCCACTCATCCTCCAAGAGGTCAATTCCCTCCAACCTACACTGATTTTTTTTTCTCTTCCTAGCCCTCTGTTATAGTTTCTATCTGAATTTAAGTCGACATTGTGGTAGATTGTAAAACTGTCCCAATTCTCCACTCTTCTCATAAAGAAGCAGAGTCTGTTTTCTCACTGTCTAAATCTGGGTGGACCATGTGACTGACTTTGGCAAATGAAACATTAGCTCATGTGATGCAAGTGGTACTGGAAAGAACTTGCACAGTGGACTTATCTACTTGTTTCTCTTGGACTTTTGTTGCTATATGAACGTACCTGAACTAGCCTTCTAAATGGTAGGTATTCCTGGCCAGATCACCCACATAACCCCCAACTAACAGGTAGCCAACCATCATAAATATAAATGAGACCTTTTGGGACCAGAAAGCCCCCAATTAAGCCAACTGGCCCCTAACACATTTTGAAAGAGGTTATCAGAGATCAACTGAGATTGTCTCAGACCCAAACCACCCTGCAGAATCATGAGCCAACTAAATAGTGCTGTTTTAAGCCACTAGTATTTCTTTTTTTATTTTTGCCTAAGATGTTTATTTTTTAAAAAGCAATGGCCTGGCATAAGGTCAATAAATATCCAACTCCATTTGTATCTTAAGTTCAGAGAAATCCAATCAATGGAGGCAATGGAAAATCCTAAACTACCACATAAATATTTAATTATGCTTGAACTACTTAATAAGAAATTGCATCTTAGCCAAAATCAGTTGCAAAGTATTTATTTGGGTTAAATAAATTAAAACGTACTTTAAAATAATTTTAATAGATGGAACAGGAATCCTTGAACTGGTCTTAATATCATAACCATTTTTATAGTACAATTGTACTATATTAGAAAGATAATATTCAATTAAGCCGCTAAATTTTGGTGTGGTTTATTATGCAGCAAGAGACAATACAAAACTGATTTACACAATAAAGGATTAAAACCTGTTTTCTTCAACTATGATTAAAGTCATGTCCTATCCTTAAATCCCCAAGTACAAATTAGCTGTATTTTGTAAGTCAATTGTTTGAAATTTGGAATATACTGTCTCATAGAAACAGATTTATTTGGAAGTCCCTTCATAGGCTATCCCAGAAGTGTCCATTTAAACATAAACAGAGCTCAAATACTTCATTTTCAGTGAAAGCCATAGAACATAGTTCTCTTATTAGCACTGCTGACTTTGTGGCCTTGTCTGAGGACCTGCCACCACCATTCATAAAACTCTTTCTATGAGGTAATAATATACCAAGTGGTAAAGAAAGAAATGCAGTAAGGCCAAGAACCAATTCTCCTTACTCTCTCCCCACCATGCAGGACCAGAAGGACTGAGATGACTATGGAAATTGGAGTTCTGAAGGGCCCGAGTTTACATTCAGTTTCCTATTCCCTGAACCTAGGGTCTCTCCTGTGGCATGGAATCTTCAGACATGGGGGTGAAACAAACTCCAAGACCACCAGACTTTTAGTTGTTTGGATCTTCTATTCTTGGCTACACACTTTATTCCCCAAAATATTTTATTTTGAAAATTTTCCAACATACAGAAGTTTTGTTTTAAAGTTATATTTTATTGATTATGCTATTACAGTTGTCCCAATTTTCCCCCCTTTACTCCCCTCCACCCAGCAACCCCCACTCCCTCAGAAAATCCCCCCACCATTATTTATGTCCATGGGTCATATGTATAAGTTCTTTGGCTACTCCATTTCCTATACTGTACTTTACATCCCCATGGCTATTCTGTAACTACCTATTTGTACTTCTGAATCCCTTCACTTTTTCATTTATTCCCCCAGACTCTCCTCCCTCTGGCAACCATCAGAACATTCTCTGTATCTGTGCTTCTGTTTCTGTTCTGCTTGTTTGCTTAGTTAGTTTTTTGGATTCAGTTGTGGATAGATACATATTTACTGCCATTTTATTGTTCATAGCTTTGATCTTCTTTATCTTAAATAAGTCCCTTTAACATTTCATATAATAATGATCTGGTGATGATGAACTCCTTTAGCTTTTTCTTGGCCAGAAAGCTTTTTATCTGCCCTTCAATTCTAAATGATAGCTTTGTTGGGTAGAGTAATCTTGATTGTGGGTCCTTGCTTTTCACCACTTTGAATATTTCTTGCCAGTCTCTTCTAGCCTGCAAAATTTCTCTTGAGAAATCAGCTTACAGTCTTATGGTAACTCCTTTGTAGGCAATTAACTTCTCTTGCTGCTTTTAAGGTTCTCTCTTCATCTATAACCTTTAGTATTTTAAATATGATGTGTCTTGGTGTGGGCCTCTTTGTATCTATCTTGTTTGGGACTCTCTGTGCTTCCTGGACTTTTTTGTCTATTTCCTTCACAAAATTAGGAAAATTTTATTTTATTATTTTTTCAAATAGGTTTCCAATTTCTTGTTCTTTCTCGTCTCCTTCCAGCACCCCATATGACACAAATGTTGGTGCACTTGAGGTTGTCCAGGGACTCCTTACATTATCTTTGTTTTGTTGCTGTTGTTGTTTTTATTCTTTTTTCTTCTTGCTGTTTTGATCGATTGTTTTTGCTTCTTTATGTTTCAAACCATTGATTTGATTCTTGGCTTCATCCACTCTACTGGTGATTCTCTGTAAATTGTTCTTCATTTCAGTTACTATATCCTTTGTTTCTGACTGGATTTTTTTTATGCTGTTGAGGTCCTCACTAAGTTCCTTGAGCATCCATATAATCAATGTTTGAACTCTGCATCTGTTAGATTGCTTATCTCCATTTTGTTTAGTTCTTTTTCTGGAGTTTTGATCTGTTCTTTCATTTGGGCCATGCTCTTTTGTCTCCTCATTTTGGCAGTCTCCCTGTATTTGTTTCTATGTATTAGGTAGAGCTGCTATGGCTCCCTGTCTTAGTAGTATGGCTTAATGTAATAGGTGTCTTGTAGGGTACAATGTCACAGCCTCCCCTATCATCCAAGCTGAGTACTCGTGGTACACCCTTTTTGTGGACTGAGTACACCCTCCTCTTGTAGTTGAGCATTGATTGTTGTTGGCAGGTCAATGGGAGGGGTTTACCCAGGTCAGACAGCTGCAAGAATTTCGGTGACCACTGACCACCAACCTCTGCCCTCTGTGGAGGATCAGCTGTGCTAGGGCCTATTCCACAGAGCAGAACTTACTTCAGCAGGGCTCTGGTGCCCACTGAGTCCACTCCTTGAGTGTGTCACTTGTAGAGGTGGTTGGGTTGTGGTACTCCAACAAGACCTGTAGCTGTCCACTGGGTGAGCAGGCTCTGACATTTCCCAGGAGGTGCTGGCCAAGGTCAGCCACTGCCAGTGTTCTATCTGGGGCCAGTTGGCATAAGCCATAAAGGGTTCAGCAGATACCTGCTACTTGTGCTGGGCTTAGAAGTGCCCAGATGTAGCCAGGCTGTAAACCAAGGCTACCTGCTGCTAGTGCCAGGCCTTGGGCCACTTAGCAAGAGGTATAGGGGATTGCTGAGGCCAGTTGCTGCTTGTTTGAGTGAGGTTTAGGAAGATCTGAAGCATGAGCCAAGACAAGTTATTTGGATGGAAAAGCCACTGTTAACAGCTTGGGTAGGCTTATAATTTGGGTAAGGCAGAGTGTAAGGGAATCTCTGGGGCAAGGCAAACACTGTTAGCCAGGTTGATGGAGTCTCAGATATCATGGCTGCTGCTCTGTGGCTCTGTGAGGGAAGGGCTCAGAAAGGAACAATGACCTTTGCCAGTAGTTCTGTCTTGGAGAAAGCTGTTCCCCGGCTTTCCCTTGGTACCAGGCACTTCAGTTTCTCCCCATATTCCACTGGTGTCTTTCAAGCTGCTGCCCCGGTACTGCAGCTCAGAAAGCATGAGTCTGAGAAAGTCCATGCATGGGCCCTTTAAGAGGAACTGCTTGGGAATCCCCACTGGTTTTTACAATCAGATATTATGGGGACTTATCTTCCTGGCACAGGAACTCTGGGCTCAGGGGCCTGGTGTGGGGCTGAGACCCCTCACTCCTGAGATATCCTTCCCCACTTTTATCTACCATGTGGGACTAGCCTATCCTGCATCTTCACCCCTTCTACCAGTCTGGATAGATGCGACTTCTTCTTTAATTCTATCATTGTAGGACTTCTATTCAGCTGGATTTCTGACAGTTCTGAGTGATGGTTGTTCTATAGTTTAGTTGTAATTTTGATGTGGTCTTATGAGGTGGGGAGGCATGTTTACCCAGGCCACCATCTTGGAAGATCTCCATACAGAAGAGTTTCAAGAATGGAACAATGAAGGAAATTCTGCTTCTGGCCATAATGAAGTGATGAACAGGACTGGCCCTTCATTATGAACAACTAACAATTAGAACAAAATAAATGCAAAGTAACTACTTACAGATATTGGGGTGATTGGTAGCACAGGACTATGATTTAGGAGTGAAAGAAAGTAAATGTGATAAGCACTGCATTGTACTTGCTTTCTGCCTTGAGACACTTTCTGGAAGGCATCAGAAGGTGGGTGATCCTAAGAGGAGTAAAGCAGCCTTGCTCAGTTGAGGGGACAGATATTGGATTTTGAGGAGGCTGAAATGGCTTTATTTTTAGGGCAGGGAATTACAGAAGAAGCTGCTGCATAGGAAAAATTAGATAGATAGATAGATAGATAGATAGATAGATAGATAGATATGCTGCATAGGAGGGTCCCCTGAGTCTGTTGTTGAATACCAATCTATGCATGTGTAAGGTGAAATTCCACAGGAGAGGGCCAATAGCAAAGAGCAACCAGGTAAATAATTTCCAGAGCTCACACAAGTTTGAAAGATGTTCAAATTCTGACCAGCCAGAATAATGAGCCCTCATTAAATACTCAGGCACTTAATAGAGAACGAAGAAAGGCCACACCTTAGTAGAAGGGCTAACCTAATCCAGAGCAAAGAACACTAAAAATCTACTCTAAAAAAAAAATAAAAAAGAAGCTTATAAACAAGTTTAAAAGCATCACACTGATCCTCACGTAATTTAGCAAGACGAAGTCCAGCACTCTTTGTAGAAAGACTAATCCATACATAAGTAACTTTATCACAATCCAGAAAAACAATCTAAAACTTTTGGGAGGAAACAAATAATATTTGTCACTCAACAAAGTACAATTTACAATGCCTAAATAGCCAATAAAAATTACTACACAGATTTAAAAAGTAGAAAAATAAGACTCATAAGCAGGGAGAAATCAGTCAATAGAAAACTCACCTCGAGATGACAGAGATAATGGAAATAACAGACAAGAACTTGAAACAATTATTATAAAAATGCCCAAGGACTTAAAGCAAAACACAAACATAATGAGAAAAAAGAACCAAATAAAATATCTAAGGATGAAAAGTATAATATTTAAAATAAAATAAAGAACTACTGAATGAAATTAACAGTAGATTATTCACCCAGAAGAAATAATAAATAAACCTGAAGAGATAATAATAGAAAATTTCCAGATAGTTTCCAAATAAAAGAAAAATAAGAGAAGGAAAGAAGGGTGGGAGGACGTGAGAAAAAAAAGAGGGAGGAAGGTAGGAAGGAGAGAAGGACAATATTAAGTGTTCTATCAAGGTGTAATTGCAGTAGCAGAAAGAGAGAGAATTTAGAAAAATAATTTGAAGAAACAATGGCAAATTTTTTCCATATTTAATAAACACTATAAATTCACAGACCCAGGAAGCTCAGTGAATCCCAGGTAGAATAAACACAAAGAAAATTGATCATAACAAGGTTTCCAAAAACCAACAATAAATAGGAAATTTACAAAGCAGTCAGAAACAAAAACCCCATCCCACAACACTTTGTGCATGCAGAATAGAGATGAGTAACAGTGTTAAAACACTATGCTAAATACTTGATATGTATTTATTTTATTTTTTTAAGTCAAATTTATTGAAGTTTACTTGAGATTCTGTAAGATTCATACTTTTTGTGTACAGTTCTATCAATTTTTTAAAGTATATTTTATTGATTATGTTGTTATAGTAGTTTCACTTTTTTCCCCCTTTGCTCCCCTCTGCCCAGTACCACCCTCCTCTCCAGCAATCCCACCCCCCCTTAGTTCATGTCCATGGGTTGTGCATATAAGTTCTTTGGCTTCACCCTTTCCTATATTATTCTTAACACCCTCCTGTCTATTTTGTACCAACCAACTATGCTTCTTAGTCCCTGCACCATTTCCCCATTTCTCCCACTCTCTACTTCCAGCAGATAACCTTCCAAATAACTCCCATACCTATGATTCCGTGCCTATTCTGGTGTGCTTAGTTAGATTTTGTTTTTATTTTTTAGATTCAGTTGTTGATAGTTGTGAATTTGTTGTCATTTTAGTGTTCATAGTTTTGATCTTCTTTTTCTTAAGTAAGTCCCTTTGACATTTCATATAATAATGGCTTGGTGGTGATGAACTCCTTTAGCTTTACCTTGTCTGGGAAGCACTTCATCTGCCCTTCCATTTCAAATGATAGCCTTGCTGGATAGAGTAATTCTACTTACAGGTTGCCTTTCATCACATTGAATACTGCTTGTCAGTCTCTTCCTGCCTGCAAAGTGTCCTCTGAGAAATCAGCTGATAGTCCTATAGGCACCCCACTGTAGGAAAGTTTCCACCTCTCTCTTGCTGCCCCCAGGACTCTCTCTTTATCTTTCACCTTTGGCATCTCAGTCATGATGCGTCCTGGTGTGGCCCCCTCTGGGTCCAGCTTGCCCAGGACCATCCATGCTTCCTGGACCTGTATGTCCATCTCCTTTGCAAAATTTGGGAAGTTTTTCTCATTTTTTTCAATTCTTGCTTCCTCATACTGCACTGGTTGACTTTTTTTCTTCCTTATGTTCCAAATCATTGATCTGAACCCCGGTTTTCTCCCGTTCACCATTGGTTTTGTGTGGATTTTCCTTCATTACACTTAGCATAGCCTTCACTTCTTCTCTTATGCGTTTGCTGTACTCAAGCATATTTGTCAAGCCTGTGAGCATCCTTATCACCATTGTTTTGAATTCTGCATCTGTTAGGTTGGCTATCTCCTCATTGCTTAGTTCTCCCACTGGAACCTTGACCCATTCCCCCTTTTGGGCCATACTTCTTTGTCTCCTCATTCTAACAGGCTCCTATGTTTGTTTGCCTCCACGTCCCAGGTAGAGCTGTCATTCCTGTTATGTTGTAAGGGGCGGAGCCTTAGGGATTTGTCAGTGCAGGGTGACCTGTTTCACCACCTTGTGGCACTGTTTGTGGGGGAGGGGTCCGAGAGGAAACAATGCCGCCTGCCCAGCACTTGTCCCTTTTCCAGGCACCTCTCCCACTTCCTCACCAGACTGGTACCCCTCTAGCTGTTGCCCTGGCCATCGTTCCCAGAGTGGGTAGGTCTGTGGACATTCCAGAACCGTGGGAGTCCTTTAAACGAGAGGATTCTGCCAAGACTGGCAGTTTCTGCTTCCACCCCAACCCCCACCAGTCTGCACAGCCAGAAGCAATGAGGCCTGATTTTCCCCAGTGCTGGGACCGTGAGCTGTGAGGTATGGTGAGGTGCTGGGAATGCTCCCCAGGTGACCCTCCTGACTTTAAAATGTGTGACTGCACTTTCGGCCTGCCACTGCTGCCTCCACTGCCACCACCACACTGTGTCCTCTCCACCCCGGCTCCACCCCTCCTACCTGTCTGGATGAGTATTTCTTCTTTATATCTTTGTTTGCTGGACTTCCATGCAGTTTGATTTTCTGGAACTTCTGGTTGTTTCTAGTTTTGAGGTAGTTGTATTTCTTCTTAGTTATGGAGGGAGATGCAGCATGTCTGTCTATGCTTCCATCTTGGCTGGAAGTCCAGTTCTATAAATTTTGACAAATGCACATAGTCACTTAATTACTATCATAATCATGATATGGAATATTTTTATTGCTGCCCCCCCAACCCTCTTATGTCCCTTTTACATACATTATTCAATCCCCCTCACTGTTTTAGTAGGTATTCACATTTATCAATATTTTTCCCATTTTTTGGAGAAGGAAAATTGAGGGTACGAGCAATTGAATAATTTACTAAGGCTTACATAGTAAGTCACAGAGCTTGGACTCTAGCCAAGGTCTGTCAGACTGTAAATCCCATGATTTAAGTATTCCACTGTGCCATTATTATTTTGTTTTATTTCATTTGTTCAGCACTGTATTCCCCATTTTTTTTACACAATGTCATATTCATAGAGATGTCAAAATGAGAGGAGTAAAAGCAAATCTTTCAAAAACACTAGGAATAGGATAAATCAATTACAGATAAATTTTATGTCGAATTAGAGGTATACATTTATTATAATGCACAGATTAAAAGCAAGTAAATTTTTAGTTCATTGACATGGTAGTAAATTCTTCAGTAGTTGTGAATTTTAACTCCACTTCATAATTGGGGGATCTATTAGTCCTTGAGTCTAGAAGTATCTTAAGATAAAATTAGGGAGCTGGTGGCTGCCTACCATGTCAGACCCAGATGGTTCCTGCCCTCAAGTAGCTTACCTTTGAGTGTCGCAGATAAATCATTATCTGTAATATGGTTTTATTTAGAGTTCTGACATTATGGTAGCCATAGCCAGACACTGGCACTGCTGTGGTCTCCCTGATTTTCAAAACCTCTCTACCAACTGTTGCAAAACTGAAAAAGCAGTGAAAGCCAGAGAGTCAGCCTTATAGAGCCACTTTTATCACACCCTTGCATGAAGTCAGCCTCAAGCTCTAGAAAACTAGTTAGTTAACAGCTAAAACCTGGTCTGTTTTAGAAATACATGATACAACCCTTAAAACATGTATTTTTATCAAGGAATCTTTTAACACTAGGAGTGGACAAACATTTCCATTGCATGCTCTGAAGCTAGATATACTGCTTTAAGCTAATTATAGATTGATATTCAACACATATCTTTATACCTAGATGTTTGCTTATAGTCACAAAATTTAGTTGTTCTCCTATTTGCATTCAATCAAACCTCTATAAACCTGATAATGCTATTATTACAAACAATTATTAACCAACTTTGAGTCCTAGGAGACACAGGCTAAAAATTCTCCTCTTTATTGGTGCATTATTAATATCAATGCTTGATAAACTTAAGAATGCCTAGAAAAAAGAAAAAAGAAAACAAATGAAGAAAAAGAAAGAATGTCTCAAGAGAGTGGTTTAAGGGTTTATTACAGACAGTCCTCACATAAAGCCTGTGTGCATACTTTTGGATTTCTTCATGTGGAGATTTAATGTATTAGAATGATCCCATGTCACGTTTATTTCAGTACATGTAATTGGTGAAAATTTATTTTTCAAGGGAAAAACATTTTTATCACAACCAAGAGTTATCTAAAGCCAAGTATGGTGAGTAAAGTATATGATCCAAGTAAGGTATATTTTTCCAGAGGGGGAATATAAAAATTAGATTTATTTATAAAATAATGTGAATTGTTCTTCTTGTGTTTCTTTAACTGGGTTCCAAAGCAATTGCAAAGGAGTCTATTGATGTTTTGATTAACTACATTACTGTTCAACAAGTGTGTAGCCTTCTGGCATTTCAACTTTGAAGTAGGACGTTAGGTTTGTTCTAACGAGTCACCCAGCTTTATAGTTATACTTTTATGCTACTGGCCTTAATTCAAATAATTCTTTTCAGCTATTGAGAGACTTTACTGCTAATTGGGAGTTAACACTGGAATTTTCCATAAATGCATTCTTCAGTCAATCAATAAGCATGGCTCAGGCCACTGCTAGGTGTTACGTAAGACCCAAAACATTCTTTAGGAGTTTTACATTGCGTTTAACACATAAGACTAATAAATATTAGATGATTAGAGGACAAAATAAAGAAGTTGCTGCTTTACTGTATTTTAAATCATTATTTTATCATTATATTACCAATCTAATGTATAAAATTAATAAATTTTATTTTTATCTTCATCTTTGGCTTCACTTTAGTTCACTATTACTCCTCCACTCTTCCTAGCTTGTCCTAAATAACAGTCAGGACAATGCCCATACTTGATCTACTGAAGCATTCAAATTGCTTGGATGAGGTCCCTTCCTGTAACTAAGACATGACAAATTTACATACCACTCAGTCAAAGCATTGCCCATTCATAGCAAACTGAGAATATGAATGAGAACTTTGCAATTATAATATAAAAAAATAGAAATAACGGACTTCCGGCCAAGATGGAGGCTTAGACGAACACGCTAAGTCTCCCTCTACAACTAGAGAGGAATACAACTACTTCAAAACAAAGGATAACTAGAAATTCCAGAAAATAAAACTACACGGAAGCCCAACATATGAAGTTATAAACCAGCGGTGCCATTCGGGCAGGTAAGAGTTAAAGAGGGCAAAGCTGTTTGCGGAGCGGCGGGGCGGCGAAAAATCCTGGCGGCAGTCAAGCCCCTGGCAGTGCGCGACCCCAGCGCTGGGGAGAGCGGCCACCGCATCGCCTTGAACAGTGAGGCCCAGGGGGGTGGGAGGACGGATCCCGGTCTCCTAGCTGAATAACTGTGTGAATCCATTTTGGACCCCCGCCCCCAAAGAAAGAAAACACCACAGGGCTGCGAAATAGGTCGCAGACAGGCGCCGGTCGCTGACTTGTGACGCCAAACGGTGCCGGTCGCTGGGTCATTACGACACAGGCACTGCCCCCGACAGCCGGCCCAAGAAAACAAAACGCATCTGTCGAAATGTGGCAGACAACTATAGAAATCCCGGTGACACAGCTCACCAGGCAGCAGATAGAGAACCTGACAGATGAACAGATAAGAAACCTGTCAGAGGCTCAGTTCTGGGCCATTGTTATCAGGTGGCTTACAGAATTCACAAAAGAGCAGGAAAAAGATAAGAAAGAAGCGAAAAACTTTCATAACGAAAGGAACAAAACCGCACACGAGACAGATGGTGAGGAAAAGAAATCCAGAGTTCATTTCAACAAACTGGAATATGGAGAAGGAACAAGCAGTCAACCAATGCAGCGAGAGGAAATGGGAAGCAACAATGAGAGGATCAGAAACCTCTGGGACAGCTATAAAAGGCCCAACATAAGAATCATTGGTTTGCCAGAGAATGAGGAAGATGAACTAGAACTTGAAAAATTGAGTGAAAATATAATAAAGGAGAACTTCCCAGACTTGGGGAAGGGAATAGACTTGCAGGTCCAGGAAGCAAGGAGAGTTCCCAAGAGACTGGACCCAGGGAGAACCACTCCAAGACACATTATAATCAAAATGTCAAAAATTAAAGATAAAGAGAGAATCTTAAAAGCAGCAAGAGAGAAGAAAAGAATTATGTACAAAGGGGTCCCAATTAGACTATCAGCAGACTTCTCAAGGGAAACCCTACAGGCAAGAAGGGACTGGCAAGAAATATTCAAAGTAATGAAAATCCAAAACCTACAACCACGAATACTCTATCCAGCGAAATTGTCATTCAGAATAGAAGGACAGAGAAAGTGTTTCCAGGACAAAATAAAACTGAAAGAGTTCATTAGATCCAAACCACTGTTATATGAGATGTTAAAGGGACTGGTTTAAAAAACAGAAGCTAAGGAGATGAAACAAAGGCAAACTAAATAGGCAACGAGAGTGGAAAAGGAACCGTGGGTACGGGAAGCATATTGGGGGGAGGTCAACAGGGAGGGGGAATGGGGAAAGGGAGAGAGATGATATAGGAATTGGGGATCAAGGTAGGAGGGAATGGAATAGACGGAGAGAGGTTGGGAGGAACTGTATGCACAACTAATGGACATAATCTAAAAGGGGGGGACAACTGGAGGGAGGGGGGCCACCGGGTGGAGGGGAGCAGAGGGAAGGGAAATTGGCACAAATGTAATATTTTAATCAATAAAACACATTAAATCTGAAAAAAAAATAGAAATAACAATATTTTCTCTAATTTGCAATGCTTAAGTTGTATGAATTATATATTATTGAATTTTTTATTTATACTTGCTTTCTCTGAAAAAGGATTTAAAGATAGTGAATAAAATATAAATCATACAAAAGCAATGGGATGTGTAAGTTGATATTCCTACTCAAAGCACAGGATATAATTTCATACAGTGTAGTAATAGCATTTAAAAAGTAGCTTAAATATTTAAGCAACCGGATTTAAACACTGCTTAACTTGCTAGATATGGGTAATTTGTACATGGGAAAATCTAGCCCATTAGTTACTATATTTAGTATCCAGAACAATCCATGCCACTGTGAGCTAATTGCTCTGACTAAATGAATCAATGTTATGCAAAAATTAGTATAACTGCTTTTCCTCCCACTGAACTAACACTGACTATGATGTGCCCATTACCTAAATTATTATTTCTAGATTAAAATCCATGGTATCAGTCCTTAAACAGACAGCCATTTTAAAAAGTAGAATTAAATGAGAAGGTCATGTAACAGACATGCTAGTTGTCCACCTAAATATCTATTTCCCATTATTCAAAACATTACCCTAATTATATTTGAGGTGAGAAAGGTACCCAAATAAAAATACTTGATATCCCAGTCTTGTCCAGCTAGGGGTGGCCATATGACACTATTTTGTCCCTTGAGGTACAGATGGATGTCCCTGGGAAAGGTTTTCCTTCTTAAATAAAATAGTAAACCTTTGAAAGAAAAAAGTCCTTAACCTCCATCTTTTCCATATTCTTTCCTCCTGGGGCATAGGTGCTATGCCAGAGAAGCCAAATTCATCTTACGGCCAAAAGGATGATAGAAGCATCCTTGGGTAATAATGCCATTCTGGAGCCACTGCCCCAGCCCTGGTAAATAGAAAGTACTTTAGGAAAACTTTAATTAATTAATAAATTAACATGAAAACAGGTGATAGAATTCAATCACGAAGAGAAACAAGGATAATAATTATATTATTGAACACACCACCACCACCCCCCTCCCCATGGAGGATGTTGAAAGCCACACTTGCTATTTAGGGCCAGGAATTTCCAAATCTGTCTCAAGGATTCCAAGGGCTCCATAGTGTGGTGCTTGGGGACTGCAGGGAGGGGCAGAATGAAGGTCAAGCAGGCAGGGCTCTCCTTACCTCCTTCATAATCCCTTCATCTTTTTCACCTGGGCCTCAACTTACTTCCCATCTGGCAACAATCAAATTGCTCTCCGCTAGTTGTTCTTGAAGTTAGGTTCCCATGACAGCTATATGTGGTTCTGTGACAGTCTGTGAGGGACTGTACAGTTATTTGTTTACTTACTCTTCTCTGCTACTCTGGAATGTGAGTTCTTTGAGGGAAGAAATGATTTCTGATGCGTTTTGGTATCTTGAATACCTTGCACACCCTTGCACATAAAAGCCTCTTAAGTGAATGAGCACACGTCTGTGAGAACACTGATCATTTTATAGGTTGCTGGGAAAGGATAGAGAGAGGGGAGAAAATGATACTTTATTGTATCTGTCTTTCAAGAATACAGAAATGTCATATTATTGCTAGTGGATAAATGACTGTTAGAAAGTCTCCCTAGAATAAGGCAGTAAATAAAATAAGGGTACTTAAATGGTAAATAGTAATGTGTGGGAGGCAGAACATAAAAGATTCCTATTTAATTATGCCCTTTGCTCTAATGGCAATGCAACCAAGATGAATGTTTTTCTATGGAGAAGATTAGATCATGGGCCAGAAGCAGTCTTGGAACCTGAGACAGGTGAAGAGTCAGGCTGCCTGAAGGTTACTTCTTAACTTCAGTCTCTCAATGTTTAGAAACAGAGGTGAGTTTACTGTGAAGCTAAACTTTCAAGGCCTGTTACTGGTATGGGACCTTTCTAAGATCACCTAATTTTTATTTGTACATTATTTGTGAGTATGTGCACTTTCTAAAGAGGAGCTCCCAAGTTGTAAGAGCATTGAGACTCTGGTTAGGATATCAGAAAAATGTTATAGAATTGCACCCAGGACACAGTATGCTGTGCATGTGGTAACTACACAAATAAATTGTGTGTACATGGTGAATGTCCTAACCTCCTGATATATAGCATCAGAATAAAACCTACTCATAACACCCCAGCATGAACACAAGTGTTTCATCCCTGCTTTTGATTATTCTTTATTCCTTTCCTAAAATATCTACACCTTTCCTTTCTCTCTCAGCCTCTTAAATCATGCTAGTCCTTTTAAGCCCAAGATAATAAATGCATCTTAAAAACACAGTGTTAGTGACAGAGTTTCACTTGTGGTGTTTAGAAAAACATGAAGAATAAACCATGTCATGTTTGTGGCAGTGATAACACTGAAGGAGAAAGATATGGGCTCACTGTGCCATCAGGTTGGGAGGTGAATATGGAAAGGTAAGGGTATAAAATGGGCTTTTCAAAAATTCAACAGTTAAACTATGGGGGTGGTACGTGGGCTGCGGGCAGGACAGGGGAGAGCAATGGGGAAAAAATTGGGACAACTGTAATTGAACAACACAATTTTAAAAATAAATTAAAAAATTCAACAGTTTTTCTATGACAGATTTTTTATTAGGTAAACTGAATATCCTAATTTTTTTAAAATTTAGGTGTTTTAAACCATTTGCTTGTTCCTAAAATTCAGAGAGCCTTTAGGAACATATCACCCCTGGGATAGCAATTCTGACAATTCATGTACGTAGGCAAATTATCCCACAGAAAGGTCCCCAATACCCTGTTGTTGATAAAAGTCTGTATTAAATTTTAATTAGTATATTGTAAAGTAAAAACAGAGAGAGAAGTCATCTAAATATTTAGCTTTGTAATTAAATGTACTTTAAAATTTTATTTAAAAAAACATTGCACCCTGAAAGCCATAACAGAAACATAAATGCATGTTACTCAGTGAAAGAAGCCATTCTGCAAAGGCTACATACTTTTTTTTTCTTTGCAAAAAATATTTATTTTTTGCTATTGTTGACATGTACTCTGTAGTTAGGCATAAACATGTAAACATTATTTTCTTGTCATTATTCCCTACACAATACAGTATAACTATTTATAATACATGGCATTTACATTATTATTTTTTAAGTATATTTTATTATGTTGTTACAGTAGTTCCAATTTTTTCCCCTTTGCTCCTCTGTCCAGTACCCACCTTCCCTCCAGCAATCCCACCCCCCTTAGTTCCTGTCCATGGGTCATACATATAAGTTCTTTGGCTTCACCCTTTCCTATATTAGTCTTAACTTCCCCCTGTCTATTTTGTAGCAACTAATTATGCTTCTTAATCCCTGCACCATTTCCCCATTTCTCTCCTTCCCCCCTCCCAGCTGATAACCCTCCAAATGATCCCCATACCTATGATTCTGTTCCTATTCTGGTTTGCTTAGTTGGATTTTGTTTTTATATTTTAGATTCAGTTGTTGATAGTTGTGAGTTTGTTGTCATTTTAGAGTTCATAGTGTTGATCTTCTTTTTCTTAAGTAAGTCCCTTTGACATTTCATATAATAATGGCTTGGTGGTGATGAACTCCTTTAGCTTTACCTTGTCTGGGAAGCACTTCATCTGCCCTTCCATTTCAAATGATAGCCTTGCTGGATAGAGTAATTCTACTTACAGGTTGCCTTTCATCACATTGAATACTGCTTGTCAGTCTCTTCCTGCCTGCAAAGTGTCCTCTGAGAAATCAGCTGATAGTCCTATAGGCACCCCCCTGTAGGAAAGTTTCCACCTCTCTCTTGCTGCCCCCAGGACTCTCTCTTTATCTTTCACCTTTGACATCTCAATCAGGATGTGTCCTGGTGTGGTCTCCTCTGGGTCCAGCTTGCCCAGGACCCTCTGTGCTTCCTGGACCTGTATGTCCATTTCCTTCGCAAAATTTGGGAAGTTTTCCTCATTTTTCTCAATTCTTGCTTCCCCGTTCTGCACTGGTTGACTGTTTTTTTTTTCTTCCTTATATCCCAAATCATTGATTTGAGCCCCCGTTTCCTTCCCTTCACCATTGGTTTTGTGTGGATTTTCCTTCGTTACACTTAGCATAGCCTTCACTTCTTCTCTTATGCGTTTGCTGTACTCAAGCTTGTCTGTCAAGCCTGTGAGCATCCTTATCACCAGTGTTTTGAATTCTGCATCTGTTAGGTTGTCTATCTCATCTGTTAGGCTGGCTATCTCCTTGTTGCTTAGTTCTCCCCATTGGAACCTTGACCTGTTCCCCCTTTTGGGCCATGTTTTTCTGTCTCCTCATTCTGACAGGCTCCTGTGTTTGTTTGCCTCCATGTCCCAGGTAGAGCTGTTGCTCCTGTTACATTGTAAGGGGCAGAGCCTTAGGGATTCGTCAGTGTAGGGTGGGTGACCTGTTTCACCACGTGTGGCGCTGTATGTGGGGGAGGGGTCCGAGAGGAAACAATGCCACTTGCCCAGCACTTGCCCATTTTCCAGGCACTTCTATCACTTCTGTATGGGACTGGCACCTCTCTAGCTGTTGCCCTGGCCATCGTTCCCAGAGTGGGTGGGTCTTCGGACATTCTAGGACCGTGGGGGCCCTTTAAACAAGAGGACTCTGCTGAGACTGGCAGTTTCTGCCTCTGCCCCAACCCCTACTGGTCTGCACAGTCAGAAGCAATGAGGCTTGATTTTCCCCAGTGCTGAGACAGAGAGCTGAAAGGTCCAGTGAGGAGCTGGAAATGCTCCCCAGGTGTCCCTCCTGACTTTTTAAAATGTGGGACTATGCTTTCTGCTGACCTGCCACTGCTGCTGCTGCTGCCGCCAGCACACCACATCATCTCCACCCCGGCTCCACCCCTCCTACCTGTCTAGATGAGTATTTCTTCTTTATTTCTTTGTTTGCTAGACCTCCATGCAGTTTGATTTTCTGAAACTTCTGGTTGTTTCTAGTTTTGAGGTAGTTGTATTCCTTCTTAGCTGTGAGGGAGATGCCACTTGTCTGTCTACGCCTTCATCTTAAGGCTACATACTTTTATGATTTCAACTATGTGATCCTGGAAAAGACCAAGTGTTTAGAGGCAGAAAGGGATGAATAGCAGAGCACAGAGGATTTTCAGAACAGTGAAACTACTCTGTATGAGTCTATAATGGTGGATACATGACATTGCATTTTTTGCTAAACCTATGGAATATGAACCCTAAATTAAACTATGGACTTTATGTGATTATGATGTGTCACTGTAGGTTCATTGATTGTAGCAAACATACCAATGCAATTCAGGATGTGATAGTGGAAGAAATTGTGTGTGTGAAGACAGGATGTATGGGAACTCTCCAGAATTTTGTTGAGAACCTAAAACTGCTCTGAAAAATAAAGTTAAATAATTAAAAAGTACATATTGCCCCTCTTTCAAATTTAGCGTTTAATAACTTTCTTTTAAAAATAATTTATTTGTTTGTTTATTTATTTATTTTTAGAGAGAGGGGAAAGGAGAAAGAGAGAGAAACATCACTGTGTGGTTGCCTCTCACTCGCGCCCCCAACTGGGGACCTGACGTGCAACCTAGTCATGTGCCCTGACTGGGAATTGAACCAGCGACACTTGGCTCGCAGGTCGACACTCAACCCCCTGAGCCACAGCAGCCAGGGCTAGCATTTAATAACTTAAAAGTATGAATTTTATTTTTGAAAAAGAATCCATGGCACTATGGGTCTTGATACGTATAACATATGGTCTATGCATAATATAGTAACCATTAATAAACTATGAAATGAAATGCTGTACAAAAGTGCTTTTTCAGTCATGACTTCTACTTCTTCTGAACTTTCATGACATTTTTATCCTTGATCACTCTTTTTGTCCTGTCTTGCATTGTTACTAAATCTCTATGTAATATTCTGCTTCCCAGTTTAGACTGTAAGCAACTCTAAGGCAAAACTATGACTTTGATTCTTCTATTTTCCCTACATCCCTGAGAAGAGCGCATTTCCAACAGAAGGTAAGCAAAACTGAAGGATGTGAGAGAGGTCAGATGGAGACCATGGAACCAGACAGGTGAGGACTGATGAAGCTGGTAAACTGGGTTAGGATTAGACCAATAAATTTAGTGTTTTTTTTTTTTTTTTCTTTAGGCAGTAAGGATTGGATTTTGTAAAACCAAGGTAAGGTCATAATTAGAACTGTGCTAAAGAAGATTGCTCTGGCATAAAAACAACAGCTCCCATTTATTGAGAACTCACTGTGTGCTAAGCATTGTGATAAATCCTTTATGAGCATCACCCAACTTAATCTTCACAAAAGGTCTATGAAGCAGGTGCTATCATTATCCTCATTTTACCTCAGGAAAGATGGAGACTAGGAGAAGTTACCTAACAGCCAGGTTCTTGGACAAGCGACCTGTTCCATTGCACAGTGCTTGCTACAACGCTATGCTGTCGCCATCTAGAAATTCTTTTTCTTAACAAAGAGCCCTCATTTTTCCTCTGCACTGACCATGGCGAATTGCATAGCCAGTCCTGGCTGAATAATTTTGCCTGTGGCCTCACAGGTCGTAGATAGCAGATAAAGAATTTAAGAGCCCATGTCCTCAGCTATGCTACACTGCACTATCTTATGATTCAAGAACAGAATGTGAAGGAGAGGAAAATGAATTTGAGATTTTATCAGTATTGGAAAAGTTTAAAAGTGGGTTTTATTTTCCAAGTTATAATTTTGTTTTGAAAACTTCTTTAGGCTTTCACAAGATCTCTTGAGGTAACCAGAGGTTTCCTATTGGGAAACATTGTTACTTCACTGAGGGTGCTGTTAACTGGCCTTGCTGGCTGGAAGAGCTGAGCTTGGTCTTTTGTGACATCTGGTGACAAGAACATGTTATTGCAAGGATTTATTTTGCTGTTTCAAGACTCATGCTTTTGGTGTTTTTTAAAAAAAGGACTTCAGGCCTTTGATCAAGATGGAGGCATTGTCAGCTGGTTTCTCAAAAAAAATTTTGCAGGCAAGAAGGGACTGGCAAGAAATATTCAAAGTGATGAAAAGCAAGGACCCACATAGATTCTAAATGTAGAATTGAAGGGCAGATAAAGTGCTTCTCAGACAAGGTAAAGCTAAAGGAGTTCATAATCAACAAGCCATTATTACATGAAATGTTAAATGGACTTATTTAAGAAAAAGAAGAAAATTGAAACTATGAACATTAAAAGGGCAACAAATTATCAACAACTGAATCTAAAAAGCAAACTAAGCAAACAACTAGAACAGGAACAGAATCATAGATATGGAGATCATTTGGAGGGTTAACAGTTGGGAGGAGGAAGGGGGAGAATGGGGGAAGAGGTGCAGGGATCAAGAAACATAATTGGTAGGTACAAAATAGGCAGGGGATGTTAAGAATAATATAGGAAAGGCTGAAACCAAAGAACTGATATGCATGACCCATGGACATGAACTAAGGGGGGATTGCTGGCGGGAATTGGGGTACATGGCAGAGGGGGGCAAAGGGGGAAAATTGGGACAACTATAATAGTATAATTAATAAAAGGTGTTTTGTAAAAATTAAATTAAAAATTTTAAAGACTTCATCTTAACTTTTACACTTCCCAGACTATTTTTCTTCCGTACTTGTTGAAAAATCGGATTGAAAACTGCCTGACTGATTTGTCCCCGTTTTTAATAAGAGCTCTTTATAGAAAAATATTCATATGGGAAGAGTCAAATCATCTAATTAAAAAAATAAACTTTAGAACTAAATTTATGGAATCAAAAATTAAATTCATAAGAGTTCTGAAAATATATATATATATATATTTCCAAAGGATATTTGGTATATTGTTTTAATCCACTCTGATAGTATCCATCTATGTAGACAAGAAGATAAAAAGTTCTGAGTAACTAATCATACAATTATATAACACAATGTTTTCAATAGAAACCCACTTTTATCGGTAGCAGTGATAGAGTTACGTATGGTATGTGACATAGTAGTCATAGGTAAAGTGTTTCAAATTGTGACTTTAATACATATTTAAGCCCTGGCAGGGTAGCAGAGTTGGTTAGAACATCCTCCAGGTTCTATCCCCAGTCAGGCATAAATAAGTGGAACAACAAATCTCTCTCTCTCTCTCTCAAATCAATAAATAAAAAAGAATTATTGTTATTAAAAATAAAATATCTATTTAAATTTGGGGCTTTTTTTTTGCTGTTGTTTAAGAGCTATTTTCACTTTAAGAAGCACATAACATTTGATCTCAAGAAATATTTAATTGACTGAATAACAAAGTGAATAAAAGGCTATTATTAGAGCTAAAGGAATCTATCCAGCTCCTGGATTGGTTTTAGAATGGCAATTAAATAGGTACAAATGGAATTCCTATGACTGTTAAGGATGGAAAGTCTCAATATAATATTTGGATCCTCCAAATGTTCTCTCACCTCATAGGAGAAAATGCTAATGATGATACAGTATGTGATGATACTTTACCAACTTTCAAGCATGTGTCCTTAGAATTGATTAAAAGTAAAGTCTTAGAACCATAAATATACCATAATCTAAATCAAATGTGTGTTAAATTCTTCAGAATAATGCCTCTGGACTGGTTGTTTTGGTCTTTTGTTTAACATTAATATCTATGTGGAAAGAACTGGGGTAAGCAGTGCATTAGAAATATGAAGAGCTATACAGGAATGTTAAGCTCCAATACCTCTAGTGTCCAGGTAGGTAATTTTATGTCCAAATAAGTGATACTGTGGAATCAGTAGTAATCTGTAGAGGGCATGCTCGGTCTAAAAGGGGGTAGGCTGCTTCTCTACACCAGCACATAGTTGCCATGTGGTCATGCGGGCCCAGGATTGTCAGATTCTAGGATAAGCCAGAAATCTGAATTTTGTGAAATATGTTACCATTTAAGATTTTTTAGAATTTTAAAAACATTTTGAGGTGCAAAGAGAATACAGTTGACCCTTGAACAACACAGCTTTGAACTGTGGTGGGTCCACTTGCATAGAATTTTTTCAATAAATACTGTAAAGGCATTTTCTCTTCATTATGATTTTGTTAACATTTTCTTTTCTCTAGCTTACTTTATTGTAAGAATACAGCATATTATACATGTAACATACAAAACACATGTTAGCAAGTTGTTTATGTAATCTGTAATGCTTTCAGTCAACAGTAGGCTATTTTAGTAGTTAAGTTTTGGGAGAGTCAAAAGGTTTTTAAGGATTTTTGACTGCTTGAGGGTTGACACCCCTAACCCTTCATGTTGTTCAAGGATCAACTGTATAC
Organism: Furipterus horrens; assembly: GCF_987537825.1. NCBI lineage: Eukaryota > Metazoa > Chordata > Mammalia > Chiroptera > Furipteridae > Furipterus > Furipterus horrens. The sequence goes on along the minus strand of NW_028327176.1, from coordinate 147,467,402 downwards.
CTGCCAATTTTGCTAACTGACCAAGACAAATTTCATCATGTATAATTCTCAATTTTTTTCAATAGAAAACCATTGCTACAAAGAAATTGAGGTGAGTGAGGATTAATTACTTCCCCATAATCTGGATATGAGATTATAATGGAAGCCAATCTGAAATCAAATTCTGATGCACATAAACATTTATCAAACGAAAGAGTTCATACAACCTGCTCTATAAGCTTGATGAAACCACCAGCTCTCTGCCCTTTAAGGTAATCTCACTGTCCCCTTGCCAAACAGGTTCTCTTAAGGCAGATGTAACATCATTCCTATGGCTCTCTTAAGGCAGATGTAACATCATTCCTGAGGCTGAATTCCATAACATTTATAGAGGACAAGAAAATTTAGGGATTGAGCTACAGGCTTCATGAATTCCTCTACTCTGTTCATCAAGGGTTACAAGAATCTCTAAAATGTTTTAGTCCATCCACATACCTTAACTACTGCTAATTTCATAAATGAATTCCCATTTCTAACATTGATCATACTTCTGAGAAAGCCAAAAATAAAACCTCATCTCTGACATTTACTGTCCTAAGCAGCAAACCATGACGTGTGGATCAAGATAGTGATAACAGAGAACCTTGTGATAGCTGTTCTGGAATGTGGTCTTTCTGATGTTGATCACCTCTGGAGCATGGAATTCTCAGTTTGGGCAACTAGAACTGAAGCTTAAACTAGTATGTGCATAATATCACAATGTGTTGAGTTGCCACAGTAGGTTTGAGTATATCACCGTGTTATACCAGTAGTCCAGTTCTGGCATGTAGAGCTCCAGTCTGCAGTCTTTCATAAACAGAAATTCGTCTCTGCTTTTTAGGAGTTTCCATTCTAGCAACATTTGAGAGGAGTCATTTGAGTAAGGAGAAAAGGATAAAACAGAAATGTGATTTTGTCCTGGGGATACAATGCCTTCCCCACGCAGATGACAAAACTGGCTTCGAGACAGAAGGTAGTAGTGTTGGAGGCCCTTGACTGCCAGGTGCCTGCAGGACTCCCACCCTGCTAACAGCAGTGTGCCTCAGTCACTTTCAACTTTCCTTGCTGATACTTTTTAAACTGATCAAGTAGGAAGAGAAACCACTATTTTCTACTTAAACTCTAACCTCTGAGGAAGAATTTGGTTCCTAAGGTGAAACTCATAGGAATCATGGAAGAAAGCTCGTGTTCAGCTTAGTTTATTTCAACATTTATTGAATTCTGGCATGGGGAATTCAAAAAAATTATTGAGGCGGATCAAGGAAATTGTTCCAACACCTGAACTGAGTCATGTAATGAGTTGTGTGTGCTAAATGAGGAAGAAGGGATGTATCAATGGATTTAAAAACACTTTGAAAACCAATGTTTTATTAAAATTATTCTGCGAAGGCAGGAGAGGGATGCTGCAATCAAGCTCCAGTGAGGCTGTGTCTGAGTATTTTTCAAACTCTCTGCTTTTATAGAACTGTTACATTAACGTCCCCAAACACCGATGACCACACGAAAGGAAAGGCACCAGAACCTCTTAAGAGGTGTAAGCTATGAACTTGCCGGGAGTTTGATCCCACACTCAAGCGCTCCGCTCTGTCTGCGCATGCTTAAGCGTGGCTCCCGCCTCCTGGCCGGGTTGGACCGAACTCGGAGGGCGGAGGGCGGACCACGTGGGGCCCCGTGACGTCATCTCCGGGCGCCGAGGGTGACTGTATTTGGGGTGGGATTCCAGGGCTGCGCGGCGGCGCTGCGGGCTGTATTCGCTGGATACCGGAGGGCGGAAGTGCAGCAGGGCTTGGCTCCCACTACCGTTCTGGTACGGTCTGCGGCTGCGCGGGCTCTGGGGACTCCTGGCTCACGCGTCTCTGCGGGACAGTGTGTCAAGCCCTGCGCGGCCGCTGGTCCAGAGCTGGGAACCCGATCCTTTTCACCAGCACGGGAAGCCGGAGGAGGAGCCGGTGCTTCTGGTAGGGTATTTGTGTGAGTGTGTGTGTGTATGTCCCCAACAGAGTGAGAAAATGCCCGAAGGAGGAGGGTTGGGGAGGTGCCAAGCAGGTGTGGTGAGAAGGTGGGGCGTGGGTCGGGCTAGAGGAGCGCACCCCCGGGGCGGCGATGGCGGGCGAAGGTGGTTCCTCTCCGGGAGGTGGGGCTGGCCATTCGTCACCCCCGAATCCCTTGGGCTGTCTGGAGGGTGTAGCCTGTGAGATCTCTCGGGGAATACGTCTGCTCCTTACCAAGGTGAGAAACCCAGGCTCTAGAGTTTAGTTCAGAACCTGCATTTTTTTTTGGAACAGTTATTTAAATCAGGTATTTCACCGGCAGTTCAAATTCTATCCGAATTCAGTGGTTATTTCCTGTCATTTATCTTCCCAACGGCATTCATTCAAGTCTCATTTTAATAATATTTAGTGCTATTTTTATGTACTTTAATATACTTTGGATTGTTTTCAGATCATACCTGAACTTGAGGAACCTAGGGAAACTGGATTGCTTCTAGATTTTCCTGGAGTGGGGAGGTACAGCAGGTCTTCAGCAAGAATCAGTATCCAGAGACTATCATATAGTACCGAACCTCAAGGCTTTTCAAAAGCTGAGAGTTTTGGGGACTGTGGGTACTTTGATCGGAACTGAATTATTTGTGATTTCCATAGAGGAAGTTATTGGTTGAATTTTGAAGTTGAAAGTAAAGATGTTAGGCTGAAGGTAGTAGTTGAGGAGAATTTTAGAATTTTGCACTAGATTTAAGCATGTGGTTTGATTCTCAAAGTTGTGCTGGTTAAAATCGGGGGAAATGAAGAGAATGGTATTCATTACATGGATATAAGTTCTTAGAATAATATATACACTTATAGTGTAGGTTAGCTTTATAAATTTAACAAATACCAAGTGCCTGTTATGTACTAGGCACTGAGCAAAAAATAAAACAACAATGAACAAAAATCTAGAAATCCCTTCCATTGTAAAGTTCACCTTGGGGGCAGGGGGAGAAGATAGTATAAAAATTAATTCAAATATCTATCAGGTGGTGAGAAGTGCTAGAGAGAAAAAAATAAAGCAATGAAGGGGAACGCTGGTGGCATGCACAGGAAATTGCAGTGGTAGCCTTAGAAGAGATGTTATTTGATCAGAGATCTAAAAGTGGCAAAGAAGGGGGACGTGTGGATGTAGTGAAGAGAGCCAATTAAAGCAGCCACAAAGTCCCTAAGAGGAGTATACCACTTAGTTTGGCTGAAACTGACTGAGCCAGAGGGGAGAGAATACAGTGGTACCTCCGTACTCATTCTTAATTCCTTCCAGAACTCGCAGTGACTGCCGAAACCGAGGAGTACCGAACTATGAAGCATTTTCTCTTTTGGGGAGGTGTTGTAATTCATACAAATTCTGGCATGTGCAACTAGTCTTGAGCAAGCGCCAAGTGCTGAACATTTTTTTCTGGTCAAAATGCAGTGAATACAGGATTTGAAGACTTCTGAACCCCAACTAGTCCGGGGGGTATGACTATAATCAGGTCAGAAGGGGGCCAAGTCACAGATGGCCTTATAGGACTCTGTAAGAACTTAAGTTTTTAGTCTGAATGTGAAGAAAGTGATCTGACTTGTGTTTTAAAGGATCTTCTGCTTGCTACGTTGTCTGTCTGCATCAAGGGCAGAAACGGAGACCTACTGATAGGCTGTTGCGTTTATCCAGGTTAAAGGTCATAGTGACTTAGATGGGGCTAATAGTGGAGGTGGTGAGACGTGGCAGATTTTTTTGATTTGTGTCTAACCTAGATCCATCAGATGTGAAGAGGGGGTTGAAGAAGATTCCAAGGTTTAGAACCTGATCCACTAAAGAACAGTTAGCACTTAGTGATTTGGGAAACACCACAGAGTAGTAGGGAGAAGAGGGAGGACCATCTGAAAGCATTCGGTTATGCAACATGCTAAATTTTTAAATGAAATGACAATATGCAATAGTATATATGAAACTGGAACTCAGAAGATAAGTCTGAGCTGAAGAAATAAATGTGGAAATTGTTAATGGATAAGTGATATTTAAAACCTTGAGAGAGTTCCAAAGGTGTGGTTAAAGGACTGAGCCCTGGGCCTTTCAACATTGGGATGTAGGTTAAATTTTTTTGAACTATGTATCCCCCAGGGTAAGGTGGGGCTGCTTATTAAAACCCTGTTGAGAATCACTTATCTGTAGTTATAAGGTAGAAGAAAGTAGAAGCCCAGTCCTTAGCTGAGAATGAGGAAGTAGACGTGAAAATTTGGGCAGAGAGAAGATATGAAATGGTTATCTATTAACAGTGGGAGAATAAATGGACTAAAGAAATGTAGGAACCCTGGGCAGTACTCAGGGCCCACTTAAAAAAAAGAGAGAGATTTTATTTATTTATTTTTAGAGAAAAAGGAAGGGAGGGAGAAAGAGAGGAAGAGAAACATTGATGTGTGAGAGGAACATCCATCGGTTGCCTCTTGCATGCACCCCAACTAGGGACTGGCTGCGACCCAGACATGTGCCCTGACCAGGAATTGAACCTGTAACCTTTGGCTTTGTGGGACAATGCTAAACCAACTGAGAGCCATGCTGGTCAGGGCTAGGGCCCACTTTTGAGGTTAGTATTCATGAATTTAAAGAGAGATCAGCCAGCATAGATTATTATTTTTAGATGTTCACAGGTTTACTACTAGTAGACATTTGATATTTTAAGTAATTTCTAGGTAGTTGGGGATTTTGTTAACAAATAGCTTCAGGTAATAATTGGTTAGCCTTTCTTGGTTTGTAGTGTTGAAAAGGACTCTTAATTGTGCATCATATTTTTGTTATATTCTCTGTGCTATTTGTTATTGGTTGGGCACCTGCTCTGTTCCAGGCTGTGAATTAGATGTAGAGAATACAGCAATCAAGAAGTAGCCCCTCAAGAAGCTTACTTCTAGTAGATTGCATCATGGATTGGGATTTCTGGGCTCCAGAACATTGCCTTCAAATTGGATGCATGATGATGGTAGTGTAGTGTATGAAAGGGGAAAGTATTTTTCTAAAATTATAAAATTTGATGAATTTAAAGTGTGGTTTTTACTGATTTGGAAAAGCATTTAGGTGGAAAAGTTTCTTAGGTAGCTAGTATAACTTGGATTTATGTATTTTACATATTTATGTATTTTATAGCTCAATAAAAATTCCAGAGCCTGCTATGTGCTATTTATGCTAATATTGTGGATACAGAGGTATCCAGTTTCTGCTGTCAAGGAACTCAGTCCAGTGTGGGGAGAGGCAAGAGACAGGTAAGATAAACATATCTGCAATGCATGGTTAATAACATGCTATTATAGAAGTAATTAGATCGGAGGTTGCTTAGTGAAAGCTTCCCAAGGAGCTGATGTTAAGCTGACTCGTAAAAGAGGATTAAGAGTTTGGCAAAAGAAGAGGGAAAAGATGTTCAAGCAGAGGGGCCACGGAAGCACAAAGAAACCATATATTAAATACACACACCATTTATTGAGTGGTAATCAGGTTCTAAACACTCAAAAGTCCTCCGAAATTAGAGTTATCTTTAGTTTACAGAAATGAGGTTCAGCTATGTCAGATTTGTTGTTCAAGGACACACAGCTTATAGGTGGAAGTCAGGGTTTAACCCATGTCAGTCCGATTTCAAAACCCCTTAGCTCATTACCTTGCTGTATTGCCTGCTGCCAGCCTTTAAATCTTCCTGTCCTGTTCTTTGTCCCTCAGCCGGTTTTTCAGCAACTTCTGTTCATTCTTCCTTGGAAAAACCCCATGTCTGTCTCTCATTCCACTGCAACCAGTTTAGATCGGGCACTCATTATTCTATGCCTTAGTTGCTGAAATTGTTTCCTGGCTGATTCTATCTGACTTGGGATCACCTTTTGTGCCCTGCTATTAGTTGTTTTTATTTCATTATAAAACTTTACAGACACTCTAGGCTTATGGGATGAAGTCGAGAACCCACAATATTTCATTTGGTATGTTTCATGATCTAGTCTCAGTTTACATTTACAGATTTGACATTAAAAGAATAATAATTTCTCTTATTTCTCAGCACTTTAGTTTGTGTCCAATGCCACATCACACACTTTAGATTTTTTTTTTCTCCCCAGAATAGCTTGGTGAATTTTACGGGTAAGGAAATTGAGGCTTAGTGAAGTAAAGTGATTTGCCTAGGATCGACATGTGATATGAAGACTTTTCACAATGTCAGCTCTTTCATTATCTACTTCTCTCAACCCAGAGCTTCCTAAAATGTTTGCACACATGTTGCTTCTGCTCATTTCCTGCCCTGAGTGGAATATTTGTCCTCTTCTCTTTGCCTGTCCATATTCTACCCAGTCTTCAATTTCCATATCCTTTAAAATTCTTCCCTGAACATTGTGGGATATATTAATATTTTACTTCTTCCCCTCCCTCTTTCCTTATGAAAGCTCTCTGAAAGTAATATTTCATTATAACCATGGATATTTTGGGGTTGGAAGGCACAGTTGACAATCATTATGATATAATGGAGAGAATATGACATTAGAAATCAGAGATAAGAATCTTTACTGTAAGGCTGGAAGTGCTGCAGTGGAAGAAAATAAAGGTGCGGTGAGGAAACAGGTTCTGCCTGAGTCATGCGTTGAAGAAAGGGTCCTGCAGCATGTCTAAGTTGGAAAGACACAGTGGAGAAGGCTACTTTAGGGCAGGGAACCTCCAGCATGAGCAAAGCCATGGAAGGGACATGAACATGTGTGGTATGTTTAGTAGATTTACATATATTACCTTCTGAGCAAAGGCTAAGCTTTTAAAAAAGTTGTTATTATGTTATCACCGTCATTATCACCTTGTGTGCCCTCAGTACCTGCCACAGAGCTGGGCATATCAAATGATCAAATATCTATTGACTTTATGTTGAGGATTATTTTTGCAATGTTCAGTGCATTATTTTCAGTTATTTTCCTTTTATAATCCTTATATTATGCAATGGTTTCGATTATTCTTAGTTCTTGAAATCTTTATGAATTTTAAACATTTTTTGAGACATGCTCTTATTGGTTCTGTAAATTATGATAGACATGCTTATAGTACTATATTAATAGGCATTGTTCTAAGTACTTTACATGATTTAATTTTCATATATTTTGTGTGGTAAGGGCTATTATTCTCATTTTATAGATGAGAAAACTGAGAGAAGTGTGACTTTCTGGAGGTCACACAGTAGGTGGTGGAGTTAGGTTTTGAGTCCCAGTGATTTAGTTTTATATTCTACATTTGAAACGCCCCCCCCCCCATCATGGTGCCTCTCATAAGTTCAGTTTTGTTTATGGATGTAATTTAATAAAAGTTAAAACTCAGTTCAAGTGACCAGAGTTCTTATCACAGATAGACTTAATAAGTGCTCTTGTTGGGCAGATTTTTCCACCTCTTTCAGTTTATTTACCTGTAGATTACATTGCATCCAGTTGACCTCAAAGGTGCATTTAAGTATAGTGATACAAATTTAGAACTTTACATGAGTTTTTCTTTGATTAATTTATGGCAGTCTTGATGTACTTGGTGTTGGTCAGTGGAAGAGAAAAGCTCCTTGAATAATTCAGTGTTGTTATTTGGCTAAACTAATATGCTTGTTTAAAATGTTTCTCTATGATACAATATGATAAATTATGAACTAATTAGTCTATGAAAGATGGGCAATATATACACATGTGTGCGCGCGTGTGTGTATGTGTATGGAAGGCTATTGAGTCTCAGTATTCAGGTACCAGCAGTATTGGTTTCAGCATTTACTCAGAGTATGTTGTGGTGTTATCTAGTTATAGAATATTAGTGCGTGAAGACACCTGGGTATTACAGAGGTCAGAAGACATGTCTTTCTACCATATCCAGAAGATTTCAGTTTGCAGATTTAGTGCTCTATTTGTGGTAGAGGGGATATTCTGCCTTCACAGTAGAACTTTTATTTCATTGGGGCAGAGGATTGTGAGCTAGGTTTGCTGTGTAGGTAGGATTTGAACAGGTGAGAGAAGAGCATACTAGGCATGGGGGGTGGTAGGACAGAGAGCAGGGCTTTAAGGGGCCAGTTTTGCTAGAGAGTTTTTTAAAAAGAAGTATAGTAAATAAGATTGGAAATAGTGGTGGAATCAAATCATGACATGATGAAATTTAGAATGGGAATAGATTTGCCCAAAGATGTTTTCCAGGGTTTATTATTATTATTATTATTTTGTGTGTGTGTGTGTGTGTGTGTGTGTGTGTGTGTGTGTGTGTGTGTTTTTCCTGGGAATGAACTATTTGGAGTAGGAAAGGTTAAAATATGGGGCAGAGATAATTGTGGGCATGCTATTTTGGAGTTGGATTTTGAGGGACCATAGGGCATAAGTGAAGAGTTCTGTTTAGATAAGACTGGAGAGAATGATGCATCTGTTGTTTCACTTTGTGGTTCATTAGTTAGTGTGTGTAATTTTGAATTGGTTATTACATCTATGATCTTTCAAATAAATGACTGCTTTGCATTTAGAATTTGTTGTACTGATTTTGGCATTCATTTTTTAAAATATCTCTTCTCTGTTTTGGAACAGGTTCATTCATCCTTGCAAGGATCTGATTAATGCTCTTCATTTTATTTTCAGTTTGGCTTTGGTTGAAAAAAGAATTTAGCCTATATGTACTGCTTTAACCACTGGAAGAATGACAGATGACAAAGATGTGCTTCGAGATGTGTGGTTTGGACGAATTCCGACTTGCTTCACCCTGTATCAGGATGAGATAACTGAACGGGAGGCAGAACCATATTATGTAAGTATGTTGGTGGCAAATGGGATGTCTGGCTTTGTTCCTTTTTGTAAATAAAGCTCTAAGAATCTGGAGGCTGTTATCCAACATTTTATATACAATTATACATCCTTACTATGGAGAATTAGAAAACACAGATCATCAAAAAGAATGTAATTAAAGTCATCTCTATTCTTACCACCCAGAGGGAAAAACCACTATTGACATGTTGATATGGGACCTTCTTGGCTTGCTTGTTCTCATGCATACACACACACACACACACACGATGATGAAATCATATGTTCTGTTTTTTAATAGGAAGCTATTTTGAAAATAATTGGTTCAGATTTGATTCTTTTGTCTTTAGGTGCTTCCAAGCAACTTTTGACAAATTCTTTGTTATAGTTCAGTGAACATATGAACATGTGTGTGTGTTTTCATATATTGATGAGCTAATATATATTATATAAAATATATTATTTAATAACATAAATCACTGTATATAGACTTGTCAGTTTGAGTTAGTATATTATCATTTCTAAAAAAGAATATCAAATATCTTCTTTTTTTTCTTTTTCTGAGAGCACATACAATCCAAACTTTAAGCATCTGTCAGAAATAATAGTACTCTGCCTGTTGACTGAATAGCCCCTAATTGTCAAAGATACCCAGTTGTCATTGAACTTTGTGTGTGTGTGTCTCAGGTTTACATAATATTGTTTACCCAGGATAATCTGGGTAAGTGGGAAATGTATTTGTACTCCTGGACTCTTTCTTGTTTCACCTTAAAGCTTGCCCCTTGCTTTCTCCCTTACCTCTTTGGGAGCAGCAGTGCCCCTGAGCCTGCCTGAGCTGTGGGAAGTCAGACTGCTGGAAATCTCAACAGTTTTCTTTTCTGTCTTTAGGAAAACCTCTGTAGTTAAAAACATTGTGGCCATAGTTTATTTTTAGAAGAATTTTATTTGTTAGATGTATTTTTTTTCTCTACTCCTATAGTATGGGTTAGGATATCATTTATGTTTTGTTTCCACACTAGACTTTTCTATTTTTATTAAAACTTTTAACCTTGGATTGCTTTCTAATAGAATCTAAACAAAGGAATATATGTGTCTAATTGGTTAAAGTGGCAAAAACTGAGAAAAATATAATTTAACTCTGTGTACTTTTGAATCAGAATATGGTGTTTGACATACTTCCTGCAGTTAAGAAATTCAAGTAAAAAATACAATATTTTTTCTTCTGTATATATAAATATGTTTAAGTATGAAAAGACTATTGTAAGAACTAGAATATAGGTTGTTTTCTAGCTGTTTCTAGCAATTTTCATTGACAGAAAGGGGCAAAAGATAGGGGGAATAAGATTGTTTTGTCTAATAGGTTATTGTTTTTTTTCTTGAATTTTTCCTAATTCTTCACCCAAAAGAAACTTACAGTGATTATGAATAAGTTTTTGAAGAATATGTGGTAATAGGCATTTAATAAGTATTAAACAAAAACTAGGGTTTAACATCGTGTAGGATAATCCAGATCTTGCTTTTTAAGTGCACATACAATATACTTAAGTGAAAGTTAATACATACAGGAAGAAAATGTACAAAAACATTAGCAGTGGTTAGTCTTGGAATTATTGGTGAGCATTTTAGTGCCTGTATGGTTTTAGTTCACATGTGTCTGGGTTATTAATTAAGCTTGAAAGTATTTTTAATTGCTTGCTTTATATGTTTTAAGAGATTCTGGATGAAATGAGGTAAAAATATGGCCTGAGAGCTAGTGTATTTCTTTCCCAGACATTCTCAAAGCTCCGGGCTGTCACCATGACGTTTGTGTTCAGGTACAATAAGGATAGGTGAGTGGGAATGTAGTTTACTTTTATAATGCTTATAGCTTATTTCTTAGAAACTAGGTTTTTAAATCTCCATTCATACCAAACTTATAAATTAAGTAATTATTATTCAAACAGTCTTCTGAATTTTGTTTCCATTGGAAAAGTTTGTTTTTTTTTTTAAAAATCATCACATGAGTATATGTTTATTGATTTTAGAGAGAAAGGAAGGGGGTGGGTGGAGAGAGAAAGAAACATCGATGTGAGAGAGAAACATTGATCGGTTGCCCCCCTTACACACCCTGACTGGGAATCAAACCCACAAACCCTTGGTGTACAGGTTGGCTCTAATCAACTGAGTCACCCGGCCAGGACTGGAAAAGCATATCAATGTTAATTTTCTGTTTATTTCTGCATTTTGATTTGTTGTCTTGGCATAAATCTTTCAGCCTATATCCTGTCATTAAGAATTATATCCTGTTTTGCAGGGAATGTTAAGAAGGAAATTTGTTAGAAACTAGGCAGCTTTTCCATTTTTGTTGTTTCTGTTGTATTCATTTAAACTGTTGTTTTCATTTAGATTGTCTAATGTAAAAACATACATACTAATTTGTATTCATATTTTGTCACTTGTTACCAGAGGAACTCTCACAATCAAGACACATGGCCATCAATCTGAGTGGACCCTAAACATTACCCAGCAGTCCTTTTATGTTTCCTTAGTCAGGTGTCTCTGTTCTTTACAACTATTCTCTGAGCCCTGATATCATCTTTCACTCTTAACAGGTGACCTGACTTCCTATTTCACAAAGAAAATGGAAAGCTTCTGATAGGACCTCCCTTAATTTTCTGCCACCAAGTCTGCAAATCCTATTTGCACTGACACATGTTTACTTCTTCTCTCTTTGTTTTAATGGAAAAGATATCCTTCCTCCTACGCAAGGCCCAATCTTTCATCTGCGTTCTGGATCCCATCTCCTGCCTTCTCAGGAAGCCGGTGGTTTCTAGTAGTCTCCCATCCCCACTGCTGCTTTCTCAACTTTCAACTTTTATCTACTGGTTTCTTCTTTTCGGCATTTAGCTTGTCTTAAATCCTCTGTTGACCCGTCTCTCTTTCAACCTCTTGCTTTCCCTTCATAGCCAGACTTTTAAAAGGTTGTCTATATCCACCTCCCACCACTTCACTGTGATTACGTTTTGACTGCTACAGCAGAATGTTCTTGCCAAAGTCACTAATGACATTCTTTTTGCCAAACCTAGAGTCTGTTTTTAAATTTTCATTTGCTTGAATGAATTATTGACTGTTTTCTCTATTTTGTAATTCTGTTCTCTCTTGCTCCACAGGGTCTAATATTCTTGGTTTTGCTTCTGCCTTTCTGGGTGGGGGTGTGGTGTGTGTGGTGTGTGTGTGGTGTGTGTGTGTGTGTGTGTGTGTGTGTGTGTGTGTGTGTGTGTGTGTGTGGTCGTCTTTGCCATGTTTCCCTCCTTTGCTTATTCCTTGGTGTGGGCATTCTTCAGAGCTTTGCCTTTATTATTTTTCACTTCACTATTTCCCCCTAGACCTCTTATCCACTATTATGTCTTGAGTGTTAGTGTTTGTGTCTTGACAACTCCCAAGATTTTACTTCTGAGCTCTAGATCTATATGTCTGTCCGGTGGATATCCTCACTTAGATGCCTGAAGGAATTCAAACTGAGTATGTTTGGAACTGGACTCATCATCTTTACTTCCTCTCAACCCTCCCAACAACCTGATCATCTGCCATATTTCCTTCCTATTTTGGCAAGTAGACCTATCATCTGGCTAATTAATTACTACTATTTAATTTATGTGGGACTCATCCTTCGATTCTTCCTTCTCCCATATTCCTGACATTTGGTAAGTAACTTAGTCCATCTAATTTTTTCATTTGAAATGTCTCTCAAACTTACCCAATTCCTTTCATACCCACTGCTACCAACCTACTTCAAACCGCCTTTTAAAAACTAACTGATGGATGGCATAAGTACTGACTAATTTTCTTGGTTTCAATCTTGTCCTCTTTCCATTATCTAGTCTGCAGTTGGTGTAATCTTTTCAAAACATATCTGATCTTGTCACCTGCCTGCTTAAAACTTTTAGTGGCTCTTCATCATCTTTAGGACCCTTAATGTGCTTTACAAGGTTCTTCATAATTTGGTCTTTTACTTCTTTAGTACTTTTCTGTACTAATCCTCTACACTCCTGTCATGTTCTACTTCTTATGGTTCAATGTGCCAGTCTGTCTTTTTGTGTTCACTCCATGCCTTCTTGCAGTTTCCTCTGTCTGGAGTGAGGAAGCAGCAGTGTCTCTCACCCCTGCTCATTCCCACACACCATCTGTGGTTGGTTTACTCTGTTTGCCTTTTGACTGTTGCCTCAAAGTAGGCTTCCTATCAAGGCCTTTCCTGAAACCCTAGATTAGGTCAAATTCCTTTGCTACTTGTTCTTATAACATTCTTTACTTCTTCCTTGAATTTATCACATTTTAAATATTGTTTTACTGTCTGTCTTCCTTTTTAGCCTGTAAACTCCATGAGAAGAACTTTTGGTTTCATTCAGTGCCTTATCCTTACTGCTTAGTATGATGCCTCACACATTGAAATGAAACAGAATTCTAGTATACTTTAGTTCTATTTTTGTTCTAAGTAAGTAAATCTCTAATTTTATAATTGAAAATTGTTAAAATAGGATTTAGCATGAACAAATAATAATAAAGGCACCTTTTTCAGAAACATAAGCAGCTTACACAACTGTATAAAACATGAACTCTTTACAAGCAATATAGAAGAAAATGAGTCACTTGGGTCACACTCAGTGAGTACTGGGCAAGTGCTGAAAGAGGAATAAGAGAACTCTGGAATCCATATAGTCGACAATATCTCCAGAGGGCATTAATCCTTTTTATGTGAAAAGAACTTAGAGAACCTTGAAGACTTTAATAGAAATGAAATAAGCCAGGCACAAGAGGACAAATATTTTATGATCCATCTATATGAGGTACCTAGAATAGTCTTAAGTCAAAAGGCGGAAAGTAGAAAAGTGATTGCCAAGGGCCAGGGGAAGATTAAAATGGGCGAATGATTGTGTAATATGTACAGAATTTGAGTTTGAGATGATGAAAGGTTCTGGAAATGGATAGTGGTGATGGTCGCACAACTGTGAATGTATTTGATGCCACTGAACTGTACACTGAAAAATGGTTAAAATGGTAAATTTTATGCTAGATGTACTAGGATTAAAAATAAGAATTTAAAGTAAACCAATGAGATACAACTAAGAAAAATGAATGGTACAATCTGAATGTATAAGGCAGAAATGATGTCTTTTTTGCTGTTCTTTTCTTTCCTCCTTTCCTGTTTAAATATTTACTAGGTACTTTATTTAAAATTTACTAGATAAATTGTATCTACTATAGTCATTCTTAAATCTTAGAGTTGTTTCTTAGAGCTACTATAGATATTTATTATCAGTTACAGACTACTCCCGTAGGTCAATTTTGAACAGAAGATTTCAACTACAGAATGTTAAAGAGGGACAACCTTAATTAATTATCTTTTTTGGCCTTTTGTTGCACTTTCTTTGACATCTCTGATACATTCAGCAAACATTGATTGTGTGTATTATGATTTGGGGGGCATTGGGAATGTAGCAGTGAACAAAACACAAGTATTTCTTTCTTAATGGAGCATTCATTCTAATATTCATTATTTCCTTAAACTGTAAAGAAGTTTTTGTCTCATGAAAATCATTTGTGAATTTTTCAGCAACTTTGATGAAACCCTAGGCATATAGTACAGTACTCTCTGAAATCAGGAGCTGATGTCCATACCCATTAGTCCTAATGTGTCTTCCTTCTTACAGTCTCCATAGGTTAATATCGTTCTCTACAGATTATTATTGTTGTTGTTGTTATTAAATGCCCAACAGATATTTTAAGTTCTAGACTTATAGAACTTACTCAACTGGTAGATTGTATGTATTTTTTATTTTTAATGGCCAATTTACCATGCTTTTTGAATTTCTTAGAGACTGTCCATGTTACATCTGTATTTGATGCTGTTCTTTTTTGACTCCAATAAATCTTTTCTTTGCCATTTATATGATAGAATATGATTTTGGAAAGTTATTAAAGTTCTATATAAAACAGTAGTGATAATACTTCCTGTAAAACAACTAGTGCTTTTTCTTATACTAGTTAGTTCCCTTCTTTTTTTCTTTCTAATCGCATTCCAGTTGTTTATAAAAGGGGACCTTCTGTTCTGTTGAATCCACAATACTGTCCAACAGCTTGTTCATATTATTAGTACCATCTAGTCCATCCTGGACCATGCCTCCCACACCCTCATGCTCTGTAGCCCCTTGGGTCATCTCATGTTCTCTTATGTACTTGAGGACTGTTGTCTTGAGCTTCAGTGATTAAATATCACTTATTTTAACCAGAATATTTCTCTTCGTATATATTTCCCAGCCCAGTAGTTCTACTTCATTTATTGATCAAAAAACATAACCTTGAATAAGCAGCATGAAAAGTGATGCAGAGTTAGACTCACAGAAGAAGCCAAAAGAGAGTGCCAAAACAGTTACCAGCAAAAGAAAACGGAGGCTTAGGAAGGCAAGAAATGGCTAGAGGGACAGCTGCAAAGAGGAAAAGATATGAATTCTCACCAGTGTTCTTTTATCTCGCTACCAGTTTTCCAATATGCTTTCTTATCTTTTCTTTCCAAGTGCCTTTCATGGGGGAAAAACATTGACAGCCCTCATAGTAATCCAGCTGAGGCTTTACCTAGCCCAGCATTCCCTCCCAGACCTGACTCTCCGAATTCCAAGGCCCAACCTCCCTAAGGACAGGATGAGCGAGTTAATTGATAGGGGCAGGATCACCAGACTACCAGCATTATACCTTGAGCTTGTTCTTTATTGCACTTTAAAGATTTACATGTGCAGCTCAAAAGTCATTTTAAACATCTCTCTTTGATTTTTTTTCATTAGTAATCACCAAAATCTGTTCTGACTGATTTCCAGACCTTTCCCACTTTTCCATTTCTTTTCCATCCCCTGATGTAATATTTCCTAAACAGATTTCCTGTCTGTAATCTTATTTCAGTCTTTTATGTACAGCTGCTAGAATATTCCTCAAATGCTGTTTCTCAACATGCTGTTCTTTTACTCATGGTACCATAGTGGGCCTCTGTTGTACATCAAATGAAAATTTCTGTTTGACTTTAAAAGACCTTTTGCTGCCATGAATATTTTTCTAAGTACTTATAAAAATATTCTTTTTTTAAAAACCTATTTTAGCCTCATATAGGGAGGACAGGCTATATCTTTATCTTGGTATTCTTTATTGCAACTAATTTAATACACAATAGATTGTCAAACATGAGAGACCAGTTGAGAAGTCCTGATTGATCAATCAAGGTGTACATTAGGACTGAGTTGATTGTCTTCTCAGAACAATTTAATTAATTTAGGTGAATCATATTTTTAAGTTAAATTTAGTAAAAATAGTAAGTTCTAAATAGTATGACATCTGTTTACATTGTTTTTTTATTTGGAGAAAATTATTATGGAAAGCATGTACTTGAATTTATGTTGTTTATCCTAGGCATTTTTGTTATAAGCTGTTATTAAAGTAATGATCTCATAAGAAATATTAAAACATCTTAACCTTTAGCCTTTGATTTGTTATAAAAGGCAGTTGACTTTGTGTGGAATATTCAAAATAATGCAAAGAACATGGTTGCTTTTCCTTAAAATTCAAAAACCTATTTATATATTTTTTAAAATAGTAAGTAAATATGGTTTTACAAATTTTCATTTCAGTTGCTTTTGCCAAGAATAAGTTATTTGACGTTGGTAACTGACAAAGTGAAAAAGCACTTTCAGAAGGTTATGAGACAAGAAGACATTAGTGAGATATGGTTTGAATTTGAAGGCACACCACTGAAATGGTGAGTGAATTCTCCTGCATTATTAAGCATTGAGTATAGCCCCAAATCAACTTTTTAAAAGTTCTATAAAGAAATCACTGGCCTAGCTCATAAAATATAGTAAATTTTAAACTATTTTTTCTTTTTTCTTTTTCTTTATCTTTTTTCCAGTAAATTTTAAACTATTGTTAGAATATTTTATAGAAAATATTTCTGCCTTCTATTTGGATGCATGGGAGACTAGACCGATTTGTATATTTTCAATAGATTTTTATATGGCATAATAATATATTTGTTTATGGTGGGGATTTTTTTTTTGAAAATGTATTTAAAACCCATTTATGAACAAGCCACTCTGTGACACTATTCAGTTTTGTTTCTGTCTCCAAAATCCTTACAGATGTGTGTATGCACACGATTACCTTCAGCGGCATCTTTCAAACTTGATGACCACATTTAGTTGATCACGTGCGATAAGCACATCTTAGCCAGCCTTGGTTTAGTATTTAAAATATGTTTATTTCCTTTTCATGTGAAAAATAATTTTGATATTATATTATTTTTAAGAAATGTATTGAAAATAAATCCTAAATCTGGGTTTATCCATGTACAGATGATGTATTTTGTACTTCCTCTACTATTGGAAGTTTTGTTCATTGTGCTTTTAAACTAGCAAAATTACAGGGAGAAGAATATGAAAAAATTGTTTAAGGTATGCTGGTGTGTACATGTTGAAATGCTGCCATATAGATATGAACTGAACCAAAATTTAAATGAAATATGAAGTGTAGAAATGGGTTAAAAATGGACTTGCTCCCTGAATCTGGGAGTATTACAGTGAATTTTAAGAGACTGAAATATGAGGACGTGAGTAGGATTCAGTGCAGCTGAATACAAGGATTATTTAGAGACAAGGAGTGAACTTTTGGAACTCATCTTGTGCTGATGAGTGAACAAATTTTTCATAATGGTTTAGAAATATACAGGATGATATTTTGTATTGAATTATGGCTCACGTCTTTACACTTTTGAGGTGGTTCTAGAAAGGGATGGCAAGTTTCTTTTTAAGTTTTTAAATAAAAACAATACTCATCTTCATGATCATATATTAGATTCAAGACTCTAGCCCTCAGGCAAGACAGGTAAGTTAGTGTTTTCTGTGTCTGTATATTTCTCAGAATTGGAGGTTTTGGAACGGGAAGGTGGCTTCAAAGACGTATAAGAGGAGGAAGGATCAGAAGAGCAGAGGGTGGGAAAGGAAGGAGGGGGGAGATTGCGGGTGAGTAGCAATAGGTTATAGCTATATTCTTGACAGACCTAACCATATTATAGTTGGATATTGTATTCATTGTATTGATTTATGTGTGTTAGTTATAGATTATTGTAAGAATCTGTGCACCTGACACCAGGCTTTATTACTGGAAAGCGGCTTTTCTCAACAAGGGCCCTAGTGACATTTTGGCCTGCATAATTCTTTGTTGCAGGAGGGCTACTCTGTGTATTGTAGAATTTTTACCCTCAGCCCTGGCCTCTACCCACTAGTGCCAATAAACAATCCTTCTAATCATGATAGTAAGTTTTGTGCAGGTTGCAAAGCCACCCCTAATTGAGAAAATCTAGAAAAGATGGGAAACCTCAATTTAGTTTTTATAGTAAATGATTGTTCAGTTATCCTTCAGCTGCTCTTTTAATCTGTCTCGTGTGGAGCCTGTTTTTTGAATTTGATAATGATTTGTATTTGCTATGATTTGTATTTGCTACGATTTGTATTCTACCTATGATACCAATAAATAATATTTGGACACATGTAACCCTGTTACTACAGATTAATATATTTGGCTTAAATATATCATGTTCCTACTTGGTCAGTAGGTATCCCTTTGACTGTCTTTTGTTAAAGAGTGAAATTATTTTCCCTTTTAGAGACCTTACATGAAAGTAATTGTGTTCGGATCTTTCTTCATTTTAGTTTTTGGGTGTTAACTTTTTATGCATGTTATGACTTGTTATAAGCTCATTGTATTTAATGGCTTTGCCTTTAGTATTGTTAGGTACTCCACATATTTAAGGAATGAATAACTTCAGAAGCATGAATGTAATCTAGGATCTCTGGTATAAGTCTTGATCTTCCCTCTCTTGGCTCCCAACAATAGTATGTAATTTTCTCCTATGTTAATAGAAGTATCTTCCTGAAAATAGACTATCAGTATCTACCTAGCATTTAATTAAGCACTAGGCCACATAGGATAGGGTAATTGTGTGGCAGCTACTATTTAAAGCTTTTTATGACTTGGGCTTTTCAGACCCTACAAGTATTTAAATGAGTTAAGGAGCATTTATTTGAGTAGGGTGATAGCATCTTATACTTGATTCTTTGGAGTTCTAAATAAATTCAAGTGAGAAAGGAAATCAAATACCAGTTTAGACAATTCCTTTAAAAAAAAAAAAAAAAAGGAAGAAAGAGCATGAGTTGATATTACTTTTCCCTCTATAACTCCTTTTCCTATTTGTATTTATTGTTATTATAACTGTTTATATATCTGTGTGAGATGCTTAAGCTGAGGCTTTGTACCTTAAGCAGTAACATGTAAGAGGTGCTAAATCAAGGTTTGTTCAAGGAGTGAATGAATCTAAATTAGTCTCTTCTATTGAGAAAACTAAGGCTAAAATAAATAAAAGAAATTGTTCAAATAAATAAGTAGGACCAGATTTTGAGAGTCTTAAGTTCAGCGCTCTTTCTACCACACCTGCTGATATTCTGTTTGTGAGTTGTTCTCTCCAATTCTGTATTTTCTAATTGCTTATGTTAATTTTCTGTATTAGAATAGAAAAATATTTAAGAGCAGTGGCACACTTGTAATGAATATTTAATATATTGTTGATTTGTAGAAAGATTCCAAGGAGCTTTTATCTGATTAGTGCTTTATCCTCTACAGTCTTTTGTCTACTTAACTTTTAAAAATTACCTGGGAAATAGAAAGTGCTAATCTAATATAAGGATATCTCTTTTTTTAGAGTGATTTGAGTTGATTAGTCAGCAGAGGGTGCTCTAACATTGCCTTTTATGGAGTGAAGTTTCTTATTACCATAACTCAAGTGTTCAAAATTTATATTTATTACTTTTATATTAAGACTTATTTTAAGAGAACAATTCTTGGTTTTTCAAAAAAATACTTTGGTAGTATACCCTAATAATTGGTTTAGATCTTAGGCCTTCAGGTACAAAATTTAGAAAAACTTCTCTTTTATCAACTATAAAACAAATATCTCCAATGCGATATTATTTGTGGAGATTGATTTATTTTCAGGACTTGTTGAAAGTAAGGAGTTGAAACTACCTTTTGAATTAAAAGCAAAAGAACCAAATACTTATGTTTATTTTAAATATAGACATAGTAGGATGACCCAGAATTTAATACTATACTATGTGATTTCAAAAGTAAATTTTAATAAAAGAACTTTAACATCTTAATCATAAATACTGTTCAGGCTCTTCCTTCTTTGTTCTGTTTTTCTAAGATTGTAAATTTCTAGAATTTTAAAATTTATTCTGTAAAGTAGATTTTTAAAATGTGGTTTACTTAGCATTTTATACATGTAGTAGTCCCTTGGTTATTGGTTATTTTTGTGCTTTTTTGTACACAAAAATAGGCTTAGAAAGATGTAAAACTGCCCTGACTGATGTGGCTCAGTGCGTTGGGCGTAGTCCCCACAAGCCGAAAGGTCTCTGGTTGTTCCCAATCAGGGCACATGTCTGGGTTGTGGGCCAGGTGCCCAGGTGTGGGCATGCAGGAAGCAACTGATGGAGTTTCTCTCCCACATCAATGTTTCTCTCCCTCTCTTTCTCCCTTCCTTCCTCCCCTCTGTAAAAATAAATAAAATCTTTTTTTTAAAAAGAGAAAGGTGTAAAATAGTGCTAGTGTACAGTTGTTTGTACCATAGGTGGAGGAAGGAAAGACTGATGTATAATTATTAAATTATTTTGGTCTACATTTGACTTACACCTGTAGCACACTTATGAATAGGATGCATTTATTTCAGTGAAATGGAGTGGGACAATAGTTCTCTAGTATATGGGGAAGATTCGTTTGAATGCTGATCTTAGCATCCTGGTTTGCTGTCTGACTGCAGATGTTTAGAACGAGCATCCTTAGCTGACTTCAGAGCATATCCATTATTGCTGTGCTCTGTGCCAGTTATATACAGAATATGTATTTTAGCACTAATGAAAGGGTAAAGAAAAAACAACCTTATGCACAGATAAATGAAAATATTATTCATTTTGAGAATTGAATTTAGAAAAGACTAGAGCAATTCAAGGAAGAATAAGGAAGTGAATAAAATGTGAATATAGACATAACACTGAATATTCTGGTGCAATCAATTTTTTAAAAGATTTTATTTATTTATTTTTAGAGGGAGAGAGAAAGAGAGGGAGAGAAACACCAATGTGTCATTGCCTCTTCCATGCCTCCAACTGGGGACCTGGCCTGCAACCCAGGCATGTGCCCTGACGGGGAATCGAACCGGCAACCCTTTGGTTCACAGGCTGACACTCAATCCACTGAGCCACACCAGCCAGGGCCTGGTGCAATCAATTTTTTAGGGCAATAGATAGAACATTTAGCTAATTGGATTCTCTTCTGGGTTCCAGGTTCAGATGCTCACCTCTTCCTTTACTATTAAATTTAGGTTATATTGGCAGGAGTAACAATGTAACAGACAAAGGGTACATTATTACTCACTTATAGTTACAGCTTACATGGTTTCTGTGTTGTGGGTTAGGAGCCTCCTGACAAAACTCTCTAGAATATCTGTTTATAGAGGAGTTGTGCAAATTAGTAATTTTGAAATCTTTGCTATAAATCGTTATATAGTGTAAGAGAAATTCAGTACCTTTAATCTTTGCTACTTTTTTTTTTTTTTTTTAAATATGGAACGCTTCATGAATTTGCGTGTCGTCCTTGCGCAGGGGCCATGCTAATCTTCTCTGTATCGTTCCAATTTTAG
The DNA here is from genome assembly GCF_987537825.1 of Furipterus horrens. Taxonomy (NCBI): domain Eukaryota; kingdom Metazoa; phylum Chordata; class Mammalia; order Chiroptera; family Furipteridae; genus Furipterus; species Furipterus horrens. The sequence continues at coordinate 147,445,856 of NW_028327176.1, read as the reverse complement.
TATATGTGCTGCCGAAGCAAGCACAATCTTTGCTACTTTTAAAGATTTTCTTGCATATTAACAGGTTCTTTAGAAATATGCAATCTTAGAACCAGTTAATTAAGATGGGATATGTCTTTGGAGTTAGTGTTCTTGTATCAAAATCATTCTGACATAAACATCTGCATTGAGTCACTTATGAGCCATATAATTTGACAGTAGAAATAAGTAAATAGTTACTTTATTCCTTAGTTTTTATATTTTTAGAATGCTTTTTTAATATTAATACTTTATATGTATTTAAAAAGTTTTAGAAATCATAATATTTAAATTTCCATTCTAATCCCTAGTATATATTTGTCATTTTGTGAATAACTTAGAGCAGTAAGAAGAAAAGAATAGTGTATAACAACTTTGTTAGAAATTTTAATAAACATTTAAATACAACAAATTTACATTTTGACTTCATATTTTGAATTTAGGTATACCTAAAATGGGCAACATCCTCTGAATGCAACTAACTAACTGCTCATTAGTTGTTGGACATTCAAATAGAACTTTCTGTTGAATGACTAAGTGGATAAAAATCCCATATGTCTTTAGAAATATATTATTTATTCATTAGTTTTTGAATTCTATAAAATTTATCTATTATATCATCATCTAAAGATTCATAGTCTGAGGTTTCACAGAAATGATCAGTTTTACCATTGTCATTAAAGTCTAAAGTAATGCTATCTCCACAAAAATCTTCTGATTTATTTAATAATTGTATAACGTCTTCCTCTCAATTTTCTTCTCTTTCCTATTATAGGTGGAAAATATGACATTTTGAATTTTCACTATATTAATGATAGCTAAAAGCAGATTCCAGAGATGGACTCTGAATCCTTTTTAAAATTTTTATGATGTAATATTTTAGGTGACACGGTAAGAAAATCGAAAAAGTGTGCATTATTGTGTCATCCTTCTAGGCATGTCATTATTCTTCCAAATTGTTTCAGTGTTAGTCTTTTTTAGCATAATTGGAAGTATTTGCTAAGTAATGATTAAATAATTCCGAGAACGATGAAATAGCAAAATGTTTCAAGATAGAGGGAAAAAAATGGGATCACCAAGATCCCATAAGATATCGTAGATTTATAAAAGGGTCCAGTGGATCCATATGGAAATTACTAGATGGAGTGAGTGTTCATATTTTCTTTTTTTAAGTGAGTTTTCTCTGTGATTCTTGGAAGATCTTTAAGAAAGAATTAAAGTTAGGAAGTGTCAAATCTAAAATAAAGCTTCTCAGAAAAAAAAATCAGAACCTAAAATTGGGTCTATTGGTTCATGTTTTTTTGCTTTTTGATTTATGCATTCACAACTATTTATTATACACTTGTTCAAGATTCTGTGCACTTGTAGTCATTTTTTTTATGTTGAGGGTAAAAAATAATTAATGATTATGAGTCTTATTGTGATTAACTTGGATTCTGACCCAAATACTTATTATATATTTTAAAAATTATATTTGGTTTTATATGACAATATCAATTGCTTTAAGATAGTATTTTATTTAACTTTAAACTTTGCATACAGTTTCATTGTGAATGACAGAGAATGTGTACAACTCTGGATTGCTAGCTATTTTATGGGATCACTGGTGAATCTATCCAATAGGTTAACTGTTTAATTTGCTAAAGGGATTCTATACTTATATGTGCAGGACTGTGTAGAATTTAGAAAACAATATGCTCTGTTAGCTTAAATAGCCACATTCATTCTTAACTTAGTTGTGGATGCCTAAGAGGAACAGTCCCTTTAAAAAAAAATGAAGACTGAAAAAGATCTATTTTGTAAACGTGCAAGGCATTATGTAGAACTTTATACAATTCTAAGAGTTCAGCGAGAGGGACCGGAATTGGATAGAATCTATAACTTGTCTCTAGTGCAATATTTTCAGTTTTAAATTGTCTTTATTTTAAGTTTTAATTGAGGCCAGCTTTTTCTGGTATTAGAATATCCTGAAGGAAACATCCTATTACTATTTCGGTAGTCCAAAGTTTCCTTCAGTATTCACTTCTTTTTATGAAAGATTTACAGTAGATGCTGACTTTCAAATAGAAGTTTAAGGGTTATTAAGAAATACAACTCATGTGACTAAAGCTACCCACTGTTTTATTTTACCAGCAGGGCATTCATCCTAAATTCATTCTGAATAAGTATATAATCTCAACTGACTGATGACTTTTCCACAACTATATTATGTAGATGTAAGCTTACAGTATTAGCTAACATTTGAATCTTCATGAGATAATGTACTGAGTCATTCATTTCGAGGGAAATAGGATATATTTTCAAATTATTTTAGCTCTTAAATCTAGGAGTAATTCACTGATATGTGGGAAACAATAGGACTGACTGTACACAACACTAAGCAGTACTCTTTTTGCCTTTGTTAGGAGTGTAATTTAATTCTGGTTTACTGATTAAGCTACTTGAGATTCCTTAAAAGGGTGATTTAAGAAATAGGTTTTGTCCACTGAAATTTGCAAGGTTTGTATATTTTTCTTATTGCTACATAATTTGCTTAATTGTGAGTAGTGGTTATATTAGGAAAACTTTTATTTAGGAAGTTCAAAACTTATATTTTTTAAAGACTTTATTTATATTAGAAGAGAAGGGAGGGAGAATGACAGGGAGAGAAACATTGATGTGCAAATTGATCGGCTGCCTCTCACATGCCCCCAACTAGGGACCTGGCCTGCAACCCAGGCCTTTGCCTTGGCCAAGAATCGAAGCAGGGATCTTTTGGTTTGGGGGACAATGCCCAACCCACTCAGCCACGCCGGGTCAGGGCCAAAATCTGTTTGTTTGTTTTTTGTTTGTTTTTTTTAAATTTTAGAATTAGGTTGCAGAAGATTACTCAATGATTTTGGAAAATTTTGACCAATTATATGAAAAAAAAAAAAAACAGAATATTTCAGTTTGGAAAGGAAAAGCCTAATCTATATTTAGATATGTATACACAAGTAGAAGACTGGGAATTTATATGCTATAATGTTAATATTATAGTAATAATTACAACATAGGTGATTGCATGTTCTTTTAGCTGCGCTTTTCAATTTCTAAAATTTTCTAAAATTTAAAATTGTCTTAAAAATTGAAAGTCTATTTAAATAAGCTTTAAGAAACTGGTTGCCCAACATGAATATTGGGATGATAATTAGGTATTACAGTAGCGTAACGTAACAGTGCTCATGGCTGATAAAAGATTACTCAGTACATGATCTCATTATGTACATTGAGGCCTCCCTGGGGAATGAAATGATTAGAAGAAAAACCACCTGATGCCTGAAATGTATACCACATCAGCCCAGGCAAGAAATGGTGTAAAATGTCACCTTTCTGTGATACGTGGTTCAAGTCCCCTGATATTGGTGTTAAAACATGCTGGAAATTTATTTTTGAGTTGTAGTTATAACTTTAAGTATTTATTCTTTCTTAAAATATACTCTTTCATTTTTAGGCATTATCCAATTGGTTTGCTATTTGATCTTCTTGCATCAAGTTCAGCTCTTCCTTGGAACATCACAGTACATTTTAAGGTATAGTTTAAATAGCATTTCCCGTTTGTCCCACTTGTGGTACTTAGTAAGTAGACTTAGAATAGAATTTTTTTTTCAGTGAAGCTGCTTATTGCTTTTCCTATGGCACTCTTTAATTGTTAAGATGCCATTAGTGTTTATCTATAAAATACCTTTCCATTTCTTCCTAACCCTTGGCAGAACCATTTAAACATTTAATGTATAAATACATATTCTTGTTGAAGCCAAATGGCCTATAAAATTTATAATATTTTGGGATATTTATATTTGTTTAAAAAATAAATCTCAAATAGGAAGAACAAAATCCTCATTATAGATGTGGGTGTGGGAGTAGGGAAGGAGAAAACTTAAAACTGGCTAACTCTAAGGTCTTTGTGATTCAGCTGAGAGAAGGGTTAGGACACAGAAGTCTAAAGAATTTATCTAATTCTGTTTTGAGAAATATTAATTCTTCTCGTTTTAAAGAGACCAAGCTAGATATATTGTAACCCAATTTTGTCTCAATATTTTGTAAAGTGTTGGTCCCTCTTTCCTCCTAACCCCCCTGATTCTTTATCCCCCTTGACCCCCTCACAGAGACCTCTGAGGGATTGAACTACTTGCATTATTTTAATAGGTACTGAATCTGAAATGGCAATGGATAATGAGAGGGAGTCATATTAAGAGTTTGAAAAGTCATTTAGGTGTTTGATTTGCTTCTTTCTCATGAGGGACACATTCAAAGTCACTACCCAAAGGAGGCTCATTCCTTGTTCCTAAGATGCTTTCCTTCCCATCTTACTGAAATTGAATTTGTGAGTCATTGGAATTTATTTCTCTATTATGTGCACTAATGTGCTTTGCATAGTACCATGTTACCAAAAATTTTAGTTACCATGGAACCATATAGAGTGAGGACATGCTTCTGATATACATGAGTTTTGCTTTTCATGGTACCATGCAAAGTGAAATTCGTGTCTGTGTACATAATAATTAAAATTTAGAATGGTATGAAGATAAAACTATTCCAAGCATAATACGAGTAGAGGTCCCATATTTCCTAACAAGTCTTTCCCACTATATTGAAAAATAATGCCAATAATTAATTTGTGTGTGTGTGTAAAACACTCTGAAAGACTTTGAAATTTATGTCAAAATATATCATAGCTACTTATTTATTCATTCATTCAACAACTATTGAGAGTCTGCTGTGCCATCCAGGCACTGTTCTAGGAGCTTGGGATATAAGTGAATAACACAGAGACACTCAGACACTTTATGGTACCTACTTGGCACTACATACTAAGCTGCAATAATGATAGGAAAGGCTCAGGATTGTTAGGCTTGGTATAGTGTAATGGTTCTGAAAGGGGATTGTGGACCCATGGGAGTTTCCAAAATCTTGTCAAAGGATTCATGAGGTCAAATCTATTTCCTTAATAATATTAATATATTATTTGCCCTTTCCACTGTGTTTACATTTATACTGATCTGTAAAAGTGTTGGTGGGTAAAACTATTGGCACTTTAGCATAAAGCAAGGCAGTGCATCAAACTACTAGTATTCGCCACAGCCTTCTAAGTATAGGTTTTTAAATCTCCTGTGTAATGAAACAGCAAGTACACATAAAACACGTTTCCTGTATGCCAAATATTGTGGTTGTTCTAAGGAAAAGCACTTGGTCCCTTATTTGAGTTGCAAGCTGAACAAGACGCTTTTTTCACAAAACACCAACTTTTACTTAAAAGAGTTGACTGATAGATGAACTGTGGTTATTTAGACTTGGGTATTTATCAGTCTCTTGAAAGTAAACAAAATAAGCCTCACATTACCAGTAAAACGACTGACAGTGTTTGTTGCCAGTGACACAATTTGAACTTTTAAGTGAAAATTCTAATTTTGGGAAACATGTATCTGCTACCATGAACATGACAGTTTTATTATTCTTAAAATAATTTTTTAATGAGAATTGAATTTCTGTGGGTCAGGCTTCCCTGGATCTTCTGCTTAGGATCTCATAAGACTACAAGGTGTTGGCTGGGATCCATTCTTACCTAGAGACTTGAGGATCTGTTTCTAAGCTCACTGAGGTTGGTGGCAGAATTCATTGTGATTGTAGGACTGAGGGCCAGATCTTGTTGACTGTCAGTTAGAAGCTGCTCTTACGACCTGAAGGCTGCTTGCAGTTCTTTGCAATGTGGACTTTCCCAACATTTCAGCTTACTTTATTGGGTCAACAGAAAGAGCAAGACTGCAGTTTTATATAATGTGACTTAATCACAGAAGTAATATAGGACCTTTGCCACATTCTTTTGGTAAATGCTAGTCATAGGTCATGCTCACAGTCTGGGAGGTGGAGATCATGCAGGGTCATACATATGTAAAATTTTATAAAATATGGTTTATTTAGTCATTAATTTATTCATCAAATATTTATTGAGGTTAATGTCTGCTTTCAGCTATGACAGAGTCACTGGATTAGATTTTGTTTTCCAACCATAAACTGGACAAAATATATGAAGTAGAACTGTTTCAGGCACTGGACATTAGAGAGAAAGAGAACAAACAAGATGAGCCCCCCATTCAGCCCAGCTGTACTTCAGAGCAGTTCCTATCTATGTCATGGGGAGTTGGACTCAAGCAGAGTGTGAGGATGGAGAGACTGGAGTTCTGGACTGCTGAAGCCTCTAGAACTTGCTAGACAGGAAAGTAGAGAAGAGGGAACAGATGTATAAGTGAGAGTTTCCCAGGAGTTCTTGGCTGAGGGCTGGGCTATACATGTGTAGGTGATATTCCTCGAGGACTAGTACAGAGTACATGTTAGGGGATTAAGAGTGGGACAAGTCCCATGATGCCTAGAGATGTTGGATCCTAGCCCATACACATTAAAGACGTAGTTAACATATTGGGCATTTATCTGAGACACAGAAAGGGCATACATACTATAGGAGTAAGGAGCATACTTCAGAGCAGTGTTGGCAAATTGTGACCTGTGTGCTAAATTTAACCCACTGGCTGTTTTTATATGGCCTATGATCTAAGGATGGTTTTTATACTTTATAATGGCTGAAAAAAATCAAAAGAAGAATATTTTGTGACACATGAGAATTACATGGGATATAAGTTCTAGTGACCATAAATATAAGTTGTATTGAAGTTCAGCCATATACGTTAAATTTTTTTTTTAAGTATATTTTATTGATTATATTGTTACAATAGTTCCAATTTTTTTTCCCCTTTGCTCCCCTCCGCCCAGCACCCCCCTTCCCCAACAATCCCCTCTCCAAGTCCATGCCCATGGGTCGTACATACAAGCTCTCCCGCCTCACCCTTTCATATATTCTTCTTCTTTTTTTAAAATTAATTAATTAATTAGTTAAATATTTTAACAATAAAAAATAACAATTCCTCCCTCTCAGACTTAAGACCCTTTACAATCTTATAAAGGACAATGGATGAAGGTCTCGAGCTCCTCTAGCTGCTTCAAGCTGGACATGGTCGTCGTCCTACCTACCCGTGGGTCAAGAAATCCCTAATAAGAGTGGGGATGTGGAGGGGAGGGTGGCCTTCCCACAAGGGGAAGGATCGTGCAGACTCCAGGTTGGTTGGCTGTCTCTGGACAACGGCATGCTTGGTTTGACAGGCTGGCATCCTTGTTGTATTCTGGGGGCAACAGGGTTAAAGGACATCATTTAATCCGTAACCACTAGATGACAAAAGACAGGTATTAATTTTTCAATGTCCCACATTAGGGAAAAGAAGGGCTTCTTTGGAGGAAGGTGTGCCAGGTACATCTCACCTGTCCAAAACCCTTTTGCCCATTATACTTATTTTGGACTGAGGGAAATATTTTAGGTTTCCCCCATCTCAGGCCTCTGGGCTTTTTCTGTCCAAGCCATTAGGATAGAAAAGAGAAACCAGTTTTAAAGTGAAGCCCACAGACCACCCCGTTCTTCACCAACCCAGCCACTTAGTTCAGCCAAACCATTGAGTCTCAGGAGGCAGCAATGCAGACAGGATTAAGTGAGGCCTATATGTACAGACAATCACTCAGGTAATGAGATCGTAGGCTTATGCCCTTTGAAAACAGAAAACACATGTTAATTTATGTAACATAACCCACATACAAGTCTCTAAATCTGTAGGACTGTCTTATCGGAAGGAAAATCCTTGTCCTTCTAATATTCACTGAACTTGCATTTCTATTCTTTATATTTTTATTCCCCCCCCACTAAAAAATTTTGTTTGTTTGTTTTTCCACTACAGTTGTCTCACTTTTTTTCCCCCTCTTGCTTCCCTGCACCCTGCCCCCCCCCCACAGTCAGTCCCCACCCAGTTGTCCATGTCCATGGGTCATTCATACATGTTCTTTGACTAGACCCTTCCCCTTCTTACCCCTTCTCTCCCTCCCATCTCCCCCTTTGTTACTGTTAGTTTATTCCTTGTTTACATACCTCTGGTTCAATTTTGCTCATTTGTTTGTGTTGTTCATTAGTTTCCTGTAACAGGTGACAGCATAAGGTAATTTTCTTTTGTTGCCTGGCTTATTTCGCTAAGCATAATTCTCTCTAGTTCCAATCATGTTGTTGCAAATGGTAGAAGTTCCTTCTTTCTTTCAGTACTTATTCCTTGTCATTTTCCCCCTTTGTACTCGTGTTCCTCTCTGTCTCTCTGTTTCTTCATCTTCTTAAAGCAGACCCTTTAGTATCTCTTGCAATGCTGGTTTGGTGGAGATGTATTCTTTTAGCCTTCTTTTGTCTTGGAAACTCCTTATTTCACCTTCCATTTTGAATGAAAGCCTTGCTGGGTAGAGTATTCTTGGTTGTAGGCCTTTGTTTTTCATTGCTTGGAATATTTTTTGCCATTCCCTTCTGGCTTGTAGTGTTTCTGCTGAGAAATCTGATGATAGCCTTATTGGAGCTCCCTTGTATGTTATTAGTTGTTTCTCTCTTGCTGCTTTTAGGATTCTCTCTTTGTCTTTGAATGTTGGCATTTTAATTATGATGTGTCTTGAAGTGGGCCTGTTGGGGTTCATCTTCATTGGGACCCTCTGTGCTTCCTGGACTTGCGTGACTCTTTCTCTCGTCATGTTAGGAAAGTTTTCTGTCATTAGTTTTTCAAAGAGGTTTTCTATCCCTTGCTCTTCTTCTTCTCCTTCTGGAATTCCTATGATACGGATATTATTACGTTTCATGTTGTCCTGCAGCTGTCTTAGAACCTCTTCAGTCTTGTTCAGTCTTTTTTCATTTTGTTGCATTGTCTGGGAGTTTTTGTGTAGGTTGTCCTCCAGCTCGCTGATCCGATCTTCTGCTTCCTCTAGCCTGCTTTTAATTCCTTCTACTGTGTTCTTCAATTCAGAGATCGTATTTTTCATTTCCTCCTGGCTCTTATTGATAGCTTCTATGTCCTTTTTCATGCTCACGTAATTTTCTGTGAGTTCCTTGTAGTTTTTCTGGAGTTCTTTGAAGTTTCCGCTGAGCTCATTCAGCTTCTCCATAATCCATGTTTTGAATTCCATATCTGATAGTTCGCTCCCCTCTATTTCATTTAGCACTCTTTCTGGGGATTCTACCTTTCCTTTTGATGGGAGGTTGTTTCTCTGTCTCCCCATTTTTTTGACTCCTATTGTTTGTTGGTGCTTCTTGGAATGATCTGCACTTCCTGGATCTGCCTCTGGTGGCGTCAGATCATGTACCAGTCTGGCCCTAGGCAGCCTGTTGGAGACTTCCAGGGATCTACTGCTGTTGTCTGTCTTCTTTGATTGTTAATCTATTCAATCTGTGATTAGCTGTCAGGCTTAAGGACTGTGGGTGTGGCAGCTTAATTCCTGTAGGCAGGGCTTTTGCTTCCCCTCAGGCTGACGCCACTTGGAGGGGAATGGTCTACCCGCAGTACTGGGGATGAGTCAGCACTGGGACCCAGTCAGCTGCTCCTCCAGTTCTCCCCCCAAAGCCACCGTGCCAAACTCTCCCCAAGTGTCTCCAGTCCTCTCTGCCTTCCCTCTGCTTGAGCCCAGGGTAAGTGGTGGCCAAAATATTTTCGTATGTGATCCACTTAAGAGCTCTTTTTCTCCTGCTGTTTCTCTCCGGCTAGCAAGAAAGCCTGTGGCTTTTCGCTTTTCACAGCTGATACTATTTTACTTTCCACTCTGTCGCTGTAGGCTGGGAAGCCCAGCTGGGGGTTTAGACCCTGCCCTTCTCAGGGGGAATCCCCGGCTGCTGAGCTGTTTCTCAGCCCCTTCAGCTGCCACCCGTGGGAGCCCAGCCAGCCCTTCCACGTCTCCGCACTCCCTACCGGTCACGTTGTGATGTAGCGGCCTTTTCTGTCTCTCCGTGGTTATAAGACTTCTCTCCAGCTGGTGTTCGGTTCGTTATTCCAGATGATTTCTCCAAAATTACATTGTAAATCCAGACTAGTTCTAGGAGGAAGTTAGTGTAGCTTCCACTTACTCCTCCGCCATCTTGTTTCTCCAGATTTTTTATATATTGCTTTTGGTCTACAACTGCAGAGTTGAGCACTTGCTATAGACACTCTAAGGCCCACGTGTCTAATACAGTTACTGTCTAGCCCTTTGCCAAAAAAGTTTGCCAACTCCTGTTACAGAATAAAGATTGCTCAGGATCTGCCCTAATATAGTCTAAAATTTAAAGTCTTTTTAGGATCACAAAGAGGCACCAGACAGAACAAAACTCAACCAGAAAGACAGTATTCACAATGTCTAGCATACAGTCAAGTATTACTAGAATGCAAATAAGCATGAAAACTGACCCTGGGATATCCCACATTTGGAATTAGCAAAAAATGAATTAAAGCAACTACTAAAAACTCAATGACTTAAAATAAGATCACAAAATTGTAGAACTGAAGAGAATGATATCTGAGATGAAAAATTCACTTGGTGGGCTTAACAGTGAATTGGAGATGGCATAAGAAGGGCTCTGTGAACTTGAAGACAGATCCATAGAAAGTATTGAATGTGAAGAACTGAGAGAAGAAAATAGGGGTTTGGGGGGACAGGACAAAGTCCCAGTGACCTCTAGGGTAATACCAAGCTGTCTACTTACAGATGTGTAATTGGAGTCCTCGAGGGAGAGGAAAGAGAGAATGAACTAAAAAAATATTCTTAAGAAACAATGATTAGACTCACATTTCTTGGTTTCAAACTGTGTGGTACTAGCATAAGGGTAGACATATAGATTAAAAATATACGTGGGAGTCCAGATATAAACACATACATTTATGGGCAGTTGATTTAAAAAAAATTTTTTTGTGAGTGTCAAGACAGTTTAGTGAGAGGAAGAACAGTTTTTTAACAGCTAGTGCTGGGCCAACCGGATATCCACATGCAAAAGAATGAAATTGACACCCATTAAAAAAAATAAGTAGGAATGAATCAAAGACCTCAATGTAAGCACTAAAGTTAAAGAAAACAGGAATAAATTTTGTGATCTTTGATTAGGGAGTGATTTCTTAGGTCTTAACACTTAAAGCACAAGCAACCAAAATATAGATAAATTGGACTCCATCAAAATGAAAAACTTTCATGTCTCAAAGGGAGTGAAAATACAACCTACTGAATAGGAGAAAGTATTGGCAAACTCATATCTAATAAGGGTCTAATATCCAGGGTATACAAAGAAAACTCTTTGAATTCAATAATAAAAAGGTAAATAACCCAATTAAAAATGGGCTTTAAATAGACATTTCTCCAAAGAAGGGATTTATAATTTAACAGTGAAATTAGACAAGAAATTTTACTTTATGAGAAAGTTGTTTTTAAAAGGAAATTCATCTTTATACGTTATGGGGCTATTCATATCTGTTACTATTACTTATATCTGTTTTAGTAAATTGTATTTTCATTGAATTTATCCATTTCTCAAACTTGCTGGCATAAAGTTGTTCATAATATTTTCTTTTATCCTTTCATGGCTGTAGAATCTGTAGCAATATTCCCATTTTTCATTCCTGATATCATTTAAAAAATGGGATTTAAATAAACATTGCACCAGAGAAGATACATAAACGGCAATAGGTACATGAAAAGATGCTCAGTATTAGTCATTAGGGAAATACAAAGAGCAACTCCAGTAAGTACTGCTAGACACCCACTAAGATGGCTACAATCAAAAAGTTGAACAATTGGTGTGAACTGATTGGTACTCACATGTTACATGTTACTGTGGGGAACATAATGGTGTAGCCACTTTGTAGAAGAGTCTGGCAGTTCATCAAATGATTAAACGTAAACTTGCAGTATGACCCACTAATTGCACTCATAGTTATATACCCAAGGGAATTGAAAACATGTCCACTCCAAAACAGGTTCATGATGTTCATATGACATTAGTTATAATAGCCAAAAAGTGGAAGCAACCCAAATGTTTATCAACTGATGAATTTTTATAAATAAAACATGTATTCATACAATGGACTCGAACTTGATCATGAAAAGGAATGAAGTTCAGATACATGCTATAGCATAGAAAAACCTAAAACATGCTGAAAGGAAAGAAGCAAACACAAAAGGCTGCATATTATATGATTTATATATGAAATGTTCAGAAACCTATAGAAACAAAGTATATGCATTGTTTTCAGGGGCTGGAGAGAGGGAGGAGTGACTGCTTACAGATACAGTTTCCAGAGTGATGAAAACATGTAATTAGATGGTGGTGGTTGTACAACTTTGTAAATATACTAAAACCACTGGATTGTACTCTTTAAAATGGTGAATTTTAAGTGAATTGCATATTAATTATATCTCAATTATAAAATAATGGCTACTATTTTCCAAATTTGGGAGAAAAAAAATCAGTGTGTGTTAAAAAAGCTCAGCAAATCCCAAGCAAGTAAATATATAAAAACTACACCCAGGCACATCATAATTAAATTGCTGAGAACCAGTTTTAAATAGAAAGTTTTGAAAGCATCCTCAAAAAGAAAGACATAAGAACACAGTAAGGTAAATGATGACCAGCTTCTCATCAAACAGTAAAGATCAAAAGACAATGGAATGACATCTTAAAGGACTGAAAGAAACTACAAGTAGGAATGAAGAGCACCAGCAATGGTAAATATTTAAAAGGTTACCTCTGTCAACTTTAGAAGAGAAGTGACTGTTTAAAACAAGAGTAATACAGTTTTAAGGAAGGGTTAATAATGTTGGTATCAGTAAAATAAATGACCACAGTTGTCTAGAGGATGGGGCCACTAAATCCTCAGTTAGCTTTGGGTGAGAGAAGAAATCACAAGAAAATTTTAAAGTATTTCAAACTAAATGATAATGGAAGCACAACATACTAAAGTTTGTTGTGTTGTGATTCACTTAAAGGAGTTCTTAGAGGGAATTTAAAACCTTTTCTTTCTATTGTAGGAAACACACTTTACTAATATCAAGAATGAAAAATGGTATATTGCTACAGATCCTACAGCCATTTAAAGGAGAGTAGAAAATATTATGAACAACTATGCCAGCAAGTTTGAGAAATGAACAAATTCAATGAAATACAATTTACTAAAACTGACATGAGTAGTAACATATGAATAACCACATAATGTATAAAGAAGATGGATTTCTAATTAAAAACAATTTTCTCATGAAGTAAAATTTCTTGTCTAGTTCCATTGGTGAATTATAATTTTTAAGGAATAAATAATATCAATCTTTACAGACTGTTTTCAGTAAATAGAAGAGAGGGGAATGTTTTCCAACTTGTTTTAGAGACCAGAATAACTGCGATACCAAAATATGTTAAAGATATTAAAAGAAAAAACGTTGCTGACCAGTATCCCTTGTGAATATAGATGCAAACACTCTCAAGAGAATACTGCCAAATCAAGTCCAGCAATATATTAAAGGACAGTATACCATGACTGTGTTGAAATTGTCCCAGGAATATAGGGTAATTCAACTTTTCACATATCAATTATTGGGTGTGATTCGAATGTTAGAGAAAAAAGGTAGAAAATCATATGATCAAATTAAATAGATGCAGGAAAAGCTTTTAACAAAATTTAGTTCCCATTTGTTATCAAAATGCCTAGCAAGCTTTTGACTAGAAGGGAATTTCCTCAATTTGACAGAGAGTAAATTTGAAAAGCCTGCAACTGAAAATCACGGCAAATGATGCTTTAATGAAAGTTTTACTCCAAGATTGAGAAGAAGATTGAGTGGATGTGGGAGACAGGGAGAAGGAGGAGTCAAGGGGGAAAATAATTTGTTTACTTTTGGGTTTGTTAAGTTTCATACGCCTACCAAACTTATGTCTACTAGATTAATGGATATGTGGGTGCTACAGTCATGAGAAGGATCTTGGTTGAAGACAGATATTAAGACTCATTAGTTCAGGCATAATATGGAAGTAGATAGGTTTAATTCAAGATGAGTATATGGAATGAAAAAAGCAAAGGGATCCAAGGCCAGGGGCTTGAAAAATACCAACATTTAAGGCATGGTCCAGAAATAGGCTCTTGCAAATGAGAGTGAGAAAAAAGAAGAGGAAAACGAGAAGTGTGGTAACAGGGATTTGAGGATGACTACTTCCAGGAGAACCGTCAAAGGTAGTATTAGATGTGTGGTGAGGACTTAAAACAATTAAGGACTGAAAGGTGTCTTAGTTGACCGTGAAGAGAGCAGTTTCAGAGGAGTGATGAGGGTAGCAGCCAGGTTGCATGGATAAGTCAGAGCTGAATGCCAGCTCCCTGAGTTTAAAGGTTGGCTCTGAAGGGAAGAAGAGAGAAAGAACTCTAGCTAGAAGATGTTGAGGTTGAGGGAAGGGTTTTTGTTTTTTACTTTGGGGGTTGGATTTATTTTTAAGAACAACTGGATTTATTTTTAAGAACAACTAATAGGAAATGGTAATTACAGAGAAAAAATGGTTAAAGATAACGTCACAGAAAGAGGGGAATAATTCACTGAGCTGGGTTTCAAAGGTTAAAAAACGGGATGGAAGATATAATTTAGATTGTACCAGGAAAGAAGGAGATGGTTGGTTGCAGGTAAGTTTGTAGATTGGATCTTGGTAATATTAGGAGATTTAAGAAAATCAAGAAAGCTTTTAAAAAATTTAGTGCTGATTTTAGTATTGACACAGTTAACTTCTATTAGCATCTTTTTCATAGTATATTCTTTTCTCATCCTGAAAATGATACTTAAGAAGAAATATTTGAAAATTCTTCTTCTTTCCATTTCCACATACACACACAGCAAAGTGATTTTGGAAATAACATTTTTAGATTTTATAAAAGTAAACCTTTAAACCATGTTCTCATATTTTCACTGTCAGAATGCTGAGTCCACTATTAGAGTGAGTCAACAATAAAATCACATTGCTCCGTGTACGTTAGTTTGCTTGGATTACCATAATAACAAAATAGTGGGTAACTTAAAAAGCAGAAGATTTTATTCTCATAACTCAGGAGGCTGGGAAGTCTGAGACCAAGTCAAGGGCCAGCAGGGTTTGGTTTCTGGTGAGGACTCTTTTCCTAATGTTTGTATGGTTGCCTTCTCACTGTGTCCTCACATGGCCTTTCTCCTTGTGTATGGGGAGAAAGACGGAGCTCTCTAAGGACACTAGACCTGTTGGACTGGGGCCTCGCCCTTATTACCTCACTTAAACAATTGCTTCCTTAGAGGTCCCATCTCTAAATACAGCCACACTTTTATGAGGGTTAGAACTTCAACGTGTGACTATTGGGAGGATACAAACACTGAGTCCACAATACTATATATTGTCAACTTTTGTATTTTCAATGAGAAGTTAGATTCTTTATTAATAATACATGAAATGTTTTATGTTATGTTTTGCTCCATTGTCTTAATAGAGCTACTAATAAATTGAAAGGCTTTTTTCCCTCCCTGCTTACCTTGTAGTAGTTTTAGTTTAGTGTTATTTGGTTGTCTCTTAATATGTCTGGACATATTCCAGACTGGATTAAGATTTTAATTTAAGGTAATAATATCTTAAGTAAATAGAACTTTACAGATCATTTCTGTAAAAGTAAAATTAGGGTTAGTTTATCAGGCATTCTGACATGGAAGATTAATGAAAGCAAGTAAACATGGTGTCAAACTCACCTATATTTACAAGAATTTGGACTGAAAAGATAAGCACTTACACACAACTGCTAATATATGTAAGAAGAGATTAGAAATGTAATGAATCAAGAGTCTGCTTGTAATTTTATTGTGAAGTTTTAGGGAAAAAAGATTTTCCACCCCCATCTCAAGCTAATCATGGCAAAGAGAAGCATTTCACGAGTAGGAGCTGAGGGGGCTTTGGCTGAGACATCTGTCCCTTTATTCATTATCACAATACAACTGCTGTGGCTGCTTAATCAGCCGTCTCCCTTTTCTATTCCTACTCTCATGTTTCCCCTGAGTTTATTTCATGAAAGAATTCACTCCCTTCCTGGATACAGTTAGAGCTTTCTCTGGTAAAGGGTAGGTTTGCAAATATCTGCACTGTCTTGATAGATCTCCCTTTTTTGCTATAAAGACTATAGTCATTTGTAATTGTTAGCTGTCAGTTATACATGTTAGCATTGGTTAAGTTTAGAAACCTTTTTAAAGCAAAGGAAACCTAGGAAAAGCAAAACTTTTGTACTTTCTCTGGTTACAGGAGCCATTGAAGGTCTTAGCCTGTCCTGAAGCAATACTAAAACATGGTGGATTCCCCCTACACCCCCATCGAACTTCTTAAGCAACTGTTTTAAGAGATCCTAGCTCCTTTTTTCCATAATCAGTTTATATACAGTTTTAACAAATTCTAACAGTACTTAAGCTTAATAGGTCATAAATTCACACTATGAAAATATTTTCTTTGGATTATGAAATTTTCATATTTTCTACCCACTCATAATCAGTGTGGCTAATGAGCACAGAGAACTGTACAATATCTGAAAGAGCTATTCTAAATTTATCGATTAAGTATAACAAAGTCAAATTTGTCGTAAATAATTATCATAATGCTAATTCATTTGAATAGAATTGATATGATATATGAGGTCTGTCCAGAAAAAGTCCAACCATTGTTAATATAACGAGAACAGTTTGTGCAACATTGATGTTACCTGGCAGCCAAGGAGAGTGGACTGGAATGCACATGCGTGAACAATGACCACTTCACTGTACTAGTCAGTGGGGACAGTAGGCACTGTTGAGTGAGCATATGTACTGTATAGCCATCACATTCAAAATGACTGAGCTAATAGAGCAATGAATCTGCATCAGATTTTGCGTTAAGCTTGAACATTCCTCCGTGGGAACTATTGGGATGATTCAGAAGGCCGCAGCTATGGGCAACTGGTGATTGGCAGCTTCATCACGACAACACACCTGCTCATGCATTACATCTCATGCAGAGTTTTTCTGAGAAACATCAAATCACCCAGGTGACTCAGCGCCCCTACAGCCCAGATTTGGTGCCCTGTGACTTCTGGCTTTTTCCAAAACTAAAATCACCTTTGAAAGGGAAGAGATTTCAGACTGGATGAGATTCAGGAAAAGACAATAGAACTGATGACAATTGGGAGAACTGTGTGAGGTCCTAAGGTGCCTTCTTTGAAGGGGACTGAGGTGTCATTGTCTGATGTACAGTGTTTCTTGTATCTTGTATCTTCTTCAATAAATGTCTCTGTTTTTCATATTACATGGCTGGATACTTTCTGTACAGACCTTGTACATTTAATTCTTTGTTTTGGTCAGGAAGCCGGGACAAATCTCCTTAATCTAGCTGAATCAAAGGAAATACAGCTGATTGTAAAGTTGATTATGGCAGGGACCCTCTATCCATGACACCTATATCCTCTGCCATTTTTTACTTTTGCCTTTCTACCTCTCATACTCTCTCTTTGCCTTTTTATTTTTATGAAGTGTTTCACTTCCTTATTTTCTTTGCTTTTATGTTCCCGTGTCTGAAAACATCCACCTTAGTTCTTTATGGACCTCTAGTGCAAGAGTGCCATGAAAATGGGATCCCTTTGTACCTAGAGAAGCAATTCTGTTGTCTACAGCTGTTTCCTTCTGTTCCAGGTGACTGTGACCAGTGGGTAGTTTTTATAGCGGCTCACCTTGTACTCAGCAGAAACAATGAGATCAGACTCTATGAAAACAGGAAGATATGACTTTATTTGCATTTAACGACTGTACTGTGAGAAATTGCTATAGATAGTCAAGTGCCTTTTCTCTTAGTAGGAGGACCATCTACTATAACTTTTTAAATTATTTAGGAGCTTTTCGTGACTTAAAAAAATTGAACGTTTTCTATTAATATAGTAACAGAGTAGGCTATGACTAAATGCTATTTTCTACCATTATTATTTGACTCTTTATTGAAGGATTTATCGAGCAATGTCTTTTTCTGTAAAATAACTTTTGAATGTAAACATTAAGTATTTAAGTGTTATGGAGGAGGTGATACTTTTACTAAGCAAAGGGGGGTTCATTCACATGGCACCTTAGTGTAAGACCCAACAGTTGGTGTTGAGAAAAAGAGTTCTTTATTTGCAATATTCCTACTGGGGGGTGCGGGTGCTCTGAGCACTTCAGCTCAGAGCCCTGTTCTCCCATGAGACCCAGCACTTCCCTTGTTCCCCAGAAGGCTGTAAGACAAAACGAAACCCATCAGTTCCCCATTCCTTGTCTGTCAGCTCTCTCCTTCAGGATCTGGGGTACGATGTCATCAGCCTCCATAATAGTTCAGAAAACCTTGTGCCATCTTACGCTGGGTCATGGTGAAGTCCAGGAAAGGCACAAGTCCTACGAGAGTGTCCTCTCCATCAGCATTCCCAATAGCTCCCATCCATCCATGCCTGGTTGGGGGAGAGGTCTCTCCCCCTTGCCCCGCAATGTCACAGTGTTCTCCATGCTCTTAATCCAGAACCACATGGCACCTCCTTATATACCCGACCTCACAGCCAGCTGGTAGGGTCCCTCTGCAGTCTTTTAAACCACGTGGCCCAGAGCCCAAATTGCCGCAACATTTCCTTGTGGCTCTCTCCTTCAGGAAAGGCTCAGCTATCCCCTTGTCATTGATATGTAAGCATCTTAAAAGAGTATCATCCACCGTAGCTACCAGCCTTCCATAGATATGAAAAGTACCTTAAAACTGTATTATTTCCTTCCTCTTTCCCCAAAACCTGTGGGGACTTTTGGGGACCCCTGTTACAGTATTGTATAGTGGTTAAGAGCTGGGAATCTGTCAGATTAATCCTAGCTCCACTACTTACAAGCTGTATGACTATCTGCTCCCTGAGATTTGATTATTTTAATGTAAAATAGTAATGACAATAATGCACATACCTTATAAGGAGTATTTGGAAAAGGTATAAAATATGCCAGATAGCTAAAAATTTTTAAGTTCATTCAAAAAGTATTTGGAATTGTACTAAAATCTCTGTATTGGGAAGGTAAGAGATGGTTTACTAAAAGTTTTGGAAAATGGGGGGAGATACAGTTCTTTAAGAAGCTAATTTTATACTCTTTTATATATATATATATTTTTTTTTTTTCCCTTTGATAGGGTTTTCCAGAAAAGGACCTTCTGCACTGTCCATCTAAGGATGCAATTGAAGCTCATTTTATGTCTTGTGTCAAAGAAGCTGATGCTTTAAAGCACAAAAGTCAAGTAATCAATGAAATGCAGAAAAAAGATCACAAGCAGCTGTGGATGGGATTACATAATGGTAAATACAGCAGTGCTAAATTTCAGAGTACCCCTTTGTAAAGTATGGAATAACTATAATTCTGTGAGTAATTGGCTGTATTTTAGGATTGGTGGTACAAGTTTAGATTCCAGTCTTTAGGCATAAACTTTTACAAAGAAGCTACCTTTAGTCATTTCATACATTGTACCCTTCCAACATCTCTCTCTTCTGGGATTCCCCAGCATTAGACTGATTGATTTGCCCGTAACATATGGCAGTATGAAATTCCTGTGTTTAGCTTCCAGAAAAAGTGCCCTTACTCCTAATCATGATCCTTCTGGAATTGCATGTGAATACCCTGTTTGCATACCAAAGTACCTCCCTTTGGGTAGGGCATGAATACTGCCCTGTGTTTTCTTGGGACAGTAAGACTTGCTTTGGTGCTTAGATTCTCTCTCCTGGCTGGGACTTAGAAAACACACTCAAGCAAAAACTGAGGGCAGTCTGCAATGTACTATTCTTCATCTTTGAAGAGATCATAGCTCCTTAACCTTGCCTGCACTGATTACCCTCCAGTGCCTTCAAACAGTTCTGTGTACAGGAAGTTCTTGCTTTGCAGAAGTCCAATATGCATGATTTTAGTTAACATGTTTGAATTAAATAATAACATGTTTGAGTTAAATAATTACTCCCAGTTGCCAAGAGAGTAAATAACTTTTTTTTGTAACTTTATATAATCACTGATGGTAACTAGACTTTTTATGGTAATCATTTTGTAGCATATACAAATATTGAATTATTGGTGTTGTACACCTGAAATTAATATAATATTATAAAAAGAAAAATATACCAGTTTCCCAAGAATACGGTTCAAATTTCATTTGCAATGGTATATATTAACTATGAATAATTACATAAAGTATGAACTTTATTGCTACCTCTTCAGTCCACAAATCATTACATAACAACACATATGCATCATGATCAGTGATCAGTCAATTTATTTTTTCAGTATCTGTCAGGGAATTGTCATTATGCATCTGCTGTTTTCATCCACAGACAACAAAGCATGTAATATTATCTCCTTGTCTCCAGTGACAAACCGACAGAACATTTTATCACACTGGATAACCGAAAGAGGGAATTGGCCATAAAAGGTGAAAATGAAGTAAAGAAAGAAAAAGTGAAATTTGACTAGAACGTAATGGAATTAGAGAAGACATAGCCGACTGTGACACCACTGCCATCTGAGAGTTTAGATAGCAGCCACAGGAAATGAGTGCAGGTGAACTTTTCCACATAAATGTGAAAGTGGTTGTGACTAAAGGATGACATTATCCCAGAGGAAGTGAGGCTGGCAAAAAACAGTAAAGGGACAGAGATATTTCATGACATTGAAAGTGCAAATAATAATATATTAGAAACTGATGTAAACTCATGTGACAATTAGCTACAGTTTGTGAAAGATGCTTGCTTGTAAGTTACATGTCAAGGAAGCAAGCACTGTTCAAACATGTTTAAGTTTTTGTTTTTTTGTTTTACAAAGAAATAAAACACTAATTCTTCGTGCTTCTAATGTTCTAAATTTCTGTGTACTAAATAAATATTAGTCTTAAATACTTTTTTCATTTTTCTATACATGTATAACCATCAGAGTTTTTTATGTTTTGACAATTTTTTAAACATCACAAAACAATCGTAGTTTTTCCCCTTAACTGTTAAGATCACTTTGTATGTTTACACCTTGCATGGCCACTTTTCCAGTCCCATACTAGTGAGCAAAGCAAGGGCTACCTATATTTTATCCATCTTTCATAGTTGTTTTTTGACAGGGCGTTGGTCCAATATAAGGTTCTCTTTCATGGCAACAATTAGAATAAAAGAGAAAGTCTCCTCCCCCCAAAAGAGAACTATTAATTTGAAAAAGGTGATCCAACTTTTATCTTTTGACTATATTATTACCATGTCAAAGAGGTGTTTGTAGTTATTTAGTATTTATTAAACTTTCATTATACAAAATACTGAATATTATCTGACTTTAATATGCAAAAGGCGCATATTTAATGACCCTGTGTACCACAAATTAAATTTTCTCATTTTTAAGTTTCTTAGATTGACCTGAGTTACATGGAGTTGCTCCTTAGTATCATATTTGTACCTCTGGTATTTATAAACTACATTATGGCAGAGGCAGGCACTGGGCCTTTCACCTCATTTATATTACTGAATACACAAATTTTTATTAAATGATTTAAAAAATTTACAATCCCTTAAGGTTTACTTTTCCCTTTTCCTTGCTGGCTATTTGAAGATGAAGGGATATTTTAGGAGACTTGTGAATCAGAAGATTGCCTAAATGGGAGACAGGAATCTTCTAAAGAGAAAAGGGATTTGGGAATAATTTAGCTTTGAATTAAAGTAAATAATTTAAACGGATATTTAAGTATGTTCTTGAACTCTTTTGTGAATATGATGAATCAGCTATAGGGAGCTTGGGGATTCAGCAGAGAATTCTGAAAATGATTGAAATGTTTCCTCTGGGGCATTTGGGGCTGGGTGTGGAGAGTGGCTATAAGGCTGTGAAGACAAAGGCCTGATTTCTAAGGATCAGCTCTACTAGGAGCTTTTTAGGGCAGCTCACTCAGCTTTTTTATTTTCAATTTATCTGTGAAATAAGAGAATATCTGTTTCTCTTACAGGTGTCTTTAGAAGCTTTAATGAAGCACTAATACAGTTTATGTGGAAGTGTTTGAAAGGAAGCATAACTGTCTTGATAAAAAGAATTATCAAGAAGTCACTTTGAGACTCTATAACAAGGTTGGCAAACGATAGTCATAGGCCAGCCACCTGTTTATATAAATAAAGATTTGTTAGAACCCTGCCACACCCATTCATTCCTGTATTGTTTATGTCTGCTTTCATGCTACAACAGCTGAATTAAATAGCTGTGGCAGAGACCATGTGGCCCACAACCTAAAATGTTTACTGTGTTTGACCCTTCTAGAAAATATTTGTCAGCCCATAGGTTGACCAGACCAACAGCTCATGTTTATTATTGACCTAAAGCATGACTCAAAATGTCACACATTCAGAACTTGCTATAACGTAATGTATCATACCTAAGTCTAATACTGCCTTTGATGATATTAAGTTAAATATTATAATTACTTTACAAATTGAGTTTTATTAAATTCCATTAAGCTGGTATATGGTTAAAATATATTCTGTTCCATTTTTATATTTAGCCATAAATTATTTTTGTAGCTATTACGTTTGGTTTTGTTTATACTGATAATGATAGGGCTTATACACTATCATTATGGTATCCTGTGGATACTAGAGACCTTGATACTTTATTCATTTAGGAAATTTTTGGCTCGGTGAAGGTTGTTTGTAGAAAATGTTATCTACATTAAGATAAATAGATGAAAGGTGGGTGTAGTAGTAGTTAATTTGTTCCTTCCGTGTAGAATGCTCTTTCCCATCTTTTTTGTCTGTGTTACTTCTACTTAAGCCCTGGCTGGTTTGGCTCAGTGGATTGAGCGTCGGCCTGCGAGCTAAGTGTCGCTGGTTCGATCTTCCAGTCAGGGCACATCAGAGAAGGAAAACTCTGACTCCAAAAAACCTCCGCTGCCTTGCAGCATACCTCTTCAGGGGAAAGGCTAAGGGAGTAAACCCCGACAGAAAATCCGGAGCCGGAGTCCCTAAGGCGGTTTGACGTTGTAGTTAACACCGGCAACTCCTGCGGCGCACCTGAAGCCAAGCTGTATTGACTCCGTCTTTCCCTTGGACCCTTCAGCTGCGAAGAGAGGGGGGGTCTGCTGCATGGGCAACAGCAGACCCTCCATATCACCCTGCCCAGGCTCTGTAGCTTCAGCTTCACTGGAGAGGACACTCCAGCGTCATCACAAGATGTCGATTCAACACGGGAGGAGACAGATACCGTGTCACTCCCGAGTTGGACTGCACAGCCATTCTCGGCGGTGCAGATAGACACTTAAGAAGCTACACCATCGTCTCTCGAGACGGACGGCTGCCGACGACTTCTACTTAAGTTTTTTGCTCATCTCTTTTGTCACCTTCTATGTGAAGCCTTCCCTCTTTTTTTAGCCAGGAAATATTAAACATCTGATATGTGCCTGACACTATACCAGGAGCTCTAGGAGCTAGTAATCACCCAGCAGTGATTAAACAAAAATGGATGCTGTCTTCATGGAGCTTACAGCCAAGTGGAGGCAGAACTATTGTTTTCATACTATTGTGACTCCTTGTCCATTTGTATGCACTTTTGCTCCCATAGTTCATCACACTCTGGAATAGTTATACTTTATATATTCTGCTAGAATATAAATTTCTCCTGGTTAGAGTGTATTACACATTTGGGTATCCTAGTCTTTCGCAGAGAGTAGACAATAAATATTGACTGAATAACTTTTATTCCTTTCTAATATTGTAAGGAAGCCATATTAATAGCTTTTTTTAAATAGCTTAATATTAGTATAAAATAGAGGAAGTGCCTTGTTTGAATTTGTTTACCAAAATAGATTTTATGTCGAAGGATTTTTCCATTTAAAATAAAGTGCTATTAATTTGTACATCAAAGGTATTTCATTTTTTGGTTAGTATAATTGCAAATTGGTCAAGATTGAGACATAGCAGATGGTAAGTTTATTTATTCAGAACAGCACCTGCAGAACATAACAACGATTTAAACAACTTTGAATACTTTCAATGCTAATTTTAATTTTTCAGATCTCTGAAAGAGAAATAAGAACAGCTTTTGAAACCAAGAAAACTCATTTAAGACATACTCTGCCTTTCAGTGTTTTTATGTGGATTTTCATTTTAGATAAAGAAGTATTTAACCTCCCTGTGCAACAGTTAGTGACTGCGCGCACGCACACCCGCCCGTCCCCCCCCCCCAAAGAAAGTAACATTTTTATTATTTATGAGGCAGTTGTTACATGTGCAGGCTATTTTCTATTAAATATCAAGCTGTTTTTCTTACAAGCTAGAGATTTTTAGGAAATCTCTAAAAAATATTTTTAATGTAGAAGTTAGTTTTCAGCCTTAATTTTCTGTATATGTTAAAAAAGAAAAGATGGCATTAAATAAATTCCGTAGACCTTCAAGTAAATGCAAGTTTTGACTGCTAAATACATTGAATATATACATTCTTTTTAAAGTGTGGTTAATCTCTTTGAGCTAAGTAATGTTTGAAAGAAATTATTTGTTAGTGTGCCATTCTAACTTAAAACTGATTTTTAAAAGGACATAGTGATTAAAGATGATTTTTATAACAAGTTGTAACATTTTGAAAGTTTTGTTTGGTAGGTTATGTAAAAGATAAATACAATGGTTCGAGCTCTTTGGGTTGTAATTACATTGCTTTGTTTTCATCAGCTGCATATAGTAGAATAAATATTTGACTGAGAATCTGTTGCTCAGAGAAGAGCATTGGACCTGATCTTTACTTGCCAGCTCTTATCGGTTGTGTGGCCGTAGCAGGTCACTTTTCTCTGCAAGCTGGTGTTTCCTTATAAATGTGAAGGTGTTCAAACCTCACAAGACTCAAATTCAAGGACTATAAAATGGTAGTCACATATACCTGAATTCTGATAATTATTCTCAATTTACTCTAAAAGGATCTCTTGTAAGAATAATTAATGTTCATAATTTCTCTCTTTTTCCCTTTCTCCCCCCTCCACCCTCTCTTTTTCCCCTCTGCCCCACTTCCCACCCTTTTCTTCCTGGCCCTTTTAAGTGGGACTTAGGTGGAAAGTAATCGATAACTTGGCAGAAATATGTGGTGTTGCAGTAGAAAGATGACTAAAAGAGAGGAGATTCTGGGACTCAGCCCTGTAAGAGTGATGATGTAGAATGTGAGTTAAGAATACCTTGGCTGCTGAATGGAGAATGAAAGAGGGAGCCAAGAGTGGAGATGATCAGGCTGTAGTAGAAGGCTCAGGAATAAGATGATGGCGGCTTTTAGGATGAAAATAGTGTAACAATGAAACGCTTGGCCTCTTTGACTCCATGTCCAAGCCTGCTTTGTTCTGGCTTTCAAGTTAATAGCGTCTACTTGGTCTTGCATATAGACATGCAGGTCATTAGAGGAATTCCTCTTGTGGCTTGAGTTTTACAAAAATAGTCTCTTATCAAAAGGTGCCTCTACCCAAGGAGTAAAGGAAGTATGTACGAAAAATAATGAATGTTTATCAAAGATTTGCAGGAACGTCCTGCAAAATCTTCCTTGGATCCCTGGTGGCCCCCAGGTGTCTATGCTTGTCAGTCATCTCTTGCCTTTCATATTTCCCCTTCCCCTGACAAAAAATAAGTCTCAACTCCGTATTTTCAGATGATGGATTGGAGGATTCGGTGTCTTGTCTTCTCAGTTGGTGCATTCTCAATCATTAAGTCTTTCCTTGCTCCAAACTCTGATATTTGGAGTTTTGGCCTTTTGATGCATTGGGGCACAGGGACTGTGTACCAGTAACAATAGCAGAGATGGAGAAAAGTCAATGAATCTGGGTTTTTTTTCCAGAGGTAGAATTGATGGAATCTATTGTTAGATTGGATATCAATTTAGGGTGAAAAAAAGGAAAGAATTATTCTTGGGTTCTGACTTGGGCAGCTAGATGGATAATGGTGCTTTATACTGTGACATGAAGTAGCTAGGTAGAGAATAGGTTTGGGATGGGGAACAAAGCTTAATTGAGAACATAAGCTTTGAGGTCAAAAGTTTGAAATGTCTCTGAGACATTCATGTGGAGATGTGTTGAGTTAGGTGCTAAGTATTGTGTATGTCAGTAGATGGAGAAAGCTTAGTAACAGATTTGAATCAGATGCTACAGCTTCTAATTTCATACGTGTTTACTTTCACAATAAGTGCCATCTTTATTTTATTTTTACTCTTCCCAGTTATACAAGGCAGTGAAACATGGAGCAGCCCCTTAATATCCTGGATGTTTGACAATTCCTTATATCCACTAATCATCATGTGCTTTTCTTTCTGCATACAGCAGTTTGCCATTTCCGTTATTGTTTTTGCTTACAGTAGAATGAGGTGAATAGGTTAAGTCTGAAGCTGTGCGTGGCATTCAAGGATCTACAACTTGGAGAAATTTACTTAGAGCAAATTTGTAACCTGCTTAAGCATTCAGTTAAGTTTTACTATGGAACAAACAAGTATTTTACTATATTATATGATGTGTTTTAAATCAATCTCTCAGTATTCCACTTTCTGTAATTAAAAATAATGATGGAAGTCTAAAAAGTTTATGCATTGCATTTTAATATAAAACCATAAAGGTACCTTGCGAGGCTTCTGGAGAAATACTGCTCTTGGAAATTACATGATTTAAGTGAATAAATTTGGTAATAATTTGGATCGTAGCTTCTTATGGTACGTTGGGTATACTTGACAGTGAACATCATGGATAACAAAACTGGATGAAAACATTTAAACAGTTAATTTCATAATATACTTTAGATTATACTAACATAACTTTATTGGGAAGAGTCTTAATAACAGTGAATGGTCATATGTCCCAGAGTTCATCAAGGGTGGGTAATCTCATTTTGTAAATGAGATTCAGTTGATAAATCTATAGATCTATATGACTAGATCGATACTTAAGTCTAAAGTCTGATGAGTAATTGAAAATATTTTTAGTGAACTTGTTTCAGGAATACAAAAGTTTAGTTTGTAAGGTCCTTTTAAACAAAATTTCAAATCATCTACAGTAAAAAGACTACCATATTTTTTCCTTATATTTGATTTAGTTTAAAAAAACCTTAAAAATGCATGCTTTCTAACATACTTTCATTTTTTTCCCTAAGTTTGGGGAGGTTCAAGAAACTTTTCTTATGAATATGGTACACTATATGGAGAAAACACAAACAAACATATGTCTGACCAGTGATCTTTAGTCTTGGGAGTCATGAACATCATTACTGTTTGAATTTATACAAACATAATTTTTAAAAATTCTAATTTTTTAAGATTCGGGTATAGCTGACATTTAACATTATATTAATTTCAGGTGTACAACATAATGATTCAATATTTTTATATATTGCAGAAATGATCACTACAATGTCTTGTTAACATCCATCACCCTACATAGTTAGAAACCTTTTTTTTCTTGTAATGAGAACTTTTAAGATCTCTCAGCAACTTTCAGATACACAATACAGTATCATTAACTATAGTTAACATGTGGTACATTATGTCCCCAGGACTTACTTATTTTATAACCAGAAATTTGTACCTGTTGACTCCCCTTACTCATTTCTTTCACCCCTCCATCCCTGCCTCTGATAACCACAATCTGTTCTCTGTATCTGTGAGCTTGTTTTTTGTTTGTTTGTTTCTTAGATTCCATGTACAAGTGAGATCGTACAGTATTTGTCTTTGATTCATTTCACTTAGCATAATGCGCCTGAGATCCATTTTTGTTGTCGCAAATGGCTGAATAATATTCCATTCTATAAATATACTATATTTTCTTTATTTATTTATCAATGGGCACCTAGGTTGTTTACATATGTTAGCTATTGTTAGTTATGCTGCAATGAATATATATGTTTTTGAGTTAGTGTTCTCATTTTCTATTTCCAGTAAATACCCAGAAGTAAAATTGCTGAATCATATGGTAGTTCTAGTTTTAAATTTTAGAGGAACCTCCACACTCATTTCCCTAGGGTCTGTACCAATTTACATTCCCATCAACAGTGCACAAGGGCTCCCTTTTCTCCACATCCTCTCTTGACATTTTTTATTCTTACCTTTTTGATAATAGCTATTCTAACAGGTATGAGGTTATATCTCATTGTGGTTTTGGTTTGCATTTCCTTGATGATTAGTGATGTTGAGCACCTTCATGTAACTGCTGGTCATCTATATGTCCTGTTTGGGAAAATGTCTCTTTAGATCTCATTTTAATCAAATTGGAGTAGCTCTTTCTTTCCTTTTTTTTTTTTTTTTTTTTGCTGTTGAGTTAAATGAGTTCTTTATAGATTTTGAATATTAATCCCTTATCAGAAATATTATTGGCAAAATATCTTCTCCCATTTGGTTGGTTGCCTTTTTGTTTTGTTGGTGGTTTCCTTTGTTGTGCAGAAGCTTTTTAGTTTGATGTAATCCTACTTGTTTATTTTTTGCTTTTCTTGCTTTTGCCGTTGGTGTCTGATGCAGAAAATCATTGCCAAGACCTGTGCTGATGTATATATACATAGTTTAACTTATTTTGTTTTTGAATGAATGCTTTGTTTCAAAACTTAATTTCATGATTCTCCTTAAGAAGGAGAATAACCGAAGTGTATTTACTTTCCTAATATTTTTTTGTTCTGTCAGCTCCTCGTGACTTTTCCTAGACCAGTTTTCTCAGAGTGTAGACAGCAGTCCAGGAGCGTCGGCATTACCTAGGAGCTGGTTAGAGATGCACTCTCGGCTGACTGCGGTGGGTCCCAGCAGCCTGCGGTTCAGCAAGCCCTCCTCCAGGTGGTTGCAGGGCGCTAAATTTAGTTTGAGAACTGCTGCTCTGGAACCGTATTTCTCAGCCTTGGCATTATAGATATTTTGGACTGGATAATTCTTGAACGCTGGGGTAGAGATGGGGCTGTCCTATGCACTGCGGGATATTTGGCAGCATTCCTGTGCTCCACCCACTTACTAGAGGCCAGTAGCACACTACACCCCACTCTCAATCATGACATTAAAAATGTCTCCAGACATTGCCAAATATTTCCTCAAGCAGGATCATCACATTTGAGAACCACTGCTCTGGAGAGAGGTGGTGTAGAGTTAATAGATAAAACTACTTTTCCTTTAGAGTAACAGTAACTGCATACTGGATCCCCAGTGTCTATCCTAGGCATTTCACATGAATTATTACTGTTATCTCAACAACCTTGTAAGATATTTTTGAAAGTGTAAAGCCTGAGCCAACCCATTTATGAAGTTTCTCATCTGTTTCACCAGCTCAGCCTTGAGAACTAGTACGTTCAGTTACTATGATGACTCATTTAGACTATATTTGGAACTATATTGTTTAAACAAAAGGAATTTGGCATATAAACAAATTAAACAGTTATTTTAACCAGTTAATTATTTCTTATATGTAAACTTAGCCATAATTGTTTCTGTGTGATGGGGATTATTTTATTTTTGTTGAGGTGACTACTAAATGGCAAATGAATCAATAGTATGCTATGATTTCAGTAGGACCAATTGTGCTTACATTTTCGGAGTAACAGGTGTCTTTTTTTTTTTTTTTTTCTTTCCTTCTTTTGCTTCCTTTCATCTCCCTCTCTAGCTTTCCTTGTGGCATTTGATCTAGTTTTGCATGTATTAATAACACTTCTGTCTCTCTTACCTTTCATTTAAATTCATCTAGTCTCTGACCGATTCCTTCATTATCTTTCTAGGGTCTGGATGGCCAGGTGAACATATTAACTCAACAGTCTAGCCAGTGTATGACCTGTTTCCAGGACCTATGTCACGTACTTTTTAACGAAGACATGGAAATTACTTTATTGAGAATTTCAGAATTTCAAGCCTCTCCTCTCCCACTCTTCTGTCCTATCTCTGTGACATTTCTGTTTACTCCATCTCTGCCTGTGCAGACCTGTCCTGATTTAGTGGCTGTCACAATGGGTTCTGGATGTCAGAATTCTCTGTATTAGTGATGTCTTTTCCTGAACCAAAGAAGTAAGTGCAGTTCAATAATAGTGCTAATTTATTATTATTCATTGCATGTCTCATTGCTTTAAAAACTATAGAAGATTCAGAAATTCTTTTATGTAAAAATAGCATTTAAATATTAAACTATGCCAGTTTTTAATTAGCATTCTGAGAGCTTCAAGATTTTAACCCAAACACTAAAAAACAGCCCATTAAAAAAAATAAATACAAAATAAGTACATTTGTTCATCTAAGATGCAGTGTGTTCAGTCAAGTACTGATTTTTATCTTCAAAGTGGCTTTCTACTTAAAAATTTCTTCCTACAGGGTCCATTTAGGATTTAGACTATTCTTGATTCCCTGGCTTTTTTGTTTGTTTGTTTGTTTTGTTTTGTTTTACACATAGTTTATTTCTATCATGAAAAGTAAATGAAAATATCTCAAAGTATTTTTAATTGGAGTTAATTTCCATAAAAGATTTAATCAACAAGATTTCACTTTGTTTCAGGTTACCATAAGCCACACTCAAAACTAAACTTCAAGATTCTGTGGCTGTTTTTCTATATCTTCTTGTTTTTGTTCCTATACATCTTAGGTTTTCTCATAGGTTTGTTAAAGGGAAAAGCTTTACATTAAGAAGTTTTCATCCCAATATTTTTATCTGTCAAATTAATGATGTTACACTCAAAGAATGTTATTATACACTCAAAAACAGACTGTGTAAGACTCAGATATTTTGAATTGTAAGTGAATAAGTTGAGAAATATGGGTAGAATAATTTCAAATTTTAATAATTTCTTTTTATTGTTAGAATTCCTGGAAATCCTGATTAAATTTTTGTGCCTTATAGAATACATTTTGTGTATCACTTATCACTAAGTAATATTTAGCTCAAAATAAACTCAAAGTGTAGTTTATAAAATATTCAGTGGGCCCTATTTTTTGAGGTATGTGTATAATTTTAAGAATCAACTTTGTTTTGGCAATGAATGAGTTGTTAAAATAACACCTCAATAATCGTAGTGGCTAAATTTTGAACTATGATATTTCAGTTTCACTCATCATTGTCCTTGTATTCCTTTTTTTAAAAATATACTTTATTGATTATGCTGTTACGGTTGTCCCAATTTCTTTTCCCTTTGTTCCCCTCCACCTAATGACCCCCCTCCAGTTGTTCCCCCCCCTTAGTCCATGCCCATTGGTTGTGCATATAGTTCTTCTCAACATCTTCCTATCTACTCTACTTCCTCCTACTATGCTTCTTAATTCCTGTACCAGCTCCTGCCTTTCCCCCCTTTCCCCTCCCAGCTGACCTCCCCCCATAATTTCCCCCATGCCTATAATTCTTTTCCTACTCTCGTTGCCTACTTAGTTTGCCTTTGTTTTGATTCCCTAGCTTCTGTTGTTGGTTGTTGTGATACAGTTTTCATTTTAATGTTCATAGTTTTGATCCTCTTTCTCCTAAACAAGTCCCTTTAACATCTCATATAACAGTGGTTTGGATCTAATGAACTCCTTCAGTTTTACTTTGTCCTGGAAGCACTTTCTCTGCCCTTCTATCCTGAATGACAGCTTCGCTGAATAGAGTAATCATGGTTGTAGGTTTTTGCTTTTCATTACTTTGAATATTTCTTGCCAGTCCCTTCTTGCCTGCAGAGTTTCTCTTGAGAAATCAGCTGATAATCTTATCGGGACCCCTTTGTACGTAATTCTCTTCTTCTCTTGCTGCTTTTAAGATTCTCTCTTTATCCTTAATTTTTGACATTTTGATTATAATGTATCTTGGTGGGGTTCTCCCTGGGTCCAGTTCTTTTTGGAGCTCTCTGTGCTTCCTGGACCTGTAAGTCTATGTCCTTCCCCAAGTTAGGCAAGTTCTGCTTCATTATTTTTTCACATACTTTTTCAATTTCTAGTTCTTCTTCTTAACCTTCTGGCAACCCGATGATTCAGATGTTGGCCCGCTTATAGCTGTCCCATAGGTTTCTGAGCCTTTCTTCATTTTCCTCACTTTTCATTCCTCTTTCTGCACTGGTTGACTGTTTGTTCCTTCCCTATGTTCTGACTTGTTGATTTGATCCCTGGTTTTCTTTCCCTCACCACTAGTTTTGTATGTGTTTTCATTCATTTCAGCAGGACCAGCCTTCATTCCTTCCCCGTCTTAGTTAAGATCTGATGTTGGGTCTGTAAGCATTCGTATAAAGCTCTGAACTGAGCCTCAGAAAGATTTCCTATCTGCTGATCCATTAGATTAGATATTTGCTGGCTGGTCAGCTGTATTACCAGGATCTCTATCATGATCTCTGCCATTCTGACAGTTTTGTGTTTACCTTTGCTTCCTGGGCGGGGCTAATTCACACCTCCTGCACTATAGGGGGTGGAGCTCCGTGCACTTGTCACTACCAGGCAACCCTTCTCACCACACTGTGGTGTTTTGTGTGGGGGCAGGGGTCCAAGATGGATTCCTGCCGTTACTCTCCGCTGAGAGACCGAGATCCTCCTCCTCCGTCCCCACGCCCTCCAGCCCTCACAGTTCAAGGCAATTGGGGTCTGCCTTCCCCAGCGTTGGAATTGCAAGCTGACAGGCTTGGTCTGTAGCTGGGAGTGCTCCCCAGGTGCTTCTCGCCTCCCCTTAAATATGGGTGTCTGTGTTTGCCGTCACTGCAGCTGCCACCACCAGCACAGCTTGACCTTTCCGCCCCGGCTTCGCCCCTCCTACCCGTTCTGAGGAGCACCGCTTCTTTATAACTTCATACGTTGGACTTCCATGTAGCTTTATTTTCTGGAACTTCTGGTTATTTCTGGTTTTCCTTCTCAGTTGTGGAGGGAGATGGAGCTTGTCAGTCTAGGCCTCCATCTTGGCCAGAAGTTTGTCCTTGTATTCTTTTAAGAGGTAGTTCCTAATTGAGTGTTATTTTCAGTTGGTTATCATAGTGCGTTTTCCCTGGTTCTCATTGAAAAATTATGACTTAGCCCTGGCTGGTGTGGCTCAGTGATTGAGCGCTGGCCTGTGAACCAAAGGGTTGCCAGTTTGATTCCCAGTCAGGGAACATGCCTGGGTTGCAGGCCAGCTCCCCATTTGGGGGCACACAAGAGGCAACCACACATTGATGTTTCTCTCCCTCTTTTCCCTCCCTTCCCCTCTCTCTAAAAATAAATAAAATCATTTTTTTAAAGAATCAAGAGTTTAAAAAAAAATGACTTAGTGAAGGTGTTGAAGCAAATATTATTTCTGCAGCAGTGACTGCTAACTGTTCAGTTTTGTCATGTATAATGCCAAAGAAGATGAAATTAGTTAAATTACTGTGGTCACTAAAACATTACTTTTTTTCCCACCTTTTAAGTTCCTCTAGCTGGGCCAGTAATCAAATTAACTGAGACAGGTTAACAGAAGTTTATTACATGAATGTACAATTAGGGATGCCATATAAAAATGAAACCCCCCCAAATGCATTGGTCAGTTGAGGTTTATATGCCACTATGGACAAAGGAGGAAAGGGGCAGGGGTCTGAGATTTCAAAGGAACAGGCGATTTACGGGTAGCCAAGGGAGAGCAGGACCATGGTGGCAGATGGATTCTTGCTGGGCAACCCAGAACCAATGGGACATGGGAGTGAGCATCTAGCAACTAGGCCACTGCCTGGAGCCTGCCTGTCTAATGGTATAAGGTGCTAAGTTGTTTTTCCTGCACCTGGCCTTGCCATCTGAATCTCTTGGGCAGGAAAGGAAAGGGAGTCAAAGGTTCTTTCTGAGTCTTGTTTCTTAATAACCAGTTTAAAATTAATATCCCAAAAGGCAAAGTTTGGGGATGGCAAAACTTGGGTTTCCCTCGCTATTATACCTAACACTACCATGAATTTTGAAGTATAAAACTGGAATTTTTGATAATATGAACACTCCATTCATTAATGGTTTCCCAGATTCTTGTTAATCATAGGTTATTGAATTGACTGAACTTGGAGCTTTACCAAGCAAGTAGTGTTTTTATTTATAGAAATGGAACTAAAAGTGTTCTGTGTTATGGTAGCATCCCTGGAGGTCTGCTGGCTCAATGACCTCAGGCACATCATCTACCTGCTTTGAATTGCAGTTTCCGCCTATATAAAACACTGTGAAAATCAATGTAAAACTCATACTGGGTTTTAAAAATGGCTAAATTCTGTTAGGTATGTTATTGTTAATGAAAATGATCTCTGAGGTCCTATTACAATCAGAATCCATGACTTTTTACTCTAGCATCACATCACTGTTGTTCTGTTTAGTAGCACTTGTTTACCAGCCTAACCTTTAACATGCTTTTTAGTGTCTGTCATTTAGTCACCTGCATTTGAGAACATGGGGGGCAGGTTGGGGAGGACTTCAACCATCAAGCACTACTAATTTCAAGATTTAGGACCAATTAGACCTGTTAAAACTTGGGATAATTTTATATATGTCAATTTGGTTTCCCCCGCTACATATTGAGTGAAGGAAAAAGCCTGCTGTGTATGTTTTATTTTATTTTATTTTTTAATTCTTTAGACCTCTCAGTACTCAATTCAGTATGTAATAGGAGCATAATGTTTGATAGATTTAACTGTGTGCAGATCCTATAAAGTAAAAACTTGTTTGAGCACACTTTTCCTTCTGTGAGCTGTTTTATTCTTTCTTTTTGCTTCCTTGCCCAGAATTAAACTGGGTATTCATAATATGAACTGTTCGCAAATTGGGAACTTTTTAAAAAGAGCTATTTTTCCTGTAGCCACCACAGACAGGTTAGATGGAGTTGAAATAGAACAGAATTTACCTGGAATTATATTACACTTATTAAATTTCTGTGATGTACCAGACATGGATACTTTTATGTACATTATCTCAGTGATTCCTCAGAATCAGATAAACATTATCAACTTTGAAAATGAGCTCACAGAGCTAGTAGGAGGTGGGATCAGGACTTGAACGTAGAACTCTGATTCAAAAGTGAGAGTATATTTTTTACATCTGCAGGTTGTTAACTCTGGCTACGTATTAGAATTTTCTTGGAGCTTCCCAAAACACAGTTGCCAGGGAATCTAAAATAATTGGTCTAGAGTAGGAACCTGACATTAGTATTTTTTTAAAGCTCTTCAAGGTGATCTAAGTGAGCGCCTAATGCTGAAAAATGTTGCATTACTTACTGCATTTCCAGTGACCACTGGTGCCTCCAGTCTTTTTAAAAGGATTTTATTTGTCAATGAATAATTATTAGTAGGATTTCTCATTTACATTTTCTCATCAGAAGTGTGAGTGATTTGTATTAGTAGAGACAATATCCTGTGCAGAAAACTGTAAAGACATAGTGAACGTAGTGGAATATCTATTTCTCTGTCAACCTTTCAAAAACTAGAATAGATTTTTGTTTTTGTCTTGTGACTTTGGAGTGCTCTCTGAGTGAGTGAAAATGAGCTTGACTATTCCTTACATTTGTTTCTGCCTGACTAAATTAAGGGAAGTGATAAGCTGTAATTTAGCTTAAGTGGAAAAACATTTTCTCAATTTACACTAGTAGTTTTGAATGGTAATAAATCAGACTATTGGTTATAAATCTATAGGTAATTTACACAGGAATACATTAGTTAATTAGTCTTGGCCTGCCAATGTCCTTCAGCTATGTAAATCTTTTTTTGGCAAACGTGATACTTTTTACAGATTGTCTTATAGAGTAAGTGAAGACTACAGTATAATTTAAAATAATCCTTTTTTTATTGTTAACATGAGCACATAGAATAAGCTGGGTTGTTTTTTGTTGTTTTACACTGTGAAATTTTTGAATTCTGAATCTCTTTTATGTTCTTACTAGCCCAATTTCAAAATAAAATTGAAATAAACTTTTCTTAATTGTTGGAATACAGTAATTGAATTCTGTCTACTTAAAAAATAAAGTCAGTTGTTGGATTGACTATTGGAATACATTAAAGATGTAACTTGCAGTAATGGTTTTTTCAGTGTTTTTATTTTTATTTTATTTTTTTGCATTTCATCACATACTAGTAATGAATGCATCTCCCAGATACATGCAACCTGCACTGTAATTTTTTATTTTTTTTACTGCATCCTCCGCAGGGTAAATGGCAGCAAACCCAGACAGTGTGGCTTCAGAGTGGCTTTTTCCACTATGCTGTGCGGTGCTACATTTGGGACTATTTCTTCTTTTCCCCATTTGCCTAAATCAGTCATTCATTTATTTGGTCATATAACACAAGTTCATTGAACATGTACATTGTGCCAGGAACTTAATAGGACTAAAAACAAATACCTTGTCCTCATGCAACTTATATTTTAATTTGGAGAGAGAAACAGTTAATAATTAAACAATACAGTAATTTTAAATAATTATAAGTATTTAGAAGAAAATAGAATAATGCTTTAGCTGGAATTATGAGGGAAATCTGAGGAGGTGACACTTTCGAAGACGAATGATGAGAAAGAAGCGGCTATGTGAAGATTAGAAAAGTAGGGACTTCAAGCTGCTAAAACTGTGATAGGGCAGTGAACTTGGTATTTTCTAGGGACAGAACAGAAAAACAGGGTGACTTGGAGCTTAGTAAGCAAGCAGATTGGTAGGCAGTGGGATCTGAAATGAACGTAGGAAACACTGCATTCCAAGAGGATGAGAGGCAGCTAAGAAGAACCTGCTTCCTGGCATGAAAATACTTTATTACTGACACTGGTTGCTTGTGTGAGATTTTGGACAGGGAACAATGTGCCCCAGTTGCGGGCAATAGGAGGTGCAGTAGATTGTTTTTTTAAATCATGATTTTAGTACTAAACTTTAAATAACCATATTGTTAAAGTACATCATAAAGCATTATTCCTTAGGACCCATTAGAAAAGTGTTTGGAAATATATTCATACAATATAATTCAATTAGTGTTTTAAAAACACATTCTGGATGCTGTGTAGCAGAGATACAAGTGGAAGGGCAGAGACCAATTAGGAGGCTGCGCAGTGGTTCAGTTGAGAGATGAAAGTTGTAGTAGTGAATGCAGAGAGAATTGATTGCACTCTAAATATATATATATTGATTACTCTCCTTGATGCCAGTTTTCCAGATTTACAGCACCACTTCTGTAGGGAAAAGGAGTAAATAAATGTTTTATTCTGAAACTGATAGTCCATGTCAAAATTTTCCTGGGGTGTAGGTTTAATTTCTCTTTTGAGTCACTCAAACAGCCAGTTCCCCAGGGGGCAGTCCTACTCCAAGATGAGTGTTTATGAACAGGATGTAGGGATTAGCCTTCTCCAGGATTGGCACTCCTCCCGGCCTTAATGCTGATTCTGCCTACTTCTGTTTTCATGATGAATTTTCAGGGGGCCTTGAAGCCTTTCAAGGCATCTTTGCTTTGGTTAGGGTCTCCTCAAAGATATATCTTCCTGTAACCTTAAACCTCAAACAGAAGGGCTTATAGAATATGTACGAGTGCAGTTCTGTAGAGCAGCATCTAAGCACCAGTGGATGTGCTGTCAGAGAGAATGCTTCTTGCCATGGTTCAGCCTCACCGTCCTATTAACATAAGGTTCTCTTCATTTGATTTGACTCAGAAGACAAGTGAGTGTCAAGATATAGGTCACCTTTTAAACGTACCTGCATTAGGCACCTGACCAGTACTTACTATTTCTTTTTTTCCTTCCTATTTTGCTTTTCAACGATATTTAGCATATTACATATGAAGAAACTAATCCAGATAGGCCTGTAGTTGGATATACTGCCTGTTACATATTTTGAAAGCTTCAGGTCAAAATCCTATGTATATTACACAACTACTTGCAGTGATTTGAATAATGTTGATAAATGCAAATTTTGTGAAGAGGGCGTTCCCTTCATTGTAATTTTCAACCATTTGCTTTTCTCTTAAAAGAAAAGCTTCAAGTTTGTTTTTTATGTGCTATCATGATCTGATACTTTTGGGGTGTTGTAAATCTGTTCTTTATGACATCACAGACTTTAAAAGCAGAAAGTGGATAGTGTTTGCATGTGGAGGCCATTTTACCCCTGATCTATAGTTTGAGGGTTTCAGCCAGTGACAAGACATTACTGAATGTGGCTAAGTAGCAGTTCTATACATGTCCTCTATGTCACCTATCCGTTATTTGGGGTGTGAGAATGTTAAAAATTCTTTTACCCTCAGTTCTTATCTCATAAAACTCAAGGGAAAGGATAGATACATCCTTTAAAATCGCCACTTTTTTCCTTCAGTTTTTTCCAGGTGAGGAATAAAGAATAACATGTAATCAATTTTATTTTTTTATATACTTCTTAGAGAGATCTTTGATTTAAATTTTTCTTCTGGATTTTTTTTAAAACTTCCAAGACCAGTATGAAAGCTTAATCAATAGAGAGTGAGAAAAATTTGGTGTCCACCAGAGTTTCAAAGAATTCCCTTTTTAATATCTTTTTATTTTAAATAATTAACTTTTTATAGGACAGTCCTTCAATTTTGTTATCCTTGATATGGTAGCCTTCCTAAATCAATGTCAAGTTTAAAAAATAGAAACCAACTCATTAGTCACATTATTAATAGCTCTGACAAGAAGTAGAAGTGTGTAAGCTCTCTTCTTCCATTTTTTGAATATGTTAAGTTGCTGATAGTTTTAATTTTCTCCTTCTTAGTTTTTTGTTTATTGTTTTAGAATTAGAACTAGATTAATTTGAAAGTTGTTGAAATTGATGTATATTTACCTACGTTTATAGGTAAAAAATGAACAACTAAAACCATCATGCTGCTTTTACTTGTCAGTACTGTTCTATGACTAATAAATAACCAATTTAAATTATTGACTAGGGGATAGAAGAGATACTAATGTTACAAAATCCAGTGTGAAAGACATTTGGTTATACATTCCAATTCAACACTGATTTTGTTTTAATTCCTTCTGTTTGTGTCTTTCTTGTTAATAACTTTGACTTATAAAAGATTATTCTTGGTTAGAGTATTTTTTTTTTGTACTTGTTGAGGAAATGCCTACTTTTATATGTAAGAACATAACATTTTTATAAGAAGATTAAAAGCTAATATTAATTAATACAGACTTTTTATTAAGTCTTTAGTCCTTTTAAACATAGTTGTATCAGACTGGATTCAGTCTAGAGATACAAACCACACAGAGAGTTAAACAGGGTAAGTTTTATATAATGATATATTAAACCCTGATAAAATAGTTACAAAAATATCACTGTATATGGTACCTTATGGCCAGGAGAGGGAGATCACATTTACAAAGAGCCCCTTTCCAAGGATGGGTTTAGAACTTGTTGGAGAAGGTCAAGTTCACTCCACTGGATTATTAGGAAAATTTACTATTTTGCCCTGATAAGAGTTGGTCTGTAGTCACTGGGCAATTGGGACAATGTGGACTGTAGGCCACCAGTACCAGGTGTCATGGGTGTTGAGAGCAAGTGGTAGCTCTGTGGGAAACCACAGGCAAGCCACTTCTCTGGGCCTCTATAGGAAATAAGGTTGCTGAAAAGGACAAGAGGCCTTCAGTATCCCTATACAGTCAGGAGCCCCTTATCCTGCATTGTCCTTTCAGCATCTTTATACTGAGAAAGCTTAATGTGCTTGTCACAATAGAGATGCTTAAAGAAATTGTGGCAGCACATATACTGAAGGGTGAATTTGAAGTTGAGTCGTTAAATTGATAATGTGCACAATAATGCTTTTTCCAGGTGTTTTTGTTTTTGTTTTTTTGCCACATAGGTATGTAAAAACTTTTACTAATAACCTTTCTGTACTTTTTATTGTATGTTTCTATTTGATTTTCTTCCCTGTTGACACTTTGAGTCAGGTAATTTTTGGTTGTTTGGAGATGTCCTATGCATTGTATGGTGTTTAGCAGCACCCCCAGATGATAGTAACACACACGTATGTAATTGCGACAACCAAAAATGTCTCCAGACCTACTGGAGAACAAAGTCTTATCTGGTTAAGAACCACTGCCTTAGTCCACGTTTTCTTTCTTTCTTCTTTTTTTTTTTTTTTGCCTGTTAGAAACAGTATAAATCTTTCATTTTATGAAGTTTTCCTTGTGATTTTTAACAAGTTTTATTTTAATAAAGAGAGTGTCTTATATAATTACAAAAATTTTATTTTTAGAAGAGACATTAGAAGCTATGCAGTCTAACACCTTGATTTCATCTGTAAGTGAATCAGGGTAGACTTTTCAGTTATTTGTTTCTGATCACCTAGCTATTTAGTTGCAGACCTAGGATTAGAACCCAGAACTTACAATGAAAAGTTTTATACATAATATTGTTATTCATTTTTTGACTCTAGAACATATATTATGCATTGTAGCCAGGTGCTAGAGATCATTAATGATGAGGCAGTGAGTAAGAAAGCATTGAAAGAATAATTGATTCATATATGAAAGAATTGTGGTCAGACAGGCTCTTCTTAATATTAAGATGCAGTTTTGTGGTTGCAACTGTTGAAACGGTTGTTGACTTTGAATCAGAAGACCAAGAGTCTGGTCTTGTTTCTGAATTAAATTCATAACAATCTGGACCTTAGTTGTCATTTGTGAAATTGTACTAAACAGTTGGATTCTAAATTCCCTGTCCTACCGGTTTTAGTGTATCAGCCTTTCCCCAGCTTGGAGTGGAGGATGAGTATAGAGAAGGCCTAGAGCCACAGTCTTCTACGACAGGGGTATAAAAAGAAACAATTAAACTTTATTTTATATGATTTTGATGGCCTAAGGAGAATGGATAGATTGCCAGGTAATTGGATTTAGGCAGATCTAGTATTGTAGTAGCAAATGTGCTTTAATACCAAATTGATCTGAAATTCTGGAGCTGTTCTATGCTTTACAGAGATTTGATTCTGAGAAAAAAATAATTTATTTTAAGGTAGAATTCTGGGTGAGTTAAGGAGTTATAAAACAATGCACAGAATGGGGAAAAATATTTGCTTATCTTTTATCAGATAAAGGATTTATATCCAGAATACATAAGGAACTCTTATACACTAATAAAAAGGGGGAGGGGCAGAAGACTTGATAGACAGTGCTCCCAGAAGATATATAAATGACCAGTAATAAAATGACAAGATGCTCAGTATAATTAATCCTTGGGAAATGAAATCAAAACCCTAACGAGATAACCACGTCACACCCACTAGGGATGACTATAATAGAAAAGATGGACAATAACAGGTGTTGGCATGGATGTGGACAAATTGGAACCTTTATTCATTTCTGATAGGAATGTAAATTGGTGCTGCTTCTTTGAAAAACACTTTGGCAATTCCCCAAGACATAATTACCATATGGCAGTTAAACAGTTACCATATAACTCAACTATTCCACTCCTAGGTATATATACAAAATGTGCATCCACACAAGAACTTATACATGAATGTTCATAGTAACAAGTGGAAACAACCCAAGTGTTCCATGAACTGATGAATGGGTAAACAAAATGTGATATCTCCATGCAATTAAATACTATTTGGCCATAAAAACTAATCAAGTTCTGATACATGCTACAGCATGACTGAAACTTGAAAATGTAGTCTGAAAAAGAGAGAGAGAACAGATGCAAAAGGCCACATATTGTATGATTCTATTTATATGACATTTCTGGAATAGGGTTGAGATTAGTGATTTCCAGGGGGTGGAGGAGGGGGAAAGGAAGTAACTATTAATGGGTACAGATTTCGGGTACAGATTTCATTTGAGGATGATTCAAATATTCTGAAATTAGGTGTTGGCAGTGGTTGCTCAACTCTGAATACACTTAAAAAGCATCCAGTTGTTCATTTTAAAAGGATGAATTTTATGGTATGTGAAGTGGGTTTTTAAAAAAATTAAACCTGAAAAAATTTTTAAAAGGTGTTTAAGCAGTCAGTTGATATTTGTTCACATTTCTTTCAAAGCATTTCCTGTAATTTTATCTGGGGTGTTTTTTGTTTCTTTTGTTTTTTGCTAT
This sequence comes from Furipterus horrens, assembly GCF_987537825.1. Lineage (NCBI taxonomy): Eukaryota > Metazoa > Chordata > Mammalia > Chiroptera > Furipteridae > Furipterus > Furipterus horrens. The sequence continues at coordinate 147,404,029 of NW_028327176.1, read as the reverse complement.
TTAATATTTACTGTGTTTGTTACTTTACTTTGTTTCTTTAAGCAAATTCTGGTTAAAATTTAGGGCACTTGAAACTGTTTCCTTTATAGTTTAGACAGTAGGAGTAGAATAAAGGAAATCAAGACATTCATCCCTGTCTGGTGTTTTTTGCCTTGATAACACATGTAGTCATAATCTGTTTAGGTTTTCTCTTATGAGAAAAAAATGTCTGTGAATTATCTAGGAAGAAGAAGCAATAATGTAAAATTAATTTTTTTCTTGCTTTATATTTAGTTAAAGAAGCATAAGTTTAAGAAAAAAAACAGCATACAAGTGTTGCCCTTTCAAGAACTTCTGAGAGGTAGAAGTTTAACAGTTTTCATCTCTTCATGTGAAGTATTAAATTAAAATGTTCATTATTAATAATTTATCATTACAGACAGATTTGACCAGTTTTGGGCCATCAATCGGAAACTCATGGAATATCCTGCAGAAGAAAGTGGATTTCGTTACATCCCTTTTAGAATATATCAGGTAGGAAGTTACATTTTTTAACAGTAACAACTTATGAAAGCCTCAGACATCATCCTTCCTGAAGCACTCTAGTCCAAAGCTCTTTGTTTGCATAGTAACTGAATAGTATTTCTTATGCTTTCCAGATTTCTTTGTTTTGGTGGCAATCAAATGAGAGACTGCACTGAAATCTTTGTCTCATATGCAGTTCATCCTCATTATTCACAATCTGTATTTGCATATTTGCCTGCTTGCTAAAATTCATTTATAACCCCGAAGTCAGTACTCAACAGCGTTATCATGGACATGTGCAGAGGGGACGAAAAATTTGGTTTGCCCAAGGCACACAATCTCAGCTTTGCTGTTCCCTTGTTTCTTCTCTCGTACTGTGAACAAGTGACTTTTCTCAGTCTACATAGTGCTACATTTTTCACATTTTTTTGCTTTTTGTTGGCGATTTTGATACTAAAAATAGTTCCCTAGCATAGTGCTTTAGTGCTGTCTTTACACAGAAATACACATAAAACAAAGCTATATATATTGATCACTTGAAGAACATGTGACCAGAGGTTTACAGTAACTCAACCTTGTTTTTCCCCTAGGAGCAGTGGTTCAGTATTGCTAATTCAGTGTTTATAGTGACTGTAAATAAGTATCAGAAATAAGAATCAAATCTTCATTGTTGTGGAACAAAATATGTGATAGGTGCTTCTTACAGAACCCTTTCATAAGGTAAATGTAAGAACGGTGTTGCTCAGAGTACCACAAGGAGGCAGCGAGCAGAGAAAAAGAAGTTTATTGAGGGAACTAGCAAATGGAGAGGAAGCCATGCTGCAAATGGCCCGATTCCGGGGTCCTAGGGAAGAAGGGGCTGTTTTATAGGGGGAAGAAAAAAGAAACTATTGAATTCAGTTGTTATCTCACAGCTGCGAGTCTTGGGCTCATCAAGGCCAAATGGAGCTCAGGTTGATGTACCCCATTATCATGGGAAACTCCCAGGCAGCTGCAGGTGGGCAGGGAGAGGGGGGGATGGCATGGAAACCAAGGCTGTCAGTAAAGAAACTCAATGTTTCTGTAGAGTACTTTAAAAGTCCTATGTGTTTCTCATATAGCAAATAGTAAATATTTGTTGAATAAAAGCAAGTTACCTATTATGAAAAAACAGTTAAGAATAGGTATTAGAAACATATCTAAAATATAAACACTAATCTAGCCAAACTTCCATTCAAACTCAAAAGGTGGTGTCATCACTTGTTGTTGTAGCCATTTTCAGTATCTCACAGTCTTTATTCATAGTTATTTTGATAGTTATTTAAAAATCTTTTGTAGAGCTATTATATAGAGGAAACAAATTGGCTAATTGAAAGCAAGTAAACAAAAATCCCAGTGTAGTCAAAGAATGAGAAGTATTTCTGACTTAAGGTCACTTTTCATTGATTTCATTAATGTAATGACAGATAGAATATTTTTAGTTCATAGATTCATCAAATGAGAAAAATGCCCAATGGAATAAGACCAGATTATCTAATTAGCCACACTCCTCTGCTTCCTTTTTTAATAGTAAAATAACATTTTAATTCTACAAGTATTTGTTAAGCACAATTATTACACAGTGGGTTTGGAAATAGTGTAGTTTATTTATACTTGTATCATGAAGAATCTGAGGCATTTTATAAAGAATAAAATAGAAACTCATCATGAAATTACATAAACTGAATAAGTGAGACCCTCAAATTTATTAAAATTGACCTGCAAATTTGACCTCAAACTTTTTGTAACCTACTAGGTTGTCAGGGAAAGTTAAACTTTCTTGGTCATTACATAAGAAAGAAATTTCATTTAGATGGGGTGAGGTAATATCCTTTATACCTTACCTACAGTAAAAAAAAATAATAGTTTCTGTAATGCTGCTTGTCCTAAAGTGTCACTCAGTGATAAGTAGAAGACAGTGTATCATAAACCATGGATCATCCACAGTAAAATAAAAACAATCAGTGAAGTATTGGGATGGCTAAGACAGGAAAGATTTTTAGGTTATTTTATGGAAGAATGTGTCTATCAAATAGGAAGGAAAATAATTGATGGCTCATGACAGTTGAGGATTAGAATTAACCAGTAAAGGTTAACCCAAAACAGAGGAGAGGTGTGCAGAGAACTCTTAAGAAAGAAGGAGAAAATTTGTTCCTGCTCGTATGGGACAGTCTCAGTCTTATTTGTATACCAAGGAATAAAGCCATCTGTCGAGAAGAGGAGTCTAACCGTTTTGACAATTATTCTGCATTAAAAAAAAAACATATTCAAGAAAGACTGCAGGAAGCTTAGTTGTTTGTACTGAGAAAATAAGTATCTCACATTAGATGACTCCTCACCACCTTCTTTTATTTCTTGAAAGGAGCTTTAGGAGTAGTTTTACAGAACTGGATTCAGTAGTGTTATGCTTTAGTTATTCCACAGAGAAAAGCCAAATTAGAGTCAGACTATGGACTGGGTATAATATTTATAATGGGTAAGATTTTTTTATGTAGTCTATAAATCTCATAGGGATTTCTTCACCATCATTGACATAAATAATGGTGATTAAAATATGGGTTAAAAACAACAGGATATCATAGAATTTTAGAGTAGTCCTTAAGTTTTCTGAGTGGATTTCAATTTTTTTTTAAGCCACAACCCGCATTGGTTCTGAGCTTAGAAGGGGTAGGTGGATGGGGACCATTGGGGTTGACTCATATGTCTTGACTCTCCTCTTGGGGCCAGTAGTTGTAGTAGTTGTAGCGTTGACTGTGGCAATTCTAAAGCACAGTCTGAAAATTACCTCTCTCTCTAGGTCTGTACAGGTTCAGTGCTTTGCCCAAGTTAGATAGTTCTTGATCTAGTTAGTACCTTGGATATACTAATAGCCTCAACATGCTAGTAACATATTTGAGATAAGGTCAGCTGTTTTGTTAAATATCTATGTAGTAGGAGTTAGCACAGGGTTTTGCACACTGCAAGTGCTTCCTGAGTACTTATTTAATTGAATCCTGGGGTACTGAAAGTGTCGAGGATCACAAAATTTTAAAGATGAAAAAAAGACTGTATAGTTCAAATAATTCAAAACTGGAAAAGCTAGCAGGAGTTCCTTGATTTTAGATGTATGGTGGTTTTAACACTTTCAAAATAAACTAAAATCATGGGAGAAGAATAGGAACAAGTGGAAAGGAGCTATTTGGAAGGGTTGCCTAAAAAACAGTGCATCATCAGGATCACAATTTTGCTTTAGTCATTTAATTTTGACCTCTTTTTTGCTTCGGTATCCTAGTTTGACAGTTTGTAACTACATACAAACCTCACTGAGTTCAGAAAATTATAAAATACTGGAGACAAAAAGAATAAAGCAATTGCCCGTGGAAAAACAATTGTTTCCTAGGAAGAGCACTGAACTAGAAGGAGGCCCCTGAGATTTTGTGGGAGGCCTGACATATTCATAGGTGTTACTCAGTCTCGTTAGGCCTGTTTCCTCATTCATAAAATGAAAGGGGTGTGACTGAGTGAATTTATACATCTGGTTGCCGTTGTTCTTTAAAGAATCCATATGACCAGTTTATATCATTGTATCAGTGACACTTTTATTTTTTAAAACATTTAAACTTTTGTTTTCAGAGCAGAGTCATCATTTTTACAAAAGTCCTTTTCTTTTTTTTAAAGTACATTTTATTGATTATGCTATTACAGTTGTCCTAATTTCTTTCCCTTTGCTCCCCTCCCCCCAGCAACCCCTGCCCCCTTAGTTTATGTCCATGGGTTGTGCATATGAGTTCTTTGGCTTTACCATTTCCTGTACTGTTCTTAACATTCCCCTGTCTATTCTGCACCCTCCTACTATATGCTTCTTAATCCCTGCACCATTCCCCCTCTACTCCCCCTTCCTCCTCCCAGCTGATAACCGTCCAAATGATCCCCATACCTATGATTCTGTCCCCACTTTGGTTGTCTGCTTAGTTTGTTTTTGTTTTTATTTTTTAGATTTCATTGTTGATAGTTGTGAGTTTGTTGTCATTTTAGTGTTCATAGTTTTGATCTTCTTCTTTTTCTTAAATAAGTCCCTTTAACATTTCATATAATAAGGGCTTGGTGATGATGTACTCCTTTAGCTTTACCTTGTCTGGGAAGCACTTTCTCTGCCCTTCCATTCTAAGTGATAGCTCTGTTGGATAGAGTAATTTTGGTTGTAGGTCCTTGCTTTTCATCACTTTAAATACTTCTTGCCATCCCTTCTTGCTTGAAAGTTTCTTTTGAGAAATCAGCTCATAGTCTTATAGGTGTCCCTTTGTAGGTAACTCTCTTCTCTCCTCTTGCTGCTTTTGAGATTCTTTGTTTATTTATAACCTTTAGCATTTTATTTTATTTTGTTTTATTTTATTTTTTTAATTGCTTTTCAATTATAGTTGTCCCATTTTTTCCCCCATTGCCCCCCCCAGCCCACCCCTTCTCCCACAGTCATTTCTCACCCCATTGTCCATGTCCATAGTATTATAATTATGATATGTCTTGGTATGGTCCTCTTTGGGTCCACCTTATTTGGGATTTACTGTGCTTCTTGGACTTGAATGTCTATTTCCTTTGCCAAATTAGGGACGTTTTCCCTCATTTTTTCATATAAGTTTTCAATTTCTTGCTCTTCCTCTTTTCTTTCTGGCACCCCTATGATTTGGATGTTGGCATGTTTAAAGTTGTCCCAGAGGTTCCTAAGCCTCTCCTTTTTTCAATGCCTCCTTTACTGGTTGGCTGTTTATTTCTTCCTTATGTTCAAATTCATTGATTTGAACCCTGTCTTCCTTCCCTTCACCACTGGTTTCTTATGGGTTTGCCTTCATTTCTTCTCTTATGCGTTTGTTGTGTTTAACCCTGTCTGTCAGGTCTGTGAACATCATTATCACCAATGTTTTGAACTGTGCATCTGTTAGGTTGGCTATCTCCTCATCGCTCAGTTTTCCCACTGGCACTGGAACCTCAATCTGCCCCCCCTTTTGGGCCATACATCTCTGGGTCCTTAACTTGGTAGCTTTCTGTGTTTGCTTCTGTGTCTTAGGTAGAGCTGTCGCACCTCTTGCGTTGTAAGGGGAGGAGCCCTAGGTATTCATCAGTGCGGGACAACCTGTTTCACCACATTGTGGAGCTGTATGTGGGGGAGGGGTCTGAGAAGGAACAGTGCCACTTGCTCAGCACTCACCCCTTTTCCAGGCACTTCTACCACTTCCCGTACTAAACAAGCTGACTCTATTTAGAGACTGGCAGTTTCTTCTTCCACCCCAGCCCCCACTGGTTTTCACAGTCAGAAGCAATGTGGCTATTTTCCCTCTGGGCTGGAACTGTGACCTACATGGTCTGGCCTAGGGCTGGGATCGCTTCCCAGGTTTCCTTCCCTACTTTTAAAATGTATAACTGCGCCTTTGGCTACAGTCACAACCCCTGCGCCGCTGCAGCTGCGGCCGCCACACCACATCCTCTCTGCCCTGGCTCCACCCCTCCTCCCTGTTTGGCTGAGTATTTCTTCATTTGTTGAATTTCCATGTAGTTTGATTTTCTGGAAACAACTGCTGGTTTTTGTTGTTTTTTTTGTTTGTTTGTTTGTTTGTTTTTTTAGTTTTGGGGTTGTAAATTTCTTCTTAGTTGTGAGGGAGATGCAGCATGTCTACCTACACTTCCATCCTGGCCAGAAGTAGGAGTCCTTTTCTTTATGGCACTGTTTGACTGAAGTCCTTATGGTGCCATATGACTTTTAATCACTTCTGAAAAATGATATTTATACTTTTCAGGTGGTTCATCTTTTTATAAAGGCAGAGTTATTGTTTTGTTCATGCTGTGTGTCCAGAGTCTAAAAAGCACCTGGCATGTAGGCATTTGTGTATATTTGTTAATTCATTAAATTATTCATTAATAATTAATAGATAATTTGGGGCTATTCTTTTGTACCATGACCTCCATAGTAATGTTGCATAATGAATTCCCAGAGTTTAGAAAGCATCTTATTTGTGGAAGAGTTGAATAAAATATATCACAGACATCCCCAAGAGTTCCAGAACCAATATGAAATATATACCTCTCAGCACTTATATGGATGGTTGGGTTCTGGCATGTGTATTTAAGTACACTGTAGTTTCTGTATTATAAATACTTAAGCTCCTATAGGAAAAGTGTGTTGTACTGTTACGTAACATAGGGATTATTGTTAGAATAAAAGTGCAGATGTGCAGAAAGGAGATCTTCCTTTTCACATTTATCGTTCTTTTCTGGGGAAAATTGTCATCTGTATGCATACCTCTTACTGTGGTGTCATAATGCAGAAAGATTTAGGGAGAGAGAATGTGAGAGAGAGGGGAGGGGTGAAAGAGAGAATGTGTATGAGAGAGAGAATGGTTTTTATAAAGTTCTATAATTAGATAGAAAGTGGGAAGCTAGAGAATTCTCAAAATTTGCTTGATGAAATGTGGCTGCCAGGTGGGGTCTCTGTTAGGGCAGATTGCTGCCTGATCTTTCCTGTGTCAAGATGAAAGCACATTTTTTTTTTTGTCAAATAGGAGGAGACAGAGCCTAAGGTTTTCAATTGACTTATATAACTTTCTTGTTGGCTTTACCCCTTTCTAGTTTGGTTCTTTCTTGAATTTGTTAAAATTTTAGAAGTGAGATACATAAGTGAATATAAAAATTAAGGAGCCTTAGTTTTCTCAGTTGCTCATTTCCTAGCTTTTTCCATTCCCTGTTTTGTATTTTTAATCCTTCATTCTTGCCTTAACCAAAGGAAGGTGGGCTCTGCTTTCCATTTTCCTGATTATATGATCTAAAGGTAATACAGATTTCTGTTGCTGACTCCTTTACAGCTGATTTGTTTGCATGGTTAGCATATTCCATTGATTTATGTAGCTTTTACATAATGCTGCATTTTGATTAATCTGCACCTTTTCTTTAAAATACTAGACATAAGTCCCTGTACTATTTGAAACCTTAAATTAGTGAGTAAATTTAAATAAAACCTGAAAATCCAGGTGTTAATAAGATAAATGAAGGTCACAATTCTGCTAGTTATTTTTTTCTTTGCAGAATATTAATAGAATTCCTCTGTAGCAAGGGGTAAAAAGGAAGGGCATTGAGCATGCTTTAGTTAAGCCCATTTTATCTTTTGAAGCCTCAAAACCATCTTATGATGATGTAAGGATCATTATCTGATTTTATATAAAAGAAATTGAAGCTGAGAGACTTTAAAGTCACTTCCTCAGTAACACACAAATGAAAAATGGAAACACTAGAATTCAGACCTAGGTGAGACTTAAAAAATTTATTTTATTTATAAAAATTAACTTTATGCAATTTTTAGGACATAATTATCACATAAAGTGAAGTTTACCTTGACCAAATAAAGTTGATAGAAATCTGGAAAATCTCTAACTAGTGATATTTATAGCTTGTTGAAAAACTTCAGTTCTTTTTCATCTGCAATTCAATTATCATGAGCTCAAAATGGCTGTAACCTAGTGACAAAAAGTAAAATAAAGTATAATCTAGTGGTAAAAGTAAAATAAATCCAAAGTAGTCTAGATACCCATTACAGACCAAAATGTGTCATTTCTGTCATTTACATAACAGTTTAGTTTAGTGTGTGAGTTTCGGGTCTGTGTGCCTGAAATCCAGGTGCTTTGTATTAGCCAGTATTCTAGAGATGAGGTTAATGGCAGGAAGTGTTTCAGAAATGTAGCTAAAATGCTATTTAGATAGCACATGTAAACACGTGGTGATTAATGAAGATATCTGTTAAAAAGTTGTATAATGACTGTGAAGCCCTCAGGAATTGGTATTTAGCTTGCAGAGAGAATATTTGGCACATTATTTTTGCTTTCCAAGAAGCAATGGATTTGTAAATGTTAACCTACCAATCTACTTTGTGTAAGAGAAGTTTGCCTTATCCATTCATTAATTCGATGCGTTCATTTACTGACAAATATTTGCACGCTCTGTCCTGTGCTATGTACAGGGATACAGATAGTGATTAATATCATATATCACCCATATAAGTATATAAGCAATTGTAAAATCACAGCTGTGATTGGTGCTGTGAGGGAGAGGTAGATAGTGCAATAAAAGTCTAATTCCTCTGAGGAATTTGATCTAGTTTGAGAGGGCAGAGAGGGCTTCCTTGATGAAGTGTTACATCTCTTGAGATGTGACAAATGGGTGGAATGAAGGTAGTCAGAGAATGATGAGAAGACCTTTGTAGGCAGAGGGCACATTGTAAGGAGGAAGACAACCTGTTTGTCTGAGCACAGAGTTGGGGGCTGGGAATAAGGACACAGAGGGAAGGGGTGGATCATAATTTGTAAAAGCATATTTAATTACCTGCTTTGTTCTATATGTTATTCTAGAGTTTAAAATAAATCCAAAGAATGCTTTCAGGAACAGTGTACCAATATTTTTAGTTTTAAACAAAAACATAAAGCTGGTAAACAGTGCTTGTTTTCTGTAAAGTTAAAGTGAGGAGAGTAGAAATGTGTGGCGAATTATGGTATTGTTTGTTAGTATTTCTCCTCCAGGATTGTGGCAGTTTTGGTGAGAAATTATAATTCTGCTCTCTCATTGTTTTACACTTTAGTTAACATCCTTCAGTAATAACATCTAGCAGAAAGGTCAGAGGACAAGAAGAGGGACCTAAATGGTGCAGTAAACTGAATATTATTGCTTTTAATTTCATTTTTTAATTATTTGAAAAAAAAACACTGTATGATTTGTAATATATTTGAACTGTGCAGAGACATTTAATATCTTTAGCAGAATAGAATGTAAATATTCTGCTGATCATATGTTGCTTAATTTTTTTAGTTATTTATAATGCCTTTTTTAATTAAAATTTTTTTAATTGTGAATACATATAAAATTTACTATCTTTAGCCATTTATAAGCATATACTTTAGTAATGTTAAATACATTCACATTGTTGTGCATTCAGTCTCTTAAAACACTTCTCATCTTGCAAACTGAAACTATACCATGTATAACAGTTGAAGATTTGAGTGTTCTAGTTACTTCATATAAGTGGAATAATAAAGTTTTTTGTGTGACTTGATTATTTTATTTAACATATTGTCAAAGTTCATCCATGTTGTAGCATGTATGTATATATACCACATTTTATTTATCATTCATCCATCAATGGACAGACACTAGGGTGGCTTCCACCTTTTAGATATTGTGAATAATACTGCTGTGAATATGGCTATATTAATCATAGTTGTCCAGAGAAACAGAACTAACAGAATGTGGAGAGAGATTTATTTTAAGGCCTTCAGCTGATTGGATGAGGCTCACCCACATTATGGGGGGTAATTTGCTTTACTCAGAGTTAACCAATATAAATATTAATCTCATCCAAAAACATTTTCACAGAAACATCCAGAATAATGTTTGACCAACCTCTGGGTACCTTGATATAAAATTAACCATTACAATGGGTATACGAATATTGTTTTTGAGCCCTGGCTGGTGTGGCTCAGTGGATTGAGTGCTGGCCTGTGAAGCAAGGGGTCACTGGTTTGATTCCCGGCCAGGACACATGCCTGAGTTGCAGGCCAAGTCCTTGGTTGGGGGCATGCGAGAGGCAACCACACATCGTTTCTCTCGCTCTCTTAAAAATAAAATAAAAAAATATTTAAAATATATATATTGTTTTTGAGAACCTGCTTTCATGTGGTAATTTTATTTTTTAATTTTTAAGGAACTGCCATACTGCTCTTCATAACCGCTGCACCATTTTACGTTTCTTCCCACAGTGCACAAGGGTTCCGTTTTCTCCACATCTTCACCTACACCTGTTACTTACTGTTTTTTTTCTTTCTTTTTATAGTGGCCCATCCTAATGGGTGGGAAGTAGTATCTCATTGTGGTTTTGATTTGCACTTTCCTGCTTATCGGTGATGTTGAGTATTTATGTGCTTTTTGAATATTTCTATATCGTTGGAGAAATACATACAAAGACTTTTATATCTTATTCTTTGATTCATCTGGAACGTGTTCAAATGTTTTGCCCGATTTTAAAATCAGATTGTGTTTTTTTGTTATTGAATTGTGGGACTCGATTTCTTGTTTTTAATATCTATATTATATTCAGTCTATATTCATACTATATGTTTGGTATTCCCTATTGATAAATTAATTTCCAGTTTATTTGTTTCCATTTTTTGTCACCACCAAAGTATGGCATTAAACAGCATTATATATGTAATCTTTTAGGTCTGTGGGATAGATGCCCAGGCATGGACTTTTGAGTCTAAAGGTAGAGAGTATATAAATTAAAAAAACATATGTATTGTCATGTTAATTTCCAAAAATGTATGAATTCAGATTTCTTCCAACAAGGCACAAAAGTATGCTTCTTTCCTTATATCTCCACCAACAATAGGGATAATAACTCTTTGACATATAAAGAGACAATTTCATTTTTACTTTAATTAGTATTTCTCTCATACGTAGTAAGTTTTGCATCCATTCACCTTTGTTGACCATACGGATTTGTTTTCCTGTAAATTGCCTCGTGTTCTGTATTTTCTTTGGGGTTATTTATACTGTTTTATAAACATTATTTTTTATATATAGTAACCATTTTTTGTAAAACACTATAAAAATAATCACAACTAGAAGATTTTTCTTGATTTTTATAGTATCTTTATATGAAAAGGTTTTTAACTCTTTATATAGCCAATTATATCTTTTTCTTAGTAGTGTATGGATTTTTCCTTTGTTAAGAAGGTCTCTCCCCATATATCTGTGGTTATACATAGGTTTCTTACCTAGCTTTCCTTGTAAGATTGATTTTTTTAATATGTAAGTCTTTAATTCATCTGGAACTTATTTTTAAATATTGTGTGAGATATAAGGGTAGAGCTTTATTTTCTTCCAGGTGATAGCTGGCTGTAATAGGATCATTTATTATATAAACTAAAGGTTGGTAAATTTTTTCTTTAAAGAGCCAGATAGTAAATATTTTCAACTTTGCAGGCCAGATGGTCTCTGTCGCAACTGCATAACTCTAGCTTGAAAGCAGCCATAGACAGTTTGCAGATGATGGGCATGGCTGTGTTCCAGTAAAATTTGATTTACAAAAACAGGCAAAGGGCACAATTTGGCTTTCAGGCCATAGTGTATTAACTCCTGATACAAACTGTCCTTTTTCTATGGATAAAAATGCTTCCTCTGCTTTACATTAAAATAATTTGACTACAGGGATCTATTTCTGGACTCCGTGTTTATTCTTACAACAGCATTATTTTTGTTATTTTAGTCTTCTGATATATAATGGAGAAATTCACCCCCTTTTTCATCCTTCTCATTGTTATTCTTCATTAATTTTTCCATTTGACTCTTTAAATCATGTAATTCCTCACAGCATCCTAATCAGTTATAAGTGGAACTACATTATGTTTATTTTAATTTGGGTAGTATTCACCCTCTTATGTTATTAAACCTTCCCACGTAAGAACATGATGCAGCTTTCTTATTCAGATTTTGTTGTATGTTCTTAGAGATTTTAAGGTTTTCTCAAATCAAATGCAGAGGTTTAGAGCTCCCTCCATGTAGGCCCTGCCTACCTGCTCATAGCGACAGCTACCTTAGTTCAGGAGAGCTGCTGTGTTGGGTAGGACAGCGATTTTCAACCCTTTTCATTTCATGGCACACATAAACTAATTATATACAAAAATTTTGCGACACACCAAAAAATATAATTTTTGCTCACCTGAGCAAAAAATAGGTATAATACTGGTTCATTCACACCAGAAAGCTCTTGGTGTGTTGGCTGTTGTCATTTTTTTATTTGACAGTCTAAGGGAAAAGAGGTCAATGCCTCTCACTAAGTAGGTTATTGCTTCGTATTTTAAAAATTCTTGTGGCACAGTAGTTGAAAATCTCTGGGGTTAGAAGATAGAATTAGAAGTAGAGGGGAGAAGTGGAAGCATTAAACTTCCATGCTCCTAGAATTCCCTACAGGTATAGTTGTCAGTATTTTTTATATATAAAGAATTACCTGACAGTAATCCTTGAGGAAAGGTGTAAATTTACCTGTTGAGTCATCTGTGCTTAAAAATAGGATTTGTATCTCATGTTTAAAGAAAAACGAAGTATAGATAGCATGGATGCTCATGAGGTTCTTAAAATAACATCACTTCTCAAACATGAAAAGTTGTGGTCTGATCAGTTAATTTGTATGTAGCAGTGTATACTCATACAATTACTGGCCTATGCTTTAAAACATGAAGCTTTGTTGCAGACCCAGCTAGTCCACTTCTCTGAAGGGTTTGAATAAAGTATTCCCTGTCTTAAATGAGAAAATAAAATAAAATAACATCACTTCTGATCCAAGTGAAGATAAGTTATAAAATGATAAATAACTTGCAAGTTGAAGACATAGCATTCTTTTCATCTTTTTGTATGGATATTAATATAAGGTTAGTTTATGAAGTTAGTTTAATTTCTTCCCAAAGTATTATAAACATTTCTTAAACAGCTGTGGAGAGATCTTCTATAGTAAACATAGAGAAGAAGCTGAACCTCTACTATGCTTCTATCTTTGTGCTTCTCACAATGCCTTACACATAATAGGTGCTCAATAAATACACAAACTATATGAACAAACTAAGGGTGTCCTAATCACCTATGAAAGCAGTGATCATTCTGGGTTTATAATAAATTATACATAGTGGTTATACCATACATTTTTACTGTAGAATTCTGGTCTGGATTTTCTGTTAGGCAATAACTACTGTTCTCTACTGTTGTAGAAAAGTTATAGAACAAAGCAATATGGGATGTATAATAATAAAAAGTCATCTTATATTTGTATAGCACTTTATATTTTATAAAATACTTTCATACTACCTCATTTGATATTCACAACATTCTTGTATAGACAGGACAAATATTCTTTTTTATAAGATAGAAGATAATGACAAGATAACGGACACATAGCTTGTAAGCAATGGAACAGGGACTAGAGTGCAAATCTATCTCAAAATAGTATATACGCATGTGTATAGTATAAAATAGTATCTTTTTTGCAAGAAGATGAATGTTTATTGAGGCTTTAGCAGTTGTATATGAGATAAATGCTCTATGCGCATAGATTGGCTCAGTTGATGAAGACTTCTTTTAGAGCATTATGATTTGAATTTTAAAGGAATAAAGAAATAGAGTTCAGCATTACTTTTATTTGCTTTAAAGTTTCCTTTTTCTGCACTGTACTTCAATGCTAACTCTCAAAATTATTTTCTGAAATTAGATGGAATCTTAATTATTTAAAAAATTGAATCATTGAACTTCTAGAATAGACAAAATTACTCTGTAGTGACACGAAGTTAGGACCAAGTGGGAGGGTAGACTGGGGATGGACAAATAAGGGAGAAGAGGGATCTGGGGGGGATAATGGAAATGTCCTCTAACTTGCTGGGGCAATGGGCTTAAAACTAATAGTTTGTTACAGTTTATACACTTAAAATGTGTTCATTTTATTGTATGTAAGCTTATACCTCAGCAAAGTTTTAAAATTAGGTAATCAATCAGATTATGGACTGGGGAGAGCCCTGGGAATTTCTGACATGGTGACTGCATCCAAACTAAATTAAACAGCTTCAGCCCCTCCTTGTTAGGTTAGACTCTTGTGTTATGCTTAGATTGTGCATTGTTTTGTTTTGCTTTTAATTGTTTTTGTTGTTTGGTTTTACCTTAACATTAAAAATAAAAATTCTTGGCTGTTTGGTTTGACTTGATTCCTTATCCTTTTCTCTAGCGTAAATTGCAATTAATCTCTTTTCTAATTTTACTTGATAGGATTTTATATCCTATTTTGTACTTCAGTCATCAATTTCTGGTCGACTCTTGACAATAATTAGAATAGAACAAGAAACAGCTATAGTGTTTTATGTAGTTATCAGACAAGCCTGTCATAATTTTATTATATGCCTAACTATTAAATTATTTTCCATAATATAGCTCTGGTATCTCAAGCACCTTCAGTACCACAAGATGCTGTCCAGGAACTGAAAAGGAGTTATTATATAGTTAGCAGGAAACAACTAGAATGGCATAGTGTAAGGTATGAGCATAGAGAGTTCTGAAGAAAAATTTTAAAAGAACTGCCATATAATCTTAAATGTAAAAAACATGGAATTTATTTATATTCTAATTTATAGAGGTATAATTCACATACCATAAAATTCACCCCTTTAAAATGTACAATTTTAATGTAGTCACAGAGGTATGTAATCATTATAGCTAATTTCAGAATATTTTCATCACCTCAAAAAGAAACGGCATCCCTGTTATTAATCACCCCTATTCCCTCATTCCCAGGCCCCTGGTGACTGCTAATCTACTTTCTGTCTTTCTGTAAGTGGAATCATATCATATGTGTCTTTTTGTGTCTGCCTTCTTTCATATGGCATAAGATTTTCAAGGTTCATGCATCTGTAGCATTTCCTTATTCCTTTTTATGACTGAAAAACATTCCCTTATATGGATATACCACATTTTGTTCATTTGTTCAACTGGTGAACATTTGGGTGGTTTTCACTTTGGAGCTATTATTAACAACACTACTATGAACATTTGTGTTCAAGTTTTTGGGTAGACATATGTCTTTAGTTTTCCTGAGTATATACTTAGGAGTGTAATGAGTGGATCATATGATAACTCTGTTTAACCTTTTGAGGAGCTACCAAACTATTTTCCAAATTGGCCACACCATTTTACATTCCCACCAATAATGTATGAGAGTTTCAGTTTCTCTATATCCCTGCCAACACTTGTTATTGTGTATCTTTATTTTTTAAATTTATTTTTGTCCTATTACAGTTGTCCCATTTTTCCTCCATTGCTCTCCCCTGCCACACCCACTCCACTCCCTCTCCCACTGTCAGTCCCCACCCTGTTGTCCATGTCCGTGGGTCATTTAGTTCCTTGACTAAACTCTTCCCCTTCTTTTCCCCCTTCTCCCCCTCCCCACTTCCCTCTGGTCGCTGTCAGTCTGTTCCTTGTTTCCATTCCTCTGGTTCTATTTTCTCATTTATTTGTTTTGTTCATTAGATTCCTGTATTAAGTGAGATCATATGGTATTTGTCTTTTGCCACCTGGCTTATTTCACTAAGCATAATACTCTACAGTTCCATCTATGCTGTTGCAAAAAGGTAGGCGTTCTTTCTTTCTGCTGCATAGTATTGCATTGTGTAAATGTACCACAGTTTTTTGATCCATTCATCCACTGTTGGGCACTTAGGCTGTTTCCAGGATTTGACTGTTGTAAATAGTGCCGCTATGAACATAGGGGTGCATAGGTTGCTTTGAATTGATATTTCAGGATTCTTCAGGTAGAATCCTAGCAGTGGAATTGCTGGATCAAAAGGCAGTTGCATTTTTCATTTTCTGAGGAAATTCCATACTGTGTTCCATCGTGGCTGCACCACTCGTCATTCCCACCAACAGTGCACTAAGGTTCTCTTTTCTCTGCATCCTCGCATCCTCACCAACACTTGTTGTTTGTTGATTTATTAATAATAGTCATTCTGACTGGTGCGAGATGGTATCTCACTGTGGTTTTAATTTGCATCTCTCTGATGCCTAGTGATGTTGAGCATCCTTTCATATGCCTATGGGCCCTCTGTATGTCCTTGGGGAAGTGCCTGTTCAGGTCCTTTGCCCATTTTTTAATTGGATTCTTTGTCTTTCTGGTGTTGAGTCCTATAAGTTCTTTATATGTTTTGGAGATCAAACCCTTGTCCGAGGTATCATTGACAAGTATGTTTTCCCATATGGTTGGTTCTCTTTTCATTTCGCTGATGTTTTCTTTAGCTGAGCAGAAACTTTTTGGTTTGATGTAGTCCCATTTGTTTATTCTTCCCTTTATTTCCCTTGCCCTAGAAGATATATTGGGGAAAATATTGCTGTGTGGGATGCCTTTTTTATTATAGTCATCCTAAGTGAATACGAAGGGGTATCTTATTGTGATTTTGATTTGCATTTCCCTAATGACTAATGATTTGAGCATATTTTCATGTGCTTACTGGTCACTTGTATATTTTACAAGCAATGTCTCTTTAAAAATCATTGCTCATTGTTAAATTGGGTTGTCTTTTCTTTGCTGGGTTGTAAGAGTTTTTAAAAAATATATTCTGGATATTAAACCTTTACTTCATATATGCTTTGCAAATATTTTGTTCAACTTTGTGGGCTGTCTCTACTTTCTTGGTGGTATCCTTTCAAACAAAGTTTTCAATTTTGTTGAAATCCAGTTCATTTTTTCCTTGGTTACTTAAAATTTTATGTTATAGCTAAGAAACTATTGCCTAATACAAGGTGATGAAAATTTTCTCCTGTATTTTTTTCTAAAATTTTAGTTTTAGTTCTTTCATTTGGGTCTTTGATTCCTTTTGCATTAACTTTTGTATATGGTGCAAGGCAGGGTGTCCAACTACATTCTTTTCTGTGTGGATATGTATTCCAGTTCTACCAACATGATTTGTTGAAAAGATTTCTCTTTCCCTCATTGAGTTGTCTTGACACTCCTGTTGAAAATGAATTGTCCACAAATGTATGGGTTTATATCTAGACTGTCAATTTGATTCCATTGATTATATGTTTATCCTGTGCCATTACTTACCACACTCTTGAATTCTGTAGCTATGTAGTAAGTTTTGAAATCAAGAAGTATGTTCTCTTTTTCAAGGTTATTTTAGTTATTCTGGATTTTTTTTCATTTCCATATGTATTCTAGGATCAGCTTGTCAGTTTATGCAAAAAAAAAGGCAAGTGGGACTTTGATAAAAATTGTATTGAATGTGTAGATCAATTTGTGCAGTATTGCTATCTTAACAAACAATATAAAGCCTTCCAATCC
This sequence comes from Furipterus horrens, assembly GCF_987537825.1. NCBI lineage: Eukaryota > Metazoa > Chordata > Mammalia > Chiroptera > Furipteridae > Furipterus > Furipterus horrens. Next base: position 147,386,631 of record NW_028327176.1, on the reverse strand, counting down.
GTGAACACAAGGTTTCTTTTTCTTTTTTTTTTTTTAATTTATTTTTAGAAAGAGAGGAAGAGAGGGAGAGAAACATCAGTTCCCTCCCGCACTCCCCCAGCAGGGGACCTGGCCCACAACCCAGGCATGTGCCCTGATGGGGAATCGAACCAGCAACCTTCAGTCCACAGGGTGATGTCCAAACCACTGCACAACACCAGCCAGGGCCAGACAGGGTTTCTTTCTATTTATTAAGGGATTCAGTTTGTTTTAGTGATGTTTTATTATCTAGTGGTACCTTAGTACTCGTCTTTAATTCATTCTGCAACTCGTGACGAGTGCCGAAACCAGCAAGTGCCGAACATTGAAGCATTTTCTCTTGTGGGGCAGCATTGTGATTCATACAAAGTCTGGCAAGGGCAACAAGTCTCAAGAAGCACTGAGTGCCGAAACATTTTTTTCTCATCAAAATGCGACGTGTACAGAATTTGACAAGTTCTGAAGCCAAGAAGTATCGAGGTATGACTATATTTGGATTGTTCGTTACTAGTGTATATAAATAAAATTTTCATATATTGATCTTGTATTCTGCAGCCTTATTGAGCTTATTACCTCTAATATTTTGTTTAACTAGTTTCTTACAAATAGATAGTTTTACTTTTTTCTTTCCAGTGATCTTTCTTTCCATTTTCGAATGCCTTTTCTTGCTCTTTGTTGCCTCATTTTCCTGACAGAACCCTTAGTTCTAGTGTCAAAATAGAAGTGGAAAAGCAGACATCTTTGTCTTTTTTATCTTAGGGGGGAACGCTTATAATCTTTTACTATTGAATATGATGTTAGCCAATATATTTCTCATAGCTGTCCTTTAAAAGACTGAGTTCTCCATTACTCCTATTTTGAGAGTTTGTGAAGATTTAACACACCTCTTTTGCTGTTAAATTTTTAAGTAATTGGTAGAATTCAACCTCAAAGCCCCATGGTCCTGGGTGTTTCTTTGTGGGCAATATTTTAAATTACTAATTCAGTTTTTTGTTTGTCATAGATAAGTTCAGATTTTTGAGAGTTTTTACCAGTGTTCTCGTTGCTCTTACAGAGAAAAGAATATTTAAAGTCCTTACTCCACCATTACTATGACATCACCACTTCTAATGATTCTTAATCTTTAAATTTAGACATGTGGATTTTGTAGAAAGTTGGGTAAGAGAATAAACACTAAGGAATTTTCTAAGGTTTTTGAAAAAGAGAAATTTTTCTTTCTAATTATTTCTAAATATCAAAATTTTAACTCAGTATATTGCTTAAGGACATGAATATTACCATAAGTGACAAATGGTTAGTTTTTTAGATGTCACCCATTTTTGAATACTTGGAATTTCTTCCACATAGTTTCTCTAATAAATTGAAATTTTGAAAAATTTGGAAGAACTGAATCTGTAACATTCATTGATATAGCAAGTGCTTAAGTTATAGAAGTTTTTGTTTAGACAATTTAAGTTTATATCCCAATTAGCTGTGTTATTCAGGGCATTCACCTCCATCTCTGGACCTCATTGTTATCATCTGTTAAGAGAGGAATAGGAATATTTTATGTGGTTGTTATGAAGACTGTATGTAATTCTTCTATTTTTTAAAAGATTTATCTATTTGTTTGTTTGTTTGTTTATTTATTTATTTATGTTTAGAGAGAAGGGAAGGGAGGGAGGAAGAGAGGGAGAGAAACATCAGTTGCCCCAACCGGGGACCAAACCCACAACCCAGGCATGTGCCCTGACCAGGAATCAAATCAGTGATCTTTCCTTTTGCTGTACGACTCCCAACCAACCAAGTCACACTAGTCAGAGCTGTAATTCTTTTAATACAGTGTTGTGCCTGGTACATAGTAAATAATTTGTAGATTATTTGCTGTATTGTTATTAGATGTTATCGACTTAAATCATTTCAACTTTGCTGTGTATTATTTTATCAATAACTGATGGATGTTGTGCCTCCTTTAGGCTTTTATTTTATGACTAATGGAACATAGCTAACAAATAGCTTCCTTCATCTGGTCTTTGCATAGTCTTCTCTGTAGGCTCTATTTGGTTCCCCAAATCTGTTTCTCATCACTAGCAAATACTGACATAACCTACTCTTTCTGTTTTAGTTCCCTATTTCTTTACCACTTTCCTTCAAGTTCCTAGACTCAATACCTTGGAATCACTTTTGATCGTTTCCTAGAATTGTACATTGTAATGTACCAGAACCATTTGTATTTATCCCCTTCTTACCATTTGCTCTTTTAGTTCCTATTAGTTTGATTTTCATAAAACACAGGTATACTCCAACTAGATACCATCACTTGTTGTTCCCCAAACATGCTTGATGTTTCATTTTCTTACAATGTGCACTCCTAGGAATAGCCTCTACTCCCAGAATGCTTCTAAGTTCACCTCCAATGTCACTAACCCCACAAAGTCTTTCTTGGTTTCTTCTTGTGTGCTTCAACCCTTCATACCATGTGGAAACTATTTCTTCTTTCTCTTAACTTTGTTTTAAAACATTTTCATTTAGCTTTTATTATGGCAAATGTAATTATAGAATATTAGGACCAAAAGAAGCTTTTAGGAGTCATCTCATTTACCCGCCTAATTTTAGATATAACACAACTTGCCCAGAACTCTTATACAGTGTTCAACTGGATGTTTGGTAGCAGAGATGGGAGTAGAACTTGGGTGTTGTATTTGCAGTCTAGATGTTGTCCTGTGTGCAGCATTGTAATATAATATAGATATTTCTTAAGCTATTCTGCAATATTTTACCATTGATCTGTTGAAATCTATGTAGTTTCCAGTAAGCTTTCAAAACCTATGGATTATTGGAGAACAAGGAATTGTTTCATTTCCCTCTGTATCTTTAGATGTTTCTTAGAGACTGTTTCCTGCTTGAATGAATGAATGAACGTATGTATGAATACTACTTTGCATTAGTACTAATATTCTCAATGGAAAACTCAAAGGATATTTCTTTCATAGGCACCTTTTAACAGAAATTGGTATATTGAGACCTGTAGGGGGCAGCCCAACACAGCAAGTTTTGGTTGTCCTTGCTAAATAGAAATTAGCTAGCCACTACTCTCTGAGATGATTTTAGATTTAAATTGCTTTCCATGTGAATTTTTGAAAAATTAAAGAAATTATTATTAGCTTATCTGGCAGGTATATTTTTAAACAATTGTCATTTATAGGAATGGGATCTTTTTGATGCAGATGATCTGTTTTGTTTTTAAAGAGTTGGATGAGAGCAAATATTTATTAGCTTTTTAAAATTTTGCTTTATTAATTTCAAAATAAGAAATAATATGATAGCAGATGTTTTACTTTATTGCTATAAAAATGAAAATAATGCAAAATAATTATCCCAAATTACTAAAGGTATTATTAATGAAATCAGTGTTTTCTCCTCACTAATCATTAGATTAGTGGTTTACAACCAGTGTGCACAACAATTTTTAAAACATGTAATATCTGACTATTTAGTCAGTGGCACTGACCTTTTTCCTTTAGATTGTAAAAAAAAAAAAAAAAAAGTCCACAGCCAATTACAATAGTAGCCATCTAGTGTGAATGAATCAAAATTATACCTTTTTTTTATTTTTTATTTTTTGTCAGATTGGCAAAAAAATATATCTTTTGGTGTGCTATAGAATTTTAGTAGTTTGTGCCATGAGATGAAAAGAGTTGAAAATGGCTGAGCTAGGTCATTGTTTCAGTCAACATTTCCAAGATAAAAAAATATTTCTGCTAATTATAGACAAATAACATTAGAAACTAACATTTATTGAGTATTTTACTGTGTTCCAGATACTATTTTAAATATTTTACATGTATTTATTTATTTAATCCTCACTGTAGTTCTCTGCGATATATGCTAGTACTGTCCCCATTTCATAGATGTGGTAATTGAGATAAAGATTGGTTATTGAAGCTTGTCCAGGGTCACTCAGCTTAGTAAGTGGAAGAGCTGGGATTTGAATCCCGGCAGTATGGCTCCAAAACTCACACTCCTAATCACTGTTCCTTTTGATATATTATTAAGTTTTTTACCTTTTCTTTTTTTTACCCCTTTGTATCTTAACTTTCCATTTGAGACTATTTTCCACTTTCTACAGACATCAGGCTCCTTATTACTCCACCCTTTTGGTTGCTTTCTGCCGTTAGTGATTTTTTTCATCTAATAGAGAAAATGCATGGACAGAAAGTAAAAACATAACATCCTGCCTTTAGTGTGAAGAGATTGAAAGAGATAGCTAAAATTATGTGGTTTTGTTTCTCTTTTATTTACAAAATGTTCCTTTTCTAATAAGCAATTAAGCAATTTTTAGTTACCATATTAAAACATGAACTCTCAAACTTAGAATGAAATTTACTCCCCATGTTTAAGCATGTCGTACTGTGGGGTGATATTAGAAGCCAGATTATAAAATACCTTATTTTAAAAGACATGGATTATCATAAAATGCTCTTAATTATTTAACTAAAAATAATTTTTAAACCTTCTCCACAAAGAAATTCTTGATTGTAGTAAGATGCTTAGTGTTTTTGATAGTATTCTAGCATATGTAAAAATTAACCTTATTGTCAGTTGTTGGTACACGTTTTCTTTCTCATTCTCTGCTTTTGATGATTTCATCTGTCCTTAATACCTCTTTGAGACCATGAGAAGATACAGTGGAAATGAGTTAGACTTGAGTTGGTCAGTTTGATATTTAACCAAAACTCAGGTTAAAATGTGAGATGGCTTAAAACTGTTGACTAAAATGAAAATAGAGCTGTTCATACCTAAGTACTCAAGAGTATTTGTATTACAAAATAAGATCTTAGTATATAACTCTTAAGAAAATAATTTTCAATTCTTGGTTTATTATTATTTATTAAAGCACCTCACGTTACAGTTAATATTTGAGTTTCTTGGAGGAATTGTCAACCTGGCAATGCAATATATGCTAGAGATAACTTATACTTTAGGACAGTCAACCAGTCTTGTTGCTACTTTAATGATTGACTCGTAGTCTTCCCATCTTTCCCTAACATGGATTTTAGTTTCCTGATTTACTGCTGGCCTAATAAGGTCTTGGCACTTGCAAGCTTAAATTTGGTTCCTATGTAAAGAATGTTCATGCCTTCAACCTCCTATTCAAAAAGATCTCTGAGACCCAAATTGTTTTCTTTATATTACTGTCACATTTTTTTTCTTTTCAGTCTCTTTTCTTTTCATCTCAGAGAACACCACCATCCAGAAATGGTACCCCTTAGGGTGGTCATTTAATGTATTGACAATTTCATGGTGTTAGAAAATTTGCTTACTCATTTATCTATTCCAATAGTGAAAACTACCTTCTGATTTTTTTTCTGTCCTTCTCATAAATGATTTTCATATAACATGCCAGAACACACAACACCTGTCTGTTAAGAACAGAATTACTAGGCTTTGATTCTTAGTAGTGGTTCCTTCTTTAGGGTAAATATGAGAGTTGCTTTTGGTCTAATTACTCATGCTTTTAAAGTAACTACTTGGTAATAATTTCAAGTAGGTAATATACAGGATGATTATTTAGGAATATTAGAAGGAAAAAACAATTAAAATACAAAAGCCAATATCCTATTCTTTATTTCTGACCTGATCCTGGAAAACTGTGTTTGGCATTTCATATTTGGTATCATACTCTTCGATGAAGTATGTCTTATCTTAGTTGTTGGGTTATACTTGGTTTGTTTTGGTTTGTTTTCAATTTTTAAGGTCTTGTAGGGGGTTGTATAATACTTGTTTCTTTGATCCATACAGATTGTTTATAATAATAAGGTAAGTACTAAAGAGATGATATAAATACAGGTATATATAGAGATATTGATTGTGTATTACAATTATATTCATATTACATACAAATATTGATATACATATTTGTAACTCCTCAGATCTTTAGTCAGGGTGCTTCTTTTGCAGAATCTGATATATTAAATGTTAATTCTCAGTTAAGAAATATAGCCTAGTTTAAACATTCAGTTGTATTATCTTACTTTGATGCCTTGGGAGCATTTTACAGAGTACTGTATATCTTGTCTTAAACAGGATGTATCGCTCAAAGGTCTGCTTCAAAAACAGCTATAAATTTAAAGGAGGGTCAGTGCTGGTTCAAAGAGCCACTGTTTGAGTGTATTGCTGAGGGGGCATAGGGATTGAGGGCTTTATTAATAGAATGATGAATCTGATCATAATTAAGTTCAACAGAATTGGACCTACATTTGGAAACCATATTTGAGTAGACCATATGTCTACCTTGGGTGTGATCTTTTCATGAAAGTCACCTGTCTGCATGCTAATGTTGTGACACAGTTATGTACCAAACATAAATTAATTAAAATTGTACTACTTGTGGAATTATGAATTAATCAGCTAAAGATTTCAAATGAGTTCACCGATGAGTGATTTGTATATTAGATCTGTGACTGAGGTGATGATGTGTGTGAAACTTTGAGAAATCAAACTAATGTGTGTTGCTTATTATTGAACTTCATTTAACCACGTTTTACACCGTATTAAACTTGGCCTCAAAACATTGTGTGGAAATTACATTTGAAATGTAGAAAATTGACATGTATTTAAAGAAACAGCATGTTTTCAAAGCTAAAGACTCAGAAATCCAAGGTAGTGCTTGTTAACATTTTGTGTAAGTTTTTCAAAGCATAGATAAAAGACACATCATTTATTTCTTTTTAAAGGAAAGAATTTCTCTTGCTAGTTTGGCATTTGAAGGAAATAATATATTTCGGTATCCTTTTAGTCTTCCTTCCTTTATTTCCATCTTTTGTTCCACCTTTCCTCCTTTACAGAGTCCTTCCTTTTCTCTGCCTCACTAATCTGAAGTGTTTTTACTACATAGTAAAACATTTCCTATTTTAATTAAAGTTTTGAAGTTTACTTTTAAAAGCAGAACTTTGCTGAAGGAAAAATACCTCTATTAGCTTACATTTAGAATCCCTTTCATCATGATGAGGGTAATTATCTGTTACTTCTCAGAAGTAAGCTATAGCTAATTTCTGACTCTGTGAATGTACATGTTTAAAGTAACTTAGAGTCAGCTTGCGACAGTTCTGACGTCTGCTTATGTAATGCAGCATTTGTACTCTTCACTAGGTGTTCATTTTAGCTACAGATGCTTCATATAAAACGGGGTAGAGTAGCTTTCAAAAGGATCTACACATCAAAGTGTAACTTGAATTCTGGTTTCTATGTTGTTTGAGAAATCCTTAATGTAGTAGAACTAACAAATTTGCTTTTCTCCCTACCACGTCATTGTTTTTAAGTTTTTTAAACTTTGTACTTCCATACTTCCTAAGTCATAGCACATGTAAATGAATAGTTTTATTACTTTGGAATATTTTAACAGTGTTCACATTAAATATTATTATAATCATTCTGTGTAATAAGGAAGGTTTCCTTTAATTATAATTAGTTCTGGGAAATAATGATGCTGTTTTTGGAACAATAACAAGTAAAATTCCTTTACTTAAGGAACGATTAAGTTCCTTAAGTCAAGTACTGTCTTTTAAATTGGAATGCCACACTCTTTCACTTATTTTATACTTTGGCTGGTAACTGTTCATGAGGCCGAGTTTATCATCTTTTAAAACCTGGTTCCTAAGAGGACTTTAAAATAAGTTGCAGTGATTATAGCTTTCAGCCACACTGTATCCTCTTTTGCTAATGAATTTTTGGAGCAGAATGCCTCTTGTTCAGTCTCTCACCACAGTCACTTAAATTACACACGAATTAATCTTTGCTGTATACAGTCTTCTTAAAGCCTTATTTAAAAAATCACCACTAAAGTGTACCAAATAACATATTTATGCTATTTTTATATGAAAAAGAAGCTGTAATTTGACTTGCTGCGTCGGTGATGTTAGATTACCTTGAAATGAAATGCTGTTAGGATACATCATCAGCCTACTTTGAATTCTGTAGACAGTCCTCCCTTCATATCCTGTGTTCCAGAAATTTCATTTTTTTTTATGGAGATGGGGACTTGTGTTATAAATAATAAAATTCCTAAGATAGGCCATGTAATTAATAATAAAATTGGACTGTGATATCAGTACTGTAAGCCCTGACTGCATTTATGGTACTGTTTCTGTATCATTCCAGATTCTAGCTCAAGAATCTGCAAGAGGAAGAGTTCCTCTTACGCAGAGTCCATCCTCCTCGTTTTGGTCACAGCCATGTGGGTGGGAATGAGAACTTCCGAGCTAGTAAGGAAGAAGTAGGACCATGAGGAAGGTCCTTTGCTATCCTGACTGGTAGAGAGGGTTCTGGGAAAGCTCAGAAACAGTAGACACGATGAGCCTACAATCTGGGAAGCAGTTTATCAATAAAAACATTATTTTTTTAATGATCCAGACACTGTATTTGGTAAGATAGATTACTTTTTTTAAATAGATTATTTCTTATTAATAAATTCTGAATCTATTTTAGTAAAACTTCCCTTTTTTAAACTAGCATTTTGTAATTTCAGAACTTTTTGGCTTCATTTTAAGTGTCGGAACATGGATTTTAAATGTGTTTAGCTGAGCAATTAAGGCAAAATTATTTAAATTCCCACAGACAACTTTAAAATTGCCATGATGCTATACAACTTCTTGCAAAAAAAAAAAAACCCTGTGTCATTTTGAATTGATGAGGACGGGAATATTTCTCTGATTTTTACTTATTGTTTGGGAGCTCCTGACTTCCTTTAAAAAGTTTCAAAATATTAAAAAGATTTTTTCGAAAATAATTATTGTTTTTAAAAAACTTATGAAACTAACATATATGATGAATCAAGCTATGATGCATCTGGGCTCTCAACCCAGAAGCACTCCCCCTACCACCCAAATGAGGACTTTTTACTTATATTTACTTTTTAATAACAGCTTTATCGAGATACAAGTTTGATACCATAAAGTTTACTCTTTTAAAGCATACTCTTCATTGATTTTTTTTTTTTTAGAATATTCCCAGGATTAGTGCAACTATCACTACTATGCACAATAGATCCTCATTTAATATATTTGATAGGTTATTTTACTCTAAGCAAAACAATGTATAACAAAACCAGTTTTATCATAGGCTAATTGATATAAAGAAGAGTTAAGTTCCCCAGCATCTCATTAATACTATAACGAAATTACGTTATTCAAGGACCTGCTGTAGTTCCAGAAGGTTTTTATTACCACAAAAAGAAATCCCATAGCCCACTAACTGTCACTCCTCATTCTCCCTTCCCTGCAGCCCATGCAACCACTAATCCACCTTCTATCTCTATGGATTTGCCTATTCTGAACATTTTTCTGTAAAGGGAATCTTATATTTCTAGCTTCTTTCACTTGCATTATATTTCCACGATTCATCAATATTGTAGCATATTTTAGTATATTCATTTTCTTGGCCAGGTAATATTCCATTGTATGGAGACATCACATTTTGATTTTCCATTACCAACTGATGGACATTTGAATTGTTTTCACCTTTTGGCTATTTATGAATAAGTGCTGCTATAGATATCAATATACAAACTTGTGTGTGGACATGTGTTTTCAGTTCTCTTGGTTAGATACTTAGGAGTGGAATTGCTGGGTTATTCCAGAAAAAGAATTACTATGGTAATTCTTTATTTAATCTTTTGAGGACCTACCAGACTTTTTTGCAAAGTTTCTGCACCATTTTAAATCCTCATTAGCAATGTGTGAGGGTTCCAATTTGTCCACATTCTTACCAATACTTGTTATTTTCTATCATTTTAATTTTAGCCATCTTAGTGGGTATGGAGGGACATACTATTTTGGTTTTGATTTGTACTTCCATAATTACTAATTAAACATCTCATATGCTTACTAGCCATTTTTACATCATCTTAAGAGAAATATCTAATTCCTGTGCTCATTAATTTTGTTGTCTTTTTATTGTTGAGTTCTAAAAGTTCTTTATTTCTTCTAGATACTAACCTATTATTAGATATATGTTTTGAAAATATTTTCTCCCATACTGTGGATTTTCAGCTTTTCTTGATGGTGTCCTTTGAAGTACAGAAATTTTTATGAAGTCCATCTTTTTTTGTTTGTTTATTTTGTTTTTTGGTTGCTTGTGCTTTTGGGTTTTCCTATCTAAGAAACTATTGCCAAATCCAAGGCCATTTATTTGTGTCAGAACAATGATCAACATTCCATATTATACACTTTATTTAACATTCACCGTAAAACCCACAAACCATGCTCGGAGGGCTAGGAATCTTTGTATAGCTTCTTCAGATCCTAACCCAGGTTTAGAAACACTTTTCTAGTGAATAAGACACTTGACTGGGCATCAAGAGAACAGAATTTCGTTCTGAGGTCATCATGACCTCTTTTACTCCGATGTTTTTTCTTGCTACTTTGATTTATTTGTACATTTTTAAAGGAGTGCTTAATTATTTTATATAAGTATACTATAAAGATAGATATTGTCCATATATAAAAGTGCCCTTTGATTTTTCAATAGAAAACAGTTTGTTGTTTACATTACTCTTGTATTAGCCTACCTTTTTAATGTGGCCTTGGGAAAAGTAGCAAAGCTATTTTAAATCTCTTATGGATAATAAAATTCAAACTAATTTCCTTGGTATGATTTTGAAACCTTTTTAAAGAAACCTTAGAAGAAGTTAGATAATTATTTCTAAAAACATCAATCCAGCACTTATATAGGAAGCTTCTCATTTGGCTACTCTACTAATAATTTCATATAAAAAATGTAAAGCAATGAACTTGTTTTATAATTTGCCTCATAAACAGCACCAGATTGATCTCAATCTTGACCAAAAGGAAAATGGTGCTTCCCTGTAACACATTTTATTCAATGAAAGGATATGAAGAAGACACAAACTGTTGGCTGTATTTGAAGAAAATTTACCTTAACTATTTATGGGACAAAATATATTTGGCATTGTCTAGACAGAGTTATAATAAATATAACAATTTAAATAAGACAAAACATAAACTTCAAACCAGATGTGTGGATATAATTCTGATGGGTGCTTTCATTTAATCATAGTCTCAATTAAAACACTACTGCTTTGAGGATTAAGTGTCCCTGACTATAATAATGACAGCTTTTCAAATGTTAATTATTATTTTTTAGAGTTGTCGGGAATATTAAAAGTGGACTTCAGACTCTGGTAGTGTAGCTGCAGAAAGTGCTTATTTTCAGGTCTCCTATTTCCCTACATAAAGGATAAAAGTAGTCTTGATTAAGTGGCACAGACTACCCACCCCACTCCCCTCTGTTTCCCTACTTCCCACCACCAAAAGGACTGTTTACTGTAAAGGTCTAAAAGCATTCATTTGAAGATGATCTGTTCTTTTTACTTAATGAGGTATTGTAATGGTGTATATTCTTAAGCTAATTTTAATATGAGGCTTCTTTTGAATAGCATGTGGTGCAAAATTTAACATGCATGAATATATCTTAGACCAAATGTGCATGTGACAGTTTGAAGCATATATCATGTATCTGTTGGTAAAGTCTGGGAGCATATCCTGTGTAAACCCCTGTTTTTATTTGTGCCACATATTTATTCTAATTAACAAGACTTCAAAGGGAACTGACGGTTGAATAACAATTATTTTTCATTCTCTTTGTTAGTGGTTCCACACTTAACAGTGGTTTAAAAGGGAGGAATGAAAAGAGCTAATCATTGTTAAGCACTTGTTGCATAAGATGTTTTATGGATCTCATCTTATTTAATTATCACAGCAGTCATTTAAAGGTATACATTGTTCCCATTTTTCAAATTCAGTAGCAGACACCCAGAGATTGATGTAATTTGCCCTAGGTACACAATCAGTCGTGTTGTGAGTTAGGATCCTAACCAAGCCTTTCTTAATCCCCCACTATGTTTGACATTACAAGGTCTACATGCTAAACTCTTAGCCCACTCTTCTTCCCTTACCCACTAATTTCTCACAGCACCATTACATTCCAGCAGCCCTCGGAATACTTTAGTAGGGGGCAGCTTATGAAAGGGAAGGATTGGTGCCGAACTATACCTGAAAGGCCTTACCTCTTTCTCTTCTTTAAAATATTATCTATTTTAAGTTGAAATGTTGAAGACCCTCTATATGCCTGCCTTTGTTTTCATCCTCTTTTGAAACTCCCTACTGTTTTAATACATTACATTCTACCACACTTAGCATATTTTACTGTGTACCTAATGGTACCTCTTCCTCTCTTAGAAAATGAAATTATGTAACCAGTTATGATTTGGGGGAGGGGGTATTTTTGTTTTCGCTCTAGCTGCCCAAAAGTCCAGAATTAAATTTTGTGCTTGAGATTCAGAGAAAAGAAATGTGTGTGTGTGTGTGTGTGTGCATTTGGGCTTTTTAATTTCCTCTCTTAGCACTTTGTACATATTTCTGTTATAACTGAACACTGTATTACAATGATTTGTTTATGTGTGCTTTCTTCATCCTTGCATAGTGATACCCTAGTAAGGGCTCAGTAAGTGCTTAATGAATTAAGATTTATGATATAATTTACCCCTGCCCTCTCTGGTCATTAGTCAGAGACCCTGAACCAGGATACTATTGGGATAATACTTTTTGTTGTTGTTTTTAATAGCTGGACTCAGTGCTGGGCTGTTTGGGGGACAGGAGGCAGCCATAAGGACTGTGCCTAGTTGCAAAGAACACAGGGTTTGGCTAGACTAGAAGTTATGAAATCAGCCCTAACACAAAATAGGAAGTAGGAAGTGAATCAAAGAAGTGAAGCCAGAGATGAGAGCTGGAATGCTGCCAAGAGAGTGGGGTGGAACCGTAGTGAAGAAAGGAAGATGTGATCAGAAACTGGGAGATTTGGGAACAGGCTAGGAGGCAGAAAGAATATGAAAGGATGTGGTTCTGGATGGCGGCTGTGAACACTTAGGGAGTGGGACTAATTTTTAAATTGCTAGATTAAAGGAGCTACTTAGGGTTGGTCAGAGAACTTTGGGAGGGCAGAAACGTTCCTCATTGTTCTGCTGAGTACCTCTAACAAGTATTTCATTCAGTAAAAGAGATGGATTAAAGTAAGAATGAACAAATGAATGAATCAATGAAACAAAACTATTTTCAGGTCACATCATTTATTTACGTCCCTTGTATCTGTTCTCTACATTTTCTTTGCCACCGTGTAAGTTCATATCCTCATTATTTCTCAAGCTAACTAAAGGGACTCCCCAATTCTCCAGTCTCTCACCAATTCCAATTCATATCATAGACTGTAGTAAGGTTAGTCCTTTTTAAAATCTTTTTCAGTCTGTTGAAACAAAAACAGTTCACCTATTACTCCTCAACCATCATTCTGTTGTCTCTATGCATGAACTTCGTTGTTTGTTGGTTTGTTTTATTTTTGTTTTAACACAAGCTATATATGGGTTAATAGTTTCTGTTATTATGTGCATGCTTTTGCTACAAGAAATCTCAAATGTATTTTTAGTGTAAGAAATAAAATATCCTTCATTGCAATTTATTTATTTTTATATCATTGTAATGCCTGTCGCCACTATTAATGGAATACCAGCAACTACATTATTCTCAAGAATAAAGTAAGTGTGGTTTTGTTTTCTTTAATAAGGATCTATTAGAAAAGTTTTATGGTGTTCATGATTGTCACCATTTTGGTATTAATGAAGCTTTTACTACTTATTATATAAAGCTTTTCAAATATAATACATTTAGTTCATTATTTTAAAATTGTGTGTCAAGTGAAAATACACTGGTTTTTGATAGCCCTAGTAATTGGTAGGGTTTTTAATATTGGAGGTAGCTTTTGTGCGTGGACAGCATGCTTACAATTATTTACATTTTATTAGACTTGTACATTGTAAAATCTAGTTTTCCTAAGGCCTTTCAATTCAATTTTTGCCAGTTATAGTAATTTTTGTATAAAAATTAGAGCAATCTTTTTCACTTTTAACATTTCTTAATTCATTCCTTTTCCAGATTTAATTATTCTAAAATGCATAGTACTACTTATGTAATGAAATAAATCTGTAAATCTAATTAGTTTCTTTAATGATAAATGAATAGACATTGACAATTTCATTTATAGTTCAGTATAGCTGATTTTTTAAAAACTACCTATAGCCCTGGCGGGGTGGCTTAGTTGGTTGGAGTATCCTCCCAAATAACAAAAGGTTGAGGGTTCAGTTCCTGGTCAGGGCACATACCTAGGTTGTGGGTTTGACCCCTGTTCAGGGTGCATATAGGAGGCAACAGATGAATGTTTCTCTCTCCCACTTCTTCTCTCGTCCTCTGTCTCTAATATCAATAAACAATATCCTCGGGTAGGGTGTTAAAAAATTGAAAACACCTACAAATCTAACAAGTGAACTCTTTGATATACTTAAGCAACTCTTGGGAATTAAATAAGTTTTACTTATAAAAGTAGTAAATTATCCTATTTCAGAGTACTTAAAAAAGCAAAGCCTACACAAAAAGTAGCTAATGATATAAAAACTTGTTGCTACACCTGGAAAAATACAGCATACATAGACTATCGATGTAATTGTTTCTTCAGGCCAACTAAGAATAGAATGGAATAAATGATATTGTGGATTCAGTTTACAGTGCTTCAGGTCATTGGTTGGAGCTCCTGAACCTGGGTACTATTACTAGGATGACTCTATTCAAGCTGTTTAACAAACTGGGCCCCTTATCATCATCAGGTTTTGCTTGTTGTATCAATAGGACACACAAGTACCACCATAAACACACATACAACCTTCCCTGCCTTTAAATTAAGGCCATTGTAAGTTTCACAACCCAGTGAAACATCATGCAACACTGGGCATAAGGTGATATCCTTTCTGAATTTTTATGTTTTTATCTTTCATAACTTTTTTTCTTTGTTCCAGTTCATTATTTTACCAAATTTATGTTCACGGGTTAAACTTACAAACATCAAAGAACCACAAATGTGTGTGACTTTTAGTGACATGGGCTTGAGAAATGCCAATATAAATACCACATATCAAATTACTATTGTTTCACACCAGGATAAAAAGGGGGTGTTGGTGGTGGTCATGCGGTGGGGAGAGTTGTTCTGGAAAGAAATGAAGAAAGCAGAACCAACTCACACAGCCACGCGGCCATGTGGTGAAGTTCAAGTCATGTGACACCATGATGTCCCTCAGGTGGGCCGCCAAATGGCCAACTGCTATGTGTTTTGGCAAAGGAAAAGGGGACTTAGTGCAGTGGCTGGCGTATGTATGTGGCAGTGCGTTGATGTTATCAGCAGAATAGGAACTGCTGATTTCTGTTGCTCTTGAGGCCTCATGTGTTCTGGTTCTCCAGAAGAAAAGTTCCTATGCAAAATGGACATGTCAAGAGCTGCCAAGACGGGTCAGTACTCTTTCTGCCACTGGGGCTGCTGTTCATCGACTTGCTCCTCGGCTTCGGGCTCTTCTGGTGGCCCTTGTGCTTGTCTGAGCCAGAGGATGTCCATTTGTCACTGCATGAGGCTCATGTTCTCCTGCCCCTGCCCTTGACAGAGTAGCTCAATTTCTTTCAGCTTTCCAAAGGAATCCCTTTCCTTCTCACTCCTTCGAGGGAAGGTTTTAATTAATGTACTTGTTCATTAAGCTCCATGACCTGTGTTCCCAAATCTTTATCATACTTGGATGCTGAGGTGCTAGATGAAGCCCTTGTGGCTGATGAGGGATGAGAAGTTGTGGATCCTGGTTTAGATGCTGGACTTGATTTAGCTGCTTCTGCTGTTGGGGAATTGCACTATCGGGAAGTTTGCGTAGTGTCTTTTTTAGCACATTGAAGATCTGTTTGCCAGGGTCGGTGGGCGAGGAATTGCATCTTGCGTTTGTCGTGATTCTGCAGGATCATACGCCTTCCCATCCTAGTTAGTGTCATAGAATTTCTTAAACCACTAAATGAAATCCAGGTTGTCTTAGAAATGCCCTTTCACTAGCTTCTCCACTGGAATTATCTTATCAGCATTCATTCTCTGAAATGATGCTTGCAGAAGTTTAAAATTGTGAATATACTCATGCTCCAGCTTTGCTTGAAGTTTTACTTTCTTCAAACTGATGCAGCCTGGAAAGAGCATGTCCTGGCAATAGGCCACTCCCGAACAAAGCTCTTCTGCTTTTGTGTAGTTTAAAGATACTGTGTCATTAATCCATGCAATGATGTCATGTCTGTTCATAGTCTCTTGGGTTATTGAGGTATAATACACATTGTCCGCCATTCCCCAGCTGTAGGACTGCTCCCCGCACACCTGTGCTTCCGGAAAAGAATGACGGTCCATTATCCTGGATGATGTAGTCATTGTTCTCGCCATTTGGGGACAGGGTTTGGGTTGGACCAGGCATTGGCAAACTCCTGAGGAAGGGAACAAACCACTGTGGGCTAGCTGGTGAGGAAGGTGGCTGCATCTTGCCTTCCTGCTCACCTGCTTCTCACACAGACCTTGCCTCTTGCCTGCTCACTAGCTGCCTTCTCCCAGCTCAGGCTCCCACCCCACCCTCCTCTTTCATAACTTTTAACCACTTTGTTTCAGTGAATAGAATCCCCTTTTACTGTCCGATGTGATTCTTCCTCCTTTTTGTGGTCAATGACTCCATATCCTTCTAGCTAAAAATTGTCATTTTTAACAAAAACCACATTTCTAATTCATATTATATTATGATACAATATATATGACCAAAATAACAAAATTAGTACTGATATTATGTAGTGACAGGGTGACTACAAAGTGAGTATATTATCTTCTTAAAATCCTCTGTATTTTGTATCACAACTCAATACAAAATACTAGTATTTAATAAATTTTTATTGAGTGTCAGGTTACATTTAATAAGAACAGTAACAACACTTATTGAGCATTTACTACGTGCTAGGCATTGTTCTAAATGCTTTACATGGATTAACGTATAATCTTCATATACAGTTGTAACAAATAATGCAAGAAGATATGTGTACACTTCACTCAGTTTTCCTCATTCATGACATCATCTATATAGTATATCATAACCAGGAAATTGACGTTAATACAATCCACAAATCCTTCTCATATTTTATTAGTTTTGTTCCATTACAAAGGCTACCCTCTTAGATCCACAGCTACCTATATTGCCTCCCTCATTTTCTCATCTCCCTAACCCCTGACAACCACTAATTTGTTCTTCATTTCTAACATTTTGTCATTTTACTAATGTTATATAAATAGAATCATACAGTGTGTAACTTTTGAGTTCGGCCTTTTTTATGCAATGTAATTTTGTTGAGCTCCATACAAATTGGTGCATGTATTAGTAAGTCTTGAAATGATTATTGCTGAGTAGTATTTCGTGGTATGAATATACCACTGATAGTTTAACCATTCACCTATTGAATGACATTGGGATTGTTTCTAGTTTTTGGATATTCCAAGTAAAGTTGATATGAACATACATGTACAAGTCTGGGGGTTATTTTTTTTTTTTTACATAAACTTGCATTTGTCTGGGAATACTCAGTAGTACAATTGCTAGGTAATATAGTAAATTCATGTTTGGTTTTGTAAGAAACTACCATACGTTTTCTAGAGGGACTGTTCCATTTTACATTTGCACCAGCCGTATCACTAAACTACTTTCTCCAGCCCTGGATGGTGTGGCTAAGTGATTTGAGTGCCAGCCTGGGAACCAAAAGGTCCCTGGTTTTATTCCTGTTCAGGGCACATGCCTGCATGTGAGCCAGGTCCCCAGTTGGGGATGTGTGAGAGACAAACAATCCATGTTTCTCTCCTTCTCTTTGTCCCTCCCTTCCCCTCTCTCTGAAAGAAATAAATAAATAAATTTAAACTACTTTTTCCATATGCTCACCAGTATTTGGTGTTACTACAATTATTTAATCTTCAGCATACTGGTAGTTTTGTAGAAATACTGAATTGTGGTTTTAATTTGTATTTTCTTAGTGGCTAATGATGTATCAATATATTTTTTTTTATGTGCTTATTTGCCATCTGTATATCCTCTTTGGTGAAATGTCTGTCATTTGCCCATTTTTAAAAATTTAAATCTCTTCTTTATTTTTCAATTACAGATGACATACTGGGTTGGCCAAAAAGTCCATATGGGTTTTTTTGTAAAATAAAAGACACATTTTTCATTTTCACCAATGACTTTATTGATTTGGATATTTTGAGCATGTCAGCAATCTTCAGCGTGGTAGGACGTTGATTGTTCTCAATTAATATTTCAATTTGATTGCAGTCAACTTCAGCCATTCTGCCAAACCATGGAGCATCATCCAGTGAGAAATCTCCAGCACAAAACTTCACAAACCACTTTTGACATGTTCAATCAGTCACAGCACCTTGCCCATACACTGCACAAAATTTTTTTTGTATTTCAATTCCATTTTTACATTTCTTGAAATAATAAAGCATAATATGCCAAAAATGTTGCATATTTTCTTCCATCTTCAATATTAAAATGGCTATACAAAAATTTACTAGTTTTGATAAGTTTTTTTTTTAACTCACACTGATATGACAGTACAATCTAACAAAATTGTTTCAAATGAAGTTAAAGATAACTAAGCACTGCTAAAGCCATCCTACAGGAAAAAACAAATGAACTTTTTGGTCAACCCGATACAATATTATGTTAGTTTCAGGTGTACATGCCAGTGATTAGACTTTACGTAATTTACTAAGTGATCATCTGTATAAATCTCATACCTGTGTTACACCATACATCATTATTAGAATATTATTGACTGTATTCTATATGCTGTACTTTACATCCACATGACTATTCTGTAACAACCAATTTGTACTCCTTAATCTCTTTACCTTTCTCACCCATTTCCCTAACACCTCTCCCATCTAGCAACATCACAACGTTCTCTGTACAGTAGTCCCTCTCTATATCACGGTTCACTTATTGCGGCCTCACGGTATTGCGTGATTTTAAAAAATATTATATTTAATTATTTATCGCGGATTTTTCACTATATTGTGGGATTTTGCAGTAGTGTATGCATATGTTGTTAAAGTTACGTAGGTTTAAGAGTGTAGAATATGTTTAAGAACATAAGTAGTGTTTATAAAAGTGTGGAAAAGGTTAATAAGGGAGTGGGAAAGGTTAGTAAGGGACTGGAAACGGTTTATAAGTGTGTGGGAAAGGTTTATAAAGCCTTAGAATATATATAAATGCTAAAATAATTGTAAGGTTCCTACTTCGTGGATTTTCACCTATCGCGGGGCAGTCTAGAATGTAATACCCGCGATAAGTGAGGGAATACTGTATCTATGAGTCTGTTTCTTTTCTGCTTGTTCCATTATTTTGTCTTTTAGATTCAATTGTTGATAGGTATATATTTATTCTTCTTATTTAAAACTTTTTCTTCTTCTTAAAGAAGACACTAACATTCCATGTAATACTGGTTTGATGGTGATGAACTCCTCTAGGTTTTTATTGTCTGCAAAGCTTTTTATATGTTCTCCTTTTCTAAATGATGGAGTAATCTTGGTTGTCGGTCCTTGCTTTTCATCACTTTGAATATTTTTTGCCACTCTCTTCTGGCCTGCAAAGTTTCTGTTAAGAAATCAGCTGACAATCTTATGGTACCATGTGGGTAACTAACTGTTTTTGTATTGCTGCTTTAAGATTCTCTCTTTGTCTTTAACCTTTTGCATTTTAATTATGATGTGTCTTGATTATGGGCCTCTTTGTGTTCATCTTGTTTGAGTTTCTTGGACTCATCTGTCTATTTCCTTCACCAGGTTAGGGAAGTTTTCTGTCATTAATTTTTTCACATAGGTTTTTAATTTCTTGTTTTCTCTCTTCTTCTGGCACCCTTGTGCTGCAAATGTTGATACACTTGAAGTTGTTCCAGAGTTTCCTTACAATATCCTCATTTTTTAAAATCTTTTTTTCTTTTTACTGTTCTGATTGGATGTTTTTGCTACCTTATATTCCAAATCGCTGATTTGGTTCTTGGTTTTGCCTACTCTGCTGTTGATTTTCTGTAAATCATTCTTCATTTCAGTTAGTGTATCTTATATTTCTGACTGGTTCTTTTTAATGATTCAAGGTCCTTTTTTATGCTGTTGAAGTTTTCACTAAGTTCATTGAGCTCCTTATAACTGGTATTTTGAATTCTCCATCTAGTAGATTGCTTGTCTCCATTTTGTTTAGTTCTTTTTCTGGAGTTTTGTTCTATTTCATTTGGAACATGTTTCTTTGTCTCATTTTTGCAATTCCCTGTGTTTGTTTTTCTGTATCAGGTAGAGCTGCTACATTTCCTGTGCATGGTAGATCGGTAGGTGTTCTGTGGTGGCACAGCCTCCAGGATCACCCAAGCTGGGCACTCCCAGTGCACACCCCACACGTGTGGGCAGTGTACACCCTCCTGTAGTGAGCCTTGATTGCTATTTGCGTGTCCAGGTTGATCAGCTGCAAGGACTGACTGATCACTGACCTCTGAACATCATGAGGATCAGCTGTGCAGAGGCCCACCTCATGGAGCAGGACTAACATCACTGGGGCTCTGGTACCCACTGCATCCACCCCTTGAGTGTGTCACTTGTGGAGTTGGTTGGGTGCTGCTTCACCACAGACTGAAGCTGCCCATCTGGTGCACTGACTCTGGGGTCTCCTGGGGGGTGCAAGCCAAGGTCAGCCTTCGCCTTTCTTCTGCCCAGATCCACCTGGCTTGAGCTCCAAAGTGATCTGCAGCTGGTTATTACTCATGCTGGGCTTGGAGGTACTTCGGCAAGGCCAAGCTGAGAGCCAAGGCCGGCTGCTGCTAGTGCCAGGCCTGGGGCCATTTATTGTGATGTATGGGGCATCCTGAAGCCAGATGCTGCTTATTAGAGATTTTTGGAAAGTCTAAAGCATGAGCCAAGACAAGCCATTTGTATGAAAAAGCCACTGGAAACAGTTTGGGTGGGCAGAGTCTCAGCGAATCACCAGGGAAGACCAAACAGATAGCCAGGTTGATGGAGTCCGAGATACAGCGCCTGCCTGCCAGCTCTGTGGGAGTGTTGGAGACTCAGAAAAGGAACAATGACTCCTGCCAGCACTTCTGTCTCAGAGAAAGCTGTTCCTCCATCTCTTGCCCTGATGCCAGACACTTTTGTTCCTCTCTGTACATCCTGGTTGCCTTTTGAACTGCTACCCCAGCACTGGAGCTCAGAGAGGGGGAGTCTGAGTAAGTCCATGCACATGCCCTTTCAGAGGATTTGACTAGGACTCCAAAATCCCTACATCTCATTCAGCCACAATCTCTGCTGGTTTTTACAGCCAGAATTTATGAGGACTTCTCTTCCTGGCCCTGGGACGGTGGGTTAGGAGTCCTGGTGTGGGGCTAGGACCCTCTGCTCCTCAGGAGTGACCTTTCCAGCCAAAATATCCCTCCCATTTATTATCTGCCACACATGGGTGTGGGCCAGTCCCTTCTACCAGTCTCTGTGGCTGCTTCTTTAAATCTCTGATTGCAGGACTTTCATTCAGCTAAATTTCAGGGATTCTGAATGATGGTTGTTCTGTAGTTTAGTTGTAATTTTGATGTAGTTGTGGGAGGATTTGAGTACTGCATTTACCTACACCACCATCTTTGCCGGACGTCTACCTACTTTTGCCCATTTTGGAATTGAATTCTTTGGTGGGTTTTCTTTTTTTTTTTTTACTGTTGTATTTTTAGAATTTTTTGTATATGTATGTGGTTTAAAGGTATTCTGTCCTAGTCTGTGGCTTATCTTTTCATCATCTTCACAGGATCTTTTGCAGAAGTTTTTTTTTATTTTGATGAGATCCAGTTTATTAATATTTCCTTTTATAAATCTTTCTCTGACTGTTAATTTCTAGACTAGTTTTAAATATAGTCCTAAAATTATTGCCTTCTTTTATTTTGCCATACAAAAGTACATTAGCAACATGAGCTGAATTGTATACAGACAAGTGAACTTAGAGAAAATAGATTGAAACTAAAAGGAAATAAAATGAGTCTGCTAAATTGGGATGGTGTTAAGTTAAAATAACCATTACAGTGTTAAAACTGTTGACCATGGTGATGGTGATCTGTGTTTTAGGACATGTGGTTAAGTCATGTGTAGCATGATTTTGCTGTGCATGTATTTTATCTCAAAAACTCTGCAATGTACATACTATCTCCATTTACACTCATGCATAAGGGAACTGAGGTTCAGGAAAGTTAAGTAATTGTGGCTATGGTCCTATAATAAATGACGGAACCTGGACTTTAAGTTAGTTCTTTTGGCTGCAAAGCTTATGCTCTTTAACTGCCTTGTATTTTTTTGTTACAGTATGTATCTTATGTAACTCATAAGAATCAAACTTGATCTTAGCGATGTGCCTGTGCCTGTTAGTCTTCAAGTTCATACATTGTGTGCTATAGAAAGTCAGCATTTTCTGTTTTATCAACTCTGGCTAACCTATTTCACTGTACTGGAAATAGAACTTTTCCCTTTATTTTATTTCTCAGATATAAAATTAATAATTTCATGATTAGCCTGCATTGATTTGTACTTGTAACACACATCATCTGTAAGAATTCGTGTCACTCTTGAACTGTCAGTTTAAGAAAATATATGTAAGGTTTACTGAATGTTATAAATTTAACTTAAAATTTTTACAAATTTGTTTCTGCTTCTGTTTAATGTAGTTCTAATATCAACAACATAACTTCTTCATATAGGAAAAAGTTATTATTTCATTGATGAGGACTCATGATTAAAGGAGAGATGGGGAACAGCAAGCCAGTAGCACCCCAATTTTATGTTCCACTTGATATATTTAAGAAATGACTAACACTTTTTTTAAATAACAAGGGCAGTTTCAAAGATGACTTTACGAAGTCATATTATTTCTCACGAGAGAGTAATACTGTTTCTTGGAAGTCACTGAAATAGTTTGCATATTTACAAATAAATGGCTAGATTAAGTAAGTATTGGCTATATTCCTGTTATAGTGGCTTGTCTGTCAGACTAAGATTCACATTACTCTGGATATTGTTAGCATTGACTGGTTTCATGTATACTAAATCAGAGTTTAAAGAATTCGTGTTCTTTCTGTATTTCTACAATTCTTGATATATTTAAAAGGAAAATAGCTTTTAAATATTTCTTAGCATAATTTAATATTCTCTGCTAACTCCAATTTAGTTTTGATGAGATTTGTTGAGAAATTTGTGTGAATTTACCCTCCATTCCCATGGCCTTTCAGAAACTGTACTAGAATGTATGATCTGTCTGGAGTGCTTTTGTTTTAAGGGTAACTCCTCAAATTGAGTGTTTTCCATATTTGATGTGACTTACTCAGACATTTAATTTCTCTTTTTAAGCATAATAAATTTTTAAAATAAGAGTATAAGTTTTTAAAGGTGCGGTGATCAGTATTAAACAAAATGTTTATTAGATTTTTGATTGGGTTATTTGGATCTTTTTTTAATTTTAATTAATTAATTTAGAGGGGAAGGGAGGGAGAAAGAGAGGAAGAGAAATACTGATGTGTAAGGGATACATGGCTCGGTTGCCCCTTGCATGCCCCCAGTTGGGAGCCTGGCCCGCAACCCAGGCGTGTGCCCTGACCAGGAATTGAACCAGTGACCTTTTGATTCACAGGCTGGCACTTAATCCACTGAGCCACACTGGCCAGGGCTGGATCTTTATATTTTAAAACAATATTTTTGTTATATGAGAAACAGCACTTTCCTTTCTTGAGAGTTTTCTTGGTTACCATTCTACAGAATTTATTTAGAATATGTTAATAATACGGGGGCTTCCCTGCACCCCTCAAGCAAATTGCATCATTGTAAAGATTGTTACACCTTTATTACAACTTCTCAGATTTGGGAGAGAGTAGAAAAACAAGTACAGAAAAACTACAGGCTGTTCTTCTAGGAATGTGGGTAGAAGAGAATTTCTAGATTTTAATAATGTAGCTGAGACTAGTTGGCTTTTCCCGTTGGTATATTTTTTTATTATATATTATAATACTCTAGTCACTATATATTATATCTCACAATTTTGTCACGAAGTAGGGGGAGATTGAATCTTGAAACGATTTCTTGGACTTTGGCTAAAAACCTTGGTATTTTCAGATGAGACAAGGATGATACATTGTAGCTTTTTTTTAATTGGAGGTACAGTCCTGCCCCTCTTTTTCCGCCGACACAGCCGGTTGTCAACACATGGGCTTGCACTATTCAAACAGCCTCTCACCGGTCATCCTGGTGTTACCTCTTAACCAAGTCATTGTAGACAGTGCTGCTTTCCATTAACCTTCAGGAAAAAAGCGTCTTTCATCACGTCACTTCCTTTGCTAAAAAGTCTTAAAAGCCTCTTCATTGCTTGGAAGATAGAAAGCTCGAAGTGGGTGGTGGCTATTTTAAATTATTACTTCAGGCCCCCTATTCATAGCCTTCTCTGAAGTCCCCTGATCTTTATTATCTTCACATAGTTAGTCCTTGATTCTGCATGATATTGTTCTCTGTTTCATCCGTGTGAAAATCATGAGCTTCCTAAATTGAAGTATATTGATCATACTCTTAAAAAATAGAGTTCAGTTATTGGAATGAAATGCATTATATATTCAATACATATTAATGATCAAGGTTTTTGTTTTCTAAAATTTTTTTCATACTTGCCACAACACTCAAATGTATCATTCAAATATCATTTTTAACATTATGTGCCCACCGAATGCTCAGTGTAAAGCTGGGAAAGGTAGCTCTCATGCTTACATCACGTCTCTGTTTTCTTACGTTTTAGTCTATGTCTGCACTTAAAACCTCTCCTCCCCTCTCCTCCCCTCCCCTCCCCTCCTCTCCCTTCTCTCTTCTTCCCATTTGAAGGTAAGTTTCAGGCAGACATCATGGCACCTCACCCCTAAACACTTGAACATAAATTTTTTAATCATAAGGATATTGTCTCATAAACATTATCACACCTAAGAAATTTGACATTAATTCAATAAAATTATCTAATGTTTATTCCTCACTTCCTGTTATTCCAAAAATGTCTTTTATAGCTGAATTTTAAAATTTCTTCTCCAATCCAGTATTTAGTCAAGGTTTATATTTTGTATTGTTATATCTTCTCAGTCTCTTTTAATGTTTTTATATTGTTTTATTTTTTAATACCTTGGAAACTTTTTTTTTTTTTAATGTTTTTTATTGATTATATTGTTACAACAGTTCCAATTTTCTCCCCCTTGGAAACTTTTTTGAAGAATCCAGGCTGGTTGTCTTTAGAGTGTTGCACATTCTGGGTTTATCCGATTGTTTCCTCATCACTAGGTTTACGTGACTTTATGTTAGACGTTTGGGGCAGTAACACCACATTTGTGATATGTGCTTCTCATTACACTGTATCTGAAGGCATCTAATGCAAACTTTAATTTTCTGATGTATTTATTGATTTGTAATTCATAACAACAAAGACTTAATTGTTTCAATTCTTTCCTCATTTTTCAAATAGACAACAACTGAACGACCTTTCATTCAGAAGCTTTTCCGTCCAGTGGCTACAGATGGACAGTTGCATACGTTAGGAGATCTCCTCAAAGAAGTTTGTCCTTCTGCAGTTGCTCCTGAAGGTAATGTAGTCAAGCAACAGTAAAGCATTTCTTCCATTTCTCTTTGCTTCTGAGGTATTGTAAAGCAGTCTGTATTTATAAATAACTCGTACTAGTTCAAGAACATATTTTTATTATCTTGTAGGAAAAGATTTTTTGAAACAGAAGCACTTAAATTTAATTTAGTATTTTATAAATCATTGGCACTAACAAAATAAGAAATTAAGGAATTGACTCCCTTTGGGGAAATAAAATACACTGTTCTTAAATTATCCTCTTATCATATCTTTGTTGTCCTGGGTCTCATTTGTGAATTCAATTCTGATGTCATTTTTAATCTTCCATTGTATTTCTTCATTCTAAAGAATAAGAGACAGTAAAATAAAATTTCTTACTTTGTTTTTCTTAATCAAATATTCTTGCCTTCCCTGGCATTCCTGTGTGTATCTGGCACATCTTGCACAAAGGCTCGATGCAGTGGGGGGTGGGGGTGGGGGCATCTAAAATACCAACAGAGCCAGTACCAGAAGGGATTGATTTTAAAAAGTAACATCATTGACCAGTACTCAGAATTATTGAAATCAAACAGGTTTCATTGGTTTAAGACTTTATAAATGTATTTTATGTCTGTCGTTTGTCATCAGTGTACTGTACTAGACCATATCGTAAAGGTTTTTGGCGATGCCTTACGCATTCTCATAATTTCAGTTACTGAGTTCTTTCTTTGTATCATTACCTGAAACATTATTTATGATTATTAAATCATGGCATAATTAACATTAAGTTGATCTTAATCTATTTTTGTTGCTGTATAATTTTAGTTTTCAGTAAGAGTTTTAATTAAATACTTTTTTAGCAGTTTAATGATTTCTATTTTCAGTAGATTCATTGAGTTGTTCAGTCATCACTGCAATCTAGTTTTAAAACATTCCTATCACTTCAGTAGTTCCATGGTGCTTGTTCATAGCTAATCTGTGCTCCCCCTGCCAGTTGTAGACAATTGCAGGTCTGCTCTGTAACTTGCCTCTTGGGTATTTCACATAAATGGAATCACAGAAAATCACAACTGGTTTTCTTCACTTAGCATAATGTTTTGGTTTCATCCAATTTGTAGCAGGATTCAGTAGTTTCTTTTTGTTGCTGAATAGGGTATATATATGCATCATAGTTACTTATTCATTCACCAATTGGTGTGCATTTGGATTGTTTTCACCTTTTCACTTTTATGAGTAAAACATTCACATACGGATCATTGTGTGGACATGTATTTTCATTTTGCGGGGTAGATAGATTCCTAGGAGTGGAATGGCTGGGTAGTATGATAAGTTTGTGTTAAACTTTTTAAGAAACTGCTAAACTTTTCCATAATGGCTGCACCATTTTACAGTCTTGCTAGCAATGTATGGGGGTTCCAGTCTGTTCACATTCTCACCAACTTACACTTTTTGTCTTACAGCCATCCCAGGGGCTGTGTATGGTCTGTCATGGCGGTTTTAGTGTTTACTTCCCTAATGGCTCGTGATGTTGAGTGTCTTTTCATGTGCTTATGATTTTTGTGGATATATTAAATGAAATTCAAACCCTTTTCTCAATTTTTATAGATGATTCGTTTTATTATAAGTTCTTTATCAGACATGATTTGCAATCATTTTTTCCTAATCTGGGTCTTATTTTTTCATTTTATTTTAAAGAATAAATATTTAAATTTGATGAAGTCCTATCTATCAAGGTTTTTATGTACTATATTCAGTTAATAATTTAAAAATTGTTTTCTGATAGGTAATACATTTATATAGTTCTAAAAGCAAAATATATTTAAAGGAATTAAGGGTTTGTTTG
The DNA here is from genome assembly GCF_987537825.1 of Furipterus horrens. Lineage (NCBI taxonomy): Eukaryota > Metazoa > Chordata > Mammalia > Chiroptera > Furipteridae > Furipterus > Furipterus horrens. The sequence continues at coordinate 147,359,191 of NW_028327176.1, read as the reverse complement.
CTTGTTTGTTTTAGACCTATTTAATGTCTGTTTTGCTACTTTCTTAAAGATTTGAGAATATAGACTAGTTGTTTCCATTTGAAATATAATTAAGAGATTAATCATTTTTATTGCTAACAGAGATGGGACCCATAAGCCTCATACCTCCCCCCACTGTAAGCGTTATCTTTCAATTGTTTCTGTTCCTGATAAATAGATGTACATGTAGGGCATGTACATTTCTCTGAACTGTATTTTTCTCTCTTTTTGGGTACTCTGTGGTATTTTAAAGAACATTTAAAAATGTCTTATCAATTAAGAGTAATTGAAATTTAAGCTAGAAGTTTTTTGACAATCTGCTTTCAAAACACTATGTCACTTAAAATATACTTCTTTGTAAGATCCTTTACTGTTGAGTGAGAACATAACAATGAAATTCACAAACTTAGGAAAATACTGCTCTACTGCAATGATCTGTCCCCAAACCAGCAGCACACTCGTCAACAGGTAGAGCCATACAAGAAAACGTGCTAGAGAAGAATATGAAGAAATTTGTTGGGTGTAAATTTTGTGTTTCATATTTTTAAGGAACCTTAGAGTTATTTTTCATTCTCTTAATTTATTCCAGATGATTTGCTAAAGGTCTCTTAGCTACTTAATTGTAAAATTAGGTTTAGACCTCAAGTCTCCATCTCCTGGTCCATTGTTTTTTTCCACTTTACTGTGCTACCATTTATTTTTGTTTTCACTTTCAGCCTTCTAACTTTTTTGTTTACTTTGAAATAACATTCTGAAATATTTGCCTTTTCCTAACTCTTTATTCTATGTTTTGTGTTCAATACCTAATCTCACCTACGTGCTGTTCTCTCTTATAGTATTTCCTGGTATGATCTTAGGAACCTGAATTTCTACTATGTTTATTTTGTTCATTTTGTTATTTTAGAGCTCCTGAATATGGTTCTGACCTTTTGTTGAAGTTATTAGATTAAAATGGTGGCTGTGACATCCAGACATTGAAATGAAGAGCAGTCACACGCTTTGGGCTGACAGAATGTACCTTTGTGCTCCTTTGCCGTCTCTACACCCAGATCACAGTTCATGAGTGATTGATGTGGCCCTGCACAAGATAGGCACACAAATTTGTGAGGCTTTTTATTCTTTTAAAGATTCTTTATTCTCTTCTAAATGTTTAGCATGTCCTACATGTACATCTATTCCTGAAAAATACACAGTGTGACCTCCCATGGTTTTTCTGTTTTGTTTTTGTTTGTTTGTTTTTGAACTTTAATCCACAAACCTGCCTCTTAGGTGATTTCAGATGCTATAAGTGGATATCTTTGTGTGACAGTCTTCCCACCCAAATTGTCACATGCTCATGTATATTAGGGAACACATACACACACATTATTGAAATGAAGTAAATAGTACCTATAGTTTTGAAGTACTTTTGATTGTACCTTTTTTTACCAGGAGAAAGCCACATTTCTAACACCAGTATTTTATCTTTGGAAAAACTTATTTGCCTCTTTCACTTATCACCTCATATTGGAAAATAACTGTCGTTTCAGGATCTGTGGGGAATACCCAAAATAAGTCACCATTTAAGTAAAGAACTGTTTACTATCAGATTTGGTACACCTGTGGCATTGTCACATATGAAGAAGCATTTTGAAACCTCTGCACCCAACTTAGGTCGAGAGCGAAAGACTTGAGATTGGGTGTGTTTGGATAAGAACTGGCTGTCATCACATGATAAAGAGAGAAAGTACTTTATAAAAGTTACTTGGCACTATTGTCTACTATTCCTTAAAAGAAATGACTCATGCATGAAGGAATTTTGCCTTTATTTCATCACATGAAGGTAGAATGTACTAATACTTATGAAGACGTGCTTTAGGTCATGGTTCTTGTGCAGTAACTAATGATGCCTTGTGTATTTCTTTTGTTGTTTTATAAGTGGCTAAAGGAGTTACCCCAGTAAGAGGTAACAGGAAGTAACCAAAGGTGAGCTCAGGTAAATTTTTTCTGTGGTGTCAGCTTTAGTTAAAATGACTGAGAGCTAAGCTTCTGTACCAGACCTGAAGAGAAATTTTTTCTTCTCTGTTTATTAAAAACAATGTACTAGAAAAAAGGCAACAAAAGTTAAAATCCATAGCTTATATTTATTTATTTTTACTTGGGAGAATACAAAATACCTAAAGCTTTGCCCAGTCATACTTCATTTCCCACTTTTCTAATGTAATGCATGAAAACCTAGTATGTTAGGCTTATAAGAATGAAAATGTCTATTCATGCTTTTATAAATTTATTTCAAAGTTCCAGTTGGTCAGTCCTCTGTAATAGTTGGGCTGTTTTAATCCTGAGTTCGGACTGATATTTTATGAATGGAGTTTGTGTGCAAGGAGAGGCTTACATTCCATGGCAATTAGTGAAGATTCCCTGTGTCTCTCTTAGCAAGTACAGTCCTGTAGCCACTTGCCTTTTTTCTTTTCCATTTCTGCCCTGCTTTGTGGGAACTTAATCACCTTGAGACCTTTCCCAACCATCATTTAAAATTTTGGTTTCTAATTAATGTTGTAGATTTCATTATTCATTGTTAAATTTCTGGCATTGGGAATATTAAGATGTGTTAAGACATAGTCCCTGCTTTTAAGAAACTTTGGTCTGGTGGGAGTGGGCAGAAAGATGCACAGATGTGGTGTGTACAGGAATAGAGATATGCAAAGAATAGTAGGAGTCACCTAGAAGTGCTGTTTTATAAATTCTGGAGTAGGTACTGAAGACTGAGCTATAAAAGGTGAGCAGAAATTAGATGAAAATGAAGGACCAGATTGTATACCACATGACCACTGCAGAAGCAGACTTCTTCACCAGCTACCCAGGGGCTGGTTGTTAAGGAGTAATATATGGTCTAAAATGACCCTATGCTAATTACTGAGGGACTAGCTAAATTTTTCAACGTATCTCCTATAAATAGGCAGAACATTTTCAGTGAGATCAGAAATGTGGGAAAAATATTAAGGAACTACATGACTTAAGTTTGGTCTATTTTTTGCTTGATTAGTACATTGGAAGATAATCTTAACAACTTTAGGCTAGAGGAGCCATAATACTAAATTTAGGCACTCTAACTGATAATTTATTGCTTTATTTTTACATGCTTTATGAGAAATCACAGAATAGTTTTTACAAAAAGTAAGAAAAGACAACATAGTCACATGTTTCCTCCTATTCTCTATAACGTGATTCGATTGTGTTTATAAAGTGAATTAACTAACTGTTTGGTGTTATAGTATTTTTTTTCGGACATAAAGCAATTAAAGCTAAGAACTATCTAAATCTCATGTTATTCATCCAAGGCAGATCCTTCTGTTTGAAATTTGAACCAGCAGTAGTCACTTTTGTTGGCATGATGGTGCTGTCTGTCCCCCAAAGAGGTGGCATTTCAATTTGCAAACGTAGACCACCAAAACACAAAACCTACAGATCCCCCAAACGTCATCAGAATTAGGGTTTAGGAGTAAGAATAATAATGGTTTTATAATTTCAGTAATTTTTTTTTTCACTCATTGGAATTTGTTTTCATTAAAAGTATTCCTTTATGCCTTCACACTTTTTGATTTGGAAGATCTTTTCGGTAGGTTTTTTTGTTGTTGCTTTTTTTTTTTTTTTTTTTTTCTTCAATGGATCTAGGTTTCTTATTCTAAAAAATAAGAATGTTTCCTAATACTTGCCTTATAGGATGGGGGATGGTTATAAGGTTTAACTGAATGAGCAGTTTGTTTAAATGAGATTTTATAATCATTATTGCAAGGTGTTACCATTAATGTTTTTTTGTTTGTTTTATTATTGGTAGTATTTTTTCATAAATAAGTGTTTTTTTCTTCTGTTTTTTTTTGTTTGTTTGTTTTTTGTTTTTTTTTTTATAAATCCACTCTGCAGAGACAAATAATTGTTGATGGTCAGCCTGTGCACAGAGGTGTATGTGAACTCTGAATGTGAACTGATACTGTAGCTGCTTATACCTTAGATTATGACAAGAGTTCCAGGCCACTAATAATTACTTTTTTAAATAAATTAACTTCAGTACATGATCAGAAATGCCAGAAGTGTGGCTCTGTTAAGGAAGAAATAAGCCAAGGCATCTCCATAGTTACTGTGGCCAGCTCTGTTATCATTTACTCGTTAAAATATATTAAAGGTAAACGTCTTAAGGCTAGAGGTCCAGAAATGTTGCTGCTAGGGAAAGTTTTTCATTGAAAACTAAGCAACAGAATGCTCATTTATTTGAGGTTTCCAGCTATTCACAAGAAGGTCCTGGGTGAAGGCCCTTTTATAGTTTTGCGGAGATATTGGGAGCCCAGCATGTGGGACTGGGTGATTGGACTCCAACGGGAGCCTCACCCTTTCAGTCTCATCCTAACACTCTCTGCTTGTCCTTGTTTTTCTTCCTCACGGGATGCATGTTTGTTTACAAAAATGGTAATAGTTATTCACAGTGGGAATTCAAAACCTTCTTCAAATGTAGCCCTCAGGAGTGAAGATCTTCTGTACTTAAGTTTGGACAAAAGCAATTGGTTAGGCTCCATTTTAACTCAATAATTATATTTTCTTTTCTTGAATTTGTCATATGCCACCAAATTCTAAAATTTAAAGTTAATCAAATTCTTTGCCTTGATTGCTTTATTTTCCCTTCACCTCTGTGCTTTGTCCCAACACATGGGTAACATCTACTAATATTGGTGATCCAGAATCTGTTAATGAATTAATCCATTGACATATGTCTTCTGAAATCAAAGAAATAATAAAGTGGTTTTTTTTTTTATTCTCCATTAATGAAGATGAAATTACTGGACCTGTCAAAAGATGCCTCTGATTTCCTTCAATTACTGTTCTTTACCTAAATCTCAAGAAGTTAGATGAATTAACAAGACTTTTTAAAAGCAGTAACAGACACTTGTACAATTAATATTTCACCTTTAGTACTAGAAAAAAAATTCCCCTAGCAAAATAGTAACACATGCAGGTGATTAAAAGCTAGTCATCTCTTCATTAAAATAAGTCCCATGTGACCTCAGTCTGGCCATATATGAACAGTGTAATTATCACCTATACTTTAAATGAAACTATTCTGCTATTCATACTTGGCAAATATTAATGGGCTCTATTATACCCAACTAGAATTACTGGGTCACTTCGTGAAAGCAGATCAAAACATTTGAACCTGTATTTTCAAAGTTGTATTGGTGGAAAGGGCAGTAAATGAACTTCAAGTTTTAATTTCTAACTTTTAACCACATTTTTAATTTATCAGGATGCTTTTAGTTTATTTAAATGGTCTTAAAATCACTTAATTTAATACAGTATTCTATCTATAATTATAAGTTAATTATATGGGATTGTTTTTTAGTTTAAATTTTAGTTTATGTTCTCATTAAGAAATATAGAGATTATAAGCAAAAGTCAAAGAATTAACATTGCCATGTTGTAAAAGTCTTGTATAAAATGTTAAGAGTCAAGGCCTTGGGAATATTACAGGTAGAAATAATAAAAAATATATAAAATTTATGCACCAAAAGAGATATATGGCATATATTAACTGTGATATTATATGTTCATTAAGACCTTACTGGTAAGTGAGTATAGATCCGGAAGAAGTTAATGTAAGTATTTTTAAATGGGTTTGTATTTCTCTGATAAACAGCACTCCCCTTCTGTTTGTGATCATAGGATAAAAGCTCTGTAAGCTTGTATATGTTCATTTTTACTGCTACATCATGTAGTGTGCTCTTAAGATTGAGATCTCATTCCCCAGGAAGCATTTCTGTCTAAGATTAATTGCCCTTTTAAAATCAGCGTTTGATGTATTCCTTTGGCTATATCCTGGCTTGGTTTAACCCTCTTTGACCTGACCTCATTGACTATTACCGCTGAGGCTGAGTCAAAATCCTTCAACATGATGTATGCACTTCAGATTTCAGCCTGTGGTTTTTCATGTCGATGGATTCAATTAGTTGGCGTTTTACTAATGAACATATCAGAGGTTAAAGAATTTGTCAGACAGAACAAAATTGTTCAGACCAGTGGTAACCAAAAGGCATGTCTCTTTATTTGTTTAAAACTTTTTTAGAAGTATTTGGTGTTATTTAGAAGTTTTACCTTCAGCATTACACATTCCAAAAGAGCAAATCAAGTCATTTTATGCTGAATAATATAAAATGTAAATGTGAAGCCACAAAGCTAAAAACAATAGTACAGTTTTTGTCCTTAAGATTGCTATTATTGCATATTTATGAGTGTGAACTCAAAAAGAAAGTTATTTATTTAAACTGGAGTTTTCTGATTAAAAGCATTTTCCCATGAACATATACCAGCCATTTCTTTAGCTTCCTTTAGATAGAGATTTCACATATTTAGTATACTTAGTAGTAGTAAGAATGAAACTTATGCATCTCTCTAGAATCTCAAGTGACCTGTTTTTAAAGACATTTAGGTCATATTACTTGGTGAAAAGGAGCTTTAAAATAAGGATTAAAATTTAGATTGGGCTGGGGAAGGCTGAGCCATTGCTAATAGAAATCTCTAAAAGATTCATCATATACTGTGAGTTCTCAACTAATAAATAATGATATTTTTGAAATGTATAATAAACAAAGATTTTGGAGGTCATTACCACCTCTTCCCCTAGAAAGTTTTTTTTTCATTAAAATAAAAAAAAAAAGGAACCTTACCTAAGACCTATTAAGCAACATAATCATAGTACAGTAGGGCTCATTTGACTTGTCATGGTGTGCTCTACTGAATATATATATGTGTTGAGAGCACTGCTAGCTTAATCCAGAGGGTTTACAGTGCTTAAGGGATCTTTGAAAATGTCATTCATTTTGTTGTTTGTATAAAGATTGAGTCTTTGGATTTTTGCTATTGCCATTTTTTTTCTTAACACATTCATAAAATTCATGTGCCACGGTGCATAGTAATATGCAGAGTGTATGAGTATATTAACATGAGGCCAAATTCTCACAGCCTTTTGCATGTTAGTAGTAAAACTAGTATTCTTATAACTTTGTGTTCAGGAGGAGAATTACCATGAAGGTTTACTTTTTGTTTACTAAACCCTGACCTTTTAAAAACTGATCTTCTGTCTTCACTTAACTATTAGTAATATATTTGACACTTGTTTTTTTAGGGAGTGAGCAGGAGGGAGGAATGAGGAAGAGAGTCACTCACTTTTTTCAATACCTACTATATCCAAACCCTGTGCTTAGTTCCTTACTTGGATATCCCATTTAATCCTCCATGCAACTCTGAAGATTAGAATTCTTTATCCACACTGTTAGAGGAGGAAGCAGATCAGAAGTTTAAGTGATTTGCGTATTCATTAGAAACTATTGAACGCTGCTTTGAATTCTAAAAGAAATATGTTGCTGTCTAGGCATAAAAAACTCATATACTAGCACTGGATGACATGTTAGTGATCCTCTATCTAGACTAGTGGTTTACAAACTGACTCATGGAGTTATATCAGAAACTACCATAGGTTGTAAGTCAGTGAGCATCAGGACATGGGGAACAGGCTCAGTCGCACAGCAGCCCAAGCTGCCCCACCTGCACCTGTGTTATACGTTGGGTTTCTGCTAATATTTTGTTTGAAGAATAATTCTGCATCCATATTATCATAAAATTTATTCAAGGGGCCATTTAAAAACAAACAACACCAGAAATTGATTCAGAAGATGTGGAGAGGGGTCCAACTTACTTATTTTCTAAATTTTTCCTAATTATTCTGGTCATCAGCCAGATTTGTAAAACATGGATCTATACAGGTACCTTCATTTTATATATAAGGAAAAACCCTCAAAGAGAGATGAGGCCTGCCCAGAGCACTTTGTTACCAGAATTGGAATTCAAGTTGCCTGCCTTCCATTCCAAATCATCTGTCTTTCAATAGCACCTAGTTAACTCTCAGTGCATAACTGGCCCTTTCTCCTTCATGTCTCATTTATATTATTATAGTCATTGTATGTGTATGGGGGTGAATTTTCTTTTTTTTCTTTTATGTGTAATTTTAACCATTCTAATTATATGGCCAAAATCTTTCTGAGCATATTTTTCTTGAACTGTCCCACAACTCTAAAAATACTTTAAAGTAGGTGCTATTTCAGAATTGCATTTGTTTTTATTAGGCTACTGGTGATAATACAAAATTATAATACATTTCTATTTTATTTAATAATACTTGGACTTATTAGTGAGATACATATAAGAAATGAAATTTTATTGTGATAGCCTCAGTATTGATATATGATCTTTTTAAGTGAATTGAATTCCATGTCTACCTAAAGAAAATATATTTCTTTGATATTTGTTTCTGCCCTTTTCCTTAAATCAGATACCCAAAGGACTTATGAAGGACTATTTTTATATTTACAAGTTGAATTAAAATAATTAATTTTAAAACTTGTGATGTGGACATTCCATAAAATAATTATATGTACTTTTCAAAATTATCAAGGTTAAGAATGACTAAGAAATGTCCAGAGTACAAAGAAATTAAAATTAAATGCAGTGTATGGTTTCTGGACTAGATTCCATCCTGGAGTAAAAATAATTGGGATCATTGAAAAAAAATTGAAATTATTACATAATAGTACTTATTACATTGTAGGAGCTACAAAAAATACTTTTCTTCTCACCTTAGAAAGTTATTCTAACTGGGCTTATTCAAACTACATACAGCAAATAAACAGGAGAATCAAAATTTAATACATGCACATGGTAAATTCATGTAAGCATGAAAATTCCAAAGACAGCAAGGAATATTTGTGTATATATGTCATTTTGGACAAAAGAAAAAAGGGGAACAGTGGTCTTAGATTTTAAAAATGAAAATGGGCAATTTACCGATAGCTAGAGAGGGCCAAATACATTTCTGCTAGGCAACTCAGAAAATAATATGGCCACAGGGTGAAGGGTGGTCTCTGCTTAGAGGTTCCTGTCTCTCATACTTAAATTAAATTAGGCTCAGGTGACTATACTAAGATTTCTTTCCTGGAGCAAGTCTTTCCATCTGAATCTCTTGGGCTGGAAAGGGGAGGGCCAAACATTCTGAGTCTTGTTTCTTAATAACTAGCTTAAAATCAGTATCCCAAAAGGGCAGTTTTAGGGTGGCACAACTTTGGTCACTTCAATATCAATGTTAATTTTTTAAATTTTGCCCTGGCCAGGTTGCTTGGTTGGAACATCATCCCGTACACCTAAAAGTTGCAGCTTTGATACCAGTCAGACCACATACCTAGGTTACCGGTTTGATCCCTGTCGGAGTGCATACAGGAGGCAACTGAAGTGTTTCTCCCTTACGTCGACGTTTCTCTCTCTCCCCCTCCCTCCCTTCCTCTCTTTAAGTGTTATTGGTGGAAAACGAGTTCTTGTGGTTTCATGGGGAAAAGAATCTCCTGAGACCCACATGGAAGGATGGGGTTCCATGGTAAACTTTATTGATGATGTAAAATTAGGGGGTTCCCTTCCTGAATTCTCAATGTCCCATCTCTGTCCATCTCACCATGGAAAAGGTCCAGTCTTGTTTTCAGTAGGACCAGAATGAAGGCCACTGCCCCGTATTGAAGTATAGTCCAGTCCTGCATCGGGCCAGTTTAGCGTGCGTTTCCAGGTGCAGCCCATTGCTGCGCTGCAGTATTCAGGCTCCCTCCTGGAGCCTGTCTGTGGAGTCCGCATGGCCATCAGGCAAATGGCTGCCTAAGGCCACATGGCTATGGAGAGACTACACGTGAGTGCATGGGGTGCATGTGGGTCGCCTGGGAGAGGGAGAGAGAGAGAACAAGAGCGAGAATGAGAACAAACTTCTTTGTATTCCTGGGATTATATATTAGCTTGGGTTTATGAAAGACCAGAAGCTTTTTCAAATTGGCCAATGAACTTCCCAAGTTTCCCTGGGCTTTGGATGGGTTTACACCCCCTAGTTCGACTGACAGGCCTTTTTGGTCATCTTCTCCCCTGCACCTTCCAACAATCCAGTACTGGAGGTGGGGGGGGGGGTGTTAATCCCCTTGGCAGAGCAATCCTGTAATCCCCCGGGGTGTGAAGCTGTAACTTCCTGGCTACACAAGTAGGCTTATGCTCCCCAGTTTATTAAGCTCAATGTCTAAGCCCCTTTGCTCAACTTTCCTTATTAATAATTAGTTAAATACCAGTGGTAACATAAGCATATCCTTGGGTAAGGATTAAAAATAAAAATTCATATTTTTATTCTGATAATAGAAGATACACACTAAAATATTTAGTTGTAAAGGGCTTAATGTTTCTACTTTACTCTCAAATGATTCAGAAAATAATTCAGAACAATAAAAATAAATGAGGCAAAATGTAAACTATAGATGGGTGAAGGCAGATTCCTTATACATACTATTCTTGCAACATTTCTATAAGTTTGAAGTCATATCAAAGTCAAAGGTACCCCCAAAAGTGCCCTGTACAAATTTCATATAGAACTAGATCACTTACTGTCTCAGCGCTTGCCTACTTTAAACCATTGAACTAACTTCTAAAAAAAAATCTTGAGTGGGTGAAGTGTGGAGCAACATTTTTCTCCTGAGTCATTTGCTTTGTAGTGACATATTTCTTATTCCCAAGTGTTAAATTCTAAACTCACATTTTGAAACACAAAGACATATTTACCAAAAACATGATTTACTTTAGCAATACCCATCAAGTGTTTCCTTTCTACTGTTAGGAACAAAGGAAGCATCTGCTAATTTTGCACTGCTCCATTTTGTCCTTTCTGACACTGCCAGAATGTATTGTGGAGGTAGGGAGTGAGCATCCCCAAAATGTGCCACCCTGGCATGCAGATCATGTCAAACTGAAGTCATTTAAAGCCCAACAAACTCAGGGAGAGTTTTTACTTCCCCTTTTTCTTAGATTCCTGCTTTAGGAATGGAGCCTTGACTTAATCACCTTGAGAATTTACACCCTAACATTAGTCACAAAGACCAAGCAAGTTAGATTAGATACCCCCACCCCACCCCTGCCCCCACCCTGCATTGTGTCCCATTGTTTCTGAGTTGCCCGACGAGAATTGGCTGCCATGTGCTTTTTCAACTACCTATAAATCACCCCTCCTCACTTCTGAAATGTAATACTGTCCCTCCTTTTCTCCTTGATCCATAAATGTTATATATACCCAATGTTACCTCACTGTTTTTGGAGTTTTCATGCTTATATGAATCCCCCTTGTTTACGTATTAAATTTTTTATTTTCTCCTGTATGGTGTTTGAGTTACTCAGCCAGCCAGAAGAACTGAAGAGGTGAGGGGAAGTTATCCCTGCCCCAATGGTACAGTCCTGCTTTGTTATTTATGGTAGTATGAATTTAGGTGATCGCATATATACCTGGCTTATCTGGAAACATTTGGATTTTGTGTTATTTTAATAACCAAAGCAGTTTTTATAGTAGGGCTTTTCTACATAATCAAAAGCTGTTCTCAAAAAAATTGATTTTGGCAGTGTATTTTACCAGGAGCAAAGTTACACAAGCCCTGAAAACACTTACTAATTACTAAGTGACGGGCACTCTGCTAGGCACCAGAGAAACAGTAATAAATAAGGGAGAAACTGTAGTGACTGTTACCTAGGGAATTGCTGCACCATTCTGAGTGTCCTTCTGGTGATTGTGTGTTATTGGAGGAAGTCAGAAAACAAGAAAGATTGATATACACAGGTGAAATATTTGGACAAATGTTTAAAATTTTAAACAGTTTTAAACAGTTGCGCTGAGGGATATGACAGTCCTAGATCCACTTTCTTTGTCGACTAAATTTAGTTGGTGACACTTCTATGTTATAGATTTAAAGTGGCCCCAATTAAAGCAGAGAGTCAGTGTTGTCTATTCAAGTTTGTGATAGAAAATGTGATTTCTTGGGTTTGTTATACAGAATATTTGTATCGTTCTTATGTTCTCCAACTTCTGTTGTACAGTTTAAACTCCAAATAGCCTTTTGTGTAACAGGTTTGGTCTTTTGCTTTTCAAACACACTGTGCATGAGTGTGCCATATAATATTTCCTCCCGGGTTTAAATACTTTAGGTACAGTATATTGGATACTAAGTCGTGACTTTGTTTCTTTTACTTAGTTTCAGAATATCCAAAAGTGATTCTGGCTTAAGGAAAAACTTTACAGATAAGGAACTTTTACTCTTACACCACTGTTCTTTCATTTTTGACTCAGTGCTAAGTAGGAGGAAGATTCTGAGAATATTAAAATATTTCGAAGAAATATGTAATAAGATTATAAAGAGAACTACACCGGAAATGTTTTCAAATATTCTAAGAAAGATTTAATACAGTAAAATTTGGCAATCTAGAATTTACAAAGAATGAATCATTCCAGATAGAGGAGAGTTTATCTGTTTGAATAGCAACATTTTAAAATCTTCTCAAAGTACTAAACCATGCTTTCTCTAGCATTCTGTAGATGGTTTAATCTTTTATTTATAGTTGATACTCATCATTATGGAAGCCAGCCATTGTATTAACCCTGATCACATGCATAGATGCAGCAAAGATTGGCAGGCAAAACAGTGAAGGCATTTTTTAGGTTACTAGTATTGTGAGGTGATGTCTTTTTACCAAAATGGTTTTAAACTATGACAGGAAGTCAGAGGTTTGTTTGGAACTTTTATTTTGCTGTTTTGGGGATTGATAGTATATTAAGTTTTTATTTTTTGCATTCTTTTAGGACTTTTCTGTAGTGTTTTTTGTGTCCTCTCTTCTTGTCAGTCTGTTGACTGTCACTTCCCAGGACTGCACTGCCTCAATGAGGAAGTTTAAATATTTCTTTAAAAGGGGCTCTTTCTCCAGGTGCTATCGCCATGCATCATCTGCCCATTTTGCCCAGACGTGAGAGCACTCGGGATGCAGCAGTCATTTTGAACAGCAAAAGTGGGGGTAGGGGCGGGGAGTAGGGCTTTTCCCTCTCGTATAGTTCCATGAATTCCCTGTTTCCTTCATGTCTTCTGTCTCCAGGAAGCTGAGAGGTTTAGACGTTGTATTTTGAAGAGACTAAAAGAGACAAACCAAGAATTGTGCTAAAGAAGTGACACAAAGTGCCTTGAAGGTTCTTTCTTTTTTTCCCCAAAAGAGGAGTTTGGTTTTGCTTTCTTTGTTTTCCAAGGTGCTTCTGTTTACGTTAAAGATTGTCAGCATGTTATACCAAATCATAAAAGACGTAAAATTGACCTTAAATTTAATTTGTAATAAAATTTGAATCTAAAAGAAGAGGTGAATTAGCCAATGGGTGTTAACAAAAATCAATCAGGTTTCATGACTCTAAAACAAATCCCTGAGTCACACTCTCAGTTCCTTCTCATTAAAACTGTAACTCTTACTCAATAATATCTCAAAAACTTTTTGATATTTAAACAACTTGACTGAAAATTAGCCTACAGCTCCGATCTGTTTTATTAAAATTTTCGTAAACACAGATCTTATTGATGATTTCTACTCACATATCTATTTTATTTTTTTTATATATGTATTGACCTACTTCATAATATCCTTCATTTTAACTTGCCATATAGTACAGTTTTTAATGTATAACTAAAATAAATTTTGGTCAGTGGGTACAATGGGCTGTTTTCTCGACTATAGTTTCATTAACGTCAGTCTTTGGTAAAGCACAGTAATTAAGAAAGAATGAATACTTTCACATATAGCAACAGAATTTTTATCAGAATTCATTGTAACCCTCAGGTTTCTGTTTTGGGTGATACATATTGCAACATTTGAACTTTCTCCATGTCCACATTTCCTGCTTAGGAGACAGACCAGGTTTAACCTGTTGAAGCTGTAAAACCTAATTCTCAAAAGGCAGATTATTTTTTCTTTAACTGTTTTGAGTCATATTGATTATTATTGGATTTCTTTCTTGGAATAGATGGGGAAAAAAAGTATCAAGTGTTGATTCATGGAATTGAGCCAATGCTGGAAACACCTCTCCAGTGGCTGAGTGAACATCTGAGCTACCCGGATAATTTTCTTCATATCAGTGTCATCCCACAGCCAGCAGATTGAAGGGTCCACTATTGGCTTGAACGGAATCACCCTTAACCAGGATTTACCGGAGCATGTCACCCTTCTGCTTCAACCAGGTTTGGTGGAGGCAACCTGACCAGAAGCAGCGCTGTGAGCCGAACAGGAAAAAGATTCCCTGTCTGATAAGGGCGCTGGGCTGGTCTTACTTTGCATCACCACTGCTTTCCTCCGCTGCCGTCATTAAACCTCAGCTGCGACATGAAAGGCTTTACAGGACCGCTGCAAGTCTTCTGTTTTCTTGTAAAATATAATGAAGCCGAAACCTCTGGCCTAAGAAGAAAATGGAAATGTGTGCCACTCAATGTGTATCTCTGATTAGCAAATAAACAGGGGTATTTCCTAAGGTGACCATGGTTGAACTTTAGCTCGAGGGAGTGGAAACATTGGTTTAATTTTCAAGAGAATTAGACTTAAGAAAGTAAAAGAGAAATTCTGTTATCAATAACTTGCAGCAATTTTTGTAAAAGATCAAATTACAGTAAACCCATCTTTCCTTAATGAAAATTTCCTATGTTTACAGTCTGTCTATTGGTATGCAAACAATCTTGTAACTTTGATAATGAACAGTGAGAGATTTTTAAATAAAGCTTCGAAAAATGTTTTGTCATTTAATAACATACAATTTTGTCACTTTCTCAGTGCTTTCTGACTCACATACAGTAGATCACTGTTTTTTACTCTTACGTGTTACCATTTAGACTGGTCATCATTGGCATGGAATGAATGTAGGGCATAGAATAATTTGTCTCAGGAGCTGCCATAGAATTTGTAGATGCCGATTTTTAAATCTGTGTTCTTTACACATTAAAGGCATAAATAATGTTGCCATTTACCTTCGCTGTTGTTTTACTACTGTAAACCTGTCAGATCATGGCATACTAAGCACCTGTGCAGGATAATTTCACATTTTTGGAAACACTGATCCCTTTCCAGACCAGTGTTTTTCATTGACTTCAGATCTCATATTTCACTGTGGTCCCTGGCAGCCAGTCTGAAAACGTGTTAAGATGACCGATTTGACTGCAGTCGCTTTTCCTAAATTCTACCAAAAATATTCAGGAGTTACTGGATTCTTATTCAGTATAATGAGTTTTTTGCTGCACTTTATTACCACACTGCTGGGATTCTGCCAGCTGAAAGTATTTGTGCACTACACTTTATTTCTTAAAAGCTAGCTTGCTGTCTATATTGAATGTCGACCCATTTGGGTATGCTAAAATACATGATATCATACAATAATGGTGTTAGATTGCACAATAAAAATGAATGTTTTTCTTATAAAAATCATGAATATTGAAGTGAGGTCCTGCTGGTGCTCACTGCTTCCTTTCTCCTTCTGTGATTTTCATTGATTAATAGCAGACTTGTTCACAAAATGAGATAAAGTTTATCAAAGACCAAATATTACGGAATGGAAGATATAAGGCTCAATCAAATAGAGAAACAGGGTACCAATGTGATCAGCAAAAAATGGAAGCAGGTAGCAAATAACTGGCTAATGTCAATAAAATGAAAAGTGCCATTTTAGTACAGGCAGAAAAAATAACAATATTTGAATTACTTAAGGATAAAAAACCCACTGACTAGTATTTTTTCAAAAGAAGATGATCTGAATATGATTGTTCACATTAAAAGTGTTTATTCATCTATTCAGTTTGGGGATTTTCCCCTTGATGTTTTGACAGACTGAAGTGAGCTTCAGTGAGCAAAAGGATCTAAATGCCAGGGAGTGCTAAGCCGTGAAGAAGAAAGTGTGGTGAGAACATTAAGAAGTACTTTTCTACAGACAAGACCTTGCAGGGTCTCTGCAGTGGGCTCATGTGAGCTACTAATGATCTCTGCTTCCCAATTTGAAAGTAAATTTTATCAAGCCATTGCCCATTTTCACTTGTTCATTATTATACCAGCGTCGTAACTGTATTACTCTAGTCCCAGGTAAGTCAAGCCTCTAATACCCAGAGGGAGAATAGAAACAGAATTAGTGCTGGCTTAAATATCTATTTTTGTTTCTTTTTATTTGAATATTTAAATTTTATGATTTATTAAAAAATTAAACAAATTTTCTGTCTGTCTTTATTTATATAAGTTGGAAATGAAATTTATATAAGGCAAGTTACCTATTAGGGAACTCACTGAAATGTCCTTCTTACACCAGTCATAAAAATTTCTCTAAGAAGTAAAAGTTATGGCCCTGGCCAGTGTGGCTCAGTTGGTTAGAGCATCGTCCCATAAACCAAAAGCTCATGGGTTCAATTCCTGAGCAGGGCACATGCCTAGTTTGTGGGTTCAGTCCCCTGTCTGGGTGCCTACGGGAGGCAGCTGATTGATGTCTGCCTGTCTCTCTCTCTCTCTCTCTCTCTCTCTCTCTCTCTCTCTCTCTCTCTCTCTCTCTCTCTCTCTCTCCACACCTCTCTCTCCCTCCCTCCCTCCCTCTCTCCCTCCCTCCCTCCCTCCCTCCCTCTCTCTCTCCCTCTCTCCCTCTCTTCCTCTCTTCCCCCTGCCCCCATTCCCCTCCTTTTTCTGGAATCAGTAAATACATCGTCTGGTGAGTGGTACCAAGGAAAGGGGGTCTCATTCACATTGCGCCTTGGTGTGAGACCCAACAATTAGTGTTGAGAAAAACAGGTCTTTATTTACAATATTCCAACCTTGGGGGAGGGCTGAGAGCACTTCAGCTCAGAACTCTGTTCTCTCCCAACACCCAGCACTTCCCTTGCTTTTGGGGAAAAGGCTATAAACCAAAACCAGTAGTTCCCCATCCCTTATCTGTCAGCTTTCTCCTTTAGGATCTGGGATACTTTGTCTTCAGCCTCTGTGTAGCAGTCCAGGAAGACATGTGCCTTGTTACACTGGATCATGCTGAAGTCCAGGAAAGGCACAAGTCCTAAAAGAGTGTCCTTTCCTTATGTCCCGAGTTCCAAGAGTCCCGATGGAGCCCTTGGTGGCTTCAGAGTCAGCTGGAGTGGACAGATCAAAGCAGCAGCAGGCCTGCTTTCCTACTAGCCCAGGCTGCATGGCTGAATCCTGACTACAAACTACATAGCTGCTGCTTCTCTCATGGCTGCTACAGCCTGCTGCTCCATCAGGCTCCTCTAACATGCTCCTTCCATTGTGCTGCCTCATCACGGCTGGTGCCCTGCTACATCCTTTCAAACCACATGGCCTTTCATTCACATCAGACTTAATGGCGGATGGCAGAGCCCTTCATCCTTTCCAACAGCACAGCCCCCTTCCTTCTGGCTCGCTCTCTCCTCCAGGAAAGGCTCAGCTGTCCCCTTGTCATTGATATGCAAAGTATCTTGAACAGTATCATCAGCCCTTTTGAAGTCCCTAGCTACCAGCCTGCCATAGATATGCAGAATACCTTAAAAGCTGTATTATCTCCTTTCCTCATCTCCAAAACCATGGGCTATAGGGGATTTGGGGATGGCCTCCCCCCACCCTGTTACATGAGGACTGAAAAAAAAAAAAAAAGCCTGGCCAGCGTGGCTTGGTTGGAGTGTTGTCCTGTAAACTGAAGGGTTGTGGGTTCGATTCCTGATCAGGACACACGTCTAGCTAGGTTATGGGTTCGCTCTGGTCTGGGTATGTACAAGAGTCAGCGAGTCAAAGTTGCTGTCTCACATCAGTGTTTCTCTCCCTCTTTCCCTCCTTTCTTTACTCTCTAAAATTAGTAAGCATGTCCTCGTGTGAGGTTTTTAAAAAGAGAGAGAAACTGAGGGATAAAGGAGAACACAGGAAAGAAAATCAGAGGAGGCCACAAATCTCTATGCTTGTTTAACACATCCTTGGTAATGACCCCCCCCATCCCCCACCCACTGCCAGGAAAATAAAAATGTGTTTTAAAATTACTGGCATTGTTAACCAGGCATGAATAAGTTTAGCCTAAATGAAGTAAATAATTGCTTGCCTTTCATAATGTTGCTTTGCATTCAGGTGATCTTGGTTCTAGTCATGGATAGAGTTGAATTGATAAACACCATATTTATCTAGTGACCCAAAGTAGCCTAATCCTAGATGAATAAAATTGATCTACCAATCTTTACAACATGGTGATATATAGATATATTCCAATCAGTCTGAAGTGAACCCATGAATGGACTGGTCCTGTTATGTTTACTTACCCTCTCCCCCATTCACTAGGAACTAGATAGGAATTGCTAAAACAACATACAAGATTTGATACTGAGTGACAATAACTTTTAATGGTTATTTTTCTGGAGTATGTTTATTTTTTATAGGCTATATTTGAGGTAAACTTTTCTTTAAATTTTCAAAAAATGTAATGGGTTATGTGGTTCATGCCAAAGAATGAGTCTCACTTTTTATTTATCATACTATCGACATTTAGGCCTGATGTAAGTTGGGTTTCCGTGAAATGGGCCAACATCGCTGAAGTAGAAGTGTAGAATCTTAGGGTATGTATGATAGGGAAAAAAATCAAGTGTGACAATATTTATAGTGTAGTGCTAAAAAAGTAATAACATTTCCTTCCATCTTCTAAGTTCTAGTAGCTGGGTTATTCAGATTAACGGGACTGATTAACAGTAGAAAAATCAAAATTTTACTGTGTGTGCACAGGGAATTCACATAAGCATGAAAACTCCGAAGAGAGTGAGGCAAAATTGGGTACATATGTCACTTTGGACAATGAAGAAAGGGCAAGGTAAGGGCCTGAGATTTTGAAGGAGGAAGGTAATTGACAGGTAGTTGAGGTAGAGGGGAATGTATTTGGCAGGCAAATGTTTGCTTGGCCACCCAGAAACAATGAGACACAGCAGGGCATCTAGTAAACAAACAGGCCCCTGCTTGGAACCTTCCTGTCTAAGGCTTGAGGTGGTTATGCTAAGGTTCCCTTCCTGGAGCAGGTTTTTCTACCTGAATCTCTTAGCCAGGAAAGGGGGTGGTCGTCAAAGGATATTTCTGAGACTTGTTTCTTAATAACCAACTTAAAGTCAATATTCCAAAAGGCAGCTTTAGGGTAGCAAAACTTTGGTCCCCTTCAATAGTCAATCCCATTCATAGATAGTCCTAAGGATGGGATCAGTTAAAATACTTATCTTTTTTGAGTTCTTATATCCTCTTAAGTGTTTTCTAAATATAATCATCTCCTGGTCTGAAAATATTAAAAATTACCCATGGGGGTGTTGGGAAGGAGAGAGGAGAGACATGCCTCTTTTCAAATAATTTGAGGTTAAATGACACTTTGTAATTACAGAATTTTATTTACAGTATAACTATTTGACAAAAGAATCATTTAAATTCTCTCAAATGTGAATTATGAATTTGATTCTTCACACTTACTAGCAGATTTATAGCTGTTGAGTACGTGAAACAGTTTATTCTTGTATTATTTATTAATTACTGTATTATTTTCCATATGAACATCCTGTAATCCCATTCTTGCCCTACACTGTATAGAAACCATACAGTGAAAAGGGACTCAATTTTTAGGTCATTAAGGGGTTCATTAAGTATTTAGGTCTTTAAGTAATTGATTTTTGTTAACTGATAATATGCTGGAATGACCAGTGAGGTAAAGACAAATCTGAAGCTTTGGAAATGTCAGCATACTTTGACATACCAGTTGATTTCTTCTGAAAATGATGAACTTGGCTTTCCCTCCAGCTTCCCTACTACCCCTGCCCCCACCTCATCACAAAGGTAAATAAAACACAGCCAGACTGTTTCCTCTGTTTTCTCTGATTCTTTGTGGAGTATCTAGCATTTAGTTGGTGCTTTGCAAATGTGCATAAAAAGAAAAAAATAACTCAAGAGTATTTAGTGACACTTTAACATCATTGTATTTTCCTGTTAAAAATACCGTCTATAAAAATAAGAAGAACCTTGTCATTTAGAAATCAATATACCAAGTGCAGTTGGTTCGGATTTGCATTACTGATGAAGACTTGCTTACTCAAATCTGCTACTTTCAGTAGGAACCACTGTGGATCAGATCCTTGCGTCAGTCCACATTCATTTTAGTTGCAGCATAGACCGCAATACATATCTTATGTTTCAACATCACTGTAATTTCAGCAGCCCCTAAAGCTGGAGCTATTCTCATCAAGCATCTGGGGGTATTTATTACTTCTGACCTTTTCATAAATGAGTGGTTTGTCATGCTTTCGCCTCTAGACTTTGCTTCTGAAAATGTAATGCATTTTTAACAAGGAAAATATATTAGACCTAAGAGCAAGGTTATTCAAACTAAGGTAGACTGTTAGAACCATGCTCATGAAAAGCTTTAAGAGAACTATCAATATTTGGGATTCAGTATTTTATAGTGAGTGGGAGAGGTATCTTTTTCACGCTAACACTTGAAAAATGCTGATGAACTTTTCGTTAATGTCATTTACTGTGTTTATAATAAATATTTCTGTGGTATTTGTTTCTCAGACTGAGAACGGGTCTGTTTGGCTCAGTATTGTATTCCTGTGACCCAGCACTGTGCCTACAATATTGTGGACTGTACTAAATATTAGTTGAATAAAAGTTTGCAAAAAGCTGTGTAGTATATCTCCCTTAAGAATCCAAAGCACATTGACATGTTAAAGGATTTGAGAAGTTCTAGAGTTAAACAGGAACATATTTGATCCAGTATTTCCCAAGCTTTCTTGATTATAGGAGTTTTTTTTCTCCCTAGTACCACATTATATTGAACTGTAGTTTGGGAAATGCTATTAAATCATTAGATTCTAATGACCTAGAATGTATAGCATAAGGTGTAATCCCTCCTTTTCCGACAACTATTCTGACTCCAAACAACATTTCTAGCCTTTTCATTCCATCCTCCAGATTTTCCCATTTTGTTAATGTCACTCTTGAAATTCATTCATCAAGTGTGTCATGAGTAAGTATCTAATACAATGCCGAGCTCTGTACTGGGGATGCCGTAGTTTAGAATTCATAATACCAGTTTGGGTTGGATAATCTGGTTGCTCAGCAGTGCTGTAATTTGACAAGGGCACATTCAGAGTAAGGTTCAGTGAAAGGACTGGGAACCGTAAGTTCTTACAAAACATCTATCTAAATATAAAAAAATAAGGCAAGTGGCCAGCGGATTGGAGAAAAATCCTACTCAACCCTTAGGTATGAGAATACATAGGAATCAAAGATGAGTAATTGTTCTCAGGTAGCCTCCATAAATAAAGCTAGCCAAAAGAGCCATGAAGCTGAAATGTGGCATCCTAGGAAAACGGTCACCAGGAGCCCCAAACGGAGTGCCTGAGCCAGGCAGAGAGAGGTTGGACAGGTGGTTTTCTGTGGCCCAGGCAGGCGTTTCTGACCTCCAGGCAGATGCTGTACTTGTTCTGGACGTGGTTGGTTTGTCTTTTTCTGTCGTCTAGTGCACATTCTCCAGATAATGAGTTACGTTGATGGAAGCTTACATCCATAACTTGGATGCTGATAGTCTTGTTACTCAAAACTGATGGTTTTTAGTTTTCCAGAGATGATAACTGACCTATTAACTACATCCAATCCATTTTATGCAGGCCCAGGGAAAAATGACATGCCCTGTCTTTTCCTGGGTATGGGATCTCAACCACACCTCCCTTAGGAATTTGGTCATTCCTAGTACCTGTATTTCTGTAACTCCTTTTGTCATGGTTTTGAAGTTAATTGCCATGTAATATGAAGTGTCAACGTAGCTTGATGTACCTTAATGATGCTAATGTTCAAGTGTGATAAAAAGTTACTGATGACATCTGAAGTTTTCCACAGGAGCCAACTTTAGATGAGGGATCCCAGGTTGGGGGTGGAGGGAATATATATAAATGCAAATCAGTTAAAAAGTTACTTTGGGGCTGCACCTCGCATGAAGCAGAGCAAAACAATAGAAATGCCAGATAGACTGTGATTAGCAGTAGTCTGAGATGTATGGTGGATATCTTTCATTCTAGGCAGAACAAAGCCCACACAAGAGTATTAAAGGGAAACATTAGGACATCTCAGTCTAACTGGCTTTAGTCACGAATTGTGTTAGATGTATTCTCCCAGATTTTATAGCACTACATGATGCATCTATTAAAGCATTTACTGAGCAAATAAGGTATTGAATGTTCTGAGAGGAACAACACACATTCTCTGATCTTAAGAAACCTCTGTAAGAGGAGAGAAGACAATAACTATATCATGTAATAGTTGAAAACTACAATGAGGAAGGTACAAATAAAGCACTATGAAAAAATAAGAGCCGAGAGAATGATTTAGTTTGAGCTAACTAAATGGTATCTTGCTTGACCTCTCAGAAACATTAACAGTTGATCACACCTTCATTCATGAAACACTTTCATCTCCAGAGACCGCACCCTCATGGTTTTCCTCCTACCTCAGCCCCTTTCTCAGTTTCCGTTGATCACACTTCTCTTCTTGACACCTGAATATTGAACTGTCCCAGGGCTCAGGCTTTGGTCCTTTTCTCTGCCTACACTCAATATGTGTGCTCATTCCATGGCTTTTTTTTTTCTTCCCTCCCCCCCACCCCAACCTCCATGGCTTTTAACGTGATCCATGTGTTATCTCCAATGTTGACTTCTCCCCTGAGCTCCAGACTTATACCCAGCCACCTGCTTAATCTCCATCTCAGTTCAAATTTTATTTGGTCAAAGCAGGGCTTGACTTTCTGTTCAAATCCATACCTCTGCCTATCTTAATAAATTCTACCCAGCCCCAAAGCCTACTGTTTTTTACTTCTAACCTAGTTATCTTTAATTCCTCTCTCCTTCCACATCCATATACAATCCACCAGCAAATCCTAACGATTCTACCTTAAAATATACCCTGAATATATGTACCTCTTACCACTTCCATCTAAGTCTGAGCAACCATGATCTCACCTGAACGACAACAGTAGCCCCTCATCTGGTCTCCGTGCTTCTATTTTTATTCTCCTTCAGTCTTTTCTTCAAAATACAGTGTCCTTAAAGCATAAATGGCACCATGGCAGTCCTTGATCAAAACGTTCCAGTTTAAGTAGATTTAAAATCCTTCCCAATTTCTGCTCCATCTGGTTCCTGCTTCTGACCTTATCACTCCCTGCCTTCACTGCTTTTATGACCACATGAGCCTCCTTGCCCATATTGATCCTTGAACATGCCAAAACCATTCTCCCTCCAGGGACTCCACACTATATGGGTATGTAATTAACAGCCACCGAATGTTTACAATGTCTCAGGCACTGGTCTAAGTGGTTTTTCAAGTATTAATTTGTTATAGGTGTTGGGGTTCTTCTGTTCCCAAGATAGAAATTGAGAGGAAGCTCCAGAGGAATTTCCAGACCGATTTTACTAAGCTTATGCTCGAGCACAAGGGAGACAGCACAGAGGTAAGAAAGGCCCTCTGACATGGGGACTGGCTCTGCTTGGCTGCTTTTATAAGCTGTGGAGAAAGTGGGCTCTCAAGAAGACTGGCTTTTGAAAAAGGAGGGCTTGCAGAATTTTCCTTATCAGGGTAGTAAAAATTAGCAGTTAAAGGGAAGGTAAAATCCTGCAATCTTTTTGAGCAGGGAATGGAGATAGCATCCTTGTTATCAGTTTATCTGGTGTTCCTTCTAGCCACCTGGTCATAACTTGGCTTTCTGGCCACCCAATATTTTTGTTCATTCCTGGGCCCAAGCCCATATGTGGTCTGAAACTCATTTCATTTCGGAGCTATGGTTACTGATATATAATCCCCAAGGGGAGAATGAGGCACGGGACTATTAAGTAACTTTGCTAGCATCACAAGGTGAGTGATAGAGGCAGGTTTTAAACCCAGGCAGAATGAGCTCAGTCCACACACACTCTTACGCACGTCCTGCAGTTGCCTTGATTTACTCTGGTCTCAGTAGAATGTAAGCTACTGAGGGCAGAGACAGTCTTCTCTTTTTCCCCATACTTCAAACAGTGCCTGACACATAACAGGACCTGATTCTTAGGCATAAGACCTGGGTTCCAAGAATTCAGGTCGGGTTTTAGCAAGCCCCTAAGTAACTGGGGGTATCAGGGACTGCTTAGCCCCCATAAATCTGCTGCCCCCGCGGTAACTGCTGGCACCAGGGACTGCTTATATATCCTTATCTGCAGACAGGAATTTAGCAGCTTCTCAGTTCTCAGAACCAACCCCTGCTTCTAATCAACTCTCCCACTGGACCATCTATCTGCAGGGAGTCCCACCAATTCCTCGCTCCCCTTTTAAAAGCCCTGCCTTACTATTGTTCAGGGCTGGCACCACCACCTTCCTGGCCTCAGCCCACCTGCTGCAGTTGGCCAAATAAACCTTTTACACTCATGGCCTATTCTGTTGTTTCTCCTCTCACTCTTCCGAACCTAAACCTAACACTTACTAAATATCTTTTGAATGTCTATGAACTTCTGAATAGGCTTGGGAAAGCATCTTTGAAGAGGCTTTTGAACTAGAGCTTGAAGGAAGGGGAATTCTTCTAGAAATTGGAAAAAGAGGGAAGAAAGTGAGTGACAGCAAGCCAGGTGTAGCTCAGAGAAGATGATGTCCTATTTGGTGAGAACATAAGTCACTGCCAGAGAGAGGAAAAGATAGTGCAGGAAGGGTATATTCTGTTCTGACAAGATGATAGAAAGCCTTGAGAACCAGGCTAAGGAGATGAGGTTTTATTTGGTGTGCAATAAGAGCCACTGAGTATTCTTAGTTGTTAGATCATGTGTTCCCAGCAACCTTTTGAGATGATGAGTCTGGTGGCAGCACATAGGGAGGTTTAGAACAGGCTGAGTCTGGGAAACTAATCGTCGTCGTCGGCGGCGGCGGCAGCCGTCCGTCTCGAGAGACGATGGTGTAGCTTCTTAAGAGTCTATCTGCACCGCCGAGAATGGCTGTGCAGTCCGACTCGGGAGTGACACGGTATCTGTCTCCTCCCGTGTTGAATCGACATCTTGCGATGACGCTGGAGTGTCCTCTCCAGTGAAGCTGAAGCTACAGAGCCTGGGCAGGGTGATATGGAGGGTCTGCTGTTGCCCATGCAGCAGACCCCCCCTCTCTTCGCAGCTGAAGGGTCCAAGGGAAAGACGGAGTCAATACAGCTTGGCTTCAGGTGCGCCGCAGGAGTTGCCGGAGTTGACTACAACGTCAAACCGCCTTAGGGACTCCGGCTCCGGATTTTCTGTCGGGGTTTACTCCCTTAGCCTTTCCCCTGAAGAGGTATGCCGCAAGGCAGCGGAGGTTTTTTGGAGTCAGAGTTTTCCTTCTCTGTGGAAACTAATATTTCTTGCTTTATCACAGTAGCCTCAGAAATGGAACTCCTATATGCACTCCTGTCCCTTCAATTCCTTCCTTCAGAAAGATCATTTAAAACGTAAGCTCAGATCCTCTGATATTGTGATTTATAAGAAGAAATGTATATCTTTGCCTTCTTCCAGGCGCAGAGCTCCTAAAACCCTTGGAATTTCCTAGTGATAAGAGCCATCAAGGTGTCTTTTGTTATGTGAATGAGGAGACTTGGAAAAAAAGGAAGGGTTGGGGCTGGTTGCCTGGAGAACCAACCAAGTGATTACAGGGTGGGAACTTTCAGACCCCGCCCACCTCTGGGGAGAGGAGGCTGGAGGTTGAATCAATCACCAGTGGCCGATGATTTAATCAGTGCTACTTCAATCAAAGCCTCAGTAAAAGACCAGAAGGAGGGGGTTCAGAGAGCTTCTGGGTGAGTGATTTCATGGAGAATAGGGGAGAGTGGCACCCCTTCTCCCACACCTTGTCCCATGCACCTCTCCCATCTGGCTGTTTCTGAGTTACATTCCTTTACAATAAACTGGTGATTAGTAAGTAAAACGTTTTCCTGAGTTCTGTGAGCTGCTTTTAACAGATTAATTGAACACAAAGAGGAGGGGTTCATGGGAACACCTGATCTGTACCTGGTGGGTCAGAAGCAAAGGTAACCTTCTGGGCTTGCAGTTGTCAGCTGAAGTGGGATGGGTGGGAGGGCGGTCTGTGGCACTAAACCTTTAACCTCCAGAGAACTGTTTGGTGGTGGTGCGTGCAGTCTCCCCTGCATGTTGAAATTGTTACCAGGTTCATTGAGGTCCATTTTTTCTTCTGCTTGAAATGTCTAAATGACTTCCAGTTGGCTTTATGACACTCTAGATCCTTACCATAATACAAACTTTGCAAGAACTGACTTCTCCCCACTAGATCTATTCCGCAATACTCTTCCTCTTCTTTATGAACCATCTATCTATACCTCTTTCAGATTCTTAAAAGTATGAAGCTCTCATTAAACATTTTTACCTCTACAATTCTCTCTCCAAATGTCTCCCCTCTCTTACCACCCCATTTTGCTTGCTAATTCCTACCCATCCTTTCTATTTCTCAGGACTTTCCTTTCTGTCGGCCAGATGTAGGAGATAAAAATATAAGACTCCAAGTTAAAGTTGAATTTGATAGATAAATAAGATAATTTTTAGTATAAGCATATCCCATGCAGTATGTGGGGCGTACTTACACTAAAAAGAATTTGTTATATATCTGAAATTCAGCTTTAACCGGATGTCTCGTGTTTTATCTGGAAACCCTACTTCCTGTATTAGATTCAATTCTGCCCTCCCTTAGTTCACTCCTTTTCCTCAGTGTTTACTTCACTTTCACTGATTGCTCCCTATCTGTTGTTACCTGGCTGGCTGTCACTTCCATGAGGCTGCATGGGTCTAGTCCATTTTATTCACCAATGCTGAGCACCGTGTGATAGCATGTCATAGGCTCTCACTAAACATTAACTAAATGAAAATGATACAGGACTACTGGAGCTCTAGAGAGGCTAGCAGTGCAGATGCTATCCGGTAGTTTTCTGCATGGAGGTGACCTTTGAAGCAGCAGAGAGTGGAGGAGGGGAGAGCAAAAACAGAGTAGTGAAGGGAACCGAAGTTGAGCACCCTGAAGCTACCTTCTGGGATATTGATTTTAAACTAGTTATTCAGAAACAAAGGACTCAGAAAGACACTTTGACTCTTGCCCCCTTTTCTGTCCTAGAGATTGAGACAGAAAAACCCACCTCAGGAAGGAGACCTTAGGATGTTTGCCTTCACCTGATGTGAATTAAGTATGGTAAGTAAGAGAGCTTCAGGTCAGGTCTGCCAGCTAGATGCCCACTGTGTCCCATTGTTTCTAAGTTGTCTAGCAAGAATTTTCCTTCTGCTCCTCTTCAAATACCTGTAAATCACCCATTCTCACTTCTGAAATCTAATACCCTGGCCCCACCCCTTCTCCTTTGTCTCAAAATATATATACCCAATATTACCTCATTGTCTTTTGACTTGTCATGCTTATGTGAATTTCCTGTGTGCACGTATTAGAAATTTTATTTTCTCCTGCTACTGTCTCTGTTAATTTTAACCCAGCCAAAAGAACTTAGAAGGTAGGAATAAAAGTATCAGTAGTAGTAGTAGTAGTAGTAGTAGTAGTAGTAGTAGTAGTAATAGTAGTAGTATTTTAGCTCCCACAATACAAAGAGGAGATTTGGGCTAAGCTGCGGGGAATGCCAATGCTTGATGACAAAAAAGAGGAAGAAGAGCAAATGCCAGAGACAGGAGTCCTAAAGAAAGAATTCATCAGCTACAGGGATCTAGGGAAGTTACAGGGACCAGGACTTTGGATCTGGCAGGTAAACACTTGAGACCTTAAGGAGAGCTCACTTGGGCAATAGCTGTCAGGTTGCATGCAGACTACTCTTCAGAAATTTAGTAAAATTTAGGAAAAAGACAGACTAACATGGTGGAGAGAAAAATGTGTGTAAATGCCTGTTTTATGCATAAGGGAGACCTCTGCATGTTCAGTGGTGAAAGGAAAGGAACCAGTGGAGAAAGATCTGATCGTCCTGGGGGAGGGGTAAAGATGACGTAGGAAGAAGTGGAGGGATGGATTCAGAAAAGAGGAAGGATGTTTCATAAGAGGTGCAGGGTGAGAACAAGGATTATTACAGTCATTTCTGATAAGTGTGACTCTGGTTGGTCTCCAAAAAGTCACGTTGTTTTTATTACTAAGGATTATATGCACTATTCACTAAGTAATATATCCTAAGTTTGAACATAATTAAGGTTTCTTAGCCCAGAAGTTTCTTGAGCATTTTACAGGCATAGGAGTGACCACCTGGACTCTTGTTTAAACACAGACTTGTCACGAGTAGGTGGAACTGGGCCTGGAATTCTGCATTTACAACAAACACCCAGAGGATGCCGTTGCTGCCAGTCTTAGGTTTTCCATCTTTGCTTCCAAGAAGCATTTTTTGTTGTTTTGATGGCAACTGAATATAAATGTTTTACTTTTGGCACAATTTTGTAGTGAAATCTATGCAAGAAAAATCGAGCTGAAATGAGACTGAATTTATCTTCTTGCAAATACGTTCTTGTTTTACGTAACTCAGAATGCTTATGTGTAGCTCAAACATTAATTCCCTCAGAACTAAGAAGTTATCTTTGAAATTTGAAACCACATTGCTTTAGAATGTAAGAAAACAGAAAATTGTTTAAAAGCAGAATGTGATCTTGAAATATTTATAGTGATTTCATCAGCTTTTTCTTTTTTTGAGGGATCTATTGTGTGTTAATTCAAAGGGACTTGAGAAATCTTTTCTACAAATGTTTTTAGGTATTACTATAATTCATTATTAATGGTTGAGATAACTTTTTTTTAAAGATCTTATTTATTTATTTTTAGAGAGGGAAAGGGAGGGAGAAAGGGAGAGGAACATCAATGCACGAGAGAAACATCCATTAGCTGCCTCTGGCACACCCACAACCCAGGACTTGGCCCACAACCCAGACATGTGCCCTGTCAGGGAACCGAACTGGCCACCTTCAGTCTGTAGGAAGATGCCCAACCCACTGAGCCACACCAGTCAGGGCAGAAGATAATTTTTAAATGTTTATGTGCAATGAAGTAATACTTTTTAACAAAACCGCAATGTAATACAAGTGCTATTTACAAAATAAATATTGCATTTATTTAAAAAATTGACTTCTAGTTTAGAATATGTAAACTATGATGAGTTCCTTTCTGTTCAAATCCTATTGTGTACTCCCATCACTTCATTTAAAGCCTCATTTGAGGATGTTGTTAAAAGCAAGGACTTGACAGGTAGAATCACCTGCCTTTCACCCAACCTGTTAGAGATCTTGCAGAAAGCAAAAGCTCAAAGATAATCCAAGCAAAAAATTTTAAAAAGGGATTAGTGTAACCCTTTCTTCCGCTGGAATCATTTTTTAAAGTTATTTTATTCTTTTAGTTTAAAATACATTGTAAATGTACAAAATTCAAAAGGTTCTAAGAGTGTACAGTGAAAGTCTCCCCCCTCCTTTCCAGAACTCCCTCTGTTCACAGGTTACTGTGTATATTCCAGAGAGCAGCGGGGCATGTATAAACCTGTGTGATATACACACGCAGTATATGCATATTATATGCTGTTCTGTAAGTCCCTTTTCATTCTATATATTGTGGAGATTATTTAATATTAATAGCACATATTAATACACATAGTCTACTATATTTTTGTTAATAGTTACATAATTGGGTACGATTTTCCCAAAATTTGAATTTGTTTCATAAACAAGATTATATGCAAGTGTAGGGGCTAAGAACAAATTAGTGCTATTTCTCCCACTTTATTTTAAGGTCCTTCTAGCTGGGCTAATAATCAAATTTAACAGAGACAGATTAACAGGAGAAAATAAAATTTTAATCCATATGTATGAGGAATTCACGTAAGTGTGAAAATTCCAAAGACAATGAGGCAGCCTTGGGCATCTATAACATTTTGGACAAAGGAGAAAGGGGGAGGGGACTGAGTATCAGATTTGAGAACTGAGGATGGGCCATTTGCAGGTAGTTGAGGAAGAGCAGAACAGACTTGGCAGGAAAATTCTTGCTAGGCAACTCAGAAGCAATGGGACAGAGGTATCTATCTAACAGGCCCCTGCCTGAGGCCCTCCCATTTTTATACTTAATTCAAATGAAGCTAAGATGAACAGCCTGAGATTGCCTTCCTGAAGCAGGCTTTTAGGTCTGAATCTTTTGGGCAGGAAAGGAGGGAGGGACAGAGGTTTACTCTTGAGTCTTGTTTCTTAATAAAAAGCTTAAAATCACTATTCCCAAAAGGCAGCTGCAGGGTGGCAAAATTTTGGTTTCTTTTACAAGTGAATATAATAACTATTTAGGAGCAGTAAGGAGGAGTGTCAGTAGATGCCTACAGGGAAATTCAGTATCCTCTACTCTCTGCTATCTCCTTATGTTACAGAGAGGGATCCCAAATTCCACATAGCCTGTGGTTTGGGGTATAGGGGAAGGGGATAGTACAGCTTTTGGTGTACTTTGCATATCTATGGCTGGTAGCTAGTTTCTTAGTTATGCGGAGAGTTGTGGTCACTGTCTGGCATCAGGGAGATGGGAGGAACTTTGACCATGGAGTGGTGGCAGAGAGCTCATGGGGCCTGCGTGAGATTCCTGCCAGAAGTCACGACTGGTCACCGTACCCACAGTGTCATAGGCCACAGTCAGGGTTTAAAAATAAGGTGGCAGCCATTTGGCACACTGGGCCACACCGTTTGAAAGACTGCAGAGGGACCCCACCAGCCTGCGATGAAGTCAGGTGTGTAAGGAGGTGCCATGCAGTCTGGTTTAAGAGCATGGAGAACACTGTGACATGGGCAGGACCTTCCCCAACCAGGCACAGATGGATGGGAGCTGCCAGGAATGCTGAATTGTGACTGGGAAATACGGAGCCACGGACTTCTACTTCCCTAGAGCGAGACAGTACCTCTGACTTGTCTATTCTGAAACTGGCCTGATTTGGCAAAAGGGGAGGCAGGACTGTGTGCTTGTGGGTGTTTTAAAGGGAGCGAGATTTAAGGGCAGAATTTGACCGTTAATCTAAATCTGTATAACCTTTCAATAAACAATTCCTTTCCTTTTCACCAAACTCTGGCGTTGGGAGTTACGCTTTTTGGCAGCAGGCATCGAGCCCCTCATAGCCGAACAGGCTGGGGCCCTGTTTCACTTACACTGTGGAGGTCATATTGCGACAAGAGGGAAAGCTGGAATCCTCTTCTGACTATCCATTCCCACAGTGCTCTGAGCCCCTGCTGGGTGTAATGGGACAGATGCTACTCACTCCTGCTCATTGGCCGACCCGCCCATTTGTAACACCAAGAAATGCTTCAAGGAGCTAGTATTTCTTAAGAGCCTGTGGGTGAACATTACGGCCATTCACAGTCAATGCTAACAAGTACATGCTTTCCAGAAGACCTCTGATGATTCAAACATTGTCATCAACGTGTACAAAAAGTGCAAATCCAATAAACACCTTGGAGACTTAGTGGTTCTGAGTTTCAAGTGGAGTTCCAGTAGGACCTTGTCCATTTATACAGTCTCTCATCAATTCATCACATGTTTTTGAACATTTACGGTGTTCAGGCCAAGGTATTAGGGGTATAATGAAAAGACAGGCAAGGTTCCTGCCTTCAGGCAGCTTACATTCCAGGGGAGAGTATCTGACTCCACCTTACCAAAGCCAACCAGGCCTTGTCTTACTTTCTTATTCCTATCAGTTTCTCTCCTCAGGCAGGTGAGGTGACCTGTGGAGAATTAAGCTCCTCCTCCTGTAGGGTAGTATCTACAAAAATTATTTGAAATTCTTCTGTAAGGAAGATTTATCTCTTCTCCCCCATGTATTTTTTAGACTACCATTTACTTATATCAGTATGGACTCTCATAGATATTTATTTAATGCTTTGGGTTATAATCTGAGAGTAGGTTACTTATGTTGTTGCTCAAATCATTCTTCTTTTGCATGTTGGAAGCTCTTTCAAGTTGGCTCCTGTGTCCCTTTGACATACCCCATCCTTTGGTTTTTGAGCATTTCTTCACTTTCTGACACTGCTTATATATTTCCTGACCTAGCCCTACAACCAGCCATTTCTTCAAGCAGCCTGGTTCCTTTCATTGGAGAGGCTTACTTTAAAACCCAAACCCCAACATTACTTAGTCAGCCAGTCAGTCAGTCAATGCATGTTTATATGTATTCTATTCTGCTGCTAATCACTGAACCAGAGGCTGGGTATGCAATGGGGAACAAGTCCCTGCCTTCAAAAGCTAGCCACGTGGTGTGCGAGACTGAGCAAGTCTCATGGGAAAAACATGTAATTATAACTCTGATAAGTGCTGTGAAGGGAAGTGACAGGGGACTCAGATGGAGTCACCTAAATCAGGGGCCTAGTTTAGATCAGGTGGCCAGAAAAACCCCCTGTGAGTGGCTAATGGGTTGAAAGTTGAAGAAATATCCATTCATTTAAAGAACAGAGGGAGAAATTGTTTTCAAACTGCAGGTTAGTTAGGCCTTGACTAACTTCAGGAAAAGAAAAAAAGACATAGAAAATACCAGCAGTAGTAGTATGTAAAACTAATATTACGTTTGTATATAGGTTGATGTGTTTACTGGTTCGTGATATAAAATGCATTTCTGACGGGAAAAAAGTTTGAAAGCCATTTTTTGAAGGACATAAGAGCAGATTGAAAACTGAAGAGAGCTTGGCAGTCAGGGTGACTGCAAGGAGAGAACATGTGAGAAGAGGCCTGAGAAACGAGGCAGGCAGCTGCCTCGCAGGACCCAGGAGGCTTGGTATTTTAATTCAGGAGTATGGGAAGCCATTGGAGGGTTTTAAACAGGAAAGTATTGATGTTTTAAAAAGATCCTTTAGGCCTTTTCACAAAGATGGCCTGAAAGCAAAGAAGAAGCCTCTGCCCCTCCCAAAGCCAAAGCCAAAGCAAAGGCTTTGAAGGCAAAGAAAGAATTGCTGAAAAGTGTCCACAGCCACATTCCCTCAGCCGGTGAAGACACCACGGCTCTCAAGGCAGCGCAGCTATCCTTGGAAGAGCGCCCCCAGGAGAAAGAAGCGTGACCACCGCGCCATTGCCAAGTTCCCCCTGACGCCAGAGTCAGCCATGAAAAAGGTAGAAGACAATAATATACTTGTGTTCCTTGTGGATGTCAAGACCAACAAGCAACAGCTCAAACAGGCTGTGAAGAAGCTGCATGACATTGACGTGGCCAAGGTCAACACCCTGATCAGGCCTGAGGGAGAGAAGAAGGTGCACATCTGACTGGCTCCTGACTATGATGCTTTGGATGTTGCCAACAAAACTGGGCTCATCTAAACTTAAGTCCCGATGGCTAATTCTAAATACAACAAATTTTGTAGTGTAAAAAAAAAAAGGATCCTTTAGGCTACTATGCAGGGAACAGAAGGAAAGACCAAAAGAGAAAGCAGGAGACAGTCATTGAGAAGGGTCTTACAAGTGGCCAAAGCAAGAAGAGTCACTAGGATGTGTGGTGCACATTTCATTGTCAGTCTTGTTCTCCCAGCCACTAGCGCTATGCCTGGGCCACAGCACACCTTCAATGTATATTTGTTGAAGGAATGAATTACACAATTGTGTAACGATGGAGAGAAATGGATGAGTCAGTCACAACCTGTATGGAAAAAGACAGGTCTCCCTGATAATTGGGGTGTGGGGGAAAGGGAGGGAGAGCCCTCCCTCACACTCTAACCCCACCAACACAGGCTTATGCTTGCTTTCTCTACGCAGTGTAGTTAACAGGATTCTTTTAACTGTTTAGCCTGTGTTTCTACCACTGTGCTTAGTCATATTGACCAGAAGTGGAAATAGAAATTTTTAAGAGAAACTGAGATTGAGTAGAATTGCAAAAACCAGTTATCACAGATTTTCGGACCCATTGGACTTACTATAATCTTTGATGCCAAATCTCTGAACATCCACGAGAGTCAACCACTAGCAAATGAAGATCCTCAGAGGAGTGCCAAATTTTTGGGGGGATTCCACATCCTGACAGGGAACTGGTGACGTAATAATTCATATAGCTGACTGTTCAAAGAACCTTCTCCCACCTGATTTTATGCTATATTAAAAATACATGGCGGCAAAGTCTTTTCTTGACATACTTTTCTTGACAGTGCTGATGCCCCAGATCTGCAGCTGGCTGTCCATTCCCTGCTGGTTGTCCCAGCAGAGTACAGCTGTCTCTTGTCACTGTGGAGGGACTTGGAAGGAGATGGGCCTAGACTGATTGAACATGGAACAGAAAAATGAAGGAGTCAGATCCTAGGAACAGAAAAATATGAGTCCTCTCTAAAAGTTGGGCACCAGAGATGGGAATACTCCAGAAATGCTGATTAAATTTGAAGGATTGGTCATTTTGGTCAAATGGGTTTTACGGTATTGACTGAGAAGCCAAAGCAACAATCAGATGTTATTGAGAATGATGCTCCTGGTGTTTACATTGGTTACAGATCCTCTCAGGCAGATAGCAAATTCATACGGGCTTAAGCCAATGAAGGGATTGCATTGTCTCACAGCGTGAAAACTCCGGAGCATAGCCTGGAATTGATACCCTCCTCAGCATGCCAGCTTCGTGTCTGTTTCGTTCGTAGCACTACCTCTTCTGTGGGCTGCCTTCATTCTCAGGTGGCTCTTCTCTTGGTAACACAAAGGCTGGTGGAATTTGGGGCTTCGTGTTCTCCAATACACCATTCAGGAAAAGAGGGATTGACCCCTCTGGTAAGCCTACAGAGGACTGAGGAAGCTGTTTCCCAGAATCTCTAACAAACGTTTCCTCAAACCTCATTGTCCTGAATCTGGCCATAAGCCCACCCCTGAGCCAATCACTACGGCCAGGTGGTGGGTATTCTGATTGGCTTAAGCATAGCAGGGCACCCCCTGGAAGCTGGATACAAATCCACCTGTTAGAGAAAGAGGCAGAAGCCAGAAGGGGGGGTTCCCTCAAGGCAAAATGTGGGTGCTGTGGCAGGAGAAGAGGAAAACAGGTGCTGGGAGGCAACCTGTGTGTATTTATTACATCGATATCATTACAATGGTGATGAAGGCCAAATGGAAAGAATGCGGATATAGATAAAGGCAACCTTTGTTCAGAACCCCAGGCTGCCTGCTTCTAGGTCACTTAACCTCTCTTCCAGTCTCACTTTCTTTATCTGAAAACATGTGGATGGCAGTATCTTAGGGAAGGTCAAATTCATATACCTCCTACATATATCATTTGTATATATCAAAATATATAAGGTTACATAGTTGGAAAAAAATAAAAATAAAATATGAGGTATTTTTTGTATTTTCTTAAAGTGCCAAACACAGTCCTGTCAAAGTCAAGACTGAGCTGCCATTTCTACCTGGCAGGACAGCAGATGGAAGGACTTCCCTGGCCACCGTGAGCATTGGGCAAGTCAGGGCCCATTGCGTGTCTTCATCACAAGAAGTTTCACTGGTTCAGAACCAAACTTAAGGAGCAGGTGTTCAGGGCTGGGGTGTTGAAGTTTCAGCTTTGATTTTTCTATGAAATCATTCAGGTTATTAAAATGTTGACCCTATTCTCTTGTATAAGAACTGGTTTCATTTCTAATGACACAGCACCATCATGCCATTCCTTGATTTAGTCACGAGAACCAAAACTAATGTGTGGCTAGTTTCATGTCATTTTTATAGCAGTTAGTACAGAGAACAACAGGCTCTTGTGAAAACAGATGTATTTGCTATCTATTTCTCTATCTGCTACTTCTCAGACTCCAAACCGGATTTCTGAGATGGCTTGGTCCTCTGGTTTGGTCTGAGTGAGAGGCTCTGGGTAGGATGAGAACCTGGCTACCCTTCTCAGTGGGGAACCTTCTTATAAGAAGGAAGAGTGCCATTCCCCCACCCTTGTAAGAATTGTAAAGGGATGTCAGAAAGAGACCTTTCTTCCCTGGAGAGATTCTCTTGGCATTATCTATGGAGAACACAGAGGAGGGTACTGTACTTGATGAGCAGCCATAAATTTCTTGAGGGCCTTGTGGTATTGCATGAGAAAGTGAGCAGTTCTTAGTGTTTCTGGAAAAAAAAAACTGCCTTAATAATGCTCATACTCTCATAATGACAACGCAGCCAGTCTCTCCACAAAGGTGTTATCATTTATAATGTCTTTATAAACAGGTTAAAGGTTAATAACCAATGTTTACAGATAAAGAAACAGAAAAGTTGAGTTTTCCTTGGTTTCAGAGAGTGTTGGAAAATTTAATTAGAGTCCTGGGCTAACCTCTGCTGTGTAATTGCTTGATCTCTGTGTCTGAGTTTCCTCATGTATAAAATGCAAATGGTAATAATAAATATTAAATAGGGTGGTGGTGAGGATTAAGTAAACTGATGTATGTAAAGTGCTTAGAACAGCACCTGGCACACAGTTTGCACTCAATAAATGTTAGTTGTTGTAATTATTAACACCTTCACTCTCCATTTTTCTCAGTCGCAAGTTGGATGCCCTTGGCTCTTTGACTCATGTATACAACCAACCTCTTTCCCTACCTGGCCTCCCTCCAACATCAGTTATTCATCTCATCTTTGATCTCAAGTTGTCTTCCAACATCTGTCTCAGACTAAGGCAAGTCTTGCTTCTATGCTAGCAAGCTGACCTCCTTCAGGGCCACCTAGCCAATGTTTCCTTGTTGCCTTTTAATGCTAAATATGATTCCTAGGGGCACCAATGGAAAAAAAAGTGTTGACTTGAGTAGCAGGTCTAGATAGATCCAACTCACTATAAGACTGGATTGAGCAGTTATGCTATAGTCAAGCCCAGGTTACCTCATTGGCCCAGCTTAGCATTTTGCATCCAATTAAATCAATATCATTGTTAAATTCCTGCATCTTTTTTCCACACGGGAACATTGTCAAGAAAGCCTCTCTGTATTTCATTTCTTTTATTATTTTATTCATTCATTCTTTCAACCAGCCTTCTCTTACTGTGTTCACCTGAGCAATCCCAATAATACCACTGCTATTTATTGCTTTGTGTATGTACATCCTGCCCCTTCTCCTAGGTTGTGCATTTCTTGAGGCCAGGAGCCATGGCTTCTTTTCTTTGTGTCAACCATAGCACCCTGAGTGGGCCCGCTTGAGGATTACCCGATAGCAGGGTGGGACAACAGAGACGCATCTTCCCTATCTTTTCCCTGGTTTTACATCCCCTTTCTTTTCTCAGAAGTGTCTCACAGGCCCATTCTGCCTGAATGCAGTTAGGCCTTGAGCAAGCAGAGACACAGATTTCATTGTCAGGGGAAGATCTCGCCTTTATTTGGGGCTTTGAAGGTACTGCACCCGGGGGTTTTCTTGGATGTCGCCTCCAACACTCTCTGTTGGTGTGTGTGTTGGCAGAATACCTGCCATTTCCTCAAACAAATGATCGTGTCTCCTCTTTGTGTGGCATTGTGTCTTCCTAGTCTAATTTCTCTTTCCCTCCCACAGTCTCATTCACCTGCCTCTCCCTGACTCCCAGGCCCATCCTGTCCCAGGCCCGTCCCACCCCAGGCCCATCCCGTCCCCTGCCTCTGTTCATGAGTTGGGCATTGCTGTTGCTTGATCTTGCTCTACGTCTCACTTTGGTTTCTGTTCCCCCTATTCTTTTTCTTTCACTTTCCTCCGCCCACCAGCCATTTTTAACAGTGTCATCATGGCTTACAGCGTGGGAACAGGGCACTCTCTGTCTCCCACATCACACAGCCGCCCCGGCTTCTGTGTGACCAACATTCCTTTCCTGAACCGTCGGGCAGTGTGGAAGCTCCACCGCCACCCGCCACCAGCACGCAGCTCTTGGATGGAGTCCTGCTTCCTGCCCACCTCAGGGAGCAAGGCCAGGCCACAAGGTGGAGGACACGGAGAAGCACCCCAGACCTCTTCTCAGCTTCGGCAGGGAATGGGAGCTGCTTGTGACCCAAGACACCACTCAGAGCAGCTTCACTCTGAAAGTGTGAAACAGGGAGGGTTCTCTTAAAGGAATGGTATGGGCTGCGGGGAAAAGGTGGGGTGGCACATATGACTGAGACCGGAGAGGTTTCTAGTGCTGACATGACTTGGCCTCCCAATCCACAAAACTCAGCTAAAACACCCAAGCTGATGAATAACAGGGTGCCAGTCATAAGCAGAAAATGCTCTTCCCTTTTTCTTCCCTCAGCCTCATACATGTAGGCTTGTACAATTTGTTCTTATGCAAAGGTTTCCAAAATTGTCCAAGTAGAGGACAGGTCTGGGGTTTCCTGGCCCACCTCCCTCCTAGGGAGTCAACCAGGACAGCTGGCACAGCCTGGACTGCCAGAGTAGGAGGGAAAGTGGTTGTCAAGGCTGCTGGGAATGGGGCCTTCTAGGACTCAGTTTCAGAGATCAAAAATGGTCTTATCTCAACCATGCAACCAGATTTGGTCAAACACTCTCCCTGTGAGGCAGCTGCCCTTTGAAGCTGCGGGCCAGGGTGGAAATAAAGCTCCCGGTGAGAAAGAACAGGTTTCTTACCCTTTCTGCCCAACCATTCTATTTCCTGCTGGTTTGCTACGCTGACCCTGGGCAGCTGCATGGGGGGGCCTGCAGCCCAGCAGCTGCAGCAGCAGCAGCAGCAGCAGCAGAGTGAAAGTGATTAACGCCCTGAGCTCCCCCTCCCGCCTGGGCCCTGCAGAGCATTTCTCCAGCCCGACCTCCCCTTGCTGTCTTTCTGCTGCTGCTTTGCCAGCCAAGCTTGAGGCCCAGGTGGAACAGCTGGTTGGGAAAAGGAGCGAGCCAAGTCTCTTGGCATCTTCTCAAGTCTCAGAAAGGAAACGCAGGCCCAATCCTGGTGCCCAATTCCTTTTCTTCAGGTGCAAGTGGTTAAAGCCCACCCACGGGTGCATCTCACCCACGGCACGGGCAGGATGCAAATATTGCTAAACTCAAGGTGGGCATTGGTATTCAAAGATGTTTTGCATCCACCCACGTTACCTAATATAGTGCTGAGAGTACATTTAATACCTAGGTAGCTTTTCGATATGAAAATAAGGCCTGACCAAGGTAAAGAGAAATGATAATGGGAATTTTGCAACATGGGATGAAATATTTTCCATCTCTGTTTTTGAAGAACTATTTCTATAGAACCTTAGCTTTAGTTTGTATCAGCCAAAATGTGTCAGTTTCCTATTTCTGATGGTGTTATTTTAGAACTGAATGTATAATGTTACCCATAGCAGGTATCTTGGATAGCTTTTTCAATTTACTTACAAAGTCCACAGAGCTGAACTTCTGAGGCCTTCTACTGTGGGTCTGTGGTGTTCACAGGTGATCCAATGAAGTGCAAAAAGAAAATATTGTAACTTCTATTTATACCTTCTGTTTTAATCTACAAATGAAGAAAGATATTAAGTTTTACTGTTACTACTAGTAAACATGACTGATATTTACTATGTGTTCACAAGTATGTGTGCATATAATTTACAAATAAATATAAATATGGGGATGCAGGTTCTAATTTTTAGATTGGATAATAGGATCAAAAAACTTCTGTTTCTGACCAATGTGGAATAACAGAGACCAAATTTACTCTCTGCTCTGAAACAACCCACACCAAACAGAACAGACAAAATATTTGAAACAGCCGTTTTCAAGACATTTGACGCCAGGCAGTGAAGCGATCCTTGAGAGTGAGAGAACTCTTGCAGCAAGCGCTGTGATTGTGTCAGTTTTTACTAGACCGTAAGCTCCTTAAGGACAGTGGCCATACCTTGTCCACAGTATATCTCCAGGACCTAGCATGCAGCAGTCACATGATAGTGGCTGGAATAAACTGTGCTGAATGAATAACTTTTCAAGAACTTATAAATGTTCCCTTCCCTGCAAGTCTCTTCTTACACTCATTGAAGAAGCATGTGATCTTGCCAGCCACTGTTTGCCCACAAAATCGATTTGGCCCAGCTCTCTCTCAATGCCTCAAATGGATACTCAAGGTAATGTGGTAAGCAGAATCCTAAAATGGACCCAAGATTTCCTGTTTTTCTTGTTGTGTGCATACCCTATGAATACAATGTGTGGGGGTTCAGAACAAGCCACCCCAGGATGTACCTCAGTGCTGTGTGGATTATTTTGAGCTAAAGGCAACAGATACCCTGTGGGCTCTAGAGAAAATTCTGTACCTCCCCCACCCCGACTCTTAACTATCTAGAGGAATTTGAATTAGAAGCCTTGCTCATAGTAAGAGATGTCAGAGATAACCTTTTTTGACCTATCTGTACAGCAGAGCAAACTACTTGCTAAACATGTGCTCTCTCTGCAATGACTTATGAAGTTCCAAGGTACCTTACCTCATCCCTAGCTCAGAATGTCATATATACCCATTTTCCCTTTCTGTCTTTGAACCTCTGATGTGCGCAAGGTCTCATGTATGTATGTAGGTTCCCATGCACATGAAATTCAATTTGATTTTCTCTTTGTAATCTATCTCTTGTTGATTTGATTATTCGATCAGCCAAAAGAACCAGAGAAGGGAAAGGGAAAGTTTCCCCCTTTCCCACAGATGGATTTTACTCCCATCATTACATCATGACCTTAAAGTTATCTCGGTGGGCCTGACCTAATCATAACAGGACCTCAGTCCTATGTCCACAGGGAACTAAATTCTACCACCAACAAGAACTAAAAGTGGACAGTTTTTCCAGGGCCCCCAGACATGAGCTCAGGAGGGGCATCACCCTTTGTGTTACCCTGAGCAGAGAACCCGGGCATGCTGCACTGGACTTCTGATTTATAGAATTATGAAGTAATAAATGAGCATTATTTTAAGCCACTAAATTGGCGGTGATTTGTTATGCAGGAGTGGAAAGAATAATTTAGGTGAACACTTAGTTGTTTTGGAGTTGCAGATTTTCCATGTGGTCCTGGCACCTGTCAGTCTTACATTGCAAACTCCCAGCAGGAGGAGAGCCTGGCCACCTGGTTCCCTCTGCATGTAATTCAGCAGCAGGTGTAACTCAGCAGCACTGTGCTGCAGACTGAGGCAAATATGAACTTGGCCGTCCTGTGCTCAGATGCTTCTAATCTAGTAATTGGACAGGCACATAAAGAGTCTAATGCAAAGGGAGGAGAAGACTTGGAACAGAATGCTGGATAAGGAGAAGGAAAATCACATCCACTAAGTGAAATCAAAACTGCATGAAGAAAGTGGCATCTGACCTGAGCCCTAAGGCTGAGTGGGGTTGTCCCTTAGGGATGGAAGAAGGAAGTCAAGAGTGAATTTTTGGAGAAAGTGTGTTGGATATTTGACACCTTGGGTAGTATGAATTAGGATGGAAACAGTATTCTGGGTCCACAATGTGAAGGTTCTTGAACTGTTGGGAGTAACGTGTTTAGGCTACTTGGCGAGGAATGAAGGGCCATGAAAAGTTGGGAGGCTGGAGCAGTATAGAATCAAGGTGGACTGAGTGTGTAGGATGGATTCAAACAGAGGCAGGTAGGAGATAGGGATTATTTGCAGACCATGAGGGCAGAATAGGCAAAAGTTAATCAGAGCCTGCATCATGGTTCTGATATGAACAGAGCATCCAGCAGCAGATCCACCCATCAGCTCTTCCTTCTTGGGCTGTATGTCTCTTCTAGCAAGTAATCTGTACCAGGTGCTGCCAGAAAGAGAAAAGATCACTACATTTGAGATATGAGTGACTGTACAAAGTCCTGTAAAGGGAAGCATGGCTAAAGAAGTCCAGGCTAGGATGGGAGGAAGGGGCCCCCAGCTGCAGCCATGGAGTCTTCAGGAAAGAATGACATTGAGTCATTGTTTTGCTTATAGGTAATAGACTTAAAAAGGAGAGAGGTCTGTGCATTTTTTCCTCTAAACTACTAATACAACTTGCCTCATCCCAGTATACACTCACACTCACTCAGCTGGAACCCGCTGACTCACGCTTATATGACTTTCACAATGACAAACATGGAGAAACATACTCCTGCACATGCTTAGTTGGGCTGTTCTAGAAGAAAACCTGATAGCCATAAAAGAGTCCTTTGGGCCCGTTCCTTAGACACTGGCTTCCTTCACCTTCCTCCCCAACTGGCTATCCAAACTGTGGTTGTAGTCATGAGTTTATAGGGCAAGAGACACACAACGTCATTTTTGTTCAGCCACCAGCAGACCAGTCCTGGGCAGACTAGGCCAACCAGGCTCTTCTTCCTTCCCCCTCGGTTCTGGGGAAGCACACATCTTCCACCCTTACTTTAAAGGCAGACGATTTGTTTTTTATCATTTGCCAGCACAGCTGAGGATGATTATTAATTAATCAAAAACATTGACTTTTAACTTCCCACGCTCTCTCCAGAGATGCCCCAGTGACAGCTTGCATCTGGACTTCAGAACTGTTTAGATCGAAGTGGGCACCATGCAGCAGAGACTTGTTTCTGGTTTATTCTTTTTAAAACACAACTCTAGCTAAATCCCATTTAGTCAGTAAACTTGATTTTGAGGTGGTCTCATTTTGTGGGGTGTCTGTTGGTCTTTTTATACAGCTTCCTTTGAAAGCAGAAGTGCTGTGTCAGGACTTTACAAAAAAGGAAAATAAGTTCAGAGTACACTTTCTGTTCATCAAAAGCTCAAACCGAAGCACCCGGCAGCATGTTTCCATGAATAATGAAGCACCACTCTCTTCCTCTGCTTGCAATCTTGTGTTCTGGCGTTAGCTGCCAAGTCCAAGGTCTGGGCAGTGAATACCTAACAGCATCTGAGAGCAAGTTTGAAATGTTACATTTGAAATATCACAACAAAGGATTATCTCATTCAGTTGGCTGAGGTTTAAGCCACTGAATCCCTCCCCACCCCTTTCTAAGATGGCGCTGCTGAGCAGCCAGCTCCCTGTCCTTTGTGGCTCTACAGTGGTTTCTGATGAAAAAAGAAAAAAAGGGGCAGAAGATAGCTTGCCTCAAATTACACATCAAAGCCGATGGCTGCCTCTAAAGTGAGATGGGGTGCGGCCTGGCCTCACCACTAGGCAGAGGGCTAGAATGGAAATGCCGATGCTTTTTAGCAACTGCACAGACTGATAAAAGGTTTTAACCAATATCAAACTTAGAAGGAAAGCCTGCTTCACTTCCATTTAACGAGGGCCACATCTTCAGGATCGCGAATACCTGGAAGGAAGTATGTTTTCTGTAAATGCAAAGATCCGGACTTGGGAAGTGTCTGTGGACTGTGGAGCTGGGCGCCAGGCCTGAGCAGGCTCTGCTCCCCAACTTCCCATTGTTTCTCTTCTCCATCTTCAGAGGTGGTGTTTCTGCCAGACCCAGACCGTCAACTTCAAGACAACTCCTGTCTTGCTAGTGCTTTAACCATCCAAGCTTTCCTGTTTTCTCTTTGTCCTCTTGCCACCTGTGTTCTTTTCCAGTGTCATTGTTCATTAGCATCACCTCTAGAGGTGTGTGAGGGAAATAAAAGGAGGTAAACTCAGCTTCTCACAGTCCACTTGTTTCGTATCAACACCTCTGGGAAAGGGCAGAGAGGAAGCTATTGGCCAAGAATTTAAATAACGTTGAGGATTATCTGTAAAATTCATTTATTCAAGGTTACCTTCCCAATCACCTGAGGTAACTGAAGTTGGGGAGGGCAGGTGTGGGTATCTTTATTATGTACCTTTTTTTTTAGGAAGTTAAGAGCAAATTTATTCAGTCATTTCTAAGAACTAACTAGTCTAGCTACTTTATACCCTGGTGACATCAAACTAGCATAACAGCTAAAACTCCACTCTATTGTTTAACTCTCTGAAGCCAAGTGCTTCTGGAAGTGAAGAAATTCCTATCTTTAAGCCAGGAAAGAATTTAACTTATTCTTGGGTTAATAGGGGGTCTCTGGGCAGCTAGATCTGCCATGCTTTTGAATGGCTGGGAAGAAGCAAATTGAGTAGATAAGGTCTTTGATTGCAAGTCATAGAAAACAACTGAAAGCAATTTAGAGACTCAAAAGAGGGATCTCCTGGGACCCAAGGGCCAGTCCTCTGCAAAGGACTGGGGCTGTGGCCTGGAATGCTTTCGGGCTTTTGGCCTAACTACCCCTCCCCCCACCCTTTAAAATCTCTCTATCCTCTCTCTCAGTCCTCATTTATACCCTACCCTACATCACCCCCTTTTCGCCATGTACAGGGTAGGAAGAGCAGCTGACTGAGGCTCCAAAGTTTCCACTTTTACTTGGCCAACCACAAAGAGATAAAGACTACCTTCTTTTGACAATAGTTTAAAATTCTCAGGAGAGTATCCGATTGGCCCACTGTGACTCCAGTATCTGCCTCTGGCCCCGTCAGCTCTGATGGGAGGGTGGGTTCATGTGTATACATTTGGCTGCTGAATCAGAGAGAGCTCATGCTCAGAAAAAATTATGAGTGATGGTGTAGGGCCACACAAAGTTTACTAATCTAAAAAAAGGGAGATGGTACCTTACCTCATATTCACAATCTGGAGACCACCTACACATGTAGGAAGACAGAGAATAAAAATCATTTAATGCCCATAACCATGAGGATAAAAACCCTAATTAGAATAAAGTCATAGGAAATAACCAAAATGGCCCATCTCAATAGAAAAATACATTAAGGATATGTATAAAGTAGAACCCACAATGCAGTGGTGCAGATTAATGAGCTACAGCTACGTATTTCACTATGGATGAGTCTCAAAAGTATAATGATGCATGAAGAAAGCAAGTCACCGAAAAATACATACCAGATGATTTTACTTAATGGGAGCTTCAAAAACACATGCAAAATTGGACAG
The DNA here is from genome assembly GCF_987537825.1 of Furipterus horrens. Taxonomy (NCBI): domain Eukaryota; kingdom Metazoa; phylum Chordata; class Mammalia; order Chiroptera; family Furipteridae; genus Furipterus; species Furipterus horrens. Next base: position 147,314,509 of record NW_028327176.1, on the reverse strand, counting down.
TATATTATGTAGGGTTATATGTGTATATGGTAAACTAGAAAGAAAAGAAAAACGATAGACTGAATTGTGAGCTGGAGAATGATAATATGATGATTAGGAAGAGAGAAACGTAGACTTCCAGGCAGGTTGGTCATGTTCTGTTTCTTAACCTGAGTGGTAGATTTGATGGCATTAATTTTATTATTTAATCTCAACTTATATACTCTTTGTCTATATATTTTGTAAGTTTAAAAAACATATAAGTGAATGCCATAGAGCAAGAGTTCTGTCTAAGGAAGCCATTTCCCTGTCCTAGGTGGTGGCCAGCCATGTTGTGCTCACCTGGTCAAGGGATGGTAGTGAGTAATTCTGTCTGTCAAGTGATTTTCTGGTTTCTATCCATGTGACAACCACTGTGACAAGGAAGGTGCTTGGGGTGGCCTGTCAACACTGTGGCCTGGAGAACGCCTGAGGTTCAGCCACACTTTTCTCTGGTTCTTTGGCCTGATGACAAGCTGCTGCAATTATTCATCTCTGCTCCCAGCTCAAAGGTGCCAACCATCCTTTCTCAAGAAAGCTATCGAATGCTGAGCACTCCCATCAGGACACAATTATAAACTGGCGGTTTCTTTAAAAGTTAGACATAGAACGACTCTGCCCAACAATTCTACTAGTATATATCCAAAATAATTAAAAGCAGGGACTCCAACAGATACTTGCACACCAATGTTCATAGCAGCATTTTTCACAATAGCAAAAATGTGAAAACAGTCAAGTATCAACAGATAAATAGATAACCAATATATGGAATATTCAGCCATAAAAAAAACGAAGTTCTGACTCATGCTACACATGGATGAACTCTGAAAAACCATGCTTAGTGAAATAAGTCAGGAGGATAAATATATGATGCCATTTATATAAGATACCTAGAATAGGCAACTTCGTAGATACAGAAGATAGAATGGTGGTTTCCAGGGGCTGGGAGGAGAAGGAGAAAGAAGTTAGTGTTTAATCAAAGCACAGTTTTTGTTGCGGATGATGAAAATGTTTTGGCCCTAAAAGTGTGGTGGTTTCACAGCACTGTATTTAATAGCACCGAACTGTATGTTAGCAAATGATTAAAATGATAAATATGTATATTTTACCACAATTATAAAGAAACACAATTACAGAGCAATGGGAAGGATGTCCATAAGGATGGAGGTAGATGAGTGTGTGGCACCTTTTTTCCTTTCTGAGATTTCTTCCCAAGTTATCCTTGCTAATTTCCTGCAGAGTATCTAAACATCAGTTCACTTTCAATCCAGTCCTGCAGTCCCAGACCATCATTTCCAGTAATATTTTAAATGCAGCAAAACGAGACCCAGAGGTTGTCTCTTACATGGAGAATGTCCTTTGTTTAAACCTGCGAAGATCATGTCCAGAGCCACAGAATGGTGGGAGGAAAGGGTCATGACTGGGTAGCTTAGGAGTTCAGCTGTATTAACAATGTACAGCTAGAGTCACCCTAAGCCAGAAAAGGACCTCTCCAGGTAGTCAGGACTTGGATGCACCCTAGCCTTACACAGAAGCCAGGGCCACATTATGGTCTTCAAGGACCCTAGACACTATTGCTTGGTGCACCCCTCCCACCATAATATCAATATAAAAATTATTTTTAATATAACTTTAAATACATCAACATTTTTGTCTCTTTTAGGCAAAATTTAATTGGTTTTCTGTGGGCCCTAAAATTGTTTTTCTGATGTGAGTAAAAAGTTAAAACCATTTCGTAGGCCCCTGTAAGTATTTCTGTCCTAGTATTGCACCTACTGTGTGTAACCTGAGGACTGGTACCTGCCTTCTTATTTTTTTTCCTCTAGGACTCATTCTTCTGGGGCAGGAAGGGACTTTGAGGTCATCTGTGCCACCTCTCATGCAGACAGGAATCTCATTAAGACATCCGCTGCCTCAACGGAGGATCCAAGCAGCCCCTCTAAGTACAAGCAAGTTCTTGATATTGAGCTTTTCATCAAAAAATCTGCATCCCTGTAACTTTCACCAAAGGCTCCTAATTTCACCCAACTGGAACAACACAGAACAAGTTTTAAGTCCTTTAAATACTTGAAGACAACTCCTATATGTCATCCCTACCTCTCAACCCAAGTTAAGCACCCTGAGATCTATGACAGGACCTATACGCCCCTTATCTGCTGAGTGCCCTCCTCCAGGCAAGGGCCAATGATCTGACCACACTGGTTCCCTCTGCTACAACATCACCCTCACCGCTGTCACTTAGTAGTAGGTCACATATTTGGCACACACTAACCTGTAATTAGTTAGAACCCATAGTTTTTTGTTTTTCTCCCAAACTGGAGTTAAACCCATCTCTCCAAATGTCTTACTCAAGTCACAACTCTTCATCATGGAGACGTACATTTTCTTCATCTTGGTTCATGATAATCCTAGCAAAATCTTCATTTTGTCTTCCAGGGCAGAGGTTGTCCTTTGCATGCTTGGCTAACTACAGATCTGACAAACACATTTTTTTGCTCTTCATCCTAATGTGGCAGAGACCAAAAAGTCTCTTTTCAAATTTGCTAACACTTTTTTCCTGTTTCTGAGGTTGAGTCTGCACCCTGATATGGTTGAAACCAAGGAACTTCCATTTTTGATTAGTGAGTGATTTTTGCATTCTAGGGACAAAAGGAATTAGTTCTTGGAGTTAATTTATAATTTTTTTACATAATAAATCCTTTCGATCAGGGTTTTCATTTTTATAAGTCATCAGGTGTTATGGGACAACCTTCCAGGAGAGATATCTATCCTGGCCACATGGTGGTGGACCAGTGCTTTGGTGAGAGGTAGCTAGGAACACATAGAGGTGATAAGGAAGGCCTGTGGGCAGCTATGTACTTGAAGGGTTTTTTCTGCTCTGTAATTCCCTTATGTTATACTGGTGCCTTGGAGGAACAGGTGACCTGTGTTGACCAGGAAGAGCAGAAGTGAAAACAATAAGAAACAACCAGGGTGATTTGGAGAACAAAGACATACTCCCAGGGAGTCCTGGGAAAGCGAGAGGGTGCAAAGGGACCCATAGATGGACTGTCTGACATGCATTACTCAGGCAAGGGTGACCGAGAGTTGGAGAACATGGGATGTCCAGGTTACATGAGACATTGCTAACGATGAGAAGGCAGGGATTCAGGAGCTCAGCCACAAGAGGATGTTTTTCAGACACTGTCAATTTAACATCTTCTCTTAAGTAACATGTTTTGGATGTGGATTCATACCTGGAGTATTCCACCAGCCCAGTACCACTCTAGGTGTATCCTTATCATCTTACCCACTTGCCTACATCTTTATGTTCTGTGGATTGTTTTTGGTTTCTTTTTAATTACAAAAGTCATCTGTGCTCCTCAGGAAAATCCAAATGATGCAGAAGTAGATTGGAAAACAATTTGTCAAATGTTATGTTAAAATCAGGGCTTGTGGCATTTGACAGATTCTTTTGACAGTGAAGCTCTGGTTGACTTGGCATGCTGCCTGCCCTCTTGTCTGCCCTGCCAAGGTGTGGTCCTGAGGTCCGTGATCATAGCATCCAGAATAGTTGGAGACATTCAAACTAGTAGGGGAAGCACGTTTGCTTTTAAGTTCCTTAAAGCAGTGTTGTCACGTAGCAATAAATGGTATTTGAGGGCCAAGCTAAGGTTTTATGAGTGGGAATAGAAATACCATTTAAAAAAACAGATTTTATTTCTTTACTTTTGGAGAGAGGGGAAGGGAAAGAGAGAGGGAGAGAAACCTCTTTTGGTTGCCTCTTGCATGCCCCCAACTGGGGACCTGGCCTACAGCCCAAGCATGTGCCCTGACAGGAATTGAACCAATGACCTCTCATTTCTTAGGCCAGCACTCAATCCACTGAGCTACACCAGCCAGGGCTAGAAATAGAATTTTAAAAAATATTCTGTTAGTGAATATGGTAAAATATGGACCTTTAATTTCTACACATAAAGTAGTACAGGTCAATTGCTTTTACCTTTTGTAATCCTTTCCCTCATTTGCAAATAGCACCCCAATTTTGGGGGGGGAACCACTCCCCCATACTTGGTCCCAGAGGTCTATGAGGGGCTATCCCTGTTCCCTGGCTTTATGGACAAGTATGTAGGCCTAGACAACAAGAGAGACACATCCACCTGTCCCAGTGACCTCAGAGAGGGCCATGGGGTCCTATGGGTGCACCACGGCCAATCCCAGGGCTTTGCGCCTATGCTGCCAGGGAGGAAGGGCTCTCCACGTGCAGGGCGGCTCCACCTGCGGGGGCTGCTCCACTGCGTGACCTCAGCCTGAACTCAAGTGGCTCCTTTGCCTTCACACAGGCCCTGAGGACAGAGAGAGAGGCAGACACTCAGGTGCCAATGACACCGTTTGCTCACAGAAGTCCAGCTCCACCTGAAGCTGTCCCTGGATTCTCCATTGAAGCCAGTTTGAATGAAGGCCCTGTCACTGACAACTGAAAGGCCAGTATCCTTTTAGCAACTGCAATAAAAATGATCTTCCTGGAAAACATAATTGTTGTGGCAGTTGTATTTTGTTTATCCTATGTTGACTTTATCAAGATATGTGAATATATGAGTGGGATAGTTCTAATGAGTCTGAATGATTGTACAAGCAATAGTTGGAATTTTGAAGCAACAATTGGGCAAGATCAATAGGAGGAGGGGTGATTTTTATGTAGTGTCAAATCATCGGGAGAACATCTTCAGTTCTTTATATAATTAACCAACTCTATCAACTCTTTAGAGCAGAGCAAAGTACAGTGATAGAGGTGGTAAGGAAGGAAAGCCTAACAGACTCATGACATTTACATGCACCTGCAGTTGGTAGGAATGCTGCCTTTTGTCACAAAGAGCAGATGAGTGCTTCCAGTCCTTGTCTGGTTTAGGGGCTGTCCATCAGCAGCAGGGGATGGCTTGGTCTGGCCTGGCAGGCCGGCACCACATGTCACCTATCTTGTTTTCTTGAACTCCTGGAGAAATGTCATTTCTGGCTTGTGTGTGTCAGTTTGATGATGTTCTTAATTAAGCCTTCCTTAATGGACAAGTGTAACCCAAGCTCAGACCAGGACACAAGGAAGCCTGCATTTTAATTTCAGGTATGATACTGATTCCCTGTGTGTCTTTCAAAGAGCCATTTAACCTTCTGGCCTCAGTTTCCCTGTCTGCAAACTAAGGCTCATAATCCAAATTTAGGTGCCTCACCAGGCTGCTGTGTGCATTAATTATTGTTTATAGGGCAAGTGGAGTTGAGTTGTGTTAATTATTATTATCATTTCTGGGTCTTCTAGCCAAGTTCAAGCCAAGCCCTTGTCTTGCTTTCAGTTCCTGAGATCTGACAAGATACAGCCCCAGGCCATGCGGAGGGCCATAAATCCAGGCTAATCAGCAGATTATGCATATCTCACCACAAGGGACAGGCCCAGAACACTCTGCCAGCCACAGGCCTTCTGTTCTGGAGTTCTGGGGCAGCCCAGTGTCCCCCATGCTGTAATAGAACCTCATTCTGACAGCTAGAGTTGTGAGGCTGCTGCCACACTCCTGTCCCTTGCCTCTTTGTGTACCTGCCATTTAATTTACTAAGAAGTCTGGAGATCAATAAGAGGAGCTCACCCTGTCATTAGACAAGGCCCTAAATTGCAAGTTATACATGGAGAAGCTTCAGAAGTATTGTGATCACTCATGAAGAAAGATGACTAATCGCTTTCTCCTGGTCACTTATTGGGCTTATGACTTTGGTTTCTACTCTCCAAGTACAACAGTTATCAGATTTCCGTGTAAGTGAGTAGCTGACAATCGGTACATGAGCTTCATTGAAAACACTTGTGGGTCCTACCACTTCACCTAATCCAGACTGCTTGGTTGTATTTCCCCTCCATCATGTAAAGTTCAGGAGACAGTGAAGGAGAGAAATCTCCCTAGTTGCTGTCTCCATCACCATCTCCATCAGCATCACTGTTGTGTGTCCGGAGACACCATGTGTTTAACACTTTGCAGGGAGGTTAATCTCCATGTATCTAGTGCAAGCTGGATAAACAGTTCTGGCAAGTTTAAATCCTCACTGTAGCATAATTCTGGAGTTTAGAAACAATGCCCAGATGCATGAACATTCTGAAGAGCAAAAACATCCATATTTTTTTTTAAATTTTATGTATTGATTTGAGAGAGAGAGAGGAAGTGGGGGTGGGAGAGAGAGATTATTTTTGTCGTTCCATTTCTTTATGCATTCATTGGGTGTGTACTGACCAGGAATCAAACCAGCAACCTTGGTGTATCGGGATGATGCTCTCTACCAACTGACTTCCCCAGCCAAAGCAAAGACCCATATTTTGCAGAAGGTTTCAAGTGGACTGCCAGGGCACAGAGGTAACGTGTTTCCTGAATTGGCTTACTTGAGAAGGGCTGGAGCAATTCAATTTTAGGGAAATTCTGAGCACTCCCATGAGGCACTATCGTCATCGATTCAGGACTGAAGCCAGTTGTTCAAGGGCAGATCATGTCCTTGCCTGTGTGCTTGACATCCTTGTCAAGGAATATACTCACCTCTATTTGCACTGATTCATAACTGTCTCCTTCCAAAGTTAGTCCTTGGCATTAATATCCCCCACCAACTCTCTCTCTCTCTCTCTTCACCCCACATGCCCTAGCCCTCACTTTCCCCAGCTCTGTAATCCCCTGGCAAACAGTCAGGTCCTGCCTGGCTCTTTTGTCTGCTCAGCACAGCAGGCAGACGGCGGCGGGGTGTTGGTGAGTGCTAGTTAACTAATTAATGATTGTAAAGCACTTTGAAAACATAAAGAACTAGATAAATGCCAAGTATTATTGTTATTAATGATGAGGAGACTGTTTAGTCATCCTTTGCTGTGAACTCAGCTCACTGCCTCCTCTGTGGCCGCAGGCTGATCTGTGAACCAGGATGAGAACTCTCCTCCTCCCTGCAGGCGCTGTTTCACACTGAGTCAGTGACCAAGGTGAAGGCCAGGGGCCAGGAAACCTCCTCGTCTCCCACCTGCTCTCGAAGCATGGCCTGCTTTGTGGCTGTAATGCTAACATTTACCGAAAGCCAGGCTCTGAAACTGCCTGTTTCCCATTCACCTGTTTAGTAAGTTTGCTGGTGTTTGAGTTCTTGATTTTGATGACAGGACTGTCCCTATCTGAGTGCAGGATGAAGCCCCCAGTGAAGCCCCACTTTTCATTTAGCAGATAAACTAGCTTATACACATGATCATTATCTCTTTGGTGTGTTTCAGCCTCCCCCTCCCCCCACCGCAATGCGTCTGTTCACATTTGCTCATTTGAGAGAGTAATTTGGTTGGCGTAGGGAAGGCAGCTGTATTTTCCCCATTTTACAGAAGGGGAACCTGAGGCTTAGGGACACTGAGGTCTTGCCTAGGGCTCCAGGGCACCTAGAATCTGGTGACAGGACTGCACATCACCCCAGCTCTCCTGAGGCTGAGTAGTGCCCTCTGACACATGAGGTGATTGCAGTAGAGACTCCAGACACCTGGCAGGAAGTGCAAGGAAATGTTAAAGAGGCTCTGTGCTGTACTCATGTGAAGCAGATGTTCTCGGGAGCACCTGGCCTCTGCACGGGCGCCTGACCTGAAGCCCCAGCCGCTGGCTAGCATCAAGAAGCTCTCTATGTCCTGCTTGAGGCTTTCCCTCCTAGACGCCAACATACTGTCAGAGCCAGAAAGAGCTCAGAATCCATCTACGTAACGTGTTCCTGTCAGAGAAGATAAAACTTTGGTCCAGAGATGTCAAATCACTCATTCAAGACGACGGAGCCAGTTAAGGAATGAGGCTCGAGGCGTGCGTCTCGCATTCGTTGGCACGAATTCTTCTCAGGAGCCATCTGTACTTCAGCACCGGGTCTCTGTTGCTGGATGGTGAAACTTCAGGTGGTTTCACGTTCAAACTTCTCTGTATTTTTCAAATTTTCTTCTGAAAGAAATGATAGAAATAATCAGAACACTAATGATTGCTATATACGTGTAGCCTATGCATACAAGTGTGCAGTACTGCACTTCTCTTCCCAAAGCACGTAACGCATCCTTGCATTGATGTTCTTTCAATGGAGGCTCAATTTAGAATTCATCATTGCTACTTGTCTTAGCTGTTGGAGCAGGTATTACAAAACATCACAGACTGGGTGGCTTATCAACAACAGAAATTTATAGCTCACAGTTCTGGAGTCTGGAAGTCCCAGATCAGGGTGCCAGCATGGTCAGGTGAGGGCCGACCTTCCATTTGCAGAGTTCTCATTCCCACTGTGGTGGCAGGGATCCAGGAGCTCTGTAGGGTCTTCTGTAAGAGCACCAATTACATTCATGAGGGCTCCTCCTAAGCACCTCCCAATACCATCCTAATACCATACATTAGGAATGAGAATTTCAACACATGAATTTCGGAGAAGGGGGATCACAGCCATTCAGTCCATACCACTGGTTATCTTCTCTCGTGTTAGTTCCTAAAAAGGAGGCATTTCAACAAACCTACAACTTGGTTCTAGATCTAAGCCACCCAAGGTGGGGCCATGGGACCTGGGGCCAGGAGGGATGGTTGACCCAGACCTCCAGCCCGGGGAAGCAGCCTCTCTGCCTCACAAAACATTTCAGGGCTCTTCAATGACCATGGGATCTAGCTAACCACGCCACAGGCTGTGCACTCTTGACCAAGATCTGGGGCCTACTGCTGTGGCTGAAGATGTTGTGGGGTTTCTTTTTCAAGGAGCGAGTTTATTATGTAGCTGCATTTTTTTAAACTGTGGCTTCAAAATACACTGAAGTTCAAACATGCACCAGGAATGCAGCCCGCAGTGGAGTTAGAAATCATAGCAGCGCTGGGCGAAGCTGCGGGTTCTGCCCTCTCCTGCCCCTTCTCAGTTCACAGCAGCCCCTTGAGCTGCCGCTGCTGCTGCCACCCTGTGGGACCACAGTCCTGCTGGGGATTGGGGCAGGGCGGTGGGCACAGCCAGCAGATTTGATTCTCTTCATACACCATGGAGCAGATGCTTTATCCCGAAGAACTCTGGAATGTCTTGAGAAAGCAGGAGAGAAACATAATCCAGGGGAGAACCACCACCAGGGAGGCTGAGTCAGTAAGAAGCATCAGACCCACTAGTCAAGTGAACAGTAAGGCAAGCATGTCCCAGAAAAATCAATATCCCCTTTGGGAATTTCTGGCACAAGTATAGCATAATTCATGTCACAAAGTGATAAAAAATAAAATTAGCTCCTCAAAGTTAGAATTGTCACCCATCACAGCCATCCCTCTCTTCCTTTCTCAGCATCACTAACATGCATTACACAGACAGTCTCTCTTTTAGGCCTCACATCTGAGTAGGAGCTCAATTGTACAGATGAAGAAACTAAGGCACAGAGAGGTTAAGAGACTTGCCCAAGGACACACAGTACTAGTGTGGTAGAACTGGGATTTAAATTGTATTGTCCTGTCTCCAAAGCCCAAGCTCTTCATCTTTTTGGTAGACACTGTAATGCTATCACAATCTCTAATCCAGTAGCCCTCTCAGTCTCAAAGCCAAATCATAGTGGAAAATATTCCAGGATCTCTTGTAATTCTGACAAAAATTGCCCAAGAGATGCTGGGAAGGTAAAGGTGCTAATTGAGTCACCTGATGGGGGATTTCTTCCCAGGATTAGTGGTGAAAGAAGGGAGCACCCAGAAGTGCTTTGCTGGGAATAGAGCCAGACTCCAGGGTGTCTGTGTGTAAACCCCATGCACAGGAGAGAGAAAGTCAGGCTTTCTCCATAGGTGGAGGAACTAGTTTACACAGACTTAGTTGTCCGTGATTTGAACACTGCAGTACAATTTCCACTTCCATCAAAATCCACTTTATGGGTACTGTTTTAATGAGTAACTTTATAAGCATAAAGGCGTAGGTGCTGGGTAAAAAGGATTTCTGAAACACTACCCACCCATCGAAAAGCTTGTGTGGGTTATAGCATTAACACAAATGTTCTAGCAGCAGAAGTTGCAGCTCTACAGAACCTATGTTATGACTTATGGACTCTGCCCTGAATATTGTTTCCATGTCACCTGTAGCTCAGCAATGTGGTAACATTCCTCTTCCCTGAAAGAGTGACTTTAGTGGAGTGGGACTAGCAGGGAAGCTGAGAGCCAAAGAGAAGAATCACACTCATAGCAATGCTTACCTATAGAAAGAAAGCCTTTCATCTACTGCTCTCAAGGCACCTATGGACAGTAATTAGTCCTCACACCACCTGCACTTGGTACATGTGAGTACCTCGTTTTTTATAGATTGGGACATGGAGGCGCATGGTGCTATGAAATGACTTTCATCAGGCACCACCTCCCCCAGAGAGCTGGGACTGGATGATGGGGCAACCCTCCCTCTGCCATGGGGAACAGCAGAAAGGGCGACCCCAGGCTCAATGAGTAGAAATCAGGTCCTTGTCACGTGGCCACCTTCCCCTTCTCATTGCACACAGTCCCCACTAGGCACTAAATGTGGCTACCGGCAAAGAGGGGTTTTAAGAAGAGTCTCAAGGACTCAAGAAACCAAAGTGGGGGTGAGGAGTAGAAGAGAAAGAATGAAAAGCAATAAATAGCGCAGAAGGAGGTTAGAGGTTCTCTCCGACTTCCTGTAAGTATAATCCTACCAGCCACATGTGAGGGAAACCAAATGTCATGCAAAGCAGTGAAATTGTCACCCTGGTGGGGGGGGGGGGGGGACGGGACTTGTAGATGAAAAGGTCAGTATAATCCCTTCTCAAGCAAAGCAGAAGTCCCAATGCTATTTTTAGAAACTCCTAGAATTTGCCACCTATTTTTAGAAACTCCTAGAATTTGCCACCTCAACATGATCTGAGAACCGCCAAAGAATTACTCTTCACCACAGCGGAGGGCAGGGTCACGCTTATCTCCACCTTGGCTGATGGGCTTCTGAGAAGTGAATAGGACAGATGTTCGTAAAGTGAATCACACCTCAAACACACGAGCTCCTAATGGTTAGGGACTTGGGTGGAGGATCCGGGCAAACTGTCATCACCCCACCTGCACGGCTTAAGTTTAACCTAGTGGTTAGGAGTGTTGGCCTTTGAAGTCCAGCACAGCCAAGCCCCAGTCCCAGCCCCACCCCCCACATGTAGCCAAGCTTCCTGGGCAAGCCTCAGTTTCCTCCTCTATTAATTAGGCCTAGTTATTCCCTCTGCCTGCAGTAGTTTGAAGAGTTATGTGAGAGAATACCAATTCTTAACAATCGTTCAGTGAACAGCAGCTGATATTGTTAAGTTTTGCATACTGGTTTTTCTTTAAGAAAGGGTATCTCTTCCTAATGACAGGAAGGGTAATGAGAGCTTTTGGGTTCTGGAGGGTTCTGAAACATACCATTCCTCCAAGCTGGTTTAGTGCCCTCTAAATCCAAGTCTGTGGAACACAGCTGATTCTGCTTGGCCTAGAAAGCCTCCCCCAACCCCTTTTTAAAATTTCCTGAGGAGGAGCATAGATCAAGAGGCAGCCAGTGAGGTCTTGGGGCTGATCCACCGAGTCATTGAGCCACTCGCATGGTTTTTCAAGAGGAACAGCGTTATTTTTCTTTTCTTTTTTTTCCAGGAGAACAAATCCACTTCTATTTATTTACTTTTCAGTAAGTTTAAGTTTATGAGGGTAGGTACAGCATTACACGGATTCCTTAGCAGGAAGGTTGCTTTGGAATTTAGCACGAACCATCCGTTGTGTCCATGGGCACGAGCTACCGTTCCCAGATGACTCTTGGTTTTGTTCTGTTTGCCATCAGGCACCACTGTGGTGTTCTCTGCTTTATACGTGTAAGCACATAGCTTGCCCAGATAGAATTCAGTTTCATCTCAAGCATAAACATCTTCAATTTCAAGAGGAGCTGTGTGCTCCCTCTGGTCTGGAGGCCACGCTTAGAGCCAACAGAAATGGCCTTGAACCACAGCCTTCCAGACATACTGGCCGTTATAGAAGTCCTGACCCCAGCAGGCTCCCTAGCTTCCATGATGGTAGAAAAAGGAAGGTGAGGCCCATTATTTTCCTAATGATAGAGGTTTAGAGCAATGATAGAAACTTTTTCAATGTCCCTCTCAAAACAATGCACATGCATGCATAGTTTTTACAGTCAGTTCTTCCTATTTGTGGGGACTATGTTCTGTAAAGTCTCTGGGAACACTAAATTCATAAATACTGAACCATTGCTCCTAGGGGAAATACAGTTAGGTTTCTATGAGCCTCTCATCCCAGCATTTTCATCAGCCATCAACACAGAACTTTGTGTGATGTGTGTTTCTGTTTCAAGACATCTTATTTAATATATATTATTGTTTAATCAACATTGAACTCACAGCCAACATCACTGTAATTTATGCCTGAACAAATCTTGTCTAACACATGTATTTTCTCTGAGATATTGCAGCCTTTTTGCCCTTGGACCAAATAGCACCTCAACAGTATGCTTGTGGCCATTTTAAACAGTGGAATCACTAAGAAAAGTACTAAGAGGCAAATAACATTGGAATCAAATAGACTACGACAAGTAACTTGTTTACAGTAGGAGAGCTTCAGAGCGTTCGCCTCATTCAGCCTCAGCTGGACATGTGCGTATCGGGTGACTCAAACTTTTCGCTGCTCTGCACATGTGCCCATCTGCAAATGACTGCAAAAGTGCATGAGTAGTGATTGTGGGATTACAAATAAATTTTAGCAAGTACATGAATTTGCAAATATGGAATCTGAAAATAATGAGAATTGACTGCTTTCAAAGCCCATGTAGGCCACTCCTATGGGAGCTAGGCAGAGGCAAGGGGTTTATCTTTTGCGACCCTTTGGAACCTGTCTAAGAGAAGAACAAATAAAATATCTTTCTGTAAAGGTCGTCGGCAGCCGTCCGTCTCGAGAGACGATGGTGTAGCTTCTCAAGAGTCTATCTGCACCGCTGAGAATGGCTGTGCAGTCCGACTCGGGAGTGACATGGTAGTATCTGTCTCCTCCCGTGTTGAATCGACATCTTGCAATGACGCTGAAGCTACAGAGCCTGGGCAGGGTAATATGGAGGGTCTGCTGTTGCCCATGCAGCAGACCCCCCCTCTCTTCGCAGCTGAAGGATCCAAGGGAAAGACGGAGTCAATACAGCTTGGGTTCAGGTGCGCCGCAGGAGTTGCCGGTGTTGACTACAACGTCAAACCGCCTTAGGGACTCCGGCTCCGGATTTTCTGTCGGGGTTTACTCCCTTAGCCTTTCCCCTGAAGAGGTATGCCGCAAGGCAGCGGAGGTTTTTTGGAGTCAGAGTTTTCCTTCTCTGATGTACCCTGACTGGAAGATCGAACCAGCGACACTTAGCTCGCAGGCCGACGCTCAATCCACTGTAAAGGTATGGTATCCTTTATTGGGCATTTCCATGCTTTTCTTAATATTTTTTACCTCTGGACTTTGCTCAATGCCCAGCAATTTAAAACCTAGGCATTTGGAAAAAATGAGCCTATTATAAAAACTAAGAATATTTGGTGCTTTCTTAAACGTATTATTACTAGATTCAGCAGTAAAATGTTTATCTTTCTTAAACAAGCCTGATTATAACTATTTGAAGGAATCTCCACATGCAGGAAGGTTGGAAGGAAACATGAAAAAAATGAAAACAGTTGTTGGAATAGCAAAATATGAAAACATTTTTCCTTCATAATTGTACTTCAGTGTTGGTGTTATGTGATCTCAGACATAAATAAAGTTAAGAAAAAACTTCAATTAAAACAATATGTCTGGCAACAGCTAGAGGGACGCCAGTCCAGTGCGGAAGTGGGAGAGGTACCTGGAAAAGGGGCAAGAGAGTGCTGGGCAGGCGGCATTGTTCCCTCTCAGACCCCTCCCCAACATACAGCACCACAACATGGTGAAACAGGTCACCCTATACTGACAAATCCCTATGGCTCCGCCCCTTACAACGTAACAGGAGTGACAGCTCTACCTGGGACGCAGAGGCAAACAAAAACAGGAGCCTGTCAGGATGAGGAGACAGAGAAGTATGGCCCAAAAGGAATGGATCAAGGTTCTAGTGGGAGAACTAAGCGATGAGGAGATAGCCAACCTATCAGATGAGGAGATAGACAACCTAACAGATGCAGAATTCAAAACACTGGTGATAAAGATGCTCACAGGCTTGACAGATATGCTTGAGTACGGCAAACGCATAAGAGAAGAAGTGAAGGCTATGCTAAGTGAAACGAAGAAAAATCCACACAAAATCAATGGTGAAGTGAAGGAAACGGGGGTTCAAATCAATGATTTGGAACATAAGGAAGAAAAAAAAGAGTCAACCAGTGCAAAATGAGGAAGCAAGAATTGGAAAAAAATGAGGAAAACTTCCCAAATTTTGTGAAGGAGATGGACATACAGGTCCGGGAAGCACGGAGGGTCCCGGGTGAGCTGGACCCAGAGGGGACCACACCAGGATGCATCGTGATTGAGATGACAAAGGTGAAAGATAAAGAGAGTACTGGGGACAGCAAGAGAGAGGCAGAGAATTGCCTACAGGGTGGTGCCTATAGGACTATCAGCTGATTTCTCAGAGGACGCTTTGCAGGCTGGAAGGGACTCGCAAGCAGTATTCAATGTGATGAAAAGCAACCTACAACCAAGATTACTCTATCCAGCAAAGCTATAATTTGGAATGGAAGGGCAGATGAAGTGCTTCCCAGAGAAGGTGAAGCTAAAGGCGTTCATCATCACCAAGCCATTATTATATGAAATGTCAAAGGGACTTACTTAAGAAAAAGAAGATTAAAACTATGAACACTAAAATGACAACAAACTCACAACTATCAGCAACTGAATCAAAAAAATAAAAATAAAATCCAGTTAAGCAAACCAGAATAGGCACAGAATCATAGGTATGGGGATCATTTGGAGGGTTATCAGCTGGGACGGGGGAGGGGGAGAAATGAGGACATGGTGCAGGGACTAAGAAGCATAATCAGTTGGTACAAAATAGACAGAGGGATGTTAAGAATAATATAGGAAAGGGTGAAGCCAAAGAATTTATATGCATGATCCATGGACACGAACTAAGGGGGGGGGGGTATTGCTGGAGGGAAAGTGGGTACTGGGCAGAGGGGAGCAAAGGGGAAAAATTGGAACTACTGTAATGACATAATCAATAAATTATACTAAAAAAACAAACAAACAAAACCAATACTGTATGTCTGGGAGTAGAAAAATGACCTATCAACATATATTCAAACACAGGGAACACATTCTCAGAAAAGATGGAGTATTCCAACTTACTGGTCATTTCTGTTCTGCAGGATTCTCTGAGGGCCAATTTATTTCTCCAAGGCACAGATATAAGCATTTTCTAAGTCCTTTATATACTTTCATTCCTGCTGACCATGATGCTAAAACAGAAATATAAAAGCGTTGGTCAAGGTGTAAACAGTAGAGGAAACTAGCACATCATCAGGTGTCTCTGGTAAACAAACAGCAACAGGTGATTTTGTGAAAACTACTGAGGAGAAGGTACAGAGAGAAATCACAGGCAGGAGTGCAGACAAATTGGGCACAGGCAAGACCCACACCATACAGCACAGAATCTGATGTAATTCATTGGCCTAAATGTCTTAGTAAGATCCCCTCCTTGAAGACCACAGAAATCAGCCAATCCAGCTTTTGTTGAGCACATTTTATATGTCAGGCTGGGCTACATGTGGCAGGTACCAAGAACAATCACACCTGATCCTTGGCCTCAAGTCATGGTCTGCTTGGGAAGACAAGATTCAGTCATCAAAGAAGTCTCTGCTCTCGATGGACACATGATGCTGCACCCCTGCTGGTGCCAGGCCACTGTCTAGGCTCTTGGGACACACAGGTGAGTAAGAGAAAGTGTCTGTCTTTAGGTGTTCAGATTCTTGTGAGGGAGACAGACAATAAACATGGAAACCAAGAAGTAAACAGGAGCACATTGGACAGAGATAAAGTGCGATGAAGAAAACAAATGACAATGTCACAAGGAGTGCTTGACCTCTTTGGGGAGATGGCATTTGAACACTGGGTAAGAAAGTAAGCCAACTGTGGCAAAATCTGGGGGGAGGTTTCTGTGGTATGTGTGGCAGATCAGGAGACTGGGCCAGAGGGAGAGAAAGATACCTGTATGGAAAAAATCCTACAAGGGGCTAGAGGACATGAAGTAATATTTGACTTGATTCTGTAGGTCAGGGATGCAGATGCTCCCACTTCTGCTCTCATAGCAGACATTGCTAATCTAACCCAGCATTGTGTCCCACCAGGCCCGGGGCAACTCTGGAGTAGACATTACCAGTTAACTGGAGTTGACGTGTGAGTTAAAAGACTATTTGCTTCCTGTACTATAAACAATGGGGAGTCTTTTAAAGGTTTTGAAGCAAGAGACTATCAAAATAGAAGGAGTGTTTGAAAAAGATTAATCTAACCATGTTTTTTTTCCTTTATTTTTATTGTTGACATCATTGCAGATATCTCCATTTTCCCCCCTAACCCCTCTCCCCCAAGCCCTCACTATCTCTTCCCTCTGGCCATCACCACACTGTTATCTGTGTCCATGGGTTATACATATATGTTCTTCAGTTAATTCCTTCACTTTCTTTCATCTAGTCCTCTCCCCGCTCCTCTTAACAATGGTTTTAATACATGAAATAACTTCACAATTTTACTCATTTTCATCTACCTCAAAAGGTAAGTATCATTATCTCATTTAAGCAGGTAGAGAAACTGAGGCTCAAAGAAGGTAAGCCACTCATTTACAAGGACTGTGCTCATTTCACTATGGGACATGGCTATTTTAAGTGTAAAGCAATGGTAATTGGGATGGAAAGATTGGACAAATGTGAAAAACATAAAGGAAAAATTAGCGGGAATTGATGAGTAATTATATATTAGAAGGAAGGCAAGGGTAGGATCAAAGTTGATAACCACAACAAAGCAAATATGTCCTGGCTGCAGAGAAAAAGTCTAGAATGCTACACACCAGTGTTAACAGTGTTAATTCTGAGGAGTGGGATGGAGAGCAGGGGTGGGGGGAGCGTATTTTAATTTGTCACTTTATAAGCTTCTGCATTTTATTTTGCAATAAGCATGTAATTTTTTAATTAAAAAAACAATTTTAAGTTTTTATGTTTTTTTCTCCTGGGTGACTGAGAGATATCACTGACCGAATTCAGCAGATGCTGTTTTGGCTTCAGGTAAAGATAATACATGTTGATAGACGTGTTGAGTGAGGTGCTGGCGGGAGAGCCACGTGGCAATGGTTCACAGTGTTTAGTGGAGGAACAAATTCAGGCACATTTATACTTCCAAGCTCTGACTCTTCATTTGGGATGCAACCAGTCCATACGATCAAGTCTGCCACTAGACTGTCGCTACAAGGCAGGTCACTCATACCAAGAGCACCAGGGACCCAGGCACCAGCTTGACCCAGTGCATGGGAACAGGGCTGGACCAGGAGGTGGAGCTGCCACCACTGTGGGCATATTGTTTTTCTTCATTTGCTCACAGTTCCCCAGACTGGTCCTGGCAAGGTGGTTGCAGAAGGGAAAGGGAGGGATGCCCTGGCCCCTGGGGAAATGCTAGTGCCCTAGTCTAGAAGATGAGCTCTTTCCAGGAGAGACCTTCCAGCGGTGCTTGACCTCTCTGTGTCCTGTATGGGTATCACCCCATACAGTGAACCTCAGAGCAGTGGGGTTGTGAGCAATGGCTAATAAAAAGAGCTACTTGTCAATGAGCAGGTAACATCATCACAACCATAACAAGAACAAAATAATAATATGTCCAGGAAAAACAACAGTTCACTGAAAATTTGAGAGTAGATTCCTGAGGCGTGAATGAGATGCCCCCATAATCATCTTACTCAAGATGCTCTTTAATAGAAGGTAATAACCAGAAATGAAACCATCACCATAATATATGCCATGTCGTAAGAAATAATTGTTGGCACAGCGAGGCTCCCTGGAGCTGGACTTCCTCGGGTCTGCTTCTTTGTTGTCAGCTGTAGACTTCATTTTCACCACCACTCAGGAGCGATGCGGGCTTTCAGAATTGGAGCAGAGGGAGCCCACTAAGCCGATACATATTGTCCCAGCTTCCGAACTGTCGGGAAGCTTTGAACTCCAGGAGTGGGCTGTTTCCTCTGTGGGAGAGAAATGAGTGGGGCAGACCCAGGAGGAACACATTTCCCTCCTGTTTGTTTACCATATGTGTGGCTTCTAAGCAATCTGGCCTGGAAAGGGTACATGGCGAACACTGCCCCGGTGGGCCTCCGGGTGGGACCCCCAGCACTGCAAGATTGTCGAGTCTCCTTGGCAGTCCGCCATTTTCCAAGCCCAAAGCCTAGAAGTGTATAATTTCCATAGAAATTGGCCTGGAAACAGCTATCTTAATGGATCGGCTATCCAAAAGTGCTCATGGCCCTGCTGGCACTGGGGTGGGGGTCACCAAACTAGTCATGCCCTGCCAGTCCCGCACAGTGTGTCCCCTTGACAGTTTGTGGGTTGACATTTGACCCGAAGTCCCTTTTCCTCTGGGCTCAATACCTCCTGACACCGCAACTCTACCTTCATTTTTAAAGGCCTGATTCTAAAGCGTCACTTCACACTTGTGGCCTTTGGAAGGGAAATTCCTCCTCAGCAGCAGAAGGCAAATCTTGTGGTTGTGGTGCATGATACAGCACTTTTACCTGCGTCGGATCCCGGGCTGAAACCCCGAGATTTGGGAAAGATCCCAGTTCTGTTTAGAAAACAGCAGCCTCCGTATGGCAGCCCGGCCCTGCATTACTCAGAGTCTCAGAGCTGATTCATTTCAGTGATACAGAGACTGGGGGAATCCGGCAGCCACTCTCTGTTACACACCTCTGTCGCACTTAATCACTTCAAATCATCTGACATCATTTGGGCTGTTTTACCATGTGTTGTTTCAAGTTTTATTTATGGTAGCTGGAGGGGAGCCTAGAATTCACCCCCTCCCCCGCCCCCCAGGCCTTGTTGCCAGCGGTTGCCTGGCTTCACCTGCACCTCTGCGTTTAAGGAAGCCCCTGGGCTGGCTCAGTGGCGTTCCTTTCATCCCGCCTGTGAGTCTCTCCGTGGTGCGGTTGGTAGCTGCTTCCTTCCTTGGCAAGCTCCCTGAGCCCAGGGTAGACAGGATCATCTCTAAGGAGGCCCCTGGAGTCGGGAATCCCTCCCCGCCTTATTTCCTCTTCCTCTCCCGGTTCTGCCCAGGCCTGCCACCCTCATCCCTGGCTGCCCAGAGTCCTGCCAGCATGACTTAGATTTGCAGAATCTCGGAGCCCAGGAAGGGCTTTTACTCCTCTTCTTTCCTCCCTCAGTCCCAACACTGTTTTCCTTGCTGGCCCTTTTCTACTCAAAGAGAATCTATTTTGCTCAGCTGGCACAAGGAGGGGCGAGTGTTGGCCATTTTCCCTGATTTCTGGTTAGTGCCAGAAAGCATGGCTGGCCTGCGATGTTCCCCGCCAAGGGATACACCAGCCTCTTCCGTAGCCATCAGTGTGGCTGGTTCGAAAAGAAATGTGCTGTATGTGTATAATATATACCAGATTCCTAAGACTCAGAATGCAACAACGAAAGAATCTCAAATATTTTGTAAATCATTTTTATATTGATTATATGGTGAAATGATATTTTGGATATATTAGGTTAAATAAAATATTTAAATTACTTCACCTGTTTCATTTTAGAAAGTTTAAAACTGCATGTGTGGCTTGCTTATATTTCCATTGGACAGGTGAGACACCTGTCATTACTCCCCAGGGCTCCCGGGCCCATGGTGCCACTGCTGAGCCTTTCTAAAATAGCTCCAGAACACAGCCTTCAGGCTGAGCCTTCAAGTGGTGATTTCTATCCACTCAATGAAGATGGAGTTAAGGGGGAGACTTTTAAAAAAATTCTTCCTAATTGCCAGAATAGCTTATGTTATAGGTTACATTATTGTTTATTACTGTGGCTATTGTTAGACCCAATATTTGTGATAACCATAATAATCATCTATTGAGCCAGAGTGAGCAAATACTCCACGAGACCGAACTGTGCCCCCCATGAACTTGGCGTGTTTGGGAAATAAGCTCTTCTAGGGACTAATTAGCACCCTGAAGTCCTGAAAGAGTTTTGGGGGCGGGAATGTACTGCCAGGCAGTGGCGGATGTGCCGAGGCACACGTGTGTGGATATAATCATTCCTATAAATGTATCTGTGTAATTTTCTCTGGAGTATCAAAAACAGCTCCAGTGGTGTTATCCCTCCCAATGCAGCAGTGGCTGCACACCCCTCTGCATGGCTTGCCACGCTCTGATAATCCTGGGGGGGCGGGGGGCACAGGCAGGGGTCCAGGGCAAGGCTTTGCTCCTGGAGGAGCCTCCCACTGGCCACTCTGTTTGCAGACCATCTTTCCATTCATCAGCCTCACTGCCTGTCCATCTTCCATGTGACTCCCTTGCTCAGAAAGTTTCAGTGAGTTTGTTGTCTGCAGGATAAATCCCAAACTCTCTAGGACGTAAGGCTCTCAGCACTCAGGCCCCTGATTCTCCCTTTCTTTCCCATCATTTCTACCCCCTGAGATCTACTGTCTAGTGAGAAAGTGATTGCACAAACAATTGTTTTCTTGGAAGCTGTCTTAAAGGAGAAGTACAGGGAGCTGGAGAAGTATAACCTTGCTTTCCTTAAGACTTTGCTCTCTATCTGGAGTGGATGCTCCTTCGTGAGAGTCACATCTTTACCTCCCAGGAGGATGCATGTGGCAGGTAATTCTAGGCAGAGATTATTGGTGACACAATATCAAAAGTGGGTGGGCTCTTCCAAGCCCCGTGGCCAATGGTTTTCCTTGTCTGTGCCGTAGTTCAGACCTCAGAAGTGCCTGGCTGAGCAGTGGGAGAGTCTGGGTGTGGGCTGTGGCCCCTCTGCTGGGCTTTGTGCAAGGCATTCAACAGCAGTGCCCTTCCTGTGAATTTTACCCAATATTGTAGAGATGATTTTACTCTGTACACTTTGAATGAAGATCAACATGTTTTTAAAAATCTGTTTTTTCATCTTCCTGCGAGACCCTTCCGGCAAAGGGAGGGTACTGCAAAGGAGGTGATGACTCCTTCTCTGTGTGTGGTTCGGACCCACCAGGAAGCTGTCCTGGCGGTAAGCATGTAACCAGAGGAGTCTGGTGGGTGATGCACATCAAAGTCACAGTGTCCCACCCTCAGGTTGTCAGCCAAGGAGCATGTAGAGCAGGAATCAATGTGACACCATCGACACAGCATTACATCATCCAAGTTCACAAGAAGTTTCTGTGGAACCAGAAGGAGTGGGTTTCTTGCTCGCCGCTGTGAGGTGTTTCACCAGTGGCAGTGAACACGAGCTTATGAAATCATCACTTGCATTTTCTTCTTCATGTGGACTCACCGGGCCATGCAGCAGTTTTTAGAGCGAGGACCTCAGGCTATTTTCAGGCAAGAATCATCTGAGGATTCCTGTGCCTCACCCTGAATCTTCCAAAGGAAGACTGGTGAGCCCCAGGAATCTGCACTCTGTCAAAGTTCCCAAAGGGACTCCATGCAAACTCCCCCACTTTTGAGAGCTGCTGTTGAGTGTGACCAGCCCTGACTCTGCCCTCAATTCCTACCTCTCACTTCCCTCGCTGTCAGTCTTGCCTCCTGATCTGCCCTGGATATGGTGTTTTGAGTTCCCTGCTCCCCAAAACTTATTGTCTGCCACCAAAGCTGCCCACCTTGCTGTCACCCCAAACTTTCTAGAGCTGTTAAAGATGATTATTGGTAGTGAGCACCGGCTTTGGTGGGGCTCACCTGTGCTGTGGACCTGGAGAAAGAGAGGAGAATACAGGTGCCATGAGGGAAGAAGTGGGTTCCACTATCGCAGGACACTTGGATTAAAAAAATAAAGCTCCTGCCCTGACTGGTGTGGCTCTACAAACCAAGAGGTTGCTGGTTTGATACCCAGTCAGAGCACATGCCTGGATTGCAGGTTCGATCCCCAGTCGGGACACATACAAGAGGCGATCAGTCGATATTTCTCTCTCACATCAATGTTTCTCTCCTCTTTTTCCCTCCCTTCCTCTCTCTCTAAAAAATAAATAAATAAAATCTTAAAAAATGAAGCTCCTCTTGTCCTTACATTTCTTACATAGAAAAGAATGCATTTGTATTGTAGAAAAGGTGAACTTAACAGGGAAGAAAACAAAAATTTACCACAAACTCACACTATAGACATAATCATTAACATATGAATAAAATTCTCTAGAACCTCTTTCCTTTTCTTATATTTGTGACCATTATGTTCTACTTTACCAGTTTGAGCTACAAAATGATCACAAGTCTTTTAACATTGAAGTTTGTAAGATCTGAATCATCATCCTGCCAATAAATCTTGCTCTTCCTGTGATAATTTTAAGCAATATGCTTCCTTGGTCCAAACACTCTGGTCTTCTTGTGTGACGCAGAGCTGTTAGGATGTGCTGTTGCTGCTCGCAGTTCCCTTCATTTTAAAAGGTGGCCTCTGCCCTGACAGGTGTGGCTTGGTGGAATGGGCATTATCCCACAAACCAAAAGGTCACGGGCTTGATTTTGGTCAGGGCATATGCCTGGGTTTCAGGCCAGGTCCCCAGTTAGGGGAATGTGAGAGGCAACCAATCCAGGTTTCTCTCCCTTTCTCTCTCTCTCCCTTCCTTCCCTTCTCTGTAAAAATAAATAAATAAAATCTTAAAAAATAAAAGGTGGCCTCTGTCATCCTGATGGAACTAGAGCTCAGACATGCCCTTTGAGGTGACAAGATTCCATGGCACCTCTGGGAAGCCAGTTCCTGCATGGCAGCATGGAGTATTGTCAGTGGTGGAACACTCCCAGCTCTCTCTCTCTCTCCCCCCTCCACACACAGATGCACACAGACAGACACACAAAACACACTGAGACATATACATACGCACATACACTCACGCACAAACACACACAAACATACACTGTCACACCCCCTGGAGTTGTGATGCCAGCTACAGGTTCTATCTAGATCCACTTTCCCTCAAATAAGACAGCCCCAAGTCTGGGTCACTGGTTTAGACTCTTCCTCACTTTTGGAGGGTTTTTTAAAATTGAATTTATTGGGGTGACATTGGTTCACAAAACCATACAGGTTTCAGTTGTACAACTCAATGAAACATCGTCTGTATACTGTTTCGTGTGCCCACCACCCCAAGCAAAGTCTTTTTTTGTTCCCATTTCCCCCCCTCATGGGAGTTTTTATGGCCAAGGGTGGGGTAGGCATGGGGCGGAATTCTAGGATCCTTTTTTAACAGCTGACCTTAGTCAGGCCTACACCAGTCCATCAGAGATGTTTTTATATTATTGATCCTCAAAGAATAACAGCCAAGAACTCAGTCTCTTTCCTTTTTGGAAGTTCTAACAAAAGTATCCACTTCCTGCTGCTGAGATGTCCAGAAATATGTAGGGAGGGGCCATCTTTGTCAATCAAACAAAAGAAAGTCCCACTAATTAATCCCTTCTCAAAGAATATGTGAAGAGGATGGCAGAAATGAGTCTTCCTAAGGTGACTGACCAGTAGTCACAGCTGCTTAAAACAGAGGCAGCTGGAAACTTTTAAATATCATCTTAACTAAAAAGTATTAAAATCGTATGGATTTAAATTAATTTTTAAAAATGATTAAAAAGGCTCTTTATCTTTTTTTACCACTCCCAAATCCTGCATATTGGTAATGAAAATGTTTCAGTCTTTTCTATGGCAGCCTCTTAAAGGAAATACTGCTAAAACCAGTCCCAGCTGGCACTGTGAACTGGGCTCTCTTACCTCACAATATCCTGTACCCTTTCTCTGCTCCAGGGCGCTGTGCCTCTCTAGGTTATAAGGATGTAGGCTGTCCCTCCCAAGTCTTCCGTTCAAGAAGAAAATCATTTGATAGAAAACCAATGTACTCTCATAAAGGACACGTATTAACAAGATTTTCGGAATTGCCCAGCAGAAGAGTGGTGAGAGAGAGAGATGGTTAGCACCAAGAACGAATCACTGTTGATGGCCTTCATCATCTGTGACGTAAACAGCCTTTGACATCCTTCCCATCACACCTTATGGTTGAATGCCTGGCTGTGCTGCACTGCTGGAGGCCAGCCCCAGATATTTCCAGCCTGCTGGGAAATTAAAACAGGAGTTTTAGGTGAACACACTAAGGTGTGCTATTTAAAACTGATAAAATATTCATGATAGTTGAAGCTGGGTGATGGCTACATGGAGATTCATTATACACATTGTCTCTACTTTTGTGGATGCTTGAAAATTTCCAGAATAGAAAGTTTTAAAATTATTTTTAGCCAAAAAACTGAGGTAAGGATTATGTTGTGCTTTTGACTGTGTGTAAATTGGGTGAGTGAATAAAAAAGTTTCTGTTGATTTTGATATATATAATTTTATTTAGTCAGGTCATAGCTGGCAGGTTAATTTTGAAGGTGGGGAATTAAGTTAAATAAATCATTGCACAAAAATATACACACGTCCGCTTTCTTCTCTTTTAATAATATCATATTTTTATAATCCAGGAAGTAAAGTATCATTATGCAAAAGGGAGGGATCTTTGTACACAGTCCAGGCCCTCCAAAAAGATCATGAGAGTCATTGTGTATGCAAAATAACCACAGTGCTGGGCTGACTCCTGCTGTTGCAGAATCATTCATGAAACCCACACTAGCAGAAATTCAGGGTCTCCTGAAATAGTTATACGTGCGCTCGAGATTCATAATGTTAAGGCTAATTAATGTGTCATAATCTGAGTACATGTAACTGGATGATATAAAATTCTGGTTAGCAGAAGCTAGTTTAATAATGACCGTGTGATTTATGTCTGGGATAACTTGTATGTCAACACACAAAGTAAAACTTGGCCATCTAGAAACCTTGGGGAATGAGTCACTTTTGCTATGTTGGTGTTACTGATATCCATCAGGCAATAAAACTTTTAACTATTATTTATAGGAATTCCTTGGACAAGTTGTGAACTTATTCATCTTGTTACAGTTAATCACGGTCTGGCCTTATCTTGGTGACTTAGGGACTTGATGACGAACAAGTTACTGTCTTGCTTGATGTCAGGGAAGCTGTGGACAGGGCTGTCATCTCCTACACTAACTGGTCTTACATTTATACCTGTGTAAAGCTCTTCTTCCTTTTGTCCAACTATCAGCTACCTCTGTTACCCTTTCCAGGATGGTTTCCAGCATCTTTTCTTTGGACTCTGCCTTTTGATTTGTTGCCTCTAGTCTTCTATGGACTGGAAAGAAGATCGCTGGCCCTTTTTGAATTATATAGAAAGTAAGAATAAATAAAATTGAAATGACTCTGAATGAGGGACTCAACTAATAAACCAAGTATTGTGTTTTAGGACTGAACTTTTCTGGTGGATCAGGGGCCAGTATTCTCAATGGTTAAGGTCTTCAACAAAATAACCTATATGGTTTTGGTAAGTATAACATTTCTGTGTTATATTTTGAGCTCTATGTCAGCTTATTAAAGGGACTTAATAGTCATGGATCGAAATTAAATCAGGTTAATTATTTTTGGATTTAAATGTGTGTGTTTGATTTAATTGGCCAAGAAGTGATTTGGCAGCACATAGGTGGTGAGACGCAGAACAGCATAGTATTAAGAGCTAGATCACCTCCATGGTAAAGTGGGGATGAGCATACCATTGTTGGGTGTTATATGAGTTGGTATTGATAACGCATTTGGTAAACATTAACTCTTATTTTTAGGCAGAGAGAAGAATGAGCCAGACTGAAGATTGGGTTCAGGATCAGAACAAGAGTATCCCCCCTTCTTTCTGCCCCAGGGAAAGGGAGAGAGGGAGGGAGAGAGAGAGAGAGAGAGAGTGAATTAAGTGAAAATGGAGAAGGAGAGACACCATGGGAGTATTTGTTAACTATTTGCATCTATTCATAAAATGACCATTACCTAAAATAAAACTGTACTGTAAATACTGATGGCAACTCAATGGTCTGCCCATAGCTGGCAAATATAAATGTAGTAAAGACAAAGGTGGAAGGGGGAGATAGTGAAAATAGTTATGGGGATGAACCAATAAGGAAAGTACTCCAAAGGTGACAGATGCAATAATGAGAACTGACTGCCCCTTCTAGGATACCTTGTCTACAAGGAAGTCCTAGAGAGAAGGAGTCAGAAATGAAAGTCACCATGGTCAGACCAGGGACAAGGGCTGGTAAACAATGGGCTTGGTAGACTTCTTTAATTTTATGATCTCATGAAACACAAACTCATCTGCAAGGGAGTGCAGTTTTGAATTGATAATTAAACACTGATTCAATAAATGAAAGGACAAAGCTTGAAGATGTGGCAAGAGAAATGTAGTTGCTCAGTTTTTCTCCCGTTCTGTTTGTTGAGTCATTTCCAAAGACAGACAAGCAAAACCCTGGAGCTGTGGCTGGAAACAAAGAATGAAGATTAGCTTATGTGCTGACACTCTTTTATTCATCAAGACCTAGGACACTGGGCATAGGATAGGACTTTCAAAGCTTTCAGTGAAATCCAAACAGTAGTCAAAAAAAGTCTCATCTCAATAGGTGTGAGAGGCACTCTCCCTGCTGCTTAGTTTCTGGGATGTCAAAACATGAAGAAACAAGATGGCTGGTGGTTTTTGTTGTAAACATTCAGCTCCAAACAAATACCTTAATTCATCATGCAGTCGCATGAGGAGGATGACCCACTTTGACTCATGCTGTCTAGGTGGCGGAAGTCCCACTGAAAACAGCAGGAAGAATTAGATGAGACTAAATTAACTCAGGTGTCCGTGGAAATGGGTGGGAAGAAGCAGTGATTCATGGCCCAGACAAAGATAAGATGATTCTTGTTCTCATAAACTCTAAGTTCAGAGTCCATTTTCTGAAGAATTAGAAGGGAAGAAATTCAATTTAGTAAATGGAAAGTCAAAGGCGTCAGAACTACCAAGTTGAGACTCTCACCTTGGTTAGAGGTCAGCGTCCGGGAGTGATGACCTCATTTGCCAACCTGACCCAGTGAGCTCTGTTGTCCAGAGACTTAACTTGATCCCATAGACAAAGGGGGCTCACATACATAGCAAAAAAGAGAAATGGTATTGAACTGAGGAGGCCATTTGGCTCTTATATATTTTTCTGCTATAATTTTTTTAAAGTATATTTTATTGATTATGCTATCATAGTCCCATTTTTTTTTCTGTTGCCACCCTTTGCCCCTTTCCCTCAGCAATCTCTCCACTTAGTTCATGCCCAGGGATCATGCATATAAGTTCTTCGGCTTCTCCATTTCCTAACTATTCTTAATGTCCCCTTGTCTATTTTTTACTTACCAATTAACTTTCTTAATCCCTGTACCTTTTCCTCCATTCTCCCCCTTCTCCCTCCAAGCTGAGAAACCTCCAAATGATCTCCATATCTATTATTCTAATCCTGTTCTAGTTTTTGTTTTTTACATTCAGTTGTTGATAGTTGTGAGTTTGCTGTCATTTTAGTGTTCATAGTTTTGATCATCTTTTTCTTAAATAAGTTCCTTTACATTTCCTAAATAAGAGCTTGGTGATGATGAACTCCTTTAGCTTTACCTTGTCTGGGAAGCACTTTATCTGCCCTTCCATTCTAAGTGATAGCTTTGCTGATAGAATAATCTTGATTGTAGGTCCTTGCTTTTCATCACTTTGAATACGTCTTTCCAGCCCCTTCTTGCATGCAACATTTCTTTTGAGAAATCAGCTTATAGTCTTATGGGAACTCTTTTGTAGGTAACTCTCTGCTTTCTCTTGCTGCTTTTAAGATGCTCTCTCTATCTTTAAACTTTGGCATTTTAATTATGATGTGTCTTGGTGTGGTCTCCTCTTTGGGTCCAACATGTTTGGGTCTCTGTGCTTCCTGGACTTGTATCCCTATTTCTTTTGCCAAATTAGGGACATTTTCTTTCATTATTTTTTCTTTTTAAAAGATTTTATTTACTTATTTTTAGAGAAGGGGGAAGGGAAGGAGAAGAAGAGGCAGGGAAACATTGATGTGAGAAAGATACATCAATCGGTTGCCTCTTGTATGCCTCAGCTGGGGCCTGGCCCACAACCCAGGCATGTGCCCTGACTGGGAGTCGAACCAGTGACCTTTTGGTTCACAGGCTGGCTCTCAATCCACTGATCCACACCAGCCAGGGCTCTTTCATTATTTTTTCAGATAAGTTTTCAATGCCTTGTTCTGCCTCTTCTCCTTCTGGCGTCCCTATGATTTGGATGTTGGCACTTTTGGAGATGTCCCAGAGTCTACTTATTCTCTCCTTGTTTTTTTTGAATTCTTGTTTCTTCATTCTGTTCTGATTGAATGTTTGTTTATTTCTTATGTTCCAAGTTGTTGATTTGAATCTTGGCTTCCTCCCCTTCACTGTTGGTTCCCTGTGTATTTTTCTTTATTTCACTTAGTGTGACTTAATTTCTTCCCTTATGCTTTTGCCATACTCAGTGAGTTCTCTGAGCATACTTATCGCCAGTGTTTTGAACTCTGCATCTGATGGGTTGGCTATCTCTGCTTCATTTAGTTCTCTTTCCAGGGTTTTGTTCTGTCCTTTCATTTGAGCCATATTTCTTTGTCTCCTCAATTTAGTAGCCTCCCTGAGTTTGCTTCTTTGTATTAGGTAGAGCCGCTTTGACTCCTATCTTAGTGCAGCTGCTAAGTTGTATGGGGCAGAGCCTTAGGTATTCACCAGGGCGGAGCAACCTGCTTCACTGCTTTGTAGGTCTGTATGTGGGGGAGGGGTCAGAGAGGGGACAATGCTGCTATCTAGCGGCTGGAGGTTTGTTAATCTGTCACTTCATTTCCAGTCACTTCACCCCTTCCTGTATGCAACTGGTGCCCTTCTAGCTGTTGCCCTGGTGGTGGCTCCCAAAGTGGGTGGGTTTGCCTATGTTCTAAAACCGTGTGGGCTCTTTAAACAGACTCTCCTGAGAGACTGGCAGTTTTTTATGCCACCCCAACCCCCACTAGTTTTTACAGCCAGAAGTTATGAGGCTTTATTTTGCCTATGCTGGAACCCTGGGCTGCATAGTATGACCTGGCAGTGGGATCACTTACTCCCAAGGTATCCATCACATGTGAATGTAGGACCTCCCATGCTTCCAGCTTCTGCTACCACCTCACTGCTGCCATACCATGTCCTCTCCACCCCTGATCTTTGTCTTTTCCTCTCTTACCTGTCTAGATGAATATGGCTTCTTTAAACCCTTGGTTATCAGACTTCCATACAGTTTGGGTTTTTGGTAGTTCTGGGTGTTTTTTGTTTTGAGGTTAGTTGTGATCCTTTTTGTGGTTGGGCAAGGAGGTGAAACATGTCTACCTATACCTTTATCTTGACCGGAAGTTGGCTCTTATATTTTTTTAAAGTTAGTATAATTACTGAGGTTTTATTATTTTTTTTACTACAGGAAAGAAACTAAAGCTATCTTCCTTACTGCTTCAGTTCTGAAGTATGGTTTCCAGATCTGAGATTGTAGGTTTTATATAACCCATCACTGATAAAAATTGACATAAGATTCATTTTTGGGTGAAATTTTTGATGCTATAACTTCTAGGTTCGATTTGATCTGTGGTGGCAGTGGGCTGGGGTTCAGTATCCTGAACAATACCAGTCCTGCCTCTTTGCTGGGCGGTCTGTGTGATCACCCACCTTCTCTCCAGCAGGAGGAGGACCACCTGGTCCCTCTGCTCCCATACCACAACCTGTCTCAGCAGCCTTGACTTAGGGAAGCCCAGAGCCTGACTCGTTGACTTTGCCGTCAGTGGTCAGTCATTTTTGGAGGAATATCTGTCATGGCCTTAGCATTGCCCCCACTGAACATCTGAGGGGCAGTGACTATATGTAGTGTCATAAAAAAAAGCACTGGACTCAGAAGACCAAGGGTGGAACCTCAGCTTCGTGCATGATGCCTGAAGTGTCTGTGGGTGGGTCACTCTTGCCCATGGCCTTGCGACTATAAGGTGAGGTCACTGAGGATAATTTCCAGAGTCTTTCCTACTGCTAAGATTCTGCTAGTCTATGAAGTACTATCATCGATGGTGTAAAAAAAAGATCTGATAAGCTGCCATACCCTCTGGGAATGTACCAGGAAGAACTTAGAACCAAAAAAACATACCCCACCTTAGGACAGGAGCCAGGGCTGCACAGTCCCTTGTTGGCCACATGTATCCTGTGACAGAGGGTATCCACAGTGTGACAGAGTTAGCAAGGGTTCTCAGGGAAGGAAGAATCTTCTACCCACCGTACTTCTGACTTGCTCTCCTGTGTTGCCCAAATCCCCTTCCTCAACTCTGCCCCACATCCTTTTGAATAATCCTGTTGAAAGAGTGACTTAAAACCCCAAGCCCCAGGTAGCTGAGGCTATCCAAACTCCTTCCTTTGCTCCACTCCATGTGTCAGATGCATCAGATTGGAACTGACTTGAAAGGGACAGAACTTCTAGTAGAACTATTTCAAAACCTCTTGCAGAAAATTCACCTCATGTTTCAGACCTCTATGAAAAAATTCTCTATTGTTCTCTCATTTAATGTTTACCAGCCATCACTGTGGAGAGCTGACCAGAGGATCAGGGCACATTTTAAATATTATATTTATTTAAAATTTTGATAATATATGTACCTGGTACAAAATTCAAAGGAGACTAGAGAATATTAAAAGCAAAATAAGTCTTCCACTCACCCCATTCTTTAGCCTTCAATCTTTTCCCCAAAGACATTCACTTTTTTCAGATTCTTGTTCATTTGTTCAAAGATATTCAATGCATATGCAAGACTTTGCATACATATTTCTACTTTTTATTTTCACAAATTGTAACACAGTACACACTTGCTTTTTTTCTCTTAAAGCTATATTTTGGAGTTCTTCCAGTTTAGGGCATATAGAGTCACCCCATTATTTTTTAATAGCTGTGTGGTATTGCATTTATAAATTATCATAATGTGTTTAATCAATCTTCTATTAATAGACTTTTAGATGGTTTCCAAAATGTTGTTATTGCAAACAATGCTGCAATGAATATCTTTGTACATATAACATTATCTTTTTGGCATCATCATGGATCGTCATGTGCTGTTAGTGTTATTTTCATGTATGAATGTCTATCTTTTCAATTAGATTGTAAATGTCTGGAGAACAGGAACAGATAGTGTGTTGTCCTGTGACTCTAGCAACACAAAATGAACATCATTTGAGTTTCATAAATATTGGATGAATGAATTAAAGATCCTAATTGTGCTAATCATACTTGAGAAAAAAATAAATGGTAATTCAAAAGTTAAGTGACTTCCCTAAAATCACAGAGAACCAGTCAGTCATCAGAAACACCAAAAGAAAAAAGAAAAAAAAAAAAGTACAATATATGAAAATAAAAGCAGATGTTTGGAATATGTCCCAAAGTAGAATATTTTTCCATTTACACACACAGGTAGAAGAAATAACTCCATTGACTAGCTCTGCAAGGTGAGTAAACAACTCCTCTGAAAATATTGGTCATCTTGGGAGGTAGGCAGATGTCTCGAACTATTGGAATTCCACTTAAGTGTGACTCCAGTTTACCAAATGGTGTCCCAGTAACCTGGAAAAGTTCAGCATTGCCCAAGGTGTCTGACTGGTTGGTAAGGAGACATATCCTCAATGAGGAAATGTAATTCAGTCCAGAGGATGGTAATAAAGGAGAAGGAAGTGAGGAAGGAGAAAAAATTCAGGAGAAAAAAAAATTTTCTCTGACCCTATGACAGTTCTGGAATAAATCAGGAAAAAGTGGGTGACTTCAATTGTGCCGCATCAGCTGTCACCAGTGATACATGAAGAGAATGTCCCTTTGTTAGCAAACAAAGAGGGCGTTGTTACATTGATGTTTAATGAACACTCATTATAACTTGGAAGTATGAAATGTGTGGTCTGATTGGTTGATCTCAAAACAATTATGTTGACATCTCATAGCTTAAAGATTATATAGCTTCACAGTTTCACAACTTATTGCCCCCTAAAAAGCAGAATTTTCCATACAAATAAGTGTTGTATTAACATTTACAAAAGTTTTCCAAGACGCCTACCTACCTAGCGTGACTCTGGTATTGACACCAATGTTTTTGAAATAGTTAATTTCACTTGCCCTCAAAGTGGGAAGAATGTTGGATTGCTTGTTTTCTTTGTTCTGTCTCTCGTTTCTCTTAGTGACCTGAAAGGGCAGACCCATTGGGTCTAGGAAGAGTATCCTAATTCACTCTACCCCTACCCCCAACCAATAAAAGCCTTGTCATCAGCTTCATAGGTTGGAAGACAACAAACAAACTACACAACACCAGGGAATAGGAAGTGCGGATGCCACAGAGCACTGAAATGAAAGAATAATTTGAGGAGCATAATTATCCAAGGTGGCAGTTGATGAAGGGATGGAGGTTGACACTCCTAAGCTTGAGTAAAGAGGCTTGGAATCCGAGTGGTTTTAAATGATCCACATTTCAAGTTCCTGCCTCACCCCGAAGTGCTGGCAGCTCCCTCATAACAAGGCTCACCTGAGTACCTGCGGCCCTGGTCCTCAGGGGAGAGAGCTACATGCTGAGTCATCAGTACTGCCTGGAGATCTGAGCCAAGAGCTACAGGCCAAGGCCACCCTGTTTTACTTTGCCACCCTGACCAAAACATGTGCAGGCCAGAGTGGCTAAAAGGGAGCGCCACCAGCTGAGGCTTCAATGAGAGCTTCTAATGTTAATAATACAGCTTTATTAAATGAGCAACAAGCTTTTACATTCATTGATTTGCAGAAATGTACATAGAGGTCATCTGGTTTAACTGCTTCATTTTACAGATGTGGAAACAGACCTAGAGAGGTTATACCTCTTGCTAAAGTCACTCAGCTGGCTAAACCAGGAATAAACCCAGGCCTCTTGATCACCTGTTGCCCAGCCACCCCCAAGTAGAGTGCTCTTTCCATTTCAGGACATCAACACTCCCACCCACCACCATTATTGCTATTGTTCTGGGGATGCATTCTTTTGAACTAAAATAATGACCTGACATAATATTTTAAAAGATTTTATTTATTTATTTTTAGAGAGAGAGTTAGGGAGGGAGAAAAAGAGAGAGAAACATCACTGCGTGAGAGATACATCTATTGGTTGCCTCTTGCACGCCACCAACAGAGGACGTGGGCCCACAACACAGGGGTGTGCCCTGACCAGGAATCACACTGGCAATTCTTCAGTTTGCAGGCTGGCACTCAATCCACTAAGCCCATCACCCAGGTCTGACATGACTTTATGAACTCTTATGAGATAACTTGGATGGTTAAAGATAAAACCTAGGACATCTTAACATAGAGTGTTTATATAGTGTTAAAAAAATACTTGAGTTTTTTTTTGTTTATAATCTTATCCAGAAATTCACATTTCTGAAGATCTAGAGGGAAATGATTCTGTAGTCCTATTTCAAGGAATTGACCACTTACTCCTAAATTATTACTGATTTATAACAAAAAATTTAAAAATTTCCTTGCAGGCATAGCCAGACCTAACAATGTACTTTGTTGATATTATGCTCTAGTCAATAAGACAGATGTAAAAGTGAACATGGAATCCTCTGGTGGACATCTAGATTCAGATATAGTCAGAATGTACACTGCTTTCAATTAAATAATCTTTTTGAGCCAAAGGTAAATTATATGCAGAAGAAACCTAAAATACCTGCAAAATTAAGTGCGACAAAATGCAAACTAACTATTAGTGTTTGTAATTCAGCTCGATCCCTCTTAGCAGATCATAATAGAAGTAATTTATTTAAAGGAGGCCAATAACATAAATCAAATTGTACACAGCTTTCTCTCCACAGGCAAGTAACTCTTTGGAATCAGAGTCTTGGTCTTATTCATACCTGAGCCTCACCCCCAGCCTGGCCTAATGTTTGAAGTATAACAGGTAGCCAGCATATGTTGAATGAACAAATGAGTGAATACATAAATAAAAGTGCTAATTTTATCTTTCACTATTAGAATGAAAACCCCACACTTTGAGACATTATCCACCCCCCGACACACAAACACACACACAAATCTCAGGACTCACATGTTGGATCAGACTATCTGATAAAAGGATTTGAAAGTAAGAGGGAAAGGAGAGAGAACTTTCTAAGCACTTTTCCCCCTGGGTGAAGGAATGGATCAAAAGAACACAAGGCTATATGAATTACATTTAGTAAACCTTCAACAAAATCTCTAATTTTATAGCTAATACACAATGAAGTGGAGGTTCCAGAGTACAGTTAAAACTATAGCTCTTGTATTTCGTGGACTAAGGCTGCTATGCTGGGGTGGAGAGGGAAGTTATGAGACAAGATTTGGGAAGGTCCCAGTCAGAGTTACTAGTTGGGTGACATTAAGCATGTTACTTAAGAATAGTTACTGTTTTGGAGTACTTTCTATATGCTCTGGGTGAAGGTTCTTTTCCTGAATTGTCTAATTTATTTGATCTCTCTGGGCCTCTGTTTCCTGGTATGTAAAATGGGGTAACAACCTATCTCAAAGGGTATTTGTGAGGATAAAATGAGAAAACGACTGTGACAGATCATAGTAACTTACTTATACAGTACAAGTTAAATGGGAGGAATTCTTTTCATCATTTTGATTGTATTACAGAAGCACTCAAATCAGTATTGAAGGTAGATTTTTTTTACTTTCTGTTTCTTCTACTGGAACAATGCCATTTAAAATGAATACTATAGAGCAAAAATAGACATGACTCATGAATCATATGCTCTTTGGACCTTTATCTGTTGCTCTCTCCATTAATCTCATGAAGGAAATGAACCAAAGAAGGAAAAAGTCAAGGTAAGAGTAAGAGAAGACAGAAGGTTACTCTAAGAAGTGCCCAGCTAATTTCTAGAAAGCTTATCTGTAAGCAGTCTGGTCAAATTGTTCCGTGTGTTTGAAAGTGTCTGCATGACTATTGGCATGTGCTTTGTAATCTATTTCTGTATTTTCTTTCTCTTGAACTTCTGTTCTCTTAGAAGTCTCAGAGTAAGAAGTGTGTTGTGTAAGAAGCACATCTTAAAAGCCTGGAAGCTTTGTTCTGGGCGGGAGAGAATGGTCTCTTGAAAAACAAGGCAACCTCCTTCTGGGCCTTGAAGCCTAACAGTGTCATTTGTGGAGTGACGCAGTCATGCTGTAAATGACCAGAGACATTCCAGAATTCATGATTGCTGTGTAACAACAACACTTGAAGGCTGCAGGCATGGGGCACCCGCCCTCCCAGGGTGAGCAGGGCGACTTGCAGAAGAACCACGCCCTCTGGAATGTGGCTTTGAGAAGAGAAAAGGGCCAGCCTTCCTCCTGTCCCCACACCAAGCACTACGGGCAGAAACTGGACAGACTGGAGGGACAACTCTATTTTCAGGGAATGACAAATTGACTACTCTCATTGGGCGAGAGTACTACCTGCCTCCTGCCTCCAGCTCGGAGGACGACCTACAGAGAGGATTTGTTTAGGAGTGACTTGTATGAGGAAATGTCGCAGCGCAACAGAATCCAAACAGTCTACTACCAAAGATGATTGCGACTCAGGCGCCATTAGAAAATTGGAGGTGAAGGGCCTTCTCCTCCCAATAGTCACCAAGTTGCTGGAGAGGACATTCCATTCTTCTGAGAGACAGAAGGAGACAAGATGGCAGCTCTAAATTACATGTGCAATAGGCCAGGAGGCTTGTAAACATTCAAGGAGTTGATTGTTATTTTCATTCCTGACTGGTTTGGTGGTGCAACTAACAACTCCATAAACTGCTGAAGCCCAGCTGGAGTGCTGAGGACATGCATTTGTAAACCAGATCATAGCAAGTGATGAATATTCATGGCAGAGTGAATCTGAGCTGCTCCCCAAACAGGTCAGCTGGTGCGTGAACTCGAAGAAGGCCTTGGTATGGAAATTAGGTTTATAGGTTTAACCAAAGAAAAGCACTCCGGGTTAGTAGCGTCATTAAGAAATGGCATTACACAGAGGCTGAGTTGGGGGAGACGGAAAAAAGGAGTTATTCAAAGGGTGTAGAGTTTCAGCTTCGCAAGATGAAAATGTTCTAGAGGTGTGTGGCACAAGTGTGCTGCACCCCTGAACTCAGCCCTACCTACCTCCAACAAGAAAAAGCTTAAGGAGGAAAGCACATTGCCTTAAACCCTCCACTGGCACAAAGCCGGATACCTCTTGCAGGAACAGCAAGAGCAGATACCAGGATCTGCTTTGAGGAAAAGCTCAGCCCATTGCCCAGATGTACAGAACTACAGTCTTACTCTGGTTATTAAAAATGAAACTCAGTAGCATTAACTTAACACTTAAAAATAGTTAAGATATGGTAAATTTTGTTGTTTTTCAAATATCACAGTTAAAAAAGAAAAGTATAGAAATGTCACTTCAGAGGCTGCCCCAGAGCAGCTGAAACCCAATATATGACTGTGCCCTAACCTCTCTCCTTGTCCTAACTCATGGGAACAGGTGCTAAGGAGTCAGGTACAAGCTGGTCTCAGGCTACACAGTGGTAGTGGCAGTGGTCAGTCTTGGGCTTCCTGTAAACACAGAGCTCTGGCACTAAAAGTTCTTTCCTTTTTCTAGTGACCTCTTCACCCATTGCCTCAAAATGATCAGGGGCATTAAAAGATATGCTTTGTTGTTCTGAGGATGGGAGAGTCTGTCTGGGGTGGGTGCACTGTCTAGGCCAGAGAGGAAACCTTAACGATGTCTCCCCTCCCCTCTCCCACCACCCCCCTGCCAGGCCCCCAACACCTCTACCCCCACAGGCACCATCAAAAGGGACTTTCCCTCTCTAACCACCAGGGTCTCCAGCGGTGAGCAAAGATGATGACAAAAGACATGATGTGGTTTCTGCTCAGTTAGAAGCACAGGAAAAACTTTCAAACACCCCTTAGAAGGGAGAAAAACCCGAGTAGAGAAGGAAGTCTGTGCGCCCTCAGTCCTTTTTTTCTCTCTCTCTCTCTTTTTTTTTTTTTTTTGTCTTGCAGAAACATATGCCTCTCTTTTGGAGAAGCCCACCAAGTGCTAATGGACCTCGGCACAGCTCGCAGAGAGCTGGGGTCGAGTGTGCCTACTAGCAAACGCTCACCTCCATCCTCCCACTTTGAAACTCTCATTTCTCTGATGTGAACAAGATTTGG
This sequence comes from Furipterus horrens, assembly GCF_987537825.1. NCBI lineage: Eukaryota > Metazoa > Chordata > Mammalia > Chiroptera > Furipteridae > Furipterus > Furipterus horrens. The sequence goes on along the minus strand of NW_028327176.1, from coordinate 147,277,277 downwards.
AGCTTAATGTGAGACACTTCTCTCATTTCCAAGTTATACAGCTAGTTTTAAAAGATTTCTTCCTTCCTTTTTTCCCCCAGCCAATCCTCTTAAGAGCATATAATTCTTCAGGTTTTATGTAGATGAACAATAATATATTATGCTATTACACTAACGTTGGAGGGAGGGTTGAAACAGCTGTAACCTATCTAAGATGAGCTGAATGGTTTGCTTCAGATAATGTAAGTCTCAGTCTGGAATCCACGTGTAGTTCAAAACCAGAGAAGACAAAAACTACCAGTTTGAAGCAATCCAACTATAAATCTTGCAGGGTTTCTGTTGGTTGCAAAAGCTGTATAGCAGGTGGGCATACTGAAAGTCTTCAGATAATTCTTAGAGGAATCGTGCCTTTTGGGATTACATCGACCGGGAACAGAAAGGTAGAACAGACTGCTCTTTCTCAACTTTCATCTCTGCCTCCAGGTACATTGGTTAACTATATGTGGGCAATATTTAAAACAGAGAACATGCCTTCTTAAACTCAGAAGTAACAGAGGCTTATTTTTTAAATGTGTACTTGAAGTAGAAAACATTTCCATTTATACATTTCCTCTCCTTTGTAGAAAACACAGACCCTCCATGCTTTAAAGGGGAATGAACTTAAAGACACTATCTAAAATAGCATCTGAATTTTTGCCATTGCCCAACGCCTTCTATCTGAGGATCGCTGTGCCCTTTAGCTGTGGCTGCCAGGTCTCTGAGGCATGCTCTGACAGGGTGGGGTTATCTCTGTGCCTCAGTTTCCTTTCTGGGACACTGTTGACCTGAGGCTGACACAGAACTACTGAAGCCTGACACACACCCTTTTGCTAACACACAGAAAAATACTCAATCTGGCACTTTGAGGAGAAACTGGCCACTCCCTAGAGTGATAAAAATCTTTCAGTAAAGGGTTATCTGGAAGAAGCTCTGCTTCAGAGGCCTGTGAGTTTGTGTGGAGTTTTAAGTGGGCTGGATTCAGAAGAAAGGGCCATTGTAGGCCACAGTTCTCCAAGACCCCCTGTTCTCCTCCTTTCTTTCCCGAAATGTCTGCAGAACTAGTTAAGAGTCAAGTTCTCCTGACAGGCAAAGACAGTAATTTAATGCTATAAAACTCTGCCGTTTTGGCAAGCCTGCCCGAAGTACAAACAACACCAGTGACTCTGGTGGGCCCTGTCCAGCTCGGCAACAGCTGCCTTATCTAATCTGCTCACGTAGGGGCAGAGCCAGGAAGCTGGAGTCCGGTTTGCAGGTCCAGCAGGAACCCATCAGGTGGCTCAGGCAGCTCTCCTGACCTCCCATGTTTTACATTCCCATTTCTGGGATGGAGATACTCAGCACCCAGCCCTACCTACCTCCTTCAAGGAAAAAAAAAAAAATTCCAGGAGGAAAGCACATTGCCTTAAACCCTCCACTGGCACAAAGCCGGGTACCTTTTGCAGGAACAGCAAGAGCAAATACCAGGACCTGTTTTGAGGAAAAGCTCAGCCCATTCACCAGGTGTACAGAACTATAGGCTTACCCTGGTTATTAGAAATGAAACATTCATTAAAACTGAACCTCATTCTTTGTACAGCTAGCTGTATGCAGGGGGGTTATCTGCTTCATGGGCCACATGGGTCAAACATTCCCCTGGTGGGCCACCTGCCTCCCTGGAGTCTGCCAGAGACAAGGGCATGCTGGGTGGCGAGAGCTGACCCCAAAGCACTCCCATGCCAATGATCTTGGAATTGGTGGCCACCTGCCACTCACTTCCCACCTCCTTCCTGTTGGAGCAGACAATCGAATGTCAGGTGCATGCTGGCAATTCCGATACAGAAGCACATTCTACACTTGGAATGAGAAGGGGAGCTTGTACCATTTGCACCAGCCATTCCACATGGTGCTTGGCTTGCTTCTGGTGGGTGCCCAAGCACTTCCATTCCTCACTCCTCTTCCTGGAGGCCGGGCGGGAGGGTCACACTGGTAGAACTGATTCACTCCCCAGAGCTCCCAGGGCTTCCTCAGGCGTGCATGGGGCAGAGGCAGTGCTGCTGGGATTGGCATGCCATTGCTAGCCCTGAGCCCAGATGTGTTCCCGAGAAGGGCATCCTGTCAGCTCTTGGCACAGAAGCCCCTTTGTCCCTGTGGGAACATATTACCAAGAATGACAAGGAGCACTGAGCATGAAATCGTGTTCTCAATTTCAGAAAAAGGCAGAGGCAGGCTGAGGCTTCAGGCCTCATCAACTCCCCACTTCTCTTTTCCTTAGAAGGGTTGCTTGCCTTCCCCTGGCCCTCTCTCCTTGTTTGTCTGTGTCCTGTACGTCCTCTGGAGGATGTCACCTGCTTTGTAGTGTCAGCAGGTTGGAGAAATGACCAAGTCACGGTTTGGGGGTGCCAGGCTGCAAAATGGCCCACATGCGTCCGTGAGGGAGGGTAATCACAATGAAACTGACGCTCAAGTAGAAAATGGTGTCCGCCCACGGGAACGGCCCTGCACCAGCTGCTGCAATGTAGGTTAAGCGTGGAGTTGCTGCTCAGGTCAGCCTCTGGCTTCCACGAGCCTGTGATTCAGTAATAACTGGAAACACAATTGCTTTTTCACTCACTATTTTTTAACGGTTTATTCATAAAGCAATTTTTCACTTTTCACTTATTTTCAGCCCCTTTCACATCTATCTACTCACAGTTTCTGTCTTGGTTTAACCTTTCCCTCTTTCCTCCTCCCTCTCTCTGCTTCGTTTTTCTTTATTCCTTTTTTTAAACCTTGAACCGTTAAAGCAGTATCGAGACCTTGATTGCTTTGCTAACCAAAATGTTTCCTTTCAACGTTTTCTTGAGTCCTCTCTATTGGGTTCTCATTCGCTTCTTTAGCTACCAGTAATTTTGTGTCCCCCCCCCTTTTTTTGAGTGTGGCAACAAACTTAAATCTTTCACACACACACACACACACACACACACACACACACACACACACACACCCCAGAATCCACTAAATTGAACATCATAGAATTCATGCAGAACTCTAGCAGAAGTTGACTTCAGCACAACCCATTATTTCCATTTAAAGAATCTTGATTCCTTTCAGATGAGCATATTAACTCCTCCTGGGGCAAGTTTATGGTTCACACAAATTAGCAGGACATTAGTAAACCCAATCTCTTTTGCCAGAAGCCACAATAGTTCTTTCCATATAATCCTCTCCCTCATTTCCATGTTCTATGACATCTGCTCTCTAAATTATAAATACCTGCCCACAGCAACACTCAGAGTTCCAAGGAAAACAAACCCAAAGGAAATAAGAGAAAATGATGGGATCTTAGCACCTGAAGAGATGTAATACTTCCCAAAGAGCAGGAAGACAATCTAGGAATGACTTCTTCATTTCATGGATCGGGAAAGTGAGGCCCAGGGAAGTTCCAGGACTTTCTTGAGAGCACGCAGTTATCTAGGGGCTGAACCAGGACTAGAACTAGGTATCTAAGCCCTGGTTTACTGCTCTTTCCACCACCATGAGAGCTCATGATCTCATTTCCCACCTTGGATTGGGTGTATTTTTAGATTCTGGCTCAGGGAACCATAGAAGGAATTAAATCACCCCATTAATGATCCTTAGTTAGTTGGTCTCACAACAACTCACTATCTGTTACTTGTACTAAAACTGGAGAAGTAAAGGAGGGTTAGTTACATGGAAGGGGACCAGGGTTTTCCTTTGCCTGTGTGCACAGGAAGTAGTACTCAAGGGAAGTCATGCTGATGGGAGGAGGCAAGGTGAAGAGGGTCCCTTCTCTTCCCATAGGATAGCTGCACTGAAAGGCTGTTAGCCTGGAGGTTGCTTTGCAGAGTGCCAGGTGCTAGGTGAGAGGGGCACCATACCCATTTTCCACCCCCTTTCAGGATCCCTGGGAAGAACTCAATGCGGAATAAATTTTTTAATATTTTATGAAATATACAGCACAGTTCGTGTCATGGTATCATGGACTCTTCTTCAGAATTAGACAAGCTCTCCAGATCTGCCTTTCCATATATACAAGGTCTATCCGGAAAAAGTACAGCCATTGTTAATATAACGAGAATGGTTTACACGACATCGAAGTAACCTGGCAGCCAAGGAGAGTGGACTGGAATGTGCATGAGTGAACAATGATGACTTCACTGTACTAGTCAGTGGAGGGAATAGATGCCATTGAGTGAGCATGTGTACTGTGTGGCCACTGCATTCAAAAAGACTGAGTAGAGCAACAGATCAGCATTAAATTTTGCGTTAAGCTTGAACATTCCTCCGCAGAAACTATTCAGATAATTCAGAAGGCTGCAGCTATGGGCAACTTATGATTGGCAGCTTCATCATGACAACACACCAACTCATGCATCACGTCTCATGCAGTTTTTTTGCAAAACAGCAAATCTCCCAGGTGACTCAGTCCCTTAGCAGCCCAGATTTGGCACCCTGTGACTTCTAGCTTTTCCCAAAACTAAGATCACCTTTGAAAGGGAAGAGATTTCAGACCATGGATGAGATTCAGGAAAATACTATGCAGAAGCTGATGACAATTGGGAGAACTGTGTGAGGTCCCAAGGTGCCTACTTTGAAGGGGACTAAGGTGTCATTGTCCTATGTACAGTGTTTCTTGTATCTTGTATCTTCTTCAATAAATGTCTCTATTTTTAATATTACGTGTCTGAATACTTTCTGAACAAACCTCGTATATTCTGTACACACACACACACACACACACACACACAATATAGTTATTAATATAGTTTCTTGGAGGCCTCAGAAATATTAAGGAAACCTTTCTACCAAAGCCTTATATCTACCTTGTCCCCAGGTGCGTGATCATTTATAAGTTGATAGAAATCGTTGAATTATAGACCTAGGAAGGGCTTGCTAGAATGTCTTGTACATCCCATGCTTCCAAACAAACTGACTGCTCTCTAAACCGTTCCAGGAAGTGGATCCTGTTCCCTCCCTCCCATGGAAAGGAGCCCATTGTGTTATAAACCCTAAAGGCTGGTGTTAGTCTTTGTGACTTAAACCAAAGTCTCTTCTGCTATGGTTTCATTTCATTTCCTTTGCTCTACCTCTTACCAGATACCTAAAGATGGGAAGTTTTGCCACAATTCCATGAGAACAACCCCCTTTTGTCAATGCACTAAAGAATTTACCAAAATCACTTGGCACTCATCAATCACTTTTCTTTCTTGTTGGGGCAGGAGAAAACTCCAAGGTGACTACATTCACATTTATGCTAACTAAAAGCTTCTGTCTTAAATTCAGAGGGGAGAAAATATATGCCTGGCCAACTTTGGTTCATTACTTTTAAATCTGGAAGAAAGAGTGAACTAGGAGAGAATTTGTTAGTTTATAGTGAAGCTCAGCATGGAGAGTAGTTGCATAAACCAGGTTTAAAATAACTTTTTGAAATCTTGCTAACTTGGTTTCTTTTTTTTTTGGCCTAAATTACATGATTAAGGCTGTATTGAGATTTAAATCACATGTCATTTATTGAGCAGCCCTCAGCAGCACTTTTGAGCAAATGGACTTAGGGATCCTGAGGACTTGAAGCTTGAAAAAGGATGAAGGAAGGTTTATCTCTGGGTCCTAAAACATCTTTTTCCAATTGCTATGTACCCATACGTGGACTCCAAAGAGGTAACCATGTCCAGAATAATCTGATTTCTTCTGGATAGAAGTTGATAATGGACATGTTATGGATAAAGAACTCTACAGGCTCCTAAAAGAAAAAGAAGTGTCTTCTGAATTGATTCAATGATCACATTCTATGTAACTTCTCTGCTATTTGTTCATTGTTTTAAATGTCGTCCTCTGTGGTATAGCCTTCCTTTCTTGGCTAGGTTACCCTAAAGGCCTGGTTTCACATTAGTTTTATTTCTCTGCTCTGGCCTTTTCCCATTATCTCTTTTTTAAAAAGGCCACACACACACACACACACACACACACACACACACAGAGGATTAAATAAATGGACGGGTCCTAAACTGGTTTCTAATCACCGCCACCCCCAAAATCTAGAAATGTGCCCAAAAACTCCCGTGTGGTAATATAGTCTACACATTCCATTATGGTGGGGAACTGAATACATCATTTCTGAACAGAGCTTTTATTTTAAGGAAAGATTCAGAAAAAGATGCTTCATTCTTGTTTTTGTCCTACAAACAGCTGCATGAAGCTTCGATCCAACTGTGTGGATGCCGGCTGGGTAGACTTGTACTCCTAGTGAATATTATCTTTTCATGTAACATTTCATTAAACAGCCAAGTCCTCAAGTGTTCCCAAGATATATAACTCTCAAGAAAAAAAAGACATTCTTTGCCAAATAAAGAACTATGATTTATGACAGTAACTGTTACTCTCTGGATCTTATTGGTCTTTGTTTTGAAAAATTATTACCACAATGGTTCTGTAGAATTTAGTAGTTCAACCAGCACCATTTGGCACGTTTATGACAATAGGGTTCTGGTTTTCTTAACTCCACAGTTACATGCTGGCAGCATTTCAAGTTCTTGGCACAGATGTTTAAGTGAATATAAAGAAGAAACATTAAAAAATTGGGCAGTTTCAAGTGTCCACATGTAAGAAGGAGCATTATTTTCTGAACATGCTGTTAGCATGGGCATGGAACCATGAACTTAGTAATGGGTGATGTGGCTAGCATGAAAACCATTTGCAAAGGGCTCTTAGATATTTTTTCATTGAGAGCACTAACACTTTTTTGGAAGCATCCTTTTCACATCTATCAAGTGTGAATCACATTTATGTGTGCCTGGAAACAGGTTAGTTTCTAGAGCATCAGCACACAAGCATGACCCTTGGGGCCGCATGGCCCCATTGCCGTGACCTCTGGGCTTCACACTAACAATGCTCACCTTCTGGTAAAATAGAAGCTTTCTTGAATTTAAATGTGCGAGTGGCAAACCTACTTCCCAAGTTAAGATGTGAAGAAAAAAAATACCATAGGCTGTAGGACAGGACAACTATGCAGAGGCACAGAAGACTTTATTTTCTGTGGCGTGCTCAGTGCTAGCTACTGAAGCAAAAGTGACGGTACCAATGAGCAAAGTGTTCCTCGACTCAGCTTCCCGGGCTTCCCCAGGGCCCTCCACCCATGAGTGGGCTGGGTCTACACACATACACACACACGCTGGCGCAAGGCTAGGAAGGCATTTCTGGAATTAATCCAAGTGTTCCCTCCCTCCCCACCACGCCATGCACATGGACAAAGTAAAACAAAGAAGTCCAATAAAGTAAACAAGGCTTCCCCCACTTACTGGCTAATGCTTGCAATGCTTTCCATAGAGAACACTTTTATAGCTCATAATTAAAGAAAAATCTTACACTGCTGAGTTATTGGAGAGCTAACAGATCAACTCTTCAGATCACTCCCACGTGCTCTTCCTGATGGAGGTGTGGAAATGAGGGAATCATGGCTGTGGGGGTTGAGGGGACAGGAGAGAGACAAATTGTGCCATGTTCAAAATCTGTTCTGGGGCCACCTTTGGAGTGTGGTTAAGAAGTTGCTCACTGGCCTCTCACTCAAGACGCTAGACAAGCATTGGTAAAGCATGAACATTTATATTTAATTTACATTTTGACAATTTGCACATAAATAACAATGTAAACTGTACGTAAACATAAGAGAGTTTGTTGTTCTAGCAAAGAAAAAAGCCCATAACTTTGGTCAGTTTTAACTTTGAGGAAAAACAAAGAAAACCACTGTTGACTGTGGGCTCAACACTTAACATGTAAGAGGCCTAGGAGGAAAAGTCAGATGGTGCAGAGAAGCAGGAAGTCTTGAGCCACTGTGCAGGTTTTGGTAAAAATCCCACATACAAGAAAGCACAAAAAGGGGAAAAGAGAACAAATGAGTGGTTGAGAATAGAAAGTATTTGGTGGCAATGTCAGTGTGATGCTTTGGTTTCCCTATAATTAAGGACTGTGTTTGTCAAACACTGCTACATAAAAAATTGTCAGTTTTGCTACTTATAGGAACAGATCAGTAAGGCTCTTAGGTTTCCCTGGATTATCCTAAATTTGTTGTTCTCTTCTGCAGGTTGACATTAGTTACCATCAACAAAATGTTGAGTATATCTAAACTAGATTGATTAGTGATACATCAGCTACTTAGGAAGGAGGAAGAGGAAGAGACAAAAAATTTACAATGGTCAAGGAGTAAGAATGAATTTTTAGTTCCATGACTTGGGTGTGACCACATAATCATAATGTGGCAAAACGAAAATAAAGCCATCTTAGATCCTCCTTAACAGTAAAAGAAAACAATGTCTCTCTTTCTCCCTGGTTGTTATGTGATCCCCACCTTTGCGCCAAGGTTTTAGGGTCTCTTACAAGAGTGGGGGATGCCCAAGCTCAATATGATTGTGAGGTCATCAAGTGTTAAAGTTTCAGAAAGGTTTTTCTTTTTTCTTTTCTTTTTTTTCCCCCCTTAGGAAAAGTAGGGTTTTTTTTTTTTTTTTACATGGTTTGGTTCACAATTTAAGTGGTTATAAATATATTATATATATACACATGGTACAGTGGTATAAATAGATTTATAAATATACATCATTCTTCGCTACACCTTGAATGCCGACATGTAATCTTTGGGCTAAGCAGAGTAAAAGATAGAATGGCACTGGTTCTATCTTTCCGGAGCATACTTCGTTTCATCTAGAGTAGCAAATCATTAGATAAGACATCACTTCCTGCTCTACTGGACACACTCAATGAGGTAAATGTTGTTGAACAACTTTGCAATGCCCTTTCATCTTCAATTAAATTAACCATAAAATGTAAAAACACAAATACTGAGGACAATCTTGAGTTTTACAGAAAGAATACAATTGATGTGTCGGGGATAGGAATGCTCATTACCCGCTTTTACCCCAAGACAACGAGAATACCCGTTTTTGTTTTTTGTTTTTGTTTTTAAAATGTGGCCTGAGCCTTTCCACCTCAAATCCTTCTTGGTAGAGCACCGTGTTTGTGCAATTTTGACATAACAATAAAACCCCTACAATAAAAACATCACCCAGACTCAAGCCCCCAAACCTCACACACACTAAACCATCTGTGCTTTAGGAAGTTTCGCAGTGGTTTTAAATATGGCATTTTGTCTTCTTCACATTTTCAGATAAGGTGGGAAACAAAAGTCACGTCGCCACTCTGAATGGGAACATGACTTTGGGGGTGGGATTGCCCTCCTTTTTGGAGAGGGAGATAGGCTGGCAAAGCCTTGTCACCTTTCTAGTAAATCTCTGGTTAGGGGAAAAATAACTGAACTATCTACAGAAACACACAAGATTCCCTTTCTTGTTTATTCTATTGAAGTGATTATTGGGTAACTCTGCTCACATATCCCGAAGTTGTACAAATGCTGTTCAAATAAGATGATCCTATGAATTAACACATCAAAACTGTCTAAACTGGCAATACCAAAACCTCATTTTCAAACCCTTATTAAAGAAGGAGGTTGACTGAAGTAATGTATTTGTTAACTGAATCTTAGGTACTTAAACAGATGTGCAGAAATTGTCTACAAAGAATGGCCACAAGATAAAAATACAACATTTATACTCAAATTACAAGGAATTTTTTCCAGTCACTGTAAACGTTTTTAATTATTGCTTTTTGAATGATAAACTGTATAATAAATTATGAAGGATTATCATTGAAAAAATAATTATGGCTAGGCAATAGTCTTAGCAATGGGAAGGCTATGCAAACATATTCACAACACAGGTTCAAATATATAGATGGGGTGTAAATAAGTATATATAATATGTATATATATATTGTCTTTGCCTCATTTATGCCCTGAGATTTTAGTAACTTTGGGGTTCCTTCTTTAATTCCAGAGAGATGCAGGGAAACCACCTGCCGTCAGGAGAGCTATGCAGAACTGGATTTATGTACAAGAAATTTGCTGCAGGCACCCTGACTCGCCAAGTCATAAGTTAAGAAACAAAAACAAAACACTTGTTATTTTCTGAAAATCTTAAGGATCCACTGGTTCGACTGTTTCTTGTTTGACCTTGACAGGTCCCAGAGGTAGTGGGTTGCTGTGAGGCAACTTCATGAGGGATGGGTCTGATGACTCATAAAGGTTACACCCTGAGAGGAGTCCATTCCCCAGGTTTCTTTGCAAAGACACTTTCAGGCCAGTTTCTTCTTTCTCCTTCCTGACCACAGCCAGAATTTCCTTCTCTACCACAGAGGTCACATCGATGTTGTCCTCCATGTCCTCGAGCCGGTCGGCATTGTCACTGATGTCAAACTTCTCAATTTCTTCATTGATTCGGGTCAGGTCCTCCAAACACAGCCCCGTGGTTGGGGCCACAGGACAGTTCCCCTTCAGGTGGACCTTGAGGCTGCAGAGATGGATGTAGTTCTTGTGGCAATGGGCACACTTGTGGGGCCGCTCCCGGGTGTGTAGGCGCTTGTGGAGTTTCAGGTGCACAAACTGGGTGAACTTGGCAGGGCACACCTTGCATTGGTAAGGTTTCTCTCCGGAGTGGAGTCGCAGGTGGGTCTTGAGATTGCTGGTGCTGCTAAATCGCTTGTGGCAGACCTGCAGTGGGGGACAGGGCAGGGAAGGGGGAGGGGGAGACCAGAAGATGAAGAGCTGCCAGTGGGAAGGGCAAGCTTACCAGGCGACGCCCAGCAACCTGGGAGGCGAGAAGCCTCCCTGTGGCACCTATGGTGTGGCCTTAAGCAAACAGGGCGATGTGGCCACACTGCACACGAGGTGGTGTTTATTTCCCCTCCCAGCTTCCACCCACTGCAGCCGGCTGTGTCATCATCTCAGCTCGCAGTAGGAACAGGGCTGTCTGTCCGTGGCCAGGCCGAATTCTCGTGTTGGCTAATCTCTGGGCTCTAGGACCTGGGGAGGGCGACTCCTCAGACATGTTCTACAAAGGTCAAAAGTTCTACCCCCAAAGACTGCCCACCTGGCATTCATGTGGCTTTTCTCCCGTGTGTACCAGGTAGTGTTTCTGCAGGTGAGCGAGCTGAGTAAAGCCTTTGTTGCAAGTCTGACATTTGAAAGGCCGTTCTCCACTGTGCACTCTGAGGTGGACCTGGGAAGAAGCCACATGTGTTTGTTAGCTCTGATCTCAGTTGTCTGGAAGACCTAACCTTCCTGCCCAAGGTCTCGGGTGTTTATGATGCAAAGATCTTAAGAGAAGCATCAAGATGAAGTCCTAAACAGAACAAATAAAGCCCTGAGGTTTTCAGAACACTTTGTTTTGTTTGAGCTAAAGGAATAAAAGTTACAGGCTAGCAGGGACTTTCAATTGATCTTCCAGCCCACACCCCATGATCTTATTACTCAGAAGAAACTTAGGAGTGGGGAAGTAACTTGTCCAAAGTCACACAGCCAGATGAGGCAAATACAAAGTCAAACCCACGTCAACTATTCCTGGCCCCGATCTCACGCTGTGGAAAATGAAATTTGTAACAGGTGGAAAGCCAGCTAAACACAAACATGCGGGCGCACTCACAGCGACAGACACAAGCAGACAACCAGAACGTTCTCCTTCCAGGCTTACCTTCAGATTTGAGAGCTGGCCGAAAGTCTTGGAGCAAACGTTGCATTCATACTTAATCTTGCCGTTCTGCTTCTTCAAGGGGTAGGGAAGTGTCTTGTAGCCAGTCACGTTTCTCTTGTTTTTTATGAGACTCATGGCTTCGTCACTGCTGGGGGCTGCCGTCACTGCTGAGGTAGCTTTGGGCTGCACCACGTGCTCTGCCGTGGCAGCCGTGCCCGCAGTGGGTGACCCGCTGGTAGGGCTGCACACCTTGTCCTTCATGCTGGCGGCGGCCCCGGTGAGGGAGAAGGCACTGTGGGGTGCGGGGACCAGCACATCTCTGGGATGTTCGGGCTGAAGCAGCCTGCGAGCTCCTTCCGAGGGCAGCGAGCTCGGGAGGGTGGCCGGGTTGAGCATGGGGTGAGGCAGGCTGCCCCCACCGAGGAGGTTACTGTAGACTGGGTACAACCTGGGGAAGAGGCCAAAGTTGTTGATGCCGTTGATGCTGCCCACGGTGCTCAGGCTGTTACAGTTCATGCTGTAGGGGGGCAAAAGGAACTTGGGGTAGTGAGTGTTGTAGGAGGGGATGAAGGCCGGTGGGAGGTGGTGGGGAGGCGCGTATCCAGGGTAAGAACCCAGACCTTCGGTGCCATAGGGTGCGTTCAAGTAAGGGTAGGAGTCCCGGTGTTCTTGAGAGCCAGGAGCCAGAGGCGACATGGTGTTCCCTGGGCTGCTGTGAGGGCTGGCGCTCTTGAGGCTTTGGTCGGGGCTGCTCGCTGAGGGACTGGGCGTTGTGGAGGAGGGCAGCGGGGAGTGAGTGATGTACGTCGGCCTCTCCATCCCATAGGCCAGGGAAGCTTTCAAAAAGTCTTCCGGCAGAGGGGCCCGGATCGGGTATACAACCCGAGGGTAGAAGGGCATGTCAGGGCTCCCGTTTTTTCTGAAGTCCGCATCCTTTTCTGAAGTGAGGGGTGAAATGTTCGAACGGTAGAAGTCCTTTCCTTTGGAGGGGTTGGAGTCCAATTTTAGAATTTCTTTCACGCTGTACTTGGGGACATTCTTTGGGCAAAGGTCATTTTTCTCAGTGCTCTGCTGCTTTGGATGGTTCTGTGTTTGGGCTGAAATAAAGAAAAGACGATTACTCAGAGGGGTACAGAGAACTGAAGTGAAATTGCCCAAGTTGTTCTCTCCCTGAGAAAACCCGAGCACCAGCTGGCCACAGGCGAGAGACACCTGCTTTCTCAACGCCCTCTCATTCTAGAGGGTTCGGGCCGCTCACTCAAAACTGCTTCATTTCCTTCTCAGCAGAACGGGGCACTGGCAGCATTGATTGAGTGAACAGCACCATTTGGATTATTTTGTTTCCACTAGCAAAAAAGAAAAAAAGACCTTGTGATGGAAAAGTGTTGTTCAAGCAAGAATAGGAGAGCTTCCATTAAAACGGAGTGGAAAAACACCGGGGTGGGGGTTGTCATCGCGTAATAAATGTCATTCTGGGGAAATCAGCACACCCTGCAAACTAGATGTGAAAGATTAAGACTCATTTCAAGTAATAAGCAGTCATCAATTTTCGCCTTCATTCCTGTTTAATGTGAATTTGATAAAACCCTGTTCAAACGGCCTATGCCTAATAGAGAGATTAGAAATGCAGGTGCCACCCCTTTCCCTCGATTTGCTGACAACACAAGGATTTCACCGAGGCTTTGCTGGTCTACCCAGGCTCCCAGCAATGCTGTCCCTGGAATTACAAGGCATGACCCAGTCTCTCTGCCAAACCACAACAGGCCCTTCTCGAGCCAGTTCAATTACTTAGAGCACCAAAGAAAACAGGCAGCTAAGATGAAAGCACTTATTCCAAAAGATGGCATATTATTACTTGGTAAATATACTATTCAGGAACAGCAGCAACGAGGACATTTCCAGACACCCCGGGCCATCGCCAGCCCTGCCCCTCCAAACACACAGAGCGAACGATGCCTTCAGGAAAACACCATTCAGAGGAGGGAAAACCAAAAATTCCCAGCTCAGCCTTCCTTGGAAATCAAAAGTAAAACATATGCTGCTTGGCTGGAGCTCAGGTTATGGGAGAGCAACACTCCAGCGTGAACACCTGCCCTAAGCAGTAGGAATAGAGGGGAGGCATCGGCCATTGTTGGCGGGTGACACCACGAGAGGCAGGAAGGCCTCAGTATTAGGAGAGGACAAGTTCAGGGGATGAGGCTGAAGCCTCTGTAAAAATAGCATTCGTCGTCTTTAAAAAAATGTTCCTGTTTGATTTAACAGAGAAGGAACTCCAGGCTTGATATCTGATAGGTCTAGAAAATGAACTCTTTGGAGCTCCAAATTCTGAACTCTTCAAATCCATTCTCCAGGCTGACAGGCTGGAGGGATTCGATTCCCTGTTTGAGAGCCCTGAGAGAATGTTATCAGCTGCTAGCTGTTATCAGTTACTCCCGGGTGAGCCGGCAGCCCCAGAATAAACACAGCGAGACACTATCAGGGAAGATGCTGATGGGGGCAGTGATGGAAAGCTTGTTGAGGGAGAAGGATTTCTGAAGCTGCTAAACCAAAATAAATATCCCCTTATCAGGCCAATATCAGTCTTTCAGTGAGGCCCAGCAGGCAGGAAGTTCAAATTGTCACTTTTGTTTTTTAAAGCTGAAATGTGAAGGAAGAGAGACAAGAAGTTGGAAAACTGATAGGCAAGACATCTATTTCACAGCCACAGGAAGGGATTTTATGGAGGCTGAAAACAATGATTCAGGGACATCTACATAAAGTTGTTACCCTAATAAAATGAAAATCCAAGCACTTCACCATCTTAACTTTCTGCCATTTTCACATAGCAAATTACATCTAAGTCTCTTAATTTTTCCCGTGGCTCCCATACTTCCTTAATTCCAAAACTCAACAAATTAAAGCCGCAAACAAGAAGTTTAAGTCCATTCATAACATTGTTCTTCCTATTAGGTGTTCTTACGAAGGGCCTTACTAATTCGATTATTGAACTGGCGCAAAGCTAATGATTGGGCCAACAAATAAGAAAGTTGGAACTCATCATTTTCTATGCAAAATGCTTAGCACAGTGGCAGGCACAAAGTAAATCCACGATAAATGTTTGCTATCTCTTATGCCTTTGTAAAAACCAATTTACATCTTATTTCAACACAATATCCAGAGGGAAGTGTTAGCCCCTCCTAAGATGTTCTAAGGCAGAAATCAGGCAGTCCACATGAAGGTACATTTTAAAAATTCATCCTTGAGCAGCTGAGTAATCAGTGGAGCTGGTGTCATTTCTGACTCTCCCACTCAGCAGCAGTTTGAGTTAACATGAAAAAGAAAATCAAGATCTGTTTTTGTTCTTAAATCTTAAATGGCTGTAGGCGGACAGAGTCATTTCAAGAGTGAACTGCTTCTGAAGGCTCTGAATGGCTTAATTATGCCGACTCACATTTTCGATCTATAATAAGAACCCTCAAAACTACAAGAAAGAACCTAGAAGTTCTGCAGTAGGCAAAACAAAGTGTTTTCAACTGAAACTGAGAAAGCAGATTAACATTTAGAAGTCTATAATTTGGTCAACTGTTTTCTAGATGGGTTAGTTAGATAGAAAAAAAAAAAAAAACTTGGGAGGGGTAGGAGTTAATAGTTCCGATTCCTTTTCTTTTGTTTTAAAAAATGCCCATTTGTGATTTCTGGCTATTTATTTTTCTTTATCTCAGTTTGCTTCAAATCTCTCCTCAACACTCTACCAGCTGAACCATCGCCGCCACTGAAGGCCCTCACGGGGATTCTGGCACAGACCTTTCCTGTCCTCGAAGCATGGAAACCCAACACAACACACTTACCGACACAAACTACCTTTTAGGCCTGATGAAATAGTGGAAATTTTCCTGATCGGAGTCTCAATCATCAGTTACCACACCTAAGACAACTGGTTTCACAATTGGCAGTAGGAGTCTTGGCTTAATGTGACTGGTATTGTTAACCCTCATTCTTTACTATGATTACTGGACAATGAAAGGGTACTTGGAAATGTTAAACCACCATTTAGAAAAAAATTCTGCATAAACAAAAAGGGATATTTGAGGGAAGAAAGGTAATTTCATAGTATACAAGAATGTTGCTTCTCAACACAAAGGATAAGCACTTGAATCTTAAAATACTGTGCAAAGCTTTTCATTGGGGAATAAAAATGCAAGGCCATTAAAATCTTTCTGTGATTGGCAGGACCTGAGGGACGTATACAAAACAGCTTTTTTTGTGGTTGGTGCAAAGTCACTGGGGTGCGTTACCTCAAATAGAGTTACTGTTTAAAAAAAGAAATCAGAGTCTTTCTCTGAATCCATGAATGATTAAGCCCAAGGACCGTAAGGAGACCCTCAAGAGGAAGTGAATTGCCATGCTGAGAAAGTTAGGAGAAGCAGCGTATCTCCCCATGAGACCCCTGCTGGAATGTAAGTTGTCTGTTACCACTAGGCCCCGAGTACCTAGCTCAGCCCATACAAATGGTGACATGGCTGAATGGCTCCTGGGATGCTTGGCACAACGACATGACGGAGATTCTTGGAAGCAGTGATGAGAGATGAGGGAAAAGATTGGTCAGGACCTGATTATACCCATCATGCTCATGTTGGATGCCAGTTCATTTCCAAACATTCTAAGACTTTTTCTGAAGCTCATGGGTGCACTGTGTACATGTGTGCGTGTGTGCGTGTGTACCACAAACACAAATCTAAGAGGTGATCACAGAGCGGAGATCCTTAGTCTCTTATAGTCCCTGTTTTTCAGAAAACTACAAATATATTCTTGAGATCATGGGGAGATAAGGTAGACACTGTGGGATGAGCACTAAATAGCTATAGAGCTGAATTATACCTAAGATAAATTATTGGTTTGTTAATTGGTCCTAGAGTCGAAGTCAAAATTCTGATTTATGCTAATATTAACATTCATTCCAAAGGTCTCTCAAAGGCGAAAGTGTGAACTAAAATAATTTAGCCTTCAAATGGAATAACAAATTGATGACTCTGAGTAAAGAGCATCTGGGAATTCTTTGTTCTATTCTTGCAGCTTCTCCTTAAGTTTGAAATGATTTCAAAACCAAAATTTACAAAAATGCCAGCATATAGGTGCTGAAATTTTAAACCAAAACGTTTAAAATTTTACTTAAAAAATTTAAATTTAATTTAAAAAAAATGCTTTATTATTTAGCAATGTAACTGAGAACACACAACCACAGTTGCAACAGGCTGGAATTTTATGGTAATTTTTAAATCGCTCATAGACGTCACTGGAGAGTGACTAAAATGAAGTAGCTCTTTGCAGAGGTAACGACAACAACGTTAACCAAATAAAAAAGTAAAAGCTTATAAACTAGGAATTGAGAATTTGTTAAGATAAAGTGATAGGTGGCTACTATGATACTGATCAAGTGATGAAGGAAGCTAAGATATAAAATTTTGTCATTCATTTAGAAGAATCTTTGAAAAATTATAGCTGCGAGTTTTTCTAGAACCAGCCTCATTTTCCACATCAGACCATAACTCAAAAACCAAATGTGCATCTCTACCAGACTCCAATGCACATTTTAGGCCCCAACAAACAGCACAAACAAGGAAGGTTATACCTTGCAAACTCAGTGTAAGGACCAATCTCTGTTTTACTTCTACCTGCTCCCTTTGGGATAGATTAGAATTGGACCTATATTTCTTCGTGACTTTCTGAATTAAACACTCAAAGTAGCTCTTAATATTTTTTAACTGAATCAAGTTTTATACTAGGAAATAGGCACTAAAATTCTCCCCCCTCTTCTTCGTGCCTAGTTTAAGCCACCTACTTGGCCCAACAGGTGAAGACATATAATTAAATAACATGTTATTAGCTCATAGGGGCAGAACTGACATGACTGGCATTTATAATTTTTTTTGTTCTGTAATCCACTTACTGAGATTCATCACTGTCAGCTCTCCAGGATAAGGGTAGTGAAGCCTCTCTGCAAAGTCCCGACAATACCACACAAGAAGCTCCTGGTTGGCAGGAATGGGCTTAATGGTATAGAAGTAGATGTTCATCCCGTTCTGACACGCAGCCAGGTTTTGCTCCCGGGCAGAGTGCGCCGGATTCACATAGCGCATCCAGTTGCTTTTCTCCTCATTAAAGCCATCGATGAAGTGGTGAAGCTCCCCCCTGGAAAAGATCTGTCCAAAAGAGAAGACAAACTGGTTGAAGAAAGTCAGCCCTCGGCACCTCTAAGAATAAACACAGCAAGCACCGTGTGTGACTTCTGGTCCCCTATTGCCTAGTTAGAAAAAGAATCAAATCAGTTTGGCCAGAGTAGTCTTGAATCAGCAGAAATAAGGGCGGAAACAGGTAAGGCACACTTTGTCAGTTACCTTTCCATTCAGTTTTTATCATCTTTTCATGTGGGAAAAATAATAGAAGAATGAAACACAAAATTTCATTTAAGGAGCTAGTGGCCTCAGACGAATCAAACCACCAGAGTTCTACTTTTGCTACAGCAGCGAATGGCAAATGAGTGATGCTTACTAACTTGAGTTCTGATTATGCTGACTTTTAATGCTTTGAGTCACTGGGTAGAAGACCAAGCCGACTGACTACGTCAATCCGAGTCTCTCAACTTTTTCTATGGCCTCTGTACTTGCCATTTCCTACACCCCCGCCCAAGGCTTAAACGATGCAAACATCCTCCACCCCCAAGCCTCTGAGTCCAGAAGTAACACTTGTTCATATGAATACTTGGAACCTTGCCTTTTTGTGGAAGCACTGGGTGGGGCAAAGGTGAACTTCACCTGCCATAACAGAGTGAACACCGGGACAGAAGCCAGAACTTGACAGTCTACTGAGGAGTCACTTTTCCTCTTGATAAACATGTTCAGCCTTGCCAAAGGAGGGGAGAGGGAACCCTCTTATCTGTGAAGAGGCTGGCTGAAACGCCGCTCTCAGAGCCATAGGCATGTGTTTTGGAAAAAGAACAGGAAGACACTAAGTCGTTCTTTAAAGGAACACATAATGAAGAATTCAAAGTCTGCCTTATAGTAATATTACTTCTGGTTAACAGATGCACTCAGTCCACTCGGGAAAAAAGGCAGAGGTAAGAATAGGAAAAATTAAAATTTACATTCTACTGAAACTACTTCAGAAACACACGCCTTACCCTTCCATAGGAAGTTTCTCTCTCTCGCCCTCTTTTTAAGAGGTACCACCTTTTCTTCAGACTTAAGAAATTTCCTTATACATAGACGATCAATACCTGGTGATCTGCAACTTGTAGTCTCCACAGCTCGTAGCAGAAATTTTGCTCTAACTGGAGATCAGGTGATTGCTTTGTTCTTAGTCACATACTACGTTAGACCATAACTTGATCCTGTATTTCGCTCAAACGTTATCAGCGACAAAAAGGAACTCTGTCTCTTTAATACAGGCAGTAAACACCAGAATCACTTTCTTTTAAGAGTAACTTCCTGTAAATTGTGAAGGGGGAAATACATGTGGCTTCATCAAAGCAGTTTGTGAGAGCTTTTGCGGTGTGTTTTGTTAAGAGAAAATGGAACAAGGCTGGTGAATTCTGCTATGAAGAGGGGTTTTCAAGTTTGTTTACTCTGATGTGCAAACTTCCAGGAACATGGGGTTCCATCGCTCTTGCACTCTTGGTTGGGCGGAAACTGCTTTCTAAAGCTACGGGTATGTTGATTCCAGTCAGCCTTCCACAGAATACAATTTACTGTATCCTCATTTAAAAGCAGAAATATCGATGCCATGAAGTCACACACACACACACACTCTCCCTCACACATACACACCCACAAGAAAATAAAATAATTCATACGTCAAATGAACACTGCTCCCTATCACCTCGCTACATTTCCATATATTATCAAGAAGATTAAAAACCTGCTGACTCATAGTACAGTTACAAGAAATGTCACTGGTTTCTCAACTTGAACATCTCTTCTCTTCTTTGACTGTGTAATTTGCATGAAACTTTTTTCTCTCCTCACAACAGATGTTCATATTCCTGCCAGCAAAATCAGGATGCTTTTAACAACATGTGGGAAGTTATCTCCTACAATATCCTTTGCATGTGAAAGAGTGATTCAAATAAATCCTCCCAAGGACAGCATTTCAGTTCCTTATAGTGAATCCTTAAGGAACTAGGGAACTGGGACACAGACAGGTGGCTCCTAGGTATTTCTTGCCTTTGTCAAAATGGCCAGGCGTTAATGAGACTTATACTAGATTGTCTTAATTCAGGGCTGCGACTCCAAGAACACACATTTCTATGGTTCACTTCTGAGAAGATTTATTGGCAATAAAGGCAAAAGTGCACTCACTTACATTTTGCCCATTATAAGTCATGTATTTTAAGCACGAGGAAGTTATTTTGCTTGGAAAATAGAATAATAAGTTTCTAAAAACACAAACTTTCTTGGCTTTAAAAAAAATACTGTTTCTTAGGAACAGCTTTCGAATGTTCCCCAAATATGCCTTTTACCAAGTAAGTATTATCTGGTTTTTGTTGTTACCATGCAGCAGTTTATGAAAAAAGTTCAAATAACGATTTCCTAATAGTCGTGTACTTTTTGTGCAAGTATGTATTAAAAAAATTACCTTTCAGTTTTGTAAGCATATATTTATTATCTAATTAAGGAAACTAAATATCTCAGAGAGAGCTATGGGGATATGGAAAGCAGTCTGATTTTTTTTTTCTGTTCACTCCTAATTCAGGGTCTTTTACTCAAGGATTTCATCTAATTAGTTCACCTTTGATGTCTTATCTAACCCTGATATTCCAAAGGAAATTGTATTGGCCAGACTTTTTGACTGGATGGTATAGGGAAGTTGATCATCTTGCATGATGGTAAGCATTTTCCTGATGCTATGGATGGAATCTACATACTGTCAAATCCATAGTTTTGTGGTACAGACAAATTTAAACAGGATTAGTCCTAAGGTCCGTCTCCATTCTCCTAATGCTACCTTCCACCTATCCTTCTCTAATGGCACTTATTTTCAAGATAATTCATTTATGATTATTCTTCCATTCAATTAAAGTTAACTCAGCTAAAAATCAAGACAAGGTGAAATCTAAGGCTTGGTGACTCATTACTACTTCCTTGCAGAGAAATGCAAATGAGCCTACCCTTGAGGCAAGTAACAAACTGTTTCCTTTCATCACAAAGCTCGATGAATTGCAAAAACGAAGATTCACATATAGTCCAGATCTCCATCCCTAACCACATACAGGTTGTGTTTCCAGGGCCAAACAACTAGCTAGTTTCATCATACTTGCTTAGAATCCACTGTGTCCATGGGGACCCTGAATACTTGTGGTGAGGCCCAGTACAAGTTGAAAAAGGAAGTGACCCAGCAATTCTAGCTCTTTTTTTTTTTCCTTAATGAATCTGGAAGAATTTTCCATACTTACCCGCCAAAAATATTTCCTGTTGGCATTCTTGGGAACTGTATCATCTGTGTAGATTTCACCTATTAGAGGTCCAAAACGTGTTCCCTTTGGTATGTATTCTTTACTCACCACTCCAATAACCTAAAGGAGGTAAAAATATATGAAACAATTACTTCCACTGTAAAATATTAACCAATCTTTTTGTTTCAGTGAATTGATTTGTTAAGTGGTAATGCAACTAACAATGACACACTTATGATATGGTGCCTTGTGTAGTTAACGAGCTTCACCTTAGGGAAAGATCATTTTACAACTCCCAGATCATTAACAAATACTTAACCCAAGGAATAGTCTAGAGGATTATTCTCCACTGACTGAAGGTCCTTTATTTTATTATTACTTTTTATGCAAGAAGAATAGAGGGTAACCATTCTGTTTTAGAATAAGGAATCAGATATTGCAGAATTAGATGGTCAAGGTTAGACCATTTCAGCCTCCTCCTAGTTTCCTATTTCTCCTTCTCCCTCAAACCATAAACACAGTGTACTTGAGGGGAATCAAATAAGTTTTAACCTCAGAAACCAAAATAATGCTCTTTGGTTGTTCCACAAA
Source organism: Furipterus horrens (assembly GCF_987537825.1). NCBI lineage: Eukaryota > Metazoa > Chordata > Mammalia > Chiroptera > Furipteridae > Furipterus > Furipterus horrens. The sequence goes on along the minus strand of NW_028327176.1, from coordinate 147,255,692 downwards.
GGCCTAAGGAACCAAAAACCAAATACATTCTATTTTTTTCAACCCAGATGAGGCTTTTTCTTTTTTTTTTTTTTTCATAGTTTGTAAGTTCTCTTTATAAGAGGAAAGATCAAGTGACTTTGTTCTTCTGTAGTATTTTCTACTCAACAGTGGTCAAAAGTCCTCCTTTGAAATGGAATTAATACTGAGGAAAGTTGTGGGTTCTGAGACCTGTGGGTTCTAAGATCTGAGGAAATGACCTTCTCTGACTGGTTGTATCACACATTTTGACTTTGTAGGGCCTTACTTAAGAAACGTGTCAACTATGCCAGTTCCTCCTTGATCGTAAATTTCTTTAAGAGGGGGTGAAAAATAACCACCAACCACAAATCAGGAAGCAATTTATCACTATTCAAAAAACTCAATAAGTAGTCCTTTACTACATTTTGCAGTTACAGTTTTCTTTTGGTTTTTGTTCACTCACTTTTCCATTTTTAAATCCTTCTCATCCAAAAGAGCCAACAAATTAGTTACTAAATACCTACTGAAAAGGACAAAGAAAGGAGGAAAAGACAATATTTATTTCCAGTTTTTATTATCTGGTAGTTCCTGTATAATTATGTACCTGAAATGATAACTCCAGATATATAAATCAATAAATGTTCAGAGTGCAATCTATAATTTTGGTTATGATATGCACTGACACGTCATTAAATTACATCAAGAACTCAAACCTCTGTTTAAATTCATATAGAATAAGCATACCTATAAGGGAGGGATAGATCAGTCTTTCTCATACACATTTCTTATCAGCCAATAATTTTTTAAAAAGCAATGTATAATTCAATATACAAGCCAATGGAGCATACCCAGACTGGAAAGACAGAAAAAAATTGTTTTCTACACCTAACACAAGTTGAAACAACGTTGGTGAACTAGAGTGTTATTTTTGGTCTTTTATGAATTTCTGGCAGACAGGTGAAAAAAGCAGATGTTCATTTCACCCTCTTCCTCTGTCTTCATTTACATCTCTCTGCCCTTTCAATAAGTCTGTCATTATTGGTATTTGTTGGCAGTATGACTACTGGGGACAGGAGTACCTCAGAACAGTCTCAAGATAAAAATACATATTAAATAAAGCCTAAGTAGACTTGCTTATTCAGAGGCTCATTGTTTGTGATACATTATTGAACCTAACTAACTTGAAAAATTCATGGAATTGACTTCTATGGCACGCAAATCATTTGGCATTCATATTTGAATGATTATTCCATAATATTAAAATGACAAACAGGAAAAACAAATAATGCCATTTGTTGGTGAGCCAATAATTAGCAGTTGATATTTTCAACATATCCACTTTAAAGCAGTAATTTTAGGAAAGGTACTCAACTGGTTCATCAACTTTGTTTTAAATTATAGTCTCTTGCAGGCAGTGTCTTAGGAGTCAGAGCCTGATTACCAACAAGAAGCATTACATTGAGGTCAGGGTTTTTCTTCTGATTGCCATTCTTTTAACTACGGGCCTATCGATTTTCAGCTACTGATCTCACATTAGAAACACACAACATTTTCCTATGGCCAAAAGAGGTCAACTAGAAATTTGCAGAAGACATAAGCTACCCAATACCTATTTGAGCAATGTGGGCAAATCACTGGGGAAGCTCTCAGGCACCCTTGGAAGTAACTCTTCCCATCTATAATCTTACAAATGCAATACAGCAGGCAAGACAGGAGAACAACTCGAAGGAGGAGTGGCTGTGGTGAAAGAGAGATCAATGAAAACCCTAAGGCCCCAAACAAATAAAAGAACCTCAATATCAGATTATCTTTAGAAGTGGGACAGAGCCTTAATATTTTAATTTCTTATTATACACAAAGCTATAGGATACATTTAAACTTATACATATGGATACATGGACACAAAATCATAGGATTTTTCGGTGGGAAGGAACGATGTATCTAATGTCATCTATATCCATTCCCAGTCAAGTGCTCTAATACACAGTAAACACCTTCATCTCAAATTCATGTCTGAGACATTATTCAAAGAGGACATAACAGCTGCAACTCTAAGAGTACAGTGCTCAGCCAGGTAGCTATTAAAGAGAACAGGAAGCAGAGGGTTTTTTTTTTTTTAATGGGAAGTGGAAGACTAGGTCACAGTTCTCCCTCTGGCCCTGGAAAGATCCAGCCAGACGTGAATCTTAGCCAACAACAATCCATCCTAGGAGCAAGCACATGATACAGAGGAACCTAGTGTGTGCCCTGGATTTCACAGCCCTAACAAGACTAAGAATGTGTTCACCTAGCTCAGGAAGGAAACTTCACTGGAACTGACCAGGGTCCTAAAGAATTTCTGCTGGGGACAGGCTGCTATGTGCCTTCTATAAACCTATCAGCGAGAGGACGCTGGACTCAACACTTCTTGTCCCCCAGAAGCTCTTCAATGTCATGGTTATGTGCAGAGCTGACCCCTCCACCACGTGAGCAGATCTGTCTTTGTCAGTGGTCTCATTTAGAGAACACCCCCCTGAGGTCTGTGGCTTCTACACAAAATGAAGATTCCACAACTTAGGATGGGGTTGGGGGGAGGGTGAAATAAAAATCTGATAGCAAAGGGAATATAGTTGTTTGTTTGTTTATTAAAGCAAATTCCTCCTTTAGGGAGTATTCAGACACACAGACAGTAGTGGGTTTTAACCAGGAACATCATTCAAATGTGATATGAGCATCCTCACCTCAGATTACATTAATATCATTTTAATTACTAGCTACCCCCCCACCCATAAAATGCCTCATTCAATTACAATTATAAGGACTAGAACTCTGTCATGGACCAAGACTTCAGCTTGTAATGCACCCCATTTTTTAAAAAGGGGTGGAGTGACTGGAGATGTTTTTGGAAGGTTTCCTCCTTAATTATCTTTATATTAAAGGAAATGTGGTAATGCCTCACTACATTGTCTCCCAAATAAAAGGCAGTAGAAAGAAAAGGGAATTGCACATTGTGGCAAGATACTTTTTTACAGATGGCTTGAGTTAATAATGGACTTCAATCAAGTGGACCCTGAATGAGTCCCCATCATCCATCTGATGTTTATCACCACACAACTTTGGGAGGTCAGATTCAGAGCCACAGCACTTCTAGAACGTAAGCAACTTCAGTTAAGGCTACTGATTCTCACTTATAAATGTTTAAACAGATCTTTCTATATTCAAATATTCATAGAGAATTATTTCAGGAGGACAAGGGGAAAATCCCCCTAAAAGAATAATGCATCAGTTTAAAAAGTTTTAAAAGTTTTGAATAGTATGTCTATATTTGGTTTGAGTTCTGGAAATAGGAAGTAAGAACAGTCTCATTAAAGGTGCAGAATGATTCTAAACCAAATCTAAAAATGAGGGTCAAGATCAGAAATACGGTTTGTATGTTTTGTTTTTAAACCAAAAGAAAAAAAAAAGGTGCTGACACATAGCACAAATTCATAATGAAAAAAGGTCTTGTTAAAAAAAAATCCCCAAGTATGTCAGCACAACAGTACAGAATGTAACATCTTCTGCTACTTAAATGAAAGCATTTAAAGGGCAAGTCAAATCAATCGGATGAAAACAACATGTAGAAAAGCTGCTTTTTATTTTTATTTAAAAAAAATTTTTTTACCTATTTCCGCAGCTTGTGGCACTAACTGAATAACAATAATGTAAACTGTTCATCAATCCTAAAGGTCCCTGTTTGAGAACCGGTTTGCAGCAATCACACCCTCAATGGCCCAAACCTACAGCCCTCTTTCACCACCTTAAGGGAGCTGTTTTTTTCCCAAAGTTTGGAAAGGAAGGGAGAAACAGAAAAAAGCATACAAATTCCAGAGAAAGCCTCAGACAGTTATTACATTTAAGTTGGTTTCCTGGTTGCTTTTAAGATTAGGAACTGAAGATGTACTATTTTAGTCAAGTGTTTCAGTTAAATAAAATTCAGGAAAATAGAATAAGAGAGCTCTGAACTCTTATTTAGTTTAGTTTTGAAGGACCCTCTTAAGGAATACAGGCACTGCATGTTTTTCTGCGTGCTGAACATACTGAAATAGGGAGCTATATGTTCAGAAAAAGAAAAGAACTAAACAAGCTTAATAAAGGATCAATCTGAAATAGGTTGAGACTATAAATAAAACCACAGTGACACCAAGAGGGGCCAGTGTAGCATAATCAAGAAGCACCGGCTAGGAAGTCAGAAGGACTTTGCTCCCTCCAAGTCTTGGCTCTGGTTTTAACTATTCACCTTGGGTAAGTGACCATCTTTCTGAACCTTGGACTACATGATCTAAGGGCATTACTAAATTTAGCTATATGATTTTAAGTCAAATGATGGAAATGGAAAAACTTAAGCTCTGCACTGAACTGAGCTTAAGAGCACTATAGAATTAAAAGGCAAAGGTGACCCATGGAATGGAGATTTATTTCGGTCCCAATGGGCTGGACAGGACAATACAGCACAAATGAACCCAGGAACAGATCAATATTTGGTCAAATCTGATATGGGAAAAACACTGCACCTTTTAAAGCCACAGCTAAACCTTAAATACCCAAACAGATCTGACATTGATTCCAGGGGCCACATATTAAGAGACTTTCTATTGAGAAGAGTGTTATTTGAAGAAAGAGGTATAATTAAGGCTGACCTCTGGGTTTACATTTTTAGTAATGTTTGTGTACAGCTACAATTTAAATTTTGCTTTTTATAAAGTCTGCCTCCATTCTCCCAGCAGAGGGGAAAAAAAAAAGTTACTTTTTAGTGAAACTCGAAGTAGAGTTGCTCTATTTAATTTTAGACAGCTGTGTCTCCCCTTTACCAAAAACACTGAACTCAGACACAAACAGGAAAGAGACAAAAAGTATTTCCCAAACAGGCTCCCTGGACCCTTCAAATGCTGTTCCTTCCAGAAGGAAGTGATTTTCTATGGCTACCGTGAATAGTCCCAATATCAGATTATGGATTCCTACAGCCAAGGATCTCCTTCTCACTGCTCTCTGAAGACCATAGTAGAACTGACAGTGGCTTGTGGTCATGCTGGTCTGTTGAGCTCTCAATTGCTACAACTCAGCACAGTCAACTAGTGACAGCAACTGTGGTAGCCGAACGCTCAAAATAAGAGGTGGTTCTGCAAGTTCTTTCACAGCTAAACATCACGCCTAGCTATAATCGTTATATAAAAGGGTAAGCACAAATCCTTTGCTCATTCCAAGTTGGGGTTTTTGGCCCCTTTGAAACAACAAAGAGTGTACCCACTTCAGAGGCCAGTAGGGATCAGCCTGCCAGCCTGGCCAGAGCCTAGGAGCTGCCTCAGATAAACAGTGGTGAGCTCTGAAGTCATCCGGACAGAGGACACTTTTACATGACCCTCTTCTTGGTTTATGCCATCACTTCAGTTCATAAACACCTCAGGGTTTTGAGAATAATTTTAGAAACCCAGCCAATAAAGCTAGCTCGTTAAAAAGAATAAAGCCATCTAATGACCCAAAGGAGACAAAAGAAACATGACAAACTCTTTTCTAAGAAAGAGTTTTCTCCCTCAAAGCTATCGTACACCTGGTGGCTAGGGCCAGCAAGTGGAGTGGCCAGAGGCTTTCTCTAAGCTCGCTGACTATTTCATCCACCCCGTGCTGCAGCTGGGCTTTGCCAAGACATGTCAACTTGCCAAAAGGTTTAACTGTTTGCTAGTTTCTGTGGAACAGTGGAGGGCTGAGGAAGTGGGCCAGGACTGACTTAGGGAAAGAGAAAGCAATGAAAGAAGTGAAGTAAGTGATCAGTTATTGCCTGGTACTTACAGATCCTCACAGATACAGGAGGCCTGAAGGGCAAGTAGAGAGGTTTGGCACCAGAGGCCAATCTGCCTCTGCAATAAACCAGCGACTTACCTCTTTGCTGTTTGTGGCATATTTGAAAAGCAGATTCCTGGGTAAGGATGCCTCTGCCTGAACTGAAGCCCCTCTGTCAGCTCCAGAATCCCAGGGGTGATCATTCACAATGTAGGTACATTTCTCTTCAAACTCAGCCTCAGTCCACAGAGTCATATCCGCATCCTCCATGTCCATTTTCATGGTCCCCTCTGTCAACCCTTGAAACCTCACAGCGCTGGAGCTACACTTCGGGGCAGCCTGGAAGAGAAGGGCAAGGCCTTTAATCCCCATTGTCCTGTGGCTCCCTCCGAGAGGCTATGACTAACACAGCAGTCTGAAGACTTTAAAAGCAGATGCGGAGTGCTTGGTTCAGTTGAATAAGAGCCAAAAAGCAGTATAAAGAAGATTGCCTTGAAGAAGCAGGATTTTAGAATGCTACTTGAAGTTAAGAAAAGAAGAAGAAAAAAGTGTGGCAACTTGATTTGAGGGGAAAAAAAGAAAAAAGAACCACCTCTGAACAATCCCTGGCTTTACCTCTCACAGCAGAAAAATGTTGTGGGCGCTCAGTCCTGTGTCCCAGAATGCCTGGGGTCATGGCTGCCAGACCCTCAGTGCTGTGGAAAAGCTGCCTCAGAAAAGTGTCACAAACAAGGAGAGGAAGAGGAAGGAGCTCTGTCTGCCTGTGAATGAAGCTAAAAATGGAAAGCGCGTGTGGTGCAGGAGCGGAACCCAGCCTGACTTTTCCAAATGGGGAAGACTGAACTTTCCCACCAGCTCCCAATGCAAAACAACTTTCAAAACAACTTGCCCCCCCCCACCCCCCCTTCGCTGCACGCTCTCTTTCATCCTCTCAAGTCTGGAAAGGATTGCATCCTGCCAGCATCATCGAGGTGCAGCTTTCAAAATTGTTTGGACCACAGGAAAAGAGGAGGAAAAACGCGCGAGGGGGCAAATCGCCCCACAGTGTCTTTTGACTTGTGGGCATCTCACGGCAAATTGAAAAAGCAAAAACAAAACATAAAACTGTTCAATAGAATTCCCGGGAGAGAATTCCTTCAGGAGCCCTCAGCTACAAATAGCACTTTCCATTTAAATCTGAAAGTGTACAAATTCCCAGAAGTCACTGATATGCCACAGTTTACTGTAACTGAAGTTATAACAAATAGAGAAGACTCAGAGGACCCACTCTGCTTCCACTTGTGAGTGGGTCAGGATATTCCCGCAAGTCTCCCCTCACCGGCAGATAGTGTTTTCCAAAGAGAGAGAGAGAAAAGGTAAACAACTTCTGCGACCTTTTTCCATATAAACGTGTTTGATAAAAAGTAGGGACATGGGTATCATTTCCATGTAAGAACGTGACCCCCTTAGAATGTACACACAACACTGTGTAAGTCCCTCAGGGTGGCTTCCACATTCTTTTCTCTCTTCCTTAAACATGATGCGTTTTTGTTTTTTTTTTTAAGTCAGAAGCAAAGTTGTCTTTCCTTCAGTTACGATTTAAATACTCTGCTCATTTTTATTTAGTTGCAAAATGTACAGTCATGATGCCAAATAAATACTGAAATAAAACAAAATTAAAAAAATAAGCCAGCCCGGTATGGTTACTTGGTTTGATGGGGGCGGGCAGAAGCCACTACTGAAATTTCACTGAATTGACAATTATGCCTAGAACTGAAAGGGTTAATGATTCATAAGGAAAAAGTCTTATACATGTTTGACAGTTCTAAGTGCCTTAAAGCCGAAGCCTTTCTGGTTTCTACTGCGACTACGTTAGCCAAAAAATAAAAAAAAAAGTTTTCAGATCAATTTCAGATTTACGAAGAAGATCAAGTTCCTTACCAAGGTCGTACCCACACGTTTTTCCAAGCAAATATCCAACATCGGAGATCAATGTCGCTCATCTCTCTACACAGTCCACATTTCCTCCGCGTCCCCTCGCGGGCTGGGGACGGACGCGCACCTCGGCGGTGCCCTCCTGATGGTCGGCCGCCCGGCGCCCGCGTCCCGGCTCTCGGCGGCAGACAGGTGCTGCGCGCTGCTCTGCCTCTCCGCAGCACTGGAGGGCCGAGTGTCACGGCAGCACTTTCAGTCTGTGTTAACCAGCGCGGCGGCTGCTCTCCCCTCCCAGCTGCAGATTTCCCATTTGTCTGATTGACTCAACACCAGCGCCCGAAGTGGGGGCGTGGCCTCACCTGGACCAGCGCAACTTAGCCCAGCCCCGTGCTTTCCCCCGATCCCGAGTCTCCGACAGCTTCCTCTCTTCGCGTGTGAATCTCAACGTTCACTTGAAACCTTCCTTCTTCCCTTTGAAAGCACGTAACCTCAACGTTTACTGGGACTGTATTGTATTCTAAATACTCCAGGCCACCCTCCTTCCTGCTGCGGCTTTTTCAGGGGCTCACACTCCTTAAATTAAGGGAAGCCTAAAAATTACCTAAATTTTTTGTAGTTCCTCGGCTCAAATCCAGTTACAGACTACACAAAACTTATTTGAAAAGATCAAGGGAAATTACTTTTGCATCTAATGTAATAAAATGTAGCCGTCTAGTCCTCAAGCTATTACCTATGAAATACACGTTTTCACATACACACACACTAACCTGTGAGCTTCCATTTCTCCTGCTAAAACGCATTCAAATTTAGAGGAACTAACGTCCCTCTCTCAACTATGTAGTAAATAGGGAAACAGGAAAAAGTTATCCTACCGATTAACATTTCGTTGCCTTTTCTCTCCCCCCACCCCAAACACACAGCCAGACTTTCGAGAAGTGTGTAAGCGTGTGGCACATTAATCGCTTCCCAGTTAAAGGGAACGCTGAACTGGTCACTCCAAGTGGAGGGCAGACAGAGGCAGTAATTAGTGGGGCTCGTTCTGAGCCCTGTCATTCTGAGCCCTGTCCGGCTTTTCCTCCAGCCCCAGTCAGTCCTTTGTTGAAGGAAGGACATCCTGTGATGATGGCATACAATGTCCTGTTTGTTTATTATTAAGAGCGTAGACCTTGCATTCCTGCTTCTCATTACAAAACAAACCAGATGCTTTACTTCCTTCAATGGTCTTGTGCCTTCAGCAAGGAATCCTCTAATTCAGAGAAACAATGATGCAAAGGGTCCATTTAGAGCAGGCACCCCTTTGCAATTACTGTTTAGATCACTGACACAAGTCTCCCACTTTTCCTGCTTGCCTCATATAGGTGGTTGTTTTTAATACCATCTCTCCTTCCACCTCAGGCTGCAATGTCTTTTCTAACATTTTGAATACACATGTGCATACACACCCACGTCCTGACACACGCACACACACCCACGTACACACACCCAGTCCCAACATAATAATACCAACTTAGTCATACAATGAAGTGGACATCTGAGTATTTGTTTACAGGAAGAAACAAAACCAAGCAAAACAAAATCCCAACTCAATCATAAAATAACATGTCTGTTTATCTTTAAATTTTCTTTTCTCTTTCTCAGGATCCTTTTCTAGAATTTTGAAGGGGAGGTGAGGGGAGCACAAAAGATTATGTGCTAGGAAATGGTTTTTGTGTCTTAAGTCCTTCCACAATCTCTGTAGTACAGAACAATTAAATTCCCACTAGGGGACATAAGTAACACACTCTCTGCTTACAGCCTGGTGACCTGTTATTGCATATTATGCCAGAGGGGACGCTAACACCAAGAGGAAACAGGACTTCAGTTGGCAGATGTGTAAAACTGACTGAACAATCCCTAAGAGTTCTCAGAAAGCTCCAAGATGATAATTAAACAAGAGAAATCCAGCCTTCTCGAGAGGGTTTACTAACTGATGCTGAGTCAGCGCCACAATGGACAGAAAAACAATGTAGTCATACTGAAGGCCCACTGCTGTTTAAACAGTCTTGCCTGCAGATGTTAAAGAGCATCTCACTTCCCTTTTAGAATCAAACTCAGTTCTTAGGCCACATATACCATGCAACCACTGGTGATTCACCCATGATAGAGTAAGGGAATAGGCAAAAAGTTGGATATTTGAGGTGGGAAGAGGCTATTTTAAGCCAAATATTTACTTTAATGACTGGAAGATGCCAGTGAATCAACTCACTGTTAATTAATATCAGCCTGCACTCACCTTCAGAGGTGGTGAAATGGGCTTGAGTCTAGGGAGGATGCAAACTTCAAATACCAGTGTGGGGCTTAGCAAGGCAACCCTGAAATTAGTTCCAGGTGCTCCAGCTGAGCTGGAGAAGGCCATGAGTGGAACCTCAAGGAAAGTAAATTTTGAGACACAGAGTGTAGGATTATAAAATTCTTCAAATGTTCACTTCTTGTCTAAAAATAACACAAACCCTCCCCCTACCAAACCAAACCATTTTTTAATTGCAATGATAGCAGTCAAGGATAGGCATTAGTATAAATGAAAATGAAAGATGCAAAAAAAGGAGAAGGAATAAAGGAAAGGAAGCCTGCCCCATAATAAGAAAAAGCATGTTTGTATAGTCACATTTAGGGATTGTCCAGCACAAAAATGTCAAAGGAGAAGGAGAGGGGGTGGCCTTCTGAACTTCACTCGTCTCTTCTAGAAGGCCCAAGCATCACACTTCGAATGCTGACTAAAGCAGGGAGATGTTGGCATCGGTACAGCTAGCTCTGCAGACAGAGCTATCTGAGGTTGCCACCATCTGGAATCTTAAGTCTCAAAATGTTTGTTTTCAAGTAATAATTTGGTGCATGTTTAGTCACTATATTACTTCCCTCCCTGTTAGAACATGGGGTGGCAGGGAGCAGCTCTCAGTTACCTTTCTTAATCAGCATTTCTCAGGCAGAGTTCTCTCATTAAGAGTGTTCCTAATAACAGCAAATCATGAATGATCCAAATAGCTGGCTCTCCGAACTCCCACCTATCTGCTCCCTTTGATGGTCTCATCGCAATGGCTCAACAAGCCCGTGTTACTCAGTGTCAGCTACTGGTCCTGGCCCAGTCCTTGGGTGGGTTGGGAATTGCAATATAGGGGGCCAGATGACGGTAGGAGGAGACTACTGTAGAATGAAAGGAGATTGAGTACCAAATATGGAGCTCTGACTTCACTTGGAGGAAAAAAGATTATTATTTTTCTTAAGGAAAGTAAAAAAATGGGATGAAATGTGCCCAAGATGAAACGTGTTTTCATTTTCTAATTCAACTCCTGCTATACCCAAACAAGGTCAATGACAGACTAACCACATCAAGAGAACACCCCCCACCCTCTTTTCCCCACTCCCTACCCACCCTCCCACCCTCACCCCCCACACCCATTTCCCACTTCCTGTAAGTTAGGCATCTTCATGCTGGTAAACATTTGGGGACCAACTGCAAGCCTGAGCTCTACAAGAGGGGCACCAGGGCTTTGAAGCCCTCCCACATGTCTCAAAGCCAGGCTGAGAGCGAGAGGGACACTTGGTTTTTAAACTTTAACAGCCTTTTGAACTCAAATCATTGGGCTCTGCTTCCTGGCTGCCTTCCTTTTCTAAGGCCGGACAAGAAGAGCAAGTATGTGTGAGTGAGAGAGAATGTATGTATGACACATGCTATGTTACAACGCAGTGTGTGTGTCATTAGTGTGATATGTGTATGATATGTTTCAGTGTGTTGCATCAATTTAAAAATAGCACAAGGCTGTCTCTGGTGACACATATCACCGCCCCCACACTTTTGACATATACACCCGGGACCCAAACACGGGGATGGTGATTCTAGGGGGCTGTGGATGTTTTGAAATGAGGTCAGTGTTTTGACTTCCTAAATAAGGAAAATAAAAACTAAGTAAATTAAAGAACCACGCCCTAGGAATCAAGATCCTGTAAGTGCCATCCAGAGGACTTTATAAAACCCACACAACATCTGGGGTCTCAGTATTTGCCAGACCACCTGTTATCATCACACCTAAGTGTCTTTCTTTAGCCCTAACCTTCACAGGCAGTTGTGTTTTTATCGAATCATTTATATCTTTTTAAATGTCATTGAGTTCGACATCCACCAACTTAATAACAACAAAAATTATAATCATTTCCATATAAAATGTGGGGAAACCAAAATAGGTTTCCAATACTTCTTCCTAATTATGTTTTTATTTTAGTGACTCTTCAGAGAAGAGAGGGATTTAAATGTCTGAAAAGGTTGTGGGGAAGGGCAGGAGAAGGCAGATAATTTCTGGATCCAGAAAACATTTTCTAACTGTACACCGGCTGGAAAAAGGAATAAAACCAAACTCATTAATAAAAGGCAAAATATGGTCTGTAAATAATAGGGAAAGAGGGCAACGGGAAAGGTGTACATTCTGAAACTCGGCTTTCTCTTCCATCTTCTCTTCATTTAGGGAAGAGGGAGAGGAGCTTCTACACACCAGAAGGAGGGGGAGGCAACCGAGTGTTTCTCTCACCTTTCAGTGGGAGGAGAGACCACATTGAGACAGGGGAGGACTCAAGGTGGAAGTCAAGAGGGAGGCTGTAGCGAGAGCACTTCACTGGAGTAAGATGAAAGAGGGACAAGTTGGCTTAAAAACAAAGGTGAAAGGAAGAGGAGCCAGGCGGTGCAGAGAGCCAGTGTGGGCAGGAGCAGGAAGAAGTGCCCCCCACTTGGGCCTGTGTGCTTCCCTGAAACCACAGAATGTTCAACAAAGGATCAGCGAAGAAGTATTTCTTAAAGAAGAGACCGACAATTTCTTCTCATCTTTTCTAAGGCAAGATTCAAAATTGAAGCAGCTTAATTTTTATGTGCCAGAATGAGTTTGGAGAGGAGACAGAATAAACGTTAACAGTTGAAATCATCTGAACTCCCCACCAAAGTGCGGTGGGGGGACCTTAGTAATTTGTCTCAAGACAGAAGATGCTCCACCCCACAAATTCTGCTCCAAGGACATTCAATGTGCCGCCTGAGTTGAAGACCATAGTGCAGCCCGGCAGCTTACTATCTTCCTGAGAAACAGAGGGCCAAATAGGAAGCAGAAGGGGCATCTCCCTTGTTCCCCCCCACCCCTTTGATATTGGGATCTTAGGAACTACGGTGACCCTGTCAGATGCCAGCCCACAGACATGCCACTACTCAGGCAGGGGGCAAGCCCAGAATTTGGCTCTTTGAATCCTCCTGTATTATTAAACAAGCACTTGCTGGGCCTGAGGTACAGGTAAGCTAAGAAAGGGGGTGGGAGGGTACATGCCTATGGTAGACTCTTTTAAATGCTAAAATGGTGCCGCTGTGAATAATATTAAACCAACCTAATTCAGTGCCAGACAGTGACTGGTCCCTTAAATGCTTTCTTCTCCACCTGAGGAGTTGAGAGGTGGAGAAGGAAAGAGAAGGGAGCAGTAATACAATGACAAACTTCATTTAATAGACACCTTATCTTTTGAAAAACTCTCTCACATTGACTAAGAATAAGCCAGGAAACCTTTTAACAAGAAGATAGTGTGAGATTCTGAAGCCATCAGCTCTGGCTTATCCGGTCTCCATCTACAGCCCATTGTTTCCTGCAAGTACTCACCAGGGAAGCTGGGACAGAGGGGTTAATGTTCAATAGGCATCTTCCCCCTTAAGGTGCACCCCTGGGGATGGGAGGGCAACACTGCATTACCCTAGAATGGGACCAATACCAGAGGAAACCACAGCTCGGTGTTTTTTAGGCTGCCTTCCCAACAGCTCCTTTTAAAAGGAATAGGCAAAAATAAATAAATAGATGGATGGATAGGTAGGTAGACAGATAAATGATAAATGAACAGGCACTGTCTTTAGGAGAGATAATCCCACCGTGTACGTCCATTAGGAGTATTAAGAGGCAGGCTGCCACCATGATCCTCGGGAGGAGGGCTGTGTCCTGACAATAGACAATTAAAGCTGATAAATCCAAGCTACTTGTTGCTGTTCTAATTCCTCCTAATTGTATGCCACTTGTCCCAGGCTCCTGCATTCAGGGATGAAGCATGCTACTCTAATCTCCAGAATACCTGACCTACTTCCTACAGGATCTTATCAGCATTCTTTCTTCCCATCTGGACCCCCTTTTCTCTTCTACTTTTCCCTCCTTTTTTTAAAGCTTGAGGGGAGAAGGGGGGGATGTTGATGGGAGGCGAAGGGAGGAACAGAAGGCTGCGTCCAAATCAATAACTCTGGGGCCTTAGACAGTTTACTAATCATAACAGCTAATCATGTTCCTGGGCACACCAGTGACTAAACCGCACTGTGCATTAAGCTCAACAAGTAGCACAGGGCACACTTAGCATCCAACTGTTAATTCATTGCTGGCCGCCAAATCTGCATGTGCTTATGCATGTGGAGTATATGCCTCGGTGATTCTATTTGTAGCTGACGGCTGACTAATTACGCTGCCACCACCACCGACTCAGAGCCAAGCGTTCATTCTCACTCCGCACCCCAAACCCTATAATTCTATCTAAACAACAGAGCTTTAAATGCCAGTTTGGTGCCTGCCTGCATGTGTATGCTCTCCTTCCAGAATGGACCAAAGGAGCAAAATTATCTTTGCAATTCAATTGTGGCTCTGAGGATATATATTTTTTAATACTGAAAAATCTTTATAGCGCCATCTTTTCCAAGTCTTCCCCACTCAGTGGTCTAAAGAGTATGTCCTTAAAAAAAAGCTTTAGAATTAATAGTAATTCCAACCATCAACAAGACTGTGTTGTTGGTTGTTTTGGGAAGAAATCTTGTATTTCAGATATTACACACTGAAATATTTATGGATAAAATTACATGCTTTCTGGGATTTGCTTCAAAATCAGTGGTGGGGTTGGGTGTACAGACACCACAACCAGGTCTTAAGCTAGTAATCGTTGGACTAGGTAATAGAGTGTGTTACACCATTTTCTTTAGTATTTTAAAAACATTTTATAATAAAAGATTAAAAAATAAAACTTCAAATTCCTTTTGACCTACTCAAAGTTCTCCTGTTGTTGAACTCAAGTTTATCACGTTTCATTTGTATGAATGAATGTTCAATAGAGAAGCACTGGTATAAAATGAACAAGGCACCTGCCTGCTATCTCACCCCCATCAAAAGAAAACAGCCTTGGATTGCGACCGTTTGGGGGGACATGTTTTTCAGTGCCCTTCAGTGTCAGAAGTATGATAACAGCCACCAAATAGGTTTAATTTTGCCTCTCTGATAAAATTGAAAATTATGTCTCATTTAATGCAATTTTATAGTGGCCCTACGAGGAAATAATAAGGAGCCTGTATGAAAATGTATGTGCTACAAGAGGTAAAACTCTCACAGCCATCTGAATTGTGTACCTGAGTGACATACTGTTCTCCAGATAGAAGGAGTAGGAACAAAATATTGCACAGAACACTTTCTTTGCAGTGGTCTGAGCAAATGCTGGCAGCACCCAGCATCGGCTTAACTGATAAACTGTGTCAAACTCAAACCATTTGTCAGCTCCAAAGAGGAGAACAAGCTGAAAGATGGACTCAGGAAGTTAATTTATCTGGTGCAACACATTTACTAGTATAAATACCAGTGGAAAAAAGTAAACACATTTACCTAGCACAAAAGGACTCATCACAGGTACTTTGCTGCTTAAGTCAATGTTCTCCCAAAGCTTTTCATTCATCAGACAAGTGACACCAATTTGTCTTGATGTCATACCCAGAATGTATTTAAACAAATCAAAGGTTTATTTCCTTATTGACCTCTATTTCTTTGACAACTAGTTTACACTAATACGAAAAGGTCTGCATTTAATGTGCATTAAACTTGCACATTCATTCATATGGTTCTGAACATTCTTTGGAACATTTTAAATTTCAGAAGTCCCAGCCGACACAGATCAGCCCCACAGTCAATATACAATACTGGGTTTTTGAAGTACATGCTTTACTAAGGAGTTGCCTGAACATGGCCACTGTGCCAGGCATGACCACAGACACCTGGCTTTTAGTTCACTGTGCCTCTGGGTTGTGTATGTCTTTTATGCTTGTGCTCTACCAGTGAACCCACAGCACTGAATGAGGAGGTATCTCTGGTTTTCACCCACCAGGCTGTGAGCAATCCCACGCATCTTTGAAATCCCAGCACTCAACACAGTGTATTAGATGGCTGATTAATGTGCTTCGAGTGAATGGATTAAAAATGGTTCTCAGGTCCCTTCTCTGACTGAGGCCTTGCAGTAAGTTCTGGAGATACTTTGTTGTTTTTTCTTGAGAGTATATATACTGCTGCTCAACCCTTGTTCATGGAATTGAAGAAAATGTTCCAGGTGCAAAGCCACAGACATAAAAATGTGCATATTTATGGAAGAAGGAGGAACCTACCTCTGATGATAAGACTTGAAAATAGATTCACCCAGTAAAAACAAATGGAACAGTTTTCCACGCAAAAGTGATTTACATAGTTCTTGTGGGGCGTGCCTTGGTTCACTCTCACACATGTGCACATCCCAGTGCTGGACCTCTTCCTAATATTTTCCTCGTCAGTCTTTGGGCCTTCCTCCCCTTCATACTCACTCCACCCAACAGTAATTAGGTTTAACAAGAGCAATTAACAAAACAAACTCCTTGCTGCTTAGTGGGCTGATAATTCTGATTGCAAAACTGTTTTAGGATGTGCAAAGCAGTTTAAAATAAAGATAAATACGTTATGCAACCACTTTGCATATAATCCATTTGTTTGTGTATAGGAAACAGAGTTGCACATCTTAAATAATGCAGTCTAAAATTACCATACACTACAGCTACATTTTTACTAGCATTATGGCTTCCTTGACATATTAAATTAGATCTAATGAATCCAATTTGGATTATTTTTTCCAGTGTTAGAGGGTTTTAAACGTGTCAGAGATAAATGTCTCATTTTTTTCTGCTAATAAAGTAATAGCTCTTATGTGTGTTTTTTAAATGGAAGATTGATGTAAACATAATCAACACTACCCAATTCCCTGAATGCCTTCTACATAAAATACTATCAAGTCTAATTTTTTCACAGTCACTATTACTGTAAATTCTTTTCTCTGTACACCAAAAAAAAATGTAGCACAAGTCCAATGTTTTACTTATTAGTCAACACTAGTGCCACATAAGATTTTAAGGACAGATTTGGTTTTATATACCTTAATTTGATTTTACCTGGAGTGATTTTTATATCAACTCCCTTGACTTTTGGAACAACAGCATGGTGATGAAGAAAAAAGTTGGTTTCTGCAACTATACCTGAAAAAGAAGAGTCTACATTCAATTAAAAGTACCATCCCCTTTCCACTAGAAGTCCTCATGAGCATCTGACAGTAATATAACATTCTCAGTGTGTTAAAACTGGATAATCTTACAGGAAAACAAACACAAAGCCTCTGAGGGCCAAGGAAGAAATTTATCAGAACTGTGAGAAACGCTCACAATAAAAACTGGGACACAGGACTTGAGCAGCAAAGCGAGGCATTTATTCACGAGTCTGCAGAGTCAGGCGCACCCTCAGCCAGGAGAATGTGTGCTCCAAGCAAAGAAAGCTGGTTTTATGGTAAAGTGCCCCACCCTAAAGTGAAATTCACTAGCTTCCTCACCCTAAAGTGAAAGTGATTAGCTTCCCCAGCCCTAAAGTGAAAGTGATTAGCTCCCCTCCCCTCTCCTTCTTCCCCGTTTCTCCATTACTGGTTACTCTGGAGTTACAATCTAACTCAATCATCTAAATGCCTCTATTGTGATTTGTCGTCGTCGTCGGCAGCCGTCCGTCTCGAGAGACGATGGTGTAGCTTCTTAAGAGTCTATCTGCACCGCCGAGAATGGCTGTGCAGTCCGACTCGGGAGTGACATCGTATCTGTCTCCTCCCGTGTTGAATCGACATCTTGCGATGACGCTGAAGCTACAGAGCCTGGGCAGGGTGATATGGAGGGTCTGCTGTTGCCCATGCAGCAGACCCCCCCCTCTCTTCGCAGCTGAAGGGTCCAAGGGAAAGACGGAGTCAATACAGCTTGGCTTCAGGTGCGCCGCAGGAGTTGCCGGTGTTGACTACAACGTCAAACCGCCTTAGGGACTCCGGCTCCGGATTTTCTGTCGGGGTTTACTCCCCTAGCCTTTCCCCTGAAGAGGTATGCCGCAAGGCAGCGGAGGTTTTTTGGAATCAGAGTTTTCCTTCTCTGATGTACCCTGACTGGAAGATCGAACCAGCGACACTTAGCTCGCAGGCCGATGCTCAATCCACTGAGCTAAACCAGCCAGGGCATTGTGATTTGTAAATATGCTAATACTGTCAACTTCCTTCTCAGAGACCCTTTAATTACATTTGCCCTTTGTTATTACTGATTTTCTACTGGTTTGGGAGTCACTATTTCCTTGTTTCCTACAGAACCAGGAATATTATGGTTAATATTAATGCTATGTAAAGGTTTTTTTGTCTCCTAGATTTCCCAAGAAACCATTGTTGCTAAGTATTATGTCATTATTCTGAAAGACAGATCACTGGAAATGAAAACCCAATTATCTCAAAATATATAGAAATGGTGAAGAGACAGAGCTAAAGCCATGGCTAGAATATCACTTTAGCTTCCAGAAATCTTAGTATCAGAAATGAGGACTTCTGAAAATTGTTTGCTTTAATAAATGAAGCCCCTGAAGGATTCCTTTTAAAAGCAAACTGTCCTTGCTATCAATTACATAATTTCATTTCATTTTAGAGAACATTTCTAAAGATGAGATTTGTTGATACATTAAGAGATATTGATAATGCAAATCAAGTTCTGTTATGATGCTCATAAAACTAATTTTTTTCCTATTTTGTCAATAGTCAATGTAATTGATGCTTTCTTACTCAACACAATTGGGACCAAGAGTTTTTTTAGTTCTACGAACAGTTAAACTGGAGACTCATAAAAAATGATAAATACTAACCCTAAACATTGCATTTGAAACTTAAATTATATCAAAGGATACCAATTTCTCTTTCTCTGATACAGGGCCAAGGCCTCTGTTTGACAGCAAGCTTCTTCGGCAGTCCACAATGTCTTTTCTGAATAATCCCTCCCATAACGCATTGCTTTTCAGTCCAAGAAACCTGATTGCAAAATCCTCCTAGGTTTATATCATTCTTCCCACCCCATAATATTTCATACTTGTTTCACTCATACCTACGTCCATTACAGGATTTTTCCAACTAGTGTTTAGCAAATATTTCAAGTTTTAATGAAAAAAAAATCTTTTAATATTTGTGTTTCATTGGTTTACATAATATTTAATTAAATTACATAATTACAACTAGCATTATCAAACTTGGGAACAAATACAAACAACTCTTGGTAAGCATACAAATGAGAATATACAAAGCAGAAATGCCATGAGTACTGGTGGGGAGCTGACTAGAGAGGTGTGGGGATCAAAGGTCAGTGTGTTATACAGAGGGCCAAGAGAATATATAAAGACAAACAGCGAGGTGGTGAAGCAGAGTTAGTTAAGAGCACTTCTAGGTTATCAGCCAACAACTGAGAATATAAAGAACCAAGAAGGAGCCTCAATTTTAAAATATTGTTCAAATTTTTCTTATTACTCACATTTATCCTGAACTATGAAAAATGATTTTTTAATAAATAGAAAACTTGAAAGATTAATTCCATAAAGGTAACCATTCTGCTCTAAAAGGTAAAAGGATATATACAAAACTATAAAACCCAAGCTTAGTTAAGAGGGTATAATATAAAAGTATGTACTTTTTTCACGTGTAGAGTTATCTGAGACTCATCCATTAAATTTAACAACAAATAGTTACTAAAAGAACTCAAATCAGAAGCAAGATATTTCTTAAATTTATACTTAGGAATTAAATAAATGGTGCTGCTAATAAAGGAGATACTCAGCTAGAAGTTTTAAAAAATCTTACATTTAAAAATAAATTACTCTTTTATTTTAATACGTAAGTAATCAGTACTCATGGTAAAATTTCTGCAAACAATGAAGAAATGGGTATTTCCTAAAATATCACAGCAGCGTTATTGTGTTTGCCTTTAGATATCTGTGAGACCCCCTGGTGTGCCCTGTTCATAAATCCTGAGGAAAAGGCTTTCCACCTGAGATGGTTTAAATAGGTTTCTTCTTTCTTGAGATCAAGTGAATCACAAGAAAACAATCATTATTAATCCTTTCATGTAGATTCTTGAGTCTGTCCAAGTATCATTTTAAAAATGAAATGAATAAATAATAATTAGTGTCTTATAACCCATTTTTCCACTTACTACTATACAGTATTCCATAGTACTTGTCATGTCATGCTTTATGTAACCAATGATCCAACACACATCACTAATATACTTTTAAATTATTATAGAGAATGCCATGAGCAACTGGCAAGTGGAGTCTGAAGTTTAGGAGCGTTCAGTCCATGCAAAATTACAATCCCTAGAAATCTTAACTTTATTTCATAGGGGAAGAAACTGACTCCCAGAAAGAGATAGTCATTTTTTTTTTTTTTTTTTTTTTTTGGACACCTAGTTACTAGTCTTGGCTCACAATATTTTATCTGCAATCTCCAAATCCAAAATTCTCAGAAAATATTAAGTTGTTTTACTTTTTATTGCCAATTACCATACATCAACTTTCATCACTAAGATACTACAATGGTCTCCATTTCCATTGCTTTCCCATTTCCAGTTCCACTCCTCTGCAGTTTTCATCAACACCACTGACACCAGAATGATCACTTTGAATCATACAAAGCCTTCCCAGGGTCCTTCCCTCCCCCAAACCTTGTAGGCTCCCATTGCTGCTGACAGGAAACTGTCATCTTTGCCTCAAATTAGTGCAAATCTTTGGGCTGTTTTCTGCTGCAGAATCACTGAGGTCTGAATAAGAATACCTCTCTGAGTGTGTATGTTCATATTACCTCTCCAAAATTTGAAAAATTCCAAATCACAAGTCACACATGGACCTGAAGGATGCAGACAGGAAGTGGGACTTGGATTGGGTTCAATTCTCGAGCCAGGTCTCCCTCCTCATATGACCACTGGGCCTGCAATCCTATGTATGGCAGTGCATTGTGGCCCCACAAATATATTTGTTAAAATCAGTTACTGAGTTTGAATTCTTTCTCTTCTCACACAATATTGAAAGTCACAAATGATTTTTAAGCTGTAATAAAGATATTTAGCCACATATTATCTGGGCAAAACAAAAAATGAAAATAATAGTTTCCTAACACTGTTCAGCTGACTAGAAGACAGGGACAATAAAATGGCTAAATCATTTTTTAGATTGAATAAATATTATGATGTACTATGATATAACATTGCCCTTAACATAGGCAATCAAAGGGAAGTTGAGAGATATTGTACGTTTAGAATGAAATATATGCACACAGGCACACAAACTCATTTATCATCGGGACTTTGGATGTCTACTCCTGTTGGTTGCCTCATGGGGAAGAGAACAGCCAGCAGCCCGTTCATATGTTTCCATTACACCCTTACAGCATCGCTACTTCCTCTTCCCCAGCCCACTGGAGTCAAATCTATGCACAGCACAGACCATGTCTTCCGGGGAAGCTCAAAGGGCTGCTGGCATGAGGTTCCCTTCAAAGCATCTTCTGGAAGTCTGTGGGACGAGGAGTATTGAAACCATCCCCTTTCCAGGGAAGAGCTAAAGCCGCCCCACCATGTTTCTGTTCTCATTTACTCAGGGCTCCGGACATAAATGGTTAGGAGGTTTTTGTGCAGCTCCCCCGTGCAGACAGCACCACAGACAGCAGGAGAAGCCACACAAACATCTGGGCAGAGGCTCCTGAATGGGACATGCTGAAATCTGGTTTTTGGGTCCTGAGTTTTATATTACAGTTGGGTTACAGAGAAAGAAGAGGGGATTGTTTGTCTTTCTTTGCTTCCCCTCTTCTCTCCCTCCCTGAATGGGACCAATCTCAAACTCTGTAACAAATATCATGGGGAATGTGAAACACCTTAGTTGCAGGTGAAGCACACCCAGTTGTGTGCTGCACTTTAATGCAGAGAAGACAAAGGTCACAGTTCCCAGAACTACCTCATTTATAACCTGAAATCCTGCTTAAGACCTATATACTACTTCCTAAAATATACCTGCAGAGAAGTTTCCAGGTTAGGTTGTTGCAATCTTTTAGAATGAAAATTTATTCCTCACTTCTTTCTTCTATTCTTGTCCCCAAAGAAATAGCTAAGAAGTATGAAGGAGGGCTTTTCCTCATGGTAGTTAAAGAAGGTTGATGCCTATGTCTTGGTGTGAACATAAATGCAAAAGCTCAGGCAAGGGCATCAGCGAATGGAACATATCCATAGTAGGTCGTAAAACTAGGCCCCACGAAAGTCTTTAGTGGTCCCCAAACCTCAGCGTACTAGAATGGCATGGGGAGTTATAACTGTCCTGATGCTTAGGTCACACCTCACACCAATTAAATCAGAATGCTGCCATAGGAACTGCACCACTATGTGATAGCAACGTGTTTCCAAGTTTGGAAACCAACTACTTTACTTAATCAGATGCCCACCTTGTAGATTATATCTACACTTAAAATATTGTCTTCCCTATCCTCCCGTGGCAAGGAAAATGCAGTGTGACTGCAGAACATTCATGGGAATGCATCTGAATGCATGGCTAGGTACATCACCAGGTAACAGACAATCTGCCCCTGAGATTAGCAGAACAATGGGGCAATGATGCCAAGATCTTGAGTTCTATACTCACAGGGGTCACTTAGGCTCACTTGGATCTGTGGACGAATGTATTGTAGCTGGGAAAGGAAACCACCACCAAGAGTGTGGATGGACATATAGTACGCAATACCTGAAACCAGAAAATCAACCTAGAATTCTATGTTCTACTGAAAGTGGGTCAGTTTAGTCAACTTTGTGTATTAATTTTTTTGTTAACCTTTATATTACTACTGTTATCAAACTGGATTCTGATCATTCTCTGAATTAGAACATGAGCAAATGGTCATAGCAAGATGCATTCTTAATGTAGATGGTTCAAACCTATCATTACAAATCATGATTGAACAAAGAAACAGTCTGGGAGATTGTCTTAAGAAATATTATTTTAAAGTAGCAAAAGTTACTCTTTGGAGTGTGGCAGGATGCCTAGCACACAGTCAGAGCCCAATAGGTTTGTCACATGAACAAATGATAGAAGCACTATGCCACTGGCAATTTTTCAAATGTTAGTAATGCCACCAATATTTACATACAGAAAATATAAAAACATGAAAATTGTTGAAATTTTTAAGTGAAAGCTATATGTCCAGATATTTACAGACTATACTTTGTTGGTATAACTTTTCTGGAAAGAAACTTAGCAATATAACAAGAGCCTTAAATATTCATAACCTTTGATCAAATGATTCTACTATGGGAATATATTGACAGAAAAATAATCTGAGCAAAGTTACATGAACATATTAATTGCAATGTTATGTACAGTTATGACATAAATGAAAATAGCCTGAATAGTCAAATTGACAGAAATTGCTAAATAGATTACGATTGTCCCCATGACATGAGGAAGTGATATGACAGAATGATCATGATATATCACCGGATGAAAAGAGCAGCCTGCCATACTATGACATGAATCCACTTACATTCTTTTTAGAACTATTAAAAATGCCCTGTTGCATGTGTAAAAGAAAAATTTCTAAAACAATAAGAGGGGATATCTAAATGTTGCTTCCCAATTCTATTCCTCTAATTAGTCTTAATGAAGCCAGCAATTTTGTCATAAATTACAATTAACTATAATCCCCATCTGACACACACCCGCTGGTCCATATGTTGGGCCTCTTAGTGGACCAAATGTTAACAGCCTTTGAAAATTGATTTAGCTAAAGATCATGCAACAGACAAAATGACAGCCACCTAGGAAATCTAAAAAGATAATAATTAAAAAACTGAGGGGAGAGGTGGCAAGAGGGAAGAGGGAAGAATTCCATTAAATCTATTTTCCATTTTTTCTCCTTTCTTCAAGCGTAAGTTAATCCAATCACAGCCCTTAAATAGCTTAGAGAAAATGTTGAAGGTGAAAAAACATACGCAGGGCATTGGAAGCCAACTCCTAATTTCTCAGTTCTCCTCAGTAAGGCAACCCCTTCCACTGAAGTCAGACAACCAGTTAAGAGTATAGCACACAAGAGTGCATTTTCCATCCAGCAGAAATATTTAGCTTGGCTGTCTGCCAGGGAATGCTGGAAGAAAGGACTGAATTAGAGGATTTACCTTGCACGTGTTTGGCACGTGGCATTTAAAGTATCTGAGAAGCTCCTCCCCCTTTCCCCATGGTACCTGAGCAGTGCAGGGGCTGCCAGACTAAGGAAGAGTGATGTATGTAGTAAGACAGAGCGTGATCTAATTTTACAAATTGGGTGTTTTACTGCGGTTCCAATTTACTGAGGCTTTCTTTCCATGCCTGATACAACTATAAAAGAGCATACCAAGCAATTATCATTGTTGGAAGAAAAAAACCTGTATTATTTTCCCCAAATTCTAAAAATGCTTCTATTTCCCCCCCCAGCTCCACTTTGGAGTTCCATCAGTCTATAAAAAATTATTCATAACATTATTTATTTATTTTTAACTCAGCATCATAAGGCAGTTTTTGCATCTTCATTTATGCATCATGAAGAAATGTTTATTTCAAAAATGGACATATTGGGAGTTATATATAATCAAGTCACTGAATTCAGTTAGAGCTGTGTACTTTTTTGTTTTAAGATCTTTAATTGGTTGGGCCCTGTGCTAAGCTTCTAAACATGCAGTAGACTCTAGATGCCAGAAGACATTCCACAGGTCACCTCTTCCTTCATTTTATGAGAGACTGTCGTCGTCGTCGGCAGCCGTCCGTCTCGAGAGACGATGGTGTAGCTTCTTAAGAGTCTATCTGCACCGCCGAGAATGGCTGTGCAGTCCGACTCGGGAGTGACATGGTATCTGTCTCCTCCCGTGTTGAATCGACATCTTGTGATGACGCTGAAGCTACAGAGCCTGGGCAGGGTGATATGGAGGGTCTGCTGTTGCCCATGCAGCAGACCCCCCCTCTCTTCGCAGCTGAAGGGTCCAAGGGAAAGACGAAGTCGATACAGCTTGGGTTCAGGTGCGCCGCAGGAGTTGCCGGTGTTGACTACAACGTCAAACAGCCTTAGGGACTCCGGCTCCGGATTTTCTGTCGGGGTTTACTCCCTTAGCCTTTCCCCTGAAGAGGTATGCCGCAAGGCAGCGGAGGTTTTTTGGAATCAGAGTTTTCCTTCTCTGATGTACCCTGACTGGAAGATCGAACCAGCGACACTTAGCTCGCAGGCCGACACTCAATCCACTGAGCTAAACCAGCCAGGGCATGAGAGACTGAGTGACCTGGCAAATGTGGCAGCCCCTAGAGGTGGAGCAGGTATCAGATCTGAAGTCTTTACCTCCACATCCCCATGTGTTTTCTGCAAGCCCATGACTCCAAGATCAGTGAATAGTGGGAAGTCACGGTTGAGGAAAGTTCTGTCCATGCTGACATAGCGATGGCCAAAGATGGAGAGCATTTCATAGCCTCCTAAAGAAATTGCCTCTTTTTATCAGAAAACAAACTAGAGAAGTTAAGGTTAAATCTTTATGCAGGAAGAGAAAATGCCTGTTGGTCTGCTCTTTGCAGGAGGTGATATGAAACTATTATGGTATCTAGAGTTGGAAAGGTTACCCCAAGACTACACTATGTTTCCCAACAAGAGTGTCCATCTCTTGGCCCAAAACTCCAGCTCAATACAGACTATTTAATAACAACATTCAACAGTATCTACGGATGAGAGAGGGAAAATTTAATCAGGCTTTAAAAAAGAGTATATATTGAAGTGGGAGAGGTTTCTATAAATATAAAATTTAGATATAAATGAATGCTTTAGGAGATACAATGTATGTGGGAAGGCAGGAAAGTGACTGTACAGACCGCACACATACATACATAGGGAAGGGTACCCAAGAAGCTGAAAACAGTTGTTAGCTCTGGGGAGGAGAACTGGGTGGCTGGGTCTGTGTGTAGACTTTTCACTGTATATCTTCGTCATGTTTTGAATTTTGAAACATGTGAATATACTATTTACTCATGCAAAATAAATTAAATATAATTTAGATAAATTATATACACGTTGCTTTAAATTTTCAAAAATAATGTTGCCGAAGATGTGGTACATCTTGACTCAGGGCAATTTGACAAACATACATTATTTTATTACGGTAAAATACATATAATGTAAAATTTGCCATTTTAATGATTTTAAGTGTACAATTCAGTGGCATTAATTACATTTACACTGTAATACAACCATCACCACTATCTATTTCCAAAACATGTTGGTCACTTGAAACAAAAATTCTGTACCTACTAAACAATATCTCCCCATTCTTCCCCTACTCCCTACCAGCCTCTAGTAAGCTGTATTCTACTTTCTGCCTCTATGAATTTGTTATTCTAGGTTCCTCATATAAGTGAAAACATACAGTATTTGTCCTTCTGTGTCTAGCTTATTTCACTTACTATAATGTTTTCAGGGTTCAAAACCTCCTTCCTTTTCATGGCTGATTGATATTCCATTGTATGTCTATATCACCTTTTGTTTATCCATCTGTATATACCATTTTGTTTATTCATCTGTTGATGACACGTGTTATTTCCATCTTTGGATTATTGTGCTTAATGCTGCTATGGACATTGGCATACAAATATCTGAGCCTCTGTTTTCAATTCTTTTGAGCTATCTAGCAGAATATCTAGTAGAATAGCTGTGTCATATCATAATTCTCTCTTTAGCTTGTTGAGAAAACAAACTCACATACATGTTAACACAGAAGTTACATTTACAGGTATTTTTTCTAGAGAACTAATTATGGAGGCACCTAGAGAATTTCTACTAAGTTATTAACCATAAGCACTATTTATAATATTGAAAGATTAAAAATAAACCAGATTATCAATAACATAGAATAGGTTAAATGCATTATTTATACAAACTCATGCTCTGAGGCCATTTGGGGTACTGGTTAAGAGAATTGGCTCTGAGGTCATCTTGCTTCTACTATTTATAAATTGTCTGACTTTAGGCAAGTGAATTACCTTCTCTACTTTTCACATGCTTCATCACCAAAATGAAGATAATGACTGCACTAAATTCATCAGGAGATTGTAAACACTAATCAGTTAATACACATGAAAAACCTAGAAAAGGGTCTGGCACATAGAATGTACTTAATAAATGTCCACATATATGGTTCAAATACTTTAAAACAAGCATGTCCGTCACATCTTGGCCTTTTGGCTAAGCTCAAATGCCCTATATAATAGTGTTGCAGAAGATACATAATAATGGAGAAAATACTTGGATTCATAGCTCACTTTACTCTAATAATTTTTGGTGGAAATATACACATATACCATGAAAAAAGATTAGAAATGCATACATAAAATATCAATAATCAATTATAACTAAGTGGTGGAAATATTATTCATTTTCTTTTTTCTTCATTCTTTCCAAATCTTTAAGAATAAATGTTACTTTTATAATCAGAAAAAAAGTTAAAAATTAGATAGGGGAGGAGCAGAAGGATGATGGTTTTTGAACACCCATTCCATTTTAAATTTGGATTTCTAAAATTGAACAGGTCTTGACATTCTAACTTCAGAAATGTTAGATTCTAGAATCCAACATGCTCTGAGGGAGAATCATGAAGCAGAAAATTCTCTTTCACAAAACCACCTACTTGATTAAAATTATTAAAAAATCTTTATTAAAATCTGGTAATCATCTTTATGGTAAAGTTCTAAGACTGACTTGACCAAGCCCCCACCTGCCTCAGCTCCCTCCTGCCATTCCAAACGATCAGCTAGCTCCTATCTACCAGTGTGATGAATTAAATGTATGACAGATATGACAGGTGAGGGGTGCATGGAGGGGCTTAACCAGCAGGGATGAGATAAAGCCCCCATTTAAGAACAAAGCCCCCACCAAAGCTTGTCCATTAATGACCATGCACAGAATCCCTTCATTTGTTCCATTTGGAAGGAGCAGGCGGCAACCATAGACAACGTGTGGGTAGGCAGAGCGGCTGTTTCTCCAAGGGCCTCTCAAACAACTCATTGAAAATCCTTGATTTTTGTTGAACGCATTTGAAAGACGGGCTCAGCTTCTGCAGACATGAGCGAGGATGCCTTTCGATGTTATATTAATACAATAGACTTAAATTTACAGCTTTGTAGCTTCAGCTTCACTGGAGAGGACACTCCAGCGTCATCGCAAGATGTCGATTCAACATGGGAGGAGACAGATACCGTGTCACTCCCGAGTCGGACTGCGCAGCCATTCTCGGCGGTGCAGATAGACTCTTAAGAAGCTACACCATCGTCTCTCGAGACGGACGGCTGCCGACGACGACGACAGCTGGACTAAGTGGAATTACTGTATATAAACCATAATATCTATCTGCAGGGATCCAGCTAAGCCGTAGAGAGACAACTCGAGTGGGGAAAATCCAAGGAATTTTGGAAGTCAATCCATTAGGATTACCAGGCGGTCCCTGGTTTTGGAAGTCATAGGCTCAATCTATAGAAGCAATGAGGTCTCAATCTTCTTTTATCCTAACCTCTTATCTAAAGGCCTGTTGACCTAGTTTTTATTTAAAATAAACTGATAAACTACAAAGGACATTATAATCACTTGCTACAATACTGACATGACATTAGTAGACAGGCAGCCTAGTCACATAAGAACTGTTATGCAGTACTTAAAAACATACTTTAAAAAACTATTTGTATAGCAAGGGTAGCCCTCTTAATATGTAAGTACAATAACCTGAACATTAGTAATGATGCATGATGCTAACAATACCCACACAAAAAATTGAGGTGTTGGGGAAAATGTTCCCCTTCCTGACTTTTAATCATCTCTCATTTCAGCTTATTAACAATACAAGGCATTGTAGAAGGAGTTAAATGATAGAATTCTCTCTGAAAATGTTCTGTCATCCAGGGTCTAGCTCTTGTGGACTGATCTGTATGGGAGCAGGTCTATACACAGTAGATACTCAAGAAATAATTGTTGGATAAATAATATATAAGATCTACAAAAAACCTTTAAAGGTAAAGACATCCTCCAGGTACTCTGGAGATGAGAATAAATTTGGTGGGCCTCCTCAACCTGCAGGCTGTGCAAGGTTAGTCACACTAACAGCAGCTACGGCTGTCTGAGGTCCTATTGAGGAACAGGGGCGTCATGTCTCTCCTATAGATGAGGAAACAGTGACTCAGTTAAGCACCGGCTCCAAGTTCAAAGAACAATCCAGTGACCAGCTGAAAACCCCACTCATATCTGTGAGATGACAGTGGCTCTTTCCCTCTGCTGTCCCTGTCATCCCACCCCGGTGGAACGTTTCCTGATCAATGCTAGTTTTAATTCAGCATCTGTGAAAACTTTGGCTAAGTGTGCATTCTTTCCTTCTCACTAAGGGGAACCAGCTCTGAGAACATCTGAAACATCAGGACCCGACTTGTGCTTACCCTGCCAAGAACACTAGAGAGAATTTTCCTGCTAATAGAGGTCAAGATAAATTGGCACTGCCTGCTTGCTCTCAGAAGAGAAGCACTCATTCTCCAGTTTCGTGCAGAAATAGAACTATTTGTATGTTCTTCAAAACATCAGATTCAAGTCACTTAGCAAGTACTATTCAAGTCTCTGTACTTGGATGCATCGCAAAACCATCCACCTGTGTTTTAACAGCCCAACAGCTTTCCTGCTAGCTAAGCATCTCACCAAGAACCCATGAAAGCAATCACCATTGGGGCTGAGTAAGTGGGCCTGGCTTTTGTCTGTCTGCAGCTCAACACCCAGACAGGACGTTTTGCAGGAGAGCCAAATAGACATTGAAGTAAACTTCTTTTGGGCCTTATCTGAATGACAATACTTAACTTTCACCACCTGTGCTGGCCTTGCAGAAGAAATAGTCACACTCAATTATTGTCTCTTTCTCCTAAACAACTACTGTTTAATCCTACCTCCAGCTGATGTTAACTGGTAGAAAACACAATGCTATTTTTAGACAGGGCAGTGATTTCTCCCTTACATCTGTAAGAAATGTACTTCCTCTATTGCAGTCAGGTCCATCCCAGATGCTGAAATTGGGGTAAAAATTTTAACACCCTTTGCAAAGTGAGTGAGTTTTAACTTTCTAAGACATTTTTAAATTCCAAGCTACCCTCTCTACTGCTCTCTGTTAAAGCCTAGAAGGGGTCCTGGTGGGGTAGCTCAGTTGGTTAGAGCATCATCCCAATACACCAAATTGTGGGTTTGATTCCCAGTCAGGGCACATGTAAGAATCAACCAGTGAATGCATAAATAAAGGAGAACAACAAATCATTTTTTCTTTCTCTCTCTTCCTCTTTCTGTATAATCAACAAAAAATTTTTTCTTAAAAATATCATAGAAGTAAACAGAATATAGGCTGAATTTCTAAAAGCCACTCTTGACACAATGACCGAAGATAACTTACTTTAAATAAGACTAGCATACAAGGGGAAATAAAGCAACATAACAATGGGAAAGCTTGTTGATGCATTTCTGCTTTCTTCCCTCCTTCTCAATTGTTATTGGCCACTTTATCTTTTTAATTTCAGGCTAACAAATTATTTGATTCAGCATGTAGTAAACTTTAAAATGGAATTTCCAGAATTGACCAATAAATATTTTTGGAATTCATCATAATGTCTTTTTTTATATTTTTCTATTTTTCAGGAAATTATTTTTCAAGGAACAAGGAATTGTTAAATTGATTCATTATTTTTATCTATGAAGTTATGCCTAGAAGAAAAAGTATCACACAGAGCAAGCAATCAAACCTATTTCTTAAATATCTGAAAACAAAGAGATAACTTCTTGTCTGACATGTTAGTAATTCAAGTTCTTGCTTTAAAATGTGACTGCTCATTTCTCGGGGGAGAGGGTGGGAGACAATTATAGGCAGAATATAGATTTAGATCAGGAAAACTCTACCTACTTTAGAGCATACTATTGGTGACAAGAGTCCCTGCTCTGTAGCCAAGATGTGAAAAATACTAGGAGGGCAAGGCAGCTTTTGAAAATCCAAGCGTGTTATTTCCCTCGGTAATTTTTTGCCATTTGAAGAATGATCTGGAAAGGAGGTGTTGAGTTAGTTTACATTTACCTCAGCCTGACCTGGAGGTAGAAGTTTAAAAGCCGAGCAGCGGCCACATTCAGGAAGCCCCAGGAAAACAGTACAAGGAGGGACTGCATTTGCGGGGACCCAAGAGTCACCCCGCCATTTTTACTGCAGACAGAGAGCATTCTCTTTGCCCTTTGGGGTGAGGGAATCCATCCATCTTCATTAGGCTTTTGGGGGGTGGTAGCAAGAGAGGACTGCCATTTCCTTTGACTCTTAAAAACAGAAGCCAGCAGTGATTACTCATTTCAACCCCAATGCCCCCTACCAAACCCTCCTAGCAGGAGGCAAGGGAAGAATCAACATGGCCCAACACATTAGCAGCCCTCCTGTTTGTTAACCAACTATTGCAAGCTGAGCAGCAGCAAGCCACCACTTAGTCAAAACCTACATTTTAAAGGGGTGTGTGTATTGGGGGAGGGGAGGAGACACATTAAGAGGTTTTGAAGGCGATTCATAACTTTTACTATACAGGGATAACTCCAGTTAGAGCAATTCCATATCAAAGCTGTTTCACTTTTTAGAATGGTCAGGGGCGGCCAATGTTTTTGTATGTGTCACACTAGAATGACTTGGGTGAGCTTCTGCTTCTTCCCACCCCCATCAGCAACTATGCTGGCAGTAGTATCTGGAGCACTGGGAAGGCATCTCAAATTGTTTTGCAGTATAAATCACTTAAAAATAATCTGTTTCAAAAAATATGAACTTTCACCCTGACTGATGTGGCTAAATAGGCTGGGCATCATCCTGCAAACAGAAATGTCACCGGTTCAATTCCCAGTTAGGGCACATGCCTGGGTTTCAGGCCAGGCCCCTGGGTGCAGGCATGAGAAGAGGCAACTGAACCATGTTCCTCTCCCTTCCTCTCCCTTTCTCCTTCCCTTCCCCTCTCTCTAAAAATATGTAAATATTTTTAAAAAGAGATATGAACTTTCATGTTGTGGATTAACCTCATGAAGGAAGGGGTTATACATTTTCCATCCCTGCGAGAAGAAAAAGAAATAGATTTAAAATGAACTCTAGAGGACTAAGACATAGAAAATTAACCTTGGTGCTTAGATTTTTAAAAAGGATAAAAAGAAATACTGTACATTACAGAGATGTGTTCCAATATATGTAGCAAATATGTATTTTTAAGATTCTATAACAAGTTTCAAGTTTGAAACCACCAAGAGCCTTTTTATCCCAAGAGAGTTATAAAAACAAGATGGTGGAAAGATGTGGACGGAGGGAACGCCTCAGGAGGTTGTTGGTGTCTGTTACTTATTATGGGTTACATCCAAGTGCCACAGCCTTGCCAGTTCAGCTTGTGTTGAGTTTCTGTGCCATGTTTCGGTTTCACTGGCAAGCAGGCTTCACCGTGATATGCTGAACACTCATGAATAGATTACTTGCACTAACAAAAGGAAGATTCAATTCACAGAGAGAGAGTGACTCATTAATGGCTTAGAGATTAAGCAGCCCGTCTACCTAATCAATGCTAAGTGACAAACCGATCCCAACTGTCCACGACTTGGCTTTTGTCCCTATGCTATCTGTATGTCATTTGGTACATTTATTTATGAGAATGAATTTGGC
Source organism: Furipterus horrens (assembly GCF_987537825.1). Taxonomy (NCBI): domain Eukaryota; kingdom Metazoa; phylum Chordata; class Mammalia; order Chiroptera; family Furipteridae; genus Furipterus; species Furipterus horrens. The sequence continues at coordinate 147,223,078 of NW_028327176.1, read as the reverse complement.
CTGGTAATATCTACAGTTTCCAAATTTCTATGCAGATTATGAATGATAATCAACACTCACAATAATTTGCTCTCGTGAAAAAGTCTATAGGAAGAATTGACTTATAGTAATGACTTTATTTATTTAGTAACTCATTTATCCAAGGATAATTGCCTGGAGGGAGAAATGGATTCCAAGCCTAATGCAATAAATGTTTATTTGGAACTGTATTTGACTATTTCTTCTTGTTCTTCATTGTCAAATGCTTTCTCAAATGTGCCCTGTTAATAAATTATTCCATTATCTCCAGTGGCCTTGCTGAGGATGTTCATACTAAAATGTTCCATAAATACGCGCATGCTTGAGTTTCTCTGACAGCAAGCCAGTAGTGACATCAGAGATGGCATTTACTAGCTCTCTTCTTATCCCATACTTGCCAAGCTATTGCAAAAGCCCTGAGAGGTAATACATAATGTAATTTTAAAGTCTTGTATCTCTTTTTATTCATTCAGCCAACCTATCTCAAAAAGCAACTTGAAGACTCCAATGAGTTTGAATGACATCGGATTCTCATGTCTTTTATTTACCTTGCCCCTGCTTTAAGATTTCCTTTTCTTGTTAATCTCCCTCCTCAGAAATCCCTGGCTCTGGCATCTTCAGTGAAAGCAGTCAGATGATGTGTTTATCAACTCCTAGGGCTTTTTAAAAGTTTTATTTAGATAAGAAGCTCCCTAAGGGGAAGACCTTTACTTCTTATTTGGTGAAGAGCAACATTTGCTCACAGCTCTCTGCCCCTGATAAATAGAATTAGGAAATGTATCTTGGAGTAGAGCCAAGCACTTCCATGAAGACAGGCAGACAGCCTGCTTTTCATGGCTTTTGCTTAGGAGGTGCTGTGACAATACAATGGCTCTGGGTTATTTATAATTGCTTAAGATCCAGAGGTAAACATGTAAAAAGCAAGGTGCAAAATGGAAGCTGGCTGTTTTATGCATTTACCCAATCAAGACTGGTAGATAGTAAGATCTGCAAATACACATAGCACTGGTCCAGGATTTCCACTAGCTTTTCTTTAATAAGGCTATTAATGATAGATAAATGATATTTATCTATCTAGCTATAGCTAAACCAGTAAAATTGGTAGGTAATTAAATGGAATGTTTTCTAGGAAATTGTAAATTATAAAAATTGATTCAAGAAAAAGAGATAACCTTAAATTAATCCCTAGAGAATTTTGAAAAATTAATAAAAATTCACCCATTTAAGAAAAATGGTGCCAAGGGATGTCCTGCTTTTTCTTAGGATGTGGAAACCTGGAGTTTTGTTCTCACTCTAACAAGAAGAAGATGTCTGTTAATCTAAAAAAATCATAATGTTTTTAAAAATCCATCATACAGCTGAGGTTACAGGGAGAAAAAACAGCCTGAAATCTAAGGCAAGAAGGGACATAAAGCTGGGACATAAGCCCTGGTTCATGTCTGGTGAGCACAGGAAGAAGAGACGGGAAGGAGGAGAGACACAGAGTATTATACAAATTGGTAATAATTCAGCAAAATATTTTAGTAAATTGTTAAATGCCAAACGTGGGCTAAACTTGAGACTCAGAACCACTGGGAGGGGCAGACACAAGGCGAGTTTGCACCCACTTCTAGACTCTTCCCTATGGACCATCACGAAGCTGCTACAGATAAGTCAAAACTTCACCAGTACGCTGTTCACCTGCGTGTTGGAAAGAGAAAGGCAGCAAACCCTCTTCCCCCCAGAGCAGAGGTGAAAAACCTATGTGGCTGGGTGTGGTAAGTGAAAAGAAAAAAATCCTCCACCTCTAGGGGAGGGTCAGGAAACCATGCTGAGGCCAGATCGTTAGAGGAGACTCCAGCTGGAGGAAAGGTTGGACATTGGAGAAAGCTCCCACCCTTCTGACCCAGGACCACAGGGCCTGCCTAAAACGGAGGAGCCCCAGCTTCATAGATGAAGCCCCTGATCCTAGTACCCAGCTAGCAAGCACCAATAGCAAGCAATAGCAGTCTACTTCTGAGGAAATGAGCAGGTGTGAGGACTGCTGGCGTGTACACAGGGAAGGTCTAAAGTAGAGAGGGGAGGAGAAACAGAGGAAAAACCCTCCAGCAACCCAACCCTCGGGTCAAGCACCCTTTTGCACTTAAGGTAACCATAGTGACCATGAAACCCAAACTCAGCTTAAACCTCCTGCACTGATAAGTGAACAGTGGAAAAGGTGTGCTCACTTCCAGGTGTGGCCTAAATATTACACATCTTAGTCTCTACTGTCCTATACATGGTAGTCAATAAGAAAATTATTAGATACAAAAAGTGAGGGAAAATAAATGACTTGGACCTTGTAGTTTTATGAGTGAGTTCTATCAAGTCTTTGAGGAACACATATTTTTGCTATCACTTAAGTTATTCAAGAGTATTAAAAACTAGGGGGGGTGGGAAATAAAAATCAATATTAAAGGGAATTTCATGAGGTGGGACATGGGACTCATTTCATATTTATAAGTTATTGGCCATCATGGCAACTGGTTTAAAGTTAGGCAGTAAAATTCTGCCCTGGCTTGAGCTTCTACTCTAATCCACAGTGGCTACAGAAGTCTGGTCTCCTTTCAGTGTTCCAGGGATCCACAAAGATATTAAATCTCCTCTGGTTTATTTGTGGATTAAATTGGAAGCTGAGGTCTCTCTAGAACAGAATTTGTCTTCTTGTTTGGTTTACAGACATTAACAAATTTCCTCACCAAAATTTAATTTACAGAAATAGGGGGAAAGCCCATGAGCCATAATTTGCCAATTTGATATATTTTTAAGTATATTTTATTGATTGTGTTGCTACAGTAGTACCAATTTTTTTTTCCCTTTGCTCCCCTCTGTCCAGTATCCCCGTTCCCTCCAGCAATCCCACCCCCCCTTAGTTCATGTCCATAGGTCATGTATATAAGTTCTTTGGCTTCGCCCTTTCCTGTTATTTTTCTTAACTTGCCCCTGTCTATTTTGTACCAAAAAATTATGCTTCTTAATCCCTGTACCTTTTCCCCATTTCTCCCCTGTCCCCCTCCCAGCTGATGACCCTCCCAATGATCCCCATACTTATAAGTCTGTTCCTATTCTGGTTTGCTTAGCTGAATTTTGTTTTTATCTTTTAGATTCATTTGTTGATAGTTGTGTTTGTTGTCATTTTAATGTTCATAATTTTGATCTTCTTTTTCTTAAGTAAGTCCCTTGGACATTTCATATAATAATAGCTTGGTGATGATGAACTCCGTTAGCTTTACCTTGTCTGGGAAGCACTTTGCCTGCCCTTCCATTCTAAATGATAGCTTTGCTGGATAGACAAATCTTGGTTATAAGTCCTTGCTTTTCATCACCTTGAATACTTCTTGCCAGCCCCTTCTCGCCTACCAAGTTTCTTTTGAGAAGTCAGCTGATAGTCTTATAGGCACCCCTTTGTAGGTAACTCTCTTCTTTTCTCTTGCTGCTTTTAAGATTCTCTCTTTATCTTTAACCTTTGGCATTTTAATTAGGGTGTGTCTTGGTGTGGTCTTTTCTGGGTCTAGCTTGTTTGAGATTCTCTGTGTTTCCTGAATTTGTATGTCTATTTCCTTCACCAAACTTGGGGAGTTTTTCTTCATTATTTTCTCACATAAGCTTTCAATTTCTTGCTCTTCCTCTTCTCCTTCTGGCACCCCTATGATTCAGATGTTGGCATGTTTAAAGTTGTCCCAGAGGTTCCTAAGCCTCTCCTTGTTTTTTTCAATTCTAGTTTCCTCATTCTGTACTTGTTGACTGTTTTTTTCTTCCTTATGTTCCAAATCATTGATTTGAACCCTGGTTTCCTTCCCTTCACCATTGATTTTGTGTGGATTTTCCTTTGTTTCATTTAGCACAGCCTTTACTTCTTCCCTTATGCGTTTGCCGTACTTAAGGATATCTGTCAAGCCCTTGAGCATCTTTATCATCAGTGTTTTGAACTTTATATCTGTAAGGTTAGCTATCTCCTTGTCTGTGAGGATGGCTATCTCCTCATTGCTTAGTTCTCCCACTGGAACCTTGATTCGTTCCCCCTTTTGGGCCATACTTCTCTGTCTCTTCATCTTGAAAGTCTCCTGTGTTTGTTTGCCTCTATGTCTTAGGTAGAATTGTCGCACTTGTTATGTCGTAAGGGGCAGAGCCTTAGGTGTTAGTCAGTACAGGGCAATCTATTTCACCATGTTGTGGCGCTGTATGTGGGGGAAGGGTCTGAGAGGGAACAATGCCACTTGCTCAGCACTTGCCCCCTTTCCAGGCACTTCTCCCACTTCTGTATGGGACTGGCACTTCTCCAGCTGTTGCCCCGCCTGTCATCCCCAGAGTGGGTGGGTCTGCAAATGTTCTAGGACCGTGGGGGCCCTTTAAACAAGCAGACTCTGCTGAGAGACTGGCAGTTTCTTCCTCCACCCCAACCCCCACTGTTTTGCACAGTACGAAGCAATGAGGCTTTATTTTCCACGGCGCTAGGACCATGAGCTGCGCAGCCTGGTCTAGTGCTGGGAGTGCTCCTCAGGTGTCCCTCTTAGCTTTTTTAAATGTTTGACAGTGCTTTCTGCCGGCCTGCTGCTGCTGCCACTACACTGCATCCTCTCTTCCCCGGCTCCACCCCTCCTACCTGTCTGGATGAGTATTTCTTCTTTATTTCTTTTGTTTGTTGGATTTTCATGCAGCTCAGTTTTCTGGAACTTCTGGTTGTCTCTAGTTTTGAGGTATAATAGTTGTATTCCTTCTTAGTTGTGGAGGGAGATGCAGCATGTCTGTCTAGCCCTCCATCTTGACCAGAAGTCTCAATTATAGCATTCTTATTTGAATGTGCAACATATTCCCAGTATGTTCAAAGGAACCAAAAGACATACAGGCTCTAACCTGGCCATGGAGGCAGGGCTGCTCTCTCCGTCCCGCCTAGTGTGCTGTGATTTTTAAAAAATTTTGTTAGGAAACATGGTTTATCTTGATTACTCAGTTTTTGGGGTGCCCCCATAAGTTTCGTCCCCTAACCAAGTGCTTCATAGGCCTCACCAGTTCTGAACTGCATCCTAGAAACTCACTAGGTTTATTCCTGGGTGAGTGTGAGTCTGGTATGCTGGTCTACTATCATCTTACTTCACAATGCCACACATTTTCTGAAAAACTGGTTGTCCTCTAATAATGCCTCCCTTTAAGTCTTCCTGAGTGAGTAATGGGGGGAGGTTCAAAAACAATGAAAACAAGAAGAGGCAGTGGAAGTGGCTAGCGCTCAATGAACCCACACCTGTGAAAGGCTAATCCAGAAATCACTTAGTAATCACCATCATAAAATCAGATGTGGGTGGCATCAGTTGCTCTGGATTTGCTCACCTTCCCCACATCCCACAAAGTCTCACTTCCTAAACCAAAGTGACCTGAAATCTGGTCACTTTGCCTCAGTTCTTGGCCCTAGCACTCTCCAATGCAACAGCTTCTACATACCAGTAGCTTCTTTCCAAAGTCACCATCTACTTCTCATCCACAGCAATACACTTTACTGTTTTCAAGAGAAGGGAACTGGCCCATGTACCTAGTAAACCAAGACCGGAGTACAGAGGGTTGTTATAAATTTCAAGGCACTAGACATTTCACAGAGAATATGAAAGGAAGGTGAGGTTTCAAAGGCTCCCCAATGTGGAAGGCAAAAGAGTGCTTGGAACTTGGCTGCACTCAATGTTCAGAACAGCACTCATGGGTCGGTCACACTGAAAGCAAAAGAGTGTTGAAAGAGTCATTATGTTTTAAGATAGTTTGACTGTAAACCAAACTATCTACAGGGATCCATTCCAACACCCTAGTGGATGTCTGAAACTGCCAATAGTGTGGAACCTTAAATATATTATGCTTTTTCCTATACATATACACCTATGATAAAGTTTAATTTATAAATTAAGTATAGTAAGAGACGAACAGAAGTAATTAATAATAAAATAGTAAAATTATAATACTACACTGTAATAAAATTATGTGAATGTGGTGTCTTTCTCTCTGTCTGATAACTGAGCTGATAACTGAGATGACCACTAAATGACTAATAGTTTGGTAACAGGCAATGTGGATATGCTGAACAAAGAAATGATTTAAGTCCTGGGTTGGAAGGAGTGGGATAGGATGAGACTTAATCACATTATTTAGAATGGCAGCATGCAGTTTAAAACTTATGAATTTGTTAATTTCTGGAAGTTTCAGTTAATATTTTTGGACCATAGTTGACTATGGATAACTTAAACCATACAAAGTGAAACTGTGGATAAGGAGGGACTACTGTCACATGTTCATGTCTACTGTGAAGTCCGGTGCTTTTGCTGATTGGTAAAATTTTAAGAATGACAATAAATAAATAAACTGCTTTAAAAGCATTTCTGAGGTGAATCTCCTGTAGAGGGGATGGGGATTGGGATGAGAGGACTTTGGTCTGGCTTCCACTGGGTCCCAGAATGGTTATCTATAGAAGGGGGGCCCTATGTGTATCCTCCTCCCAAGTATCCATTTTCCCATCAGTCCCATCTTGTCTTTATGAACTTGGTGAATCATCAATCTCTCTTTCTCACAATTTCTCCACCTCTAAATGGAGTCAAGATTGTTGACCCTTTATTCTCCCACTCAGTGTTGGGTAAGTGGTGAGCTGGGCAAAAACAGGAAAGTTGGGAGTGAAGGCAGACCCCAAAGATACACGGAAGCAGGGCATAGGAAGTCTAGCCAAAAAACAGAGGTATCCTGAAACTGACTCTTTTGGGTGACTTTTTGGTGTTTGGCTCTTTATTGGGTTGTTTTAATTTTTCCCCAGCCTGAGGATTTGACATGCTTTTCTGTTCTGTCATCACAACTGCTCTTCTAGACTTCCAGTCAAGGTGGAGGCGTAGGTAAACATGGCTTGCCTCCTCACACAATCACAGCAAAAATTAAAACTATACTATAAAACAAATATCACCCAGAATCATCAGAAAATCAAGCTGTATGGAAGTTCAACAACCAAGGAATTAAAGATGCCACATCCATCCGGATGGGTAGGAGGGGCAGAGGGGCAGAGATGCAGAGTCACATAGAGAGGTGTGGAGATCCAGAATGGGTGGTCCCAGTGGGTATGGTGGATAAAAATTGGGAGGGATACCTCAGGAGTGAGGGATCCCAGACCCATATCAGACCACCCAGCCCAGGGTTCCAGTGCTAGGAAGATAAGTCCCTATAACTTCTGGCTGTGAAAACCAGTGGGGGTTGCGGTAGCAGAAGAAACTGTGGGATTCTCAGGAGTCTCCTCTTAACAGGCCTGCAATGGATTAAGGACTTAAGCAGACTCACTTCCTCTGGGATTTAGCACCAGGGCAGCAGCTGGAAGGGCATCAGTGGCATACGAGGAGAAATTGAAGTGCCCAGCATCAGGGAGAGTGCTGGAGACAGCTTCTTCCCAGACAAAACTGCAGAGGCCAGGCAGTGGCACTGTCCCCTTTCTGAGCCCTCCCCCATACAGAGACACAGAGCAGTGACATCATATGGGAGACTCCATCAACGTGGTTCACACAGGTTCCCCTGCCCTTGTGATTACCAAAGGCTCTACTCCATCCAACTTTCTGGTACAGTTTTCTACAATACACCACACTGCTAATACATGGAGTCAAAGCATCTCTACCTAATACATAGAAACAAATACAGGGAGGTTACCAAAATGAGAAGACGAAGAAATATGGCCCAAATGAAAGAACAGAACAAAACTCTAGAAAAATAATTAAACAAAATGAAGATAAACAATCTATCAGATGCAGAGTTCAAAACACTGGTTATTAGGATGCTCAAGGAACTCAACAGCATAAAAAAGACCCAGGTAGAACTGAAGTTTACACTAAATAAAATAAAGAAAAATTTACAAGGAACCAACAGCAGGGTGGATGAAGCTAAGAATCAGATTAATGATTTGGAACATAAGGAAGAAATAATCATTCAATCAGAACAGCAAGAAGAAAAAAGAATTCAAAAAATAAGGATAAGCTAAGGAGCCTCTGGGACAACTTCAAACATACCAACATTCAACTCATAGGGTTGCCGGAAGAAGAGAAAGAGCAAGAAATTGAAAACTTATTTGAAAATATAATGAGAAAATCTTCCCTGATTGGGTGAAGGAAATAAGACATACAAGTCCAGGAAGCACAGAGAGTCCCAAACAAGTTGGACATAGAGGACCACACCTAGACATGTCATAATTAAAATGCCAAAGGTTAAAGACAAAGAGAGAATCTTAAAAGCAGCAAGAGAAAAGAAGAGAGTTACCTACAAAGGGGTGTCTATAAGACTATCAGCTGACTTCTCAAAAGAAACTTGGTAAGTGAGAAGGGGCTGGCAAGAAGTATTCAAGGTGATGAAAAGCAAGGACTTATAACCAAGATTTGTCTATCCAGCAAAGCTATCATTTAGAATGGAAGGGCAGGTAAAGTGCTTCCCAGACAAGGTAAAGCTAAAGGAGTTCATCATCACCAAGCCATTATTATATGAAATGTCAATGGGACTTAAATTTAAGAAAAATCAGATCTAAACTATAAACATTAAAAAGGCAACAAATTCACAACTATCAAAAATTGGATCTAATAAACAAACTAAGCAAACAAGGAAAACAGAAACAAAATCATAGATATGGAAATCATTTGGAGGATTATCATCTGGGAGGTGGAAGGAGGAGAATGGGGGGAAAGGTGCAGGGATTAATAAGTACACATTGGTAGCTACAGAACAGACGGAATACACAGGGGTTTGTTAAGAATAATATAGAAAACAGTAGCGAAAGAGCTTATATGCATGACCCATGGACATGAACTCAGGCAGGGGGCTTACTGTGGGAATGGGTGGTACCAGGTAGAGGGGGGCAGAAGGGGAAAGAGGGGTGGCAAAGGGGGAAAATTTGGGGCAACTGTAATAGCATACTTAAAAAATATTTTTTAAAGTACAACTGCTCTTCTGCTTGGGTTTCTCCCCCTCTGAGACTGATAAAAGAAAACCAGGGTGCTTTCTCTCAATATTTGTGCTATTTCACTAGCACTGAAGCAAGCACACATCTACTTTCAGTTTTCTTTTAAAAAATGTTTTTACTGTTAGTGATTGTGGAAAAAGATGGCTTGCCACAACATAAATAACAGGGAAACCTCAAGAAATAAAGATTTTTACAAACTGTAAGTCCCTGTTTTAGCTATCCTTGGTCATTTTTGAGGCATGTAAGGGGAGTAATGCTCATGGTGCAGTGATGTATGCGGTTCAGAATGGAGGCAGAGTCACATGTAAAACAGTTTTAATTATTTAATACTTCATATATTTAATGATAATAAACACAAACATGCAAAAATAACTTCAACATAAAGCCTTCACTAATATGTTCCAATCATCATGAAAGGGACATATGTGGTTTCCAGCCATATTTATTTCTATATTGATTTTTTTCACTTTCTCATCTCTTTCTCTCTCTCCATATATTACAGATTCTCCTATACCTTTTCTCCTTGATGGCACCTCACTCCAGGTAAACGCCTCAAATACTCAGAACCCAGGAACTTGATCTGTATTTTATATACATTTTATGCAAAGTAACTAAGTCCTCTCATCTTCCTGCCACCTCCTGGATCTTGCTCTTTCCTACCCCATTTCTCACTAAAACAAACGAAGAACCAACAATAACCTAACAAAACACTACTCTGCAATGACAGGAGCCTCTTTAAAGGGTATCGGCAGTAGAGGAGGACCTAGAACTGGTGGTGGGAAAACATAGAGATACTTACTTGCTCAGATATTCATGTGACCACAGGAACTAGGCCAGACTTCTCCTAATGGCCAGTCTGAGTCATCCCTCAGTTTTGGTCAGAAGCAAAGATGCACCCCCCCACCATGGGAGGGAGGGTCTCATGGGGAGTGCTAGCCCTCCTTACTCTAATACTTAACAGTAACTCTGGGGTTTTCCCATTTACCTGTTCTTGGGACCTAACTTGAGGGGTAGACCTTTCAGTTGGGAATCCTGTTTTTTTCCCAGCATTTTGGAATTGCAGCAGTAATGATAATATAATAATGGTAGATAATTAGAGCTAGTTTTGATAGTGCACTTTCTATGTGCTAGGTACTGTGTATACACTTAACACTGATTGTCTCCTCTGGTTTCCAAGTCCTAAAGAACTAATTTAGTTTCTATGGCTGTCTAACAAACTGCCACAAAACTTAGCAGCTTAAAACAGCACATACTTATTTCAGTGTCTATAAGTCAGGAATCCAGGGGTGATTTAGCTGGGTTCTTGGCTTCAAGGTCTCTCAGCCAAGGTGTTGCTGGTGGTATGGTCCTTTCAAGGCTCAGCTGGGCAATTATTTGATGCCAAGTTTACATAGTCATTGGCAGGATGCAGTTCCTCACTGGCTGATAGATTAAGGGCCTCAGTTCTTCACTGGATTTTGGCCAGAAGCTGCCCTTGGTTCTTTGTAATATGGGCCCTTTCAATATGGCAGCTTCCTTTTCAAAGGGTACAAGCCATGAGGGCAATAGAGAGTCTGCTAGCAAGATGGAAGCAGAAGTAGCATCCAATCACCTTTGCCATACTCTGTTGGTTAGAATCAAGTCACTGTGTTCAGCCCACACTCAATGTGTCCAGCCCACACTCAAGATTACATGGATACCAGGAGCCAGGGATCATTGGGGGCCATTTTAGGAATCTGTTAACCTCAAGACCAATTGAGAAAGAAGGCAGAAATGGTTGTTTTAAGAATGCAAGGATAATATCAAGACTAAAAGATGGGAGTAGTTCAGGGTAATGATTGAAGCTAATATAGGTAGAGATTACAAGGTGGAAGAGGAAAACACCTTATGTCATTTTTGACTCAGTGTCTTTCTCTCTCTCTCCTAATGCATAACATGATGGTAGAATGGAAGCGATGATGGGTATGGGGCTGGTGGGCGTACATGGAATTAAAAGGGTACCACACAAAAAGCTGTTTTTTTCATTGGGAAAGTAAGTGGAAAGTAATAGTAATAGAGTAGTAGAGTACAGGAGTAAGTTGCAAAGAGGAACTGAAGATAATTTCTCAGAAAAAAAGGGACCCAGAGTTCTCTCTGGGCAGGACACTTTTGCCAGGGACATGTCAAAGCATCAAATAAAAAAAAAAAGAAAAAAGAAAAAGAAATCTGGGCAATGGACCAGATCTTGAAAAGGGTGTCTATAACCAAAGACAATCAAGATGGAAGAAACAAATTCTGGACAGAAGACAGACAGCTGGTTCTGGAAAGAGTTTTTGAGGCAATGCTACATAAAGCAATGGTGCAGCAGAAAGGACAGGGGCATATTTTTAGCAGCATCTACCATAACAAATTTTATTTAATTAGTATTTTGTAAGAAGAAAAAGACTGCAGGACTTTTCAGAGTTTTAATATGTTAGTGTGCTCTGTTACACCCTAAGGTGTGTGTGAGGGAGGGTGGGGATTGAATAGGTAGCACTTCTCACATGTACTTACTTGTTTTGCATGGAGGTAGAAACATGCTACACACTTTAGGGAATACTCTTTTATCACATACCTATGGCTTTTTTTTCTCTAGTAACCCAAGAAGAGTGTCCAGTGACTGAACAGTAAGAGAAATATTTTAATCAAATATCTATGTATTAACCAGAAATAACCCTAGGATCTCAACATTTGGGCTCCAACAACAGGAAAGATACAAAACCAGAATCAGAGCAGAAGTCACCAGACCATCATCACTTTTTTTTACAACCATACCCAGAAAGCTCCCCATAGTCCCAAAGCTCTGTTTGTTACAATCCTTCTGCCCAACATGCTCTTTTTCCGTCCTACTGAACCTCATCTTTTTATCAACAGAGAAAGACTCTGTGAGTGTACCTCATAGGCTTTTCTCTTGGAATTTTTTCAATTCATGTATAAGGGCAATAAAGAGAGAATCATTGAGAAAAGCAAGACAGATAATGATAAGAGCCTTTAAAAAGAGTCTTTTTAGTACAGAGAAGGAAAGAAGAAGTCACTAGAGGACTCCCCACCAGATCACAACTATTGGGCACCAAGACATTTCGAATGGTGTAATGGACAGACCAAACCAAACAGCCTAGGAACTTCAGGATTCAGAACCAGACTATTGGTGAGTGAAGTGGCTGGAATAACACATTAAATACAATATAGTGACTAAAATGATTTCTTGCAGATAATACTTATAGAGAATGCATAGATACATTGCTGAAACTCTGATGAGACAAGCATTAGAGTACATTACCTAAGTACATCATACAGTTGGAGGAAAGAGCAGATGTTTCTAAGATGTTTCTAACATCTCACCATGTGATATGTGCTAAGTTCTGCACTAAATGAAAGAGCACACACATTCTCAACAGTAAACACATTCTTTAATCTTGAGAAATGACAAGGTTTTATGGAAAACACACAAGTAGAATGACTGGTGGAGTTGTACTTTAAGTAGAATATTTAACATATGGATAGATAGATAATTAGACAGGCAAATAATTCAGGTTCATTCAGTTATTCATCTATTCATTTATTCCAAGGTAATATATTCTTTTACTGCATAAGCAAGTGATTGAAGCAAATAAGTTAGAGCCCAAAAATGCACAAAGTGCTAAGTATGTCATGATGTTGCTAATTGTGTTAAACTTAGAATTTTAAAATGTAATAGAATCTTAAATATTCCTGATAATGAGATGGGCTAAAACATTAAACTGTGGCCACACCAAGTGCTCATGGCAAAGTACTTAGAAGAGTTACAAAAATTAAGAGTTATATAGTCTTCTTTCACAAGCAGAACAAATAATCTTTAATCTTTTTTATGATCTGGGCTCTCAAGATTTTAAAAATATATACACAATTAATTTATCCTTTCAAGATAAAGTCAGTATTTTAACAATGAGTGAGAAAAGTGGTTACTTTTTTTTCAAGTCATAGTTCAGCAAGAATATTTTTGGAACTGATATTTAGAAATTTTTGGTGCTGAGTAACTGTTAAGTGTGTTAACTATTTTTAAATTGTCATATCCACTCACTCAAGCTTCAGTGATTCTGGGCTCACTATTTTAAAAATGTGAAAAGGCAGCACCTTCTGATTACTTTGTGAGAACAAGTAACTGATTGACACAGGAGAAGATAAAAACTTTCTACATAAACTGACAAAAATTTTGCATAATTGGTGCTTAAAATTAAAATATAGAGGTTGGTCCATGGTCAAATTGTTTTTTCTACCTGAGTGTGCAATGAGATTTTTGAAGACTGCTGATCTATAAGAGCAAGTGGGAAATTTTTTCTTACGACCTTTTCTTCCTCAAGAATGATCACCAATCACCGCATCCACTTTCTCTTCCTGCTTTGTCCTTCCATTTCATTACATGTTACCAGCATTTATAGTTAAGAGCTATTTGTATTACTGCTGACATAGTAATAATAACATCTGCACCTCATTTCACCATACAAAAAAAGAAAAAAAGGAATGATTTTTCACAGTACTTACATATCAGAGCCTTGCAACAATCAGATAATATTATGGATATGAAATGACTGTGTACATGGTAAACTCTAATACAAATATGAGATATTAATAAAATGCTCATGTCTATCTTAAATTGGGTTTACTCTCTTTCCCACAATACTATGAAACATCCCAAGATTTCATATTTACTCCTTTTTTTCCCTACAAGGTTGGAAAACATTTATTCCCAGGAATTAGGCTTGAGGTTCTCAGACAGTCAGGTGTCCCACATTACTCATAGCCTGACTCAACACAAGAGAGAGAACAGCCTCCCTACTGGACTTCTGGGGGCATTGGTTAAACCAGAAAAAAAAAAAAAAAAAAAAAAAGAATAGGGGCATGACTTTGGGGCTGAGGTTCTCCTTGCTTCTTTTGACTGCTTCTAGATCATTTCTTCCCCCACCTCCCAGTCCCAGTTCTTTTGAAGCACATGGCATCAGGCACCTCTGGCACATCTACTGGTAGCTGTCACCCTCAGGCCTCCTGGTCTATGCCCCTTATGGACTGAAGACTTTTACACTTGGGTCATTGTCTTCCTCACTACTGTTCTTGTTACCTCAGACGTTATCTGATCCCAACTTCCCCTTCACCCCCACACCCAGTCCACTTAATGGCATCACACCATGAAGCCTCTGTCCTCCCCTCCTCTCCTCCAGTTTTCCCAGAACATTAGCTTTATTCTCCTGCCTCCAAAAATTCCTCAAGTCACATCAGATCTTCTAGTCTAGTACAAGTTGCCCCACTTTTTCACTCTCCAATGTCTATCTTCTGTCCTGACTTCCCTTATCACCCAACTCTGGGTCTATAATCTATGCTTCCTTGCATAATTTTTAATTACATGGTCTTTCTTCTGTCATACTTCCACATTCCCCAGTACTCAAAAGAGTTATCTATGTCTGCAAGCTCTACGTTCTTTCATTCCAATCTCTCTCCAATCCACTGCAATCATTAATATTCTCACAATTGCACTAAAGTCACATGGTCACCAATGGCATCCATCTTGCCAAATGAACAGGCAATTCTCTGTTCTCTTCTTATTTATTTCTGAGCAGCACTCAACACAGTCATGCTTTCCTTGATAAAATTCTTTGACTTCTGAGCATGACAGTCTCCTAGTTTCCTCCTACCTCACTGACCGTCGTCGGCAGCCGTCCGTCTCGAGAGACGATGGTGTAGCTTCTTAAGTCTATCTGCACCGCCGAGAATGGCTGTGCAGTCCGACTTGGGAGTGACACGGTATGTGTCTCCTCCAGTGTTAAATCGACATCTTGCAATGACGCTGGAGTGTCCTCTCCAGTGAAGCTGAAGCTACAGAGCCTGGGCAGAGTGATATGGAGGGTCTGCTGTTGCCCATGCAGCAGACCCCCCCTCTCTTCGCAGCTGAAGGGTCCAAGGGAAAGACGGAGTCAATACAGCTTGGCTTCAGGTGCGCCGCAGGAGTTGCCAGTGTTGACTACAACGTCAAACCGCCTTAGGGACTCCGGCTCCGGATTTTCTGTCGGGGTTTATTCCCTTAGCCTTTCCCCTGAAGAGGTGTGCCGCAAGGCAGCGGAGGTTTTTTGAAGTCAGAATTTTCCTTCTCTGATGTGCCCTGACTGATTTTAAAAGTATGTGTCCTAATAATCACATACAGTAACTTAGGATGATAAAGAAATCTACTGAAACAATAACTAAAGTAACATTTTCTGAAAAAGTACTTATGGCCTTATATGCTAAACAAATTGGAACAACTCTAATACTGCCTACTTTGACATGCCTCAATTTGTACATTAATTCAGATTTTCTACTAAACTGTATGTTCACTACAGTGACCTCTGTGCTGCTTTTATCAAAGAAACATATATCAATAAACTCTTCGGTAATATTAGTGCTATCAAATAGTAGAAAGTCTGGTATTTGGCTTCACCCCAGAGCATACAACATGAATGCTTTCTTACTATAATGTTTTGAAGATCTAAATTATAAACTATATCAAGATCAAAGAATTTGATACTTCC
Source organism: Furipterus horrens (assembly GCF_987537825.1). Lineage (NCBI taxonomy): Eukaryota > Metazoa > Chordata > Mammalia > Chiroptera > Furipteridae > Furipterus > Furipterus horrens. The sequence continues at coordinate 147,207,559 of NW_028327176.1, read as the reverse complement.
AATAATAAAAATCCCTTAAATGGAATCCCAAGGTGACGTCATTTCAATGAAAGCATAATAAACTGGGACATATAATTAACTGATTATTTTCCACCTTTTTTCTTTAAAAAAAAAAAAAAAAAAGGTTTATGACTAGAAAACAAGCTACTTTCATTGACCACTGCTTTTAGTATCCTTACTTGGATCCTCATCTTCTTTCTTTAAAAGGTGGAGTGACCTAGGGCTCAACTGCAGTATCTAATGCTTCAATTTAAATAATTATTTAAATGCTAACACTCCCTATTTTAGATCTCCAGCCAGGAACACGCCCCTGAACACCAGAGTTCAATACCCAGCTCCCTACTTGACAACTTTATTTGGACATTTTATGGACATGTTCATGTTAATAATCCAAAATAGAAGTAATCTTCTCCCCAAATTGCTCTTTTCCCTGTATTAATGTTTCCTTTACTCATTAAGATCAAACATAGGAATCATCAATCATTCATGATTCCTCATTTCTCTCTATCCCCTTTCTCCCACATTTAGTCCATCAGTAAGTCTTACTGGTTCTACCTCCTGAATATGTCCCATACCCTCCAACCATATTTCTCCTTCTCTACCAGGACTACCTTAGCCCAAGACACTATCATCTCTTACCTGGACTGTTGAAAGACTCTACTAGCTGGTCCTCTTCCCATCTTGTGCTCTACTATCTATTCTTTACCTAACATTCAGAAATCCTGTTAAAGCATAAATCAGATCATGTCATTTCAATGATAAAACATGCCAAGGACTTTCCATGATTCTAAGAATGAAATTAAATGACTTATTTACCATGGCATACAAGACCTTCCACTTCTATCTCTTGAATCTCATCTCTACACTGTACCACTGGTTTTCTAGGTTCCAGCCACACTGATCCATTTTTTACTCTTTAACAAACAAGATCATTCTCCCCTTTGAATCTGTACTATTCTCCCACCAGACCTTACATGGATCCCTCATTTCATTATAGTCTAAACTCAAATGCTTTCTCCTCAGAGAGATCTTTCTTGTCTACCTTTATTTAAAATTGTACCCTTTCTTTTCATTCTCTATGCCCTTACCTTGTTTTAATTTTACTAGCACGATAACTATCTCTCAAAAATTATATTAATTAGTTTGGTTATTGATTTATCTGTTTCTCACACTAGAATGTAATTCCCATTGAGGTGACAAAATGTCTTGGTTTTATTTTATTTTATTTTATTTTATTTTATTTTATTTTACCACAATGCCCTTAGCATTTAGAACAATGATTGGTACCTACATTGTGGTGGTAGTCAAGGAATATCTGTTGGATGAGAAAATTATTGAATGAATGGATGGAAAACTTGAATGCTCCAAGTTTAAATTTAGTTCATTGAGTTATTGAGCACAGTTATGTCTTGAACTGGAACACTGCCATTACGAAGATGGAGTTAGAAAGAGGTGTTAGTACTTGTGTGAGAATGCTAAGGTAGAAGCAAACGGAAGTCAAAGCAGATATTCTGAGGCTGTAACAAGCAGTATCTGAGAGCTGAAAAGAACTTTTGTCAAATATTGTGCAGGGTGGTATGTAATGTAAGAAGGGGCCAAAAAGGAAAAAGTCACAAAGCATTTCAAGAATATAAATTTATATAACCAAGAGGTGCCCCTTTCCCAAATGAGAAAGTTAGTAGGAACTGGCATGGGGCAAATGAGAAAGGCTATAATTGATTTGATTTGCATTGTGTTATACCTACTTCTAATAGCAATAGTTGACTATGAATTTCAGAATATACCTTGCCTTATTTTCTGACTTACCTATAATTGTATATTTAAAAAGAAAATGAATTATTTAAGGTTTAAGGCACATAAAATAAAATAGGTAGAGGAATGAAAACTGAGCTTTATATAGAGCAAGAACCAAGGACCAAATCATTATTACATCTAGTATCATTTTTTAAAAAAAGATTAATGGTTCTGGTAGGGATCCTGTCACTCCAAGTGATTTTATATGGCTCTTTAATATGCTTTCCTTGGAAACACAGTGAATTTGGCATAGATGTACATAAAGTTGACTTATTGAAAAGAAAAATCAGTAATGTGCAATAAATCAGTAAATTAGCCTACAAATTCAAGAGAATACACACACACATATTCCTATCAACTTATACATTGTGATAAAAAAGTAAGAACCACTTCCTCCTCTCAAGGTCTACAAGAAAAAGCTGCATTTATGTGAATATATTTGCAGGTGTATGAAATAAAAAGTTTCTTTCACCTTCCTGTACAAATACAACATTAACAAGAGTGCTTGAACATGCTTTTCTCTAAAGCACTCATAAAAATTCTTGAGGTTCTTAACCTTACTGGAAAAGAAAACCTCAGATGACTATAAAGTAAGTACACAGCATATTCTCAATATCATGCCCATCTTCAAGCAATTTCTCACACTTATAATGCATTCATTTTTATACAAAGCAGATGCATGTCTTTGGGGCAAACCATGCCTTTTTTCTTATGTTGTGAAAGTCCCTTCTAATTAAAACAGGAAGTACAAATTTCCCTGTCTAGTTCTAAGGATAAATCCTACTTAGCACAAGCAGCTGTCTGCAATTTCTGATAAACCCTTTCTGGCTATTCTAAACATGCACTGCGCTGCTGAATTCATATTTTGTGATTCACTTTTGAAGTCTCCATTTCGAAAACAAAAGGCACACCCAGTGTCCCTGCATTCTCACCAACCAGGGCCTTGCATACTTTGGGCACCTTTACAAGCTAAATAACAAACAAGCACTGTTGCAACTTCAAACACTTAGGACTGAGAAGGCTGAATGACTATGGTCCTGGAGGACGGGTTAAGTATATAATGAGAATTGTACAATGAGAAGTCATTCAAAGAAAATAAGGGATTGAATGAAGGAGAGGATGTAAACGAATTTTTAAAAATCATTCTTCTTTAAATGCTTTACTTTATAGCTCAAATTGCAATTAAAATGACTCTGGTCCCACCCTTCTAATTAAAAAGCACAAATAGTTTCCTTTACTGACCACAACAAAGGGCAAATAGACTCAAACCCACTTCCTTTGCAGGAGCTTCACTTGCTGCTTCTGAGTGGTTGGTTCGTGTGTGCCTTATGGGACTGAAGGGTTAAAGCCCATGTGAGTAGATTAGACATGGTATCTCAAGAGTGAGACCGGTTTTCCACTCTTGTCAAACTTAGATTAATATTTCTACTAATTGCATTTTAAAAATGGCCAATTAGTTTAAGTCAAATCACCTGCACAGGAGAGGTGTCAGGAAGGTAGAGACCACTTAGCGGTCTGTGGGTCCCAGTCCCAACTCCCTGTGCTTCCTCCCCATCAGCAGTGAGGGCTCACTTACCCTGGCCATCAGAATAGGACAGCCAGTGCCCTAAATCCTGCTAGACTGCAGGAACAAGGAGTTGGTGATGGAAGTTTGTGCTTAACTAATGAAATAACACTGCTTTGTAGCTTCACCTGTTAAGAATTATAATATGGAAATTTTTAACTTGAAAGTCTTTTCTTTTAATCTTAAATACCTCAATTTCTACCTTTATATCAGAAACAGTGTGTTTTTCTCCTTGAGTAAGAAATCTGATGCTTGTTGTTAAGAATGAAAATCATTTTAATCCTCTTCCCATATATACAGCTTTAATTTTATTTGGCCTCTATGTCAAAGAGTCTTTTTCTTAACTCCAATCTGCACATTTAGCAAAACAATGGTTGTGTTTTGAAATAAAAACAGGCACGTTGGCATCTATAGTGTCAGTAATGACTAGGGAGCCTTTGAACATCTAGTCATGGACCAGGAGTTGTACCCATGATTCTCCAGAAACATGGCAGCAAAGTTAGTTAATGAACACCAACTAACTTTTTTCAACTGCAGCAATAAATTGTTCAATTGGTGAAGTGTTCACAAGTTCTGCTCAAAACACCTTGTGAATTGTTTAATTAGCAAACTCTTGCAACACTTAACAAATAGATATAGGCAATTTAGGGAGACACAAGGTCCCTGGAGTTTTAACTGTGCTGATAACCTAATCCACAGGATTTTCAAAGGGATGCATATTCCATTCTTTCTTTTGAAAAAGAATTCAGACAAATGTTGAACATTTTCCATTTAAAATGTTCTAAGAGTAATTAAAACTTAAGAGATGTTTAAACAACTAGTTGTAATAGTGAACCAGGTTGCTAATCACGCCCTAGGCCCCAACCACATTAATAACATGTCTCATGTATGTAATAATGCAGGACAAGTATGTGTCCTCCTGATGTAATGACACCATATTGTCCACACAAATATAACAAAATCAAAGTAAAAAATAGTTCTCTAAAACTTGTTTTCTTTTTGCTTCACCAAACGGCAAAGTAATATCAGATACATATTTAAGGCCCCTGCCACGCCTCCTACCAGAGCACTAGGGAAGTGCTATTGGCAGTGATTTTTAACTGTTAAACATGGAGTTTTGACCCAAGAAGCATCAAGTGGGAAGGGTCATCCTTTGCAACAACTCCTTCTGAAAGATCCCAACATGCAGGGGAGGGTAAATAGCTTGGGTGTGGTGAACTGAGTCCTAACTCATTAATTACTGGGAAACTCGAGCTGGAGCCATGCTTAGTGTAAATGGTTTACCTCCTTGGCTCTGATAATCCCGGACAGACCACAGTGAGAAGTGCTAGTTAGTTGATGAAACCCTAGCCACAAATCCTATAGCAGTATAGATCATTGCCATTTACTTTGTTCAAGGATATAGACCAAGTGTCAGTATTCATGGTAGTGATGTCTTGCATAAAGTGTTGTGCATGGAAATGTCAAAACCCTATCCTCACTATATGTCCCTCTGTCAAAAGAATAGTAAGTAGGAAGTATGTTCTTGCTTCTAAAGGAACACATATACACTAGTTTCATAAAGATAAAAGAAATGTATACCTTTTATTGGCACAGGAAAGTTTGAAAAGCATTTAAGTAAGCTCCTCTACCCTTTTTCCTTAGAAAATGCAGCTATGATTCATTATAATCACCATAAAATAATTAAATTGCACATAGCTATTCTTAGTTCTACTTGTAGAAGTTAAAATGCACATGGTTCTTATCTTCTTAAAGTTTACATATTAATCTGACACTGATTTTCTTAGGCTGAAATGTCCAAGTCTTTCATATATTAGTTTTAAAGCAAAAAATAAAACATGTAGAATTTATTATTCCATTTGAGCTATGCATGCTTATTAGTCATCAAATGATCTTTTAAGTACCTGACATACTCTTGAAAAAAAAGCTTGAAAGAAATCTCAGTACCAAAGACACTTACCTCCCCCTCCAAGACACACACACACACACACACACACAATTCAGAATTAGTTTTAAGTGAGAGACAGATAGATGGGAACAAGTAGCAATCTGATTGTAAATATATAACCAGGCACACACACAAAAGATTTCAAGAATACTTTTAAGAAGAATAAGAGGCAAATCATTTACTTGAAGTCCAAAAAGCATTTAAAAACCTTTCTGTAAAATATGTGAATTGGTATCTTCCTTCAGGTTTCTTTATACATAAATGTTTGTGTAAAATCTTTGAGACAATCTTGTTCTCTATTTGTCTGCAACAATCAAAGAATAACAGCTACCTCAAGACACCATCAGTCTTGGGTCAGCCACTTGCCAGACTGATGCTGCAAGCAGATGACCTATGATCCAAGAATTTAGTCTCCATGAAAAAAAGGAGACCAACCCAAAGATCATGCTCTGCAGTGAAACCCCAGAGGGGCTTTTATTCTGGAAGTTGTAACAAGTAGTTCATAACCTTTGTACTCTAGACACTCATTCAGACTACCTCACCACTCTGTAAACCAGGGACTAAGGATGCTCGAAGGCATGAACTTTCTACCCAAACACAGTATTGTAAACATTTGGGGGAGGCACAGTGCTACTGCTAAAATAAACCATAAAAAGGACATTAGCCAAGACACTTTTATTCAGGGAGCCTCTCTCAGTTCAGGGAACCCAATTTTGACTTCAACCCTTTTACTCAAGAGCTATGTCCCAATGAGAACAAGCAAGCCTCTTTAGAGTACTGGCATTTAAAAGTTTGTCAGCATCCTCGGTTGCTAATAAAAAGTATAGATTTTTAAAAGAGTTAAAAGAATCAGGATATAATAAGAGTAGTATATTTATATATTTATAGTCTGGGTCTCGAAGGTGTTTTCTCTTTTTTTAAATTGTAAATCAAAAAAACAAAATAATATATAAATGGTAGGGTGCTACTCGAAAGTGGTTACTTACTAGCTTTTCTGCTTCATTCTAATTTGGTTGTGTTAATTTTTTATTTAGTTTTAGTTTTCATTAAAAGAGTCTGTCAGGTTCAAAGATGTCTTGACTATAAATTCAAATTAAATTATTTGAGCTAAGACTGCAAAATGTCTTTTCTCCTTTGGAGAGGGAGGAAGAGTAGAGGAGAAGATTGCCATGGTGAAGCTCACCGACTGTGCTCCTAAAACTGCTGTAAATAAAATCATCAGGGAAAGCAGGAGGAGAAATTGGGTCCTGTTTGCCTAAACTGAGTCAGATAAAAGAACGAATTTATTCTAAACTCAAATTTAATTAAATATAATTAAAATCTAAAATTAAATTAAGGGGTAAAATTATAGAAAACAATAATATAATTTTTAAGTTTTAATAATCTCTGGATAATGACCATGGATTTTAAAAATTATATGATTTAAACATGCCCACCATCTCACCGAATGCTTCATCAACTGCTAGCAACCAGGGGACAATTTGTCTTTCAACTAAGAATCCAAGATAATTGTTGAATTTAATATGCTGGTTATTTTATTATGCCAGTCTGATGAGGTAAAATATATATTATTAACATCAAGTTGATAATTATTTTTAGAATTATTAGCTAAGTGTAATTACATAAAGCATAAAAGATTAAAAGAGGCATCTGTTAACTAGAAATTCAAGACCATCCCTTTAATACACAAGATTGGGAAAATATTCCATACAATAGAAAATACTGTCATAATGCTCAGTTCACTTTAAAACAATAACAAATTGCTATCTTTTGATCAATATAACCTCCAAGTCACTGGACCAAAACTTCACAGGTTTCCTTCAGTAGTTCTTATAACAGAGATGTCTGTAAACAATATTTATAATAGCTGATTTTTTTAAATGTGACAAAATACACATAACACAAAAATTACCATTTTAAGCATATAGTTCAGTGGTATTAAGCATATTCACACTGTTGTATGACCATCATCTGGTCTCCCTCCAGAACTTTTTCATCATCCCCAAACAGATTAAACACCCCACCATTTCTTCCTACTCCCCATTCTTGGTAACCTTTAGTCTTTTGGACTATTCCAGAAACCTCAGATTAAATCATACAATATTTGTCCTTTTGTGTCTGCCCATTTCACTTAGCATAATGTTAATTTTTTAAGAAATGTGAATCTTAATTATTCAATTTAAATATAGACAAAGAAAGAAAACAAACTTGTTACCCAGAAACTATAAAGGCAACACCATTCCCAATATACAGTGTAACCACCATAGGCTCACTCACCTTTCCAAAAAAATCTAATTTTGGCCTTCTATAAGGAAAAACCAGGTTTCAGCATCACTTCCCCCTCCGAGGGCTCAGACTGCAGAACCTTCCTGGACAAGTGTGTTGTGGTCTCCTTCCTGCCCGGAGAAGAAAGCTATGCCAGCTATCCTCAGCAGTCCTTTGCTGCACCACACACCTGTTCAGAAAACGGGACAGTTAGACAAGCAAAATAACAGCTGAAAAAGCCAGGTCAGCTACCCTATGATCTCAAAGACATTTACAGAACCAGTCCCCCTTCTCTGCCTTCTTTATGTGAAAATAGCAGTTGAAGTAACATGATTCCTTCCCTTCCTGTTTGAAGAGACAGTGAAAGCCCTCCTGCTGCGAGTCCACTCTCTAAGTCTGGGGAAGAGCTGCCTCAATCCTGCAGCTTAGTCCATAAGCCTGGGTCCACAGGGGAAAGAAGACCTGTCCCACTATGGTTATGTTTGTTTAAGGAGCCAGGTCCGACTCAAGGAGTTAACAATTAACAAGGGCCATATTACATGACACATTTTCTTGTTACCATGCTTTTTACTCCTAGGTGTAATGAAGAAACTTTTTTTTTTTTTTTTTCACTTTCTGATTTTTCCTAAGCTTCTCTTCAGTGGGGCCAAAAGGCTCTGGATGCAAAAAACAAAAACAAAAATCCCATGAACTGAACGGACAACACTGTGGACTTATGACAGGTAAAATCTGACTTTTCTAGAAAGATTTTAAAAAAACTGATACAGCATTACAGGTATAGGAGCAAAATCTGTCAATCAGGTGTAAAGATTTTGAGTGTACCTTTTCCAAATATGTTTTTATAAATTGTTTTCCAAGTACAAAACGTATCACTAGATTATAAATATAAGAAGTATACAATTCTTTAAGGTTATAACTTTAAAAATATTTTCTCTTTTACTTGTAACTTCTGAATATTGTTTCTCTCAATATCTTAGGTGTGGATATACTAGTTTGCTTTATTTTTATCTCAAGGAAGAAAAGAGAAAACATGAGTGGCCAAAATCCAACAAAGTACTGATGTTTAGAAAATATGTTTTGAAGGGGTAACTCTGTAAGACAAGTAGCATGCAAAACCATCAAGTCCATACACAGCCTTTTCTAGAGAGGGATGTTTTGTCTTGACAAGTGAAATGGTTGAAGGGAGAGAATCTAGCATGTCCCAAAAAGCTGACAGCTCTACAGTATACATTATTTTCAAATAATCTCATCTGTCTTTGCAAAAGAATAATCATAAAAAACATAAAAAAGAAGCATAACACTTTATCCTAAAGTACCATAAATAACTCTGGTTTTAAAAAATCCTATGTGTAGTATTTCTTTTTTAGGCTTTCATTCTAATTTGAGTAAAGCTTTTCTCATTCTCTTTTACAATCACACAATTCTAGAATTCTGTAAGGAAACTTAGACGTGATGTAGTATAGTATAACAGTATCGAAACTTTTTTTTGGGTAATGGAGCCACCATTGATTACCCCCCCCCCCAATTAAACCTACTGAAACCTTACAGTATTGCAAACAAATGGAATAGGTAAAGGTAGAAATCTGGTTGGGGAGGCAACCAGAGGATCCAAGGTCCATGTTTGAGAACCACTGCCTGTCAGTCCAATCCTCTCATTTATAGAAGTGGAAACAGAAGCCTGTTAAGGTTCGGTGACTTCTCTCAATTCCCGTCACACTAGCATCAGAGTGGAGACTCCGATGCAAGCTCCTTACTCAGTGCCATCTCCTGTGTTACCCTCCACCAACTCTTAATCATTTGGAATTTCAAATAATTTGTTTTATACTTGTAGGAGAACCAAAGAAGTGGCACAGATATCAATGTGGGCGGTAAAGTGTATGTTTGAAATTCCTGGTCACTTACATTTGGGTTATCAAAGCCAAAAATAAAAGGCAACAAAGAAAAACATAGATTCAGGAAAAGGAGGCACCAAATTGGATGGAAGGGTAAAGGCAATCATTCATCATTCTTTCCCATATTTGCTCGCTCAGTGGGCAGTTATTATACACATGGCACCAGGTACTGAGAAAGATACCAAGATAAATCATGACTTTGTTTCTGGGCGCAAGTTTCCAATTTGGCATAGTACTGAGCATAAGCTTGCAGGCCTATGCAGGATGTGATAAGATGCCACAAAAGTGGCAAAGGAGAGGCAGAGGGGAGGCGAGGCAAGAACGATTTGGGCAGGGGACGGAGAAGGTGTCATGTGAGTTGAGTCTCAAAGAGTATGGTGGGGGGTGATGGCATCCAGGGTGAGCCTCAGCAGCCGCTGGAGAACAAGTGAAGATGGACAGGAAGAAGAGGGCGCACGCAGGCCTTTCTCGCATCCGCACCGGCTCAAATGAAAGACCCTTAAAGGATTGTGAGAAGTATGCCTGGGAAAGTTACTTTGGTCTGAACTCTGAACTAACCCCTTCTACGATGTGGTGAAAATAAAGGGTTAGGCGTAAGGCGAAGAGAGATAGCCAGGAGACAAAGTGAAGATCAAGGCTTTGCATTGGGGAGTGACAGCAAGTGTTCCATCACTAACGGGCTGCATGGAAAACACATCCCACATCCCTAAAGAAGTAACATGTATAAAATTAGGTCAGCCCCCTCGCGGTTGTTGGTAAAAGCAAGTTCTAAATTTTAACACCTGTTGCCAAGCTCCTTTCTTATAGGAACAGTAGAGGTAGCATAATCAGCTTCGGGGGCTGCAGCTAGTTTTCTTTCTACAATCAGTGTCTTTACAGCTCAACCCGCACCACTCACCCCAGATTCTGCTGCCTCCGAAGGTGCTGTCATAAAGTTGGAAAGCATTTCCCGCACAGGCAGAGAAAAGAGCTCCAAAATACTAAGGAATGGAAAAGGTTAAGTCACACATAACACCAAGGAAAGAGAAAAGCCTTCCCCTACTTTTCTGGCCTTCAGTATTCCATAAAACACATTTCTTTCCTGATAAGACCCTGTGCTGACCAGGCAACCACACTTTACTGCAGGTTCACTAACTGAACTAAGCTGTCCTTTTCAAGGATATCAATCCAACCTGAAGAGCCATAAAATTGTGAAACAGCAAAAAAAAAAAATGGTGGGGGGGCGGTTAAGTCAAACATAGGCTTGGTGTAGCCTGATGTGTACAGGTGTGGACAGAGCTGAGCTGCTGGCAGGACAATAGGGCAGTGCGGTCAGCTCTGAGGGCCCCGGTCCTGCCCATCCCCAGTCACGCGGTACTTCTTTAAGAGTTTTAAGAAATGCAGAGCCCATGCCATCATGAGACTGGAAAAGGGAGAAGAATTTTTCCAAATTCTAGTCACTCATACCAAATAAAATATAAAAGGCATAATGCTCACTTACTATTTGCCACTACACTTTAGCACTTCTGGCTTAAGTTGTTGAAGTGCCAAATCTGAAGTTTTATAGTTGAAAACAAAAAGACTACCTCTACTTTGAACCTGTTTATTAAAATACGGCAGATTTTAGAACTGTGCTGTTCTTACAGTCAGCCCCTACGTGGTAGCTCTGAAAAAATCCAGGATCAGAGAGCTGTGGGATTTGCTCTCACTTGGCTAATTGAACAGCAAAAACTGACAACGATCCAGGGTTCTCAAGTCCTTGCTCTTACGCTCTGTTACCATAAATAATTTTCCTATTAGTCTTACAATTTTAGTGAAAGTCCATGCAATTCTTATTCATTTGGTGCAACCATTATGAGAGACTGTAGCAAAATGTAACTCTGAAGATGAGGGTGTCAGGAGAAGGCATGTCAGTGGTGATTCTAACACACATTTTGTCTTGGCGAGTCCTAATTAACATTCTATAACAAAGATTTGCCCTTTTATATCTGCTTTTATGTGATCAGCTAAGCCACACACAATGAAAAGAAGATGTGCAATTCTCAATGTATCTTTTGACCAACTGTCCATGTGTCTTCTGTCTCTCTGCAGTCAAGTCCACCAAAGATGTATTTCATGCTAAAGACTATTTTTAAAAGCACCACGCCAATAAAACCCAATTTAACTACTTCTCTCACTGTCCTCAAAACAAAAGAAATACATGAACTGGGATTGCTAAGCTATGACTGAAAATGAAAGTATACTTCGTGCAGCACTTATGATTAAAGGAATAATTAAGATTCCAGATTCTTCCCTCACCTCCATCATTATTCTTTTTTCCTTTCCTAGTATTTCTGATACAGGTGTTAGCAGATAAATCAAAATAGATACAATGTACCTAAATAATTATGAAGATCCAGGATACTTAATCATTAAAGAAGTAAAAAATATCTGTGATGAACTTACTTGAAACTTCAAAGGAACTATTATTAGGGGAAATGCCATTTTCCTCATATTTCCTAAAAAGGGTCATTAGGAAAGAATACATTCTCAGGGCACAATTAGAAGCTCGGAAAATTTCTTAACCCTGAATTTCCTTGTCCTTCATTCTTCTTTAATTTGGCTAGAATAAGACTCTCTCCCACGGTTGATGACTTACTCACTTTTCCACTGAAGCGGCCTGGGATTCTCCTCCGGACCTCTGAAAGAACTGCCCCGCGCAGAGCCCTTGCTCTCCCCACTGCAGAACCACGGCCTGGGCAGAGGCCCCAGAGGCCCCAGAGGCCACACTGCTCGCCTACCCTAGAATGTGGATCCAAAGAAGAAGCCTCTGTCAACAGCACTATCTTGATCACATGCCATGGCCTTTGTCTCCTTCCTGCCCCTGTGTCAGTAGTCATGGCCAAAGACTGCGACAGGGGATTGCCAGGGGAGGAAAAACGCTGCATCTCTATTCTAGCTGTCAAAGAGGGGAGACAAGCAACTTCTTCCACTGCCTTCCATCATAGCCCAGAAAGGACCTGCTTCTCCCACCTGAATGGTTCAGTATGTGCCAGGAACTAGAGACGCAGGAAACCAGATCTGCAGCCAGGAACCCACTGTCCTTATTCCATGGAAATGAAAGACAAGTTGCTTTGATCACCTTGGAGACCAACCACCTCCATCTGAAAGCTAACCCCACCTTGGCGGTGACTGCCTCCCCTCCCCCCAGAGCCCCACTCCCTCTGCTCTGGCTTGAGTATCAAGCTAATCAGTTTGATCTGACAGATTTTAATTACATTAATTAGGGCTTTTCAGAACAGGCCTGATTAGCATCCTACCAGGGTTTTGTGTGTGTGTTTTTTTCTTCTCTAAAGCAGCTCTGCTAGAATCATGACTAATACTTTTCTTTCCTCTAATAATGAGATATATACATATATATTTTTTGTCTTGCTCAAGGTAAAACAAACAAACAAATAGATATTTGGTGTCACTCGGAACGAGAGTGTATGTTATAACAAAATCACCCATGGGGACCTAGAATAGGCTCCACATCTATCTAGTGAGCCTTCATGGGGAAGAAGAGGTTGTTACTTAGAACATGTGTCTAGAACACAAACATTGGTTTGGTTTAGGCTTTGCCTGGTAAACTCCATACTTAGATTGAGTTTTAAAACTCCAAGTTCTTCCATTCAGTGAGTTGTCTTTTCATTTTGTTGATGGTTTCCTTTGCTGTGCAAAAACTTTTTAGTTTGATTTAGTCCAATTTGTTTATTTTTTCTTTTGTTTCCCTTGCCCATGGCAATATATCAGAAAAAATACTGCTCTGAGCCATGTCTGAGGTTTTACTGCCTATGTTTGCAAGCTAACGTTTAAGTCTTTAATCCATTTCCATTTTAAATATATATAGGGGGGATAAATAGTAATGAAAAACATACAATAAAAGAACAAAAATAAATAAAGAGAATGATTTGAACTAGAAAACAAATTTCAAGTTTTTTAAAATCTCTCCCCACACCTTCATCAGACTGGAGCACAAAGATATAGGTTCTTACCTCTATGTATTATTTTATCCATCGCATTTCAGAGAGAAGCAGTGACAGCCACACACACACACACAAAGCTCACAAAGAGAGATTTAGCCATTGTCTCTTCATTGTTTCTTGGGATAAAAGTACCTTGAATGTCAACAAGAATTTTACTGAAAATATTCCTTAACTACTTGTAGCCACAAATAAAAGAGAACATCGATTTTTCAGAACACTGTACAAAGATTAGCATGGCACATATACTTAGACTTTTTGATCTGATCATCTACACTATAATTATTGCTTTAAAATATGCTGTTTTGGATAAGCCACAATAAATGAGGGCATAGTTCAGACACCAGGAAGAAAATCTACCAAACTAAATAAAGTTTGTTTGCTTTTTAAAACAGCCTAATATGAAACTAATTTTTTTTAACCACATATCTTAAGGGAAGCAGTAAAAGCATGGACTTACGACCCTTAATCCAAGTTTTGAATCCTACTAACACCCCTCTCTCTCTGCTGCAATTTGTGCAACAGCCACTCATCTGGGAGTTAACGCTGTCGTTCTCACTCACCTGAGCAATGTCGCAATTAGATGGTGTTTTGTCGGGATAGTTCCTGCCCAGGGGGAAACCTTGGTAAGACACATTCCCTTGCTACAGTGACTTGACAAAAAGATAAAAGTAAATTTTTTAAAATTACTTAAAAAATATTTTAGTGCCATATTTTCCATTTACAATGTATACAATTATCTCATCTTCAAGGGTTAACTTGGATTTAACATTTCTAAACATTTCATTTTCCAGTCACTTTGAAGTGAAAATGAAGTTTCTGAAAGTGTCTAATGTGTTCACCTTTTTCTTCCATTTTGAAGGGGGGGAAAAAACGTCAGTAAAAATGTTGTTGTTGACTGCCTTTTTTGTTATCAGCTGATTCTCACTGGAAGTCAGAGTGATCTTTCCTCCTTTCCTTGGTCTTATCTAGATGGATAGGATGTCCTTCAAGAAGGAACCTGATTTAACTTTGTCTTTGATGACTATCAAGCTTATACCTGGCCTTAATAGACACAAGAATGGTAATGATTCCTTCACCTTCATGGGAAGTAGCGGGAATCCCAACTTTTTAGCTCGAGGTCTTTGATCTATTTTGGGTCAAAGAATTAAGACTTTCTAGGAAGCATTAGCAAAAAGTTAAAGGAATTGAAAGATAGAAACAATTTATATGATTTGATATCAGATACTGAACAGCTCACCCATGCCCAGATTTTGGCCCTGAATGGAACTATTTTAGGCATTGAAGTGACAGTTCACTTTTGTCTTCCCTTGGCAAAAATTACTAAGGGACTTACTTAACACGCACACAGCAACAAAAACCTACAAAATGAAAAAACCCATACAAAAACTTTTGTGTCAGATTTTACCTAGTATTAATTTAATTACTTAATTACAACTTCAAAATCTCCTAAACGGTTCAGAGGAAAAGAAATGGAGTTAGAGGCTTGAGAGCCAAGCTTACAGTGTTAGCAACAGAATTTGGTGGGGAACAGTAGGTAACAACAAAAAAGGAAAGAACAGATGGGGAAAGTTGGTGAGAAAAACAAAAAGTGAAGCTTTTGTTTTCCAAGAATTTGAGGACTGTAAAACCAGTAGTAATTTAGAAAATATAGATAAAGATATACATAAGCAAACCAACCTGTATGCACAGGGGTGGGGGAGGAGGAGGGCACAAAACCAACACAGAAAAGAACTGAAAGTGAGAAAAAGCCTTCCCTTAGACTTTAAGATACTCACACCAGTGTAGAATAAGATGATCTCAACCCATCTTCTCATATTTAGATGGTCACTAGCCAATTTCAATGTCATTTACAATGTATTTGATTAAAATATTTTTATAATCATCAGGTCTATGTTCTACTGGAGCATGATAGCTCTTATTCATTCAGTTAGTCAATCAGTCAATGATAATTTATCAAGTAGTACCACAGGTACTAGGCACTGTGCTAAGCAGTGGGTATACAGTATTCAGCAAAACTGACATGATCCTTATTTTCAATAGAGCTTATCATTAAGTGGGAGAGACTGATTAAACAAACAGTTTAAAAATACAATGGCCAACTATGAGCAGAAAAATAAACGAATAAAAGAAAAAGAGCTCATGGCCACAGTGTGGTGATTGCAGTGGAGGGACTGGGTGGAGATGGAAATGGGTATAAGGGGGATAAATGGTAATGGGAAAAAATACAATAAAAATAAACTATTTTTAGAAAGGAGAAGGTGCTGTGGAAAAGAAAGAAGAATGGAAGGAGGTCTAGGAGGTAACTTTTAAGCTGAAGCTTAAAGGAGTCAGCCCTGTGGAACGGGGAAGGAAGGAAAGCACAGGGGTGGATGGGAAGAAGAGAAGCACTCCAGCACTCTAAAATCAGGAAGCACTTAGTGATGCTGGAACTGAAGGGCTACAGTTATGGCTGGGTGAGGTTGTATCCTGACCTCTTCTTCCAACAAGAGCTGAACAAGTGAACTGAATTATTTTTGCCCTAAGGTGAGGCAAGTGTTCCAGTTTGCTGGAAAAGTTGGTAATTGGTATTACAGGATTTTAATTCAAGCAGTTCAACTTCAGAATCCATGTTACTATTACCTTTCCTAGAATGTTGTGTTGTTTATAGTGGGGGAAAAATTGGGAAACTAAATGTTCATAATGGGGAATGGTTGAATACACTGTAGTACAGCCAAACCAATGAATGCCGGATACAAATTAAATAGTTAAATAGAAGCTGAATCTGTAATAGTGGTGTTAGAAGAGTTTCTGTCATCTACTTATACAACATAGCCCTGTCTGCTGTGGCTCAGTTGATTGAATCCCAGCCTGTGAACCAAAGGGTCACTGGTTCAATTCCCAGGCAGGGCACAGGCTTGGGTTGCAGGCCAGGTTCCCGGTTGGGGGCATGTGAGAGGCAACCAATCAATGTATCTCTTGAACATTGATATTTCTCTCCCTCTCCTTCTCCCTTCCTTATCTTCTCTCTAAAATAAATAAATATTTAAAAAATAAAATTAAAATAAAAAAAAAGAAAAGCAAGCTATACAATATGACCCAATTTTTCAAAAGCAGTGACAGAAATGCTATATTTTTATGTTCCTCTACAATTATATCATCATGGAAGGGGTTGATTAAGGATATATATATATACCATGTTAACACTGAAAATGAATTTTTATTTTGAATTCATAAAAACACAAGTTAATAATTCTTCCATTAAAAAAATAAGAAGTAGACAGCCTTCTGGTCTACCACAATCAGGTATGTTTTCAGACAACACCTAAGCCCCAAGGATACAGGTTTGAACTGGAAAGTCTGTTTACCCAGAGAAGCTACAGGCTGCTGCTGAAAGGATTCTCAATCATTGAGAAAGTAGAATAGAAACTAAGAGTATATCTCTTAAACAGACTACATGTGAGCTCCATTCTTTTATTAGACTTAATACACCCTGGTTTTAATGCAGAAGGAGGTGATGTGCTTGTATTTGTTTGGGCAGGCAGGTGTTCACATGTGTATTTATTCTAACTATACCATGCTCTTCATTGCTTTAGTATATTTTAGAATGATCCTGGAAAGAAGGGGACAAATAAATGAATTCAGTAGGTTACTCTTAGTGGGATGCTCTTATTTCTTCATTACTGTCAAGAAAAGAACAATAGGTCCTAGCCATTAAGGCCATCTTGGTTCAAGATAAGGAGTTAAATAGATGATAATCCCTGCATTTAGCTGGGTTTCAAACACTTGGCTTCTTAATCATTTCTTCCTCACTGTGCACTGTCCAAACAGATGGGGAATGTTTGGAAAGCCTTTGTCTTAGGGGTAGGGAAAAGAGAAGGGTTTTCAGAGAGGTGTGGGGAGGGTAGGTAGGGTAAAAGATGAAGACAGAGAATTCACAGGGGTAGACAAGCCAGACAGATTTCACAGGGAAACCTCTACAAGGAAATGAAATCATTTTTTAATTGCCATTTGGAAAATAGGCTAAACACAATCTCACTAAGCCGCTAAGGACTAGCTAACTGATTAAGTCAGGGATGTCAGTAAGAAATACTTATTTCTAATATTATTTGACATTAGATTTGTGACTAACCCATTTAGTACTATTGTTTTTATAAATGAGCTTATTTTAACTAACATTTTTATCATGTTTCACTGAACACACATTAGGAGTAAAATTATACACTTGAATTTAATGATAAGAAGAGATAGATGGCCTATATTTTAATCCTTACAAACTAAAAACAATAAATAAAAAGAAAAAAAAAAAAGCTGTGGTTATTCCCTGAAATGAGTAGGTTTAGAAATATAAGCTTGTTTGATAAGTTGGCATGATGTTTCAGAAACATGTATGAGTAACTGAAATAGTAACTATACAGGATAACTCATTTTCCTTTAATTCAAATGCTGGGTAATTTAGAAATTCATGAAACTAATGAGGATTAGGTTACTTCTCTCTTAAGTGAAAGAAAAACTTAAGATCAACTTCTATGAATACGCAGACCAAATACAATTTTATATTCTTGGCATAAAATCTATATCCACAACAGCACTCCTACCAGTCACTTTTCTTAAAAAATATCCTTATCCTTTGAGCAAACCTCTTGGTCTCTCCCCACACCTCCAATACACACACTGAAAAGGTAGAGATGACCCCAAGAAATCAAAAGGAAGGCTTAACTCTATATGCTTTTGCACTTTCTAAGTTTATGGTCTACTTATAACGAGTGTGAACAAGAAAGATGATAACTTGGTTATTTTCTGAATGTAATGAAAACATATTTGTACATTATCTCATTTGATCTTCTCTAGCAATGGGTCATTAGAATTGACAAGTTCTATGCAAATCTAAATAAGATTTCTGAAAATACATGTAGAAAGATAAAATATATGTGCTGAAAATGGCAATTAGGAGAGAAAATTCTGAAAGGATGGTAGAGTAGGAAGCAACAGGAATCTGTCTCTCTACCCAGACAACAACCCCACTTAAAAAAAATAATCTGTTTAAAGTAATTATTTTGGAACTCAAAAGACCAATTTGCATCATGGAAGTCTTAGAATGAGAAGGAGAGAAAGAGGAACAGACAATATTTAAAGAAATAATGACTGAAAAATTACCAAATTTGACAAAAGATATGAATATAAGTAACTGAGCTCAGTGAACTCTAAGATGAGCTCTAGGAGAGTCATATTGAGACACATTGTTACCAAACAAAGTAGACAACTGAGACTTTATAAAAATTAAAAACTATGTATCAAAAGATACGATCAGCAGAGTGAAGAGACAACATATGGAATGGGAGAAAATATTTACAAATTACATGCCTGGTAAGAGATTAATATCCAAAATATATGTAAAGAACTCCTGAAACTCAACAACCTAAAACCTAAACTTGATTCCAAAATTGGTACAAGATTTAAATAGACATTTCTCCAAAGACACATGAATGGCCAATAAGCACAAGAAAAGATGTTCAACACTAATCATTAGGGAAACACAAATAAAAATTGGGATCAGATACCTCAAAACCATTAGGATAGATACTATAAAAAAAATAACAAGTGTTGGAACACTTATGAGTAAACTGGAATCCTTGTGCACTGTTGATGGGGACTGTAAAATAGGACAGCTACTGTGAAAATAGAATGGTGATGCCTTTAAAAAAAATTAAAAACAAGCCCTGGCTGGTGTGGCTCAGTTGGTTGGAACATTGTGCTGTACACTGAAAGGCTGCAGGCTTGATTCCCAGTCAGGGCACATACCTAAGTTTTGAGTTTGAGTCCCAGTCGCGTAGCCTATGGGCCTATGGAAGGCAACCAATTGATGTTTCTCACACTGATGTTTCTTCCTCTCTCTCTCTCTCCCCCCTCCCTCCTTCTCTCTCATGCTGTCTCTCTCTCTCTCTCTCTCACTTTCCTCTCTTTCTAAAAGCAGTGAAAAAATGTCTTTGGGTGAGGTCTTAAAAAAATCAAAAATAAGATTACCAAAAAATCCAGAAATTTCACTTCTGGGTATACATCTAAAAGAATTGAAAGTGAAGATCAAAAATCTATTTGTATACCCATAGCAGCATTATTCACAAATAGCTAAAATTTGGCTACAGCTCAAGTGTACCTTGACAAATGAGTGGTTAAGCAAAATGTAGTTTATAAAATGGAATATTATAAAGCCTTAAAAAGGAAAAAAAACTCTAATATGGATAAACTTTGAGGATACAATGTAAGAGTTTCAGTTTTATAAGATGAAAAGAGTTCTGGGGATGAATCATAATGATAGCTATAATATAACAAGGTGAATGTGCTTAATATAACTTAACTATACACTAAAAATCAGGATGGTAAATTTTATATTATGCATATTTTACCATAACAGAAAAGTAGTAGCAAAGTAAATTTAAAGTAAAAAAAAAAAAAAAAAAATAACCTCTGGGAATTGTTCTAGCCAACTAATTGTTAAGGCTGGGCTAAGACTTAAATAAATTCTCTAGAACTTTCCAGTTGAAAACCAAGCCTCGTCCACCACTGGTAGAAAATCAAGCTGGGTACACTATTGGTAGATTCCCAAAGTATGGATGGAAAAAGGTGCAAAGTCTTTATTAGCTGTATGCCTATTTTCTAAGTCATATTTGTATTTTCCTTTTTGTGACCTTTAGCTAGACCTTTGGAGGATGATAAACTACGTTTCTCCCTGATTCTGAAGTAGATTGTTTTTAATCCATAAAATCTGTCTGAGGTTACTGAGGAATGTGGGGGGGGGGGGGGAGGCAGAAAGCCCTAGGCTAGACTCTTTCAACTTATTTAGCAGATAGTATACACATCCTAAACCAAGAGTCCCATGCCTATGTAGGAAGCATGGGGCTCATCTTGTAAACTGGTATTTGAAAATATTTTAATTGTTTGATAATAAGTTTGGTTTGCTCTAACCAATGAAAAAGCTCCTAAAGAAAAATGAAAAGTGATTTCAAAGAAATATGAAATAGGCTACTAATGGCTGCCTCGTTTTACACACCAACTGAATATTGTTAAAGTGATATACTTGTTCTGAGAAATAAGAAGATAATACCTGCTAAGAATGACCTTCCTTCCTTCTTTTGAAAATGATTATAAGAGTTTTAAAAATAAATCTCACTAAATATTAGATATCACTATCAACAAATTAGTACACATGGATGCCTTACATTTCCAGTTGTGACTGAGTAATTGGTACTGAACCAATTCTCCAAATATATAGTCACCCAGAACACTGGACAAATATATGACACAAATGTTTTAAGATATATTATAGAATAGACAATATCTGGATTGTGGTGTTGATTGCATAGGCATCTGCAGATGTCAAAACTTATCAAATTACACACTGTAAATACATGTAGTTTGGTTTACTTCAGTTATACCTCAATATAGTGAAAAAACAAAATCAAACATAGGATAATACATAACTATTATTTTTAACTTAATATGGTGTGAACACATTTCTATACTAATGTCTGTATTTCTATTGTGTTTTAGTATTCAATTACATGAGCATACTCTGATTTACTTAACCAAAGTTTTGTTATTGGATATCCAAGCTGCTTTCAACTGTTCTCTATTACAACTCAAAAACAGGAGTATTTTCAATGAGAGGACATGTATAATTCTCAGTTGTATTACCTTAGTTAGAATATTACACTCATGACAGGAAGTCCAACATTACAATTCTGTTCCAGAGCCATGCACTTGGACTTAACCTTAGTCTTGGACTCCTGTGCTAAAAATATTCATGATTGGATCAATAGGCACTGGACTAGCTCAATGTGAGAAAATACCAACAGAAAACCAGCCCCACCATGAGAGAAATAAGTACATGCAAAAATGGAGGATCAGCCATATTATCTCTGAATGCAAAGAATATGTTTAATCAGCCTTAAAAGGACAAAAGAAAAATATTTATTGCATGCATTCAAGATATATTTTGAGGCAGAAGAGGAATGCAGAAGAGCTCTTCATTAAAGGTCCTGAAAGCTGATCTTGAACTGAGGAAAGTGAATTAATTCACTATTTGCAAACCTACTCCAAGGGATCATGTGTAATGAGCGAACTACCACTTGTCAGAATGGCCTGAAATCCAGCAGTAAGAGGTGGTAAATGGTCAACAAAACAGCCAAAGATAGATATTTCACATGGGTTAAAAAATTTTTTAAAAATATATATATATGCAATAGTTTCCTCTCCCCCAAAATAGAGGTAATTTTTCATCTGGAAGATATTCATTTCTCAATGATGAAATCAAAACCACTGTTTTAGGACAGAATAATAATACACTATTTAATACTTACCTGATACTCCTAAGAAAAAAAACAATAAACTGCTCCACTCTCGATCCTCTCTTCGCCTGCCTCCTGGTCCCCCACCGCCTACTTTCCATGCAGCCTGTATTTTGCAACGCTCCCTCCCTGCCTCGCTGGAGCAGACCTCTCCTTCATGCCAAAACTGCCCTTTGAAGTCTGCCCTCCCATTAGGGCTTTGGTGTAGGTATTCAGAGTGATCACACAAGCCCAGCAGAATCCTGGGACCATCCACGTTCTGTCGTATACAGTTGTTTCATGTGGCCTGTGATTTACAGTCTTAATTAATGCTCAAAAGAAGAAGAGCACATCTTTGGTGGAGTTTTTCCCCCCTTCTTTCTACAAAACAGGACTCTTGGGGTTTCTGTGGACATTGTGCAGGATGGTTTTGCCAAATGGAATGAAGCACACTTAATACTTTTCCTTTATAACCTTTGCCATAAATCAGCTGGCACTCCGTTTGCACAAGTGCAGCGATTAATGTCCTGCCCCTCCCCCAGCACTTCCCGAATTTTAAACAAAGTAGGAATAAACTGAGGGTGAGCAGAGCCAGCGGGGCCAGTAAATCAGTTTAATGAGATCTGAATAGATCACATAGGACATATTGTGGAAAAATAAGGTGGGTGGTGGGGATCTGAATTTCAACAGTATGGGCGTAGCGAAGGCCAAGGGAGAGAAGACATGGAAGTTACGGTAGGCGATGCTCGAACTCTGACACATGTCTCTGGTAAAAACAGCACGTCTTACATTCTCTTTCCCATTTGCTGAAACGTACTGCTGTGACTCGTTTAGATTTAGCACTGTTTCCTGTCTGTGGTTTTGCTGTTCCATGTTTTCCCACAGATGGGTGTTTTCTGTTTGCTTCTCATCCATAACTGTACTGATCTGCTTTCATTCTTAGTCTATGGTTTCCCTTCCACAAATATTCATCTTTGTATGCACGCATGCCTCTTTATATACGATAGGGAAAATAAAGACCTCACATCTAAGGGCTGAACTAAGTAGGAAGTAAGAAAGTCATCATTAGGTTGTACCCATCTGGTGCTGAACAGCCAGATGCTGCTCAGTACCCCTTCACTTACTGTCACTAAGAAGCAGGAAATTTACGCTCCTCCCTCCTCTCCACGGCATCAGAGAAAAACATATTGTTCGGTTTTCTGCTCTTTAAATCAAATACACAAACAGGATTCCTCCTGTATTGAAAACTATATTACAATAAAGAAGAAAACAAGTTGTCTGCTTACGTACTTCCTTAATGTTGCTTACAAGGAAAGATGATACCACCATAGGTGCCTGTTAGTAGAGCTCTCATGAGTTATAGAATTTTTGAGAAGATTGTTAAAGGAAATAAAGAAAAAGGAATGATAGAAAATAAAAAAATGCTTTCATAATGCTTTACTTACTTTACTAAAAGCACAAGGTATATTTCAAAACTTCCGAGTCCCTGGTATGTAAGATTAGCAACTTTTAGTCATGTTTATTTGTTCTTATTACACACCATGACTAAACACCGGAAGGACATTCATTCAGCATGTTATAGGCCAACTGACTTTGCGAGAAAACTGTACAAGCAACTTAACTCCCAAAAGAGTACCCATTTGATAGTGAGAAGATGCATAAATAATGCCATGTTATTACACCTTTAAGACTTTAGTTATGGAAGGATAGAAATCATTATTTTTTCTTAGGAGAGAAATGAAAATTATTCTTAACATCTCTCCTCTCAATGAAGCCTCACCATGCTAAGCAGACTCAGTCTCATATTAAAATGTTTCTTTTAGGAAGCAGATTCAAAACTTGGATATTACAAATCTGCATTTTAACTGGAAAACAATTCAAAAAGGAAGTGCAGCCTTTAACTTGCTCACTATGGGTAATAAGCACTAATTAAATGTATTGAAGCTTAAAATATTGCCAGCATAATAAGCCTGAGGAATGTCAGGGAGCATAAAGTTATGCATTGTCTATGGCAGATTCAGTCCTCTCCTGCTTCTGGATTATTTTGTGCTATGCATTATGTCAAGCATATGGCATAAAAATTAATGGATTC
Organism: Furipterus horrens; assembly: GCF_987537825.1. Classification (NCBI taxonomy): domain Eukaryota; kingdom Metazoa; phylum Chordata; class Mammalia; order Chiroptera; family Furipteridae; genus Furipterus; species Furipterus horrens. Next base: position 147,183,721 of record NW_028327176.1, on the reverse strand, counting down.
AACAACACAAAGGAATACAGCTGTGGAAGGGCCTCAATTACCCAATAACAATTTTGCATTTTAACATTTAAGCCTTTAGTGCTTTTTAAACTTAACATAAGGTCTCCATCTCCACTGCTCCTCCCCTTCTTTTCTCCTCTTAAATGTGAAAGAAGTTGATTGATAACATATTTCAGCTTTACCAGATAGCTCAGACATAGTATGCTTGTTCTAAAAAAGAGATCTCAACTACATGCAGCATGACTTAGTTTTAAATCATCACTTTTACATTTTCTTTTCTTTTCTGGCAGAGGTCAAAGAAGCTCTACCTTGCAGAGTTGTAAGAAATAGAATATGTGACAGACTATGGGATTCACTCCCAAGTGCTAGGTCTTAATCACCTTCCTCTGCACAGAACCATTTCCATTTCCTTTTATTTTACTTTTTTACAAGCATGGATATATTACTTTATTACTTAACACATACTCTAACTGCAAAGCTGATGGCTAAGGAAGAATAGCAAGTTCACTACCTAGAGCATGACAACCTGCTGGAAAGACGAGTTAAACACAGTGTCTGGTCTTCGTAGTTGTGATAAAAATCAATGTTAATTCCCTTCCTTCCCCTATGGAAAAAGCAGTGCCTTCATTTGTACCGTACTGGATAGAAAATGATAGATTCAGATTCAGTGAAATGTAAAAAGCTCCACACCTTCTTGTGTGACTTTTGCTGGATGGATGATTAACAATGCAGAACATAATAGTTTAAATTTATAGTATAATGACATTTTCAAATGTCACACGTCTGTCTCATAAGAAAACTCATTTCCTTTCATAGAGTGGTCCACAACAATTTTAAAATTTCAATTTAAATCTGTCATTATTATCATACCATGTGAATAAAATGAGGTATATGTCCTCTGAATAGGACATAGTACTAATCAGGTGGGGGTAAATGTTATCTTCATTGTAAAAACAATAATAGATTAGGGTGTAACAACTTTTCAAAGGCCAAAGATCCTTGAAACTTTGAAGAAAGCTATAAGCATAGCCATAGACACACAAACTCTTGCATTTAATTTTGGGGGTTTGTGGCCATCCTGAGACAGCCACAAAGACTGGCTCCACAGGGAGAGGTGGACTTCAGGAATATGTCTGTTTAAGAAAAGACATGTAGGCACTTGCCTTGATTTTCCTGGATCTGTTATCAGGAAAAGTAAGGATTCACGTCACAGTTGAGATGTGGTAGAAAGACAACAGGAGTCAGGTACCAGCAGATTGCATAAACAGCCGTCCTGGCCGGCCCCAAGCCATGTGGCCTGTGTCACTTTAACCAGTCCCAGTTTCCTTGTTTGTAAAATGCAGACAGAAGTATGCAAAGGGTGACCAAAGAACAGGCTTTTTCAGGCAGGAGGTATGGTTTCCACCCGAAGGAAAAGCTAAGAATCCAACTTGCTTGACAGAGATGATAAGACAAGGAATTAAGCCAAGTTCTAGCAAGTGAAGAAAAATGACCTTCCTTAGAGGAGCTGAAGGCTGATCAGAACTTACTTTAAATCACTAAAATCTAAACCACTATTAAATATTAAGGTAGTCTTAGTAAAGTCACAGAATCATATAAACACCATAGAAAAAACATCATAGTAGAGGAAAAGAAAGAAAATAAGAATAATGTCCATGGTATATAACAGACACAATAACCAATAGAGAGGCAACAAAGGTGGTGTTCACAAATGCTGGCAATTCCCCACTGATAGTCATTTACTTTTATATCAAAGACAGTGTTAAAAAATTAACAATATTTCTAAGAGGCAAAGCAGAAATTCAGCCCACGCAATCAGAAAGAATTAATAACACAAGAGGGGCAGCTAACAGTCTTTCAGTGAGAAAGAAATGGAAAAGTAGAACACATGGTTAAGAAGTTAGAATGGAGGACAAACCTTGAGCAATTTCTTTTTCTTTCTTTCTTTCTTTCTTTCTTTCTTTCTTTCTTTCTTTCTTTCTTTCTTTCTTTCTTTCTTTCTTTGTGGTAGTGGTAGGGAACTGAATATCTGCTTTTATTAGGTTAATATTTCTTGTACCTAAGTAAACATTCCTCTTTGTTCTCACAAGTAATAAATAGGTAGATAGATATTCCCCTAACAAAATTCAGTATCTCTTTCCTGGTTCAGATAACCAATGAGTAGGCTACAGAACAATGTCCCCCTTCTAAATTTTACACCAGAGACCTTGAAGAATTCTATAACCAATTTTCATGATGATAATCTTGACTTTTTAAGGAAAAGTAAATGATATTCAATATTCTATTTAGTGCTTAAGGTTATTTCCCTAAAATCTAGAAGATTTACATGGAATTTCATATTTTCAATTATGCCAGGATAGCTTTCTCTTTCAACAAAAATATTATGCTATTCAGCATCTTACGTTCTTAACTGCTCTTTCTCATCCTATTTTAGCTTTACACCAGTCTTTTGGGTGGGAAGGCAGATACTAGAACTCTCATTTTAGATATGAGGGAACTGAAACATCAGGCATAAAATGAGCATGTTTCTTTTGTTTCTTAATTAATGGCCTGACCACCATTACCTTTTCCTATGACACCTCCCAAGAAGGCTTCTTTTTGCCCCCAAGTAAAGGAGCAAGAGCCTCTTCGGTAAACTCAGAGAAAAACCAAACTTGTTCAGCTTACTCTGCTCAAGGGGGCAAACTTCAATCAAAAGAAGACTTGCATAAGTCCTGCATGGCCACCTACCCACCACACACACAGTCACTCCTGGCTTTTCGTCCACTCTCAGCATCTTTTGTTGAAATTGGAATGGGAGTAGGGGAGGTCAAAAAGGGAAACCACCCAAACATAGGAAACTGGAAGTACTTTAAAAAAGGAAAAAAAATAACAAACCAAAGAATCTGATGTCAGTAAGCATGAAGTCTGTTCAGTTTACACTTGGCATCAGATTACACACTCTTGCCAACTTGATTTAGTGTGCACACTTGTTTTTCTTTGATTATCAAAACCCAAATAAAACTATCTTTAATAAGTTATTGTTATGAATGGCCTACATCTTTGCTCTACTTATTAATGCTAGCTAGTCTTTTGTAAGAGCCTAAAGCCACACCAACTGAATCAAGGTCCTCAGAGGACGTGAAGCCAGAAGAGAATGAGCAAGGGCTGGCCCAAGAGAGAATGCAGGAGAGGCTGCTGGGAAGGCACCGCAGGGTGAGCTACTCACAGTTCTCTTTTGCCATTTGGAAACAGATTTGGATGTGAAAGGTTATGCCCAAATAACTAATAGCCAACAATTTATGAATTTTACAAGTCGTAGAAGAGTGGTCATGTGTGGAATGCCAAAAACATTGCTTTAGAATTTTCTCTGAATCAGGTTAAACCCTCTTTTCACCTCTATCAAATTCACCATTAAGGATAAGAATAAGAAATTGGGGATAGGGATGCACAGTAGAGTACTAAGAGCACTCAGGCGCTTTGTAAACATGGGCTGAATCCAGATTAGTCAGTATATACTTTGGACAAAATGGTTACTCTCTCTAAGTCTCAGCTTCCTCAACTGGAAAAGGGGGAAAATACACTCTACCCCAATACTGCCTGCCACCAAATGCCACCACCACCACATATACACATACATTCCTCCAAGTCATATCTCCAAGTCTCTAGTCTGATAATATACATGTAAACTGCCTGGTATATAAGGAGCACAAGTAAATGTTGGTTCTCTCTTCCCGCATCTTTAATTAAGTAAAATTTGAAAAAGAAAAAAAGGGAATCAAGCCAATATGAACATAATGCATCATTTATTACTTAGCGGCTGAATCACCATTATGTAGAACATTCACATCTATTCCTCTATCTATTCCATTTTTAGCTGGCTTACTCCTGCTACAAGCCCTGGCTGGTTTAGCTCAGTGGATTGAGCGTCGGCCTGCGAGCTAAGTGTTGCTGGTTCGATCTTCCAGTCAGGGTACATCAGAGAAGGAAAACTCTGACTCCAAAAAACCTCCGCTGCCTTGCGGCATACCTCCTCAGGGGAAAGGCTAAGGGAGTAAACCCCGACAGAAAATCCGGAGCCGGAGTCCCTAAGGCGGTTTGACGTTGTAGTCAACACCGGCAACTCCTGCGGCGCACCTGAACCCAAGCTGTATCGACTCCGTCTTTCCCTTGGACCCTTCAGCTGCGAAGAGAGGGGGGGTCTGCTGCATGGGCAACAGCAGACCCTCCATATTACCCTGCCCAGGCTCTGTAGCTTCAGCGTCATCGCAAGATGTCGATTCAACACGGGAGGAGACAGATACCATGTCACTCCCCAGTCGGACTGCACAGCCATTCTCGGCGGTGCAGATAGACTCTGAAGAAGCTACACCATCGTCTCTTGAGACGGACGGCTGCCGACGACGACTCCTGCTACAGATAAATGACAATGGAAGTTAATCAAATTTTCTGTTCTAATAAAAAAAAATTGTAGGGGGAAGAAATAATCAAAAGTTATAGACTTACTCAATATTTGTGATTTTCCTGTATTACAATTATTCATGTCATTTTGAGATGCCACCTGACTGAATTTATGTGAGTAAAGGACATATAAACGGTTATGTTTTTCTTAGAATATTGAACCCTCTACACAAAATAATTTATGTGGATGCTCTGCTCCATAGGCAATGGAATATAACTCTCAACTCCTTCAGTACTGGCTGTGCATAATAACTTCCTTTCAAAGAGGACAGCACAGGCGGGGGGAGGAGAAGACTGTGGAGGAATCTGACAGACATTACCTCAGCTGGGTGATTAAGGTTAACATCAACAATGACAAGTCAGGTTGGTTACATGTACCTCTGATATGATGTGATGAAATGGCACAGTGGTCTTCCTCCCCAAAACCCATAGCTCCAGTCTAACCATGAAAAGCAAATTTTAGGCAAATCCAGTTAAGGAACATTGTACAAAATATCTGACCAAGAACTTCTTAAAACTGTCAAAGTCATGAAAAACAAGGAAAGTTCAAGAAACTATCACAGGCCAGAGGAGCCTAAGGAGACATGACTATTAATATAATGTAGAATCCTTAATGGAATCTTGGAATTGAAAAAGGACATTTATTTAGTAAAAACTAAGGAAATCTGAAAAAAGTATGGAATTTAGTTAATAGAAGATATCAGTATTGGTTCATCAATTGTAACAGATGAACCTTACTAATCTATGATGTTAATAACAGAAGAATCTCCCTGTACTATCTTCTTAATTTTTCTGTAAATCTAATTCTGTTCTTAAAAAACCACTGTAAATTATTACACTATCAAAACTATTTTTAATAACTGTGCATTCTATCACTAACAAACTTGTTTGTCTAGAGTCAAATGTTTGTTCATTACAGCTTTGTCAAAAAAAAAACAAATGGTGTTCTGTTGAACAAATAGCCCTCACTAGAAAATCAAGTTGTTTCATAAAGGCTGAGAGGTTCAAATGAAAATGTCTTGGTATCTGCCCAACTTGGCCTCAGAGTAATATGGTCACATACAAGATCTCCTTAGCAACCTCGTCTGTTAATTTCCTCATTAATAAATCCAAGAATCTGGACTAGATTATCAGTACAGTTCTTTTCAGCTCCACAGTTCCACCATATTCATGACAATTTCTCCACATTCAAAACAACAAGAGAACTTTCCCACCCCTACTGCACACCCCTTTCTCAGCCCACCACAGGCTTTATTTCTCATTCCAAAAGTGGGCCCGGTCTTTCCTCTGCCCCTGTTTCCATAGCATCACCATAAGTGACAAGAGTCAACCATGAGGTGCTGCCCCTAACTTAGCATCTCTTCAGGGTCCCTTTGCAAGAAGAAAAAAATACTCTGGCAGCTGGCCTTGGAAACAGGATTATTCAACTTGGTCAAAGCTGCTGCACCATCCATCATTGAGAGATGAGGGGACATCTGCCTAGGGTCAGACTGGCCAAGCAACTGCATGAACTCACCACAAACCCCACCCTGCTTCCCTTTGCCTGTTTCTAAACTTAGTCGCTTTATTCTTAACATGGTGCCCTCCGGCAGGGGTAGGGTGGAGGTACACAGGTCAGACTCTATGGCCAGTTCACAGTGGAGTCACATACCCATGCTCAGACACACAGAGCAGGAGTGTTTTCTATTAGCCTGTGTTCATTAATATTACCTTCTGGCTGCGATGTTGTGTTTGGAAAATGGCTACATTTCTGCAGCTACTTCCTATCATCTAAATGTGCTTTAACTTAAAACTAATCCAAATAAACAAGATCATCACTTCAAAGTTGACAGAGCTAAACAAACATCTTTGAATTCTCTTTTGTCTTTTATGAAGTAAACTTAAAACTCATTTTCAATTGTTTTGTCACTTGACGATATATATTAAGTGCCCATTAAATACCTGCCGGGCATAGAGGGATAATAAGACACGAAAGACTTGACCTTTACCCTCAGAGTGCCCAGTCTAAAAGGGGAAAAAGATACAATTCAAATTATTACACACCATAAGTATATAATGGTATTAATAAAGCAGTGTTAGTTACAATAGTCAAAAAGTAGAAACCACCCAAATATTCATCAATAGATAAATGGATACACAAGACGTGATATATATATATATATATATATATATATATATACAGTGGAATATTATTCAGCCATAAAAAGGAATGGAATTCTATATGTGGTATGCTACAGCATTCATGGACCTTGAAGATATTATACTAAGTGGAAGAATCCAGACAAAAATCAACAAATATTGTATGATTCCACTTGTATGAAGTACCTCAAATAACCAAGTTCATGAAGACAGAAAGCTGAACAGAGGTTACAGCAGTTGTGAGGGGAGTTAATGTTTAATGCATATAGAGCTTCTGATTGAGATAATATAAAAGTTATGGAAATGGATATTGGTGGTGGTTGGACAGCATTATGAACATAATCAATGCCACTGAATTGTACTCTTACAAAATGTTTAAAATGATCAATTTTGTTATGTATATTTTACCACAATTTTTTAACCTCCCTCAAAAAAAAAAAAAAAAAAAAAAAAAAAAGAAAAAAAAGAAGAAGGAAAAAAAAAAAGAAAAGAAGAAGACAACACTAGAAGAGTAAATGTCAAAATCAAAATAAGAGTTAGGAACTTAGAAAATATTTATTTTTATTTTATACTTCTGGATAGAAAAACAATGTGTGATTCAAAAATCAGAAAAACATAAAAAGATATACAAGTCGGAGTCTCACCCTTGATCCTGTCTCCAACCTGAACCTTCCCACCAGCCCCTCACATTCCCACCTGTCCATCAGAAACCATGGTTACTGCTCTCTTCTATACACTTCTGGTGCTCCTTCAGCAAACAGAAACAAACACAAATAGACAGTCTCTTTATTCCCTCTTTCTTACAGGAAAGGTGACATAATAGATTTGTTCTTTAGCAGCTTGCTTTTTACTTAAATCTTGAGTATGAAATATTTTAATGCAAACTCCAAACTGATGATTTTACACATTTGTAGGTGAAAAGAACACAGACATGTTTCTCTACCAAACAAAGTAGCACTTTTTAATAAGTTCACTTTCTACTTTGTTAACAAAAGTTTAAAAAAATAGAAAGGAAAGAAATTTTAACTTCAAGAAGCATTAAGGATGGCTGACTTGCCCTGGGGGAAAAGTTTACAATGTGTAAAGCTCCTCTTTCAAAGCAGCCTTATTTCCATAGGCAGCTAAGAGATTACCACCTTGTAAAAGAAAGGAAGAAATGAAATCTCCCCACCTTGGAGTTATCCGTCCCAGAAAAGGGACCATTTGGGGTGGGGGTTGGGAGGGGGCAGCCTCTAGATGACCACTACTCACTCACTCCACGGACCAGGCTCTGTTTTTTTAAATTTAAGGAAATTCTCTGGGCATCCCTGGGGGCTGTGTCTTGAACTCTATGAACCTATTATGTCCCTGGACCTCCTTCTCTTCCCCCAAGTGAATCTCACAATGACAGACAAAACAAGCAAAACCTAGCCCATCATCTTCCCAAATTATTTGGTCACAACAACTTTGGCTAGAGAGAGACACAGACAGACAGAGAGACAGAGAGAGACCTGTCCCCAGAAAACCAACTGTTGCCTTTTAAGGTTCTATTTAAAAACAACAGCAACACTTTCTATCTTAAGGTAAATCCAAAATTGAAATGTGACAATGGTAAGGATTACATACTGAAGGTAGGTAACATATATTAAAATAACCTGGTTTCAAACTTTTAAAAAATCTTAAAAACTTCAGCATTTGCATTTATTCAAGTAATTTACTTATTCAATATTTTTTATTCAACTATTTCTAGAGCACCTTTTATATGTTAGAGTTTTAGACACTGGGGATACAACAGTGAGCAAGTCAGCAAATAAATTCCTCATTAAGTCAGCATTCTGGTTGACCAGACAGACAGCAAATAAGTAAACAAAGAGATATATACATTTAGACAGTGACAAGAGCTATGAAATGACAGACTAAAGCAGGGTAACAGGATGGGGAAAGAGGAGACTCTTAGATTTGAGCAGCTGGAAAGGCTCCTGTGACGAGGGGGTTAAACCCACAAAAGGGAGAGGGCCAGTCCTGGTGACATTGAAGGCAAGGGAAGTGAGCCTGGGAAGGAGTGGCAGACAACAGAAAGGCTGGATCAGGGGGAGGGGAGGCAAGGGGAGTGGTAGGAGAAGGTCAGAGAAGCAAGAAGGGACAAAGAAGCAAGAAGGCACAAGACAAGTCTGGCCTCATAGGTCAGGAATTGGCAAACTGTGGCCCAGAGGCCAAATCTGGTCTGCTGCTTGTTTTGTATGACCCGTGATCTGTGACTGAGTTTTACATTTTTAAATGGTTGAAAAAAAAAATCCAAAGAAGAATTTGTGACAAGTTTTCACATGAAAATTCATGACACTCAAATTTCAGCTTATTTACTGAAATCTTATTCTGTTGCTCTTGTGCAACATTGGCAGAGTTGAGTAGGCATGCTAGAGATAGCATGGCCCATGGCTATGGACTGAACTGTGTCCCCTTCAATTTCATATGTTGAAGCCCTAGCCCCCACCTGTCAATGTAATGGTATTTGGAGACAGAGCCTTTGGGAGATAATTAGGTTTCAATTAAGTCATGAGGGTGGGGTCTTTGTGAGGGGATTAGTGCCCTTAAAGGAGACACCAGAGAGCTTTTCTCCCACCTCCATTCCACTCCCACCCCATATGGATGGCTAAGCCAGAAAGAGGTCTCTCACCAGAAACCAACCATGCTGGAAACCCTGATCTAGAACTTTCCATTCTCCAGAACTGTGAGAAAACACATCTCTGCTGTTTAATCCACCCAATATACAGCATTTGGTGATGATGGCCTGAGCAGACTGAGACACTCAGAAAGCCAAATATTTACTATTTGGCCATTACAGGAAAAGTTTGCCAACCCCTGTTGCAGGCTACAGATGTTTGTCTTAAGAGTGGGAAATGAGTAGAGGGACAAATCATGCTAAATAAGCAGATCTAATATTCTCTGTTTGAACCATTCAGAGTCATTTTGACATTTTTGAGCAACCTGAAGGTCTCCAACAAGTTATTCTTCTGAGTTAGGACTCTGAGTCATTCATTTCAACAGATCTTTACCACCCACAAAGATTCAGGCAGGGGGTTTGTTCACCTGACGGAGGGCCTGGTTCCAAGCATCATGCAGTGGGCAAGCTTTGCAGCCACTTCAGCATCCATATCCCTACTGGTGCACGTAAGCTTCTCCCAAACTCCTGGCAGTACTAATAAAGATGATAAGTGTTGGTTCTTTATGAAAATGACTCCTGAACGGAAGATGGAACTTTAAGGAAAGGTCAAAAGGCAGTTGACGTACATGGTAAAAATAAGCTTAGTTAGGACAGGTGCCTCTAAAATTAATTGTTTCTGAAGGATTTGGAAGGATTATGGACATACACTTACAAATAGTAAGCATCTATTGTTCAAGGGTAAGTTCTAAAGGAAAAAAAATAAAAAGACATGGCAGTTCTTATCCATCTAACTGCACATTTGTTCAGCCAGTTAACAAGAAAAGCAGAAAACAAACTGCAAAACTTAAAAAAAAATCATTTTCAAATATACACAGGAAGAATCTCACTTGGGTTCAATATTTCCGAAGTTGCTCTTGGAAACCATTCCCACACCATTTTCATTTAAGTTGCATGTTTAGGTGAGCTTCAACCACTCTTTTTTTTTTTTTTTTTTAAAGATTTTATTTATTTATTTTTAGAGAGAGTCAAAGGGAGAGAGAAAGACAGGGAGAGAAACATTGATCGGTTGCCTCTCACACACCACCGACTGGGGACCTGGCCTGCAACCCAGGCATGTGCCCTGACCAGGAATCAAACCTCCAACCTTCTGGTTCACAGGCCAGCACTCCATCCACTGAGCCACTTCTAAGTCACGCTATTTGGTAACACCACTGTCAATGAATAGTAGAAATATCAATATGTGCAAGTAGCTCAATAAGGACTTCTGACTCCATTGTTTGCTCTCCCAGGAGTAAGGGTGAAGCACGGGAGACAGAGAAGGGGTCTGTGACTCGTGTCTGTGAGTACAGCTGCTCAGGGAGAAGGGCAGAGCACGCCCTGTTCTGCACATATACAAGGCCTCCTCCATGCACACCCCACCCTCCTCCTTCTATCTCAGGAAGGTAAGACCCAAACATTTCCTGTATACTGGTCTAGAGACTGACTGAAAATTTCAGGTATCATGAAAAAAGGGACGAAAGTGACTTTGTAGGTTTCTGGTAACTACGTCAATGTCAGGGCTTCCCAATGGAGCGTCCCCTTCCCTTCCCAGAGGCCTGGCCAAAATCAAGTTTCTCAGAGTGTTATCTCCGGGACTATTTATTATAAAAAGTGAGAAATGTCAGCCTTCTGTATATCTTGGGTAACATCTGTAACAATGCAGTTTAATCCCTTAAAGAAAATCTACACAAAGTAAACAAACAGAAGAGAAGTATTTCAAGACAAAAAGATAAAACATAAGAGCATAATAAAGATGAGATGTTATACAGGAATTAACAGTACCGCTGACGTGTATTACTGATTGGAAGGCCACTTGCTTTGCATGGGTCTTTGAAAAAATGTATCCTTGAGCGAGCCCATGCATGTAAAGCTATGTGAATGGACCTCCAGTTCCCACGGGTTGAGCTCCCTGAGATCCCAGAAAAGGCTCGGGGCATTGCCCCTTGCAGATTCTCTGCCAAAAGGAAGTTGTGCAATAACAAAGGACTCCTGACACAACAGGCATGTTGTGATACAGGTCGCAGTGGCATGCGGCAGATAGCACTGGCTTTAGCATTTACGTTTTATGTGTATTTTTGGCCTTAAAAGCAGAAATCAAAAAAAGGAAAAATTTAAAAAGAGAACTTGATGATAGATGTAACAAGATGAATGAGTCTTATGATAAGTTGAACTAAACTAGGCAATACTTTTCTGAAATGGATTGACTTGATCAAGCGAACACAAAACAACACGCAGGAATTACTTGGTGCCCAGGCTGATGTAAGACTGTAACTACCATCCATAACCAAAGATTTCATATTTGGGACTCAACAAGATTTGAACTGATTGATCTCATAATAAATAAATACATACATGTTTTAATTTTAAATATATAAAATAAAGTTGTATTATTTGCATATTATTTGTAATATGAAGCTAGCACTTACATATATTTTATTTATTGAGAGACTGAGTAAAGTCTTTGAAAAAGGAGTCCTCCTTCGGGAAAAAAATAAATAAAGGATTAAAAACGCCTGCTGGAGAGTGCCCTGCAGTTTCTTGTGTATCTCAAGCTGTGAGGCTTAATTATACAAGCTAAATTACCTTGCAGAGGGCCTAAACCAGACTCAGCATACTCCACCAAGAGAGGGATGGGGCACATTTCAGATCCCATAGCTGTTGGACTTCTGCGGACTCTGACCTGCCATGTTGGTGACTCAGATGTTCAGAAGGGAAAGAAAATCACATTTCCTCCTGACAGATGCTCAGGAACTTTCTCTGGCTCCCATCCCCTACTGTTAGCTTCTTTAATGTCAGTGCCTTCTTTCCGACATGTGCTCCTGATTCATTGATTCATTTTGTTCTCCACCTAAAGACAGTTTTATTCTTATCCCCATATGTACATATGTAGATATATTTCTGAAACCTCTCCTCTACTTCCTATAGTTTTGAATATGTAGGAAAAATAAAAAACATAACTCTGGGAGAATTATCTACCTAAAGGGTTGCAAATTATTCACCTAAGTAAATTTGTAGACTTCAAAAAAATTTTTTTTTCATCTTGGTGTGCTCCAGCTCTCTGGATCAGAAGGAAAAGAAAGTCATTCTAAAAACGCATGTTAATGTTTCCTATACTATAAATTAGAACTCAAATGAATCCACGTTGAAGCATACGACTAACTTTTAAAACCTGACTGTCGCATATATAACTTAAGTGGATTTCATTCATGTGGAATTTGCCCAGTACCCTTGCTTCACTTATCTTTTGTTGAAGTGAATCTATTGGATGCTGAGAAGCAAAAGCAGGTTGCATAACAGCCCCCATGGAAGTGTTCTGAGAGAGATGATCATAATTAAGATAGTGATTAGGACAGGAGAAGGTAGCATGACTGAGGGAAAGATACAATCACATGGCAGAATGCTCACGGAATTACGTTCAATCCCTGGGGTCTTCATGAGGGAAAGATGACTTTTGGCCATGAACCAGCTGTAGCTCTGTGAAGAAGGTGGTATTTAATCTGGACCTTGGTGAAGGGCAGAGTTGAAGGGGAGGAAATTCCAGGTGGGAGGAAGACAAGGCAAGCAAGAGCGGGGAGAGATTGCCAGTAAACACACATCTATTTTAAACAAAGCATCAGGCACAGCTCTGAAGAAACAGGGATCGATGCATGAAGAGGCAGCCTCCAAACCTTTGCTCTTACTTTAGGAACAGTGCATCACCAAACACTGGCACCCTCCCTCCTACAATCAGATCCTACCTGACGGGGCCCATCCCTGCCTCCTCACCTGCCTGCCATCGGGGGAGGGAGGAAAATCCTAGAAAGCAGGAACTGCTTCACTTACTGCTTTGTATCCTGTACCAGGCACATAGTAAATATTCAGTATGTGCTTGTGCATGTTGTAAAGAGGACACTAGGGGCAAAATAAAGAGCGATTTTGAAAGGGTGGGAATCTAGTGAAGCTACCAGGAAGGCTTAAGGAACTAGGTACCCAGCTCTGCATGGGGACAGGAAGGAAGGTAAGCCTGGGAAAGAATTTCCACCAGGTGAATTACGTGAGAACCATTGCAGCCATTTCCTAAAAGGCTTTGACAAGAATGCAGGATTAAGGTGCTTGAAGTTTAGTTTGTGTATAATGTAAAGTCATTAGAGGTTCTGAAGATAAAAAGAGAATTCGTCAAAATGGTACGCTTTTCACTGAACAAACATACCCAGTGAGTGACAGGGGGGCAGTGGGGCAGAAGGCCAGAGGACAGGCCGGGCCCCGCCCTCCTAGGATGTAGCATCTGGGGCATTAGGAAGCTTAGGCTGACTCTGCAGTGGAGAAAGAACTGGCCCTGGGAAAGCCTGGAACTGGAGAAAGTTTCAGTAAGTTGAGTTTAGGAAAATACAAAGAAGGCTGACCAGCATGAGTCGAAGGAATGGCGAGGCATGCCCTGATTTGCTAACTCTCAAGTGAGGAATGACAGTAGGAAAAGGTCTGAAGAAATAAAGAAGTAGGAAAAAGTTCAGATAATGTGGGAAATGTATATATTGTCCTCCTTTATTTGAAAGTCTTAAAAAATTAAGAATATACAAAGTATCAAGAAAATTAGTTTTGAATATAACTTTTTAATAGCCAACTCCCCGTTATCTTTCGTCAGATACAACTTGGAAGATGTAGTAGAGCTAATTTTACATGAAGAATTTGCTCAAATAGTATTGTAACAAAAATGATAGTTGCCTTGGTCTCAAATAACTTTCAGTTCATCAACTCCTAAGTAACACGTAAACTGGTAATGAAACAAACTAAGAATAAATGACAGTGCAATCACTCAGAAGGAAAATAGGTTAGATCTAATTGTGGCAAGGCCCTAGTGAAATACGTTGGGGAAACTGCAAATAATAACTAATTTGAATGAAGTCTGTTATCTGTTAGTACACCTTTCAAATTTTAGGAAAGTGGCACAAGTGATCACTGAATGCGGGAGTTAGAAGAAATCTTGGACACTTAAAACTTCCTATCTCACACCCTGGTGCAGGGAATGAGATGACTTTGCTTTGCTGTCCAAGGAGAGAAGGCACGGGAGGAGTCCTGCCTTCCAATTTAATATTCTTTTCTTCTAGAACACAGTGCCTCAGTAGGAGCAGATAGGCAGCTTCTGGTGGCGAACTGGGGGTGTCTGGGACCAGGACAAGTCTTCACCTCGAGGTGAAGAGAAGGAAGAGAGCAATTTCTCCATTTGTGTACCACCAGAACCCGAGGAGACTTTGGTGATATCTTATTTGCTCCCCTCTTTTTTTGGTGGGGGTATGGGGTGCAGATTAGTTGCAAGAGGATGGAAGAAAAGGGAAAGTGTCTTTTATGTACATAGAGATGATAAAATGATATCTGAGGTTAAATGACATTTTAAGAGAATCTCTAGCTTCAGTTTAATCAGGGTTTAGGGCCATTCCACATAGCAAATGTATGAAATGCTCAAATTGCAAGCCCAGTAGGCAGGGGTTCTTTGAGGAAGCAAAGCAGCTTTCTTTCCTTTGACATGTGTCCCCCGTCCTGCAAAAGTAAAGATAGTGCCAGGAGTCAGGAATCAATTACTCAATTGTTGTTTAGAGAAGTCATCCCTACCATCCATACAGGCAAGGAAAAGAAAACAAGAGGGGGCCAGGACACCATCAGTTTTGGCTGAGTCTGAACACACCCATAAGGAGAGAGGCCTAAGTGTTTACACACAGCATGTCTGCCTCAATCTAAACAAGAATCTGATCTCCCAGGAATATAGCACTTTCCATGCTCAGAGGAGTCAGACACCTTCATCAGAAAGGAGTGAAACCTGTGAGGAAGCAGTAAACAGTTTGGATGAGGACTGTTGTTGCTTCCAACTTAAGAGGCTACAAGTGGTTCATCTAGGGTCACAAAACCAGTTGGTGACTTACCTCAGGCCTCAGAAGTCTTCAGAAGCCAAAGACACAACATTTCTGGAATTCACAGAATTATAAACTCCAAGGGAATCTCAATCTTTAAGGATATCTAAAGCTAAACTTTGCTGGTTTCTAATGTTAAAATTGTACTGAAGATGATTATAAAAGACCATGTAGCATAATCATCAACATTTAAATCCACAAACAGCATATATTTTAGTGGGGAGAATCTTAGGGTATACTGCCATTTTTCAATGCCCCCTCAAAAAAGAGGGCAGGAAATCCTTACATTTTGTATTTCCAGTCAGGCTTGAACTAAATGTTTTAATAAAAAGCCTAGTGCATTTAAAAAGAAGAAGAAGAAGAAGAAGAAGAAGAAGAAGAAGAATCTAATGGTGAAGCTTCTAAATCCTAAATTTGGAATTAAAATTTGCTTTTTTTTTTTTTTTCCAATTTAAAACATTATTTTTCATATTGATTTTACTCAAAGCCTAATATCCAAGGAGTTCCTGTGAATAAATAGAAAATCGAAACCTCATTGATTTTGCAAGTTACTGGAAGATTTGTACAAAATAAGTTCTCTTGAAATTAAACACCTAGTTTGACAGCTTTACAAATTACAGTCTGCTCTTCAGAGGAAGGCCAAGTCCTGTGGCCAAGCGACAGATTAGCCAGTTACTCAATAAAACAACTATTTAGTAGAGACAAACCCGGGAGAGAAACCCAAGAAGTCCTGTGCATATCCAAACAGACTGCCCCAGTGTAAAGAAATCCCTTTAAGTCACTTTCGGCTTCATTAGCACATGAAAATGGGGTAATTGAACATTCTTTAGCTTTCCATCAAGTGCCAAAATCAATCATTCATGGAAATTAAGTTTTGATAAGAGGTGTTTAAACACTGTCAAAGACTTCTTGAATGTGTCATTCTTTCAGCCTGGAGAAGATTACAGCCAGCACTTAACTGTACAAAAGGACAGAAAATTAAAGGTATCAGTCCTGTTGTAAATTTATGACATTATTAGAAGAACCATAGACCAGAAGAGGAAATCTAGCAACAAGTGCATTGTTTCCACAAAGACTTATTTGGGGGAGATTGTTCTCTTTTTCATAAATATATCATTTCTAACAGTTGTTTTGATAACATCATAGGACACATTTTTAACTAAACATCTGTTCTAAGAAGAGGTAGTTTTATGCTGACCACATTATTTTTCATCGTAATGTCAAAATGTGTAAAAGACTTTAAAGTGCTTTAATATATTCATAACAGCATATGTGTCATGCTGTTACCACTATCAGCAGCATCCTCCCTCTCCTGAAAAATTTCATCCAAAACCTTAAAAACAACAAAGCAATAATACAAAAAAACTTAAGGAAAAGAATGAGGTTTAGAATAATTTATTATACCCTACAAACAAAGCCTACCCCTTTTCCCAGATTAGTTATCTTCTAAACTGTAGGAAAAGCAAAAAGTAAACCACTTCAAAATCACTTGGCTCTTTGGTCAAACTATACTCTTTCAACCCGTAAATATTTGCAAAGGGTCAAGAAGTTACTCAGGTTATGCTTACCTTTGGTGCCACAAATACCAGTCTTTTAGACAATATCGGTCAATAGTTACGTTCGTTATTACTGAACAAAAAGATTCTAAACGAAGTGTCTCTGATGAAAGATGAACAATATGTACTGTGTTTTTTCCACCTCCAATAGCTCAAATTTACCGTATCCATACACCGACACCCACATTCCATCTCAGAACACCCGTGAAAGTCATACCTAGTGGCTCTCTATCTGGTTGGTCACTTATCAGAAAACTTGGTTACAATGAGAGAGCGGAGAGGTCAGGTTGCAGAGAGATACTCCACCTCCTTTCCCTTTCCAGCTAGTTTAAGCCCCTGGGAACCTTTGATCTGACTACCAGCAAACACACACTCCCATATTTTGTACTCTCAGGTATAGATTTCAGAAAGGGGGGGACTATTCCCCACAAAACAAAATGACTCTTTCCAAAACAGTCCACACGGCCTACCATCCTGTCTGTTACACAAGGAAAGGGCATCGCCTTCCCCCACCTCTCACCCCTCCATTCACCACTCTCTCAGCCTTTGAAGAAGAGGCAAAGGCCAAAGCAGCAATGCTAGAATCCAGGCACACTGAGCTCTTCTGCCTTGAAAGTCGTGTTATACTCATCCCTGCCAAATTGGCAAGATCCAGATCTAAGGTGAAAATCTGTGTGCCTTTCAGATTCTTTGTATTCCAAGAAGAGCACCTACAAAACCTGTGACTTGCGCAATTGGACAGGAATGAAAAGCACATGCATTAACTACTATGAGACCTTCCTCTCAAGTGATCTAAAGAAATAACGAGCTGATTTTACCTAGAGAATGGCCTGGAAAGTGTCCTGGCTGGGTAGCTCAGTTAGTTAGAGCGTTATCTCGTACACCAAAAGGTTGTAGTTTTGATCACTGGCCAGGGCACATACCTAGGTTGTGGGTTCCATCCCCAGCTGGGGCACAGACAGGAGGTGCTAATTGATGTTTCTCATTGATATTTCTCTCTCACATCAATGTCTGTTTGTCTGTCTTTCCATCTACCTCTTCCTTTCTCTCTAAAATCAATAAACATATCCTCGGGTCAAAATAAAATAAAGGAAAAATAGTAACAAAGACAAAAGCCAGAAGTGTGTTATTGGTCCAAAATAAAAGAAATGCAAAAGCCAGAAATAAGTTTTTTAATGTTCACAGTATGCTTAACACTGATACAATATTATGTGCCAATTGCATCTCAATTAAAAAATGTCTAAGGATAATAGGAAAACAAGATAGAGACATAATTTCTAGAACAAGACAGGGTAGTGAATTCAATGAAACTAGCAAGTTACAGCCAGGGTACACTTAGCACCCAATGAACCTGCAGTCTCTGGGTGATGGTTTTCTTTTATTAAATGGTGCAGTGAGTATACAAAAGCCTCTCCCTTCCTTCTAATCAACTCTTTCCCTCCCCATTTTATCCTGAGATAGTGAACTAGGTTATTTAAAAACTTCCAGATTTTAGGAAGTATGATACATGGTGGTTAGCTCCTGATGGTTTGCCAGGGAAGACCCTACTTGGTGTTTGCTGTTCCTAATGTCCCCTTTCACTCTCAAAAGTGTCCTGTTTATAAACAACAAATTATATGGATGCTCTATTCATAATATGCATGTATATATATGATGAGTTAATGAATAAATGAGCAATTATCTTTGATTCTAACTATATGTTTCTATGTGTATCTGTAAAGGAATTCTCTGACTAGGCATAATCTTAGCCTTTACTAACTCAGAGTAAACAAACTAATGTAAAAAGACAGAGAAGGTAAGATAAGCACAAACTTACATTATTACATTATAATAAAGTAAAAATTCTCAAACACTGTAATATGTGATCCTGCTGAAGACTCCAAAAGTGAATTGCTAACTGTTTTGTTTTGTTTTGTTTTCCTGTAGGCCACACACAGCTGAGGAATCCGGCTAAAGCTCACATCAGAAAATGGATGAGAAATTCAGAAAAATCAAGACTCTGAACCAGAAACTGCACTCTCCATAGGTATACACAGAAGCATCTAGGGCCAATTCGTAGTAAGTTATAGAATGGAATAAAGTGAATGCTATAAGCACCATTTCTTCTTCAAGTGGACAGAGGCAATTACATAAGTGAGAAAAAACCTCATAATATTTATGAAACTATGATATAAGTTCATATTCGATAAGGACAGTATAAATATTTTCTAAGGTTATATAAAGTAGAACACATTTTGAAAATCAAAGCCCTAAACATTTTGCTGCTTTTTGATATTAAAACTCATTTACTATACTAGATGCCTCAAGGGTGAAAGAATTCAAAGTAAACTTCCAGTAAAATAAACCTTTGTGAATCCTATTTTAACTACTCCCCAAAATAAACATCTTTTGAAATCACTTGTCATCAACAGGCCTGATTATCTAACCATTTCCCTGCAGCTCAATAAGATAAAAGTTTCTAAGTAATTCTCTCTGAAGTTAAACATTAAATTAAAAAATTAAAACACCACTAAGAACCGTGTGATGACCTGAAGGCATTCTAAGAGCAGCAAAGGTTAGAAGGGCAGCTCTCAAATAACACCCATTGTTCCATCTCTACTTAATGACAAAAGGAGAAAAGAAAGCTATTACCTGGTCTTACCTCTACATCTCAATTCAAATGCTACTTAAGAAAACAAAAACCCTCTTTTTTTTTTTTGCAACCAAACACTTCAGCTTAGTCAAACTTTGGTTTTCGAAAAACTAAATTAACCTCTCCAAATCTGTTCTTGTGCCAAAATTCTTGACAGCTAAATTCAGCAGCAGATTTGAAGTTGGTTCCGTATCAACTACAAAATGCATTTCAATGAAGATTTAAAAATTAAATAGAGACAATATTAAATATTTCCAGCTTGAAATTCCACAAAACGTTATCTGTGGGTATTAGCAGTGAGAAAAATTTTATGGTCTGTTTTCCACTTTGTAAAAAGTTTATGCACTAAGCCTAAAATCCATATGGAAAAGCAAAACACCAAGAGTAATCAAGACAATTTTTAAGAACACGGTTGGGGAACTCACCCTGCCAGATATCAAGACAAAACAATTTTCTTCACAGTTGTGGTACAAGGATAGACAAATAGGCCAATGAAAGAAAAGACACACGTGAATGGATGAATCTCACGTATTACGGAAGTGACATTTTAAATGTATCAGGAAAGGATAGGCCATTTAATAAATGGCCAATTAGATATCCATTTGTGAGGAAAAACAGATTTCTACCTTATACCAAACACAAAAATACATTTTAGGTAGATTAAAACCAAAGTAAGTTTATGAAACTGAGAAGAAAATATGGGTAAATATACTTCAGGCTAAAGAAGAATTTCTTAAACAAAAGGCAAAAGCAC
This sequence comes from Furipterus horrens, assembly GCF_987537825.1. NCBI lineage: Eukaryota > Metazoa > Chordata > Mammalia > Chiroptera > Furipteridae > Furipterus > Furipterus horrens. The sequence goes on along the minus strand of NW_028327176.1, from coordinate 147,163,638 downwards.
AAATTCTCAAGAAACAGATTAATATATTTCATTATATTAAAAATAAAAGTCTCCCTTACATGTAGACTCTTTAAACACCCCACAAATTTTAGATACAGAAGACAAATTGGTGGTGGCCAAAGGCAAGGCTGGGGGTTTAGGCAAAATGGGTAAATATAGTCAAAGGTACAAACTTTCAATTATAAGTCCTGGTGACTAAAGTTAACAATACTGTATTGTATATAAAAGTTGTTAGAAAGTAAATATTAAAAGTCCTTATCACAAGGAAAGAATAAAAGTAATTATGTGTGGTGATGGATGTTAACTAAATTTATTGTGGTAATCATTTCATCATATATAAAATCATTGTTATACAGATAAAAGTAATACAGATTATGTGTCAATTTTATCTCAATTTTAAACAATATAGAATAAAACATGCATTTGAAAGACCTCATAAACAATACCTGGCTAAGCTACAGATCAGGAAAATATTTTTACAGCAAACATAACCAATAAGGAGTAAAAATCCAGAATAGAAAAAGAATGAAAAGCAGTAAGAAAAATGAACCATTCATAACAAAAAACAAACAAAATATAAGAACAGGCAATTTAAAGCACAGGGAAGCCAGATGTTTAACAATGAAAATACCTCAGTCTCATCAACAGTTAGGGACATGTAATTTAAAACACAAATGAGTAATCATTTTATACCCTTCTGAAATAGGAAAATATTTGAAAGTTTGACCTTATCGAGTGTTGGTGACAATATAGTTGCAATAGGAACTCTCACATATGTTAGTAGCAACATAAATTGGTGCAACCATTTGGGAAGGTAATTTAGTGATATTTATCAGAGTTGAAAATATGACTAGCATATGATCCTACAATTCTATTTCAATGCAGTACTCTAGAGAGACAATTAACCTGTGCACAAGGAGACATGTATGAAAATTTCACAGTAGCATCATTAGAAATAGCAAACATTTAAAATAGATAAATTAGTGCTTGCTTCAGCAGCACATATACTAAAATTGGAACAATACAGAGAAAATTAGCATGGCCCTTATGCAAGGATGACATATAAACTCATAATGCAGTCCATATTTAAAAAATTAAAAAACCAAAATAGATCAATTAATGATCGTATGTCAATGAATGGAATACTACAGCACTGATAATGCAATCGACCAAAGCAACATTTATCAATGTGAGTGAACCTCAAAAACAAAACAAAACAAAAACAAAAACAACCTCCACCACATATTGTTTAGTTAAAGAGTTTCCTGCTTGACAGATTTTTATTGGTTAGGGAGAGAGAAAAAAGGGATGGAAAGAGTATTCAGGAGGTTTTAACATTGCCCTGGCTGATGTGGCTCAGAGGATCAAGTGCCAGCCTGTGAACCAAATGGTCTATGGTTTGATTCCCCTGGGTTGCAAGCCAGGTTCTCAGTTCCGATCTTGCTAAAGGTAATGGCAGACTGATGTATGTCTCGGACATTGATGTTTCTCTCCCTCCCTTCATCTCTCTCTAAGAATAAATAAATAAAATCTTAAAAATTTATATATTTGTAAAAGCAGAAGCAATGATGGCTTTGATGTGGGCTGCCACTGACTGAACAAAAGATTCCCTAGGTATCAAGTCTGCTTTGGACCATTAGGAGCAGACTGTATTTTGATGAACAGAGCTGGGGAGAAAGATCAGAACGAGAAAAGTTTGAAATGGAGAAGCCTTTGGAAGGCTACTGGGTCTGCAGTGTACTTGGGACACATTCTCTCTGGTTCCAAGGTTCAGGGCTCCCACCTAATCACTAACCAGAAACTTTCCAGAAGATGGAAAGTTTATGTGTTACTTTTATGTACAAATTTTGTTCTGATTGATTATAATGTATTTTCTAAATTTGTATGAAAAAGTACATGAGTATATATTTTTAAAAATCTCAGTATAAAACTGGAGCCAGGTTGATCTATAATAACCCAATAAGGAAAGATGGATGATACCAGCCTAGCAGAGGCAGAATCATAGATGATAAAAACTTTCCTTTTGATGACAAAGAATGTGAGAGGAAGGAAGTACTGTGAAAATATGGGAATTAATGTCATTTACTTTTAAATCAGGTGAACTGGCTTCCTTGATTTTGACTCATGAAGAGATTGAGACCCAAAATCTTGGAGAGGTAAGAATCTAAATAAAATTAACTTTCAAAGGTACAGAGGGAAACTACTCAGTGTATCCATTGGACACAGGGGTTTATTAATGCTCTAAACTTTTATTAACCAAAATGTTGCATCTTTTAAATTAATTTGTGTTGGGGATAGAAAATATCAAATACAAAGTATTCTAAAATGTTTTTTAAGCATGTCTCTTCTCACATTTAAAGTACCCTTTTAATAAAAAGAAAAAGGATTAATATTTAGCTGCAAACTTCTAGTGTGATGGATTCAAAATCTAATTCATAGGTACTTCAAGTGTGAAATGCTATGTGAGGTAGCAATGTTTATCTGTAATAACAAACTTGTTAGAAAACTACAACCAGATGCAAATTAAATTTATAAAAAATACTTAAAATTCACATATACAAACTTCTTGTACTTTATAATTACATATATAGATTTAAATAAAAACTGACCAAAGCACACCGCTTAAAAAAAATAATTATTGCTTTTAGAGAGAGAGAAACATTGATTTGCTGTTCCACTTATCTATGCATTCATTGGTTGATTCTCATATGTGTCCTAACTGGGGATTGAACCTGCAAACTTGACCTATCAGGATGATGCTCTAACCAACTGAGCTACACCTGGCCAGGACCACATACTCTTTTCTAATAGAACATATCTAAACTCTTAACAACCAGTTTACTTTTTAATTGTGCCTGAGTATCCAGTACCATTTTACTAAGTGAATTAGTTACAAAACATCGACTCTCAGTAGTCAGATGTGAATAAACGCCACATGCAGCGATCTTTTCTTTAAGCAATGATCCTCACCATTACTAAAGTTTAAAGTGTTCTGGTCTAAAGAAACAAATATTTTTCTTCTGCAACACAGATGCTTTTGTTCATGTATGTATTATTCACAGACTGTATTAGAATTTATAGAACCATATTTAAAATTTCATTAGGGAAAACCCTATAACATATTTTACTCAGGCAACCATTGAAAGCCATTCTGGTTGATGTATACAGCCTTCCACTGCCTCCACAGCAACTCTGTTTACGGAACTATTTAAATTTATCAGCAAATGTGGTTAAACCTTGAAAGAAAAATCTCTTTGGAATGAAAGTACATTTTTGAAGTGCAAGAAACCAGCATATTTAACTACCCAACAATAAAATTGGGTACTGAAATTGATGGTTTGGCTCCTTTCTCCGATACATACTCTGAAAGTGCACTTCCAAATGTCCACTGTAAAGCCCAGAGATCTCTTCTTACAATTACATTCCAGTATTTTAATTCCTCCAATTATTTTATAATTTTCAATAGGAAAAAAATACTTTAAAATCCCTTTTATAAATATGGGGTGTACAAGTTTTCTAAGGACAACCTCTCCAACCTACTTCCATTTAAAAAGGCTTGTAAATGCACTGATAGCAGTACTTAGGAAACCTTTAGTCCTAAATGCAGTATCATTACCTCTAAGCAGTTAAGAAGACAAGACTGGACTATTTCCCATATACGATGAGACTCTTAATCAAGTGCAATTGAGACATGTCATTAGCTTAAAAAAAACAAGTAAGTAATTTTGTTTAGAAAGGATTAAAATTGTACTACCAATTAAGCAATTATCCTAGTATTAAAAAAAAGAGAACAAACTGAGAGAAATGATTTTTTTAAAAAAATTATAATCCCTGCCCACACTTTCAGGCTTTCCGTGATTACATGACAAAGCTCACAAACAATTTAGACAGGCAGGAGAAGTTACTTAGTACAAACTTTAATTATTGCTATTAAAGGAATTTGCAGGGAAAGTAACATCATAATCCAGCCATCCCAGTACCTTATGATTATTTGTGAGGCATTTTTATTTGTAAACACTGAATTTCTTGTTTTCCACTTTATATCCTGCCCCTTATAGTATTTGATCAATCCAAATTAGGTTGCCAATCAAGATTTTTACTGCTCAGATGTGCCAGCAGACCCCTAAGTGTGTACAGCTTAAGTACAGAGCAGAGCAGGTGAGTGAAGGAATCACACAGTCATAAAAGAAAAACAAGGAGTAGTGTTTATAAGGCCAGTACTTGTTTTCTTATTTACTTCAATGGGGAAACCCAAATCTTGTTGATGTGACTCTAACACAGGAGACAGTCTATTTCACAGAAACATTTAATTTGTGTCAGAACCACAGGATTCTAGTCTTCTCTTTTTCAAAACAATATGACAATATCAGCCCTATGTCCCCTTCAAAGTTGTTATCACTATAAAATAAAGTGTACTTATGAATCCAAAGACTCAAATGGACATTTGAGTATCACTGGGAAGATACAGACTTCACTCTGTAATATTCTCTTGGCATTTATTTTTAAAGAACTTTTATTTAAGGGCCATACATATCTACTAAATGATAGTAAGTTATATTGCACAGAGGTTGAAGTTTGTTTAAAACAAAATGGATTTCAAAACATGGCATACATTAAAATACAGTTCTTGCTCTTATTTTGGTCAGGGGAAGAAGGAGTTGAATGCTATAAAAACATGTCAACTTTCTGTGTCTTTTCAGTGCTTAGGAAACAGGTAATTTGCAATGACAAATCTTTAATATACTACATAGAGCTTAGTAGGCATGATACCATAAGAATTAAGAAATGGATATATTTGGACGTCTCATTAATAATTTGTCTTAATGTTGTATATTCAATAGAAACGATCAATCACTAATTAACTTGCACTTCACTGTTCAGAACACCAGTGATGATCACATTTATATGACAATTATAGAGAATTTGATTTTTTTGCTTATCAGTGTACAAGTTTGGCAACATTCATGCATATTAAATTATGAATATTTAAAAACTGTATTTAGATGAACAGCTGCTTAAGCTTACTGTTTATAACACTTTAGGTTATGAGAAAAAGAATTCTCTCTATGTGTGATCTGGTCAAGACCATGTGGTATTTTAAGGATTTCACCTTGTCTTACTGACTTTTTAAAATCAGAAAATATTTTCAAAGTAGAATTTTCTAAGATTTTTTGATCAGAAAGAAATCAAGTTTGAAAAGAGGTATTGGAGTGAGGAAGGAGAGGAGCCATACTCTACTTAAGACTTTTTCAACATAGAGCAAGGAAATGGTGTCACTACATGACTCTGCCACAATTATGTTTCCCTTTGTTTTAGGACCACACTGTTTAAAAATATTATATTTTAATTTCAGGCCTTATAAACTAAAGATGTCCCCCCAAATTAATTAAACTTACTATTTTGGATTAGATGTTGTGGCTTACTATGTTTAGAAACTTGATTGTGCCTTCCTATTACTAACCAATTCTAGTAGGCTGATTTTTTTTAAAGTTAAATTTAAAGGGAGATGCAATACTGTGAAGATAACCAAATATTTTTGCTCCACAAAGCTTTCAGTGGAAGAAGAGCTTCTCAAACCATCTGCATCACGCATCTATTGCACGTTTTGTCAATTTCCTCAGTTACTTCTTTCCTACTTGTTACAGCTAAAGGTTTTACTCAACTAATTCTCTTCTGAAACTCTCTCCCCCTGTCCCGCACAGTGGTCGTTTCAGCAGTGACTGCTAAGCAAAAAGACCTCCACGTCAGACTTTTTCCTTTTGTCCCCCCTTCCATTTTGAAATTTTGTTATTCGTTTCTATGTACATCAAAATGCTTAAAACATAAAAAGAATTTTTTTTCTTTAAAAGGCTTTGCTAAGAAGAAACGGAAAAAAGAAACAAAACCCTATGGGACGGTCCTCCGGAGTGCCCACGCGGCTGAGTTTACGAGCCCAGCCGGGCTATCACTGCGAGAGGCAGTCCGGGGTTCACTGACCGCAGGGAGAGCCTGACAACTCCGGGTAGACACCTCTAGGAGGCACCTGCCCTGACCCCCTTCCGCCCCATCCTAATCTACACACTTGCCTTGAACCCTAAAAGAAGGTGGGGCGGGAAGGTGGGGGAAGGAGGAAGAGACTGGGCAAGGAGCTCCCACTGTCATTCCGCAGCGCTGGAGTTTGACGTTTGTCGCTGTATTTCAGAACCGCGAAGCGGGGACCGTGCGACTGCTGTGGAGTTGCGCGGTGTGTTAGGCGGGAGAAAAGGCGCACTCTTATCTCTCAACAGGGGCCCCCTTTTCTCCCCGTCTACACGTTCAAGCCGAGGTCTGCGGAGGCTCTTGTGGGCTGCCCACTGTCACCCCCCTGGGGCAGAGGCTCGCGCGCTGAAAGTTATTTTATCGTTTATATACCCAGCTGTCCACACTGCGAAATCTGCTCCAGGAAAGCTCCACTCAGGAAGTTCCGAGCAGGACAGACGCTTGCGACCGACGCGGGGGCGTCCAGCAAGGACTTCTCAGCAAGCCTGTCCCGCACAGCACCCTTGTCCTGGAACCCGCGCACCTCAAGACTCAATGACCCACTCGAGACCCAATTCGAGGGTCCTCTCGACCTGATATTAGGACTCTAATTCTTTCCTTCCCATCTCGTCCAAATGACCACAACATTTTGGTAATTCTCATTCCCTTCCACTTCCTTCGGGGATGGAGGTGGCGACTTTCAAGAAAGGAGCTCGAGCTCCGAGAAAAAGCGTGTAATTGAGAAGCGAGCTGCGCTGTTTCATACGTCCCAGCCCATGTTTAAGCAGAGGCGTCGCTGCAGGGTTTTTTTTTTTTTTTTAATTACGCAATTTAGACTAATGTACTCCAATTGAGAGCCGCTAGTAGCCTACTCGCTGAACTGGGTAGAATTCACTGTGAAATTTATCTCTTCAACAATTACCACGGGTCCCCCTAGGGCGGCGTCTTACCTCGACCCCTTGGCCTCGCACGACGTCTCCGGTGGGGGATCTACTCCTCACGGCGTCTACCCCCTGGCCGCTGAGAGCCTCACTCATCCCCAAAGCCGCTCGGGCTCCTCGCCCCCCTGCACACGGTCCCAGCGCTTTTTAAAACCTTGGGCGCAGCTTTTCGGAGACTAGAGACCAGTAAACGGCTGCTGCCCTAGTTCAGCAAACGTTGACATCCTCGCTTCCTTTCCATGTCATAAATTCGGAAAATATACAAAGTTAACATTCCAAAAATAAGGAGTATCCGATTCTGTGTTTCATTCCCCCCTACAGTTTGATGACACGGAATTCTAGCCTTCAGTCAAACCGTAATGATCCACCTTAACGTCCCTGTTTCTACCCCGTTTTAAAATACAGAATGGTTAATGCCACAGGGATAAGCTATCAATGTCGCCACTGTTTACAGGTTGCGCAACAGCAGAGCCCCAAATCATCGCACTTATTACTGTCCCTAAACCTGGGCGTGATTCTCTTCACTGAAATCCTAGCTCAGATAGAAAGCTATAGATAATATAGATATAGATAAATAGATTTGTGACCATAGTCTTGATTTTTTGAAAAATCTGTCTACTAAAACCTCAAAAGCAACGTTTTGAAGGTCTTCTAACGTTACCCTCCTCATTGTAATCATAACCCGCACACCTGTTCAGCTCAAACCGCTCCAGAAAACGTCCAGCAGGAAACCCAGCTATCTTCCAAGTGGCATCTTCTCTGCTTGCCTAAATAAACCTAGGAAGCAGGAAACTTCAGTGAAGGCAAACTAAGCCTTCCCGGGGAGAAACAGCAAGGCAGCTACAGTCTCTGATTACACAAACATACCTAGGGGCAGGTTGCAGTGTAAAGGAGGGCTTTGAGGGGGTGGGGATAGCCTACTCAGAGATGGATTAAACTAGTTCTCCTATGGTTACCGAGTTTAGGAAAGCTAGCCCCCCACCCCCAACGTGGTGGATATTGGGGGTGGAAACCGAGAAGCGCCAGTTCAGCCTCCCAGAAGTCTTTGAAAGGGCAAAGCTTTATCTCTAAAGTTAGGACTTTGGTTCTTTTAAATTGTTGAAGATCGTGAATTAAGCATAAAGACTCCAGTGGGGGTTGGGAGGAATCAGTCATTTGAAATATTGTAAAAGGAGGACTGACATCTGCATCTATCTGTTCTGTTTTCCAGGGGCTCACGGGCCTCCCTCGGTCAAACTGGGGAAGGTGGCGGATAGCGGGGCTCTCCCGGTCGCAAGTTGGGGCCCAAAGGCTTCAGACTCCTTCTAATCACTTTGCACTTCCGCTTTGGAGGAAGGAGGCAAACAGTCGTAGCTCCCTCCGCAGTAAGCAAACCGAGCCGAGGCTCGGATCCTTCCTGGGCCCACCTGGAGACACACCTAAAAGGAAAGGCTCTTTCCCGCCCACTATGTAGGTGGGGGCTGCTGAAAGTGATTGTGCACTGCGCCCAAGCGCCCCGAAGTTAGGGACGTCCGACTCTCGAGGTCTACAGGTGAATGGGGATCCGAAGAGGAAGGAGGTGCAAAGCCCTCTTTTCCTTGGCGTTTAGGCTGTAACAGCTCAAATGACAACTTTCATTGACAGAGAAGAGCTTCCCAGGCCGGGTCTCCGCGCGCCGAGCGGCGCCGCTGGGATTCGGCGGCCACGCGTCACGTGAGGAGCGCGACGTCCTCCCGGCCCGCCCCCGTGCCGGTCGCGCGCCCCGCGCCCGCTTTCACTTTCTGCTCTAGGGGTTCGTCCTCGAGTTAGCGTGCGTTTTTTTCTTTCTTTCTTTCTTTTTTTTTTGAAATGAAAGAATTTTGAGGTGACCAGTACAGAAGGGAGGCGTTCTATAACAATGAGTTGCACGTGCTTATGGTGGGGGGCTGACCCCGGGTCACCTCTTTGGGAAGGAGAGGATCTGGGAGACGGCTGTTCCCAGCTTTCCAAGTATAAAACTGAGCTTGCGGGTTTACAAAGCATTCTGCGAATTAGGAGAGCGGCGAAGATGGCAGTCAAAAAGAGAAAGCCATCGGTGTTTCACCTTCTGAGAGCTGGCCTGATCATTTGGTTTTGAGGAGGAAAGTCCTCCATGTAGTTTTATTAGGTTAGAGTCCGTAAAGGGCCACCAAAGGTAGCTTGTGCAACCGAGGAAACGGCGCCAGTCCCAGCTAACAAGCCAATGTGTGTCTTAGACACTTACTTTCTATTTTTACTTAGTATCCATTATCACAGCTCATTATTGTCTATCCATCCAGTTAAAAACATTCTCCTCTTCGTAGTCCTAAGAAAATATTTCAGGGTATTGAAAACAGTTATATTATTACCAACACTGTGGAGACAATTCTCAGGTCAAGTAACATTCATTTGGGTTTATTTATATAACAGAGTTATACATATTATATTTTTATCAAGTGTTTGACCTGCTAGATTCTGGGTATAGTAGCAAGCTGAGAACCAGTCAGACTGTCTCACATACAGTGCAGGCATAGTGCCCATCTGTACCTAACAGGTTTAAGGTAAGTTGCAACACTTAATTGGATCTTAGAAAGAAAAATTTCCTCCTCTCTTAAAAGATATCTCTACCACCTGATAGCACAGTGACCTTTAGCAAATTGCTCAACTATCTAAGCCCAGTATTGTTGTTTTTATCTGTTCCTTTCAAAGAGAAGAGGAAACCAAGTCAAAAGTGTGGGCAAGTGCCTAGCATAGTGCCTAGGAAAAAAATAAATGTTCAATAAATTATCATTATTATTATTAAAATTGTGAGAAACACTCACAATAAAAACTGGGACACAGGACTTGAGCAGTAAAGCGAGGCCTTTATTCACGAGTCTGCAGAGCCAGGCGCACCCTCACAGCCAGGAGAATGTGCGCACCAAGTAGACAAAGATGGCTGGTTTTATAGTCTTGGCTTCCCCACCCTGAAATTGTCACCATAAAGTGAAATTGACTAACCTCCTCACCCTAAAGTGAGAGCTATCAGCTCCCCCTCTCTAAGGCAACTAGCTCCCCCTCCCCTCTCCTCCTTCCCGTTTCTCCATGACTGGTTACTCTGGAGTTACAATCTAAGGCATTCATCTAAATGCCCCTGTTGTGATTTGTGAATATGCCAATGCTGTCAGCTCCCTTCTCAGAGACCCTTTAATTACATTTGCCCTTTGTTACTAATGACTTTCTCCTGGTTTGGGAGTCACTATGTCCTTGTTTCCTACAAAATGGAACAATTTACCCTTCCTCCTACTTGTAATTTTATTATTTTTAAAGGTTTATGAAGCAAATGCAAGTCAACACATTAGCACAAATATCTAGGTGTAACACAACTTTGTTTTCATTTCACAGATTGCCTTATATGAATATTTTTATAGTGAAAAGTCAGTTTTGCTATTGAGTACCACCCACACTGTGTGCTTTGACTTGTTTCTTCTGAGCTTAAGAAAAGGCATGAGGACAGGGATGGGGAGGTGCTGCACAAAATATGGAACACCTCACAGATTTGTGTCATCCTTGTGCAGGGGCTGTGCTAATCGTCTCTGTGTTGTTCCAGTTTTAGTATATGTGTTGCTGTAGTGAGCATGGCTACTTGTAATTTTAGGTGACAAGGTAGTGTTGTCTTTTCTTTCATGCTTTATATAGAGGTTTGATTAGGGAGAAAGTAAAGCTCATAAAGCACTTTGCTTCAGTCCTATGTTGTGATAGTGACTTCCACTAATTACATATCTTTCAAAAGTATTTACTCAGACTTGTTTTGCATACATAATATTGCCTTTGAATTTAACTTTCCCCTTATACTTTTACAGAATGAAAGGGTATGTTCTTTGTATTTTATCGCTAGTTATTTCACAACTGAACATGGAAACTTTTTTGGTGGGAGGAGAGATTATGATTTTTTTCTGGGCAGTAAGTAGAAAATCTCCTAACAAAAAGTGATGTCTGGAGCAACAATTAAATAACCAAAAAATAAAAATTCACATTCTTTTTGTTATGGGGGTGTTGAAAATTAAATACAGGGTGGGGCCAAGTAGGTTTACAGTTGTTCGTATGGAAAATAGTACAAGAATAAACTGTTTCATGTGCTCACAACTGTAAACCTACTTTTGCAGGTATATGAAATTTTCAATTAAGAAACATAGCTGTGTTTTAATTCCTGCTGTTTTTGGAAGTAAATGTGGATGTTTGAAATGAAAGTTGTTTTCTCTTTAAATTAATGTAATTACCACTAGGTAGAAAGAATATCTCCAGTTTAAACATCTCTCCTGAGCTCCAAATTTCCTCTTCCACAAATAATACTGGAACTACTATACAGGACTATATATGGAGTCAGACTCAACACCTCCCTTTGCCCCTCTCCATCTTTCCCTCTCCATTTTCTAGACCTCACTTCAACCTCCCAGTCAGCCATACTACAAACCGAAGAGTCATTTTTGAGTCTTCTCTTTCTCCCTCCACTTTGAGTCAGTTATCAACTTCTCTTTCTCCCTCCACTTTGAGTCAGTTATCAACTCCTAATTGTACCTCAGATGTCTTCTCTCTTCCTTTCTTATTCCTACTGCTCTAGTTTAAGTCTTTCCTGTCTTGCTCTCTGACTCATTTGCTGCTGCAGCAGCCTCTTAACTATAAGACTTTGCCATTATTCCCTTCAAATCTTTTCCCTGAAAGACTTATCTAAAAAGCAGATCTGGACATGCCATTCACCTATAATGGCTTCCCCTTACTTACCAGATAAAAATCTAAGTTCTTTACCAGAGCCTTCAAAGCCTCTGAACATCTCTCTAGCTTTACCTCTCTCCACTTCCTGCCCTGACTTTACATTCCAGCCACACTTTCTTCATTCCTTTGACACTACTGTGTGCCAGCTACTGTCCTAGGCATACCTTAGGGAACAAAACTTGAGATCTTTCCCTGTGGAGCTTATATGGAAGGGGGTGGGTGTTGTCAGGAAACAACAAATATAATAAATAAGCACACTATATAAGACATGGGGTGTGTAATTTAGATAGGCTGGTCAAGGTTGGCTTTATTAAAAGGTGACTTTTGAGTGAAGACATGAAAGGAGGCGAGACAGTGAGCTACTGAGATAAACAGGAAGAAAATCCAGGCAGAGGGAGCTGCCTGTGCAAAGCCCTAACATGGGAGTGTGTTTAGCACATCAAGTCAAGAAGCAAGCAGAGGGAGTAATAGGAGATGAGGTCAGAGAGAAAACAGGGTGTGTGAGTGTGCTTTTAGACAGGTTCTCATCAGTTATTGTAATAAGTCAGGGACTTACTTTGCATTAAATGGGAAGCCAACTCTTAATACTTGCAGTCACCCCCACAAGCCTTAGTGTTTAGACCTTGTCAATTATATGATTCCTCTGTTTGACTTATACCCCTTTCTTCAGCTGAGCTGCTCCCCAAACTTTTTGATTGTTTCTGTTACTGCATCTGCCATATTACTTTTGAGACTTAGATCTTGGAGAAAGGTTTTGGTTTATTCACCTTTGTATCCTAGTGCTCATTGCAGGCATGCAAATATTCAATGAATGAATGCTAATGTTTGTGTATAATTTGCCCACATATGTTAGGTGTTTTATATGTTTATAAATTCTCACAACAATCCTACAAGGTGGGCTTTATTATACCTAATCTACAGAAGAGGAAATGAGGTACAGAAAAGTTAATAAACTGATCCAAAGTCATACAACTGAGCTGGGTTTTGAACTCATGTATCTGGCCAATTGCTACAATGCACTCTTGTCACTTGTGAGGCTTCCTCACTAGATTGAATGAAATAGCTGAAGGGAATTTGTCTCTGGTTTGTTTCTTGCACTTGGCTTCCCCGTTCTTAAAAAAAAAAAAAAAAGCCACTTATCAATTCTACTGTCTATTAATTCATTAAATATTTAATAAGTACCCTATCGTATGCCAGGCACTTGGAATGCAATACCAAACAAAACAGATGTAGTCTCTTCCCTTGTGAAATTTACACGATAGCAGAGAAGACTCACAATTGCATAAGCAAGGGCAGTAATGTACAGCCAGTGCTTGGATGGAGAGAGAAAAAAGTGCAGCTGAGGAAAGTGTAGCAGCAGCTTCTGACCCAGCCAGTCGGCCTGGAGAAAGGTATAGAATGAGAACCTGTTTTCTCGAGGAAGATAATTTCCAGTGTAATGTACCATTGGCCTTAGTGACACTAAAATTCAGAAAGTTGAGCTATATTTCTAGCTGTGAATAAAAGAATTCCTTGTAGACTTGTGTACAGTACTAGGTATTGTGTGAAAATCTAAAGAGTCTTGCTTTATTCCTTTTTTTCAACTTTGGCTAAAGTTAATGTCCCTTTCCCAAATCTGATTCCAATCTTTATGCATAAAACCCAAAGCATAAACTTTTTAAACCTTTGTTTTAAAATTGTTATTTGATAACTTATTTGACCCATTCATTTGTAAAGAGATCATGCAATGTGTTTTAATAGTTAATAAATTCCAAACCTATAAAATAAATGTTTTTTTCAAATTATTTTTGTTCCACTGGAATTTGGTGGTGTATTGCATCATTGGCTGGAGTTTGGTAACTTGTTACAGAATGCAAATTTTGAAATTAGTTGGTGGGAATGAAATTTAATATTTGCTCAATTTTAATTACTGTTCATTGGAAGAAATAATCCAGGAAACCATGAAAGGTGGTGTGACTGAGACAGGAAGAAGCCAGGCTGGAAAACCAGAGACCCATATTCAGAGGGTAGCATTTTAGTGCTTTGTAACTGGTGGAAAATTAATAGGTTGTTCTCTACAGATTTCCCCTGTTTTTCAAGTGGGGGATAGTGTATTTGCCATAATAACTCTAATATATGACTTGATTTTCAAAATTAAAAATTTAAGGATGAAAATAGTTACTCAGACAACTTGAAACTGGTGGTGGTGGCAACAGAGCAGTTGTTTTTAATAAGAAAATGATGGGGAAGATCAAAGAAGAGCAGGGATCAGGATGTGGGAGTGAGTTCTCTTTATTGTAAACTGCTTTGGAGGGAGGTGAGAGATGGAGATTAGAGATGATGAAGACCTTTCCTTTGGGCTTCTCTGATCTAGCCATGGATGATGAGAATCCCTCTGGATGAGCGTCAAAGAAAAGACATGGTTAAATGGGTAATAAAAGAAAAAGCAATGGCCCATAAATACTAAGTGTTTTAAGTTGAAAATTTTCCCTCGAAAAAAAATAAATAAATAAAATAAAACAGCTTAGCTATTGCAGTTATGGTCTACAGCTTGTAAAACACAAGTCTCCCTAATGGAGCAGGTCCAGCAACTCTTGGTTATAGAAAGAGTTAGTAATATTGTGAGAATCCAAAGACTCCTGGCAAATATATGCTTTGAGGCTTTAAAAAAGTGCCCCAGAGGAGGAGAAAATATGCTGAAAAAATAACCATAAAGTATTTTTTATGTCAAGAACAAAAAGACAGGAAATGTTTTTTTTTTTTTTCCCTCTCAAATATTGTTGCATTTTCTCCATCTGGTGAAATAAAATAAGGCAGATATGTTATCCTCCACTGTTACACAAAAACACCACCAGCAGGCCAGTGAGATGGTAGAGAGCTGCTGTCCTTGGAGCAGTATGGATGGCATTCTTGTCCTCCCAGCTCCGGGAAAAAAATAAAAGACAAAAACCAGTGCATGTACTGCTTGTCCAAGGCCATCAAAAGTTTTTGGTTTAAAACACAAATTTCTTGGTAAACAGAATGACAAAATTACAGAACCGTCATCATCACCTCTACAGAAACCTCTGCTAACTTCCTTCTAAAACGTTTTTGGTATAATTACATTTTTGTTGGTGGTTTGAAGAGCCCAGGACAACCCAAGAGAATGATTCCATTCTAATTGTGTCTTTATTTTCCCAGGAGGCCTGTGTCCTTTCATATTCACTAAACTCAATCTCTTGATGAACTATTGTCCACTTGTTACTGAGAAAAACAGCACCTGTGAAATTAACTGAAAATTTTGTTTCTGTTTTTAAATCCTGAAGAGATCACAAAGTTTGTGTGTACTTTCTGTCAGGCACCAGTTCTTATCCAGGACTCCAGGTGTGATAGTGGAGGCGTTGTGTGCGCATGTGTGTTTTCCTGGACTGTCAAACATGCTTCCCAAAGTGTTGCATGATTTGGAGCCAGGTTTCATAGCTGGCGTACCATGTTGACCTCCCCCCCAAAGTCACTACCCGTAACATCCAGATTAATTCATGTACGTTGCTGGACTGGGGTCCTGCTAGGCCTAAATTTGGTTTAATGAATTCCTGCAATAGCCTGTGAGATCCTTAGCAGTAGCCCTCGGGATTTCACCTGCGGGCACGGGAATTTAGTCCTGACGTTTGGTTCTAGCCCTGGGCCCATCCTTGCCCTGGGCAGACCGGATGCCACCGCATCCTGGGCGCCCAGGCTGTTTTTCTCAGAACAACTCTCTCCAGATAAGAGAGCGCTCTACACAATCTTCCTTGGATGCCCAGTCTACAGGAAACCAGGGTTTCCTTTTCCTTCAGAAATCTGAGGGACGTCAGTAGAGATATATATATATCCTGTTCCTCCTGCGCTTACGTGGGCGGGACAGGAGCGGCGTGGGGGCGGGGACCCTGAGGGCCTCGCAAATTTCCAGTCCTGTCGGCGGCCCCTTACTCGCCCCTAGACCCGAGACGCGGCGTCCACGCAGCAGCACAGTCACCGTGCGAAGTCCACCACCCCCTCTCAGCTCGCCCAGGAGAACGCGCCCCCCTGTACTCTGTTCGCTTTAGCTAGGAAGCGCCCCTTGGCTGGGGCTGCGCAAAACGGCAAAGACCAGCCCGGCTCGCTGGTATGAGAAGGTGCTTCCCCCGACCCTGTGTGTGTTGGGGTCAGGGTGTCGGGGAACCGGGAGTTCTTTGGAAGCTCCACCCAGAGCGACATCATTGTGCCTCCGCACTAGGTATAGCGCGCGCTTCCCGTCCCTTAAGGGAGGGCCAAGTCGCGCCTGTCCTGGGAATCTACTCCGGATCTTAAGCTTCATTCATGCTTTCCCCCAACATCTATTTTGCAGCAGTGTGGCGCTGGGGACGTGAAGCATACATGAAGATAGGACAGTATAAATGGGACATAAAATGCTGGGGAAAGCCCTGAGCAGCAGGAAGGAGCGAAATAGTTGGTTTTATGGGTTCTCCTTTCTCACTGAACCCAGAGGACTGCGCAGTAAGGGGTGTTAGTAGCCCCATTTTACAGAGGGGGATACTGACACCCACAGAGAGTTAACGACTTGCCAGTCCATAGCCCTGCAGCTTGTGGCCTTTAATGTCAAACGTGGCGCTCTGAACTCTAGTTTGCTTCCCTAGCTGCTTCCAGTGAAAAGAATTAACTTTTCCCAGGAGAACAGGCAGAGGAATGGGCAGTGGAAGCAATGATTAACCCAGGCACCAAGGCTGTGCTTTTCTCCCTCACTCTACAATCCCACGAAGTGGGAAGAGTTGGAGCACACCTGGGCCAGGTTCTCCAACCTCTTCTCTTTTTCTGCTTTCACCCATCTTACAGTCATCAGCACCCATAGTCTGAGAATCCCCCCATTAATATATAAATATTCCCAGCTTGAACTTCTTCCCTGAACTCCAACAACCAGTTTTGTTTATTCTATTGCCTGCTGGATATCTATCTCCACTCGAATGTCTAAAAGGCACTCAAATTTAAATTGTTTGAAGTTTTACCTCCAAAGCTGCCCCAAGCACTGTATTCCCCTTCTGGTTAAGAACAAAACATCCCCCCACCCTTCCCCCAACCAGGTCAAAAACCTTGGAGCCATCCTTGACTCCTCTTTCTTTCACACTCCAAATGGATCCTACTAGAAAATGCTGTGCCTCTCTCTTCTGTGTATATCCAGAATTTGACCATTCCTTACCACCTTATGCCCACACCATCATCATCTCTCACCTAGGCTGTGATGATAGCCTCCTCACGTTTCTACCTGCCCCCTTACAGTGCACTCTGGAAACAGCAGCCAAAGTGATCCTGTTCTATTGTATAGTGCCATGGACCGACGCAAGTCATTAATCTCTGTGGGTGTCAGTATCCCTCTCTGCAAAATGGAGCTACTAACACCCCTTATCGAGTAGTCCTCTGGGTTTAGTGAGAAAAGGGAGCCTGCAAAACCACCTCACTCAGGGTCGTAGTCTAAGTCCTTCAGAACCTACACCCCTGAGAGACCACTCCACCTCTGACCCCTTCCATACTCTTCCTTTCCCAAGTCCACTCCCCTCGAGCTACACTGACCTTCCCGTTAGCCCTACTTGAGCATCTTTGCACTCGGCCTCCTCCTGGAGCACTTTACCCCCCTGTATCTGCACGGTTTGCTTTCCTTTGCTCAAATGTCATCTTTTGGGTAAAGTTTTCCCTGATCACTTATTTACTATTTCAACCCTAGCCCCTATTTTTCCTCTTTCCTGTTTTTATTTTTTGCCAAGGTACTTAACTTCTCACATGCTGAATTTGCTTTCTCCCCCTTCTCATTATTTCTGTCTCTCCACAAGAATATAAGTAATATATGAGGGCAACAGTTTTTAAAATTGCTGTATATTCAGTGCCTAGAACAGTGCCTGGCACATGAAGGGTACTCAATAGTTATTTGTTTTATTAGGAATGAACCCACAATAAAATAAAAGGAGGGGATGGTTCCACTATTTACTAGCTCTGAGACCTTGGGTGACTTATTTAACTGCTCTAAAACTCAACTATCTCATCTGTAAAATGATGGTAGATACTGCCTCATAGGGTTATCAATGATATTAAATGAGTAAATACACACAAAACACTAAGCACATGAGAAAAGCCCAATAAGTGGTAGTGATTTTTACTGATATAAATAAGATTGATAGTGAATATGCAGGCCAGACTCCCAAGTGTGCCTGTATCTTGTACATTTTATAAGTTATTTCTCTGTAATGATGCAATGTAAACAGGAATGTAGCATTAGCTGAAATTGTTTGTTATTGATATTTCTTTGTATAGTCTTGGAAGTATGTGGTTACTGTTAACTGCTGAGAACTGAGGGGGAAAACCCACCCTTTGCTTGCTTTGTATCAGCACCTGCCATTCTCCTCATCTCCCATGGAAAGGAGGACGGGTGAGTTAGATTCCTTGAGAGAATATGAGTTATCCCCCTTTATGACTCTATCAGAGAAATTATTTTGAAGACCGAAAGGAGGGGTCTGCAGGGTGTAGAGTACAATGGAGGAAGAGGCACTTGATTTCCGACACCTCCTTTCAGCTATCCAGCCTGTCTCTGTAGGCAGATCTCCCTGGGGAGGGCTCGCAATGATATGCTTGTGGGGCTGGGTCAGGGTGTAGGGAAGGGGAGAAATGATTTAGTAAGGGAAATGGGACAGTAGCTCCATCCTGTTCTTCTCTTTAGCGGGACCAGCTTCTCCATGGATCTTCCCTCCCATCACTTGGCAAAACTGTCCAGGCTGTTAAAAATGGCAGCTGAGCTCCACTGTCTGTTCTGTCAGACACACTCTTTGTTTGCGGCGTACCTCCCCCCCCCACCACCTCCACACATGTAAGCTCCAAGAGGAGAGCAATTTTTGTCTGTTACATTCTCTGCATTCTTTCTAGTTCCTAAGGCAGGATCTGGCCCACCGGGTCGCTGTCAAATTTTTATTGAATGAACCCTCCTATTGAATTTATTTAACTTTGTCAAGCGGCCCATGACATAAGTTGAACAACCCTTGTGCCAAAACACATTAAATGCATTATCACACATCATTCTCACCACAGCCCTCAGAGGTTGGTTGTGTTATAATTCCCATTTTACATATAGAGAAAGTGAAGACCAGTGAGGGTCAGTAACTTGCTCAGGGTCAAGAAGCAGCTGATGAATGGTGGCGCTAAGGACACAACCCACACAGTCTGGGTCCAGGGTCCTAGTCCTGGCCTTCTTTGGCAGAAGATGAGGCCGACTGCAGCATCAGGTGCAGCAGGCCTGGACCCTGGAATCTATGGCGGTTGAGAAGCCAGAGGCTGCAGCCATCAAAACATCCGTTCATCGCTTGCGCATCCCGGGCAATGGATAGAGGAGATGCCCCGAAGCCAGAGCGGGCCTGGCACGCAGGTTAGACACAGAAAGAAGCCTCGTCTCAAACACCCTCCCTTAAAAGTTCTTGCTGGTGCCGAAAGAATTCTAATTTTCGGGGTACGAATAAGCATCAGCCAGTGGGACGTAGGTGAGCCACCGAAAGCCGGACAATCCTAGCCTAGCGCGAGCGCGGGCGCGGGTTTCCCCAGCCGGGGGCCCCGCCACCCTCAGACCCCGTTGGAAGACCCCGAAGGAAAAAAGCGTGTCGATAAGAAAACTAGAAACTGGGAACTACGCCTCTGGGAACCGAGAAATAACTACACTTGGCCTCTGGTGTGCGGTGGGAGCTCAGGGCGCGGGTGTCCGTAGGCGAAGGCGAGGGCACGGCAGTCTGGCTGCCCAGCCCCTGGCGGGATGCAGCCATCGGCGCCCGAGTGGGCGGAGCAGGCGCGGCGCGGGGACCGCTAGTGCGGGGTGTGAGGCCGCCATCTAGTTCCTCTTTCTCGTCGTGTTTATGCTTACAAAACAGACAACAACAAAACAAAACAAAAAAGCCAAAAACCAGAAAAAAAACTTAAAGATGAAATGGTTCACTCAGTGAGCCCATTTCACTCAGTCCCTTGGAGAAGTCAATTTCCTGCCTGGGGGGCTGCATGCGATGTCCGAAACCGTCCACCCACCAGGCGTCCGCCACGACAGTTTTCAAATGCAGGGGAATTGAGGGTGGGTACAGGGTGTAAACAAGTTCACTTCGAATGTCATCGAATTTATAGGTGCTCCTAGGTCATTTTGTCACTATGTATTTTACTTTCCGTTAAGGGATACTAAAAGCATAACTACTTATCCTGCGGCCTTCTGGGAAAAATTTAGAGATTAATATACCCGAAAAGTCTGCTAATTCTTATTTTAACGAGTCAATTAAAAAGTTCATTTACCGCCCCCCCTCCCCCCCACCAGGTAAATCAATGAAGAAATATGTGGAACCTGTACAGTTGTATTTGTAAATGCAAAACCAAGTCCCTGTGTTTTCAGTGGAAAATTAGAGGCCACATTAATTGCCCTAAAATGTAGCAGTTTGCCTTATGAAAAAATTTGTACTCTTGGCTTCTTTAAAATAAGGGGGAGAGGTTATTTAAAAACGGATTTTAGAGTAAAGAGTAATTGAGATGTTGGCAATCTCAAAGTAAAATGTATTAGTATACCGAGGATAAAGACTAAAATTTAGTTCTGTTGCTCACTCCATTACTCACTTGATGTCCGTCCCTTCACTGTCCTGGGCCTCAGGCTCTCTCCACTGTGACAAGGGGATCATCTTTAACATCCACCTGCCTTCTGAGGATGTAGCAAGGGTTAATGTGGTAGAGTGCTTTGATGCTAGGATGAATGACCTGTATAAATAAAACATGATTACATCTGAGATTCATCTTTGATTCATCTGAATAAATGGGCCTTCCCTTTATTAACTCTTCAAAATTTTCAAAATTAAGTTATTTGATTTAAAAAATCTATGTTGAAGCATTTTTTAGTTTAACATTCTATGTATTTTTTAAAAAGAAACCTTGACAAATTATATTACCTTGTTGAGGGAGAACTTCTGTTTGTTCACAGATATTGAATAACATCTTTTTCATTATGTTATTCAATGTACTTTTTCAACAAATGTTTATTGCAAATGGACTGCCAGAGGTGCATAGAATGCTTATAAAGAAATCTTGTGTACCTACCGCTCCTATACACTTTTAAATATGTATTATCTCATTTAATCCTCAAAACAGCTCCCTGAAATATGGGAACTATGATTGCCCTGTGTTAGAATGCAAGCCGAAGAGTTTTAGTGTAATTTAGCAAGCAAGGTATTACCAGAGCAACATAGTTCTGTAAGGTCACTTGCAATAGCAATGGGCTACTTTTTTGAAACCTCTGATGGGAATTTGTGGTCACATTTTTTAAGATGAAAAGGTTTTGCCAACACTACCTCAGCTGGTATGAAATTCAGCTATATAAACATCTTGAGACCAGGTTATTCTAGAGCTGAGAGAATAGATTAGAGAAAATTTATATATTAGCAAATTTATAGGCAAAAAATGATGACTTGGTTGGAATTGGCCCAACCTTCAAAAGTACAACAACCCATTCCTCCCCAACCCCAAAAGAAAAGAAATCCACATAAGCCTTCATGTGGTCACTACTTGGTTTTTTAGAAGTTATCTAAAAAACAAATATGGAGACGTTTACATTCCTCACACAAGAAAGGGAGTCATGTACCTGTATTTAGTGAGGGGAAAAGAGAAATCTCGTGGATTAAACTGGCAATGTGACCTATCAAATACCACCTTAAAATGTTGGACACAAGTTGGGGGGGACGGATTAAGCCAAAAAATACAGATTTTTTGTTTTGTCTGTGGACAGTTAGACCAACTGCTACTGGTTGCTTAGAAAGTTCACTATTTATACTATAGTATTATAGTGTTATACATTAGTTGCATGTTGACAATGTGCTAAGTCATAAACATGATTAAAGTGAACACCCATATGCTGGATTGACAGGGTCCTAGTTTACAGTCTCCAACATACAACACTGACACATATTCATATATAACAGAAGCAGATGTTTACAGGGAGTGCAATAAGTGTTGAATGATTTAGATATACAGGAATTAGTTGTGGTGCTTTCTATGCATAGAGAATAGAAAGTGAGATATGAAAGTCATCTATTCAGAGAAAGTAGTCTTGGGAGAATTAGAGGAAACTCCTGTCTTGCTTACAGTTACTTAGTTGGGAAAGGATTCTTGAGAAGGAACCAGAGGTGGGGATTTTAGAGTAACAGAATCATAATAGGTTAGACTTGGAAGAGACTTTAGTAATCCAAATCCAACTCTTGACTTTATGAATAAAGAAGCTGAGGCCCAGGGCCCTAGAGTGGCCTGTCAGTAGCAGATCTGGATACTAAAGCAGATAAATTCCCACTCTCTAAAAGCTCTAATATGTCAAAGGGTTTTACTTGTTGTTTGATTAGTTAAATTTGTTTTAATTTTTATTATGGAAATTTTCAACTGTATACAAAAAGAGAAATATAGTATAATGAACATACATATAGCCTAAATTTGTGCCATTTTAATTTTATCTATTGCCTTGTTTTTATTTATTTATTTATTTTTGGAGTATTTTAAAGTAAATTCCAGCATTCATATTGTTTTACCTGTAAATACAATCTGAGTATGCAACTCTGATTGAGACTTTAAAACAAAACAACCATGCTATTAACATACCTAACAAAGTTAACAATAAACTTAATATCATCTAATACCTACTCCTTATTCACGTTTTTCTAACAGTTTCAAAGATAGCTTTTTCTTCCTTTTACTACTTGTTTCTTTGAATTGGCATTCAAATAAGGTCCTCACATTGCATATCATTGTTATGGCTCAGAAGACTCTTATTCTATTATTGTTCGTCCTCCTTTTTTTGTTTAATGGTTTTGTTGGTGAAACCAGGTCGTTTATCTTATAGAATGTGCCACATTCTCTGGATTTGGCAGATTGCTTACCTTATGGCATTGTTTTCCTGCAGGTTGGTAATTATACCTAGAGGCTTGATTAGATATAGGTTCAATTTATTCAGGCAGGAATACTTTATAGAAGTACTTGTATATTTCTACAAAGTATAGTGCATGCTATGATATCATTTCTTGAAGCACATAATGTCTAGTCACCCTGATTTTAGCGATGCTGAAATTGATCAATGGGTCCAGCAGATTTAGGCTAGGGAGGCCGAAGTACAGAGCTATGGGTCTGCTCCTTGTGTCTCTCAGCTTTCTTGGATGATAGATGAGCAGTTTCTTCTGATAATGGCAAAGGCATACAACAGCCCTTGTTAGTTGATGTCTGTTAATATCTCATTGGCCAAAGTCAGTTTTCTGGCAGGGGTGAAAATTGGGGCCAATTGTGCAACCTGTCACAGGGGTGTTCACAGCTTTAGGCAAGCTGAATCCACCTCTCTGTTTCCTTTTCTTTCTTTCTCTGTCTCTCTCATGGGCATTAGTCTTTCTCTTTGTGCGTTGTTGGCCACATTTTCTCTTGTGGGTCCTAGGATCCAAACATGGCAGGATCCAATTAAAAAAAGAAGGGTAACACTTATTCTTTCTTCTGGTTTTTATCTAATAAATCTCAGAGAAGGGCTTTTTTTTTTTTTTTTTTTTTTTTTTTTTTGGTGTGTGTGTGTGTGTGTGGGTAGGCTGTGCCTGCCTGGGTTGAGGTTGAATGTCTAATTGATGGTGTAACATTGTAGTCAGGGACTGAGTGTCCTAACTGGCCCTAGTTGCTGAGGCCTGGGCCATATGTTCACCTCTGCATTGGGTACTGTGGTTGGCAGGAGTACCAGAACCAAGTAGGAATACTGGGTGGTGAGGTTTATGTTTTCTAGCAGAAAGAAGACTGCTGGTTAGACAAAACAAGGTGGCTGTCATAAGCACCCAGTATTTTGGGACAGTATTTTCTGAACAGGGAATTTAGGTTGTCCTTGGCTATTTGCTGGTATTCCAGGAGAATGTTACTTGGAAAAAGGTTTCAAACTGCTCGTTGAGAACAAGCTCTGACTACCAGCATAAATATGATTCAGATAGTGTTAGTTCCTGTTAACATTTTATTCATTAGATTTCTCAATGGGCAAAATAATATGCTAGAAAAGTACTACAGTAACTGCCCATTTTGAACCTGATAGCAAGTACTTTATTTTTATGTAGAAGTAGAACCAGGCACTGGCTTTGCAGCAGAGCATGTACTGCCTGTCAGTGGTTCACCCAGAGCCTTGACTTTGCTCCCATGCCCATTCATGGGACTCAACTTTGACTGGTCTAAATGGGTCACAGAGGTCTCATTCTTCTTACTAGTGAATGGTTTAGGGATATCCCATGATCTAGTTCTCAGCCAGGAGATGGGAAGGAGTTTCTGAAAAAGGCATCTTAACTCTTAAAAAGAGATGCAAACCTCTGGACATGGGTATTTGAGGATGTGATGCTGTAACTGTCTTATGATTATGAGAAGACCTAGCCAACACCCTGATGATGAGGTAGGAAGATGGAAAGAACCTGAGTCCATGACCACGTTGCTGAGCCACTGAATTAATCAACTCTGGAAATGATCATCTTCTGGACTTTTGTGATGTAGGAAAATAAATCCCCTGAACATTGAGGCCATCTTTAGTTGGAAATTTAGTTACTCACCGATGAAAGTATCCTAAGGGAAACGAAGAGTTACTTGTGTTTTTTTGGACCCTCATTCTTACTTGGATTGGATTTTTTAACAGGAGCTGAACTTAGGCACTACCATACTTGCACTCAGTCTTCACTCTAAGAGTATACTCTTAAAGATATAGTCATTGCCATGATGTGTAGAACTACATTAGGATGCATGTGGATGGAGTCTCGGGTATAATTATAACTCTGACTACCTATCTGTTCTACTACCTAGTTTGTCAAAAATATCTTGTCCTACCTTGTGCTCTTTTTAAAAATGATTTCACATGTCTGTTTTATAGCCCCATTTTGACAATAGTTACATGAGAGAAAAGTATTCTACTTATTCAGAGAGTCTCTTTTTCTTTTCCTCCCTCCTTTACTCTCAAAAGCAACAAAGGATGAATTATTTCTCACTCCATCCCTTGTCAATCCTAATGATTAGGAAAAAGTGTTTTTATTGGCAAGATGACATAATCTGACTGAAAAAAGTGAGAGAGGTGGTGTTTTTTAGTTTTTCTTATTGTTGCACTTTAGTTCTCTTAAGTACCCAGCTTTCAGATCCTTGTAGTCTTAAAGAGGCAGGAAATTCTTTTCTAAGACTGAGCTTCTATAATCACGTTTTCTCTTCACTGTGTCTGTGTTTCTGCTAATGGCCCTTGGCTGTCAGCATTCTCTCGGGAAGGACCTTCAAGTTAGTCCTGCCATACAATACCTCTTAGAATGTAACAGAATTGGTTATGTCCCATTTCTCATTGGAATAAACATGTGTGTTGGATTTCTACTCATGGCTTATTGCCTATCGCAGCTACACCTTTCAGCTTTAAAAACTAATTTAAAAAAATGTTGCACTTCTCAAGCCTTGTCTGTTTTCAATATTGAGGAGATCCTAATAAAGGGGAAGCCCCAGGGAAGTGTTATATTGACTTATTTATTGTTTTCAAATGAAACATATCTCATATTTAAAATCAAGAAAGTGAATTTCTTTTGGCTCACAAATAAGGCAGTTGCTTTCTTTGTGGGCCCATGGTAAGAAGGAAATAAATTTTTTATAAGGTTCACAACAGAATTGAAGGGGAAGGTACAGAGATTTCCAGTATACCCCTGTACCTACACATGTATAGCCTCCCATATTCTTACACCCCCCCCCCCAGTGGCACATTTTTTACAACTGACAAACCTATACTGACACATTATCACACAAAATGCATAGTTTACATTAGGGTTCACTCTTGGGGTTGTACAGTCTATGGGTTTGGACAAATGTATGAGGGGTCAGTCCAGAAAAAGGCCAGCCATTGTTAATATAACAAGAACAATTTTTGCGACATTGATGTAACCTGGCAGCCAAGGAGAGTGGACTGGAATGCCCATGTGTGAACAATGATGACTTCACTGTACTAGTCAGTGGGGAAAATAGAAACCATTGAGTGAGCATATTTACTGTGGCGATCGCATTGAAAATGACTGAGTGAGGAGAGCAACAAATCTGCAACAAATTTTGTGTTAAGCGTGAACATTCCTCCGGGGAAACTATTCTGATGATTCACAAGCCTTTTGGGGATGATGCAATGAACGTATCACAAATAAAAGTGTTGCACAAACACCAAAGATGGTTGAGAATCTGTTGAAAGCGATTCATGTTCTGGAAGGCCTGCAACAAACCGAACATCTGAGAATGTACAATGTGTATGGGCTGCAACAAAGATTGGCAACTGACAGTGTAAGAACTAGAAGCTGTTCTGGGGATTCCAAAAACTATTGTGTCTGAGATTTTGACACAGGATCTTGGCATGAAACGGTTTATGGCAAAATTTGTTCTATGGCTTCCGCTACTAGAGCAGAAGGTACGTTGTGTTGCAGTTGCTAATGACTTGATTCAAACTACTACCAATGAACCAGATTTGGTGCCCTGCAACTTTTTGGCTTTTCTCAAAACTAAAATCACCTTTGAAAGGGAAGAGATTTCATATCATCAGTGAGATTCAGGAAAACACAATGGGGCAGCTGATGGTGATTCCAACAGAGGATTTTGCAGTGTTTTGAACAGCGGAAGAGATGCTGGGAAAACTGCGTGAGGTGTCTGTTTTGAAGGGAACTGAGGTGCTGTTGTCCTATTTGCAATGTTTCTTGTATCTTCTATCTTCTTCAATAAGTGCCTCTATTTTTCATATCACATGGCTGAATACTTTCTGGACATAGCTCCTCGTACAATGACATGTATCCATTATTATAGTATCATTTGTAAGAAAGCAAGAAGGAATTTTGTCCACCAATCAGTTACTTTCTGGCCAAGGTGACTTCCAAAGGGAGGAAAGAAGGTTAACAGAGGAGGTGGGAAGTAATTTTGCTCTAGTAGGAACAGCTTTACTTCCCTGGGCGTAAGGCAGCTACTCTGTATCAGCATCTGCCAGGGAAGCAGGAGGAAGTGAGGTGATAAGAGGATAGAGCAGCTTAGAGTTTCTCTGACTCTGAAGAGACTTTCTCCTGTGTACCGGGCAGAGTTGGACCAGAGAAGCTGAACCATTCGGTCTGATTCTGATATTGAATAAGGGCTTTATCATAGGGAATTGATTTAAACAGTTTATGTGAGGTTGCTCCCTCTGGGTATGGTGCTGGAGTCTGAAGTCAGCAGGCCAGGCAGTTAAGAAGGGATGATGGACATGAAGTGGGAAGAGCAAGGACAAACTGAAACCAAGGTGTCTTGGAGCCTGTACAGAGGTCTTGCACCACCTCCAATTGTTCAGCTTTGATGATGGGAATAATTTGCTAGAGAAGCTGGTGCCCTGGGTCTCTGAGCTCAACACAGACCTGGTCCAGGAGGCAGAGAGACTGAAGGGGCAGATCTGCAGGAGCTGGAGAAGCTTCATGTCTGGGTGCTGTATACATCTGCCTCCCAAACCTTGAGAAAAATTACTCTCAGGGCACATATTAACTGGAAAAAATACAGGGAAGGAATTCCGGGAAACATAGTTGCAGCAATGCTAAGCTGGCATGCTCAAATGTCCCACACTGTTGCACAGTTGCACAAAGAGACAGAAAAGGATGATCTTTGCATCACTAAAGTAGTGAACAAATGGAAACATCCTAACTTCCCATTTGTAGGAAATCAGCTCCTAGAATGAACCCAAATTATATAAAATCCTTAAAAAATGAGACAGATTTTATATACAAAACAAATAGAACTTAGAAATACAATGTAAGAGGAAAAATAGCAAGTTGCAGAATGACACAAATAATGTGATACCATTTGTAGACATTCACAAAGCAAAAAACAAACAAAAACCAAACCAAACCAAACCAAACCATAATCCCCCCAAAACACAACACCATATATTGTTTATTTACAAAACAAAAAAAAAAGGTACACCATAAACTTAAAGGAATGTCTGTGTCTGGGGGAAGCAAATGGGTTTAGAAATGGTGGAAAATTTAGAACTATTTTTAACATTCTTTTTTCTCTCTTTTTAAAAGGAAGAATATATAACTATATTACTTTATTTAATGTGGCAAAATATATTTGATATAAAACTTGGATTCATTACCTTTGTAATTAAAAAGACCCTGGGTGGTTCCCATGCATAATGCCCTTATTATAATACTGTTATTCCCTACTTTTTGAGGAAAGGTGAAGAATACAAGAGAGGCAAATATTTAGAAGTAGAGGTTAGGGGTGGAATATTTCCCCTCCCTTGCTCTCCTCTAACCAGGAGGGCGTCTAGCTAACAAGGGAGCCAGGGGTTAAAGCCAAACAGTGTCATTGTCACTAATATTCAAGGATGAATCATAGCCAATAGTATTGGTTTGTTTGCTTTATATATATATATATTTTTCAGGTGTGTCTTTAGGTTGAATGAAAACAGTTCCCTTGTATGAATGAGGGAAAACAGAAAAAAAAGGGTAAATCACCCCACAACATGTCACTGTACCTACCACCCACTTTGCTTCTATTGATTGTCATGAATTTGAAACCATGCCAAGGAATCCTGTTCGTGGATATCTTTTGTGTGCTCTTGTACTTAGGAACATCCAAATCCTGGAGGATACAGGTCAGGACTTTTTCATTTAGCTAACCAGCAAGCACATGGGTTGGAAAGCAAAGAATTTGACATTAGGTAAAATCTCTTTCTAAAAGATGAATAAGGGGGACAATTTTAGGTTCAGGATTCTGCTCCCTTTCCCATGTATGAAGATTTTCCCGATTGCCTGGGCCAGAAGTGAGTTCTCCTTTTTCTGAACTTTGAGGGGTGTGTTCCTATCTCTCTTGCAGCCCTGACTACTTGAGTTACATAGTTCTTTGTATACATGTCACCTTTCCTGCAAGATTGAAACTCCCTGCGTTCTGGCATGTGCCATTTATCACCACATTCCTCACGGCACACTAGTATTGAGTGCTTGTGTTTCATACGTGGTTAGGAAAAATATTTTTACAAAGAATGAAAGAATCAGGAAATTGATTTTGATTCTTAAAAAGAATGCTTTCACAGGCTTTCGATGACTATTTGTGCTAATGAAAAAAACAACTAAGAGGCAACAGATTTAGAATGATGAACCCTCAATATGAATGTGTTCTGGAGACACAGATTCATTAAGATATAATTTAATGTCATCAATAAGTTCATTAACACTAAAACTAAATAAATTCCTACCTTCTTAGAAGTGAAGGTGTTTTCTAATTGTTTTCTTTGCAAAGTAATAGTGCTCCATAAACCTGTATCATGATCTTATCTTCATATCAGTGTTCCTTCTAACTCAAGCCCCATGTCCTCACTCTTTAAACTGTTATAATAAAGATAGTGGACTCTTTTTTTTTTAATCACCAGGGGATTTCCTTTCTTTCAAAAGGATGTAGGTATTCCTTCTCTGTTCTGCTATTCCCTGCTTCGTACTTTCATTCCAGGCCATAGAGGTCTTCCCTCTTTTTTTCATGTTTGCCTTGGTGTCTTTTCTCTTTACCAAGGCAATAGATCTTAACTCATGATCAGTGAGGATTTTTTCCTCCTGACAGCAACCTGCTTTAAGAGGCTGCTTCCAGGAAAATATCACTGAATACTGCAAAGTGAGGTCTGTGGTCTGTGCTTTTCCTTTCTACTCTTCCTCTGTTTCTTTTTGTCTTTCTTTGCCTGCCAAAAACATCCTGTCATAAATTGTTCCAAAAGTCATGACATGCAAGACAAAATGTAAGATTCTGAGCCTATTGACTGTCAACCATCTTGCCAGCCATGCCTCCTTTCATTGTTAAACTGATTACATTGAGGTTGGCTTAAAATATGTCACAGAGCTTCGGCTAGGTGTGAACTGTTGTGTGAAGTCAAATACAAAAATGAAGAAGAACAAATCCATGCCTTCTAGGAGCAAATAGCTCTCTAAATATACCTTGTATGGAAAAATTAATGTAGAAATTTAGTCAAGGGCACAGGTCTTCAAATGTTCCTGCTCTTGTACTACCTAAAAGGAACAAAACAAAATACAATCTAATGTACTTCTGTTACAGAGCCCCTGGGCTGCTCCAATTGAAAACAAACCCACGGGCTCTTTAGTTAGGGGTCCAATTGCAACTCTGAACATTATATTTGAGTGAAAAGAAAAATTGTTTATTTAACAGTTACACATATCCTTGCCACCCCTCTACCAAACCTAACCAGTTTTAGGGGGGTCAGAAACACCGTTTCCCTGCTTCCTAGGCACAGTTCAGCTTTACCAGTAGCTGCCAATCACTCAATCTGATTGGGGAGGTCCTTTCTGTGCTGTGGTGCCCTCCAGCTCTCAATGCAGGACCGCCTGGATTCTCAAACTCCTTGCGAACTGTCTTCTTCCTGCAAACCGCGTGGATCTCCTCTCCTTCTCCAGAGCACCTTTGCGAACACTCACCAGCGAGGGAGATAGCCCCAGAGTGTGCCCCTGAGCGCCACCCCCCCCCCAAGCCTGCCCCTGAGCGTGCCGCCCCTAAAGTGTTCGCAGCTGCCTATATATCCCTGACTGCGTCCTCTGACACAGTGGGTGTTGCCAATAGTTCTGACCATTCACAGAACCTTACGTAGGCTCTGTGTGCTTTCCATACCGTCCCCTGGTTCAAGACTCCTCCCATCCACCTGAGGCTTTGGATGCATTAAAGCAATTTACATAATGAAAGACACCGGCCATCAGCCTCAGGCATGTGGAGGCATTCTGAAAGCTGCTTCCTTCTCCCCATCCCCCAGCCACAAACTCCAGGGATTTTTGGACTCTTCTGTTTCTGTAACACTTCCACATACTTTAAAATTAGTGTCTAAATATTTTCATCATAAGGCTAACTCATTGCAAAGATTGGTTGTGTGTTTGTGCCAGGAGACTTGTGCTGTGGCCTCCCGTGAGAGATTCTGGCCTGGACAGGACGGCCCCCAGTTCTGTTGGATGAGTGTGCTTCTTTAAAGTACTGGGTTTCTTTTCCATTTGGGTTGCTCTGCCCTGCTTTGCTCAAAATAATGCTTTGTTTTCAGGGTCAGATGGGGATGTGTAGGAATCTTAACCTTAAGGAATCTATATCCTCACTGGCCTCAGGTCCATCCTCTCCAGATTGATAGTAATAATACCTGCTTCAGAGCATTATGAAGATTTATAAAACATACAAAGTGCTTAGCGCAATGCCTGGCACCTGGTAAGCACTGAATTCTAAATATCTGCCAAGTCGTTTATACCTCACACCATCCCTCATGTTTCCTGACCTTCAGTGCCTCTTGCCTGTCATAATAGGTTCTTATCTGGTTGTCCACCAGCAATCTCTCACAATGAAAGCAGTCACATTCTCTATAAAGTCTAAACTCTTTAATTATGGTCTTGAGTTTTTCATGATCTCGCTCCAAGCTCCATTTGTTCTTTCATCTCTCATCTTATCACTCCCACTCACCTGGTTCCAGCTAACTGGGCTTGCATCACCATTGCAACACCGATGCACACGAGAATGCCACATTCACTCAACAAGCTGTAGTTGAGTACCAATTATGCACCAGGTGTTGGCATCACGTGCTCTGACTGCAAAGATGAAAAAGCCCAGTCCCCAATATTTAGGAGTTAGCATTCGAGCTGGGGAGAGGCAGCTGTAAGGAAAGAAATACTGTTGGCCCTTGAACAACATGGGGGTTAGGGGCACTGACCCCTGTTCAGTCAAAAATCTGCATACAGCTTTTGACTCTACAGTAGAATACATGTGGTTAGGTGCTATGGAGGTACCTAGGTGGTGTCAGAGGTTGGAGGGACGTAAACAAAGAGAAGACATGTGAGTTACACCATACCATATTCTTTCTGGGCTCCCATTTCTTGGCTCATGCTGTTCCTTTAATGTCAAATATGGTTTCCTTTTCTTGTGCCTGCCTGTTATGAACTTTACTCAGTTTTAAGATCTAGTTGAGATACTCATTCAACTGTGAATCTTGTCCTGCAGTTTGTGGCACTGCTCAGGTACATCCTCTTCGCCTTTGGTATGGTAGGAATACTGCTGTAAGCCCCTTGAAAGCAGGAACTACATCTTGGTAGGCTCTTTGCCCACAGTAGTTTTTCCATTATTTTTTTTTGAATGAATAATAGGCATCCCTACTGCCTAACTCCTACATAAGAGAAATCAACCTTAGTTACTTGTTAAATAACCTGGATATGATGGAGAGAGAGACTTGTGCAGCCGTTGCTTACTCTCAGTCAGAGCTAAGGGGAGTGGGAGGAAACAGCATTCTGCTCTCCCAGGAGCCTGCCTTAGGCCAAATGGAATGGCCTTTTGGGGTTTGAGTTTTTCTTTATTTGTAGAAGGTCATTTCCCTTTATATAAAATGTCATTGAAGGGTGTGAGTAAATTTATTCAGAGGCAAGATCCATGTATTTAAGGATACCATCAGAAGGTACCTTAAAAATATCTCTGCATTGATTTTTCTATACAACATATATGAATAAACAAATGTAAATCAAGTAAGTTAACCATTGCATTTACAGTGTGATGTAGACTAGCCAAGCTAAAAGATGAAAATCCCTTTCAGTTATGTTGCTTTAATTTCAGGCTTATTTATGCTTCTAGATCCAGAAAGATATTCAACATAAACTTTAATTACCCTTTTATTATATTGTGTTTTAGCCATGTAGCATAAAACAAATCGATGTGTTTATATCTACCTCTGAGGTTTTCTGTTACTTGAGGATCAAAAGGGGTTAGGAATAGAAATCCATGGACAATTGTTTATCACAGCTATAGCGAATTTGCTGAGATGAACTCAATTCAGGTTGGCTGAGATTGTAGAGGTGACAATGTGATGGACTCTTTGAATCAGGACACATGGCAGCTCTCCTCATGGCTACTGGCCAGAGCAGTGTCTCCTGCTGAGGCTGTGCCACACTTCTCCTCTCCAGGAATGTCCCATTTCTATTCTTGGTATAGTCATCTCCATTCTTGTTCAATCCTCTTATCCCTCCCTCCATCCACTCTGCCATCAATCATTTTTTCAAAGTCATTCTCATATCCCCTTTTCCTTTCTGGCCCCATTGCCACAGCCTTTGCTCAGGTCATTACCTTTGGGGGTGATTTCTGTAATAGCTTGAGAGTCTTGCCCCTCGTCTCTTAACTTTCCCCTTTCCAAAGTTATTCTTTCTACTGACAGGGTGGTTTTCTTTAAAAACATATAGGAATGTCTCTCTGTCACTTGCAATCCTCCAGTATAGTTCTTGACTCTTATCAGGATAAAGACCTTTATTATCTGTCATGTCTGTTTCTCCAGGGCCATGGCTTATGAAGCCTCTGAGTGCACCTTTGCCCTCTCACACTATGTGTTGAATAGGTTACTTTTAGTTCCCAGCTGCGCTCTCATGTTTCTTCCTTGTGTACACTGTTCCCTTTTTGGATGGTCTCTGTCCTACTGCATTTTTTCTGGCTGACACTGATTCTTCAAGATCAACTCCAAAGGTCACCTAGACTTGTTCTGAAACAAATGACTTCATGAATGTGAAATGTTTGTGTAAATTAAAGAAAAATATCTCATAACTTGAAAAAAATTCTTTCAATTTCTCTGTACAATTTGAATTTTCCCCCAGTCCACCACCGCATGAGATAGAAGGGAGTATACCAGTTTTCTGGTGCAAATAACCAAAACTCCTAATTCAACTGGCTTAAAAGTTTAGTAATTTGTTATTTCATACGAGAGAAAGTTCAGAAGTAGGGCAGTTTCAGAGTTAGTAATTAAGTGGTTCAATAGTGTCACCAGAGATCCAGCTTTCATGTTTCTGTTCCAGCATTTTCATCAAGGTGGACTAGCTTCCCTATGGCAGCAAGATGTCCACTGTGGTTTCACAGTCCCTTTGAGGGACAACAGGCAGGGGCAGCAATGGGATCTTATTGACCACACCTAGGTCACATGTGCCTTTCCTAATCTTATCATTCATTACTCAATGGCAGAGACTAACCAAAATTCATCCGCTGGACCTGGGCCAGCCTTTCTCATGTTCTTAGGCACAGTATGAACGCCTGAACAAAATCAGTCTCATCAGCAAGGAAGAAGGGGCAGTGGCCAGTGGGAAGGGCATTCCAATATTGTTCTATTGCTTCCCATGCATCACAAAAACAGTCTTTCAGTTGAGAGGCTGGATGACAGTTGCTTTCATTAAGTATATTGTTTTCAGCTTCTACAGGCGTACCTCGGAGATATTGCAGGTTCCGTTCCAGACCACCGCAATAAAGCGAGTATCGCAACAGAGTGAGTCACATGATTTTTTGTTTTTTTCTCAGTGCATACAAAAGTTGCGTTTACAGTATACTGTAGGCGATTAAGTGTGCAATAGCATAATGTCTAAAAAAAAAATCAATGTACAAACCTACACAAAGTTTCAATTGGTAAAAAATGCCATTTCTGTGTAGTGCAATAAAGCGAAGCACAATGAGAAGACTGAGGCCTGTACCTCTTAGCAGTGAAAAAATGCCAAGAGGAAACTGAAACGAATGGTGAATGTCCCAGAACAAAGAACAAATGCTGCCCCCTGGAAAGAAAGTTTTTGATCTTAAAAACATAGCTGCTTTTATTCTTTAGTTTCCAAAGTCCATAAAAATGCTTCTAAGCAAAATTAACTTCCAAGTCCATAAAGATGTGATTTATCATTTACAACATGACATTTATAGTATCCTTTTTGGGTCCTGGCAAGGGGAACCTGAGAGAAAGGTGTGAAGACCTCCTAGGCTTTGAAGATGACTAATGATGTAGTGTATTGTTACTTATATTTCCGAAATCAAAGTATGCAGTAGTGTTCACTTAAATCCAACTAGCAAAGGAGCTTAAGTACAATTTAACTTATAACTTAAATAGTAAAAATACTTATATATGCTGCCTTCTGTAATTAAAGCACACATTATCAAACATGAACTAAAGCTTGAATTTTGCTGTAAAATTGATTCTCAGTAGTGTGTGTGTATATGCCTTTAAGTATGTGAAGTTTTGCACTTCTGTAAATCATTTTAAATACTTTTTTTGGAATGAGGTGATTATAAATTAATATAACATATATTATTCTATTTCAAAATCCATGTGCCATACACATGTCCAAGTATTGTGAGAGATTTTTTGGTGACACAGCTACAGACTACTTGTACACAATGGAATTTTAATTTAAAACAAAGCTAATGTTAATGTTAATGCCTATTAGAAAGCCTGTTGATTTGTTTCTAATATATAAAAATTAAGATGCCTTCTTCTTTACACCTGCAAAAGAGAAAGAGGTCATATTTTTAAAGAAAATGCATAAATATGCTACAACATGATTCATTGTGTTTTGGGATGATATAATATATACAATAAATTGGAATCCTGTCCTCAGATGGAGAAATATCAGTTACCCTGGCTGTATATTTACAAGGTCTGTGCTGTCTCTGGCTACTTTTAAACAAAATGCTTTGGCAGAGGGCTGAGTAATTCCAGTAACCATATGTGGATTTATTCTGGAAGTATGCAGTCCGTTGGTTTTGCAAATTTTCTTATGGAGGAAAAATGAAGTCTGGAGAGAATGATTCGCTTTTGCTTTAATTAGCTAGATAATTACCTCAGCTCTCAATTTTACACTATCTGTATCAATATAGACATTATCTACTAGTGAGAGAGTAAAAGCCAAATAATGGCTCAGTCAACAAAGGTGTTTAAGTGCTCAAGCTGGTACTATTAGGAACACAGAATCATGTAAGAGGCTCAGGGTGATAGCAAGCAGTAGATACTTTGCTGACTGCAGAAGATTAGAGAAAAGTGGGAGTAAATTCCCTTGGGTGGCTTCTGTCGGGCAGAGAAGCATGCTTCAGGTGCAATCACTAATGTGCAGTCTAAGACTGGAATGTCATGTGGCGGTGCACTGGGGTGCTGTGGACCCGAGCTTGGGTGACAGCAGTGTGCACAGAGAAGAGAAGCTGGGACTGAAAGCTCTTTCGGGATCTGGACTCAACAGTACAGTCATTGGTTTGACTTCAGTGGTCTAAAGTAAAATAATGATAAACTCCTATAACCTAGTATATATGAAAATCACCTGTATAAGGACACATTTCCCAACTCAGAGAGTTATTTCATGTATTTTATCAGCAAAGAAAAGATGTAGTGTGGAAAGGAGAGGTGCTGTGATACTAAATTCAGCACTGCTTTGTTTATGATGTGTTGCTAAGTAGAGCTTATATTGTGTTATATATATGTATGTGTGTGCGTGTATATATATATACACACACACGCCCCATATATATACGTGTATATATATATATATGTATGTGTGTGTGTGTATATATCGTCGTCGGCAGCCGTCCGTCTCGAGAGACGATGGTGTAGCTTCTTAAGAGTCTATCTGCACCGCCGAGAATGGCTGTGCAGTCCGACTCGGGAGTGACACGGTATCTGTCTCCTCCCGTGTTGAATCGACATCTTGCGATGACGCTGGAGTGTCCTCTCCAGTGAAGCTGAAGCTACAAAGCCTGGGCAGGGTGATACGGAGGGTCTGCTGTTGCCCATGCAGCAGACCCCCCCTCTCTTCGCAGCTGAAGGGTCCAAGGGAAAGACGGAGTCAATACAGCTAGGCTTCAGGTGCGCCGCAGGAGTTGCCGGTGTTGACTACAACGTCAAACTGCCTTAGGGACTCCGGCTCCGGATTTTCTGTCGGGGTTTACTCCCTTAGCCTTCCCCTGAAGAGGTATGCCGCAAGGCAGCGGAGGTTTTTTGGAGTCAGAGTTTTCCTTCTCTGATGTGCCCTGACTGGAAGATCGAACCAGCGACACTTAGCTCGCAGGCCGACGCTCAATCCACTGAGCCAAACCAGCCAGGGTTGTGTGTGTGTGTGTGTGTGTGTGTGTGTGTGTGTGTGTGTATATATGGTGTATGTAGTGTGTATTATTCATGGAATGTGAAAATATGAAAAAGGAGAGAAGTCAGTCTATGTATTTCCATGACATGTTGAAAAAGTTTTTTGCAAATGGGTTGACCGGAACAACTGGGATAGTTGAGTATAAGAAAATACAAATAATACTTTGAAGGCTTTGTATGAGTATTCAAAAAAGTACTTTAAAAAAGTCGTTTTGTACTCAGCCTTTCCCAGGGAAGACTCCGGAACATAGAGATTTGGGCAGAAGGAAGACTTTCAGAAAGATTCCCCCTCTTGTATCCACAATGCAGAGCAATAGAGAGAAGGTATCTTTTTAAGATAGAAAGCTGCTCAGAGATGGCACTGCTTCTCCTCTTCATAGGAAATTCAATCGAAGGAATAACCGAAGTGAAGAAGCAGACTTGCTTTTTGAAAAATTATATAAATTGATCTTGATTACTCCTATTTCAGGGCTGTGAAAACACTAGCACTTTGTAGGACACTATTAAGATTGTAGTGCCATGGACTAACTTTAAGAACTCGTGTATGACAGAAGATAGATCTGAAATTTAGAAAAAGTATGGCCCTTAAAAGTGTGCTATTAAGGGAAGAAGTAATCATGGATTTAATCTAAGTGCTTGAAGAAGCCCCGGTTGTGACAGCCTGGTCCTAAATGTGATCAGACTGTCTTATCTTACCGTGGTAAGGTCATAGGATTGGTAAAACAAAAGGAAATGACAGATTTTATCTATATTGATTAACAAGAATTTTGGTTCTGTTTTTTTTCCCCAATGAAATTGAGAAATGCAGTTGGCTACAACGTTTTGCATCCATGGACAAAAGAGGCAAGGGGACACATTCTTTTTACAGTCATTAAGGATGTGGAAACCATGTGGTGATTGCTGAGTAGAGGGGGTATAAGGGCACTAACTGGTAATGGAAAAAATACTATAAAAAATGTTCCACTTGGCAAAAACAAAAGATGAAAAACAAAACAAAACTGCTTATAGTTGGGGCTGCAAAGAGATAAAACCCATTCTCTGCCCTTCATGGGATTTATAATATAGGGGTGAGAGATCAACATAACAAGTAACAATGCAAGGTAGCATATGTTAAAATTCATTTGTATGAGAAACAGGAAATGACACCTTGAAGAAATAACTTTTCTTAAAGGATTAAAATAAATTTGATTATCCTTTGAGATCTCTAAAAAAAGGTGTGTTTTTACCAATTTTTACAGATGAATTACTAACTTATGCTAGAAACGTGGTTGTAAAAAAAATCAACAGTGTAAGAGAGCAAAACAGTAGGTCCTTGGAGGGTACTGGGGACGATGTGGCACTCTCATTTTCTACTTCTCTAGAACAGTGATTCTCAGACTTTATCTGCAGTGAGTCACCTGGGATCTTGTTAGAAGGCAAACTCTGATTCAGTAGTTGGGTTGGGGCCCAAGGATTTGCATTTTTAACAAGATCCCAGGTGCTGCTGGTGCTGCTGGTCTGGGAGCCACACCATACTGACTCATGTCACCAGGCCTGTTATGGAAGTCCTTGTTAGCTTCTTGAATCCTCAGACTAAAGGATAGAGGAAACTTTGAGCCAGAGCTACAGTTAAGAGGAAATTAAACTTGCAAGAAAGGATGAAAGAAATTTTCATCGTATAGCATTAAAAAAATGGAAACCTCAGGGTGATGTAAAAATGCATTTCAAACATATAGACTCTTACACAGATAATTTGATGGCTTTATTAAGTAAGCCTATGATGAACATACGTTTTGAGAGGACTGAGTTAGATACAGAATAGAATTGTTTCTCAATAAGGATACAGGTTCCTAAATGAGGTATTTAAATGTATTTCTTGCTCCAGAAGACTTTAAAATAAGATGGTCACCCAGACGATTGCCTTAAGTTAGAGTGTCTCTAAATGTTGAGAGATGTTTTCAGCATTCCTTTTAAGGACATGGCAGAGGCATCGGACCTGATTCCCACTTCCGGCTTCTGAGGAGCTACTGTTCATGCAGGGAGACAGCAGGCATGATTACACAGATTGTGTTCACTGTGAATCAATACACTATTATTTCTGATTCCATCATACCCTACCTGTCTGCCGACCATTAGTTCTACAAATCATTTCTTCTTTAAGAGAAATGATTTTAATGCCATTTTTTTGTATAGTGTTCCACTGGTTTCTGATAGATCTGTAATTATGGAGGTCTAGGTGGTTTAGGGGAAGAGATTTTTTTTTTCCCTGTTTGTCCTAGAGGTAAAATTCTTCCCTCAGGTTAGGAAATCATGTAAAATGAAAGATTTTTTTTCTGCTGTCTCATGAGTATTTAATTGTTATAGAGCTAAAGCTGTTATTAAATAGGATTCAACAAAGTATTATCTGCCAACCATATGACTGTGTGTTGCCCCCGCCCCAAACTTCAGAATGGTTCACAATGTTCTAGTTTATATGCAGAAATATTTTAATTATTTTTCTTTTGTCTTTTTCCCTCTAATCAGAATATCAATTAAATTCATATAGTACTCATAATTTTAAGTATGGAGAGTGTGTGTGTGTGTGTGTGTGTGTGTGTGTGTGTGTGTGTATACTATCCTAAACAGGATGCTTAGGGAAGGCCTCCCTAATACCATGACATTTGAGCCATGAGGGAGAATGCCATTGGGATTCTGGGGGAACAGTGTTCTAGGCAGAAGGAACAAGCTTGCTTTGGACACCTCTTGTGTGTCACTTCAAATGTTTCCACTTATTGCAGCCATTGCTGCAATATACAGTTCCTCAGGCTTCTACCAGCTACATGGAGGTATAATCTGATTGCTCCTCCACGGAGGGCCCTTGTCACTTACATTCACATACTTGTGGTTCCTGACCTGGGACACCTCTGTTGCTACAGCATGAGGTGCCGGCAGAAAC
This sequence comes from Furipterus horrens, assembly GCF_987537825.1. Lineage (NCBI taxonomy): Eukaryota > Metazoa > Chordata > Mammalia > Chiroptera > Furipteridae > Furipterus > Furipterus horrens. The sequence continues at coordinate 147,124,154 of NW_028327176.1, read as the reverse complement.
CATTCTGTGCTCATGCATGCACAGCTCAGCTGGGCCGGAGTTCACGCCCATGGGGCCACCCTTGGCTAATAGAAAACAGGAGCCTGAAGATAAAGTCTACCCTTTTTTGTTTCCATGGTGGACAGTTGAGTTGAATTTCCTAAGATGGCATAAGAATGGTCCCATGGGATGGAGTACCTGTCTCCCCCAGAGGTGCTAAGTCAATTGTGCCTTCTTATATCTGCCTTCCTCCTCTGTGGCACTCCTGTTGCCACTTCTGCTTCCTTCCCACACAAACTCCAGTACTGCAGGCCAAACTGGTCTCTGAGTTTGCTTTGGGAGAAACCAGGCTCAGGGAAGTTACAAAGGCCCTAAGGAGAACACATGCTTGGCTCTTTCACAGCAAGGAAGCTCTTTTATGTGTGTCTCTTGCAGAGTGAAAATATAAGGACCTTCCAGGCCATGTTGAAATGGGAGCCTTTGGAGAGTTGGAACAAAAAGATTGATGCAATCTGATTCCATTTTAATAGGCTCACTTTGTGGATAATAGACTGAAGAGATAGAAAAGACAGAAATGGCAGCAAGGCAGAAACAGGGAGACCAGTTAGGAGGCATTTAAAACAGTCCATGTGAGGGAGATGGCACCTAGAGTGAGGTGCCAGAGGTGGGGTTGGTAAGAAGTGGTCATGTTGATACAATACTTAGACCAAACCCAGGTGTGAGGATGCATTGGATGTGGAGTGTGAGAGAACCTGCGGGGTCAAGGATGCCTCCAAGGTTTCTGTCCTGAGTAGGTGGAAACAAGCCTTGTCTTTCATTGGAACCACTGCAGAAGCACTGTCATGGGAAGAGATGTGGGGGGTGAGGGTAGAGAGGGGAGGAGGGGATCAGAAGCTTAACTTTGGAGATGTTAAGTTTGAGATCCTCACTGGAGGTCCACATGGATATGTGAGTAGAAGATGTGATTTGGGAGCCACCAGTGTGAAGAAGGAACTCAGAGCAATTCGTCTAGAGGAGGCCCTGTGGGAAGTGAGTAGGCAGAGGAGAAAGGTGTCCTCAGATGTCTTAAAAATTAAGTTTTCATTTTCAAATAATAAGTTGTTAATACATGAGAGAATGGAGCCTTCCAAAGTTCACCTCTAATAGCAGTGATTTCTGTTTATCTTGAAGCAAATAGCCAAAGAAACATTAGAAAAAGATTGGCAAAGACAGACAAATGATGAGAGTTGTTTTTTTCTTTCTGGTATTTCCATTGAGAAAACCAGCTAAGAAAATCAGAGAAATCAATCAATTTGGTGACTAGCCTTCTTGAATTTTCAGTCTGATAGTTTGTTCTTCTTCTATTAGGTCATTACTGCCATTTCTACAAAGACCATTATTTAGTTTGATGATATCACAATGAGTATGATCCCTGTATTTTGTGCTAAGATTCTTCTGTGTCCACAGTTCTCAAACTTTAGTATGCCCCAGAATCACCTGGATGTCTAGTGAAACACAGCCTATTAAACAAAGATTGCTGAACCCTAACACTGAAGTTTCTGATTTAGTAAATCCTGGGTTAGACCCCAGGGTTTGTATTCTAACAGGGTCCTGGATGAGGCTGCTGGTTCAGGCAGCACATTTTGACAAATTCCTCAAGTTTAATCATCTAAAACTTTTTGAATTCTGTTAATATTTAATGAACCCCAACTTCCAGACATTGGTCTTCCTTTCTAACTTACTATGGAAGTAGTCATAATTTGTGGAGGATTGCCTTTAGGGCTTTTAAACAAGACAATTTAGAATTTGCAAAGGAGATCCTGAGGGAAAGAAGTTTTCCCCATTTCCCCTTTAGAAATGATTTCTCTTCCATCATCAAAGTGAACAAAGAGTTTTTTAAGAATTGCAGATTTTCAAAGCATTTTTCTCATTTACTTTATTATTGATGTTCCATTTATAATTGTAAAAGATATTCATTTTAATTATTTGCAATAATGTTTACATGCTCCAATAGTTTTAATGCAACAGCTCTTAATGATTTATCAATAATATGTTGGAGTACAAAGAAGATCTTCTCTCCATTATCAATGTTGTTTATCCCTTCTGAACCTTTGGCTCACCTTATCAATAACCTAGTAATCTGCAGAACAATGTTTACTTTCAGACTTTATGAGTAAATACGAAAATATCAAGAGACTACTTCTTTTATGCCTGAATAAAAAACTGAAAATTCAGACTTTTCATTTAACATTCCTTTTAATGCACCAATGTAGCAAAGTTGATCACTGTGTTGTTTTGTTGTTTTTATTTAGAATAAATGGTTTAACCTTTCAGGGAAAAAAAAAAAAGAATTGCAGATTTTGTAAACAAACAATAACAAAGGGGAATAAATACATAACTTGGTAACAACTCTATTGGCAATAACTTGTTTTTTATTTGTGATTCCAGGGTACAGAAATTCAAACAATACTATTATGTTTTTCTAACTTCGAAGCCAAACTTTTTATTCTCAAATGTTATTTCCTTGTGAAAATTTTCTCTTCTCACTAACTTTATTAGCTCTCTGACAAGAAGACCAAATTCATAGATTCCCTCATTTTACCAACTAGACTGGAAGACTTGGGTGCAGGGTGGGTATAGATAATCTAAGATTTGATTTCTAGGTTCAGATGCTGAATTCCTTGTTTAGAAGAGGTATCTACTCTAGACTAGAAATCAACTGGGTAGTTTTTACAGGTCCTCCTTCCCTCCCACTACCTGCCACCTGCCTGTAACTCCTTTGTAGTCTGAAGACTTTTCTACTATCCCATGAGTAGATTTTTGAAACATTTGAATACCTACCTAACTACTGGGGCTAACAGTTAGGCCCCAACTTTCAGCTTTTGGATCTTATTTTGTTGAGACAAGTCAGTGAAATAGGAATGTGTTGGACCATATCAGAGTAGAAGGAAAACTTAAAAACATATAGGTCTCACTTTCCAATCAAAATGCTGAAGTGCTATCATAATTCTTGATCTTGACAGTGTCTTTCTAAGTAAATATTTATAATTTTACTAACTTTTTAATCACGCAAATACCCATATCCCTTTTCATATATGTTGCCAATAACATTAAAGTAGATCCTCCCTCAATCTAGATTGTTTTAACTGATTTTTTTGACCTATTCACTTTGATTTATATTAACTAATACATCACCAGAATTATATATTCCATGTTTAGAGTGTGGCAGGCACTGTGCTACACTGTATGGATATAGTTCTGATGGGGCATATAGTGCTTGCGCTCAGAGAGCTTGCAGTCTTGCAGGACACATGGCGCACGTCAATACAACATAGTATGAGAATGCTCAAGAGACACAACTAACAACTCGGGGTGAATTAGGAAAGGTTTCCCAAAGAAACTGGTTTCTAAGACCTATGGCCTAAGAGGCAGTGAACTTGATGGAGGGTTAGATAGGAAAATTTTATGTGATGCAGCCATCCAGAGGGTGCAGAGATTCAGACACTGGAGGAGAGAATTTGTGGATCTTAGGACCTGGAATAGTTTAGTATGTTGATGTGTGCCATCAAGTGTGTGGCAGAGAAGAGAGATATGGCGTATGATATGGTTGGGAGTAAGCTTGAAGGGTCTAGAAAGCTGTATTGAAGAGTTTGGGTTTTATCCTCAAAGCAATAGTATGTCATTGGGGGTTTTTGAGAATGACAGCCCTAATCAGATTTGCCCTTTAGAATAATAAACTGTGGGTAGTTTCCTTTCTACTGAGGAAGTTGAGGCTTTTCCTCAGTCAGTGCCCAAAGAACAAGCCTCCCCAGCTCCCACCCACTTTGCTCCTAGTCCCTGTCTTGCTGCATGAGCAGACTTTTTACTCTCTAATTCCTCAAACACCATATAGCTCCCACCCTCTTGCCATGGTTTTTCAATTTTAGTATCCTTTACAAAGAAGCAATATTTATTTTTGAATTCTCTTCATTGTATATTTATTGTTTAATTAATTTCTGCTTCTGTCTTTATTTTTTCTACTTTCTTTGGGTTTAACTTGCAGTTTTGTTTTCCAAATTTCTTTAGGTACGCACTTAAATAATTGAATTGTAACATTTCCTTTTTTCTTATATATTTACTTATATATATTTATCTCTAAGCATAACTTTTAGCTACTTCCTACAGCTTATGATAAATCATATTTTTATTGTCATTAGTTCAAAATACTTTAAAATATTCATTATAATTTTCTTCAACTGTTGGATATTTTAGATATATATTCATATTTTAAAATATTGTAAAAATTTCAGTAATCTTCTTGTTATTGCTTTCTAATTTAATTCCAGTATAGTAGGAGAACATACACTGTTTGATTTCAGTCCTTTAAAATGTGTTGAGACTTTGATTTTTGACCTAGCACATGGTCAATTTTGGTAAGTTTTCCAAATGCATTTGAAAACTATGTGCATTTCTTATAGTGTCATTTAGGAAAATTTTTTGTAATCATATTCAAATTTATATGTTTGCTAATTTTCTTTTTGTCTGCTTTAAAAGAATTATTTATTAAGCAAGATGCATTAAAGTCTTCTCTATTATTGTGATTTGTCTATTTTTCCTTTTAGTTCCACCATTTTCTTCTTTTAAAATTTTTTTGCTATATTGTTAGGTGCATTGAAGTTTGAAATTATAGTACTTTCCTGGTGGATTTGACTCTTTTATCATGTTCTTCTTTATCTCTAGCAATGCTTCTTGCCTTAAAGTCTATTTTATTTGATATTATTATAGTCATCTCAGTTTCTTTTGCTTAGAATTTTCATTCTATATTTTTTCTTACCTAGCCAGTCTAACCAGCTTTGCCTTTTCATAGAGGTATACAATTTATCTTTGTTTAATGTAATTACTGATATATTTAGGTTTGATTCTGTCATTTTACCTTTTTTTGTTTGTTTCACCAATTCTTTTACTATCTTTTCTTCACTTTTGTATTATTTATTATTCTCTTCCCCCTAATTATTAGCTTGTTACTATATATTATTTTACTATTTTTAAATGATTACTCTAGAGTTCAAAATGAATCTTCAAATTATTAAAATATAAATAAGTAGCTTTTCAACTTCCAAGACAATGCAAAGATCTTACTACACTTGAATTTAATTTATCTCTCCCAGTTTTTGTGTTATTGTTTTCACATTTTAATTTTTCCTAGATTTAAATTCCATAAGATGTTGTTATTACTGAATAAAGTTAATATTAATTTAGATTTACCTGCTTATTTATTCTTTCTGATGCTCTTATTTTTTCCTTCATTTTTTGTTCCCAACTCAGATCACATTCCTTCTGCTGAAAGAACTTTCTTTAGTATTCTCTTATTGCTGATCTGTTCTTCTGCATAATTTCTTCTTTATGTTTTATTTTTATTTATTTATTTATTTTTAAAATTGAGTTTATTGGGGTGACATTGGTTAATAAAATTATACAGGTTTTAGGTGTACAATTCTGTAATACATCATATTTATCATATTGAGTGTTTACAAACCCCAAGTCAAGTCTTCTTTCATCCATTTATCCCCTCTTTACCTTTGTCTCCTTCTCTCTACTCTCTTTCCCTTTGGCAATCACCATACTGTTGTCTGTGTTCATGAGTCTTTCTTTCCTTTTTCTTTCTTCCTTTCTCTCTTCCTTTTTCTGCCTTTCTCTCTCCCTCTTTCTCTCTCCCTTTTTTCTTCCTTCCTTCCTTCCTTCCTCCCTCCCTCCCTCCCTCCGTCCCTTACCACATGATAGGTACAATTAAAAAAAGATTTTATTTAGAGAAAGAGAGGGAGAGAAACACCAATAGGCTGACTCTTTGCCACACACCTCCAACTGGGACCTGGCCTGTAACCCAAGCATGAGCCCTGTCCCAGAATCAAACCCATGACCCTGAAGTTCACAGGCCAGCACTCAATCAACTGAGCCACACCAGCCAGGGCTGATAGGTACAATTTTCTATTACATCTCTGTAGACCCAATCCATGTTACAAATGCACCTGAAGAGGTAGAACATTTACTTCCAGTAAGCTGATTGCTCTTGTTTGGTAGATAATTAGCTAGAAGGTCCCAGTGGAGGGGAAATGATACAAAGAAAAAAGCCCCAAATATTCCCTCAACACTTTCAGGAAGAAAATACCAGAAGGGAGAAATGTAGGGATACAGTCTCCATAACCAATAACTGTAATGTGACTTTTACCTTTGCTCTCTCTTTTCTCATTAATATTACACATAATTTGGTCATTTATGTTGGAATTGAGACCATACCTCTCATGATAGAGCTTATAATATCAGTTCCTGTGGTATAAGAATGACATCATTCATTTTTGTGGTTCGGTGAGAAACAAAATGGAATTTCTCACCTTAAATTTCAGAAAGCAAAAGGAATTGTTCACAAGAAGAATTTGTCATTTCCGTGGAATGATTATGAAAGCTGCCTGTGGTTATGAAGATTTTTTCTTCTCCAGGGAAAATTCATGAAAACAAATTTTCCAGATTTGAGAAATAATACATAAGTAAAAATGTTGAGCATCTTAGTCTTATTGGTTCAGCTTTTTGATGTGATTTGAATAGCACATGTGCCTGTGGTAAGGGGCAGAGGGAAGAAAAAAGAGACTTAGTGTTTCAATTAAGAGGGATTGTGTCAATCCACCATACATGGCTGGCTATCGCTGGCAGTGAGGGGGTGGAGATGTGGGGAAGACGATTAAACACCCAGTTCTATATGTCAGCACTTTTCAGGTGCTTAGAAACTGAGTGCTCTATTTTGGTGGTTACGGTAGTCTGTGATGAAAACCTACAGAAAATCTACCAGGAACAGGCCTACACTGAGTGAGTCGGAAGGGCAGTGAAATTCTTTTGGCCATCTCTGGGTTTCAGAAGCCTCACATTTCAGCTCTAGGGCAGCTCAGGGTGCAGGGAGAGCAAGTTGAAGGACCCCATTAGTGTGAATGATGGCTTCCTTTTACACACCAGTCAATTTTCAGGCAGGGCTTTCCTCACTGTCAGGAGATTTAAAAGAAACCTTTTTGAAGAAGTCCTGGAGGTGACTTCATGGCAGCAGTAGATCCCAGATTAGTCAAAGCAACTGTTTGTTTATATTGTTCAGTTATTTTGAAAACTGTTAACCTATTGTTTCCAAGATGACAAATAAGTGGATTCTAAGGTCGCTTAGAATCAAATGTTAATCTTCCTCATGTCAACACTAGGGCAATCTGCGAAAGAAAAAGAATCCCTCCTTTCCCTAACACCCACCCCCTCATTTTGTAACTCTACAAATCATATTTTAAAAAGAAGCATAGTCACCTTTCAGCGAGTGGTTTCCCTCTTGATACCTGGGCCAGGAGAAATCCTGCATACTCCCTCTTTCTGCCCAGGATCTTTGCTTCTTCTAGAGATAAATGTAATAATTTTATCAACGGCATAGAAGCAAATCAGCTTTAAATAGTTTTAAATTAATTTTAATCCTTTGAAAACTTTTTTTTCACTTAGGTTAAAATGTTCAATTGCTTTTTTAATCTCTTATTTATTTTGTCTTCCTTTAACGTCAACCAATTGTCATGTATATCTGAGGGTAGTACTAGAAAGGAATCAGTGCTGGAAAGATTTTTAAAAAATTAGAAGTTAAAACTCAGATATTTGATGTCTATGTAATTCATTGAACTAGGGCCTTGGAAATTGAGGCTCTGAGCAAGCACAGCCCCGAGGGGTTTTCCTCAAACAGTTCCCAAGTTCTCTCTCCACAGACCTACTAGTGAGCTTGGAGCCCCAGTCTTGAGACTCCTCTCTTAGTATGAACTCCCCTTTGGGTTCAAGTTGAGGCTACAACACCTCATCGAATAGAGTACTAATAATTTTGAAACTTGAAAGGCGAAAGACTGGGGTCTGGATTCCTTTCCCCCAAGAGATTCCTTTGCTTTTATGCATATGTGGATTCCTGTTGTCTTCAAATTATAACAAGATTACGCATTGTGGTCTGAAGACTTTTCCTGCCTGGTGCTGCATTTCCCCCTCTTGTCTTTTAGAGGCGTTACCTTCAAATAAACCACGTGTTCTCTTAACTATCTCAGAATCTGCTTGGTGGGAGACCTACCTGACGCATAGATTAGTTAATTTACTAGTTCATGGTAACCTCCCAGTAACTTGGGATGTTTATTGATGGCAATTACCTCTCTTTGAGCTCTTAGGAAGCTGAGGCACACAGAAGTGGTCATTTGGTTTACCTGCATCTAGAGAATGAGTCTGCTGACTCTGGTCCAGTACCTCTCCCACTGCATTAGTTAGGGGTTTCACAGGAATGATTCTGGCTTCCTGAAACAGAAAAGGGGTTAACAGGATGTTCACAAAATTGAGCAATTTTGGAAAATCAGGCTCAGAGGAGAAGGATACAGTGGCATTTCTGGGGTTCTTAGAAGTAGCAACTAATCAATGGTTTTGTGAATGTGCCGCTACGGACATAAATGAATGCCTGAATACTGCCCACCCATGTCCCCATCTTGTTTCACTGCGAAAATTCAAGCCTCTGGGAAAAGTCTGATTGGTTCTGTTGGGTCACATGGCTGTTCTTTTCAGAAAGCCGGGCTGGGGATCTTGCCTGAGAATTTCACCAAATTTACATACAATGGGAGAGAGATGATTGTTTAGTAGATAATAGATGTGCTCTCATACAAAGGAGTATGTTGGCCAACAACAGAGGTCCCCCACAGTCCCTAAAACCACTCCTCTCTGAGTCTATACATTGTCCCATATTCTGCCTGAAGGCAATTAGTAGAATATATGTCCATTCAAGGTGCTTTCAAGTCTTCAAGTTTTGATTTGGTTCCATTTTCATAGTATCCTTTGAGTGTAGAAACCACAGTAGACCCCCCCCCCCTTATCAGAGCTTTCACTTTCCTTAGTTTGTTACCTATAGTCTAAATTTTAAGTGAAAAATTCTGAAAATAAACAATTCATAAATTTTAAATTGTATGCCATTTTGAGTAATGTGATGAAATCTCATGCTGTCCCTTTCCACCTCTCCCAGGACACGAATCATCCCTTTGTCTGGTAAATTTCTTCCATAGACACCCCTTGCCTGGTAGTCATGGAATTGTCATCTTGGTTATCAGATCAACTGTCATGTTATTGCAGGGCTTCTGCTCAAATTGCCCTTATTTTACTTAATAATGGCCCTAAAGTGCAAGAGTAGTGATGCTGGCAAATTCAGATATGCCAAAGAGAAGCCCTAAAGTTCTCCCTTTAAGCGAAAAGGTGAATACAGTACAATAAGATATTCTGAGAGACACACACAGATCACATTCAATAACTTTTATTATAATATATTATTATAGTTATTCTATTTTACCATTAATTATTGATCTCTTACTGTGCCTAACTTATAAATTAAGCTTTATTATTGGTATGTATGTATACAAAAAACAAAACAAAACAGTACAGTTGACCCTTGAATAATGAGGGTTTGAATTGTGTGGGCCCACTTATACATGGATTGTTTCTTCAATAAGTACATGTACTGTTTTCAGTTGGTAGTCTGTGGGTGTGGAGGGCCAACTGTATTCATTGCTTTATACCATTTTATATAGGGGACTTGAATATTCATGGATTTTGATATCTGCATTAGGGGTGTGTATGTGTCTTGAAACAAGTCCTCAACAGATACTGAGGGACAACTTAAGTATTTTTGGAAGCCAAATTTATAGGCAGATTATTAACCGTGCAAGGAATTAGTGCCCCTGACACCCACATTGTTCAAGGGTCAAGTGTATGAGGTCTGTCTGGGAAAAAAATCCAACCATTGTTACTATAATGAGAACAGTTTGCGTATCATTGATGTAACCTGGCATCCAAGGAGAGAGGACTGGAATGCGTATGTGTGAACAATGACAACTAGTCAGTGGGGGTGGTAGATGCCATTGAGTGTGTACTGTGTGGCTGTGGCATTCAAAATGAGTGAGTAGAGCAATGACTCTGCATCAGATTTTGTGTTAAGCTTGAACATTCCTCCATGGAACCTATTTGGATGATTCACAAGACCACAGCTATGGGCATCTGGTGACTGGCAGTTTTATCAGACAATGCACTAGTTCATGCATCATGTCTCATGCAGTTTTTTTTGCAAAACATCAAATCACCCAGGTGATTCAGCCCCCATACAGCTCAGATTTGGTGCCCTGTGACTTCTGGCTTTTTCACAAACTGAAATCACCTTTGAAAAAGAAGAGATTTTAGATCATCAATGAGATTCAGGAAAATATGATGGGGCAGCTAATGATGTTTGGGAGAATTGTGTGAGGTTCATAGGTACCTACTTTGAAGAGGACTGAGGCATCATTGCCCTATGTACAACATTTCTTGTATCTTCTTCAATAAATGTCTCTTTTTCATAGTACATGGCTGGATACTTTCTGGACAGACATCATGTGTACTTTCTGTCTTTTAAAAAATTTTAAGTATATTTTATTGATTATATTGTTACAATAGTTCCAATTTTTTCCCCCTTTGCTCCCCTCTTCCCAGCACCCACCTCCCCCAGCAACCCTCCCCCCACCCCCCAGTCCATGCCCATGGGTCGTGCATACAAGTTCTCTGGCTTCACCCTTTCCTATATTATTCTTTAAAAAAAAATTAATTTTTTATAAAAATAAAAAAATAACAATCTCCCCCTCGCACTTAAGACCCTTTATAATCTTATAAAGGACAATGGATGAAGGTCTCGTGCTCCTCTAGCTGCTTTAAGCCGGACATGGTTGTTGTCCTACAAACCCTTGGGTCTGGAAATTCCTAATAAGAGTTGGGGTGTGGAGGGGAGGGTGGCTTTCCCACATGGGAAAGGATCGTGCAGACTCCAGGTCAGTTGGCTGTCCCTGGACAACAGCGTGCTTGGTTTAATAGGCTGGCATCCTTGTTGTATTCTGGGGGCCACAGATTTGGCAACAGGGTTAGAAGGCATCATTCAATCCATAACAACTGGATGACAAAATGCAGGTATTAATTTTTCAATGTCCCACATTAGGGAAAAAAGGGCTTCTTTGGAGGAAGGTGTGCCAGGTACATCTCACCTGTCCAAAACCCTTTTGCCCATTATACTTAGTTTGGGCTGAGGGAAATATTTTAGGTTTCTCCCCTCTCATACCTCTGGGTCCTTTCTGTCCAAGCCATTAGGGTAGAAAAGAGAAACCAGTTTTAAAGTGAAGCCCACAGACTGCCCCATACTTCACCAACCCAGACACTTAGTTCAGGCAAACCGTTGAGTCTCAGGAGGCAGTGATGCAGACAGGATTAAGTGAGGCCTATAAGTACAGACAATCACTCAGGTAATGAGATCATAGGCTTATGCCCTTTGAAAACAGAAAACACATGTTAAATTATGCAACATAACTGACAAACAAGTCTCTAAATCTGTAAGACTGTCTTATTGGAAAGACATTCAGTTATAAGGCATTTGACATTCTTCTTGCCTGTAAATTAAGCATCTTTGATGATGTCACAGACCTAGTTTAACTTTCAAATGAAAACAAACTTTAAACGAAAAGAAACTTTAAAGACAGTTAGTTGTACTACTTTATAGTCTACCACTGAGCATCGTGGTTTTCCTTGAATCACAATTTTTCTCCCTAAGATTACCCTTCTTGTTATTAAAGGGACTGCATTAAGTTCATTTTTAATTTATCCTGTTCATTTGCATAAACACAACAAGAGCAGCAAATGTTCACTTATGATATTTAAGTCTGCTTTGCTGGAACTTACACAAGGAACATTTAGTGTGACCTTCAGTCTGCCCTTCAGGGCACAGAAACTGAGCTACATACCTGTCATTCTACCTTGCCTGTAAACACCTGTCTTTTCCTACTCTTTCAGGTTTTCCATTGTGCCTTAAGGTCCCTTCTAGCCATCTTTCAGGAAAGCAACCTTTCTTCCTTCCCTGGAGAGATTGCCATGGACTGCACAGCCAACCAAGGTGCCAGGCCTTTTTTTTCTCATGGGTTTTTATTACCTTCAAAAGTCAATCCCAGTTCCTCAGGGCTTTTTGGTAACAACCAGAGCCCAAGCATGTCTCCTTTAGGCATGACATTCCAGCCAAAGTCTTGGTCAACAAAACCTCTATTCACAACTGGTATTATTAGTTTTATGCAAAGAACCTTATGTCATTACTTACTTCTTCAGAATGCCAAATTCTGGAGAGATCAGGTAGGGAGAAAAATATACAGTGTGAAGGAAAATCCTTGTCCTTCTAATATTCACTGAAATTGTATTTCCATTCTTTATATTTTCTTTTTTCCCCCCATTAAAATTGTTTGTTTGTTTTTCTATTACAATTGTCCCACTTTTTTCCCTATTGTTTTCCTGCACACTGCCCACCCCTTCTCCCACAGTCAGTCCCCACCCAGTTGTCCATGTCCATGGGTCATTTATACATTTTCTTTGACTAGACCCTTCCCCTTTTTATTCCTTTCTCTTCCTCCCCCCTCCCTCCTTGTCACTGTTAGTCGACTCTTTGTTTACATACCTCTGGTTCAATTTTGCTCGTTTGTGTTGTTCATTAGTCTCCTGTATTAGGTGATATCATATGGTATTTTTCTTTCATTGCCTGGCTTATTTTGCTAAGCATAATTCTCTCTAGTTCCAACCATGTTGTTGCAAATGGTAGAAGTCCCTTCTTTCTGCTGCATAGTACTCCATTGTGTAAATGTACCACAGCTTTTTGATCCACTCATCTACAGATGGGCACTTAGGTTGTTCCCAGCACTTGGCTATTGTAAATATCACTGCTATGAACATAGGGGTGCATAGGTTCTTTTGAATTGGGGTTTCAGAATTCTTCAGATATAATCCTAGCAATGGAATTGCTGGTTCAAAAGGCAGTTCCATTTTTAGTTTTTTTGAGGAATTCCATACTGTTTTCCATAGTGGCTGTACCAGTCTGCATTCCCACCAGCAATGCACCAGGGTTCCCGTTTCTCCGCATCCTCTCCAGCACAAGTTGTTTGTTGGTTTGTTGATGTGGCCATTCTGACCAGTATGAGCTGGTATCTCATTGTGGTTTTTATTTGCATCTCTCTGATGGCTAGTGAGGTTGAGCATTCTTTCATATGTCTATGGAACCTCTGTATGTCCTCTTTGGAGAAGTGTTTGTTCAGGTCCTTTGCCTATTTTTTAACTGGTTTTTCTGTCTTCTTGGTGTTAATATGAACTTTCTTAAAGAAATTTAAGAAATGAACTTAAATGAGCTTTCTTCAAGGAACCCAGAGAGTTTAGCTATAATAATTTCCTGTGTTCTCCTCAGTCTCATCTGGTTGTATATGGAAAAGTGCTTGCTTTCTCCCTCTTCTCTCTGCAGCACTGGGCACTAACTGACCAAGTTGCCTCTTCTGGTCTGCTGGAGACCTGCTGTTTATAAGACAAATGAACAAAAAAGCAGGCACTCTGTTTTGTTTCTACATTCTTTGGGCTGGAAAATCTCTGCAGTCTATCCACTCACTCATTTGTGCCATAAATGTTTATCGAGAACCTACTGTAGAACACGCACTGGGGATGTGACAATGAATAATGCAGATCAAGTCCTTGCTCTGATGTAACTTTATGTTTACATAAAAGTCCAACAATGAATTAATAAATGAGACTTCAGATTATTGTAAGCACCACAAAGAAACTACAACAGGTTAATGGGATAGAGTGTGACTGGGATGATGAGAGTGATCATGAAGGCCTCTCTGAGGTAGTGACATTTTTTCCGAGACTTGCAAAGATTTGAGAAAGAGTATCCCAGGCCAAGAGAACTCCAGGGCTCAGGCCCTGGGATGGGAATAGGCTGGGTATTGTAGGAGGCTAGAAGGAGGGCCAGGTGGGCTGGGATACGGTGAACAAGGGGCACACTGGGGAAGAAGTGGCTGGAAAGGTGGTAGGGGGTCCCATGATGGATATCCGCATCAGTGAACAGAACCAACTTGTCCGTTTGACACAGCAGGCCCAGTGTCTAGAGACCACAAGATTTTTAGGGCTTATAAAAATATTTTGATTTCTTCTAAAAGAAACAAAGTATAATAATCAATAGATAATGAATCATGCTTGGATTATATTCATTTTTCTATCAATGTAGTCCTAAAATATGATTTGTGTGTGCGTATGTGTGTGTGTATGTGTATGTTATGGCATAAGAAACCCACAAAGGCAAAAGTGTCTAGCACCTACAAAAGTCACAGTGTGGCCCTGGTGGTGAGGATGTGCTTTCCAATCCAACCAAGTCCTGTCTGAACCATGAGCATCTTCATCCAAGTTATAGAGTTCCCCAAGATTTTCAGATGTTTAATTCTTCCTAAGTTTTTTAGCAGTGGATATCATGAAGAACATCTTCTGGTCACACAACACCAGTCACCTAACAATATCTGTTTCTAACAAAGACTTTTCAGAGCCCAGGACTTTTCAAAGGAGTAGAGCAGCATGTAGTGACAAGTCCTATGAGCCTCAGCTCCTATGAGCCATAGGGCACACTTTGCTTGCTTTGGTGCTGAAAAGGAATGTGGAATGTTGCCTATGTTTTTTTAAAAGATACTGTTAGAATTTTATCTTGAAACACAAATAGTTTACTCTAAATAGAAAACAATGCTTACTATACTCTCATGAAGGTAGTCGGGGTAGGTATTCTTATGATCATCTGCATCTGTACAAATGAAGAAATTCAGGAGAGAAATTCACAGAACTCCTTATCAGTGGAACTGGGACTCATGTCAAGACCTCTGACTCCAAAGTGCATACCCTTAACATCATAGGAAATACTATTATTAATAGAGCTAAAAGTAGTACCTGAATCCTAATAGATGATCAGTAAAACTATGCTGAAAACTAATAGACTGCACTATTTAATAGCCTCTGAAAAAATGTTTTGGGTTCTTACCATTCAACAGAAATAGGAGAGAAAAGGTAGTGAGAAGAAAAACATTCACAGCACTTATCTGAATGCTTTAGACTTTCATTAGTGGGTCACTGTGTATGTCTAGTTTTCATATGCAAAAAGCTAAGGCAGCAGACATTTATGTGGTGGAAGTCAGGTCTCTGGGATCTTTGGAAGTTCTTAACATTAAACTCATTTTTTCCTTCTTTGACTTTTATTCCCTTAACTAAACCTTGTTCTATTATAACTTGGTGGAAACATGTACAGAAGTAATGCATCAGAGAACCAGGTAGTGTTTGCAAACTTTCTTGGTTATCTTACTGCACTGAAATTACCAAAATTTAAGTCAACTCAAGAAGAATTGTGGATTGTATATCACTATCTTCCCTAGTCTTGTGGGAGAAAGAAACAGAAATAACTGTCTGTAGAATGTGAGATTCTGAGGTCTAGTTTGCCTTTATGTCCATAGATCCCAGCATGTGGTTTGAGGCATGGAGGTATACCCTATGCATATTTGTTGAATTTATCTTCAATTACAATAAAATAAACTCTTGAAATCTGGTGATGAACCAAAGTTCTAGATACTCAAAAACTTACAGAATACTCTTCATTTATTGCTCCTTAAATTACCACCATTTTCCTTTTTGTGATTTTCATCTAAATCTTGAAACCGGCCTTCTGATTTTTTTCTTATTCTACAACCAGCTGTTCTTTTCATCACTGGTAGTGAATAAGCAGACATCTATGGAGAAGCCTACTTATTACTAGAAAGACTAGAGAAAGGGCAGGTCTGGGATGGAAAACAATTGTGTGCAAGGAAATAATAGAGCAGAACTGATACTAAATTTGGCAAATTAATCTTAATATTTTACTACTGTAAATAGACTAGAAATAATAATATCTTAGACAAGGCCTTCTGAGATGAGGCCACCTTGGCTTAGTTCCCTTAGCTTGGAAGTTCAGAAATACTTTAGTCTCTGAAGACTTTCTGGGGCTAATTTAGGTTAATGAAATTCACAAGAAACTGATACATAAGCTGGAATGTTAACCTACTTATGTGTGTTGGTGGATATTCCTTTGTGGAACTCTGCTCACTAATCAGGGTCTCAGGGAGGCAGAATTTCTATTCAGATAATTTTCAGGAAAAAATGGAATTGGAGCAAAGGAAGATGCATGGCATTCTGAACATATCACGTCAGCATTGATGACTCCCATAGACTATTTCTGTCCAGCACCAGATGGTATCTCTGAAATGAACAGAAAATATGTTCTCAATAATCTAGTGTTTTTCTCCTCTCTTTAGTGCTAGAATACAAGAATATCCTCTTATCCTCCCTGATGTCTGCCTCAGCTTCTTCATCTTTCAACGGGAAGAATCATAACAGTACTGACCTCTTAGGGAGTTAATACACACTGAACACTTAGAACAATGTCTGGTTCATAGTACTACACTCAAATGATCAGCTATTGTTATTTTCGTTATTTCTCAGACTCTTTGAAAATCATTTTCCTTTTGCTGTAAGAATCTTTTTGGAGGCTTTCTCAATACAAGTAATTAGGTGTCCACTTTCTTAATTGTAATGTCATTCTGGACATTCCCTGAGGCCACACCCCAATCACCTTGCTTGTTTTGGGTGTGTGAAAATTCTACAGACTCACATTTACTGCTCACTACCCATTTCTACAAAGGACTCATATCATTGACTTTGCATCCTTTTTTTTCTAACTGTACTCTTGGGGAATAACAAAAAAGGTGAAAATTCTCAGACAGATGGTTTTATCCTCATAAATTGAGAAATCCTAAGTCTGGTTTCCTTTTACTCCATATCTAGCAGACAAATGAAGACCATAACATCCTGAGAAAACTTGCATCATATTCTTGCCTTAGCTGAGAGACTGGTTCAGCAATGTGTCACAGAGCACAATGAACCAAACAACCCACCGTCCAGGCCACCTCTACTGCAGTCCTCTGGATGCTAAACTGCCCTCCCTACTCTCTTGACTCTCAGTTAGATCTTGGATCCTCCTGCTCAGGAGCACAGAGGCTCCCAGATCTGTGACCCTGATGTGCTCTGGCCATCTAGGTCACTCCAGCGCCTTCCTCTGCCATCCCTCCTATGTGTCTCACACCCCCAACCTGACTTGCCTACTCCTGCCTCTGACTGGTTTGCTCCTCTAAGCTGGCACCTGAACACATGTAGTCTGTGTCATATGTTGGTCCTCTTTTCAGAGAAACCTTACACAAATTTGTATACATAAAATAGCTTTCGCCTCTGGATGGGTTCATTGTTGTCATGAGGCTAGGAAGAGCAAAGAGGAAATGGATCTGGGAAGAGTGAGCAAAACATTTAGTATCTATTAGCATACTTGATACTTCAGTTTTGTGATGTTTTAAAGTCCTAAATGCATGGATATAGTAACAATTGAGAGTCAGGGAAATTAGGAGGTGGAAATCCCCCCTCACCATTAAGGATGATTAATAAATTGCATACGTTAGTAATATACAGATGAATAATCAATCTGATACTGTGTTATGAAATTTCCTGTTTCAGAAACAAAATCTGATTATTATTTCAACAGAACCTACAAAACCTGCTTGTTAGTCAGAATTTCACAGCATGAATTTATTATCAAATTATATTTATCATAAATGATTAAGTATGTTTATCACTTCTAAAGGGAGCACTGTTATCAGTTAATTTAGTATGGACATTCTGTGTGGAAGGGGTTTCTCTATGTCGTGTTTTAAGTTATGAGTCATTGTGGGGGAAGAGGGGCATGAGGCGTTATTATTTAATGGGGACAGTTTGCGTTTGGGAAGAGGAAAAAGTCCTGGCGATGCGGGTGGGGTGGGGTGGTGGTGCCGACTGCATAACAACATGAATGTACTTAATGCCGCTGAACTGTACACTTAAAAATGTTTAGAATGGTAATTTTTATGCTATTTATATTTTACCACAATACAAAAATGAAAAGTCACTTTTGTTTGTGATAAAAATTTAAACAGC
This sequence comes from Furipterus horrens, assembly GCF_987537825.1. Taxonomy (NCBI): domain Eukaryota; kingdom Metazoa; phylum Chordata; class Mammalia; order Chiroptera; family Furipteridae; genus Furipterus; species Furipterus horrens. Next base: position 147,106,295 of record NW_028327176.1, on the reverse strand, counting down.
ATGGAGGGCTAAAAGAGTCAAGTTTGTCTTTCTGCCTTTTACATCAATTCATATTCCCATTCCTCAGAGGTAACTACAGCTAATACCCTCTTAGAAAACCTGTTATATATTAAGTATATACACACATACATACATACATATATATGTATGTATATACATTCATTCTGAAAAGAATTTATGAGGTTCCAGTGTAGTTTATGTTATACCCTGGACAATACTAAGGAGATACCAGTGCCAGAAGGAGTTATTCATTGATAGCTGTATGTTACCATTCCGTTTGTGTTGGCTCAGGTATACTCTAGGTGTATAAGGTAAATTTGAAAACATAAATAAAGTCTGGCCTGCTTGTTTATAAACTTGGCTATGACTAATCTAGAGTGTTTTGTATACTGGAAACTCCATGCACCAGCACTGCTGTTCCCAGTCTTCATCAGATCCCCTGGACCAGTGGTTCTAAGACCTCTCTCCCTCCCACAGCTCATCCTTCCTTATTCTCTTTATTTCAGTTCTCACTCCTTTTTCCCCTGGAGGATCCTGAGTCACTTGCTCTTCTCTATTTCTAAGAAGCCCCTTCTTGTAGGCCTGCAGACCCCTTTCTCCTGTCCTTCATAGATTTTCTTAGACAGCTGAATGCATAGGAGGTGCAGAGACACTTCTATAGATAGTCTATATTGGAGGTGACCCTTGTCCCTGTGATAGAGCAGGATGGCTTTCTCATAAATATCACAAGTGACTGACTGTATTCTAGGACAACATGAGCTCAGCTGTTCACCTGCATATGAGATATTCATGTTCCCATGGGGGTGCCAATAAACGAAGTCACCCTTTGTTGTATTGTTTCTCTGGGAAAAATGTGTTCCAAGTTCCCAGTAACTGACTTGTGAACTTTTGGAATACAGATCAGTTGTAAGTTGAAAATAGCTGGTTTTTTTTCTAAAACATATATCCTCTTTCTTTCTTTTTTTTTTTTTTCCCACTTAAAAGTCTGTAAAATAAGTCTTGGGAGATACAACATTTTATTGATAAATCTGAGGCGTAGATCTGGAATGACTTCTTCAAGGTTATGTAAACTAGTTAGTGGTAGAATCACTAAGTTCTGCTATTAAGTCACTGGCCAACTAGTTGTATAAAATAAAGTCCACAGACAAAGATGCTGACTCAACTCAGGCACACACATTGAGTTCCAAATTTGGCCAACTTTTGTAATGTGAATTTTGTTATGGTTGAAGTTGGAATGAATGAGGAAGCGAATAGGGCAGTAATGTTTCTCATTAACAACTTTGTTGCTCTCTCTACTTTAAAGTAAGAGATGGTACTTAAAAAGAAGTATTATGAAAAAAAGTTCATTTGCTATTGCTGATGTGTGGTGAGTATGTTGTTTTTATCTTGTTCTTTACAACTAAACCTGCCCATGTGGACATAATGCAAAACCATGACAAAGACAAATATAGGAAGGAAAACCTAATTGGGAAAATTCACCCTGGGGCATGTATAAAAAGAAACCCCCAACAAACAAGTGTTCTAAAGAGTGAAAAGCAATAATTAAAAAAATAATAATAAAAAATAAAAAGCAGAGGCAGTCAAGCCAGCACCCAAAGAGAGTTGTAAGTGGTAGAATGAGGGCTCTCAGGCGGCAACTTCTAAGGATTAGGACCTAAGGCTCTGTTAGGCGGACTGGCTTGAGAACATAAGCTTCTCTCATAATTGGTAGGTACAAAATAGATAGGGAAATTAAGAATAATATAGGAAAGGGTGAAGCCAAGGAACTTACATGCAGGACCCATGGATATGAACTAAGGGGGGTGGGATTGCTGGAGGGAAGGGGGGTACTGGGCAGAGGGGAGCAAAAGGAAAAGAAATTGAGACGACTGTAACAGCACAATCAATAAAATACACTTAAAAAAATAAGCTTCTCAATACACTGTTTTTAGCCCCCTTTGTTGTTTTCTTTTTGAAAACAAAATAAAACAGAACTTTTAAAAAGGCCGATTCAGTCAGTCCATTTGGGGTGTGGGTAACTAGAGTTTTTGAACTGGCAAGGGCTTTATCTGTCAAAAACATGTATTCTGATTTTTCTATTTTATTTTTTAATTTATTTTTCTATTTAAAAATTAATTATATTGATTTTACTGTTATAGCTGTCCCAATTTTTCCCCCTTTGCTCCCCTCCACTCAGCAGCCCCCACTCCCTCAGGCAATTCCCATACCTTTGTTTATGTCCATGGGTCATGCATATAAGTTCTTTGGCTACTCCATTTCCTATACTATTCTTAACATCCCCATGGCTATTCTGTAACTACCTATTTGTACTTCTTAAACCTCTTACCTCCTCACCCATCCCCTACACTCCCCTCCCATCTGGCAATGATCAAAATGCTCTCTGTATCCATGATTCTGTCTCTGTTCTTTTTGTTTAGTTTTTTAAAAAATTCATTGTTAATAGATATGTATTTATTGCCATTTTATTGTTCATAGTTTTGATCTTTTTCTTAAGTCCCTCTAACATTTCACATAATAATGACTTGGTGATGATGAACTTCTTTAGCTTTTTCTTGTCTGGGAAGCTCTTTATCTGCCCCTTGATTCTACATGACAGCTTTGCTGGGTAGAGCAATCTTGGCTATAGGTCCCTGATTTTCATGACTTCAAATATTTCTTGCCAATCTCTTCCTGCCTGCATAGTTTCTTTTGAGAAATCAAGGGGTTGCTAACTAAGGAAGTAAAAAACTTTGGGTGGGAGTGTCTCCCTTGGAGTAATAACATAGGAGCCTGTCCACATGCTCTTCCAGGACTAGAAATCAAGATCTGCTTTTCCCTACCTCTTCAGGATTCATTTTTAGTTCATAGAAGCCACTGAATGAAGCAATCAGTGATTTATTTAGAACTATCCAGGACCCAGCAAAGCCCAATACTTTGGAAGAACTGAAATGGTAACAGAAAGTTAATGGAAAGGTGTGTAAAGGTTCAGGAGATAAATAAAGAGAACTATTTAGTTATTAGCATGTTCACGCCAATAGTACCTCATTACTCTCTGGCAACTCTTACTGGGTTGTGCTTAAGAGTAAAACTTCAGTGGTATTTACTGTTTAAACATAAGTTGGAAATCTACAATTTTTAAAAAATAAAATTTTAAAATATATTTTATTGATTATGCTATTACCGTTGTTCCAATATTTCCCCCATTGCTCCCTTCCACTCAGTACCACCCATTCCCTTCAGCAATCCTCCACCCCCCGCCTTAGTTCATGTCCATGGGTCATGAATATAAGTTCTTCAGCTACTCCATTTCCTATACTGTTCTTAACATCACCCTGTCTATTCCGTACTTGCCTACCAATTTGTACTTATTACTTCCTGCACCTTTCCCCCAATTCTCCTCCTTCCCCCTCACAACTGGTAGCCATCCAAGTAATCTACATATCTATGATTCTGTTTCTGTTCTGCTCATTTGCTTTGTTTGTTTTTTATATTCAATTGTTGATAGTTGAAAATTTCTTGTATTATTAATGTTCATAGTTTTCATCTTTTTCTTTTTCTTAAATAAGTCCCTTTAACATTTCATATAATAACGGCTTGGTGATGATGAATGCCTTTAGCTTTCTTTATCTTGTCTGGGAAGCACTTTATCTGTCCTTCCATTCTAAATGATATCTTTGCTGGATAGAGTAATCCAGGTTGTAAGTCCTTGCTTTTCATCACTTTGAATACTTCTTGCCAGTCCCTTCTAGCCCACAAAGTTTCTTTTGCAAAATTAGCTAACAGTCTTATGGGAACTCCTTTGTAGCTAACTACCTGCTTTTCTCTTGCTGCTTTTAAGATTCTCTCTGTATCTTTAACCTTTGACCTTTTTTTTTTTTGGAACCCCACTGGACTACAGGTTTGTCTATCAGTATAATCTTCGCAATAGGCTTAAGTGAGTACATTACAAACACAAATAACGGAGACTACAACGTTTTTTTAAATCCCACTACCATTCAATTTTTGAACAGGTTAAGATACCTTAAAATTATAATATTAAAATATCTATATGGCATCAATAGGCAGTATCCTCTTCAAAATCTCTGACTTCTGTGAAGTGCACTAGCCATAACACTTAATACCCATCCTAGTTATTGTCATCTATGGAACTTTTGGTGGATCATTCCTCCCTCCAGTAATATGAGCTCATGGTTTATTGTCATCCTTTCCACCTCTATTTCTGTTCATCATTCAACATCCATGTGGGTGACCACCCAATACTCTCGTTAATTCTTTACCTCCTCACCTCCAACAATCTTTCCTTCCATCCTATATCAGCTGCTCCATCCCCATGTCTGCCCCACAGATCATCCCTGTGTTTATTGCCAATAAGTATTCCATCTCTAAAATCTCTATTTCAAGAATCCCAACTGCCCTGGCTGGTGTGGCTCAGTGGATTTTGAGCGTCAGCCTGTGAACGGAAAGTCCGCTGGTTTGAATCCCGAATGCAAGAGGCAACCAGTTGATGTTTCACCTCCTTCCTTCTTCCTCCCTGCCCTGTCGCTAAAAATAAGTAAAAATTATAAAAATCTTTAAAAAAAAACCCAACTGTCTGATCATAGTAACTGATTATTTTACTTCGTCAAAACCTCCAAACCATTAAATATTACTTTTTCAATATCTTTCACATTCTTATAACTTGTGTCACACAGTTTAGAAGTTAAGTTCACCTACAAACACAACTCTTGTTTTCCTCTTTCTCCATTACACTCACCTGGTAAAACCCCATTCTAGTTGGACCCAACAATTCACCTTCTTTAACAAGGGTGGAGGCTTTCAGTTTAAATTCTTGACCACAATCCTTTTCCTGGCACTCTTACTGAATTTTCCTAGTAAGTTCACTTTCCCACTTCAGAGAGAGTGTATTTCATGCCTTCTCTGTTCAAACTCCTACACATTCTTCTTTCACTTCACCATAACTAAACAACCTTTGGCATTTTAATTATGGCATGTCTTTGTGTGGTTCTCTGTGTCCAACTTATTTGGGACTCTCTGTGCTTCCTGGACTTGTATGTCTATTTCCTTCATCAAATCAGGGAAGTTTTTCTTCATTATTTTTTCAATTAAATTTTCAATTTCTTGCTCTTCCTCTTTTCCTTCTGGCATCCCTATGATTCGGATGATGGCACTTTTGGAGATGTCCCAGAGTCTACTTATCCTCTCCTCATTTTTGAATTCTTGTGACTTCATTCTTTCTGCTTGAATGTTTATTTCTTCTTTATGTTCCAAATCATTGATTTGAACCCCAGCTTACTTCCTTTCACTGTTGGTTTCCTATGGATTTTTCTTTATTTCACTTAGTGTAGCCTTCATTTCTTCCCTTAAGCTTTTGCCATACTCAGTGAGTTCTTTGAGCATCCTTATCACCAGTGTTTTGAACTCTGCATCTGTTAGATTGCTTATCTCTGCTTTGTTTAGTTATTTTTCTGGAGTTTTGTTCTATTCTCTAATATGGGTCATATTTCTTTATCTCCTCATTTTGGCAGCCTCCCTGTGTTTGTTTCTATATATTAGTTAGAGCTGCTTTGACTCCCTGTCTTAGTAGCATGGTCTATTGCAAAAAAATACACTGGTAAGTTGGATGGGGCTGAGTCTTAGGTAAATTGCCAGGATGGGACAACCCACTCCTGTGAACCAAGTTGATGAAGTCTCAGATATGATGTCATCTCTTTGTGGCTATGTGTAAGGAGGGCTCATAAAGGGGACAGTGTTGCTGCCTGGCCTGTAGAGTTTTGTCCAGGAGGAAGCTGTCTCCCAGCACTTGCCCTGATACCAGACACTTCAGTTTCTCCTCATATGCCACTAGTGCCCTTCAGCTGCTGCCCCGGTGCAGGAGCCCAGAGGGAATGAGTCTGCATAAGTCCTAAGTCTGTTGTGGGCCCCTTAAGAAGAGACTCCTGAGAATCCCACAGTTTCTTCCATCACCCGAACCCTCAATGGTTTTTACAGCCAGAAGTTATGGGAACTTATCTTCCTGGCACTGGAACCCTGGGCTCAGTGGTCTGGTGTGGAGCTAGGATCCTTCACTCCTGAGGAATCCCTCCTGATTGTTATCCACTACACATGGGTGTATGGGTGTGAGACCATCCATTCCACATTTCCACATCTCCACATCTCTGTCTGTCAATGCCTTTCTGTGCATTTATATGTCTCTGCCCCTCCTACCTGTTTTGATGAATGTGACTTCTTTAATTCCTTGGTTGTCTGGACTTCCATACAGCTCAATTATCTGACGATTCTGGGTAATAGCTGTTTTGTAGTCTAGTTATAATTTTTGCTGTGGTTGTACAAGGAGGTGATCCATGTTCATCTACACCTTCATCTTGATTGGAAGTCAAATATCTACATTTCTGAAGGAACCCACTGTACAGAGGAGGCCATCAACAAGCAGATAAATGACAAAGAACAAGTAGCAGCTGCAAGGGAGAACCCCAACCTATGGGAAATTGTGGTACAGTGTGTCCTTGAACTTGACTAATAGTTATTTTAAGAACCATTGAATTTTAATTGTTTGATATGTTTGTTTAAACTTTTTGTAAAATGTAAAAGGTTAATGTCTAATATATAGGTGATTTATACCACAAATCATTTTTTAAAGGATGGTTTCCAAGCAAGATTTAATATGAGGTAGTACCTAGTTTGTCAGTGTATAATATCCTCAGGATTTGTAATACTTAAATGACCAGAAAAAATATTTTCTAGTTATTATGTGTAAGATGAGTTGCTATTTTTCTGATGCTCATTCTGATACAACTGCTTTTCATGTCAAATATTTACTGTGCTCAAATGTATTTAATTTAAATAATTACTCTATAAAATAGATGATTTATGTAGTGACACCCCCCTACACCCCCCCCAAAGAAATAGGCTGACAGTCTTATGGAAACTCCCCTGTAGGAGTTTTCTATTTTAAATATTAGTAGGCTGATGTGAAAAGGGCTTACACTACCCTGACTAGTGTGGCTGCTGTCCTGCAAAGCAAAAGGTTGCCAGTTCAATTCCCAGTCAGAGCACATGGCTGGGTTGCATATTTGGTCCTGTCTGGGCACATGTGAGAGACAACTGATTGATTTTCTCTCCCATATCGATATTCCTCTCTCTCTCTCTCTTTCTCTCTCCTTATCCTCTCTAAAAAATAAATGAATACAATCTAGAAAATAAAAGGACAGTATACTGATTATAGGTCAAATGCTGATTGTTATGGGATATATATATTGAAGTCCTAACACCTGGTACCTTATATGGTCATATTAGAGAAAGGGTCTTTACTCAGGTAATTGAGTTAAAATGAGATCATTAGGATGGGCCCTAATCCAATATGACTAGTGTCCTTATAAGAGGAAATTTGGAGACAAACACACATATTGTGAAAGCAGTGTGAAGACACAGAAAGAGGGCAGCCATCTGCTAGTCAGGTAGAGAGGCCTGGAACTGATCCTCCTCTCATACCGCCAGAAGGGACCAACCACACCCGAGGATACCTTAATTTTGGAATTTTATCCTCCAGAAGTGCAAGAACATAAATTTCTGTTATTTGAGGTGCCGAGTCTGTGGTGCCTTATTATGGCAGCTGTAGCAAACCAATATATTAATAAACCCCAATCCTTAGAATTGGTGAAAAAACAAAACAGGACATTTAGCTTTTTGGAGCGGTAAAATACAGTACATATACCATTCTATATGGTTCCCATTTTATATAGGAATAGGTATGATTATGTTCTAGATGTTGAAAGAGCTACGGTTCCTAGTTTCAGTGAATTTATAACCTTAAATAAAAACTGGTCACCAAAAGAAGTGGGTGCTGGCCATTATGTGAAGTTCTAGTTTGATATATCAGTGTCCCAAGGGCAAGAAAAGGACTAGGTAAAATAGTTGAACAAATTTTTAGCTCAATTTGAAATTTGAGTTTTATAGAATACTATTCTGTTAAATAGACCATTTCCTTCCATATTTAGAGGAAGAAACCTATAATTAGAATATCCTGGGGGAGCTACTTCTATTAATTGTTGCATACCTGAAATATCACAAAAGAGAGCATAGGTAAAAAATAAAACAACACATTGAAATCATTGTTTTTGCCTTTGCCAATTATAGGGAACTACAAGAATAAATGCTTTATGGCCTTGGGCATTGCAAAACCTTTATCAAGCCAAGACAATGGAAGTGAATGGACTTGAGAACTGTGTAGGCTGTGGGGAGAGCAGAGCTTGAGGCCAAGAAGACAGTCTATCCAGAGCACAAAAGTAATATATAGAACAATGCTTCCGCTCAACTCCCAGATTCAGGTCGCTGGCCTTGAAGATTTAAAAGGGAAAAGAAAGAATATTTTACAGGAAAATTGGAGTGTTTTTTTCCTTCTTCTTTAAAACAGTCCTCTCAAACATCAGATTTTTCAATTTTCAAGATGTTTTTTGACCTTAGCCTGAATTCTGGCACAGAGGTTAGGAGCCTGGATTCTAGAAGCAGGCTGCTTGCATTCAAATCTCTGCTTGCTACCAGCTTTATGAGCTTGGACCAGAATCATAACCCATAAGCCTCAGTGACTACTAATGCGGCACTCTTATTTTGTAGAGCTTTTTTAGAGTATTAAATGAGATATTCCAGTTGAAGCACTCAGTACAAGATCTAACCTGTAGTAATTTCTCAAAAAAAGATTTGCTCCTGTCACTCAAGCATCCAGGATGGTTCTATATGAGCATAGTGAGCTGGATACATTCTCTTATTGAATTTAGATTTCGGTATTTGATATTTTGGAGGTTGATGTTCTCTCTGCTGTCTAGTCTGTTCTGGCCTTATGCTGATGCTATAGAGGAGGTGGGCTTTGCTTATCCTTTTTGGTAACTGTCCTGTACTTTAAGTATAGAAATTTTATATGAGGGATAAAATAATATCAAAGTTAATGTGGTCTTGTATGTTTGTATAGCTCTGGGAGAAATTTGATCAGGTTCCAAAAGAAGTTAAACTTGGGAAAATAAAAGGTGGACCCATTTGATTCCAAGCAGGACAAGGGCTCAGTGAGTTCCTGTGAATCATGTGGCTGGTATTTCAGATGAACCTGAAAGCAGGAGGTTTTGTGTAGCAGAGTCCCATGGAGGGTATCAGAAATAATGGGGGTGATAACAATCTGGTTGTGCTTTGTAGTTCTCTGGATTTTCCAATAGTGTTATATGTCAGTGTCCCAGCAGGAACTAGGTGGCATGCTCACATTGAGTAATAGGAACAGAATGCAATAAAAAGACAATTGAAAGGTCTTGGCAAGGTGTTGGGCAACCCAACATAGTGCCATAAGCTGGAGCTGTCACAGCCAGGCATTGCTGCCTTCCAAGGCTTGAGGAGGCAATAGAAGAAGGGGTTAGTGGAACTGAAAGGGGGCGGCCATATGGAGGAGCTGCCTGGAAAGAACCGTGATCTTTGGCAAAGGGGTGTGCAGAGCAAGGACACAGTGGACTTCTTGGCTCCTTAGACAACCCACTATGGAGTCACTGTCAGCCATGACAGTTATGTCAAATGCTATGTCAAGACTGAGGTAATGGGGTATAACAGGAACACCTTAGGAGGGGCCTTGAGTGCCCCAAAACACAAGGCTGGACACTGATCAGGATTCCATCTGGATACCAGTATGAGTGGGACCTCCACTCCTTGTGGGCCATAAGAACTCAGAGCTCTACCACTGAATGCCAAACATTGGCTGTACTATGGGTCACGTTCAGAGCCCTGCTGGACTTCCCGCTCTACCTGATGCATGCCACCACTGGCTTGAGAGTGACACCTGCCTCTCTACCTGCGGAAACCAACAGTGACCAGGACTTCACACCAGACTCTTATTCTACTCGCTTCTATGGAGTAAGCTCCCCCTCTGTGTGTGTAACCTGCATATGACTCTATTGGCTTATTGGGAGGTCTCCCCTGATAAACCCAGCATTGTGGAAAAACACAAACATGTGAGTGACTCCTTTTGGGTATGCTCCCTCGTTCACAACAAGGGGTGAAGTCACCTTTTAGTGGAGGGACAGAGCTGGGGGAAAAGGTCCTCATCTCCCTTTCCTTCCTCTTTTCATCCCCTGGGACCAGATGTTAAGGGAGACTTATTGATGCAGTTCATGGTTAATTCCTGGGGCAGAGAGCAGGATGAAGAGAGGTGGAGAGCCAATCAAGAGGGGAACTGAAAGATGCCCAGCACAGTATCTTTACTGTTTGTACTGATTTAGGGGAACAAAATAGAAAAGAATCAGACCACCTGTCTGAATCTATTACCTGAGATAGTCCTTAGGAACGCACATACCAACGGATGCAACTAGTGTCCCTGGATTGTTTATCAGCATCTCTTCCTCTTTTTTCACCCTATGCTACCTACTCTTCTGTCCCATTTGGCTGTTATTGTATGAGCATTCCTTTCAATAAACATCAATGGAGTAAAGTAATTTCAGCTATTGTGTGGCAGAGACAACATTGGGGATTACATCTTTTACATCTCTCTGTGGCTAAGAAGTCAGGAAATTTGAATCCTATGAAATTTTATTGACTTTTATTTGGGGTCAGCACAATCAATAACTTGGACATTAAAACTAATCAAATAATTAATAGTTATAACCTAACCTATATTTCCAAAAGTAAGTTGATTTCACCTGGAAGTTTAGGGTTAGGAGAAGATAATCTCCCCAGGATTGCTATGTTGGGGTAGAATAAACACTTCACTAGCTTTTCTGTAGGGTTATATTGACTTGTGATCAATAGTGGTATGCTTATAAATGTTCAAAAGCCCTGATTTATAGGATTTTCCAATTTTGGTGGTGAAACGACTCCCACCATGGCTCATTTCAAGCTACCAGTACATTACTGAACGTGGAGTTGGGAAGAGATACACCCAATTGGCTTGAGAATCCAGAGGTGCTGACTCCAGCCCACCACTGTGTTTAATGCTCTCTATTTCCAATAGGTAGCCACAGATCCAAACGCCACAGGCAAGTGGACTTTCTTCCTAGCTGTCCCTAAGTAGGGCCAGGACCTCTGAATCACTTGTCACATTGTAGGCCTTGGGATTAGATTTAGAGTCTTTTATTCTGCCGTTGTGCACAAGGTACCTACCCTGCTGTTTTTGTAACAGGATCTCTTATACTTAGTAGAGAAGTCCAATTAAATCATCATTTCCTTATGAGAACAATCATTCTTGTTCATAGGTGAGCATATATTCTTTCTATTTTCCTATTTGTCACTTTGAGGAATCACCTAGAAGCAACTGAGAGATCAATTTTAAGTTTCTTAAATCTTTAACTCTTTCTTCCTTCCACTAAAAAAATAGAACATTTCGTTTCCTACTATTTAGGAATGATGGAAGTTGATTTGTATAAATGTAGAAAATCATTTAATAGAATCTGCATTTATTTCTTAAGAGTAGTTGGCATGTTGATATTTATACCATTCTATATGGTTCCCATTTTATATACATTTCATATTTCATTAGATGATACAATATACATTTCCATGTGTGTAAAAAGTATCAAACATGAGTTTAATATTAAGTTAGAATAAGGTTACAATAAAGTTAATACTAAAATAAGCAACAAACATTCCATTTGCTTTTAATTTTATTTAACTTAGAGTTGTTCTACATTATACACCAAAATGTGCAGAAAAGTTATAGCCATGCTGAAAATAGATCTGGACAGCTTTTTTTTAGCTATTCACCAAACAGTTATTTCTAATTTATTTACCCAAATAAATACATTCATGTGCTCTTTATTTCCAGTACAATATCCAATTTATTTACAACAGATGCTCAACAAAATTGAATATATGCTTATGATAATAGTTTGCTATATTTTTTATGAGGAAGGAGAAATATCTGTAATGCTGAGTGGGGCAAAGTAGGTTTACAGTTGTGAATATGTGAAACACAGAATTTATTTTTATATTATTGTTTAATATTGTATCATTTTCCATACAAACAAACTATAAACTAATTTTTCCCCAACCTGTATGTTAAAATATACTACTGGGCTAACTGCAATTGGGAAGAATTTAGCTAATTTTTAAATGGGATTTCGCACTTATTTCTTTTTGACAAACATGGGTTTTAACTCATAGGTTTTAGCTAAAATAATGTAGGTAGCCTTATAAATAATTAAGTTATGAAAGTTTAGTAATTGAGTCTAGGTTTCTCATTTTTGAAAATGTAAGTTCAATAATACTTTGTCTTTTTTTTGTCGGATACTTGTCGGCAGCCGTCCGTCTGGAGAGACGATGGTGTAGCTTCTTAAGAGTCTATCTGCACCGCCGAGAATGGCTGTGCAGTCCGACTCGGGAGTGACACGGTATCTGTCTCCTCCCGTGTTGAATCGACATCTTGCGATGACGCTGGAGTGTCCTCTCCAGTGAAGCTGAAGCTACAGAGCCTGGGCAGGGTGATATGGAGGGTCTGCTGTTGCCCATGCAGCAGACCCCCCCTCTCTTCGCAGCTGAAGGGTCCAAGGGAAAGACGGAGTCAATACAGCTTGGCTTCAGGTGCGCCACAGGAGTTGCCGGTGTTGACTACAACGTCAAACCGCCTTAGGGACTCCGGCTCCGGATTTTCTGTCGGGGTTTACTCCCTTAGCCTTTCCCCTGAAGAGGTATGCCGCAAGGCAGCGGAGGTTTTTTGGAGTCAGAGTTTTCCTTCTCTGATGTGCCCTGACTGGAAGATCGAACCAGCGACACTTAGCTCGCAGGCCGACGCTCAATCCACTGAGCTACTTTGTACACACTTATCATTAAGTAGTAGTGACAGGTAGAAGAAAATAAGGACAAATAAATCATTCAATTAAAAAATATACTTAAGAAATCTAACAAATAATTTTGTTAACTATTCAACACAATAGAATCCTTAATACATTTGTTAATTGTTTCCTATTTCAGCAATTTCCAATTTGGCTACCACATTGCGTGTTACGTTATCCTTGTAAACTACCAGCATTTCCAAGGTTAAGCAGAAATGAGTTCAGTACCTTCTTGTCCTATCAAAACCTAAACATTCAAAGTACATAAAGGGAAATACCATATACTAGCTTCTCCATTTGAACTAGTTTCATCCATCCATCCACCCATCCATTTGTCCATCTTTTCATCAAATATTTATTTCCTTTCTATGCTTTCCCTCCTCCAGGTATTGTACTAGCACTGGGATATTAAAATGAAAACCACTAAAACAACAACAACACGATTCTTGTCCTAAGTTGCTTTCAGGGGATAATTGATTCAGTGGAACTGGGGGCACTCAGGAACTTTCCTCCTTAGTTGGATGGGGGCTCAAATTGGAGCTTACCGACTGCTATGTGCCTGATCTTGTGCACGCATCTATTCCCTCTTTGACTCCACAGAGGTGGATCTGGTGTGACATCAGTTTTTTACTTTCTATGATCTTTAATGGTTCTTTCAAAGCTTTGCCCTGTCTGATAACACTAGTCTTCTTTTCTTTGTAAACTTCTGGTCTGACTCGTATAAATCCATATCATCATTTTTTGCTCTTTGAAAAGGTCATTTTGTTATTGATGTTGTAGCATTAGCATAACCTCTCTGGGAACCTTTAATCTACTCTCAGTAACTCTTAGGATACCCCACAATGAATATTTTACAGCATGTTTTCTAAACTGACAATCTTCCTTCTAATTTACATTGTCTTTGAAGACTGTGGTGGCTTTAAAATTTGTCCACAAATTATTTTATATTCCTCTCATCAAGAGGTGGAACCTACTTTCTCTTCCCTTGAGAGTGAGCTGGACTTTGTAACTTGTTTCTAATGAGTAGAATATGGTGGCAGTGATTGTGTCCCTTTAGAGACTAGGTCATACAGGGAGGGCATGGAAGCTTCCATTTCAGTTACTGTCTTGAATCACTTGCTCTGGGGGTAAACCAGCCTCCATGGCATGAGGAAATCTACACATGACAAGGAACCGAGGCCTCCAGCCAACATCCATGTGATTAGCTGTCTTGAAAGTGAGTTTTCTAGCCCCAGCCAAATGTTTAGATGTTTGCAGCCCAGGCAGGTATCATGATTCATGAGAGATCCTGAGCCAGAACCGCTGAGCTGAGCTGTTTCTGGATTCCTGGCCCTTATCAAACATGAGTTCATAAATATTCATTGTTTTAAACCACAGGTTTTGAGGTAATTTGTAATGCTAAAATAGATAATTAATATAAAGGTTTGTCTCCTTTTTAGAATATGTTGTAGAGAGACTCAGTTCTGGGCGAACAGCCTCTGTTCTTTAATTTTTTCCTTCAGAGTTCTTTGAATTTTACGATGCCATTCTCCTTAGCATTTCAGATAAAAAAATGCCTTTTCATTTTTATCTGCTTATACTTTGGACCCCATTCTTACCCATCTTCTCTAAGATCTTGTCTCAAATTTTCACCTTCTATTTTCTTCTCCTTTGGCTTCAACAAGCTTTAGTCTCTCCTATCATCAAAACAAAAATTCCCTTTGATCCTGCTGCTTTTGGGGGCCTTGTGTCTGTTTGCAAAGTCTTGAAGTCCTACTTCATCTTTTGTTCTTAGTCTTGTGTGCTGATTACTGCACTTACTGGTGGTATCTTCTCTTTGAGATTAATTACCACTCTCTTTCCCTTGTCTCATCCTTCCTGATCTCTGATGCCTTCAGTCCTCAGAATCCCAGGGACCCTGAGAGCTGAGACAGAAGTCAGAAACCACTTGCAGATCATGACTTGGAGGCCCACACAGGTTCAGACACTTGTTCCAGATCACACACCAAGTTTGTGGCAGAACTGAGGCTCAGGTTCAGCCTTCCTCATTCTCAGGCTTCAGTCCTCACCTTACCACAAATAATTCCTTGAAACTTTCTCCCAGAGTCATAAAACTTCATTTGCTTAGCTCTTTTTTTTTGGTGTCTTTTTCTTCTCAGTTCCCTTTGCTGGTTCCCTTTCCTAATGCACCTGAAGCTCTGCTTGTTGTCCTCAGCATCTCTATTGTTATTTCATTTTCCTGTCATTAAATCTCACCTCTAAACTCCCATCTTCAGTCCTGATGCTGTCATGGGCTGAGTCTCCATGCTGTTGACTGCCCTTAAGGCCACTCCACTTGCAGCTCTCACTGGTACTTCAATACCATGGCCAAGCACCATATTTCTCTAACTTCCCATAGGTACTTCTCCTTTTTTGTACCAAGTACCAACCCTGTCACTTTTCTTCTATTTATTCTACAAAAATATGTTGTGCATTATGATGACAGGAATATGAGGCACCGAGGACATACAGTCTAGTGAGTCTTTACTCTGGTCCTTTCTTGATATTTCTGTGGCTGCAGTTCTAGCCAAGGTCCTCATCACCTACGTTTGGAATACTCTGGCAGTATATTTAGTTTGTCTCTTTACCTCCTCTCTCTCCTGTCCACCTGTACTGTTTTCTTTATGTTATTATTTTGTTACTATTACTTCCTATTATCAACACATCAAGACTCAAATTATTTATAACCCATTTTAGCTCTACCTATCCAATTGTTTTTCTTAGGGACTCAGCATTCCAGGCCAGAGTCAACTTCTTTGTGCCTCTTACAGATGCTCTTTCTGACTTCCTTTAAGACTTGCTCCTCTTTGCTCCTTACGGTTATGTCTTGAATTTTTTTTTTCTACTTGTGAACACACTGGATCCAGGGCAATTACTCTCAATGGCTTCTGAGGATTCTTGTTGGAACGGGGAGCAAATCTGTGTTAAGAGATTCAAAAGGCTTGAATAAAAATGACCACTAAAATATACTGTTAATTTGACATGTTCTATTTTTCTCCCTGAACAACCCCCTATCTCTATTACCTGAAAATCTCTCAGGGTAAGGTGGAAAGGACAACATTTAGGTGACATCAGTGAAAAAAATTGACCAGAATATTCGCTTTCCCCACTGCACTTGATCAGACTAAATATTAGTGGCTCTTGGTTAGGGTTTTTGGGCCTTATGATTTGAGCTAAACAAGATTTCCCCACATTTCACAATCATGGTTTGAATCAGGATGCTTGGAAGTCAGTGGTCAGTGGGATCATTTGACAGAAACCAACAAGGTGATCTTTCCAAGAGGAAGGTTCCCTCATGATTGTGACAAATCTTGAGGGTGATGGAATCTCTTTAGGAAACCAAACAGGTTTGGGAGTAAGGAAGTGAGTAATTCCCTCCATGTGCTACCTTTCTGCATCTCTTATCTATGATTGTACTTATATTAGAGTTATAAATTACTGTGGTTTTTCCTGTGGTTATTGTGAAATGTGAATTCATAATAGACTAGGCTGCCAGAGATTTCTGGGTGTATATAAATTGGATACAGAGACCTCAGCTTTTTCTGGGTGAATTGCTATTCCTTTTGTGTCAAATAACAGAGACAATATTATTGCTACTGCTTCTTTGTCATTTTCTGGCTTATTCATTAATTCACTTATCTATTCAACCAATTTGTATTGAGTACCTACTATATTTCTGATAGAGTGCCAAGTGCTATGTATATAGTGGTGACCATGCTAGACATGATTTCAATCCTTTTCTGATAACTTACAAAGCCAGTAAGTTGTAAGTGATAATGGGGTATTCTTAATTCTTTTTCATTGATCCTCATTGGTTCTTTGCACAGACTCTTTCTTTCCACAAAAGGCCTTTCTCAAGTGGCATCAATTTCTTTCTGCAACCTTAATATCAGTGGTGTTGGTTGAAGGGGCATATCTTTCCTGGTGAAGGTCAGGGAAAGTGAAATTATAACTCAAGCTGGACATCTGGCCTGGCAATATGAGACTTCATCTTATACTTTATTATAAACACTTTAATATTTTGACAGTTCATTGGTACCTTTTAGCATAGTGCCTCATTTTCTTATTCTGTGTTATTAATTAAAATGTAGTTTTTCTTTTTCCTCAAAATTAATAAAAGTGATTTAAGTTGGATTTATTCTATATTAGAGGTAGAATATAAATGACAGGGTCTGGCACACAGTCGTCGGCAGCCGTCCGTCTCGAGAGACGATGGTGTAGCTTCTTAAGAGTCTATCTGCACCGCCGAGAATGGCTGTGCAGTCCGACTCGGGAGTGACACGGTATCTGTCTCCTCCCGTGTTGAATCGACATCTTGCGATGACGCTGGAGTGTCCTCTCCAGTGAAGCTGAAGCTACAGAGCCTGGGCAGGGTGATATGGAGGGTCTGCTGTTGCCCATGCAGCAGACCCCCCCTCTCTTCGCAGCTGAAGGATCCAAGGGAAAGACAGAGTCAATACAGCTTGGCTTCAGGTGCGCCGCAGGAGTTGCCGGTGTTGACTACAACGTCAAACTGCCTTAGGGACTCCGGCTCCGGATTTTCTGTCGGGGTTTACTCCCTTAGCCTTTCCCCTGAAGAGGTATGCCGCAAGGCAGCGGAGGTTTTTTGGAGTCAGAGTTTTCCTTCTCTGATGTGCCCTGACTGGAGGATCGAACCAGCGACACTTAGCTCGCAGGCCGACGCTCAATCCACTGAGCCAAACCAGCCAGGGTTTGGCACACAGTAGATGTTTAATAAATATTTGAGAGAAAGAGATGCATAAAAAGTGAATGGAATGAAGAGGTAGTTTACAATTAATCAGTTTTGCAATTGCTTAAGATATAACTACTTGTTCTTTTTTAGTTTTTCAAAAGAAACAAAACATCAGAGAAATGAGATAAAAAAGTAAGAAACAAAGAAACTACCAGATTTGATGTGAAGTACTTCATGTTTATAACCTCTAAATGCTTTTACAATATTCCCAACCTGTTTGTTAGACAAGTCTGTCCCTCCCCTCTTCCCCTCCTCCCTTCCTCCTTCTATTCCTTCCCTTCTCACCACACACTCCCCTCCATGCCCACCATGAGTGTGGTGTGTGGCACTTGGCTTTCAAAAATTACACAGTATCAGATGATGGTTTAAAAGATCAAACTCTGGCATCAGGCAGATTTGGGTTCCAGTGTTGGCTCCACCACTTACTGGCAGGTGACTTTAGGCAACATTTTTATGTTTGCTTCTTCATCTATAAAATGGAATAATAACAATTCCTATCTTACAGGGTTTTGTGAAGATCAGGGCTAATAATATATATAAAGTGCTTAATGTATAGTTACTGTATAGAATGTCCGGTCTTCTCCATTTTTTATTTCTTTTCCAGAAGATTATACTATAGACTTCTATATACAGTGGGCGATTTTCTACCAAAATTATACATATATATATATATATGTGTGTGTGTGTGTGTGTGCGTGTGTGTATGTGTATATATATATATATATATAATTCCTTTTTACTCTTGAATAATATAAACATAGCTGAGGATATTTTCTCCAGACTTTGTAAGAGCATTCTTTCTAAGATGAGATCAAATTTGGAAAATGTTGATTCAGAAGCAGAAATTTTTAGTAAGTCATAAGCAAGTGATTCTATAATGTGAATCCATGCTCTTCAATGAGCTCAGTGTCTGCTCCTACAACCCTTTCAAGAAATAAAATAAATACTGTTGGATGAGTTCAGAGTTAAATTCTCTGGAATTAAATTTGTATCATTTTCTGGAGTCATTTTAGTCCTAATGAATAGATTATTCCAGTAGATATAATAGTCCAAATCAGTGTTTGGCACTGTATCTCAGAGATTAGGAAAACACCCTCCCCACCCCTATATTGGCAATTTGCAGGCAATGCTTCTACAAACTTTAGCATTCTTGCCAGTAATTGTTCAGTGGTCATTTCCAATCTTGTGTTTGCTTAGATTACAGATCCATGGGAAAAGGTTCAGCACCATAATTGTTACACTCTCAACAGAAATGCTTCAACTTGATCAGAAGACCAAGCTGAAATTACATCTCTTTAGAAGCCTACTTATATTGATAAGGAAAAGGAACTCTTAACAAGGGAAGAAAATAGAGTTGCCTACTGCTGAGCTCAGCTTAGTTGAGATTCTAACATTCTTAAGCCTCATTTTATGGGTGAAAGTTACTTCTAAATTAAAGAGCAAGATGCCTCTCTCTTGTATCCAGTGGGGTTTGCAGAAAGTCAAACAGTACATCTATATCAGGAAATTCTATTCTAACTTTTACTGTGCTGATGGAGAAAACATATTTCCAGATGGACTTCTGTTTATACAGCCTTTAAAACTTTTACTTGTACCCGGTTTGTCCCATTGGCAGTACTTCCAGTTCTATTTTTTAAGACTTTAAGACCACAATAGTGTTTATAGAACAGGAAGACAAGTGACCCTTTTAGAGAGAAGAAAGAAGCTACAAAATTCCTCATTACTAGGAATATCTTTTAAAAACACGAAAAATGGTACTGATGGCTCTTCAATAGGATTTTCAGCATTTTATTACGAAATGTTAAAAACAACTTGCAGCATCTGTATTCTATAATTAGTATTTTGCTATATTTACTTAACCTTATACTTACCCATGTATATCACTTCATCTGTCTTATTTTTTTGGTGGGGGTGCATTTTAAAGTGAGATGTACATATCCTAAGTGATGGACTCATTTAAAATCATGGAAGATACTATCTGGCCATTTGGCCCATAGTGTATTGTATAAGGTAGAGCTAGGTTCAGCTAAAGTTAAAAACTAAGCAGAGTAGGTTGGTATGTTTATAAATTTGTTTTCTTTGGTAAGAGAAGGCTGAAGGTAGGAGTTAAAAGTTGGTATAGTGGTTCTAACATCATTAGTCGTATAAGCTCTTTCTGTCTTCCTGGTCTACCATCTAAGCCTATGGCTTTTATCTGTAAAATATCTCATAGCCTAAGATGACTGCTGAGTCTCCAGCCATCTAATTTTCTAACAGTAGGACAATGAAAGGGATAAAAGCTGATTTCGATGACCTGTCCCAGAATGATCAATAATTTTATCAATTTGTCTACCTCCAGGAAATAAAACTGAAGGAGTTTTATGGAGATCATATATTTATAGGTAAACCTGGAAAAAATTGACATATTTATAATGTTTATATTTTATTAGCCAGGAAATAGCCACATTTAAGATGCTGAGAAATGTAATATTATACACCCCTTTGATTATTTAGGTGGCTTATTTGTTTCAGCCATTTTATTTGGTTGGGAAAAATCAAATGAGCAGAGAGTTTCTGCCCTAGCAGAGTTGTGTGGCCCTTGGGTTACTATTAAAGATATTTGTGAGAGCCCACAAGGTGGCTTTGAGTAAGTTTGCATGAACTGGAGTTTTACAAAACCACTTTCCCTGTAAATTAATTGATCCTTATATTGAAGTAATATCAAAGTAGTACTTGTTTTATAGGATGTCCACATCACTGTCATCAAAATGTGGTGATTCAAGGCCAAAGGACCAGATGGCTAGACCTCATCATCCTTAAGGATACAATCAGCAATGTTAGCACAACCAGGGAAATTGTTAGAAATTAAATTCTCAAGTCTCGGATTCCCATGAATCAGAATATATAGGATTAAGGCCCAGCAATAGGTGTTTACAAGCCCTCTAAATGACTCTGATGCAAGGTCCAATTTGAGAACCATTAAGTTTTGTCAGAAGCTGCCTGTGCCTCAAATTCTCCAGCAGTGAAGTAGGAATACTGAAGTCTTGTTATTTTCCCCATCACTAAGGTCACAAAGATTGCCAAAGCTGGGC
This sequence comes from Furipterus horrens, assembly GCF_987537825.1. Taxonomy (NCBI): domain Eukaryota; kingdom Metazoa; phylum Chordata; class Mammalia; order Chiroptera; family Furipteridae; genus Furipterus; species Furipterus horrens. The sequence continues at coordinate 147,085,683 of NW_028327176.1, read as the reverse complement.
TGATATACACAAGAACATAATGGGTTGAGAGTTTTGTCTAATATTGACAAAAATCCAAGGTATTTTTAATAGTATTTAAAAGCTTTGTCTTTGAAGAAGAAGCTTTATTTTCTGAAATTAAAAAATGACTCACACCATGGGAGGTCTTGGGCAGAGGCAGAAAATGGTTAAAGGCTGGTGGTGTGAGGTGCCCAGTGTCATGAAAGGTGTCTGAGGAGATCTGTGTAGTGGTCCATGTACCATGTATGATGAAAAGGGAAGATTTTTTTACTTTCATGTCCAAGAAATTAAAGTGGCTGTCATGGGTGGAAAAATTAATCCACATTGCTGTCCATTTCTGTTTTTGAGTAGAGGATTAGAATGTCTGAAAAGGGAATTATTCCCTATCTGCAGCTTGTCATATGCTGAGAATCTGTTTAAAAAAAAAATTGTGTTTTAGTTTATAGATTGTTTTGAAATTTTTAGCTGCACTTTGTTTCCTTCTCTTAAAGAAGTATTCTCCTTGAATTTTGCCTGTAATCTAAATGATCTTTAGAGTTTTATCCTAAATCCTGAAACAGAAAACAGAATAAAGCAGCAACTGCCAACTCAGAAAAGTAGAAGTACTTAGTGGAAGCATAGGGGTGTTGGGGGGAGGGACAGAATTGAATGGGAAATTAAATATCAATGAACACCCCCACACCAGGTTTTAGAAAGTGATGATTTGTCATTATTCCTGTAGAAAGTAAGTCTATGTTGCTTATTCTCTTTACTGAAACTAAGACACTGTAGTATCTGTGTCTTGTCTCTGCTTTTATTTTTTATCATATCTTGAGTCTGCCTCACAACTTGATTGATATTGCAGTTTAGATCACTAGAATATTGTTTAATGATTTCTTAGAATACTGGCCTGTGGTTATATTTAGCTTTAAAAAAGAAGACTTGAGTTATTTGTGTGTTGGAAATGATGAGGATCTAGGGAACTGATGAGGATTATGATATCTTTGCTAGAGGCATGTGATAAAACTGTAAATCATACAAAATATTAAATAATGCCATTTGTCTTGAAAGATGTATGAGTTCTATATTGACCACAAATGTATTATTGCTTCTAAGCAAAAGCTCAACATTTCTGCCTTAGCCTGGAATACTCAGAAAATAGAGCCTGAAATAAAGGTTTATGTGCAAATATTCCTGGGAAAGTGAGATCCAGAAGTCACAGGTGATTGACAGCATTGCAAAGCAGGGAAGGAGGGAGACCAAAAACAAGTATGCACTATCAAGTCAGTCATAACTGAGCAAATGGTTACTTGATGCCCCAGGTCTGTCTGAGGAGCTGAATGAAATGGGTTTTGGAACCTTCCATTTGGTAGTGGTGGTGGTGGGAAAAAGATAGAAGCATTTATTAACCAGTTCTTATACCCATTGATCGAAACGTCACCCCATGGGTGTTAACTGCCCCTCTCCCCAGTCTCAACAGAAGAGCCTTGGAGTCTAAAGCAAGAGGCTAGCCTGAGGAGAGGCCCTTTGGTTGCATCTGTGTGCGGCTAGTTGGAGTCTGTGCAAAACTAGTCACTACAGTGAGTGTTAGAATGAATGAAAGGTGACTCAGAGCATCGGATACAGAGCACAATTAGGGTATCAGAAACATCCCCTCACCTCATTATCTTATAAGTACAATAAAGTTAGATTAACATGGTTATCAGAATCTTGCTGTAATGAAGCTCCAGCTGGCTCACTTGGGTACTCTAGGACTTTGCATAGACTTCCCCAAGTGTTGAGGAAGTTCTGAAAGTGTCTAATAAAAACCTTTGTGGTACTTCTGACTGCAAAACTCTTGACTTCTGCTGTGCTGCCAATTCCCCATCTGACTCCAGAGCTGGTGATCCTTACAGTTCTTTTTCAAGAGTTCAGTAGACATTTGCCAAGTGGGAAAAATGTCATGCCTCAGGAGAATTGCTGGACCCATGGAAGTTTATAGAACTTAGTGAGTCTGTTCTTTCCATGAGCAAACCCAATGAGCCCAGCCACTGTCTTCCCTAGGATTCCCATATGCCTCCAGGAGAGGTGGGGGTGGGGGGGAATGGTTCATGTGCCAGCAGTCATGCCATACTCAGAACCGGCCTCTTCTCCAGTGCTCAGGCTCCTGAGAGCATGCTAGCTGGTGATGTCTGGTTTGTCTTATTACTTTTTCTCAGCGCTAGTTTTATTTTGGTGTGTGCATGCATGTGGGGAAGGAGGGGGCTTGATATCTGGCTTCTGTTTCCCTCTCTTCCTCTACTGCAACTGTCTCCCAGGTATGTCTCTATTATCTGAATCTTGGTCACAGATACAGCTTCAGATTTCCCCAGAATTTTCCTTGGTTCCTTTGTAAATTAAGGGTGCAAACAGATCCTTGAGTGGGGTTTGGGTGTTACCTAATTCCATACATCAGAGATATACACATTCGAGCTCTGGCCCAGTTGGGATATGATCCCTATTACAAGTTATAGTCATCCTTGGGATTGTTGGCTTCAGAACTTGTCAAACCCTATACTCTTTGCATTTTGACAAGAAAAAAAAAACGTTTCAGCACTTGGCACTTGCTTGTCATTTAGCACCCCTTTCTCTCAGTGAAACAGAGTGGACTTCTCAGTCACACAGTAGCTCGTGAACAGTTCGGTACTCATTGGTTTCAGCGCCGCAAGTTCTGGGACAAACTAACGATGAATGCTAAGGGTACCACTGTGTATATCTTATCATTACAGGCATAAAGACTCTATTGATCATTCTACAGATCAATCTGAAAAAAATCTTTATGAATATATATTTAATTTAGAACTAAGTAATCTTCTAAATGCAGATAATCCAATATCAAAGGGAAAAAAACCATGTATTTGACACCAGCAGCTTCAGACATAATCCAGCTTAGTGGTCCTCCAACTTGACCTTGCATCAGACTCACTTGCATCAGTATTGCTTATAAACTGCAGATTTCTGGATCTCATTTCTACATATTCTGATTCAATAGGGATGGAACAGGGACCTGAGAATTTTTATTTCTAACAATTTCCCTGGTTGTGGTGATGCTGCTGATCCAAAGACCATGCTGGTCTGGTAGATAAAAGTCATTTTATATTGAAGTCTGATGACTATTTTGGCTTCTTTCCTTTAGGCCAAAGCTTGTGTCATGGCCATTTCCAGTATTAGAGGTGGTGTTTAATATAATTGATCATTTTCAACTAGATTTTTAATACTGTACTTTTTGTACTAAGTAAATAAAAGATTAAAAAGCAGGTGGAGCATCTACTTCCACAGCAAAGGGGTATTTTTATTTTTTATTTTTTTTAATATTTATTTGTTTGTTTATTTTATTTTTCAGAGAGAGGGGAAAGGGAAAGAGAGGAAGAGAAACATCACTGTGTGGTTGCCTCTCAGTCGTGCCCCCAACTGGGGACCTGACGTGCAACCTGGTAATGTGCCCTGACTGGGAATTGAACCAGCGACACTTGGCTTGCAGTCTGACGCTCAATCCACTGAGCCACAGCAGCTAGGGCTCGGTATTTTTTTTTTAAAAAGAATGTCTAGTGCCCTATATCAGAGATAGGCAAACAGTGGTTCATGGGCCAAATCTGGCCCACTGTCTTTGTAAATAAAGTTTTATTGAAATGTGGCCACACATTGATTTCTGTATTGTCAATGGCTACTTTCACACTGTAACAGCAGAGCTGAGTAGTTGCAGCAGAGACTATATGAAATATTTACTATCTGGCCCTTTACAGAAAACATTTGCCTATCCCTAATCTATATGTTCCTCTGAGCAACTGTTGGTTGATTTAGGGAAGCTTCTCTCTTAAAACCCAACCGCGAGCAACATCATTTACTTTAGCAGATATGAAACTTGAATCCTAACACATTCTTCTGCCCTTCCTCAACCCTTCTCCCCCAACATGGACAGTGGCCCAATAAGTGAAATGAAACTTGGCCGGATCAGCGATATTTAGAAAGTGGAAGGTGAAAGTGTTGACATCTGCTTGTATTTTGTGGTCCGAGCTTCTCTGGCAGCATGTGATATGGTGAGAGTGTTCTGGTCAGCCAGGCATCTCACGTTTTGTGAAACATTGTCTCGTGTTATTTGACCTTAGCTGCATTTATGCCAATTAAGAAATGTAATTTGATAAAAGATCTGCCTTCCTTCCTATACAGTGGCTTCCTAGGTGAACTCTTTCTTTTTTACAGTTTTTGTAATTTCAGTAAGTTTGAGTGTCTATTGTGTTGAGTATCAGCATCTTTTCATACACATTAGTAAACATATTTGTGTATTTTCAGGCATATGTGTATTTTAATACATAGGCATGCTCATTGTACCTCTTCGGCTCTGCCTCCTTCCTGATCTTGTTTGCTCCTCTGCAGTTGGTTCACATCCCCAGAAAAGCAGACATCAAGACAGGATTAGATGTGTAACAGGTTTATTAGGGGAAATGTCTGGGAAGGATTGAGGTGAGGAAGCAGGGGTGTTCAGATAGGCTTCGCACTGCGATGCAGATCTGACTGGAAGAAAGGAAGAGGATGGCATAGGAAAGGTCAGACTGTAGTGCAGTTCCAATAAAGTTGTGGCCAGGTTGGTGGGGGGGGTCCTTAAGCCAAAGTCAGAGGTCTCCCATGTTGCATAGGCATGCATCTTTGTTAGTACCCCAGTCATAGGTTGTGGGCAGCCTAAACACCCACAGAGGCAACAGCTGTGGTGGTCAGTGAATATGCTGCCTGTAGTAGGTCTGCGAGGCTCATTTTCATAGCCATAGCACCCTTATTTCTCTCACATCTTGTCATTAAAGTTATCATTTTTAAAACAGAAAACTAACTATAGACTTCTGACGGTTCCCCTTCCCTTGCAGAATAAAGTATGGGTCATTTAAGGCACTCTGCCAGTTGATACCATCCACCTTTCTAGCTTTTTCTCCTCTACACACATAACAATGCCCAAATACATCCTGCCCTTTTCTGTCTTAGGCAATTTGACCATATGGTTCCCTTTTTCTCATATGCCTCCCTTTCCCAGCCACCCATTAAATTTCTACTTCTTTCAAACTATTTCTCCACAGAACTATAAATGAAATTAACAACTCCTTCCTTGAATGTCTAATTCACATAGAAAACATTATTTGAAGTTATATGCTGCATGCTGTGAGAAGTACGAAGATAAATCAGACATGGATTCTTCTCTGAAGGATTAACTTTAATAGGAAAAGTGACATCCCATAAACACTATGTTAACAGGAGAGAGCAAGAAAAGTCATAAGCTGGATATAGAAAAAATGTGGTGGGAATTAAGAAGAGGAAAGGATTACCTTCATATCAGAGAAATCTGCTATGAGAGGTAGGCCTAAAGGAATCAATAGGATTTAAGCATGAGGAAATAAGAGAGTGGGAGCGGGAATTCCAGATTAAAGAATAACAGGGACATAGGCATGCATTTGTGTTAGAACAGCTTCAATGACTAGGGCTTTTCAAACTGCACATAAAACCCCATGAGTGGAGTGTGAAATAAAATTGGTGGTCCTTTTATCAGAGAAAGAAAAGAAAAGGAATAGGACAAGATGAAGAATGGAGTGCATGATATGTAGTAGGGGTATTATTTTGTAAAACTTTTATGTGTATATAATTTCATATACAGAATGGGTTACTATATAAATACATTTCTTAACAATGGGCAAACTTTTTTTTATTTGAGTTTATTCAACAATATATATTTATGGAGCATCTCTTATGTGCTGGCCATTGGGCAAACTCCTGGGTATACAGTGAGGAAAAAACGGACAGTGTATGCCTTCATGGAGGTTATGATTCAATGCAATGATTCTTAAACTTTAGGGATATTAGAAATACCTGGAAGACTTCATAAAACACGGATTGCTTCAGAGTTTCTCATTCGGCAAGCCTAGGGGAGGGCCTGGGAATTTGCATTTACAAGTTCTCAATTGATGCAGAATACTGGTAGAGGACCACTTTCAACACCAGTCTAGTGGGTTACTTAAATAAATACAAATAAATATGTGATGATGAATTGTGTTAAGCGTTAGGAGGGAGAAGAGCAGAGAACTATGAGAGAGCACAACTGGGAAATCTATTTTGTATTGAACAGTCATTAAAAGGTGTCTCTAAGAAAATGACATTTATACAGCAGGAACAGCACACTCAATGACCCAGAGGACCTGAAAGCATGGAAGAAAGACGGGCTTGAAACAAGAGTGGAAAGTAGGTGAGGGCCAGATCCTACAAATTGGGTTACGCATATTCCTGGGGTGCATGAAGACTTTCTAAGGCTATGCATAGACAGATGGAGTTTTAAGAGAATCATCTTCCTTATGTGCTCTCCTACAATGGATCAGCCCAAAGGCCAATATGTTTTTGGTAGTACTCATTTACCTTTCCTACCTATTTATGAATAAAAGCTTACTTATCTCCTAGTGAATCTTGCTAGGGTTTCTTATCCTTGAGTATAAAATAACTTGGGGAAAAACCATAAGGAATAACTCAAAGTCTTGACCTTGGTGTTGAAAAAGTGAATGACTCTCATCATGAAATAAAAATAAAATCTATTCTTGAGATGATTTGGCTTATGCAAGTTCTGAAGTAAGCATCAGTGAGATGTTTTGGATATCACACCACTGATGACAGTTTTGGGGGAGGTGGTGATGGCAGGTATCTGGTGTGTTCTACACAGAGAAACTAAATTGAGGGACAGAAGTCCAGTCACAAGTAGGAATCCATTGCTCAGGTGCTTCAGGAAAACCATCCTCTTGCCTCTGTGGTGCCCAGTGAGGATAGTCAGGATGGTCCCGAGAGGGATACTAGGTCCAATTTTTCTCATATGCTGACTGAAGAAGGATCTGTGGCTGTGGCTCAACAGCTTTTGAAACACATCTTCAGGAGAATAGTATCTAGTTCTTTTGTAAAGTTAAACCACTTGGACACCACTGTTCTTTTGACCATCCACTGGTTTTGTGACCATAGAAAGAACCTTCTTCTTTTCCTTTTTAATTCTTGATTTAGTTGCTGAATACTTCCTCTTATACATGGCCTTTCTGGAATACACAGCAGATTGGGAATATCTGCCAACTGATCTGCATAGGATAGGCTTTGGCTGCAGTGGGGCTTCCCCTGTGTAAGCATTTTGGTTTTGAGGCTACTCTTCTTAACTTTGCCACTAGCATTAGCCTTCTTGGCTTCAGGTTTCTTCTCCTTAGTACCTATTTTTCAGCTTTTTCACCTACCATCTTGCAGGGTGAGAAAGAGCCAGAAGAGAACATTATAGACACAGGAAAAGCTTTAAAATTCTGTATTCTATCTATGTACCTAGCAGCTATATTATACATTACAGAGAACATAATAAAATCAACAAAAAGATGTGGAAGCTGAGTACAAGGTCTGTCCAGAAAGTATCCAGCCATATACTATGAAAATGACATTTATTGAAAAAAAAATACAAGAAACTTTATACATAGGACAATGACACCTCAGTTCCCTTCAAAGTAGGCACCTTGAGACCTCACACAGTTCTCCCAACTGCCATGAGCTGTCCCATTGTGTGTATTTTTCTGAATCTCATCCATGGTCTGAAATCTTCCCTTTCAAATGTGATTTTAGTTTTGGGAAAATCCAGAAGTAACAGGGCGTCAAATCTGGGCTGTAGAGGGGCTGAGTCACCTGGGTGATTTGATGTTTCACCAAAAACTCTGCAGGAGACATGATGCATGAGTGGACGCGCTGTAGTGATGAAGCTGCCCATCACCCATTGCCCACAGCTGCAGTCTCTGAATCATCCAAATGGCTTCCATGGAGGAATGTTCAAGCTTAACGCAAAATTTGGTGCAGATTTGTTGCTCTACTCGCTCATTTTGAATGTGATGGCCACATATGCTCAGTCAACAGCATCTACCGCCCCCACTGACTAGTACAGTGAAGCTGTCATTGTTCACACATGAGCATTGAGGTTCACTCTCCTAGGCTGCCAGGTTACTTTGATATCATACAAACCATTCTTATTATATTAATAATGGCTGGACTTTTTCCAGACAGACCTCGTATTACTTAAGGAGAAAGTGAATTAATGTACTTAGATTGCCTTCACGTACACAGGAAGACTCCATTTTTGTCTAATGATTGTACTAGAGGCTTGAGGCTGTGAAGATGAGGGGATTAGCCTCAGGAAAAGGGGAGAAAGGAAAAGTCAGGGCTGTAAGCTTCAAGTCTGGGCTCCTATTTTTGCCTTAGCTCTCATTGTACTTCTTGAATTTTGAGTAGGTATATCTGCCTCCTTCAATTTATTTTTCTTCTTTATTTTTCTTATTTTGTTTCTGTTCCTTTCCTACAATATCCCCTTCATTTTCTTCCTTTCCCCTCTATTACAAAATAGGGCAGATAAGTGTAGGATGGGGATACAACATCAGGAAGGGTAAGAAGGAGAAAAAACAATGGATATGGTGAAATTGGGGAGGGGGAGGTAGGGTAGTGAGAAAAATTATTGCTAAGGAGAAGCCATATCATGTCTGTTTTTCTTTCTATTTTAAGTCCTAAGTTGAGTTCCTCACTAGAGAAGCTTGGGAGGACCTCAGTTCTATCCCTTGAGTAGGGTAAATTGGGGAGCCATTCTGGCTGCTCCCTCTACCTGGGGATGGGAATGTTTTTTCTTTACAGAAGGGAGATGGTGCAGCAGAAGCAGTCTGGGCTGAGAATCAGAGAGTTGGCTTTAGTTCATGCTCTGGTACTTTTTCTGAGACCTTGGGAAAAGCATTGAGATTCCTGATGCTCAGTTTATAAAGGAAAAAAATGAAATAAAACAACCTGTATATTTCTTCCTGCTCTAATATTACTGCTTATAAATTATGAGAGTTGGAAATACTTTATAGTAGTACAGTAACTTTTACTTTTCCTCATCATCCTTAAAGAGAAAAATTACAGTGAACTTTTCTATCCATTATTTGGAGAAAAGTGGGAGGGGGGGAGGCATCTTTTCTCTTCTCTTTGAGAAACTTCAAGATGTACACTGCCCTCTAATAGTTGCCAGTTGCCTGTGTAGAATTTTCCATCTTAGCACAAAGTAGTTCAACTGGGTTCCAACTAATCCTTCCTCTGTATAGCCCTAATTTAACAAGAGGAACTGGAAGAGTCAGACTGTGGGAAGACTGAAGAAAATAAGGAAGGCATAGAAACCACTAGAGATGGAGATAAGCTAAACATTCTGGCAAATTGTCACGGTGCATTGCTCATGCTGAATGGTTAGGCAGTTGGGAAGGTAGTTAAGAGAATGGCTCTAAACTCTTTATCTAATTGCAAGCAGCTGTGGATTAGTGGAGCTTGACCAACTGTTTTTAATTCCACTCAGTGTCGATGAAGAGAAGGAGATGTGTGTGTGTTTGTTTGCTTATACTGTTTTCAGAGGTCAGAGAACACAGTACCTAGTAAGAGATGCTTTTTGAAACCACACAGGCTTTCTTGATAATGATTTTCCTAAATCTTACAAGCATTTGCTGAGCTTTTGGTGGGAGGCAAACTTCTCTGTTATCCACATTCTCAGATGATTTTCCATGGGGGGTGATTCATTCTCTACTGGTTCGTGGCTGAATTGCTGTGCCAATACAGAAGCAGTTGTTCAACGCAGGCAGTAAATCTAGAACGAGTGACAATAATGCCATTAGGAGTCTTTTTCCTTGGGAATGTTTCATTTCACTTTTTGAATTAGATAACAGGCAAAATAAGAGAGTGGAAAGTTTTATCTAGTTTCTTGTAGTTGTAAAACCTGCTGCAAATAATCTGAATTTGAGAGTTTTCTGGAAGGTAAAATTTTGAGTAGTCCAGTCTAATCAGCTGGATACCTCTTTTGATGTTTAATCTTTACTTCTATATTTCCTTTTTTCCAACAAGATTAGTAAGCTTTCTTAATATTTGTTTATTTTTACTTCCTTCCTTTTCTTGTCATACATTTATTTTAATGATTCTGTATTGCAGACTGAAGAGATCATTCATTTGACTGAAACCAAGGCTTCCATGAGAGCAGGAAGGCCTTGAAGTTCTAACAGTAGCTTTCTAACTGGTCTGAAAATATGAAAATGGAGACAACTCGCAGAAACTCTTGGGGAGAAGAGGGCTACACTCTGTCAGTGACAACCATCATCTGTTTTATATCCTGAATTTCAAAGCCCTAACAGAGAAAGTAACTTTCCTCACTATGGACATTAGTGAAGATTTATCCACAAGGATATTCTTCACAGTATTGTTTACAACAGTACGAAATTAGAAATGTCCTAAATGTTTACAATTGGCATTAGCTAAATAATTTATAATGATTATATATAGGAAAAATGTTGTGGAAGAATATATAAATGACAAGAAAAATGGGTCATAATGTACCAGGTGAAAAATCAGTATAAAAATAATATATATTTAAAATTGTGTGTGTGTGAAGAACCAAAGTAAAAAAAAAAAAAAAAAAAAAAAAAAAAGAACAAATTGAAAACAGTAGCAATGGGATTACAGGTGATTTTAATTTTATTTGTGTTTTTTTCCCTGCATTTTCTAAGTCTCCTCTAAAGAACAAATATTGCTTTTACAGTTAAGGGGGAAAACCCTTACCTTAAATAAATTTCTCAAAATGTCAATTCTCATAAAGAATTTTATTTCTTGTCAAGATGAAGCTAAGGAGGAGATTCATGTCTGGCAAGGGAGAAAAAAAATCAAGAGGGACACTGCTCAATAAACGCCTAAATTTGTTTCTGATCTCGTGTCTGTTTGAAGCACTCACACTTGTTTTGACTCACATAAGTCAACTCCTCTAAAACAGTCACAATTTCCACCAGCTGCTTTGGATGTTTGAGGTTATGTTTTTGTTTTCAGTGAACTTCACTGCCTATCCCTTGAGCTAGCTTGTGAACAATTGTAAAGGAAGTCTTTGAGGCCGATTCAGAGGAAAGCTTCTAATCTCATGACATCCATGAGGATCTGAAAGGCAGCTTCGTCTGTGCTGTTTCTGTTTCTTTTTTCCCCCATGGCAGATATCTTGATGTGAGAACAACAGCCACATCTTGGGTCCAGTGGTTGGATGCAGAGTCCATGACTCCAAGTGATTGAGCCCCTCCTTTCGAGGCCCCATGCACATTTACCTACTAAGATATGAGTGACAAACCCTGTGTATGGTATGCTTGCAAACCTTTCCTGGGTTCTGTTTTCCGTGTACCAATTCTTTTCTATGAATTTAGGGGTTGTGAGCACTCTGGCAGGAAGCTATTTATCATTGAAAGCCACCAAAGGAGGGCTGCTGTTGTCTTTGCCCAAGACCTCTGAGACTTTCCTTTGAGTTAGAATCCAGGGGTTCTCAATGCATGATGTGGCAGAGTTTCTGGAAACTGATTTGGGGAAGAGGAAGCTGACTTATGTGGGAGTCACTATCTTGGTTGTCTGTCTCTGGCTCCTCCTCTGCCATTATAGCTTTTTCAAAAGAGAAAAAGAAAAAAAGAAAAAGAAAAATGATGAAGCTTCTTATGGGAGCTGGGATTTGGTTAAATATATTGTAGAGTGGAGTGAAGTTTTACCTGACTTTGGAAGCTCACTTTTGCAAGTTATTATTACCTGTTTTGGTTTAGTTACTTCCAGTGTGCTTTGCCGTCCTTGCTGCCCTCCCCCCCCTTTTTTTCTTGCATTCTATTTGGATGCAGACTAATCAGACCCACACTTTTTATTTTTTCTTTAAAGCTGTTTGCTAACAGTCACTTAATTGAGCACCTAGTTGAGCTAGTTATAGTGAATGGCAACCATGAAAACAATTATAAAGAGCATATCCTTATATTCAGACAGCTCTCAGAGGAAAAAAAAAAAAGGCAAGTAAGCAGGGATGAAGATAAGTGCTATGTTAAAAAAGTGACTTGTTAGGAAAAATTTTATTTTGTAGAATTCCAGAAGGACTGGCAAAGCTGTAGGTCTGGTGGTTCTGTCTATCTTGAGAGAAACCAAGAGAGCAGTTGGTTAATTAAACATTCCAGACTAGAGCAATGCTTGAGTTTACTAGTAGAGTTCAAGCAGTCAAAACTTTTAGTTGCAAGCATCAGAACTCAGCTCAAATTCAGGTATTTTCTAGCTTCAGGACCCACTGAACCTTCATGATGTTGTCAGTAGTGTGCGTGTCTCTCATCTCTTGGCTGAGTTTTCTTCAGTGTTGGTGTCATTCTCTGCCACATTTCTCTCTGGTGACAGTGGCCACCAGAAGCCTCAGATTTACCTCCTATCAGTTTGGCAACCCCAAAGGAAAAAAGAGTGCCTGTTCCAACAATTTCAGCAGTCACTCAGGGCTGACTCTCAATGGATCAGCCTGGTTTGCCAGCTCTTAACCAATCATTGTGGGCTGGGTTTGGCACACGTTTATCATACAGATCTGAACTTGGGGCTCTTCTCTGTGTCTAGTGGGTGAAGGCTGTCTTCCTTCAACTGTAAGGATCAAGAACTAAAGGAATGTTAGTTCTTCAAAGGAAAATGAGCTGTTACAGAAGAATGAATAAATGCTGGTAGGCACTTCTGCCACAAGGCCCCTGATGTCCTTTTCTTTAAGAATTATTATTCAAATTGTCCTAAGTTATCAGAATGGTTCTGGTAATTTCCATCCTCGGTATAGAAGGAATTGGAGTTTCTGATTTCTTGTTTCCCAGAAGTTCTTTAATCCCTTTGTAAGTTTCCCTGTCCAACAATGAGATTTTCCTTTCCAGGGATTTAGGAAAAGGTGCCCCTTCTTCCCCAGTATAGTGGAACCTATTTCTCTTATGTTCATATGACTTAAGAGGGTGACTCAAGTATTTAGTGTAGTTCTCAATATTATGGTCCCCAGATCAGCACCGTTAGTATCACCTAGAAACTTGTTAGAAATACAAATTCTCTGCCCCCATCCCATACCTACGTAATCAGAAACTGGGGGTCAGGCCTAGGAAGCTAGGCTTTAACAAGTCCTCCAGGTGATTTTGATAATGAAACCACTGATTGAGTAAATGGCCTCGTACAATCTTCTCTAGGATGACACAGAGTCCATCTAGACATTTCTGCTTTATATTCTACCTTCCTAGGCACCTGTCACCAAAGGAAAGATTCTTTCTCTCTTGATATCTCTTTCTGGAAGTGAAGAGATTATTTTGTGCTTGAAGTAGGGCCCTTATAAGTGAGATGCAGCTGAGACTCCTTTAGTAGATTCCTGTTGGTTACACATCAGGAAATAAATGTTCCTGAAGATGCTGCAGTGTCTAGGCCCATCTTAGGCTAAAAACTTTGGAAATCTTTCTAATTCTCTGAGGGAACATAGACCTGACAGAGCTCTGCCACTGATCAGAGAATCTACAAATCACATACTCATTTAGTATAATAATACTGGGTTGGCTGGACATATGATTGCTCACAAAGCAGACATGCTTCCTGCCCTCCTGGAGCTAAAGGTCTAGTGAAAGACAAAGACATGTAAATAGGCATTTACAGTAGAGTGTGATCTGATGGAGAAAAATATACAGGGGTTCACTGCAGGCTACCTGACCCAGACTGAATTGGCCAGGGAAGGCTTGTTGGGGGAAGTTTTGTCTAACCTGGAACCTGATGGATGAATCATTTTTTTTTGCCAAAGAAAAGAGAATGACAGGCAGCATATATAAAAGGTTGTAGTTGAGGGAGAAGTTGGTGGTTTTAAGAAATTAGAAAAAACTCAGCAAATGTGAGGGGTAAAGTGGGATGAGACAAATTTATGCACATCATATTTAAAAATTTGGCCCTTATCCTAAGAGCAGTAGTAATCCACTGAAGTGTTTCAGGGTGAAGAAGGGAAATGATCTGATCTGTTTTATAATGCATACTTGAAAATAGATTGGGGATGTAGTAGGGCAGAGTCTAGATCACAACCAGAAATACAAGTCAGAAGGCCGTTGTGATAATGAAGTAAAAGATGGTGGTTCATTGGTCTAGAATAGTGAAAATGGGGTTGGAGAGGAGTGGGTTAACTTGTGACATTGGTGTGTGGTTGAAGTGTGAGCCAAGGGAAAGCACATTCAAATGAGGTCTAGTTGGCCAACTTGGATAATGAATGAATGAATGTGCCATTAACTCTAGAAAACAGTAGAGGAGGCATCCATCTCTAGGAGGATATCATGAGTTTAATTTTAGTTGAGTTGAATTTGTAAAATGCCCAAGAGGAGATACTCAATATGTGGCTGCCATCCAGGTCTGAGCTCAGACAAGTGGTCTAGGTGAGAATAAATATTTGACAGTCATCAACACATAAGTACTAAAGCCAAGGGAGCACATGAGCTCTCCTAGGGAGAGTGAGTGGGAAGAGGAAGTCTTAGAGCCTGAGGAACTCCAGAATTAAGAGGCAGGCAGAGGAAGAGAAACCTGAAAAAGCAACTAAAGGATGGCCAGGGGAGGTTGGAGGACAATCAGCACATAGGAAACACTAAATGTCAGGGAGGCCAAGAAAAACAGGTTTCAATGTTTTCTAAAAGTGCAAGATTAGTTCTGTACCTGAGCTCAGGCCAGGTCATCTCTGGGGAAGTCATGCAGTGCTACCCTCCACCAGCCAGAATCCTCAGTCACTATTCCAAATGGGTTCATTCCCAGAAACACTTTTCAGGAAATAATGCTTTCCTGTAATTATTTTCTTAGACAGATAAAATAGCACTTGCTGAGCATAATTTACTTAAGGAGACCCCAGCCCACACTTTCTTTCAACTTGCTGTCTCTTTCTAAGTGAAATCAGTTAGATTCCTTACGTATTTCCCTGCCCTTATCTTATCTCATTCCACTTTCAGCTCACTGTATTCATGGTGCCTCTGAACCCCCCAGCGTGGTTTCAGACAGATGGTCACAGACAGATGTGCACTTTGCAGTCTGAGTTACCCAAATGTTGTGGTGTCAGCACCACCTCTTCTGGTACCCAAGTGTAATAGTGCTTTGTGGCCAACTTGAATCTTTAGTCACTATGGAATCTTCAGCCACTATTGACTTCCCTGATTGAATTGCTCTTTTTCATCTCTTTTTCTTCTCTTTTTCTTTCTGCAGCTGGAGACTTCTGGGAATTATTTTGGCTAGAATTAGATATGCACAGCTGATACCTCCAGCTGCGCATTCTTTGGTTCTTTTTGGCTCTACAGAAGCTCTCAGTGTTCTTATGATTTATTCAAGTGGAGAGCAGTAGGGATAGAGGCCCACCTCTATATTCTTTAAAAGCACTAAAAATTGTTCTAAATATCTGTGGTCCATCCTTTCAGCTGCAGCAGAAAGGAAGAATATTTCAAAATATATTGAGAACCCAAATGAATATAGGTATTCTTGGCAATTCATATTTTATTTCTTAATTATTAAATTATTAATAAAATGGCTATGGAGTGGTAGGCCTAATTATACAGCCCAGTACATGAAAAATATACAGTATTTTTAACATTTTTTGTCCTGACATACAATATGCCATAAAGACCAAAGATCTAACAGAATCTAATGTGGTAAAAATACAGGGATTCATTCATGGCATTAGGAATAACCTCTAGGCTGATGATTCTCAAATCCACTTCTCTGGGCCTGTCTTTCCTCGTAAACCTTCACCCAAGGTCTCTAATTGTCCATTGGCCCTTTTTACCTAACTGTCTTGCTAGCACTGTTTCAAAGTCCATAGATCCCACTGGGCTTGTTTTTCTCTTCTCTACACATACTTCCTCTTCCATTTTTTTTTCTGTTTCCATCACCTCTCCTGACCTGTCCACTCAAGGCTTCTGAGCTGTCTTTGACTCTTCACCTGTACTCTTGATACCCAGCTCTCCCTGGTCATGCCACCAAATCACCTCTGCCCCTTTTTTTCTGTCATTGTGGTTAGACCAGCCCAGATCTATAGATTTTCATTGTTGTGGAACTGCAAATATTTCCTAAATGCTAAGTGGCTTTTCTTACTTCTGTCTGTTATTTTTTGAATTCATCACATAAAGAGATGTCAGACTAATTTTCTAAAACACTGTATTTCATCACAATGCTTCTCTATTCTAAAGGATTCCAAAGCTTCCTATTGCCTGCAGGATGAATCCAATGCGTCCCTGAAAAGACTTTGAGATCCTTGCACAATTTCTTCAGCTCCCCTCTGGAATAACGTTCCTTCAGCCACTCATTTTTATCTTGCTCCATTATTTCAGATTGTCAAAAGAATTCTAAGTCTTTCTGCCATTGAATGTGTTTCTCATCCAGCTCAGTTTTGTGTCAGTTGGACATACAAGTCTATACTTTTGTATATGATTTGGTTGTTGACAACTACGATTAAGTATGATGGAATAAGAAAGAACTCAAGAATAAGCCCTAGAGATTTCTGTAGGACTGTTTTTTTTTTTTTTAACTAGGGGCTGAAGTTGCCTTTGGTCTTGGAAAATGATGCTTTGCCTTCTGTTGTATCTTCACATTAAATGACTCTATGGCCATTTCTTTATTCATTCATCAAACATGGATTGAACACTCCCTTTCCTAAACACAATTCTTTTCTCTCTGAGTAGATAAAGCTTCTTGGAATCCACTGCTTTCATGAAAAATTTAGGTCAGCCTCTATTTGTCTCTTTGTTTGTTTACATTTGAGGGATTTGTCAGAGGTAAAAGCTGTTGATGGGTGTTGACTCCTGTGGAGAAGAGTTGGATACTTGTTTTGACATCTAGGAAATAAATCTCACTTATCTATATTGTCCTGGTTCCTATTGCTACATAACAAACACCACTCCGAACACAGTGGCGTAATGCCATAACTATTTTAGTATGATTTGGCAGCAGGGATTTGGAAAGGACTGAGTGGGGATGACTTATGTGAGCCTTGCCTCCCCCATGTCTGAGGCCTCAGCTGAGGCGACTCAAAGTCGGGGGTTGACTCGACAGCTGGGGACTAGAATCATCTGAGAACTTGTTCACTTGCATATTTGACACCTGGGTGAGGAGGGCTTGAAGACTCAGAAGGCCAGCTGGAGCATTTTGATGGGGCCTCCCTTTGGGGTTTGGCTTTCTCACAGCATAGAAGCCTTGGGAGAGTCAGGCTTCTCACCTGCTAGCTCAGTGATCCAGTGATGACTGTCCTGTGAACAGTGTGGCACTGCACTGTTCTCTGCAACCAAGCTCACAAGTCATGCAGCAGCACTTGCAACATCTTTCAATGGATACAAGCGAGCCACAAACTACCCAGATTCAAAAACAGGGGAAATAGATCCCACTTATCACTAGAAAGAATACCAATAAGTTTGAAGATATGCTTTAAAATTATGACATATATAAACTGAGGAATCAGCTGTGGTTCTTGCCTTTGGAAATATGACCCAGGGCGCTGCTCTGTCAGGTACTTTGCCAGGTTATCCAGTGCAGGTATGTCAGGGTAAAAATAATCTGAAGAGGAAATATTAATAACTGCTTATACTCATCAAAATTCAACCAGAGCATGATGTTTTTTTAGATTTGAGCCTTTTTTATTTATAAAGAGAAATCTGGTAAGAACATATCATTTTTTTCTCTTCTTTAATAGGCTGGAATTGATATTTCTTTTAAAACTTAAAAAAGGTGCTTCTGAGAGTTTCGACATTTGGCAGCTGGTAATAAGTGGGAAATGTCATTACATAAACCTCGGTTTTGGTTAAGAGGCAGGTGGTATTTTTGGAGAAGTCGGTGTCAACGTGAGGCTGCAGCCACACTGACCACCTCCAGCCCATCTGCAGAGACATTTCTGTCTCTGGAAAGTAAAGCCCCCTCCTTCTCCCTGCTTTGACTGCCTCCCCCAGTTCCCCTTTTTTTAAATCTTGAGTTTCAGCTTGATGCATTATCAAGAGGACTGGGCCACTGGAGTCTACCTGTAAGGACTTCAGAGGCCTGTGGCTATGGAGAGAGGCAGTTTTCTGCTCTTATAACATGTATGATATTCACATTTATTAAACAGATACTCATTGAGAACCTTTTATGTCTCAAGGACTATGCTAGGGAATATGATCACAAAAAATGAGCAAAACCAGACAGTTCCTGCTTGTGTGGAGCTGACATGGTAAGGAAGACTGAAATTGCAATTTGTCCAGCTGTGCAGAAGAGGTGTGAGGTGCTTTGCTTTCAAAGTGGGTTTTGACATTGGGAGGCGGGGGAAGGTTCCCAGAGTAAGAACACTTGATCTAAGGGCTGAGGCGTGAATAGATAATAACTGGGAAAAGAAGGAAGCAGGAGCCAAGCTGAGAGAAAATCCCATTGAAGAAGGGTACAGGATGAGTAGAAAGGTCTCAGGATAAGAAGAGGATGAGAAAGGGCCGGTGTGAGAAGTGTGGTAGAAGGTGTGGCTGGTGAGGAGGGTAGGAGCCATCTGTATGAAGCCTGAGACCATGACCATGATATATATCAGTCAGGGTTCTCTGGAGAAATGGAATTAATAGTGTATGAATTTATATATACCACTTATATGTAAACAGAGCCAATAGGATATATAACATATATCCTATATCTTACATATTCTATATAACATAATCCTATATATAATATGATATTTATAATATAATCATATAAAATATATTTAGTGTGTGTTTATACATTATATAGATAAGAGAGCTGGCAAGTTCTCTTATCTATACAGTTGCTTGTTTATTTACTTTGCATAGACTGTCTATTTTGGAATATGATAAATCCTTAAATAAACTTTTTATGTTGAAATAACTTTAGATTAACATAAAAGTTGTAAGGATACAATGGAGAGTTCCCATATACCCATCACCCAGTCATCCTAATGTTAGTATCTTAAATTATCATGATGCATTTGTCAAAACAAAGAAACTGGCATTGGTACATTACCACTAACTTAACTCCAAACTGTCTTTCACTAATTTTTTTTCCCCTTCCATTAATGTTTTCTTCCTGTTTCAGGATCCAATCCAGAGCACCACACTGCATTTAGTTGTCATGTCTCCCCAGTCTCTTCTGGTCTGTGACAGTTTCTTAATATTTCCTTGTTTTTCATGACTTTGACAGTCTTAAGGAGCACTGATATTTTCTTATGATTAGACAGGGGTGATGGTTTTTTTTTTGAAAGAATACCACAGAGGTAGAGCATCCTTCATGTCACATCATATGACTGGGTACACAATATTCATGTGATATTACTGAGGATGTTAACCTTCATTACTTGGTTAAGATAACATTTGCCAGGCAGGTTTCTTTGTTGTAAAGTCATTACTTTTCTACTTCCTTACTGTGTTCTTTGGAAGTGAGTCACTAATTTTAGCCCATCCCCAAGCGAGGAGGAGGGAGGAGATAAGTTCTACCTTCTGAGATAGAGAGTATCTGCATACATTATTTAGAATGCTTCTGTAAGGAAGATTTATCTTTTTTTGTCCATTTAGTTATCTACTCATTTACTTATATCTCAGTATGGATTTATGTATATTTATTTTATACTTTGGGTTATAATCCCATAGAATGTTATTTTTTGCTTAAATTTTTCTAGCTTTTCTTACTGGAAGCTCTTTCTGGTTGGTTCTTGCATCTCTTTGACACCCCCCCCCATCTTATTTTTTATTTTATTTTATTTTTTGAGCACTTTTCTCTTTCTTGGTACTATAAGATACTCCAGGCACCTTTTTGTATTTTCCCTGCTCCAGTCCTAGAAACAGTCATTTCTTCAAGGGACCCTGGTTCCCTTTTATTGGAAAATAGTATTTAGAAACCAAGACCTTGGTGCTGGGTGTGCACATTACCCTTGGGGTCTCATCACTCCTAGGCCCTGTCTGCAGACATAGATGTATACATTAGCCATGTAAGCACATAGCTATACTGTAGTTATTTCTGTATCCATTTATCTGTATATATATTAAGCTAACTATGCATTTATACTGATATCTCTGACTATAATCCAGCACCACAGGATTCTTTCTGTAACTCTTCAACAGTAGGAAACCTGGCTCCTACTATCCACTATCCATTCAATTATGTGTTCAACTATGATATACAGGGAAAGCAGTTTAGATTTGTTATCCTGTACCCCCATGAGAACCAGATTTAGCAACTCAAGTACAGTGTTTATGTATGGTTTCTTTGCTTTTAATATAATCATTGTTCATAAGAAAGTGGTATAACATAATAGTTGAGAACAGTCTACAAAGCCATCTTGCTTGGGTTCAAATCCTGACTTCATCACTTATTAGCTGAATAAAGTTGATTGGATTTACTACCTTCTTGGTTCTCATCCGTAGAATAGGGATAGTAATGATATTTACTTCATCAGGTTGTTTGAGGGTTAAATGACTTAATGTGTGTTAAGTGGTTAGAATTATTGTGTGGCATATAGTAAGCACCATTTAAGTGTTAAGCTATTATTGTTAGGGAAGGGGTAGAGTGTATTTTAATTGCTACCATATAGGGCACCATATACTTTTGAATGATAGCATCGACTCTATTAACTATCTTCTTATAGCACTTAGCAAAGGGATTGATATATAACTTCTTTCTATATCTTCTTCTACTCAGCCATTCATGTTGTCTGGAGTTAATTTGTCATTCATTTCTTCACCAGGCTTTGGATTAACTGCCAAGACTTTGACCTTTTTGAGATCATGGGTCATAACTTGATTCTAACATGTCCTCACCTTTCAGTGCATTGCTAGAACAATGAATGAAGGATTGAATCATAGTGTCTGAGGAGTCCAGTAGTCTTAGCCATGTGTTAGTTGCTGGTTTCTTATTCTATAATTAAGCCTGGTTTCTCTGTGGTTATCAATGTCTGGAAAATCAGAGATTTTTGTAAATCTTGAAATAGAGGTTGCGGGCTTCACTCAGAACATTTATGATAATGTTTTACCTATTGTTGTTATTAATATTGTACAGTGAAATGTCCATGGTTTCTGCCCAGTGGTAGTCAGCACTTCTGGGCAAGATCATGTGTTACCGGCATTTTAATTAAGCTTCACTGAACCCAGCTGCAACTGCGTCAGCAGTCTCTTAAACTATTTTTCACATGAGGTTTGATCAAATACAATATGTATTTCCCCCACCATTTTCCCTTTATATTACAAAAAAAAAAACCAAAAAAACAAAAACCAAAAACAGAAAAGCCACATGAACAAAAACCACATACACATGAAGGTGCTTTTGAAGGTAAACTAATTTGATATAGGGTTACTAACTTTTTTCATGGCTAATAATTTCTGAATCAGTAAAATCAAGCCAAAGCTGATGCCTAATTCTGTAAGTCAGGTTAGCTGTTTTAGAAAATATCCTGGCCCATAAAAATAGAGCAAGCAACACTTTATTTGGCAAATATACTCGAAGGCAGTAATTCTCTGCAAATTCCCAGGTTCAAATGTCCTTTTCCCCTTATTTTAATTATCTTAAGGCATTGTAGATTTCAGGATTAGTGTTTGGAATTGCAGCCAAATATAAGGTGAGATATTCAAGTTCATGTGGCCCAAAGTGAGTGGAAGTCATTCAGCTACGTGGGGGACCTGCAAAGTGGCAGATAGTCGCTATGCTAACTAAAGTCAGTAGCCCGAAAATTGAGGTCAAAACAGCTGACCACTTAGCAATGTCCAGTGAGTTACTTTAATCCTTTTGCCGGGGTTTCACTCCCTGCCCACCATCAGAGACTCAGGCCCCAGTTTCTTCCTGAGTAACTGTTTTTAGGAACTCACTTCTATCGCACTCAGGCCTCGTTTACCCGTTTCGTGAAGGTGTAGAATTCCTATGAGCTATCCCACCTTGTAGGTTTTCATTTATTTTCATGAAGAAAGTAGTCCCAAATACTTTCCTGGGCTCTTTTTCTTCCAAGTCTGATCCCTACCTGTTCTTGTTATAGCTGAAGAGGCTGTGAAGTGTAGAAGTACTTATGGCTATTTTAATTTGAATAGAACAAAGAAGAGACCAAGAATTGGCAGCATTCAGCACCCAGGTCTCCAAATGCCTGAGAAACAGATGGAGATAAGTGCCCGCTATGGGTCATTCAGGTGGGAGAGGCTGTGGGACCTGTGCACAGCTGTGCTGCCACAGCGGTTAACCTCCTGCAGGGGAATTGGTGTGCGGCGGGCAGCATAAGTTACCAGGGGAAATGATTTTGCCATTTCTGGGGGAATTTGTTGTAAAAGAGAGCTATGTATATAATAGTTTTTATTAAGTTGCTCAACACACTTCATAGAACAAGAAACCTTCCTGCTAAGGAGCAGGTGTCTCATGTTTCACTAAAAGGGAAATAAATTAGGTTTGCTTTAGGCCTCACAGTCAGAGAGTGGTAGAATCTAGGAGAAAGCGTGGCTCTCATAATAACTCAGGGACTGTAAACTCTCAGACTTGACTGACTGGCTGGATCATTCTCTTTGGGGTCATTTATGAACTGGCCAACCTGCCCTCTCAACTCAATAGGCCACTAGGCCCCGTAGCCCATCTAGACAAGTTGTCTGGAAACTCTTCTTGTCATCTTGCCCAGATTCCTGATTTTCCCCTGTCTTCAATGTCTGCCTCAAGCATCTTTAGAGACACCTGTTTCTCCTCTGTACTTCATCGGGGTTCCTAGGTAGTGGCTTTTGCTGTCAGAGAAAGGGAAAGGTGATTGTGGTCCATTTCCCCCTTAATGAAATCATGTTCTATGGAAAGCATTACTCCCTTCCAAGGCCTATAACTAAATCATAGGCAAATTACTTTTTGAAAGAATGGTCATATTAAAGTATAAATCAGCAGTGATAAATTCATAGAGCAGGGTGTTAGGATTATAGTTTGTCAGTTCAGGGGAAGAAAGAACAGACTCATCTGCCTCCTTGGCCAGATGGTGGTTAATCAGCCCTGCCGTGGCCAGACCCAGACTGCTGAGCAATATGGGTCATGACAGCGTAGAGGAAACCCAAACCACAGTTGGCTATGTGAACCTCTAGTCCTTGTCTTCCAGGGATCTGCTTCTTGTGCCCTCTCCACTGCAGAATGTAAGAGCTGAAGAGAAAGGTGGTAACGTGGTGGAGCAAGACAGGCTTCAGAGTCAGTAGATCTGAGTTCAAAATCAGTGTCAAATGGGAATTAAAAATATCTAATTTGCAGGACTTTATAAAGATTAAAAATAACTGATGCATTGCCTGGTGCATGATAGCCCTTTGATTGATAACAGCTTCACTAATGATTGAAAAAGCGCTGCTAGCCCAACGATGACAGTGTTACAGAGCAAAGAGTTTAATGAATCTACTTCTCTGTCCCTGAAATTCCTTAAAAAAACCTTCTATAAAATATTTTTCTTTTGCTTCTAAAACTAATGCATGTTGTCATTTTAAAAATTCATTTTGGTGCATTTACTCTTCTATGTATGAACTTCAGTAAAATTTATTTAATGATTCAAGTGTGGAATTATATCCTGTTTTTTCTCAGTAGTATAAAAAGAAAAGTCTTTTTCTTAAGTTTCTTCTTTCATGTAAAAGAAATTTCTGAAAGTGCTCTCTTCCATGGAACTATGCCTAATGTGTGCACTTACCCAATACAGAAGCAAATTCTTAGGAAAGTGTGAGAGTTTGCTAAATGTAATGCTCAGTTTTATAATCAAAAGGAAGCACAAAACCAAAGAGTGCGTGTTTAGTGACTGCGGACGCCAGGGGAAATGGTGTGTTTACTTGACCATTCATTAGGCACATCTAAAGGACTTTGTTTTATGTTAGAGAAAATTTCAAACTTATACAAAAATAGAGAGGATAACATACTGAACCCTCAGCTCTCCTCCAGCCTCATTGGTTAGGAACACATGGCTAACCTTGTTTCATGTCTCCTCCCACTCATTTCAGCACCTGCCCTCCTCCTTGATTTTGACACAGATCTGATACCATTTGGTTTCACCCGGGGCACACTTTGGGGCCTGATTCTGTGTTGTTCTGTGATGTCTGGTTCATGCTCACTGGTGATGTGGAAACAAGCCCAGGATTTAGAATCAGACATTCAGGTCTGTTCAAATCAAAGCCCTGCCACAAGTTAGCTGTGATTTAGGAAATACCGAGGGCCAGTTATCTCAGCTGTAAAATTGAGCTAATGCTTCCTAGAGTTATTGTAGAAATTAAAGGAGATGACATATATAAAGTGTCCACCAGTCCCCAGCAATTGGTAAGTGCCCTACAAATATCAGCCAGCCTCCTGCCCCACTCCTGAGGGTTCCTCTTTGGGACTGACCTCCTTGACCTCTGCCCGTCCAAGGCCCTGGAGCTCAGACCTTGCCCTCTTTGTCCCTCACAGCACTTTCCCTCACTCTAACACCCTCTCCTGAGGATTTAAGCTGCTTTATTTGTGAGCCCAGCTAGACAGGGCCAGAAATGAACAGCACCTCTGCCTCACTCAATAAGTGCGGCTTAGGATTACTGTTTTTTTTTTTTTTTTTTAAATTTTATTTTTTGGTTTTTCAATTAGTTGTCCCATTTTTCCCCCATTGCTCTCCCTCACCCAGCCCACCCGTTCTCCTACAATCATATCCCTCCCCGTTGTTCATGTTCATGAGTCATTTATACATGTTCCTTGACTAAACCCTTCCCTTACTTATCCCCCTTCTCTCCCTCCCTCCTCCCCCCTATTGACTGCTATTCTGCTCCTTGTCCTATTTAGTTCGTTTGTTTATGTTGTTCTTTAGTTGCTCCAATTCTGGCATGTGTGGTCCCACTGAGGACCCTGGATCCTGGTGTAGCCTGTACCCTCTCCCTGCTCTCACCAGATTGAAATAGTCTGTTTTTTGGAATCATGTATGTCCTTTTCCTGCAAGGGTTTGCCTCCATTTTTTTCCACTGGGTCTCTTATTGTTGAAGGGCCTGGATGCTCATTTGGTTCCTGATTGATTCATTACTTGATTGAGGAAGAATCACCTCACTAGGCATGAGCTTCTGCAGGGGGGCATGTTCTGCAGTTTCCATGGTTTGCAGGGGTGAGGGTGTGAATAAAATGGTGAGTGAGGCCCAGGGTGGGTGTTGCTGGCAGAATGGAGTGGAGGAGGGCTGGGCAGGCTTGGCTGAGGTGTGCCAGCACTAATACTTCCCTTACAGAAGGTTAATATTCTGGGGAGGGGTAGGCACTTAGAAGGCCCTAGGGCATGAAGTCACAATATAGGGGAGGTGCAAGGCTTGTGCAATGGGACTGGGTATGACCTGCAAAGGGGGAGGATGGGGCTGAGCTTGGGCCAATTGGACCCGAACAGCCCAGGAGGCTTTGGCAGGGGTCCCTAGATCTTTCCTCCACAAATCTGGCTCTTACTGTCCAGGTTTTATAATGGGGGAGGTCCTGCAGGGCTGTACTGTTTGTCTGGCACTGCATTCCCACTACCATTAGACAACTGGGACCTGTGTGGTCCATCCAGTCTCAAAGTATGGCATTTAAAGAAGCATAAAGGACAGGAATTCTCATTTTCTTTGAGACTCTTGCTAACATTTAAGTTTTACAGTACAGAGTTTGCAGCATTTTTGTTTGTTCATTTTTACATTTTCTGTGCTCTTCTCTAGTGCTCCCGAATTTTAGGGAGCCTCTCACTCTCCTGTCCCCACCCCACCCCACCCCCAGCTCCCTGTCACATTCCCTCAGTGTCTGCAATCCCCCTCCTGTCTGCAGCAGATCCTCCGGCACATGCCTCCCAATGTGTCACACTGCCCACTCTCCGGCCAGTTCAGTTCTGCTTCTCTTTTTCCCTAGATAACTAATGTTGCTGTGGCTTTTGTCTTCCCTCAGATGATGGGGAAGGAGGAAGAAGCTAAACCAGAAATGCTTTCAGGCTCTGTTAGCAGGGAAGGAAGAGACCTCTGTTTTCTCCCATCACACCACTTTCACTACTGTCTGGCCTCCTACTCACTCCCACCCCTCCTCACTGAACAGTCCAGGTGAGGTGCTGTGCTCTGCCAGCTGCCCTTGCCGGATAATGACCCCAGTGAGTCTCTCCCTGGAGCCATCCAGCCCCACTGTTTAAACTGCTCCGTCCCGCTGTGGCTTTTGATTGAGTCAAACCAGTTGCTGACAAAGACTTGCACTGAAGATCTCTGAAAGAACCAAGGGAATTCTAGGCCTGGACCTCTGTGAGCCACTTATCTTGAGTCTCTGGGCTTCTGCCCTAGTCTGTGAGGGGCTGGATTCCTGCTCTGGAGTCCTAAGCTTTGGTTGCCTGCTTCTTTTATTTTTTTGCTTTGGTTTTCATTTTTATTTACTTATTTTTGACAAAATTGTATATATTTAAGGGGCACAACATGATTTGATATACATATACATTGTAAAGTGACTAGCACAATCAAACTAATTAATGTATTCATCACCTCTCATGGTTATCTTTTGTGTGTGTGTGTGTGTGTTTGAGAGAGAGAACACTTGAGATCTACTCTTTCAGCAAATTTTAAGTATACAATACATCATTATTAACTCTAGTCACCATGCTATGCATTAGGCCTCCAGAATTTACTTAAGATCTTAGGTTGAAGTTTAAGTACTTTGTGAGACATGCTCATAAGTAATTTTTCTATCAGAATTTCAGATAGCCATGTTGGGTTAATAGCCATATTGGGTTAATAGCTATTTGGTTTCCCTTACCTCATCTAATCCCAGTCTCTGTGGTGCAGTATTTAGAGGTGAATAGACAAGTGAAATGAACACCTCTGCTGTGAATGTTTGAGAGAAATAAATTCTAAAAGTTTTGTAAATAAAAGCAAACTACACACATGTTGAATATGGGTTTTGGCTTTATTCCACATTTTGGTTCTTAACATTAATCAGTCAACTACCATATAAGTGAAAGTTTGTACCCTTTGATCAATATTGATTAATATCTCCCCTTCCCCACCACTGCCTGCTCCAAGCCTTTGGTAACTACCATTCTATTCTCTGTTACTATGAGTTCAATTTATGTTTTTAGATTCCACATATGTGAGATCATGTGATATTTGTCTTTCTGTGTCTGGCTTATTTCACTTAGTATAATGTTCTCCAGGTTCATTCATGTTGTTGCAAATAGCAGGATCTCCTTCTTCTTTTTTTGGCTGAATAAATATATATAAAATCACATATTCTTTGTTCATTCATCTGATGGATGCTTAGGCTATTTGATATCTTGGCTACAGTAAATAATGCTGTGATGCACATGGGGGTGAAGATATCTTTTTGAGATAGTAATTTTCTTTCCTTTGGATATATACCTAGAAGTGGAATTGCAGGATCCTGTGGCTGCCTGCTTCTCTGAGGCTGCCTGTGGCCTGGATTTCTGAAGCTCTTGAATTCCTTATTGCTGGGATCTTTCCTCTAGTTGGGACATCTCTTCTCTTTCCCATTGTGCTGCTCACACTGACAGCTGGGCCTGCACTTGGATATGGTGTCTGTCTTTGGGATGAATGGTGTCTGAGCTCTCTCAGCTGTGCCTGCCCCTTAGTGACTTCCCACCACTGTGCTCAGTCCCTCTTGGTTTCCTTCCTGCTCCAGAAACAAGGCCATTCTCAGCTGCATTGCTGTTTTTTTATTGCTGATGAGAGCTACCATTTCTGAGGTGTCTATATTGTATACGGTCATTCCCTCATATTATCTCATTTATTCTTTACAACAACTTAAGGGGGCAGGTACTATAAATGTTCTACAGATGAGGAAACTAGGACTCAGGGAGGTTTAGTAACTTCCCCAGTGTGTGTCCCTAAGTAATAGCAGAGCTTGGATTCTAGTTGGGAAAAAAAAAAAAAAAAAAAAGAAGTGCCTAGGGAAGTAAAAACAAAACAAAACAGATTCTTGGGTTGTGCCAGAATTGATTCTAATTTGTAGGTGTTGTGTGGGGATAAGGGAATGTATATTTTAAACATTGACATAGATTGTTAATTGGTCCATGGAATCTTTTGGGAACTATGCAGTCTACCATTCTTTTCTGAGATAAAACTAATTATAGCTTTTGTGGGTCTGTTGCAGGCTTAGCAGGCATGCTCTCGAACTTTGGGGACCAGGTTAGAAAACTTGTCCTGAAAAATGGAAACTAGAAAGGATCAGCAGAAAATGAAGGCGATTGCCTTAAGAGATCATTTATTAAAATGTTGCCAATGGCCCTAGGATGTTGTAAGTAAAAGCCTAGATGTAGTGTGTTAAGAAAGCCATGAACTACTCAGCTGTGTTTCAACTTGGCTAATTGTTGGGTTGCACTAATAGAAGGGTGTGTTATGTATAAGGCCCAGGAAAAGGCAAGCCAAGGAATAAGTGCATCCAGCTGTATTTAGACAAGAATGTTCTATTTCAGGGCAGTCAGCCTGAGTTCTTGGTATAGAAACCTCTCTTGGAGGAAAGGAGGACTCATTAAGCTATTTCCAGCAGGAGTTTCTTCTGCTGTGAAGAAGAACTTGCTAAGCAGCTGATTCATAGTGGGTCTACTGGATCGCTCACCCAGCCAAGAAAGGGAAACCTCTGCAGAAGGGTGGACTCAGTTCTCAAACCAGGCCAGCTTACTAGTTCATTTGTTTCCTCGTCAATTATACTCTGCAGGGCAGGAGGTGGGGGGGTGGGGTGTTGGATAGTGTGATCCCATTGCTTAGACTAGAATAGAGCATGCTCCCCATTGGCTCCCCTGGCTGGCTGAAGCTGAATTTCTGGATCTCTAAACCCTCAGTGACCCTATCAACTACTATACCTGTGAGATTCAATTTGGAACTACCAGCCAGTCTTTTTTTAGCTGCAAATAAATAAATAAATAAATAAAATTAAAATTACTTGTCCAGGCTCAGGGGCCTCAGGGTTAGGTAAGGGGCTCATAGATCTCTGCTTAGACTCTGAGATTAGAGACTTAATTTTTCTCCTAAGGAGTAGAGATTTGAAAAATACTCTTTTCACATTAACCAAATATAAAACTTGGTACAAATATATATATTGGAATTTTAAAAAAATGGATAACTATGTGTACCCAGATAAGTGGGTAGATATTTGAATTACACCATGGAGACACTGGGGCAAAGGGGAAGTGAACGGCTGCCCAGTGAGTCAGTGGCCAAAGCAGGATTAGCATGCATGTGTTTCTGACTTTTCAACCTGTACTCAGCTCAATTAAACCTCAATTATTCCAGTCCGTGTCATTGCTCTGTCTGTATTTCCCCTCAATTTTGTTCCTGAAGACACTATCTTTTCACTGCCATGAATTCGGCTGGTTCATGAATTCCTTTGTGTCAGAGATCTTGGGACTTTATTTTGCATATGGTAAAGAAGACCTTGGCTGAAGTGTTTGTTATGATCATAGGGAGATAAATAAAGAGCTACAGATCTCATCTGAGGCAGCTCTAAGTAACAGAAAGAGTAAACAATTCCTCCCAACACCCCTCACAAAAAAGATGTTCATGGGCTTTGCGGAGGTAGATTCTCTACAGAATGGAAGGTAATTTATGTCAGCAGAAAACTCAGCAATGGTCCAACTGAGCTATTAGTGAAGCTTATGAGGGAAGATTGCGGTGAGTGTGTGAAAGACTGAAATTTGAACCCTCGCTGGAGACAGAAAGGACATTGTATGAATGAGGTTTGAGAACACAAGTTAAACCAAACACACACATGCACAGACACACACATCCTGCAAAAGTCAAAACCACACACAAACCCAAAAAACCCTGTAGTTTCTTAATATAAATTCTTTAACAAATACATACAAATTACTCATAACTAATACTGCAGTTATTTAATAGGACTTCTTATGTCCTTAAAAGTTGTGTATTGAATCTTTTAACCCTCCTTTCTCAGATATTGCCTGTCCTGTTTGCCTGCAGTGGCCACTCCTTGGAGCAGAGACTTCCTGTCCACATCTACTTCTTGTGTCCAGACTCAGCCCCTCTGCCTTGGGCTTGCCCGTATACTTGCTGATGGCTCTTTAAAAAAAGGGTCAGCAAAGTCAAAGTTAAACTTTGCTCTACTCTCTGAGTGACCAGCTTGTGATATTATACACATCCAAGTGATGACGTTTTCTAGTTTAGAATACAAACAGAAATGCTACGCCCAACAAAGGCTCTTCATCTTTGAATTTATCCAAAAATCTAAGATTCTCTGGCCAAAAGAGATAATATTTACTGGAAAAGCAGTGAAGTCTGTCCTGCATGCCAGGGATTGCTTTGACGTTTCTCCTTCTAAGAGAAGGATATCCTTTTATACATTACCATGGCTTCTACTAGGTGTTTGCAGCTTTTGAAAACAGGCCTCCAAAGCTTTTGCTATGAAGAAGTTACATGGGCCATGAAGTTGAAAGGTTGCCTGTCTGGCCTGAAAACATTTTGTCTGTACAAACTACTGGGGGAGGCAGAAGGAGAGGTGGTCGGGGAGGCATAAACACAGCTGGATTCAATATTAGAAGCAAAGATAGGCATTTTGCTCTTTATTGTGGTACCTGCCTGGGGAATCACATGGAGCACATGAAAAGCATCCATAAGCATGGGCGGGGGTTCGGCATGCAGGCTGGGAAGGTAGCCTGGGGCTCTGCTTCCCTTCACCACAGCGCTGTGGTGACACCGTCTTCCCCCTGCTCCTCTGTCAGCACTCTTGGTTTTCACTAATTGTGAAAGTTCCTCTTTTTGCAGAGAGATCTGCGTCTTCCTTGCCTCATAAAAATCATCCTGAATTGAAGTTGTAACTATAAAAACCCCCCAGCAGAAAAGAAGCAGCCTTTCTGATCTAAGTTATGGGAAACTAGACTTATTTTCTATTTAGAGAAATATGAGTCTTCGTAATGTATTAGTAATTCTAGTTAAAAAAAAAGTAATGTTTGAGATGAACTTGATTTCAGAAAAGAAGGCAGTCCTTAAGACGCTCATCCAATTCTGCTCAGAAGCATCACTTTCAGTTTTTATGAAAAGTAAAAACAAATTTGGAAATGAAAATGAAGTCACATGTCACTTTTAGTGTACTGATTTCCACACATAGTTTAATAAAAAGGGGAAAATAACTTTTTTAACTACAAGAGATTCACCAAATGAACTAGACAGTGAGAATTCGAAATTAATAGTCAAATACAATAAATTTGAACAGAAATTTACTCTGCTCATTACAGGACAATCTCTTCATCTTTAGCATTACTTTGGTGTATTCTCATTCTTATCATATTTTTCCACTACACTGTTTTCTAATTAAAAAACTATATCTAGGGTGCCTTGTTGCTGAGTTTCTGCTCAATTTTAAAAGAGACGGTTCTTTGATATATTTATTCAGCATCAACCTCTCTCATACATTTTAAACTTGAATGAGCAACAGGCGCCTCAAACTCAAAATATTCTCATCTGACCTTATCATCCAACACACACTCCTCAAAACGGCTCCGCATGTGCTCCCTTCCAGCACCCGGGAAGGTAGGAGTCATTCTAAAGTCTGTTCCTCCTCCTCATTTCTTCAAGCCATCATGACTCAAGCTCATAAACTTGGTTCCAACCTTTCTAGTTTTCTACATTTTTATGGTCCCTGCCCTCGTGCAAACCCCCATTGCCTGACCCCGAATTTGTGCCATCACTTTCCATTTGGCCTTCCTGCTTTCAGTCTAGCCTTCCTATAAGCTATTCTCTCCTCCTCAGCCAGCGTGGTCTTTCTAAAATGCATTTTAATCAAAGTGATTCTGATGCCCCCAACTTTCTGTGCTGCCCCAAAGAGTGTGGGGTGGAGTTGAAACTCCTTAGCCTGGTGTTCAAGGCTCCCTGTGGCCTGGCTTCCTGTCCCTATCTTCAGCACCTTTAGCTCTCCCGAAGACCCTGACATTTCCTGAGGGCTCCATACTATTTCAATGTCTCTGCCTTTCCATTGAATGTTCCATCTGCTTAGAATTCTGTTTTCTTATTTTTCCTTGATGAATTTTTCGTTTCCTTGTTTGTTCTTTAAGAGCTGGCTCATGTCACCAAAGGCAAGATAGCCTTCCTCCTCACCTGGCCACACTCCTCCCGTCCAGGAGAAGGTCATCATTTTCCTTTTTATGCTACCTCTGAACTTTGTGTTCTCTTCACATCATTATGAGCTTTTATAATTTTTATTTTTACTTGTGTTCCCTTCTCTATCTGATATACCAGACTATAAGCAGCTTGAGGTCAAAAGTTTCATCCAACTCATATTTCCATGCCCCTCTCACCCAACATGCACCACAGTGCCTGCTATGTAGCAAGTATCTAAGCAGTCAGGGTGTATGTTTAGTGAATAAATCAGTGAACACTGTGGGCTCCTAGGTTTCAACAACAAGTATAAAGCACTCCCTAGTATCCTGGTCTTCCTAACTCAAACATGGAAAGCATAGTGAATGGACCCTGTCTTTGTTTCTCACTTTTATCATTCAATGCCCTTTATGACTGTACCTTCCTTTCAATGCTTGCCTTGATGTTTGCCTTAATCTGTATAAGGCCCAGGGTCAGCAGGAGGTTATAGATGGCTTTGTCTCGTCTCAAGATCACCTTGCCCACACCTTGCCTTCTGTGCCATTCAGGTAGTCCCTGAGTATTTGGAGCTTTGCCGTAAGAGCCATTGGAGTAGAAGAATCACTTGTTCTGGATTCTCTGTCACATCCTTACCTGTGCCAGAGGGACTGTGTTTTGTAGAGGAACCCATAAGGCACAATTTCTCCCAATCTGTAGCATGAATATGCACTTTGAGGGAATGACAGACAAAAATTCAAATTAATGTGATAGAGGCATTGGAAGTGCTTGTTCGTGCCATAATAGGACAGTTTTTAATGGACCATGTCTTTCCTATGTTTTGAACACTACTTGGTATTGAAACTGTCATGTCCCTGTGAAGACCCATTTGCTGACACCTGTTCAACAGACTGTCCACCACAGCGACTGTTGTAATGTGGAGCTGTTGTCACTAAGCAGGATTTTTCTTCTTATAGGAGTTGAGTTTTACTGGATCCAATGGAAAACCTATTTCTTTGGGAGTTTGCTTTTTTGTTCCAACATTTATTTGTGATAGAAAACCAGGAGCTTCGAGGACTAAAATTTTTTTCATGTGATTTTGAACCACCAAAAGGCCCACTCTCAGACAGGCATATGTATGAGATTTCTCAGTGTCATCACCGTCTCTCCTCAGATGAGCTTGGAACCCATGGCTAGTTACCCAGACAGTTCTCTTGGTCCGTTCAGGCCACTGGCCTCCAGCTGACCTGGTTGAGAGACTGTGGCTGAGTTAGTACAATCTCAGTGTCTGGCCCAGAAAGAGCTGACACTGAGCAAAGGTGGGTGACCTGCACAGATACCAGATTGAAGCCTCAAGGCCCACTTCCACCAAGCCTTAACCAAGGGAACCAACTGACCACAGGCTCTGTATGATTCAGGTAAAAACTGGAAGAAAACAAGGGAGGCTAATCAGTTTCCTCTGAGAATATGAACTCAGTCCTTTGGGAAAGCTTTTTGAAAACTGTGATCACAATTTTGGACAGCCTGCCATGGAAATTGCATTTGACCACCTCCAGACTCGAGGCTGTTATTTTTTGAAAGTCTATTTTAACCAAAGGAAATCCTGTTTCCCCAGCAGCTCTGGCAATAGCCCTGAGATGCACAAGTGTCTCCGGAGTCTTGTGAGGATACGGGCTCTCTTTCATCTCAGAATAAAAATATTTGATGTTTACAAGGTGTATTAGTATAATTGGAATGTGTCTGCCTGTCTGCTGGCCTTCCTTCCATGGGGGGACTTCATAATTAAAGAGCATCGTGTTCATGTGGCGACCTGTTTATCCTTTCATAGCTTCCCGTGAGCAGTTATGGGCAAGACCGTTACTCTGGGCTCTCGGAGAGCTCGTGCCTGCAGAGGCAGCTGCTGCCAGACAAAGGGGAGGCTGCATGCTCCACGTGACAGTCTCCTGTGTGCTGTGGGCAGAGTGGGAAATGAAATGAGGACAGTGAAATGCAAGGGACGCCTGGTCCCCCAGAACCTCCACTGGTGTGTGCTGTGGACACATGCCTTTATAAAACACATAGGGAGTCAGAAAAGTACCTTCCCTTTTTGTTGATTAAAAGGCCAAGAAAAGAAATATCCACCTGTACCTCTGTGTGTGTACCAACTTTGACGTTAGGCTTTAAAATTGTATTCCTAATGCCTTAATTCTTTACTAGTCAGAGCCTCTGACAGTCACGTGAGCTAAGAGCTCACATTTCCGGAGCTTTGTTATCTGTGTTTATTTCCACTTTCTCCTCTAACTCCAGAACATCCAACGGTGCCTGACAAAAAGTAGGTAGGTGCTTAAATAAATAGATAAATATGTTTTAAATGAATGAATGAATCTCTCTGTAGAGTTCCTCTCCTCCCTGGTCTGGAAGTCCCCAGCAGGGTGTCTGCCATGTGCTCAAGTGCGTCTGTCAACCACAGTCCCCTTGTGACCTCTAGCTGCTCTGGTTCCCCGCCCTGGCTCCTTCTGTTGTCTGAGGGAGCCCGGCCACTGCAGCTGCTGCTGACCTCCCTGAGAACGTCTGAACCGCACCAGCACACTCGCTTCCCTCTGTCACTCCCAGCACCCTTGGAGCTTCACTACCCACTGTGTCCTTTTGTCAGCTTTCTCACCTTTGCCTCTGGTTGCTCTCCTCATGGGAGCTCAAACCACCTATGGAGCAGGGCAGATAAATGTCTTTAAACCCCTCTTTGCTCCCACTCAAGGTTTAAGGATCCCTGTCACAAAAATCTCTCTTTCTCAAACGTGAAACTAAAAATGTCCTTATCTCAGTGCTTTTCAGCCCTGGTTATATAAACATGTCTACCCAATTCCCTACCCGCAGATAGATACTTTGATTTTGTGGGTCTTAAGTGGAGTTGGGACATTTAGATTTTTCCAAGATGCCTGTAGGTGATCCCAAGACCCACACAGTGCTGTGAAGGACACTACCTTAGGTCATCAACTCACACCAGTGGACGCTCAGAGAGGTGTACCATTTGGGCTCAGTGGTGATGCTCTGCTGGGAAATGGCATCTGTAAGGCGACAAGGGTAATGCCTTAGAATTTAATTGAACAGCACCATATCTGTGTAAAGATACAATGAATTCTTTTTCATTTGTCATGCTAACCTCAGAGTAGAAATTGTCATGGAAGTACTGAGCTCCTGCCACTGGAAGCACCCAGGAGAGGGCTGAGTGGTGATCTAGACAGGACATTGCAGAAAGGATATCTGCACATGGTCAAACTGGCTTTGTAATGCCATGGATCAGTTCAATGATATAACACATGTACTGAATCCCTGTTGTGTATTTGGTGGGTTACAGAGAATAATTAGATATGCACTATACTACACTCTAGAGCATAGAGTCTAAAAGAGTGGATCTATGATCTGTCCTCCATGATTCACTTACCCACTTTGCCAAGCAGTGGCTAACTATTCATTGTACACATACTCAGTACCAGGCACTTTGCTAAGCTCTGAGGCTGATATTGAAGAAACAAAGCCCTGTCCTCATGCAGCTTACATTCTACTGGAGGAGATTGACAGTGACTGTGGGAACATACCTGGAAACAGCTATCAGGAAGGGGAGACAATGTGAATGTCTGATGAGCATTTTAGATAAGGTGCTCTGAAGTTCAGAGAAAAGATAATACCTATGTAGGTGGGTTAATCCCTTAAGAACAAAAGCAGTAAAATTCAGATTCTGAATAAAACAGTTAGCTCATTTAATGGCTATATATATGGCAGTTGTAGGTTCACAAAGTTGAGCTGAAGGTAGAGATTTCTCCTATACCTCTAATCTCACAAATGCATAGCCTCACTCATTATCAACATCCTCCTCTCAGGCATTTTAATGCACGAAATAAGGCAAACTATAGAGGGCCGAGATATCCAGATTGGCTGTGTGTGTTCTCCACCTTCTTGGGGGCAAAAATATGGTTATCTGCAGAAATGGATTCCTTGGAGAGATGGTGGCAAAAACTGTCCCCATTTTTTGTATCACTTCAGCCCTGAGAACAGATCTTTACACATGGTTTGTGGACCTGAAATGAATCGAAATAACTTGTCAGCTGATCTGTACCTGACACCGAATAACACTCAGAGGAATAAGCTACTTGAGAATTAGACAGCATTTTCTATTTGAAAGTTGTTTTTAACAACCACAAATCTGAAGTGTGTCAAAGGAATAATTTGTGATTCATTTGGGTAATGCTGTCTTTCCTGGAATGAAAGGATTCCTTTTCATATAGAAATTGAAAAAGAAGTATGCCCTTATTTTGAACTTACAGTTGATGCAGCTTTGCAAACAAGAACAGTTCCAAGTCACAGAGATGTTTTCTCAGTCTATTTGTTGCCTGTGAGGAGGTATAGTCCAGGAAACAAAGTCTTCAAGATTGGCCAAAAAAATGTTTCTTTGGGGGCAGCTGAGCCAGCCTGAGATACCCACTAACCTCTGCTCTTAGAATGTACCTGGAGTGGCTGTGTTCATCCAGCACACACAGGCCTTCTTGCCTTTATCGATACATGCCTTGAAGTTTTATTAAAAGCTGTATTCAATTATTTCATACTATATTTAACAAGAAGGCAGAATACTGTATATACCTGTCACTCTAAATTGTAAATGTTTGAGATCAAGAATCTTTCTTTTTAATGTAGTTTTTTAAAAAAAATACACCCTCCACCATGTAGCACAAAGTTCAACATGTTATATTTTTACTTCTTAATAAATATAAATTTATTATTTTGAGCAAGTGGGTTATTGCAGATTTCTAAAGGTCCAGCACTAATTTTTTGATTAGTCAGAAAACTGTGAGAACTTAGATTTACATAGGGTATTTGGCATAAGTAAAATATTGAAGAAAAAAAGAAAAAACATAAGTCCCAAATATAAGGAATTGTAGATCCTTGTAATCTCTTATTTATACTGTTTTTCCCCCCTTAGGGAGGTGTAGGTACCATTTCTTATTACTATAAGGTTTAAGACATTGCCAAGATATGCATATAAACTTTAAGTTTAAGAACATACTTTGAAGCACAAGTTTTCTTTACAGAGGAAAATTAAATACTTCTGAAAATATGTTTTAGTCTTCTTCATTTATCCAAACAACGATGTGCAGGAATTAAAAATGGTTTCCCCTACAGAAAAAACTAATCAATGGTATTATAAGTTCATTTAATAGTTATTTATGGGGGATATGGGTAGTGAGTGGATGGGCATAAAGGAACCTTAGGCAGTGCTGGAAATCTTCTATTTCTTGAGCTGGGTGATGTTGACATGGGTGTACTTACTTTGTTAAAGTTTTGTGAGCTGTACACCTACAGTTTGCTGCTTATTCTGTAATATTTTAATAAGTTCATTACAATCTTCAAATTAAAAAATTATCTTCTAATTTAAAAAAAGAACATACTTTGAAGCACTTTCAGTTATTTTAAGATTTACTTGATGCTTTTCCTTGAAATAGGTCTCTGGGTTTTCTGACACTTCCCTTTAGAAGTGAGGTTTTTTGAACAACTGGGGCCTTGAGAAAAGTTACAACACCATGGTCTTCAATCCATCCACCAGGCTGTCTTTGCACGCAAACACCCATTGACGTCAACAGAACTTTGGTGAAGTTCTTTTTTTTTTTCTATCACTGGGAACTGGAGAGCGGAGGTGGTCGGATGAGATGCATGGGGCAGTGTCTGGGTGCTAAGGATGAGTTGACTGTGGTGAAATTTGGGACATTACAGTTTTCTAATAAGATTGAGAGTCTTGTGCTGTTTTCCCATAGGACAAGAAAAAATATACTCAGAATAAATGTATTCCAGCAACTTAAAAAATTCCTCTATCATGTGTGATCAACTGACGGCTGTTTTATGGTTTATGAGGACTGGCAAATGTTAAAGGATTTGGCATTTGATTTGAAAAAGTGTAACTGAGCTGAATTTATCAGACTTTCTGGATCTGCTCTGCAAGTGGAGATCATGTGCCTTCCTAAAGC
Organism: Furipterus horrens; assembly: GCF_987537825.1. Taxonomy (NCBI): domain Eukaryota; kingdom Metazoa; phylum Chordata; class Mammalia; order Chiroptera; family Furipteridae; genus Furipterus; species Furipterus horrens. The sequence continues at coordinate 147,047,894 of NW_028327176.1, read as the reverse complement.
TGATGCTTTGATGTAGAAGGTAGTATGTCTTAACTTGATGCCTGACTAGTTTCAGAAAAATATATGGTCCTAAACATTTCTGAGATACACAATAATTTCTATCTTACTATACTTGAGCAAATAATCATCTTTATTTAGTCACTGTATCTGGAATTATTCTGTTTAACTAGCAAATTTTGCTAGTGTGTTGATGTGCCTAGCTCTGTATAGATAAACCAAAAAGTTCTGTGGTCTAGTTGGGGAGATAAGACATAAGCACAAAGCACAAAACATTTATGAGAACAAATATTCTTTAAGGTAGTTTAAAATCTCAGTTTAATCACAGTTTGTAAAAGAGAGAGGTGCTGTGGTTTTCTGTACTAGTAGATGAAAGCTTAATAGAAGAGATGGGACTTTTAGTGGAGTTTGAAGATCTAGCATGATATTTATAAAATATCAAAAAGACAATATAGGATGGAAAATTTTTAAATTAATTTTGGGCTTTTGGGGGTCAACCATGGAGTCATGTGTAGACAAAGTTTCAAGTTGAGCTATGTCTTCTTAGAGGTCAACCTGTGCCTGTGAATTTTTATTAGACTATGTTCCTTTTATTTATAGCTTCCACTTGATTGTGCTCATAAGATTGTTACTAATACTGATAAAATTTGTGGGTACAGAAACACTTTAAAAAGAACCTTTCCTAAGTTGTTTTTGTTCTGTAGCTAATTTGCAGGGGAAACTGAACAACAACAACAAAAAAGTAACCAAATACTGTGAAACCCCTAAACTTCTTAACTTTAGGCCAGGTGCCCATTGCAAATCTTATTAATTATAATCATTTTCAGCTTCATTTAAATTAAGTAACATGACAACTTATTTAAAAAATCCTTGTTTTACATAGTTGTTCCAATTAACTAATGAGTATTTATTGGGTACCTATTATGTGCTCAGGATTTTCTTGCCTTTTAGAGCTTAAATTTAGCAGCACAAAATCTAAGGCTGAATGTATGGCAGTGTTGGTTAGCTGTGTGATGCTGTATGGGAGTGTGAGTACAGTGATCCCTCACTTATCGCGGGTATTACATTCTAGATCCTCGCCCCCTCCCTGCGATAGGTGAAAATCCACGAAGTAGGAACCTTACATTTATTTTAGTATTTACATATATTTTAAGGCTTTATAAACCCTTCCCACACACCTATACACCTTTTCCACTCCTTTATTAACCTTTTCCATACTTTTATAAACACTACTTATGTTCTTAAACATATTCTACATTCTTAAACCTACGTAACTTTAACAACATATGTATACAGTACTGCAAAATCCCATGATATAGCAAAAAATCCGTGATAAATAATTAAATATAATATTTTAAAAAATCCCACGATACAGGGAGGCTGCGATAAGTGAACTGCAATATAGATAGGGACTATTGTAGTAGAAATCAGGGGAAGAAAGAATAAACACTCTGTGTAATCCGAGAATAGACAGCCAATGAGAAGAGAGGTCTTATGGGTGATTGGACAAGTGGGGAAAAGCCCTGTGGTGGAAGAGTGGGAATGGGAACTAGTGAAGTGATTAGAATTGATCTACTGTTTTCCAAATAATTTCTACTTTCCTTATTGTTTGAGTGTGCAATAAGGAGAATCCTGAAATAGTTTCATTTAACATTGCTTGGCAAACAAAATTCCTTTCTCTCTGTCTCGTTTTTTACACACACACACTCACACAAGTATATCTATGTACATTTCTCATTAATTCCTTTGATTATCTTTGTAGATGATAATAAGAAATAAATATCTTTAATACAATTGGTAGAAAGGTTGTGATAGTTACATTATTAATTTTTAAAGATTTCATTTGTGAGGTTTGTATTAGTAAGTAATCAGATTTGTAATGTTTACTTTTTAAAGACTCTCGGTAACTATTCTAAATACACGAGTTCCAAAGTAAAATACATGAGTTCCAGGGTTAAATGTTTCATCAAGTTTTCAGGAAAGTCACAGCAATCGAGACTCTTTTTTCTTCAATAGGCCATTTGGAAGTAAAAGTTAAAAACTAAGTATGAGAAATGCAGAAGTTGTAAAAGGAACTTGAGATTTTATTTTTAGACTTAAGCAGACACAGTTTTCTTGGCCAGTCCAAAGTCCACTGAAATCATGCTCATGGAGAGAAACTACTATCAAATCTAAATTATTGTTTCTAAATAATACATACAAAGTATTTGCAGATTTATCTTCATGGATAAAAGACAGCCATTTCTATTAAAAAACGTTAAGAGAACAGTGCCTTGAATATTAACGTGCATCTTTACCCATCTGTGGTGCCTAACTTGGGTATCAGAATCCAGATTCTGATTCAGCAGTACTGGGGTGCGACCTGAATTCTGCATTTCTAAGAAGCTCCCAGGTGCTACTGCTGCTGTTGATGGAAGATGAGCCACACTTTGAATAGGGAGGTACTAGAGTACCAATTTATGACTGCACTGGCATCTATTTTATGATTTTTATTAAAAAAATAAGTGCAATGTCAGGATGGGGAGGAGCTTTTGTGCCTTAAGCATGGTCCAGCAGCATTGATTTATTAGTTAGTTACTAGTCAGTGGAGAGAACGCAGGCAGGGTTGAGCCAGTCTTGTTCTCTGCTGTGTCCTAACAGCTAGCACTGAATAGATGCTCAGGAAATGTTTGGTGAGCAAATGAGGTGTTGGCCTGAGAAAGCCATTAAGGTGTAAGTTTTTTCTCCTTACAAAAGCAGAACCTAACAAAGTGCAAAAGTCTTACAAGATAAAACAAAAACCAAACAAACAAAAATGTTACCTTGGCCTTAAGAATATATTGCAAGAAAAGTGACTCAAATGTAAGTATTATAGAAGGCACAGCACAACGAAACCACGAAGAATACAGAAGCTCAGGGGAAAAAAAGCATCAAGTTAAAACCCACCTTCCTGAAGGACTTTAAGACCAAGTTTCTACCATGTTTTTAAGGCTTCTCATTCCCCTGTTCCATCAGAAACTGTAGCTGCCCATCCCCCTCCTCACTCTACCCTCTGATGCTTTTAGCCCAGCAGCCACCTCACTGTGTTCCTCACCCTTTCTCCTACTTGCCTTGTCTGGGTTCCTTGAGTGTTCCTCTGGGGCATTTCTGACCAATGTAGGTATGTCTTGTCATTTATCAGAGCAGGATGCTGCCTTCTTAGTATTATCTTAGAATTACTTTAGCATTTGAAATATTCATAGCTACTTCTTATACCTTAGTATTACCTTAGTACTTCAGCATTACTAGAGTAGTTTGTAGTGCTCCACCGGGAGAATCACTTCTTTGAATACTCTCTCCATCCCAACTCCCCAAACCCAGCTCACGACAATGAAGTACTACTTGTCACTAACATGACTGAACTAGAATAAGTATAGCACAGGCATTATAGGGCAGTACTGGATTTTTAAGGTCATGAAGTTAATCTAAAATGTATTTATACTGTATTAATTTTTATAATCATTGTTGAAGTGGAACCTCCGCCCGCACCCCCCCCCCCCCCCAAAAAAAAAGTTCTTGCAGAGCACTTGAGGATGTCTAAGAACGCATTTTCAGACCTGTGGGGATTTTAAAAGCCCAACTGGAAAACTTCTCAAGACCTCAGGGCTCCCCTTCCAGGCAAAAGAAGGATTTTGGCTTCCCTGGTCTAGCCTATTTTATTAGATGAAAACAGTAGGCTTCAAGGCAGAAGGCTTTTTAACAGTGTATTTGTTTGTTTATTGGTGCTCACCTTTATGAACCTGGCAGGTACAGAATTAGTTTAGTAGTCCTAGTCCTTGTCCTAGCTCAGTCTGCGAAACAAGTATTTTGGTCAAGAGCTGCAGCCTTCCACAGAAGACAGGTAAGTTCTGCAAGCTGGTTGAAGAGGATCTCCAAGTTTTTTGATCAATTCTCTAACAGCAAATAGGATTAGTTTTCATTATCCCTGAGATGTTTCTGAGCCAGTCTTCTCAAGTAGAGTCTAAGTTTTTACATTGTCCTCTCCTTTACTTCTGCTCAATCACTTTCTCTGCAAATCAATCCATCCTTCAAATGTGACTGTCTGGTCTCACACCCCATTGGGAATCTTTACCTATCTGTGGTGCCTAACTTGGTGACATTTCATGAACATTAATATTCAATTTTTCTTTTGCTTCCTTGCCAGGAGGCTGTATCCTTCAGATTGACCAACATTGAATTCTCTTGTCTCTAGTCCTCTCCTTAGATTATAATCATTTGGTGCCTCTTGTTAACTTCCTTTCAAATCCTTTTTCCTTAGATGAAATAAAGTAGGAAGCCCATAATTCCATGCTACAAGAAATCGGAGTGTATAGCTTTCTCTTAACTATAGTCAAGCCTAAAAGGTATTAGTAAAAAAAAAAAAATGCAATTAATAGAATTCAGTCTTGAAAAACAAATGTGTTTCCTGACTTGGAAGCATTCTTGATCATAAATTGGAAAGTGCAATATTCTCTTCCAGAATGGTAATCTGGCAACCTGGGAGCCACCTTTAATTTTTCCTTATTTCCCTCTCCTCTGGATTTTCTTCTTCTTCTTTTTTCCCCCACTTCATTCCTATTGCTTCTAATTTGGCTTACAATACCATCACCATCACCATAATCTCCTTGCAACCACTACCCACCCCCATACCTAGTCTCACCCCTCAGAAGTGGTTTTTCTAAACACAAATCTGATCAATCACTCTCTGGATTTAAATTCTTCAGGGACTGCCCTCAGTTCACAAAATGAATTCCAAAGTGCATAGCTTGACTTACAAAGTTTTCACAGTTCAGACTCTTTACTTCTCAACATCAAGTCTTGCCATACCTGCATACACTCAGCGTTCTAGCCAATACCGAATTGCTTTCAGTTCCCCAAATGCAGGGTGTCCTTTCCCACAGCCAGTCCTTGGCACATGGCAGCCCTCTGACTGGGAGGAGTTCCTTCCAGACTCCTACTCTTCCTTCAGGAACTCAGTTTACATATTACATTTTTGGATAAGCTCAGGATATCATGATGCTTGGAGTTTCTTCCTTCCATAGTTCTTAGCATTCTGAATAGAATTTATCAATTTGTCATTCTCAGGATGGTGAGCAACTTGAAGGCAAAGCATTAAGTCTTACATTCAGTTCAAAATTTCAGGACTGTCCAATAGCCAACTTTATGGCAAGTAATTTTAGCAAGAACAAGGGGAAATTGGTTGTTCTGATTTTAGTACACATTAGAGCACTAACTGTTGAATTACCTATTCCATAGGAGGAGAACTAAATTCTTCCAGGCTTGATCTAGTACCCTGATGAAATGAATTTATACTCCCTTTACTTATCTCGGTAAGGGTGAACCCACTGCCTGGCACATAATACATTTTTAATATATAGTAGCTACAAGAAATTATTGTTATATCTTTATCTATGAGAAAATTACCATCTAACTAAGGAGCTAGAAAGCCATCCAATTCATTTATTAATTAGCTCTTCTTTATTTAAGTCAATTCGACAGTTGGATTTCCAGGTAGATTTCTTCCTTTGAACTTATACTGATTCTCAGTATGTCTAACTCTTAGTCTGCCTTACACAAAAAGGAAAGGATAAAATTTAGGTTGTAAGGAAGTCCTGTGGGGGTAAGAATTTCTTCAAATTCTTGATTAAATTTTCTCTGTTTAATGGTTTGAGCACTTCCTCCTAAACAGTGCGAGAAGTTGCCATTTGTAGCTGCAAACCAACTGAAACCTGTGTTTAAATTTGAAAAATTTAAATTGGAAAGACAAGGTAGAGTAAAAGAAAATTAGGGAGGGGTGTGTGTGAAAAATAAGAAAAGCAATGTATTAAATGTCAATTGAGACTACCTGAAAGACTCCTAAATTCAACCCCTTATACAGTCAATGAAGTTCTTCAATCAGTTTAATTTCAATAAATCCCAAATGGGATCTCACAGGGACAACAATGATTCATTCTTTCATTCAACAAGTATTTATTGAGCTCCTTCTCCATGTCTGGCATTATGCTAGGTGCTGGGAACACAATGGTGAAAAATGTGTTTACAACAGTGAAGGGCACAGCTGTCCAGACATGGACTGTCTCCCTTCCACCCTCAGTCCCAACTATTGGAATGGCTGAAAAGGTCTGTATGGTTTTTTCCATAAAGTAAAATACACATTTTTCATTTTCATCAATAACTTTATGGATTGTGATATTATGAGTATGTTGGCCAGCTCTTGTGTGATATAACATTCATCGTTCTCAATTAATGCCTCAATTTGATCGCTATCAACATCAGCCGAACTCTAAAGCATCGTCCAGCGAGAAATCTCCAGCATGAAAACTCGCAAACCACGTTTGACACATTTGATCAGTCACATCACCTTTTCCAAACAATGCACAAATCATTTTTTTGTTTGTGTTTCAGTTGTGTTTTTACTTTTCTTGGAAAAAATAAAGCATAATATGCTAAAAATATTGCTTATTTTCAATATTAAAATGGCTACACAAAAGTACACCAATTTTGATAAGTTTTTAAACAATGCACACTGATACGACAGCTGTCACAATACAATCTAACAAAATTGTTTTAAATGGAATTAAAGATAACTAAGTGCTACTAGAACCATCTTACAGAAAAAAACAAAAGAACGTTTTGGCCAACCCACTTTGGAATATGGACACTTAATGCCAATGTCACCAAGCAGAAAACCGAGAAATCAGGGGGTGGAGACGTTATCAGCTGTTAGTGAGCATGTAAAGAAAGAAGGAGATGTCAGCCCTGGACAGGCAGCTCAGTTGGTTAGAGTGTCATCCCATAACACCAAGGTTGTGGGTTCAATTCCTGATCAGCTTACATACAAGAAGTAACAAATGAATACATAAATAAGTGGGACAACAAATCGATGTCTGTCTCTCTCCCTTCAATAAATAAGAAAACTTAAAAAAAAGGGATGTCAAGAGATCCAAGATGGCGGAGGAGTAAATGGAAGCTACACTAACCTCCTCCCAGGACCAGTCTGGGTTTACAACTTAATTTTGGAGAAATCATCTGGAACAACCAACGAACACTAGCTGGAAAGAAGTCTTATAACCACGGAGAGACAGAAAAGGCCGCTACATCACAACGTGACCGGTAGGGAGTGCGGAGACGCGGAAGGGCTGGCTGGGCTCACATGGGTGGCAGCTGAAGGGACTGAGAAACAGCTCAGCAGCCGGGGATTCCCCCTGAGAAGGGCAGGGTCTAAACCCCCAGCTGGGCTTCCCAGCCTACAGCAACAGAGTGGAAAGTAAAACAGTATCAGCTGTGAAAAGCGAAAAGCCACAGGGTTTCTTGCTAGCCGGAGAGAAACAGCAGGAGAAAAAGAGCTCTTAAGTGGATCACATACGAAAATATTTTGGCCACCACTTACCCTGGGCTCAAGCAGAGGGAAGGCAGAGAGGACTGGAGACACTTGGGGAGAGTTTGGCACGGTGGCTTTGAGGGAAGAACTGGAGGAGCAGCCGACTGGGTCCCAGTGCTGACTCATCCCCAGTACTGCGGGTAGACCATTCCCCTCCAAGTGGCGTCAGCCTGAGGGGAAGCAAAAGCCCTGCCGACGGGAATTAAGCTGCCACACCCACAGTCCTTAAGCCTGACAGCTAATCACAGATTGAGCAGATTAACAATCAAAGAAGACAGACAACAGCAGTAGATCCCTGGAAGTCTCCAACAGGCTGCCTAGGGCCAGACTGGTACATGATCTGACGCCACCAGAGGCAGATCCAGGAAGTGCAGATCATTCTAGGAAGCACCAACAAACAATAGGAGTCAAAAAAATGGGGAGACAGAGAAACAACCTCCCATCAAAAGGAAAGGTAGAATCCCCAGAAAGAGTGCTAAATGAAATAGAGGGGAGCGAACTATCAGATATGGAATTCAAAACATGGATTATGGAGAAGCTGAATGAGCTCAGCGGAAACTTCAAAGAACTCCAGAAAAACTACAAGGAACTCACAGAAAATTACGTGAGCATGAAAAAGGACATAGAAGCTATCAATAAGAGCCAGGAGGAAATGAAGAATACGATCTCTGAATTGAAGAACACAGTAGAAGGAATTAAAAGCAGGCTAGAGGAAGCAGAAGATCGGATCAGCGAGCTGGAGGACAACCTACACAAAAACTCCCAGACAATGCAACAAAATGAAAAAAGACTGAACAAGACTGAAGAGGTTCTAAGACAGCTGCAGGACAACATGAAACGTAATAATATCCGTATCATAGGAATTCCAGAAGGAGAAGAAGAAGAGCAAGGGATAGAAAACCTCTTTGAAAAACTAATGACAGAAAACTTCCCTAACATGACGAGAGAAAGAGTCACGCAAGTCCAGGAAGCACAGAGGGTCCCAATGAAGATGAACCCCAACAGGCCCACCTCAAGACACATCATAATTAAAATGGCAACATTCAAAGACAAAGAGAGGATCCTAAAAGCAGCAAGAGAAAAACAACTAATAACATACAAGGGTACTCCAATAAGGCTATCATCAGATTTCTCAGCAGAAACACTACAAGCCAGAAGGGAATGGCAAAAAATATTCCAAGCAATGAAAAACAAAGGTCTACAACCTAGAATACTATACCCAGCAAAACTCTCATTCAAAATGGAGGGTGAAATAAGGAGCTTCCAAGACAAAAGAAGGCTAAAAGAATACATCTCCACCAAACCAGCAATGCAAGAGATGCTAAAGGGTCTGCTCTAAGAAGATAAAGAAACAGAGAGAGACAGAGAAGAACACAAGTACAAAGGGGAAAAATGACAGTGAATAAGTACTTATCGGTAATAACCTTAAATGTAAATGCATTAAATGCTCCAATTAAAAGACATAGGGTAGCTGAATGGATTAGAAAGAATGACCCACATATATGCTGTCTACAAGAGACCCACCTTAGAACAAAAGATCTACACAGACTGAAAGTAAAGGGATGGAAAAAAGTATTTCAAGCAAATGGGCATGGGAATGACTGGGAATGACTTTCAAAGGTAATAAAAGCCCGCGAAATAAAAGGCCTGCTGCCATGGTTGGTTGTGCGGTCCACAGCAATCTCTCCAGGGAAAGAATGAAGGTTGTTTTCCTGAAAGATGGCTAGAAGGGACCTTAAGGCACAATGGAAAACCAGAAAGACTTGGAAAGGACAGGTGTGTACAGGCAAGGATGAATGCCAGGTATGTGGCCCAGCTTCTGTGCCCTGAAGAGCAGACTGAGGGCCACCCTAAATGTTCCTTGGGTAAGTTCCAGCAAAACAGAACTAAAGATCATAAGTGATCATTTGCTGCTCTTGTTATGTTTATGCAAACGAACAGGATAAATTAAAAATGGACTTAATGTAGCCCCTTTAAAGACAAGGAGAGTAATCTTAGGGAGAAAAATCATTATTCAAGGAAAATCACAATGATCAGTGGCAGACTGTAAAGTAGGGCAGCTAACCGTCTTAAAAGTTTCTTCTCACTTAAAAAATGGTTTCACTTGAAAATTAAACCATATCTGTGATATCACCAAAGAGATTCAAGTTGCAGGCAAGTAGAATGTCAAGTGCCTTGCAACTGGATGTCTTCCCAATAAGACAGTCTTACAGATTTAGAGACTTGTTTGTTGGCTATGTTACATAAATTAACATGTGTTTTCTGTTTTCAAAGGGCATAAGCCTATGACCGCATTACCTCAGTGATTGTCTGTACGCAAAAGGCTCACTTAATCCTCTCTGCAGCGCTGCCTCCTGAGACTCAACGGTTTGGCTGAACTAAATGGCTGGGTTGATGAAGAATAGGGTGGTCTGTGGGCTTCACTTTAAAACTGAATTCTCTTTTCTATCCTAATGGCTTGGACAGAAAGGGCCCAGAGGTCTGAGAAGGGGGAAACATAAACTATTTCCCTCAGCCCAAACTAAATATAATGGGCAAAAGGGTTTTGGACAGGCGAGATGTGCCTAGCACACCTTCCTCCAAAGAAGCCCCCCCCCTTTTTTTTTTCTCCTAATGTGGAACATTGAAAAATTAATCCCTGCCTTTTGTCACCTAGTAGTTATGGATTGAATGATGCTTTTTAACCCTTTTTGCCAAATCTGTTCCCCCCAGAACACAACAAGGATGCCAACCTGCTAAACCAAGCACGCCGTTGTCCGGAGACAGCCAACTGACCTGGAGTCTGCACAATCCTTCCCCATGTGGGAAGGCCACCCTCCCCTCCACACCCCCACTATTATTAGGGATTTCTGGACCCAAGGGTAGGTAGGACGACGACCATGTCCAGCTTGAAGCAGCTAGAGGAGCTTGAGACCTTCGCCCATTGTCCTTTACAAGATTACAAAGGGTCTTAATATCTGAGAGGGAGGGATAGTTATTTTTTACGAACCATGGGTACGGACTTGGGGGGGGATGCTGGGGGAGGGAGATACTGGGTGGAGGGGAGTAAAGGGGAAAAAATTGGAACTACTGTAACAACATAATCAATAAAATATACTTTAAAAAAAAAAAAAAAAAAGGAAATTTGGGGATAGACGCGTACACAGGGAAAATGCCACGTGGAGACGAAAGGCAAAGATCAGAGATGCTTCTTAAAACCAAAGATTGCCAGCAAGTCATCAGAAGCTAGGGAAGGAAGGCATGAAGGTTCTCCCTCATAGCCTACAGAAAGAACCAACCCTGCTGATGCCTTCATCTCAGACTTCTAGCCTCCAGAACTGTGAGAAAATAAATTTCTGTTGTTGAAAAAAAAAAGAAAAAAAAAGGGATGTCTATGTGGTTCTCCATGATCCAGAGCCAGGATACAAAGAGCAGGAGGCAGGGACTCCCAATTCTATTAGGAGCAGAAGGCTGAATGCCCAGATCCAAGAACAAAAAGGGGGTTTTGCAGGTAGGTTATTTCATTATGTGTAGCAGTGGCTCATTCATTCTTTTTGCAGTCTAGTATTTCATTGTATGAACATCCTATACTTTATTTATTCTCTGTTTCTGGTCAACTGGTTGCTTCCAATTTTTTTTTTTTGAACAATGCTACATTTAAAAAAAATTTATTTTGGTGCAAGCATGACAAATTTCTGTTGGATATATAAATAGAAATGACATTTCTAGGTCAGAGGATATACTCAAATTCAACTTTGAAAGATAATGACAAACAGCATTCCAAAATGGTTGTACCAATTAAAAATCCTCCCAGCAGCATATGAGAGTTTTGTTTTTTTTCACATCCTTCCCAACTTATGATAAAATCAATGGTGGGTGGTTTTTTCTTTTTCACCTCTCTATTGGCTAAAATTACCAATTTTATTGATTACTAATGTAGCTGAACACATTTTATACATTTATTGGATGTTTAGATGTTAGATATATTTATTGGATATCTTCTTTTGTGCAATGATTATCCCATTCTCTTGCCCAATTTTTATTTTTCTGTCTTTTTCTTATTAAGAGGTGGTGGGTGGAAGGAGAGAGAGGGGAGATTTATATATATATTCTGCACTAGCTGCTCTATATCTATGACCTATCCTTACCATGATGGGTTTCTTCCTGTCACATCTCAGTTTAAATGTCGTTCTCTGGTCATTCAACCTAAAGAAGCTACCTACTCCCTCACTATAACAAACCCTACTATTGTGTATCTGATAGTTTTGTTGTTTTACTTACTTGCTTGTTGTTGAAAGTCTCCTCACACTCAGGTGTGAGCTCCACGAGGGCAAGAGCATGAGTCTAGTGGATTCACAGATGGATTTCGTGAACCCAATAGGAAGTACAAGAAACCAAAAACACACATATGGGGTGCTTCCATTTGTGTAAAGTCCAAATACAGATAAAACAAATCTATGATGTTCAGGATCAGGCTCCTTATGGCAAAGAGTGAGAGTAGTGACTAGAAGGGGGTGTAACGAGGGCTTCTGAGGTTCTGGTAATATATGTACTATATTTTAAAAATCTGGATGATCTCCATGGTAGTTAATAGATGTATTATTCCATTTGTGATCTTACACTTGGTTGTGCGCTAATCTGTTTATTTTGGTATGTATTTTATACTTGAGTAAAAAGTCAAAAATCTGAGAATACTTACTGAAGATTCATTTTAAGTCATAATCTGTTTGGGTTTTCTGCGTCCTCTGGGATCACCTTTCAAGAGCTGATTTTGATGTCTGTCTTCTGTCCTGCAGTCTCACTTCAATTGTCTGTTTTTCTGTGCATTCACACGTGAGTTTGAGGCTGTGGGGACTGTGTAGGAAGCTTGTTTGACAGTCCTGTGGCTGGAGAGACTTGTTTACTTCAGACGGAAAGGGTGGGGGAGCTGCCTTTTACCGTAGATGTCCCCCAAATATTAGAATGAGGAGGACTTCATGTTAGCTTCCCAAGTTTTCAGAGAGTTTATTTATTTCTTTAGTGAAGAACCCTACAGTTTTTTGGGAAGGGCCTAGAGACAATGTGTGGCTGCCAGTCTGGGTACAGGAGTATGGAGTATGGATTAGGATGTGAGTGGGCACCTCTTCCAGATAAGACCTTCATTCCTCTATCACACCTGTTCACACCTGGGATGTCCTGTTTCTTCCTCGGTAGAAATTTCCTCCCCATGAATTCTAGATTCGGGTTCCTTCCATTGCATTTTAATTTATCAACATTTCTCCATTCATTTTCCAGAAGCTTTTGGCTCTCAGGTTCTCCTACGTTCCCTGCAGTTAGTTCTTTTTGATTTTATGGGCTTATAATTTTTCAATTTCCTTTAGGTTTTTTTATAGTTGGGGAAGAAAGAGAACCATATTCTCATTTGGCCATTTTGATAAAGTAAACTCAGTATCGTTACCTAACACTGTCAGACTTTCCTGCTTCATTTTCTAATGGATGTTACATCCCCCTGAGGAGTCCAGAGCATTTTACTGCCTCGCACTTCCCTTTCCTGCTTCAACTTCTGATTTTTATCATTTCTAAATTGTCAAAGTTGATGTCATTTGTGTTTTTTCTTTAATAAAATCAAGCTCTCCTATTACTCTCAAGACTTCTAAAAATTTAAGCACCCGAAAACAGCAAGAACTAAGTCGTGTGACTGGCCCCTTTTTAGAAGAAAGGTAATCCTGGGTCTAAAAATCTTGTTGCTCACATAACACGAAGGTGTTTAGTGTCAAGGTCCAGTGGACCCTCCTTTAATTATTTTTAGCTTCTTTTACTCCTGGGCCACATTCAGATGCCACCTTTAAAAAATTGTCTTGTCATTCTCTTTCTCAAAGCTATTTTTGGTATTCCTGTCATACTTCCTTGAGTAATATATTCATATTGGATTCATGGATGGTAAGACTCTTAGTTCTTTCATGTTTAAAAAATGCCTTGATGCCCTGATTGGTAATTTGACCAGTCACAGCAATTAGAGTCAAATAAATTTCTCATAAATAGTTGAAGGCATTGTTTCTTCGTCTAGCACTTAGTGTGGTGATGAGAAGTCTGATAACAGTGTGATTCTAATTTCTTGGAGGTAATCTATGGAATTCACTAGAATTTTCTCTTTATCTAAAGAATTTTGAAACTTCACAATGTTGTGTCTAGGTGTAGGTATTTTGTTCATTCACCATGTTCTCATTTGGAGGATTCTTTCACTTGTGATTTTACTCAGCTTGGTGAAAGTTATTATTTCTATTGATTATGTATTATATAATCTTTCCCTTAAAATAGAAAAGGACTCACTGGATGTATTCTCCCACTAATCTTTTCTTTCATATTTCTCTCTCTTTATTTTTGCTGTGATAATGTCTGAACTTGACTATCTAAATCACCAACTTCTCTTCCTGTTTCACATTTTCTACAAATACTTGATAACTCATGGTTACCAATTCATATTCATGAATAAATACATTTATTATTGATTAGTGTAGCTATATTCTTGGTTAGGGTTTTCCCTGCATTTGATTATCAGTTACTGCAATTATGAAAGGAAAAGTTTTTCCCATTATATTTTCTCAATAGTAATTGCCTAAAGTATATAGGAATCTTAGCCAGTTTTGGATAGTACTCTTGTATTCAGTTTTCTAAATTATCTTATTACTTTTATTACCTTCCTAATTGATTTTCTTAGTAAATTATCAGATTGTCTTCCATTCATAATTTTTATCCTAGTTTTACTTATTATTCCTGTTTCATGTCTTATCATTTTGATAATTAAGTGACTGTGTTCAAGGTTCTGTGGTATGTACAATATACTCAATAATATGAAATATAATAATTTATAATATCATTACTATAATGTCAATCTTAGTTATACTAGATCAGACAATAACAGAATAAATGAGATGCCAACTGTTTTCAAGGCAAATAAATATCAAGGATTCATATGTGGTTATTCACCATTGAATTTTGCTGTTTTGCATAAGTTTGATAAAAAAAATAGGCAACAAAAGAGTTTTGTGTATTTTTTTGCTTTTTAAACTGCTACTACCAGAAAATTTCCTCTTAAAATTTAGGAAGATTTTAAGATGGGAATCTGGAATGGATCTTTTCTGTATTTGGGGACTAGCTGGTTATTTTCTTGAGTAGTTACTTAAAATCTTCTCAAAATGTAAAATGGATAAATGTGTTCCCATAACTTACTATTGAGTAATTCACCTTTATTAAATTTTCACCAAAGTAATAGGATGGAGTTTCAATCCTACTCTAGCATGTAATTACAGCTAAACACACACACACACACACACACACACACACACACACACACACACCACCCACCCACCCACCCACCCCATAGCAATCACACAAGCCCAGGTTTTAATGAGGCAGAATCTGATCTTTTACTTTTAAACAGGTTACATGTTTGATCATACATATTTAATATCCAGGCTGTGCTTCTTTGTTTTGAACCACCATGAAAAATATCTATTACTTACATCATAAGACGAGTTCTTTGTGTGAAATACCCCACTACTTATGACTACACCTATTACTATAAACTATGGAAGAGGTATATGTCTTATTTGGTAGATGGAAGAGCAGTTTCACTGAGGAACAGAGCCAGTCCGGCACAGTTTGAGGAGTAGAATTAGTTTCCCATTTTTTCTAGTTCTGACACAAACAACAAAAAAACATGTAATTGAATGTCCTTTTTCATTTTGTCTACTAAGGATTTCATAAAAATAAATAAATAAATAAATAAATAAATAAATAAATAAAATACCTGGAGCTCAACTTGTATAATTGTGAGATCCTCAGCCTGCATACATGCAGTCTCTAAGTCTCTGTAGCTCAACTTTCTATTCGAATCTATATTATCTCTGCCTTTGAACTGCTAACATAATTGGTATTTTTAAGTTTTGTTTTTGGATTAATTTTAAGTTATTTCAAGTCTGTTGGGTGATACCAAAGGAAAGAGAGAGTGGAGACAAGGCAGAGAGGAAAAGAGAAGGAAGAGAGGAAACAGGAATGGAAGAGAGATGGAGAAATAGAGTTCAGGGAAGATTTTGTTTTAAAGCAGGATTTTCTGGGGGCAGGGTGGTGGTGGGCATTTTTGAATAAGAATTGGCTGTGGCCTATTAGAATAGCCTATCTCCCCCACCCCCTCTTACCTCTTTCTATTCTTATCTATTTTCACTTCTGACTATATCCTGACTCTAGTTAGCAGAGGCAGACAGTCCCAAGTACTACATAATTAACTTATTTCAGTGCTGCTGACAGTTATTACCATTAGATTACCAGCTCTGTATTTTTTTTTTTTCTTTTTAATAGGAAGAAAATCACATAGGCCCAAAGACCGATGTATTGTCCACACAATTTAAATGACCAAGGGAGCACTGGGGTAAAGGAGGAAGGAAACTTGCTGTGTAAGAAATTTCAGTTCTACTTTTGATGGGAAAATTTCTATATTTTCTTTTTTTGGTCTGGGTCTGAAACTATTCATCTGTCCTCACACCACCAGCGCAGGTATATGTGCATGTGTCACCCAGTGCAGCCTGCTTTGTGTCTTTCCCCACCAGAAGTGACCCAAACTGTCACACTTATCACACCTACACTTGTTAGTCTGTATGTAAATAGGATTTTCACACATGTACTAGAAGCATGCCAGTTTCTTGCCTGTGAGGACATTTACCCAGTCTTTAAAAGAAATGACTAAAAGAGTTGATTACAAGATGATTTGCATGTTTAATAGCTCAACAGGTGAAAGATAAATCGCTTAAAATATGATGTTATCAAAGGGTTTAGTACTTATCATTTGCCTGTTACATGATCAGTTTTTTTCCCTCAAGTTAATGAAAATAAGTTTGCCTGTAAGCAATGTGTTGTTATCATTGCTTTTAAAGATCAAAATAAATAAATAAATAAATAAATAAAATGAAAAAAGTAATACCCTTTGCCATGGCATTGTGCTAGCCACAGCCTAAGTTCTGCTGGGGAGAACCTTTCTCCTCCAACCTTTGCCATGCCTAATCACTCTAATCTTCAACGTTTGACTCAGAGAAGCCCCTTACCTCACTATAACTAACTGAAGAGAAGATTAACATTATTGTTATCTTAAGGCCATTGTTGTGACCTCCTGGTCTCTGTAACCTTGGGTAGGACATCACCCTGCAGACTTCCCACCCAGTCAGGGATGCTGGAGCTGATGCTATAAACATCATGACAAGCCTGGCCTTTGGCCATATCTCAGTAAGGACCTGCACATATTCAGGACTGTGGAATCTGAAGCAGTGGCTGAAATCACTGACGGTGCCAGGACTTGCAAAGAGGCTGGCCTTGCAAGGATGGCACCCAGGATCATTCTGAAAGCAAAGTGGATCAAAACACCCTTCATACTGTCATCTCTCTTTGATGTTGTGTTTGTTGTTGTTGAGGGGGCAGACTTCCTCTCAACAGAGGTCTTGGGGGTTGGTTCTCAGGGAGTGCCCAGTGTGCGTCCACTTCCTTGGTTCAGCACAAAGGCTGTTTCTGATTTCAGGGAATGGCTTCTCACTGCCCATCCAGGCTGCAGCCATTTTGCGTTACATGACTTATTACTATTGTTGGTTCATCATTATATAATATTTTATTTGTATTCACAAAAACTTAATGCTACATTGTTGTTCTTTTGAATAGAATGCAGATTTCTTGGGGCTCAATGATGCAGAGTTGGGAGAAGAGCCAGTGATCATTCTGCTTTACCTTCAAGGAGGGAAAACCACACCTGTGCATTGATGAGTCAAACTTAATTTTAAACCTATTTGAAGATGAGTGATGTGGAGAACTTGAAGAAAGTCTAGAAATCTAGCATAGATTTGATAGTGGTCATGTATATAGGAGGTTTTGTGTTGTATGAAGAATAAGCTGCTTTGAAACTTCCTTTGCCTGCTCCTTTCTTTGGGCCTGATAGTCCTCTGGAAGTGGTTGTCCTGATTGTCCAGAAGTCTTTGTAGTAGGAAAAAAAACTTCTTTAGACCTGTCTCTAATGTTGTAAGACACACTTCATCAATATATCATTAATTAGTAGGCCCCAAAGAGCTTATCTTGTGTTTCCTGGGACAATGTGAGAAAGAAAAGCTTCCTGCTTCCACATTGCTCTCACTTTTGTCAAAAAGCTTTTTTATAGTCTGTTATTAATGAAGGCTCTGGACAGCATTTAGGTCCTGCTTCTAATTGCTATCACTCTAGGACACATGTGTAGGACAGACAGAATATCGGCTTTATACCAACAAGTGAGAAGACAGTCAACTGTTTACATCATGGGCAGTGAGTTTCTGTTAGAAAGGAGCAAAAGCCAATAAAAACTTGGAGGTATATATTAGAAAGCCTCATTTTAGAATTTCCTTTTTTGGGCAGGATGGTGATATTTGCATGCTATACCTGTTCCCAGGTGTGCTCCAGGCACCAGGTGTGAGAGACAGTGGTCAGATCTTTGATCAAGTTTGGAAGGTGTTATTCTACCATTGCCAGCCTGGTTTACAGCTTAGCTGTAACCAGAAGTATATAGATGCAGAGTTGATGTCTGGTGTCCTGTCCTGAGACATAAAGAACTGGAAGAGTGTTTGGAGGGATTACAGAGGTGCACCCTATTCCCTGCCAGGACCACCATGTGTGAGTAGACCCTGGCCCCAGCCATTTGGTATCTATTGGTAACTTTTTCTTTTGAACCAAACCATCTACTCTTCCTCACATCATTTCCTTGTGGACAAAATAGCTGCTTATAAGGAAGAAATTAGCTCACATTTCAACTAAATGTAAAGACCTTTTGACATCTAATAAGATGATACTCCCCATAATGTCCATTCTATGCCAGGCAGTGGGCTAGAAGCTTTACATATATTATCTTTAATCCCTACAATGACTGCAAAAACCAGAGCATGTTCTCTAGTTTTCACGGGCAATAAGGCAAAAGGCTCAGCTATGTCACCAAATAGGGCTAGTGTCAGAGGGCAAAACCTGCCACCATCCCACCACCCAGCCCTTCTGTGCCTCTTGTTAGCTTTGTTCCATGAATTTACAAGCTGGACCAGAGAGCACAAACTTCTTTCCCCAAAATTTGAATTATAAAAGCAAACCTTGATAACATCCTAACATGGAGTAAAACAAAGAAAAAGCAAATAAAAAATTCTTCTAAGTTTGGATTTTTATGTTTAATTTTAAGCTAAAGATAGTGGACTTGCTACCCACAAGGAGTAGAATCTGGGGATGGGATGGTGCAAGGCAGAGAAAGAGAACTCAGGGAACATAGAAGAAGCAGGTTTAACTAGTACAACTGTAGGGCACTCCATGGGGTGATGTCATCAAAAAGCACTTTTTAATGCCTGAATTGAATAGACCTCTGGGCAGGCTTATGTATTAAGACTTCTGGCACACTGGCTCACATAGCTAGAAGTCTTGCAGGTCACGCAGAAAACAGAGAGGAAGCAATAAATCGAGACAGGATGTGGATGTGAGCTGGTATCTGGTGCGGATCAAAAGTGAGTGTGCCTGACTGGTGATGGGCTTGAGTTAAGTGCGCAGCTGGGGAGGAAGGTGGAGCGAGTGAGCCCGTTGCTAGAATACGTTCAGAATTCTCATGGCCATCACCCCAATCTGGGCTGCTGCCCAGATCATTGTGTGGCTAGTCAATAGGGAAAGTGACCGCCCAACTGTCATGGCCACATTTAGATTCATGGTGGATTTGCTAGAGTTAGTGGCATTTCCCACCATGAGTTTATTTACCTGACATCAATAACGACCTTCAAGATTTTCCTGAAGGTTCTTGTGGAAACTGATTTCTAACCCTGCCCCAATGCATGGTCCTATCACCCAGGACCCCACCTGTGTTGCTGTGGGGGAAGTCCTTTGTCAGATCTCCCTCTTCCTTCAGAGTCACAGGCAGATGTGGCCTGGATGGGACAGCTGGGGATCGTTAGCAACAATCAAGGAGCAGCGTTAAAAGGCAGCAGGGTTGAGTGTCTTGATTCTTATGCTGGCCTGCCTGAGGAAGCCATCTGGACAGAGGAAATTTGCCTTCAACCTTGGCAAGAGAACTTTGTTCTGTTTGAACTTTGTTTAATGCCTCAGAGTGGGTGATCATTTTGTTTAAACTTTCCTTAAAACAAAGAGTGGGAGATCCCCCACAATTAACAACAGGAACCTTCTCCCTCTCTTAACAGATTTGATAGGAAAAAACACAAGGACTTATTCTGATATTCATTAATGTGGCTCAGTTAGCAGGATGGAAGGAAGGACACAGAGGCGTGGGGTTTGTTGTTTCAGGAGCATTAAGGTAATAAACGTGTAATCACATCATGCTTCGTCCTTGATTGGACCTTACTATCCTCATTGATTGCTGAGGGCTTCTGCCTATGGCTACCATACTGCAGCATGTTTAATTTTCAGCATAATTTCATACATTCACTATTCATCTCTGCCCAGGAATTGACTCCATGCTCACAAATAATGGGACTTGTTGCTCTGCCTTAAAGTGCTTCAGTAGGGAAGTGCATCTTCTCAGTCATGAGGTAGAGCAATGAATGTGGCTGCTTTTTTTCTAGCCCTGATCATTTATTTAATGCAGTTCACATATTGCTCTTTAGTCACATTCGTAGGGAAATAGCCATGAAGTCAAACTTTCCTCTTTCAACCTAAAGGTGACTAATACATCTGTGTCTGTGTTGGTATTATCTAGAACACACACTTTTGTACATGGGAATACGCATGTGTTGAGCACTCAAAGGAAAATGTATGGGGAAAACCCCAGCTCCAGGCTGGTGTGTAGGCCTGTGGCAGAAGTGGATGGACCCACTTTTCTTCTCTAATGTCTCCTTGTTTTCCTGATTGTAAGTAGGAGCTGAGGCGAACTCGGCCTGGTTTCTTGGGCAGTGGCCATTGCTGCCCTCTCAGCACATACCGCTCTCCCCCTGCCTGGACCATTTTCTCTCTGCATCTCTTTCTACCCTGTGACCCTACCCTTCCACGTGTGTCCCTTCCGTTCTGGGTTGCCCTGGTTAGCATCTCTCCCCTTAGATACCTCTCTGGATTCCTGTGTTCCTTCTGTGCTGCCATTGCTACTTTGATTGTTTGTTTTTGATTAGACCATAAGCCTCCTGGGGGCGAGGCTCTCATTGTGTCTGCTGCTGAGTTGTCTGTGCCTACAGTAGCTACAGGCAGTAGAAAAGATTCAGTGAGTATTTTGTGAATTAAAGAACAAAATGAGAAATGAACGAATGGATAAAAGAAAGGAGAAAACAAGCTGCTCCCTCATTCAGAACTAAGAGGTGAGTTTAGGGAATCCCAGTGTAAGAGACTGCTGCATCCCCACATACATGCTGAACTTGTACAGAACTTCACAACATTTAAAAATTGTCACCTGATTGCTTCCTCATGTGTTAAATGCAAAAGGGGGGGCATTGTATGGGCAGGGAGGGAAGCTGCAGGGATGTTCTGCAGCTAGTGTGTGGGGGTTGTAAACCTCTCCTCCAGCGGAAGAGGGGCTGTGAATAGGAGGGGTCTCCAGAAGCCATGGGGATCCACGATGAGAGACCCATCTGCCTCTGGCCTCGTGCCTTTATCTGGAGAGAGGAAGCCTGCTTTTTCCCTCTGTTCCTCTGTCAACACGTCCTACACACCAGGAGTTAGGTGCTTGGATACTGTTTCACCAGGTGGTGCAGATGATGCAATGCTTTATAGGGATAGAGTTTGGGGTTCCTGCTTGTGTCTTCACCATTCCCTGCTCCTTTCCCTAAACCTGCTTCATCCCTCAGTCCTTCCTTAGTGCTGATATTTATAATCAGGTGAATTCCTAATTATACACAACATCAATTAAACATAAAAGTAATTAGTTCTCATTGCTGGAGAAATACCTAAAAATAATCTTGTGTATTGATCATCCCATTTTACAGAGGACTAAAACTTAATTTCAAATGTCTGATTTTTTTCTTCTGTGTTAAGAACAGCTAAATATAGTTGGTAAACTAAAAATAAGACAAGTATACTCTGGATGTATGCTACATGTTAGAAACATGCATCTGCCTCAATAATTTGATGTCTGAAAGTCTATCCTGAGGAAGTGGTTTAGAATGCTGATAGAAATGTATGCTCAAAG
Source organism: Furipterus horrens (assembly GCF_987537825.1). Lineage (NCBI taxonomy): Eukaryota > Metazoa > Chordata > Mammalia > Chiroptera > Furipteridae > Furipterus > Furipterus horrens. The sequence continues at coordinate 147,026,406 of NW_028327176.1, read as the reverse complement.
ATGTTAAACACAGTATTGCTTGTAAAGCATAGAACCCGGAAGCAGCTTAAGTGTCTAACTTTAAGAGAATGGAAAAATAAATAATAGCAGAGCCTTTTAATATAAAGAAATGAAACTGTAAAAATGATCTTCACAGGTGATTTTTAATGACTGTTAGGGCTGATAGTATAACATCAAGGATAAAGAGCAACATACCAAGGTATGTGTCCAGCGTCAGCTGCTCAGGCCACCTGCGTAATGCAAGGAAAACACACCATCCTGTCGACAGTGATTCTGTGAGTAGTGGGATTATAAACTCTTAGACTTCTTGTCCCATTCTCCAAAATTTCTACAATGAGCCAGCATTGCTTTTCTTTTAACTGACTTTTTTTATCATAAGAAGTAAATGATTATAAAACGTGACAAGAGGTGTTGTACCTTTTTGTTGGTTATATGCTAGGTCCTCACTCTTTGTCAAGAGTCATGATTTCTATTCAAAGCTGCTGGAGGCACCAGGAACTCCAAACAAGGCTTTTGTACACATACACAACACAAAGCTTTCTGCTGGGGGGGGCGGATATTATTATACAATTCTTGCTGGAAATTTCTGAGTGCATTGTGCTCTCTGAGCAAGATTTTCTTGGGATCAATAATTATCAGCGTGGGTTTCCAGTCAATAGAATGTCTTGTAGAGAGCCTGCAGTCTGCGTCAATGAAAGTTTACTTCATCATTTACTTCACAATCCCACAGAATGGAAATAAGGTGATTCACATCTCAGTTTAGCTATTTGGGGACATTAAGTGGCACAGACCTTGATTATTATGGCCCAATTTAAAAGTGCTGTGTTTTCTTACAAACATTACTTGTGCAGGCAATAGCCAGACAATTTTAAATTAGTGGCAGCCTACTTTAGGACGGTGAAGCTAGATAATTAAAGGTGTAGGTCCTGGCACATTTAGTTTGACCCAATATTCCATTTTCCTCTGAAGAGGCTGGATTGAGCAGAAACTTCAGGTCATGCATAGACAGGATTGTGGCCTCTGCACTCCATCTTACTTGCATTTCAAAACTACCCCTGATATGCCACAGTAGGGGCCTTTTTATCAGAGGGAAAGATTGCAGTATAGAAGGAGAAAGAACTCTGTTAGAGTTGGATCATAAAATTCTTGGCTGTTCTTGTCTAGGCTGAATCCAGTTTTACTTACTTTTTTTTTTTTTTTCATTTGCTTCTCTGAATCTTGGAGAAGTATAGTTCTTTGAATGAAATGACCAGATTTTAAGAGCAGTCACTATGGAATGAGAAGCCTGGGTATGAGTTGAGAAAGAGAGTCAGAAACAAGGGGAACAAAGAAAAAAATTACTGTCTTCTGCATAATCCTTTCCCTGCATCCTATAGCTCAGGAACACCCTCCATCTCATTCAGTCCTACTAGGGGCCTAACACTACGGAGCCCTGCCCTAGTGCTTTATGGCATCACTGAATCCTTACAACCACCATTGGAACTGGCTATTTTTTAAATGGTCAGTTCATAGATGAAGAAAAGGAAGTACAGAGTGGCTGAAACAGAGGATGATCCCCAACCCTCACACCATTCCCAGGACAGGACCTTCCACAAAGGGTGGGGCATTTCTAGGAATCACTTGAGATTTGCCATACTGTACACTTCATCATCAGCCTTATAACTCCCAAATTGCCTCTGCGTTTCCTGGTGTGTGGGACAAGGGTTGCTCTAACCATCTAGGTATTCACACTCCTGGAGTCACCAATGGTGTTGGTGAAATTAGGACTTGAAGCATTTCTCCATCTTTACCTGAAAATTGCTTAAACTTAAGCCAAAAAAAAAAAAAAATGAATAATGTAGCAAGACCACAGTTTTGTGGACTGTGTCTTCCCTTCATGTTTCCAAGAAACAGGCTACAATGGGAAAATAAAGATGGAGAATTTAAGTCTCACCAGCAGTGTTACTACTATTTTGTCTTTTCTTGTGGCAGGTGACCTCAGTCATTCTCCTACCTGTGGACTCTACCCTTGAGACAAAATGCATCCCATAGGCTTTTGGGTCAAGATTAAAATGTTACAAGCAAACTCAGGAAGGGAGTCTTTGGGAACAGAAATACTCATTGTAAAAAGGTAACAGGGAATTTATGGAACAGAAATGTAAAGATCCAAGAAATGATGAAGCAATGGAGAATCATCAATCACTGAATTGCCTTCATGTCTGATTCCAAGCAAAGTTATCAGCAAGCTACTTGGGAAGAAATGGTTTTATCATTCTTGGAAACCCCTTATTAGCATTTTTTTCAAGAAAGACTACTCACGTTTCTCTTTCTTCAGGGAGCAGTTTGTAATTAGTGTTGGTGATTTACATATGAGGCACCCGCCCAAGTATGCAGCTCTGCCCAAGGAGACTAAAGGAAAATTTAGTCACCTTTGATTGGGGACAAAGATTTTCTGGCAAAGTTATCCTGAGAAAATATAGAAGAGCAAATATTTCATGCTCTCAAAGTACATTTTCTAAATTCTGCACTGATTTTTCAGCTAATTCATGATTTAGTTCAAAGTGAGTGCTTGCGTACCCATTTACGTTACCTAGATGTTCATCAATATCGGGTTTTCCTCTCCTTCTTGGGCACCTGGGAGATAACATCCCCCAGCCATTTCTGGCAAATGGACCATGAGCAGAAATGACATATGCAACTTCTAAGTGGAAGCAGAGGGGAGTGCTTCTGTAGCCTTCAAATGCTTCCTTCCCTTGCTAACCTGGCCTGGAACCATTGGGTGAAAGCAGCCTGATTCCTCAGTCACAGGCTGAAGAGAGCTGCCATGGAGAGCTGCAGGACTCACTGTTGACCTTGGCTGGTGGGTATCCAGTACAATAAACAAATCTTGTGTCATAGAAATGTACACTTGAAGCCTATGTGATTCTTTTAACTGATGTCGCCCCAAGAAATTTAATAAAGTAGGAAAGAAAACTATTGGTATTCAGGGTGAATCTCTCCTGATTAATACATGGACTCTTCCAAGGGGTAGGCTTTTAGCAAGTATTTGTCTACTCCATCATCCACTTTGGAATATTTTTCTATTTTCAAAACCTACTGGGAAGCTAGCCTAGTGATGAGAAATTGCTGAAAAACATGTTTTCTTGACATCTGGAGCAGTTTTATAGCTCCATCTTAGGTTGCCAGGATCTGAATTTTGCCCAGATTGTCTTGGTAATGGTCTTGTGTTTTCCTTCATGTGAGTAACATGTCTAGGAGGCTATGTCCTGCTACAGAGTAAATGAGAGACATAAGTCCCTTTGGATTTCTCCATTTAGACTCTCCAAGCTGAGAGTGACTTCCTTGCAAGGCTTTCTAGGACAACCAGTCATTTTTCTACCACCTTCATGATTTTTGTCATATCTTCATACGCCCTGGCTGGTTTGGCTCAGTGGATTGAGCGTCGGCCTGCGAGCTAAGTGTCGCTGGTTCGATCTTCCAGTCAGGGCACATCAGAGAAGGAAAACTCTGACTCCAAAAAACCTCCGCTGCCTTGCGGCATACCTCTTCAGGGGAAAGGCTAAGGGAGTAAACCCCGACAGAAAATCCGGAGCCGGAGTCCCTAAGGCGGTTTGACGTTGTAGTCAACACCGGCAACTCCTGCGGCGCACCTGAAGCCAAGCTGTATTGACTCCGTCTTTCCCTTGGACCCTTCAGCTGCGAAGAGAGGGAGGGTCTGCTGCATGGGCAACAGCAGACCCTCCATATCACCCTGCCCAGGCTCTGTAGCTTCAGCTTCACTGGAGAGGACACTCCAGCGTCATCGCAAGATGTCGATTCAACACGGGAGGAGACAGATACCGTGTCACTCCCGAGTTGGACTGCACAGCCATTCTCGGCGGTGCAGATAGACACTTAAGAAGCTACACCATCGTCTCTCGAGACGGACGGCTGCCGACGACGACATACCCCTTTTGTTACATTTTATATAACATCTTCCTCTAAGTTAATTCACTTTTTGACAAATGTATTTTAAGTGTAATTACTTTGACAATACTTGAAATGGAAATCTATTACTTCCTAGAAATACAAAAGTAACTATAATGAAAAAAAAAATGTATTAAATTCAAAGTAGTAAATGTTGCCTGCTGTTATAGACTGAAAATTTATGTCCCCCCAAATTCACATATTGAAACCCTAACCCCTGATATGGTGCTGATGGGAAGTGGGGCCTTTAGGAGGCAATTAAGTTTGCATGAGGTCATGAGAGTGGTTCTTACAAGAGGAAGGGACACAAAAGCTCTCTGTCGCCATGTGCATGCACAGGGAGTGGCCATGTGAGGACAAAGTGAGAAGGCAGTTGTCTACAACAGGAACAGAGCCCTTACCAGGCATGTAATCTGCCAACATATTGAGGTTGGACCTCCCTGCCTCCAGAACTATGGGAAATAAATTCCTGTTGTTAAGTCACTCAGTCGCTGGTATTTTGTTATGGCAGCCCAAAGTGATGAATGCACCTGCAGAATGTCCCAAGGCTGAGGGCTACCTTTCCTTTGAAATCGTCGTCGGCAGCCGTCCGTCTCGAGAGACGATGGTGTAGCTTCTTAAGAGTATCTGCACCGCCGAGAATGGCTGTGCAGTCCGACTCGGGAGTGACATGGTATCTGTCTCCTCCTGTGTTGAATCGACATCTTGCGATGACGCTGAAGCTACAGAGCCTGGGCAGGGTGATATGGAGGGTCTGCTGTTGCCCATGCAGCAGACCCCCCCTCTCTTCGCAGCTGAAGGGTCCAAGGGAAAGACGGAGTCGATACAGCTTGGCTTCAGGTGCGCCGCAGGAGTTGCCGGTGTTGACTACAACGTCAAACCGCCTTAGGGACTCCGGCTCCGGATTTTCTGTCGGGATTTACTCCCTTAGTCTTTCCCCTGAAGAGGTATGCCGCAAGGCAGCGGAGGTTTTTTGGAGTCAGAGTTTTCCTTCTCTGATGTACCCTGACTGGAAGATCGAACCAGTGACACTTAGCTCGCAGGCCGACGCTCAATCCACTGAGCTAAACCAGCCAGGGCATTTCCTTTGAAATAAAAAGGGGAAAAAAGCGACTGTTCGAGATGTTAAGGCCACGATAACCTAAACTGAGAGTTTGTAGTTGATGAGATCAGAAGAATTGAAGGAGAACTGAGTGGGGAAGAACTTTTGTGGTATTAAAATCAGACATCGCATTTGATGGTATCTCACACTTAGGTATTGATGACCAAGAGCAAAGGAGAGAAGCAGAACTTTATATCCTAGGACCTCAGCTAGCATGTGAGCATCAAGCTATGTTTTATATAAGAGCTACATAGTTTTTCCATGTTAGCTGAAGAGTGAGAAAATTTACATAAGATATATTGCTCCTGAACATTTTACTTGATCTTAGTAAAAGAAAAATGATTAGCTTTAACATTTAAGAAAAGCTTAGGCACCCAAAGCAGTTTTCTCACTGTCTTTAAGTCAACATGTTTGATCAGTCTTCAACCTAAAATAATTATAAAGTGAAGCTCTGTGTTGTGTTGTTTTGTTTTTTAAAGAGGTAATATTTTTTACTTCTTGCCTACTTGTCCTTAATTCCTTTGGGAACTTAAAAACCCAGTTTATCAGCCATGGTGATGATAGGGCTGTCAAAACTCATTATGGAACTTCCTGAATAAAGAATTCCACAATTAAGTATGACCTCAATTCCCAACTTACCTAGCCCATTTTTTCCAGATTTAAAGAAAAATTATGTGTTTGCTCCAAGAATTGCAGCTGGTGAACAGAAGGCAAAGCTTCTCCCCTCCGAAGCAGGGCATTAGCCGACATGTTGCTTCTGACAAGACATGGGAGGATATGATGGCACCTAAAGCCAAGCTTACTTGCTGCCTGCGACTTGTCATCGTGAGGCAGTGTTCTGCAAAAGACAACAGCTCCTACTGAGTTTCTCCTGGTGTGGGCCTTGCATGTCACCACCATTTACTATCTTCTCTGTCCTTACTATCAGTTTATTTCCTTCATTTTCATGCTGTCTCATGGATTAGAACTCAACCATCTGGCAGTCTCAAGGGCCCTTGATTTGAAGATATAGCCTTGGGAAATATGGCTGGGCATTTAAATAATAAGAGAGTAAGAGAGGCTTGGCCTGGATTCCAGGAGGCTGGAATGCTCCTCTTTGCTCCAGGGCATGCTAATTGCCTTTTGAGGAGTGGGTGGGAACTGGTTTTATCATTCCCGAAATGATTCTAAACTTTATTTCTTCTACAGAGTCATTTAAGTGAAATTTGACTTTACCACATATTATAATTCTGGTGAATTTATTCATATATTTTTCATGTGATTTAACTCCTCAGCCCCATTATTTTCATCATTCCCTGTTTTTTTAATTGTTCATTTTAATATGATTTTGTACTTTTGTTCCAATTCCTATCATCAATTACTTCCTTTTCTCATCTTTATTTTCACTGCTCCCTTTTCTCATCCTCTTGATCCTCTTTGCCTTTTCATCTCAATAATCATGACCACCACCCTTCTCATCCTGATAGCCTGCCTCTGAAAATGCCCACGCATATGGGGGAAAGGCCAAGGTGGGAAGCTCGATGAAGCAAAGACAGCATCCTCTTTCCTCTTGGATTCATTGTGTATTGGGTTTCCCAGCAGCACCCACTCCTGAGGTGGCACACCTTTAGGGGGCTCAGCCAGCTTCTGAAATGGCACACATCTGTCTGCATTCCCTGAGTCAGGCTGAATCCGGGGCACTCCGCCCCCTCTTTCCCGAATTCTTTTCTGCCATTGTTAAATGTCTTTATTTCTTGTTATGTCTGCAACTGAGAGTCCTGGCGTCCAGGGAGTTTCCTTCCCTATTTTCCCTTGCTAGAATAATTTATTTCATTCTTCATCTCCGTCCTTGGCTGAGTCATCTCATCCACTGCCCTTTATGTAGTCTTATCTTCAAATCCTGTCTTGTTACAGTCCCCCAGACTGCATGCTGCCATTGAAAGTTCCCCCGTCCGGTTCAAAAAGCCAAATTCCATTTTTCTTTCAACCTCCTCCTCAAAACATTCTCCTTGAGTAAGGAGTATAAACAGGGTATAAAACAGGGCCATAAATGTGCACTAATGTTAGTAGATCTTGACATGGGCTTCTCTTCCTGCCTGGGTCTCACTCCTGGCTGCTGACCACATGGTTGCTCTGGGGCACCAGCCAGTGTTGATCCTTGAATCCTGCCCCACAGCCTTGCTGGTGGTGATCTCCAGTAACCCAAACACTGATTCACATTTGCAGGGCTCTGCTCATTACAGCCAGGTGATTCCCTGAAGCATGCACATGTACAAACTGCTTTCTAGGGCAGGGTCTCTCCCAACTTGTCAGGGGAAACCCCTGTCAGTAAAATATCATGAGTGTGTGCCTCCAGTGTATGTCACTTATTGATGGATAAAACCTAGGCATGTTTTACTACATCAAAATATATATTTCATAAAGCATATACAGTAAACAATGTTTTAAAAATAATTTTTATTTTCTTTAGTTCAATGGTACAATAGACCTTTTTGTCCCTGATGAGATAACTATTGTTAGTAATATTTTTTAATGAGAGCAGTGTGATTTAACATGTCAGTTCTGACAAGATCTGTATAGTTTTTATTTCATAATGTGGATGATGAACTATTACTTGGAGTAGAAATATTCGCTTTGCCAGTTTCTTGTTGTTTGCTGATCCTCATTTTATTAGTATTATATTCAATTCAGTTTCTTTAAAGGAAACTTTTTGGGCCACCTGACCATTTTGAAAAGACCAGTTTAGGTAAAACTAGATTATATGAGCTGCAAACCCACATGTGAGCTGCGGTTCATTGCAGATCCCCAACACCACTGTCCTCAAAGGGTCCTCCTTTGCGGGGACCCACCTTAGCTCTCTTGAGGCCTTGCCCGCCTGACATATGGGAAAGATGAGAAGGCCAGTGCCAACCTATATAGAAAATACTGGTAAAGCTTCATTTATAAGAAAAATTTTTAGTATTAAAATCTTTATTTATATAAAGCTTTTCTTTAATACTTTATTTTTATACCTCAGTGGGTCATCTTATACATTTTGGAGACCTTGTTACTGCTTCCTGACATATTCTGAGTCTAATACCTTCTTGGATCGACCCTGCCTCCCTTTTCCAACTCCCTTACAGTGAGCTCCCTGTTGACCCTCCTAAGACTGTTCTCAAGAAAACGTTGACAACAATTTTCTCGAGACCTCCCAGCCTTCCTCTCTGCTGTTCCCAGCCCTCTTCCTCAGGAGTTCATAGGTAAAATTTAATTGTATGTGGTTCATTATTTCCCCCCCCCAGCTTAATTGACTTGAATTTACCTTAGAAAGCGGACAAGTAGAGAGGGATTGTTTGGCATGTGCCTGGTGCTTTAAGGAGGTCATCTCATGCCACCCTCCACAACCTGGGGAGACAGGTGTAAGGTAAGGCCCTGAAGCCCAAAAATATATAGTAATTGTCTAAGATAATAGAGCTAATAAACAGAAGAACTAGAATTTGAACTCTGGTCTCCTTGACAGTCAAACCCACATGTGTTGACTTTTATCAGGGATTTACCGATGGGGAAATCTGGCAGAGATTCTCACCAGGAATCATGAAGAAAGCATTAGCCTCTCAAAGACCAAGAGACTCGGGTCAGGAATGCTTCCAGGGAAGCACATCCACCCATCCATCCATCCCTCCATCCATCCATCCATCCATCCCTCTGTCCATTCCTCCATCCTTCCCTCCCTCCATGCATCTATCCAACAGCAAATGTTTTACTGACCACGAGTCAAGTATTGGGGTAGGCCTGGGAGATATAGTAGTGAAGGAAATGTAAAAGGCTGAGATGAAGAACACTGGGAGTAAGGGGGGGGGGTACCTGTTTAGGTGGGGGTTGTGTAGCTGCTGATAGAGCTGTATGAGGAGAGAGTGGGATGAGCTGGAGGTCGGTGCTTGGAACAGCAATGGTGTTGGGTTGTTGTGAGTGGTGGAATATAGAAGCTGTGGACAATTTTTAGAAGTTGTAGGTCCACTTTATGTTCTATCTGCAGTTATGTGGTGCACATGTAAGCCAGGATATGTAAGTGAAGGGCAACACTTAAAGCTGTTTTTTAGGCCCTGTGACCTCTCCCCTTGTTTCTCATAGCAACTCTCTTGAGCTAGAAATACATAAAATCCTATCTGAGTACTTACCCTGTTGAATTGATTTACATTTGGTTAAAGGTCTATGCTCTATAGGGTATGGTTGTGTATCATTTATAGCTGATTAAAATAAAGCCCTTGAAAAAGATTGTAAGTTCCATAAAATCAGCTTCTCTGGGAAAATGAGATCAATTTACATCACTGTGTTCAGAGCATCTTTGCCAGAAAGCCAACCCAAGTAAGCTTGAGGCCTGCCTACCATAACATCCAACTGGGGCCCTCTGGGACTTTTTGTTCCTCCCTCTTCCCCAGATGTTCAGGACATACGCAGAGTTAGTCATCCAAATATCTAAATCCAAGTTTTTGACAATAGCTAAAGAATTGCTTCACAACAGTAACATGACAGGGAAGGTTTCCTGTCACCATAAATTTCATAGATACAGAGCCTCATCTGCCATATTTACTTGAGTCCCTTGAATCCAGAATAGTGCCTGGCACATAATAGATGCTCAATAAATATTTGTTGAAAAAATAAATAAATGAGTTTTTAAAGGCAGAGAATAATGTATTATGTTTTATTTCATACATTGTCTATGGCATCTTTTAGCTTTTATTCTTTAAAGAAAATGTTAAGCAATTAAGGAACTGTTTACTATTTTAAGCTTTAAAAAGTGTGTTTTGTGTTTAAATTAAATTAGCTTGGGTCATAGGAAGTGGGTCCCTGACTATACTCATGCTAGGCTGGGGACAGCTGAGATACACGCCCACACTCTCAGACCAAATCTGGACAAATCCCCTTTTGTTTGCTTCAAATATTGAATTATTTTCTTTTAAATGTTGGTGGGCAGTATTCCAAATGTATTGTGTTGGGGACATTCCACCCCCCCACCCCATTTGTTTCTTTTTTAAACCCATTTGAGTTTTCAGGGAAATGTAAACCATAAGTTTTTGATTCATTTACACTTAACTCATCAAAATGTGGTTTTGTGAGCACTCTTTGATATCCAAGAAGCCTTATGATTCTTTTTTACCATACTCTTCCAGCCTTTACCCTTCTTAGAAACGGAAAGTTGCATTTGGCCAAGGATATATGTAGTACAATCATGCACCAAGACACTTAGTGGGACCTAAGCTCCAATATTTGAGAATGCTTCAAATTTGAGAAAATGTTGCCACAGCTCAATACCTCTTCCCTCATTAACTAGCGCTACAAAACCCCAAGCAGGACAAGAGAGCAATGTGCTGGTTCTGGCTAGGGAAGCTTTCTGGTTCATTCTTTTGAGAGAGTTCCTGGAAATGCTTTTTTAAGGAAGTATTGAATATATGTGGCTTCCAATGGATTTTAGCTGTCAATGGGACAATCAAATGTCAGTTTTTTTCCCTTGTAATTGAAAGCCACTAAGTTTTTTTCAAGTTGGTGCAAATAGTAACATGATATATGTGAACTAAATACTTGCAAAATGTTAGTATTTGAAGAAATAAACACAATATGTGTATACTTCCTTTATTTCCCATTATCTGGGCAGAAGTTTTCAGTCCTCAACAGCAGTGTGCAAGATTTCTAAAGCTATATTTATATATCTCGTGGCTACTACAAATTCAGAAGAAAAATAAACTTAAATAGCACTTTCAGTTAGCTAATACAGAAATTGTATTACCTTTCAGAAAGTTAAAAAAAAAACTTTAATCATTATTGGAATATTTTGTCATCTAATTTTCCAAAGAAAAACAAAACAAAACAACACATGAGAAAATGCCATACATCTAGAAATTAAATGTTCTGAATCTTAAGGTTCTAGCTTTATAATACACATAACTGATGAAAATATATACCTTATTTGGTTGCTCATAACATGGATTTAGGCCTTATGCTAATCTTTAGACCTCTGTAAACACACATTAACCCCATTTTCTGTAACAAATTAGTCTGAATGCTGAGCTGGCAAACAGCTGCCATGGGTTTCATGAGAAAAATAACTCCAGAAATGAGAAAATGTTATTGGTTCCTTAAATACTGGAGGTCAGGACTTTGAGAAGACAGGAAACAAAGTACTTTGGGGTTTTGCCAGGAGGCCTCATAGGCCTCATCTGTTTCAGCTGTGGATAAAGGCCCTTGTCTAACCCCAGGTTTTTTTTTTTTTTTTCCTGCTTCTATGTGAGTGATCATGGGAAGGTTTCTTCTAAGGAAGGACATTAGAAGATGACATCAACTCTCTTTAAATGTCCCACCTCATGTCATTCTGAGGGTGTTTTCTTCTTGGTTACCTAGAGTTAACTGGTCTTTCCCAACATGCCATCCATACTTAACACTTGGGTCAGCTTTTCAGAATGAGATGGGAGAACACCCACAGGAAAATAAGACAATGCTTTGCTTCAAGTCCACCACTTGTGTTCATGATGGTGAGTGTGTCTACTTTTGTTCAAGAACATCTCCTGAATGGACAGTGAGGTATGGAATGGCTATACCTCACTCAAAAGTCAGACATAACAAATTTAGGGGATTCCGAGCTACATTCTCTTCCAATTAAATAAAATCATTCCTTGGTGTCTGCAGGGGATTGGTTCCAGGACCCCTGTGGATACCCAAATCCACAGTTGTTCAAGTCCCTTATATAAAGTGGCATAATATTTGCATATAACCTATGCACATCCTCCCATATACTTTAAATAATATCTAAACTATAATACCTAATAGAATGTAAATGCTATGTAAATAGCTGTTATACTGTATTGTTTAGGGAATAATGGCAAGAAAAATGTCTATATGTTCAGTACTGACATTTGTAGACCTAGCTATATATACATCAGCCACAATGTAACCTCTTCTCCAAATATCTTTGATTCACAGTTGATTGAACCCATGGATGTGAAATCTACAGATACAAAGGGCTGACTGTAATGCCAATACCTGAAGCAAACTAGTGCCTTATGACTTATTCAGGCAATTTGGCATATCACTTTTTTCTAGTTACTTGCTTCAACTGAGATCTGTATTTTGTTTTTGTAGCTAAAGACAGGTAAAACATCTCAACTAAGCAATATTGTATAGACATTGCCAAAGATGGACATCTCCACCTGTGTTCAGGAAAGACCTTTTCTGGCTTCCTTTTTCTACCATTTTTAGATGATGAAAAAAATCTCTGCTGTCACAACATATTTATTATTACTCAATCACCCAATCAAATCCATTGGTAGGAAATTCCTAGAAATTTGGAAAATTCACCAAATTCTATTTACCTTGTCTTGATTGGTGGCATTTGGTACCTTGGATTCTTGGTGCAGAGAAAGCACAGAGCAAAGAGAAATGAACATGTTTCTATTAATAGAACCACTGAAGAAATGCAGTGATGGCACTTTGGGGAGCTCAATTAAAAAGAAATCAATGGATCAATATAGAAAAACCAGTGGAAGATTATTAGCTGTCAGGTACAAATTAAGAAATTGCAATTTCCTGCATTATGAGAACTATAGGAAAAAGTGCAATTTCCCCAAATGGTGAAATTCATCCTTCATCGGTCCTGCCCTTCTTTCTCAGTCTGCTCTGTAGCACCTAGTATGCAGAACTTAGGCAGAATGTGGAAAAGGAAGCCCACCTCTTAAGACAGAGCGGATCTTGCTCCGCTTTCTTCGACATGGAGCAGCAGTGATTCATGTCTTCCTCTGCTGTCACACTGTCAGCATCCGCTAATCATAGCCCCATGATCACAGGACTCATGCACATAAACAATTTCCAGGAGGTACTGAACAGCCCAGGGACCTCTCAGGCATAAACACTGGTTATTCTGTAATTCATTACACCCCCTCCTCATCATCTTGACGTGCTTGAAATAATAGCTTTCCTTAAAATGTTTGAACATGTCAGTGGACTAGATCCTTTCACTGTCCTTGGTACATACACATTTGTTTCACTGGGGCATCCTCCTTTTAAATGAAAATCTTTGGCTGTTCTGATAAAGCTCAGCAATTTGCTTCTTGAAGAATATTGAGGATACAGTGGTGGAATTTCAAACACAAGCTAGTTCCTCTTATACTTTGCATGTATATGTTTTGGAGGGCCCAAGGCACTAGAGTGAGGTCCTTGAATGCTATTGTTAAGCAGAGTACATATATTTGGTGTTTAAATTTGTGTATTGTTTTTATACTAGTAAGCTAGGTCATTAAACACCTACTCCTTGAACAGATGTTTTCAGCAAACTAAGTTCCTCCATTCAGCCTGATTATTCAGCCTGAAAAGGAGCAGAAAACATGTAGTTACTCTGATATCATTAGGTTTTGTGTTCAGTAAATACATCTTTATTGAATGCCTACTGTGCCACGCATTGCAATAGACATTGGAGAGCCTGTGGTTTCTGCTCCATGGGAGGCTAGAATTAAGAAGAAACATATACTGTTTGAAACCATAGTTGTCCAGTGTCTATAGTCTTTGTCAACTTTACAATAAGGGTTTGTAGATTTAAAAAATCTCTTAAGAATATTGAACTTCAAACACAGAAGAAAATATATTATCTATTGCTTGCATGTCTCAGCTATTTGCCCTTAATGTAGAAAATGAGGTGTATCTGTGTTGGCCCTTAGAGTGTCAAGTATTATCTTACTAGGAATTCTAAGCTGTTTAAATTGTGTTTCAAAAGTAAGTGAAAATTTGTCATTTTTCACATTTTAATGTACATATATATTCCTGTCTCCCTAATTTTTCCAACAGGCATTCATTTTACAAATGAAGACAGAAGCTCAGAACATTTACTTGATTTACCCAAAATAAATTAGCCCAGTTGGTATGTGGGCCTAAGTTTGATCTCATGATGTAGTACATTTACCCTTTTTGTGCTAATTCATGAGAATAGCAGCCAAATGTAAAGATAGGGCAAATGTTTTAGTTTAGGGACATTGACATGATTTTTAACTGTGCTTCGCATATCACATACATAAACCAACCTGTGATACATTATGTGAGAGGAACACTGGCGGAATAATTTCCAAATCACTTAACTATAACTTTAGAAGTCATTAGTTTTTCTAATTACACTTTTATTTTTATGCTCTGGGAACTAATACTTTTAACTATTCAATGAAATGATAGTGTCAAAGTCATCATTACGAATAGATCATTCATAAAAAGAACATATGAAAATAAAATGCTTAAATGTACTAATAATCAGTAATATACAAATTAAATAATAAAGTAATAAGAAATAAAATAGCAAAAATTAAAACAATAATTATCCTAATGAAATAGATCTCTTATATTTTGCTGTTGGCAGTTTAAATTAGGACATATCCTTAGGAAAGTGGATTGGCATTATGAAGAGCCAGAAATATGTCTGTGCTCTTTGACTCTGTAATCCCACTTCTGGGAATCTGTCCTACAGAGCAATCCAAAATATGGGAAGAGCCACAGTAATGAAATAGCGTAAGTGTCCAACAATAGGGTCATGGTAAATTAATTAGGTTTTATTTGCTTAACAGAATACATGACTATTAAAAAAAGTAATGTAGTGACAAGATAAACACCTTGGGATACAACTGTTAACTGAAAATGCAAAATTAAAATGTATACAAACTTATCTTATAAATAGGAGAAAGGCAGATGCATAGAGGAAAAAAAAGAACTACAGGAAACTTACCCCAAGACTAACAACAGAGGTTTAGTTAGAGTCATGGGACTTCTTAGTGGTTTTTTCTTTTTCTATTTTCCAAAAGTTCAGTAATGTTATTTATATTATCTTTATTCAAATTATCAATAAAAATATGTCTAAGTGTATTGTTCTTCACAGCTGTGTTGAGGCTCATCGGTGGGTTTGGGAGTGAGTGGGAGGAAAGGGGTGGAGTTAGAGCTAGCAAGCAGAACTGTCACAGAAAGCTCTGACCTGTCCTCTCCACTCAGCTGCCCACAAAGAGGGACAGTTACTGAGGGGTGAGTTTCTACTCAAAGCTCTGTAGATATATTTATTAGCAGAAATACTAATAAAGGTAACATTTACTTACCTGTTTCTTCATCTGAAATATAATAGTATTTGTCTGACTTGCTTGCAATATTGTTGTCAATACAACTGTAGCAATGCATATGAATTATACTGTGCGCCAAACACCCCATTCCATGTTAGTCACCATTGTTTTAAAATAACAATGGTGACATTTGAATCTGGGTTTCCTTATCTGAAAAATAGCAATAAAAGTTTCTGTCCTGCTTACCTCACAGGATTATTGTTAGAATCAAATGAAATAATGTATGTAAATGAGTTTTGTTGACTTTAAGTATTATAGAAATGAAAGCGGTTATTTTTGACTGCACACCTGGTTCCCAAGATATGTATTTCGGAGTAATGCCAGGCCTAGCTTTACAAAATGGCGCCCATTGCAAACGTTTGGGTTCACTCTTTCTCTGTGGAAGGGAAAGACGTGTTTTAAGAAGACTTTTCTTCTAGCTCCTGCTGGGCCAGGGCAAGAAGATCCTGTTTATGTCAAGGAAGTAAGTTGTTTAAGCAGAAGAGTCCACAGCTGTAAATAGAATTTGCATCAGGATGGTTGGCCAAAGTGTGAACCAACCATCTGAGTACAACTGAGTTCATCGTGTTGGCTAAAGAAGGAACAGGTACTACTGTGCTCTTCTTCCAGAGACAGCAAATAGCAGCTGACAGTGTGTTAGAAACGATGTGGGCCATAAAGAAGATGCTAGAATGCTAAGTTTTGGAATTTCCAAGGCGTTTCTCAATCAGAAATCCAGAATATTCAATAGAAAAAATCATTTTACAATAAATACCACCCAAATAGATAACACTTTGCAAATTTCTCCCTTCAGAGATCACACCTACAGTAGAAAACTCTCGAAGTTCCTGCTATTCTATGAATGGCAGGGGAGATGGACAAGATAAGAATGAGGAAAAAAACAAAAGGAAATCTTCCTAAGGCTTTGGCACCAAATGTCATTTGTTCTTAAACCACAGCTTCAGTGCCTAAAATTATGTATGCAGGACAGATATTGACATTCGAGGCCAATATTTGGCAAGTTTTAATTTTCTTATAGACTTAGAGCTGGGAAGATAGTTTGGAAGTAATCATTTGGATTAATTACTTTTGTAGAATAACATTAACCCTTCCGGTGATCACTTATGTGCAACAAGTGAGTTAGATTGAAGATAAAAGCCTTTCATAGTTGTATTTGGCAAAGAAAACAAGACTGATGAAATTTTGCAGGAACTAAATGAAGAGAGTGAAGTATGGCGCTGTATCACCAGTCACACATATAAGTAAGAAAATTCCTTCTCAAGACTGAGTTAGGCTCCTTCCCCTACTCAAGAGTTCCATACCCTCAAATATGACCTGTCTGTTGCAGTGTGAAAGCTCTTTGACTTTCTAGTTTTACACGAACATAGTGTTCCTAAGAAGTTGCTTAAAATCAAACCCAACCACAAAGGAGAAAAACTACATTAAAATTGAAAGGAGTTGGGTGAGAGAAAGGAGAAAAAAGGAACTTAAACTGAAAATATATTGAAAGGAATGAATATACTTGACTAGATCTCTTTTTCTGACACAGTAAGGATTCATTGGGAACAAATTCTACAAAGTACAAAGTTGGTATGAATGCATACATCAGACTCAGGTGGTATTCAAACAACAGTGACCCAGGTGACCCTCAGGTTTCTTACCTGTAAATTCCAAGTTATGATAATTGCTTAATGTTTATGAAATGCCTAGAACATTAATGTATCTGATATATTTTGATATACTGATCAATGCATATATAAAGGTATCATATTCAAACAATTTAAGGGCTCCAGGTTGGTTACATTTATACATTTTTATGAATTAAATAAATTTTTTAAATCGGATCACATTTTGAGAGATCCCGAACTGGCTATGAAAAGAACCCCTGTAGTAAAATCCTCTATATGTTTGTATTTACCTTCTATTTTGTTGGTGTAAATAGTTTTTTTTTTTTTTTTGTCTTAGCAGAGCACACCTTATTTTTAATTTTAGTATTAAAAATACTTTTCAATTTATGTTTATTCTCAGTTTGATAGAATATAATTATGTTATCTAATTTATTACATGGGAAGACATTGAGCCCTTGAGAAGTTAAATGGCTTGGTAGTGTGGCAGACCCCCAACTTAATTTTATTCTTTTTATTTATTTATTTTAAGAGAGAGGGAAAAGGAGAGGGGAAGAGAGGGAAAGAAACATTGATTTTTTTGTACGTGCCCTGACCAGGGACCCAACCCGCAACCTAAGCATGTGCCCTGACCAGGAATCAAACCTGCAACCTTTCAATTCACAAAACAATGCTCCCATCAATGGAACCACACTGGCCAGGGCCCAAATTAATTTTATTAAGGAAAGTTACTTTTTTAAAAATTTAAGTGTCTCAAAATCAGTCTCCACACAGATGATGTTCTCTACATCCTTTGAATTATTGCTTTATGAGAACTTCACCATTGGATTCACATAATTTCCCAAGAAAACTCCCTTTCAAAAAAAGTTTTATAACAGGCAATCTAAAAGTGATATTTTTTTTCTTCAAAGAAAATTCCCTTTAGAAAAGAAGGAAGTACACCAGCCATCTGAGATTAGTGACTCAGTCTGTTCCATAAGTTACGGCTCTGAAGTCTGAATGAGTACTCATACTTAAAAAAAAAAAAAAAAAAAGACTGCAGTGGCACCTAAGGATGTGGAAACAGAAGCAATTAGTTTTATAAAACAAATAATTAGTAAGTGTACAAACCCTAAGTTACCATGCAAGTCCAGAAATACCAACTAAAACAGGGAATTGCCGAAGGACCTATGAGGCGGTGAGAAATTGTTCTCCTGATCAGAGGTGAGAAGTAGGTCTGTGGTGTATATAGACTAAAGGAGCATGTCTGCGTGCTCACCTTTTGTGACCTAGGTTGATGACAGAAGGTGGTGACAGCACAGGAAGGCCATGTACCATGTTCTCCTCAGTTGGAAGAGCATAGTGAGCCCCACTGATCTGTTTTTCCAGGAGCTAGTCCTCAGGCTTTTTTCAAGACAGCAGACCATAATCCCTTGGGAAACTCCCATTTAAATGGGTGCTTTTGATGATGATGAAGAAAACGGGTGAAAGTTTCAAAACTGACCTGGAAGAGTCTAAGTTGCTGCATAGAAAACAGAGTTATGTTGCTAAAGACATGTTCCCTCAAGACATTTGATCACACACATTCTTTTATCACTATGTTCCTTAAACTTCCCTCCTGGCCACAGGAAAAAAATGTGTACGAACACTGGGTTAGAAGAATTAGGAAATTCTGTGGATATAGCTTCAGAGAAGTCTTGCCAGTTTCAGTCTGCCTCTTGCTGTGGACAGATTCCTGTGATCTCTCCTGCTCCGCTTATCGGGTGCCTGAGTCCTCCCCATGCACAGCCTTCCTATATGCCACTTTTCCTGATACTGGGTGCCTATAAGTTCAGTCACTGCATTAGGAGCAGAATTTGTCTCCTTCAGTTACCTCTTCTGCAGATGGAGGAAAAAAGCATAGTTATTTCTTCTTCATTCTCCAAATCCAACCTGCTATAATCTATGGAGCAGAGCTGTTGGTCTCATTAGCAAAATCAACTAAGAACCTTCTAAGAAAAGTACATTAGGGTCTCCTCAAAGTCCTGCATAATTTCAGTATATGTTAGTTTTTCTTCTTCTTATATTGTTGCATAATAGGTTGTTTTGGAACTGAAATTGTTAGTGTGAAGTTTTGCCTTGACTTCTAAATGAGCATGCAAGCCTCTTGGTACGTGGTGCCTGCCTTTTACTTGTCATGTATTGCACGGACCCCGCTTAAGGAACGGAGCATGCCCAGGTTGTACTTTGTGCTGTTGGAGAATTCCGAGACCATAATGAACAATTCCCTCTTGAAACCTAAGTAAGGCCCTGCCCCCTGACCATTTTATATGTAATTATTTTAGCTATCTGAGAAAAATTAACAGGTTCACTACCTTTAAAACATGATCAGATAATGAACCCCTCCTGCCAGCCTGTTCCCGCCTCTGGGTACCTCTTCTGAGAAACTTGCTGTGGGAGTGAAGATGAAGGTTTTCAAGTAGATCATCAAGCTCTGAACATCTCAGGGTGCTGCTTCAGACGTGCCAGTCCTGTTTTGTAAAGCATTCAGGCCTCTATTCATATCAGATGAGACTTCTTGACATCATGGCAGCTGTTGTACATTCTAAGTTACTCTCTTTTTAGCAGGTTCCCCAGCCCACTCCCTCTAATAAACCTGAAACGATTGAAAATCTGCTTGTAAATAAATATTTTAATAACTGTAAATGTGTCAACTCTTTGAAGGAGAAATTTATTTGAAAAACATTTCCAATCACGTAACGAAGTGTTAATGGAGCAGGTTGAATTGCTTCTCCTAATCTAAGAGGAAAGATGTCATTGGCTGGGTTTCCCTGAGAGTGTTTCTGTGTTTGTGTTTCTTGGTAACTTCTTTGACTGCCCCTTTCTATTAGACTATTAGCTTCGCGTTAAATCTAATTATTAGGAGCACCAAATTCTCAGTATAGTTCGAGCTCAAATCTGGGCATGTGCTCTCTGATCAAGAATTTTATCTCTTCCACATGCAAGAGGGAATGTGGAGATATAGTTTTGAAAGCTTAAACATTGGTATTTGTTAAATATTAAAATATGATATGTGGACAAAGCAGGACGTTTAAAATGAAGATTGTCCCACAAAATCCAGTATAAACAGTTGCTTTTGTCCTTTTTAATGATCTTGCCTTTGGATGATACTGTGTACATTATAAAATATGAAGCATTCAAATTATAGAATGGCGATGGCTAGATTTTATATAGTGCAGGAGTTGGCAAACTTTTTCCAGAAAAGACCAGAGAGTAAATATTTTAGTCTTTGCAGGTTATGTGGTCTCTGTTAGAACTATTCATCTTGGCCTTTGTTGCTTAAAGCAGCCACAGGTGATAAGTCAGTGAGTGAGTGTGGTTGTGTTCCAATAAAACTTTATCAAGGCCACTGCAATTTGACTTTTATATAATTTGTGTCACAAAAATATTCTCCTTTTTTTGTACTGTTATAAAATGTGAAGGCATTTTTAGCTTGTGGGCTGTACAAACACAGTCTGTGGGATGGATTTCGCCTTTGAACTATGGTTTGCTGATTTGATGGTGATTTAGTAAGTTAAGGAGCTGAACCCAGGTGAAAGGTAAGCTGTCAGATTTCTTGGACAGACTGACTTTCCCTTTCTAGCTATTGGACTTCTAAATATTATACTTAGTTATCGTTTGACTGTTTCTGGTAAGAGTGAGTGAGTATCTTAGGGAGCAGATGTAAAGGGATTTATAAAAATATTTTTTATTCCTTATAACAATATTTTGAATCTGTGAGAACTCAGCTTCATGGGCCACAATGTACACATGAGAGTTATATAAAAATTCAACTTGCTAAACTTTTGGCATTTAAAGGTTCTCAAGATGAGAAAATACTATTGATAAAGGGAAGTTTTGTTCTTCTTCAGATGGTAATCTTCTTAAATATTTTGGCTGTGACTGTTGCTAAAAGCAAAGTCATGACTCAAAAAGCAAACACTACCAGTGAGAAGTATCAGTGACCAAACCTGGTGTTAGAAAATGACTCTCCAGGAATCCCCATTAAGTCTGCATCTTCACTTAGCACCTACTGTGGAATAACAATCTCTCATTCTTCATTGATGTTTCTTTTGTATTAAGTGCTTCATTTGCTTCCTTTATTATTCTTGTGTTCTTACTTCCATGGATATAGTTTGATTTTTTTCCCTCTTCTCAGCTTAAGATATCAAAAAGTATTCTCTACTTTAAGTGAAGTGCTCAGCTCTGAGTTCCTTGTCTGTTTCTTCAAGCTGATGCAGGAAGGTGAAGTGTAGGATGGGAATGCTCTGGTCTGATGGACGTTGTTCCTCAGTGGTATCATCTTGACACTGCAATGCAATAGTGATTTTCAAAAAGGGAGTTTATTTTTAAAGTATTGTCAGATGTATGTCTGTGGTGATGTCTGACTGAGAGCTACACAGCTTTCCCGGGAGAACCTAGTGTAGCTGGTGATCAAGATTCTATTTAGGGTTAGTCAAGTCTATGGATTCTTGGATAGTACAGTCTCTACAAGTGCACAAAGGATCTTAGCAGAATCAAGAAAATCATTACAAATATTTAAAATTACAGTGTATTTATATCCAATTTCCTCATGTATACATACACATTTTGAATATTTAAAATGTATTAATAAGCACCAACCATTAGAGCTTGTGAAAGAGTTCATTTCTGTTCTTAACACAAGGCTGTGATTCTGATGTAGGATGAAGTGTTTCTGTCAGCCTCCATGGTCTACCAAAGGAGAGATTTAATCGGTGGAAGGTCAGAAATCAAAGGTGACTGAAGACTACCTGCCTCCGTGAGGGAGATGCTGTTGACTTTTCAAATCATTTAATAGGATATTAATGTTGGTGCTGTGGGCCAGGAAAATTACTTAGTAGCAATAATATACCTGAAAAAAAGAAGGATGAAAATGAATTTTAATTCCTAAGGACAAGTTTCATCAGTAAGGAATCATCTCTTTCATATCAGGTTCCTTCTTTTGTGCACTGATTCAAATACCCTGGTCCATAAGGAAATGCCTGTTGCCCTCAGTACATGGTAATAAAAACACAAATCAGTGACCTGATCATTTATCTGAAGCCAGGCCTGGCACTGGTTCCTTGACGCTTCTATGGCAGATGTGGTACACAGGACCTCCAGACTCCTACCCTGGCCTCAGCACTCTTTAGAAGGTGAACTTTTCTCTATTCTGCTTGGGTGGTGATGGTTGGATTCTTATGTACATCTTCCCTGTCATCTGTGTTTCTGGGGATTCCCTGAATTCAGCTACTCTGAGTCCCCAGCCCTTCTGCCCTTTATTTCCCATGCCCAAGAAAAAAAAAATAGAAACTTAATTATTAAAAAATATTTTCCCACAGGTAAAGATAAATACAGTGAAAGTAAAGAAAGAGGCGAGACATGAGAGAGAGATCAAATGTAGGAAAGAAGAACACAAGTGTGAAATTGGAAGCATTTCCATTAAAGAAAAGGATACTTATTATCACTACTAATATTTGACATTGAACTAGAAGGTCCTGCCTATGCAATAAGTCAAGTAAAATAAATGAAGCATAAAAATTGGAAAGAAAGAGGAAAAATCATAAACTGTCAGTATTTTGGATATGACCATCTACCTAAAAAATTAAAGATATTAGAATTGATGAGAGTTCAGCAAGTGGCAAGACCTAAGGAAACACATTTAAAAGGGTGATAAAGTAAACAAATTAGTGACATGCCACATTTCTTTCAAAATAGTTGTATAGTAATAATTTTTAAAATAGCTGTAGAAAATTTGTCTAGAAAGAAGACACATTTCTATTTTGACTGTCTTCTTCATGTTTAAAAGTGGCTAAAATTATACTGGCTGATAATCATATTTAAACAGTTAAAATCCTTTATTTGTGTCTTCTTTCCTCATGTCTCACTTTTCAAAAAATATGCTATGTGTAACAGTTTCCACCAAGCTTCCCACGCATATACATTCAAGCTTTGTTTCCACAGTCTGGGTCCTTTCCTCTTTTCCTCCTTCCTCCTTAATGGTCTTTCTTGTGTCCTGACCTTAAAACTTGAGGATACTGATGGAGCTTGCCACATACTGCTTTCTAGGCAATATTTCTTTATTGTATGTTAGATTTTTGAGAAGATCACTGGCTCTGGTCTCAGATACATATAGTAACTTTTTAAACCTCAATGAGTATCGGTTTTATTATTTGTGAAATCAGAATGATAATAACTATTTCACTGAATTTCTGTGATGATTAAATGTGACCGATGTATCTTAAGTGCCTAGTACAGAAGGTGTGAGTGACAGGTTCAGGCCTCCAGGGCCAACCACTCCCTCCTGCACCCTCTCACCCCTACCCATTCTTGTCAAAGAATTATGCAAAATAAAGTTTAAATGAACTTAATGGTTTGGCACAACTGGTGACAGGTTCAGGTCAGGCAATTCAGGGTAAACTTTTTGAAATTAAATATTTATGTTCATGTTTATTTTATAATTAGTGAAGTATGACATATATATAAGGATACAAATCCTAAGTATATAGCTCAATTACTTGTTATATGTATACACCACTCCCTCATATCCCTTGTCAGTCTATAACTAGTCTGCCTTCAACATATGTCATATTCAAACTTTTGTTTGCATCAGTTGGAACACAAAGAACAATAAGACATAAGCCTTGTCCTGACAGATAGCCTCTGTCCTCAAGACCTACTTGACTTGTATTGTCTTGACTAAGTCAATACAACTGCTTGAGTCAATTCCTTGGGTATAGACTAGATTTGACATGAGGTACTATTAAACAGACCAAGTGGGAAGTTGTAGAAGCTGTTGTTAAAAGAATTTGTAAATCCAAAGCAGTAACTTATCTATTGTGCCAGTTACTACTTTTACATGATTTCCATTATCTATACTTGTCCTGTGTTGTGTTAAGCCTTGCCTAAGGAGACGGAGGATGAGTCATTTTAATATTACTTGGTGTTATTCTCCTATGGCATGGTTTTAGAGCTGAGATGATTGTATTTGCTGTCTTAGCCAGTGCTGAGAAAGCTTTCCATTGATGTCCATAGAGGCTTCTGCAGGTCACTTAATATACTTTGAAAATTTGGTCTAATATTTGTTTCTATTTGATTATATTTTACTTACTGTATCAATACTTAAGAAGAATCTTCAAAATGAGAAATAAAGTCTAACAGGACAGAGTCTTTTTTTTTTTTTTAACAAAATTCTGGTGATTTTTCCAGCATCAGCACATTTCTTGCCAAGGGTCCTGTTTATTGCTATGACTCTCACAAAATGGTGATTCTGCCTGGAGTTATACCCTGGGTGTAGATATCTTTACTACCTCCCCTTCACCCCCAAAAAACATTTTCTTCCATTGATTTTTGTGTTGCTTTGTTTTCTTGGTTCCCTCGACCTCTCTAGTCTTTTCAGTCATCCCTGAGAGGAAGCTCTCCCTCATATACTTGGCTTCGTGTATTTTCCGAAGAATTTGTTTTAGGCCCCCAGTTTTGCTGATATATAATTGAAATATAATACTATGTAATTTTAAGGCATACAACACGATTTGATACATGTACATGTTGTGAAGTGATTACCACAATTAGGTTAACAGATGCATCCCCTCACATAATCACCTTCCATGTATGTATGTATGTATGTATGTGTATATGATGATAACATTTAATATTTACTTTCTTAGCAACTTTCAAGTATACAATACAGTATTGTTAATTATAGCCACCATGCTATATATTAGATTTCTAGAAATTTTTCATCTTATAACTGGAGGTTTCTACCCATTTCCCCCATCTGGCATCTACCAATTTACTCTTTGCTTCTGACTTCAACTTCCTTATATTCCACATAAAAGTGAGACCACACAGTAGTTAGCTTTCTCAATCAGATCCTCTTCTTTCTCACTCTCCCTGGGAAATATCATGTGAACCTGTAGCTTTAATTATCATCTATCTGCCTATGAATATCAATTTTATATGTTCAGCTCAGATCTTTCTTCTGCACTCCAAAACAACTTTACTATTTCCTACCTTCATTCTCCATTTGTTAATATCCAAGGAACCCCAAACACACCCATTCAAAAAATGACTTCCTATACCTACCCTGATTCTACCCCACCTGTTTCTCTTTCAATGTTCTTTGTATCTGAGAGAAGTTATCCAGTTTCTTACATCAGAAACTAAGGGATCTTCCTTGACAACTTTCTCTTTTTCATATTCCGTGACACCAAGTCTTCTATATTGCTAGTGCTTAAATATCTTCCAAAATCTGTTTACTTCTCTCTACCTCTCCTTGGTCTAATCTACCCTCATGTTTGGCCTGGGAACCTACAAAGGTTAATCCATTCTAGCTTCCTTACAGTTTTCCACACAGCAGCCAGAGTGATCTAACTGTTAAAACAATTAACAAAATCTTTAGCATGAGTTCATCTCATTTCCCTGTCTCCTCTTATACCGCATTCACCCCCACTTTGTGCTCCAGCCCCATGGATCTGCTTTCAGTTCTTTAAAACATCACTTTCTTTCTGCTACTGGGCTTTTGCACGTATTTGTCCCTCTTAGTGGACAATGCTTTCTCGCATTGTATCTTGTCTTGCAGATAGATTAGTTCAAATGTCAGTTCGCCAGGGAACCGTCCCCATTTAAGTCAAGTTCCTTCATGATACATTCATGTAGCAACTTTTGTTCCTTTCTTTCAAAATGCCTGACTTGGATTTTCATCTTTGTTTGCATGTGGTTTTTTTTCGTGAAAAATCAATTTCCTGTATCAGCCTGTGAACTCCATGGTATTGGGTGTTGTCAGTGACAGATGTACATACTTCATTTTCACATAGAGTTTTATGTTTAGGAGGTCTTTGATAAGCACTAAAAACATGCAGTGAGCCAGCAGTGTAAAAGGAGGTAAGGCTTCAGTGAAGACTGGCAGGATTGAGACTTCAGAGGGGGCTCCTGGACTTCGGTTGTGATGCAAAATTCCTTAAATAAGTGGTTTCCAAACATTAGCAAGCATCCAAATCAACAGGAGGACTTGTTAACACAGATTTCTGTGGCCCACCACCAGAGTTTCTGATTTCATAGTTTTAAGATGGGACCTGAGAACTGGCATTTCTAAGAAGTTTCTATGTGATGTTGCTACTGCTGGTGCCAGACCCCAATTAGAGAGCCACTAACTTAATTCCATCATGAAACTCAGTCTCAGACTAATTCCCCTTCATGAGGATGGCCTTCCATACTAGCACCTGCTTGTCTTAGCGACACTGACTAGAAAGTTCATGTGCTTGAGGAAGTGGATATTGGCTGGGCAGAGCGTGACCCCTTTATGATTCCACAGTTGGAGAGTTCTGACTGATTTATCTTACCGGTACTAACATCTTTGCCCGATATTCCAAATAATTAAGCATGTTATTGCTTACTGCATTTCCAAGTGTTTTTAAAAATACGGTGTACTAATTAGAGAGTACCAAATAACAGCTGGTCTTCTGTTTGGGCTAAACAGCAGGTGAGCAGTGTGACAGCATCTCTGGGTAGGAGCAGGTCAGCACTGTGGCACAGGGGGGCTAATACAACCCAGCAAAGGGGGATGAGGCACAGGGGAATGGTGAGATGTGAACTCAGGTAGATGTGGCCTTTGTGGGTAAAATGAAATTTTAGTCTAGTAGTAGCTTTGATGTCAAAAGACTTGCAAAAACTCAAGGTATGGAGATGACAGTGTAATATTGTGCATAAAGCACTGGTTGAAGAATGTTTTTAAAAAGCCCTGCTTTACCAATTTAGTTGACATCTCTGGACTTTGATTCCTTCATCTATAAAAATGAGGTTGTCACTCTAGGTCAAGGGTCAGTGCATTTTTTGGTACAGGGCCAGATAATAGATATTTTTAGGGTTTGTGGGTCATATCATCTCTGCTGCAGCTACTGAACTCAGCTATTATAGTTTGGAAGTAGCCATGGATGCTATGGAAACACATGAGTGTGACTGTGTTCCAATAAAATATTATTTACAAAAGCAGATAGTGGACAGAACTTGGTCTGAAGCTATAAATGATTAGCCTTTGAACTTTAATAAAATTTATAGAGGTGGCATTGGTTAATAACATTATATAGGTTTCAAGTGTACAATTCTATAATACATCATCTGTATATTACATTGTGTGCTTACTACCCTAAATCTACTCTCCATCATCACATATTTGACCGCCTTTACCCTTTCTTCCTCTCCCTTCCCCCTTTCTTCTCTGGTAACCACCACACTGTTGTCTGTGATCTCTGAACTTTTTTGATCACACACTCCTATAAGTCACACCAAAAAAGTTTAGCATGCATGCTTCAAAATGCATACTACTTTATAAATAATATGAATCTATAAGGTTCTAATATATTAAGTGCATTCTAAAACATACCCCTAAAATGGAAGTTAAAAGAGATATGATGAAATTTAAAAAACTGATCTAGTATTTTTTCTACATTCTAACAGACCTTGTATATCCCCTTGAGAGCTTAAAGGCCACTCATTCTGATAGTTTCTAAGGGTTTTTATGAGCTAATATTCTCTTGTTCCCTGTGTGGCAATCCTCCCAGATGCACATCTGCCAGGTGAATTTTGGCTGAATCAACTAGAAAGTTAACTCTGCGGGATCTGTACTAACAGGGAGAAGAAGAGATGCAGACAATTAGCAGTAAAAGAGACAGCTTCGTGGGGATAAGCAACAGCAAAATCCCAGCTCTCAGAGGCTGGTTGCCCCTCTCAGCTGGGTAGTGGGCACAGCCATGGCTGCAGTGGGCTGGGCAGCAGGCAAAGGTCAGTTTGAATGGCTGTAGATAACTGGATAATCCAATATTCATTCGAAGAATATGTGTTGTGATCTTTTAAGTGAATAAAGAGTCTTAGAATCCTATTAGTTAACCCCCTTCATGTTTCCTATGAGATCTTCGTATTCAGAAAAATTTTGTGACAACTAGTCAGAGGCAAAGTTGGGCCTGGAACTCAGGACTTTAAAAATTCTCTCCTAAGTCTTTCCCATGAAAATATTAAAAATATATAAAGGTGCCTCTTACTTGAGAACATTCCCCCTTTTCAGTCCTTATGAGCTATATTTTCAAGAATTATTCATCTCCATCTGTAAGTGAACATTTTAAAAATCTTCACATGATCATTTTATTTTATTTTTTTTACTTTATTTTTACTGTTTACACTCTTACAGATGTCTCCATTCCCTTCCCCCCCTTTACCTGCCTCCCACCCACCCTCACCCCTCCTTCCCTCTAGCCATCACCACACTGCTGGGTTATGCATATATGTTCTTTGGCTAAAACCTTCTTTCACTCAGTCCCCCCACTCCCCATTTAGATTAAATGATTGTGTAGTTCTAAGCACACAAGGGAGCTGGAGCCACCCTGGAGCTGGGGAAAGAATACATGTTTTGTGGTTTCTTGTCCAGTGTTTGTAATTTATCTTGAACCTGGAGCATTTGTGCACCTGGGACCTGATGAGAACACGTTTCTGAATCGGTAGGTATTCTTAGAGTACTGCACAGCTCCACCTCCTGTGATCAGTCCGCAGCCTGCGGTGCATGTGCTGGTGTTTGTAAAGGGAAAGGAATGGAGCTTGAGTTCAGTATTTTCCATATGACTTTGTGCAAATGCTTTCATGACTTCTTCTCTTTGAAGGAAAAAAGAAATAGGGAGACACTGCATACAAGGAAAGTTAATTAGCAGCCTCCTAGGGTTACCTCATCTAGTCCTATTTCATGAGGCTTTATAAAGTTGGAGATTTATTCTGGGGTGAAGAAATTTGACTTCAGACTAGTGAAGGTCCCCAAGTGTGTCTAGTGCCCAGGTCCTGGCCCTGAGGGATCACAGATTTTAAGCAGGGCAACTAAGATGAGACTGTCTGGGAGGCTTAGGATGCTGCAGCAATTTTGCATGTTTTGAGAAGGAATGGATACAGCAATGTGATGTTTCAATAAACTATGGGCTCTGCTGGGGCTTGACAAGTGGGCCATGGTCTGGGAGCAGCCCAGACTCATGCTCAGCCCGACTCCCGGGTGAGTAAGTGCAGCTTGTGGAGACACATCTGGTGTCTGCACAAATCCATTTGCCAGCCTCCTCCTTTCTGGATGTGCTCCTCGGCATTTCCCTTTCAGAAAGGCTTTAGGATGGAAGTCCCCAAGGGTCTGTTCCTTTCTTCTAAGTTCATATTTCCATGGTAAGAAGTCCAAAAATTTTCTGTGTGGGTAGATACCAGAAGGAGTTTTCTTCCCTCCACCCCTCCTTCTTGAGAATAATGATGAACATTCCCTTTCTACAAGGTCTTTTGGCACAATAACTCAGTGCTAGCTGACTGATCCTACTGTCTCTCTTGTTGGTCCTTTCTTTGCAGATCTAATTTCAGCAGTAACTAGCAAGCAAAATCCATTGAAGCCTAGAGTTGGAAGAGTTTTGAAACCGCCCTGCTTTCACTCCCTCTCTTCCATCCCTTCTGGAGATTTGGAGATTTATTTCACCCACTAGTTCCTTCTGACATCTTGGTTGTTAGTTTTGCTTTGAGTGCAATTTAGAGAACATCCTCCTCCCATTAAACTATGGCTTCTGCTGTCAATCACTCAATGAGAGTTTATGTTAGAAATATTCAGTTTTTCAACTTTGTCAAAGGAGTAGTGATTTTGCATAAATGTGAAAGAGGAAAAGAGTGGATATAATCAGAAGTTTATAATCTGAGAATCTAATTACAGTTCTGTCCTTACTTTTCCTTGGAAAGGCTAAAACTTTGCAGTGATTCTAAGCTTATTCACTCTTTTTTTTTTCCTCCTTTAAAGTGTAGGCTAAAATTCCCTCTTGTTCTCATCTTTGAATATTTTCCTACCTGAGGAAAATCTTAGCTGACAAGAATGGTCTCAAATGGAATGAGATCTGGTTCTCTGAAGTTTTATAAAAGTTAGGGGGGAAAATCATTAAAATGAATTCAGGAGAACCCAGAGTCCTGTGAGGGAAGTGTGGCTTTGTGTGTTCAGGGCTGGTAAAGGGTTGACAAGGTTTGAACCCTGACGGTAAGTGTCAGAGGTAAACATCCTTCTGTAGCCAAACTGAAGAGGCTTGCAGGGGTGGGGGAGGGGAGGATTTTCTAGGAAGTGCTCAAAACAGATTTGACAGTATCTTCCAGGACAGAAAGTAAACAGGGGTTTTGTGTTGATCTTTTGAATACAGACTGGTAAAAGCCCCAAACAGAAAAACAAAAATCTCCCAGATGTAGTTTCTAGTAAAAGACATCATGTTATCTACCTCCATCCAGAAAAGGAAAAAAAAAAAAAAAATGAGAGTAAACATCACCTTCAATGGCCCTTCAAACGCTTCATTGCAGTCCTGAGCTGGTTGATTGAGTTTTCTTCACAAGTCTGAGGGGCATTGTTCCCATTTTCAGGGGATGACCTAAGACCTACAAGGTAATCAGGTGAATTGTCTGCCCCTGAATGGAAGCCTTCCTGCCCATGAAAGTTGCCCGAAAACTAATCAGAGGTGATGTATGGGGACCACATTCCTTCTAAATGCACCTTTCTTTGTAAGAGAGTGTTTGCAGTTTTGTTAGAAAAGAATGTCACCTCCACCCCCACGCCCAGGCTATTCTCATGCCTCCTAGAAACACTTAGTCTCTTCAAATCCTCAACCAGACTGAAGGGGACTTATTTCCTTTCTGTGTACAGGTGAGTTTCTATCATATTTATTCAAGGATCTCAGGTGCAACTTGAAGTCTTTCAGAACAGAGATGAAACTTGGACACTCAGTTTTTACATTCAGTATCATAGAAGATTGAAGATATGGCTAAATGACAAAAGTCTTTATTCATCCTTTCTCAGCGTTATTTTGATCTGACGGGATTCTTTCCTTTTTGGAAGGGATCCACTTCTTTCATATTATGCGATTCCCTTAGCAATAAACATATCATGCATCTTATGTTTTTTTCAATGCCCTTACCATTTCTGCTGGTAGAAGTCTCACATGTCTTTCTAGGTGGATTCCTATGCTCCCTCCTCTCAAGTAGGTTTGGAAGACCACATCATGACCCATGGTCTATAATTGTTACTGCAGTTCATCATATTTCTCTTAAGCATCTTCCATCTCCTCTATTCGATACCAGACTCTTGGAATGTGAGGGTCAAGGTTTTTCATCTTGTTTGCTCCCCACCGCCACCTACATCTCAGCATAGAACTCAAGATATAGATTGTAGGAGAGAGGTTCATTTTTTTTTTTTTTCTTATAAGAAGGATGCGACCAGAAAGAACTGACATTATGGTCACAATCTCATGGCTTTTTTCTCTTCTGCTGAGAGAGGGCTGGAGTTCAGTTAAACCACATAAAAGAAAGAAATGTTTTCCTTTCCATTAGG
The DNA here is from genome assembly GCF_987537825.1 of Furipterus horrens. Taxonomy (NCBI): domain Eukaryota; kingdom Metazoa; phylum Chordata; class Mammalia; order Chiroptera; family Furipteridae; genus Furipterus; species Furipterus horrens. The sequence goes on along the minus strand of NW_028327176.1, from coordinate 146,995,305 downwards.
GAGAAGCAGGAGAGGCAGCCAAGCAGGGAGAGGACTGGCAGGTCTGTGTCTCTCTCTTGAAGTCTAAATGCATGATGAAGCCTGTGAGCAGGAGATAGAGCAGAAAGAAGCAGCAGTGTTTGGAAAGAGCTTTCTTAAATTTGAAAAAGGGAAATGAGACTTCATTTCAGCAGTGACCAGCCATAAAGAGCAAGATAAGTTATATGAGATTGTTTATAGATTTCCAAAAGTCCACTCTGAGTTATATCTTGAGCTCTTAAAGTTTTATCTTGCTATTATTTTAACAGCCATTTGAATATTGAATGTACAAATATGTGTTTTATATTCATATAGGAAAAAGTAAAATTAAATAGATCCTTTTCTATTCCTGATTCTCCCTGTTCCTATAGTTGGAAGAGAGTTTCACTGTTTGGTTGACTTATCACAGATACCAAAATGCCAGACAGAACTCTGAGGAGACAGTAGTCAACTTTGATACAACTGTCTTTACCCAAAATCAAACTTGCTGAGATAATAGAAATGTTTTATCTCTTCTCACTCAATACCACTTTCTTGCACATGGTCTACCTTATACACTAAAGGTATATAACATTAAAAGGTGTGAAACGTGTCTGTTTAATTTCTTCTGTTCCAGGACTTGTAGTAGGGAGATATTTGATGGCAGTAAGGGGACTGATAAAGGGGAGAGTATTGTCAAAACCCTAACCATTTCCCTGAAGGCAGGTGGCTGTTTTAAGCCAGCTGAGCACGTATGTTCTCAATTCTAAGAATGGGGATCATTTCTGAAATATCTAACAGCCAAGACAGCTCTAGCATTCATAATTTAGAATAGGTACCAGCAGGAATGCTAGAGTAGGGTTGTGAAGCCTCCAGCTGTGCTGGGGACCCATTCTCCCTTCAGGTGCTAAACTGTGGGGAGGTCTTGGAGATGGACCAGGAGGCAGGCGGAGGAGGGTGTTTCAGAGTCTCTGAGCAGCAGCAACTGAACAATGAGCCAGTGCGCTCTGACCGAAGGTCAGTCCTAACAGCATCTTTAGTGAGTGCAGGGGAAGCTTAGAACCACACAATAAAATGTTCCTTGTGTGCTAATCACTGGACTAGGCATTGGGGCTATAAAGATGAAAGAGACCCTGTCTCAGCACTTTACTGCAGCTAACGGAATCGATCATTTCTTATTTACACAGTTGATTTCACCTAATCTTTCAATCCTACCATTGCGTCCTGTTCATTTTCTTCATAGCAGCCGTCACAGGGTGTGGGATTTAAATGCATACATCTGTGTGTGGATGTATGCAAGCGCATGTGCTCATGTTCATACTCCCCAGTAGACTCCTTATATCTTCAGTTCCCGTCAAGGCCTCTGAATGACAGTGGGCACAGAATTAATCTTTGCTGAACAAACGAATCAGTGGTCACAAAGCGATTATCTGAGCACAATAAAACCACCCCAAATGATTAACCATCAATCCGGTGGCAGGCACATCTGTATACACCAAACATGTAACATAAAATGCTGGTTCTCAACCAGAGTCACCAGAGGGCTCCTGCTTTTTGGGACAACAACAACTGGCTTTCCTGTTGGAAGACCTCCAGCAGTACCTGAGCCCAGGATGAGTGTGTGTGTACTTCCTGTTAGCAGCCAGAGAAATGGCATCATCACACTGCTGGCTATTTCGAAGATCAGGATATTCAGAGTCCCTGTGGATGGTCAGCTGAGTGAATGACCCAAACTTTCGTGAACCCATTTAAGTCATCAGAGGAAATGACATTTTTCAGTCTCAGCAAAGATTCCCTTCTAGATCACCCTGAGTTTTGTTTTATTTTCCCCCTCAGTTTATTTGACTCATTTCACTGATCCTTGCAAACAAGACAGAAATAGCCTTTTGATATGTTCCCTTCCCTGTTATTAACTGTGTGAGTTCCAAAGATCCCAAAGTAAAACAAGGGGAGGAGTGGACCGAAAAACGACCAGAAAGTGCCATCTGGACAACCTCTGTAGACACTTCCATCAAGTTGCATGAGTCTTAAAGAAAACCAGAAGGCTTGCATTCAGAAAAGGAGTCTTGCTGGTGTCCTCGGTCCCTCTCTCTCTGCTCCCCAAAACCCCCTGCAAGTTCCTACCATCCTCCCCAACCCCCATTCTCCATCTCCACCCTTCCTTTCCGTTGCCCTGAAGGGGAGGACATGAGTCAGCATTCAGACTTGAAAGCATGAGCTGCCTCTGAGTCCTCATAATGTAATCATTTCAGAAAATCTAGGACACACAACTACAGAGAAAGTCACCCCCTCACCTCCCTCTATGCTGTGGCCAGACGTTTACCCCTACTCTCCAATTGCGATTTTAGCTGGGGCTGAACTTTAACCTTAAAAAAACCAACTTGGGGAGGGAGGGAGAGGGCAGCAGGGCCTACCCCCACCCAAGTGCAACTGGCTGAACAGCTTTTGCAGAGAACTTCAACAGTTTACCACTTTGAACATCTGGTGCTTGGCTGTGTTCAGCCTGGAATGAAAAGAAAGACAGAGACAGAAAAAGAAAGAAAAATAAGTTATGTTCCAATCAGAGCCTCACTCCTGATCTTAGAGACCAGAATTAATTTTCTCTCATCCTTCCCAAAGAGGAACTACATTGGAACTCCCTTCAGTATCTTATTAAAACATCCAGGCACACCTTTAGACCCATGTCTTTTGGAAGGTAATCAACTTCATTGATTTTTTTTTTTTCCGGTTAATATTCTATCAGTCTCCGCAATCCAGGTTTTTACTTTGTGCTGGAAAAAACAAAATTTCAGTAAAGTTCTCTTGACTACCCAGAGTGAATCCTTCTGTCTTGGCTTTTGGAGAAAAAGCAAACAGGCTCACATATGGGGTTGCTGCTGACTTCGCCCCGGCTCAGGCAGCTCTGTGGAGAAAATCTACTTAGACTTCTTAAGATTCAACCTCTTCAGGATTAGGAGAAAGCCAAGACTTCATCTACTCTCATGGGCAGCAATCTGGCAAAAGTAAAGAAAATTATGGTTCTTTAGCTGTATAGAGAGGGGAATAATTGCTGAGCTCTTTATAAAAACTCTTTACAAGATTGCTAGTGAACAACCTCTTGCTCCTTCCTGGTTGAAGAATCTCCTTTCCCTCAACCAATGAACAAAGCAGGCTCAGTTTGGAAAGGGAGAGTGAGTTCTGAGTGCTGCAAGTCCAGTTGCTGAGTTCCTATTTCCAAGTATCTTGATGCCAAGATGGACAGGAAAGTGCTCTCATCAGGCTTTTATTTAATAAACTGATCTTGGATGTAACTGGCTTGCTCTCTGAGCAAACAGAAAATCAGACCTTGCTCAGTCTTTGACAGTGTCCAGGTTGAAACTAGAAGAGCAAGGGAAGCTCCTTCCTTCTGAGGAATTATGGAGGCAGGCAGGCACCTTTTTAGTATTACTGAAGGAAGCTAGGAGACCACCCACTGCATGGGGAAAGGGAGGTTTAAAAGGCAAGGGCCATATATCCCTTTAGTGGCTGATAGGAGTAGAATCCGCTGCTCCTTTTGCAGTCTTGGCCTTTTCTATCATGCCACTCCAGCTGTGCTTTCATTCTTACTAGGGTGAAGCTAGCCAGGCTGTGATTAATCAGTGAAAGGAGAGTGACTTTGCAGTGCTTATGCATATTTGGAATAGAGGGAGGAGAGGGTGTATGTGTTTGTGTGTGTGTGTGTGTGTGTGTGTGTGCGTTGGGAGAGTAGAGGTATCCAAAAGGATAGAAACATGACCTAAATGGCTCTACCTTGTAGGAGACAAACACCTACTTTATTACTTTTTTAAACTTGTGGGCAACTTACCACTCGGGATGAACAAAGTTGGCCTGGGGACTGTTCAGTTCAATATGTGTTCTTGGGCATTGCTCTGTGCCTGCAAAGTGCTTATGACTCTGGGTGACTCCAAAGATGAGTAAGAGCTGGGCTCTGCCCTTCTGAATTTCACAGCCGTTTTACAGAAACTTACAGGTACATGGGAGCTCTGACACTAGGAGGGCTGTGATGCTGTAATGGGGTGAATACAGCATGGCCTGGGGGTTAGAGGAGGTGTCCCTTTGTTCAGGGTTCTGCAGAGGAGATTTAGCAATGGTTGTTGGAGCTCAAAGAGACAGCAAAACCATGACTTGAAAGTTTTCTTAGGAAGCTGATTTTGGAACTGGCTTCTGAGGAGTATCTACGTTGGGAGTGCAGCCAGGTGAAGGACTCTTTTTCCCGTTTTTTTCTCCTAAAATTTTTTGGGGGATTTTTTGAGCAGTTGTACAGTTAGTTTAAGTGATCTTTATGATGATTCTAGGCATTTCAGGGGCATTCCCAGCAACCATCATCCAATCGAGCCATAATCAACATGTTGGAGAGACACGCAGTCCGGAATAGTCGCTCACAGATTTCAGTGTTTTACTTCATTTATTTTTATTTACATTATCTACTTTTTAAAAAAGGTTTTATTTATTTAGAGAGAGGGGAAGGGAGGGAGAAAGAGAGGAAACATCAATGTGTGGTTGCCTCTTGCATGCCCCCAACTGGGGATCTGGTCCACAACCCAGTCATCTGACTTGAGTGGGAATTGAACCAGTGACCCTTTGATTTTCAGGCTGGCACTCAATCCACTGAGCCATGCCAGCCAGGGCTATTTATATTATATACTTTATTTTACACATATACAAATATGCATGCTCATGTGCATATGTGTATATATTTGGTATGGTCATGCCCAAATAACAGTGTACTTGTAAGGAAATTATAGTCAACCGAAGATTTTTCTATGGAACCTGTTCCTTTTTGTGGTGTCAAAAACAGTTATATTCATGAGGTCACTTTGGCTAGTGAGAATCAATGTCTGCCTGCCAGCCTGCCTGCCTTCTTTCCTCATTCCCTCCCTTCTTTCCTCCTTCATCTTATCTTCTGTTCATTTTTTAAGATGTCTGGAAGTAGCATTGAGGGACTCTAGCACTTCAGTTTAGTTTTACAAATTGTATGACTAAAGACTCAGTAAAATCCCCATTCAGTGTAAACACAAAGTAAGCTTCACATATTAGGGAAGATCATTTTCAGAACTATAAATTATTACAATGGGGAATTCTCAATATTAGTAATATTGAGTAAGGACCAGATTGAGGACTAAGAATAATAACGTTGTTGTTCCTGACACTGTAGTCTCTGCAGAGAATTTTTTGGTGGTGAGCATGCTATAGTGTGTACAGATATCAAATTATAATGTGCACCAGAAAAAGAACAAAAATGGCGCCAAACCCATCAGAATGGCAAAAACAAAACAAACAATGAAAAAACATGTAACAATACTGAATGCTGGTGATGTGGAGCAATTAGAGCTCCAGTACACTCTGGTGGGAGGCTAACTAGGTACAACTGCTTGGAAAACTGTTGGGCACTCTCTACTGATGCTGACCACATGCATGCTGTATGGCAAAGCAATTCCACTCTCCCATTTACACACAAGAGAAATGAAAGCACGTAGGCATCAGGAGACACAATAACATTCAATGCAGCACTATCTGCAATAGTCCCCAAATGGAGGCAACTCAACTACCAATCAACAGAAGAATGGATAAATAAATTACAGCATATTTATGCAATGAACAAACTATGACAAACTGCAACAACATAGATAAATCTCACAAATAGAACGATGAGCAAAATACACCAGACACAAAAGAATGTATACACTATAACTCTATTTTTACAAAACTTAAAAACATGTAAAATTAATATATGATCTTAGAAGTCAGGATAATGGCTGCCTTTGCAGGAAGGTAGAGACGGAAAAGGGCTATGAGAGCGGTATCTGAGGGGCATCTAAGGGGCTGGTCATGTTTTATTTTCTCATCTGGGCACTAGTTACATGGGTACGTGTTCATTTCATGAAAATTTACTAAGCTCCAAACTTGTGCACTTTTCTGCATGTAAGAATTTGATAGTTTTTCTTTTTTAACTCTCCAATCCAAATTATGGGTATGTTCTATTTCTATATCTGAAGGCATCTGTTTTTACTATTCTCAGGTTTAAGGGAAACTTTTTATTTTTCAAACTAAACTTATGAAAGTTTATATTCTATATTCAAATTAAATTTGGCTTAGTGTCAAGCAACATCATAGGTGCTGTATTTGAAATTATATTAAATACTTAATCAGTACATATTCCAGGTTCACATGGGACATCTTCCTTAATCTTGGAAAGGCAGGTATTTATGTATTGGAACAAGGTAAAGGCAGGATAAGAGGAGACAGGATGGCCTTAGACAAATGAGAGGTGGTGTGGAAAACGAAGCTATTGTTCTTGCTGTTTCTTGGCACAGGCTTAGCAGATGGTTCTTTAGGTTTCCACATCTTCTCGGGGACTATGTTGAAACCACTGTAGTACTGGCCACTCAAGAATGATGGAATTAGTCATATTTTAAAAGCCACAGTATGGAAGGCTAAAGGACAGGCATGATCATTGAACATGAAGTCCCTTTTACACAAACGGTGGATTTTAAGCACTAGAAAAAAGGCTGAGATGAACTGTTCAAATAAGAACATTACTGTGAGGGGCAGGCAGGCTTGGGTACCGGCTGCTGCACAGATTGCATTAGAGGTCCAAATTGCCGTTTGCAGCAAGTGTCAGTTTGATTTTTTTCTGGAAGCCCACATTTTTGAGATGTGCAGTCCTTGTGGCACTAGGAGTCTGGGAACTTGGTGTGTGTGTGAGAGAGTGTGCGAGTGTGTGCATGTTGTGAGGGGGAAGATTACGCTTTACTTTAAGGATAATAAAAGTTTAGCTGAACTTCTAGTTTTCATGTGGGCAGGAGAGTTAGGGAAAAAATACATCATTTAACAAATATGATAAAATATTTTCTAAAATGTTTCTCACAAATAATAAGTATATTTTTGTCCTCTCCAGCCACAATTCTTTCTTTTCCATTGACTTTTTTTTGACTACATGGTTCATATTCTGTTTTCTCTCTCTCGAATTTCTCTTCAACTCCCTGAAATCTAAGCTCCATCCCTACCTCTTTGCCTGAATTGGCTACCAGAAGTCACCAACTGACATTGTAATGTCCGATGCCCTTCCTTTCAAGCTCATTCTCACAATCCCTGCCCTGACCCTCATTACATTTTTCACCCATTCCTTCCTGGACACTTTTCATCCTTTCATCTTTGCAGCATCATATTCTCCTTGTTTCCCTGCTCAATATCCAATTCTCATGAAGTTTTCCACGTGTCTCTTGCTCCTCCTCATGCCCCCTGTTACCCAAGGCTTTGTTCTTGGCCTTCCACTCTTCTTTCCGAGCACCACACTGCATAGAGACTGTCTCGATTCTCATGGCTGCAAGCACACAGAGCTGATGACTCACAAATTGACAGCTCACGTCCTGCCCCTTGCTCAAGGTTTATTCCCACATCTCTGACTGCCCACTGGTCATTTTCACTTGAAAGTCTTCCCATCGCCTCATATTCAACAGTCTCTAACTGAGCTCATCATCTCCCCCACAAAACCAGTTCCCCTTCCAAGTTCCTTGTTTCTGCCATGGCCCCCTTCTCTCACGGTTATTCCAGCTCAGAACTTTGAAGTCATCTCTAATGTTTCTCTTGCCTTCATCCTTGCTCGCCCACAGCCTTTTCCCATCATGTCTTATAATCAGCAAGTTCTACTAATTTCCCCCCAAACTTCCCTTACCTTCTGGAGTCCTCTCCATTTCTTAACTTGGCTCTTCATCAACTCGGGACTAAGTCTAACAAACAGTCCCTTTCCAGCCAACCTGCCTGACTCCAGCCTTCCACCCTCCAATCTGAGTTCATATGCTAAAATTAGTAAATTTTCCTTAAACTCTGCATTTTCTCACCTCTTGGAGTACCAGTTATGTGCCAGGTGTCATGGTAAATGCTAGCTGATGGAGGATACAATTATCAATAAGTTGCATCATCTTAGCAAACAAAGGGAGCCCTCATATTCCCACATCCCTGCCTTTCCAAATTGAGAAGACAGACCAATATCCAAATAGTAGAAAGGATGAAGAAACAGGGAGAAATTGGAAAATTGAAAATGTTGCATTTGTGCTGGAAATGGAATAACAAGCCCCAGGGATCCAAATACTTACATTTCTGTAGCGACATTTACTGATTTCTAAGCTCTGCCTATCTTAAGACTGGAGGGTGATGAGTTCTCTTAAGAACAGGAAAGTAATAACTGGCCTGGTAAAGGAGCCAATGAAAGTTTGCTATTGGTCATGTTCCCCCTTCTACATGATGGGCTTTTTGAAGCTCATATTCTTCTTTAAATCTTACAGTTCTGAATTAATTCCTGGACTCCCAGAAGTTTTTAACAAATTCCCTGTTGTTTCATTGTTCGATGGACCAATCACAGTTAATACTACTAAATATCTTCATAACCTCCGCTGACTCGGCCAATTACTGAAGCCCAAATGCAAGTTGCTTGGAGGTAAAGTTTTCTAAAATAACAATGCCAGTGATATAGCATGCTTGATGCCTTGTTTCAGATATACTAAACCAGTCACATCCACCTTCTTCAAAAAAAGGAACCATGAAGAACTTTTCAATCCAGTTACACCCGGACATTGGAGAAGAATATGTTGGATGAAGATGAAATAATCAAGCAAATTAACTCAAGAAGAATGAGCCAAAAATAAGCCATTTAGTTTTAAAAACGTTTTATTTAATAAGGGAGTATAACTTTCTACTTTGTTCTTGAAATCACTGTTTCCCCCTCTAACTCTAACATGGTGATAAAATCCAGATAAATATTTGACTAGATTAACCCTCTGGATAGCTTTGTCAACTGATGTCTGTTCAAAAAGAAGCCATGCATTATGATCCCCAACATAGACCACTGCGAACCATAGGCTAACACAGATTAGAACAGTAGAAATTCTGATTCTATTATTCTTTGAAAATCACCACCCTTGGACCACCTTTTTCCCCTCATAGAAAGACAGGCATGTTTTTCTTGGTCTAATGAGTGTGTAGGTATCTCTACCAACAGAGCCAAACTGGGAAGTGTTTGCCATCGTGTTAGAAATTTTTCAAAATGACATAATGTATGCTACACAAGAAAATGGTATAGAATGAAGTGGTGGGGTAGTTCCCCTGTATAAATCAGACAGAGATGCTGATATGTTTCCCTGGAAGTCATGGTATAAGGGAAAAACATAAAATAAAATGGAAGTATATATTTTCAGGATTGTAGTCTAATCTCAAGAACTCTTGGCATGGAAAACAAGACAAAGACATGTCTGATGTTAATGCTAACTCATGTCTTTATTTGAGGAAGTCAACTACTTCATCTAATTTCTTAGGTGGCTAACAAGTTCTTATGGTGGCTTATATTTCTTCTTGACTTACAATGATAAAATATTGGACTCTTTGAGGTCTCTTCTACACAACAAATTACAAATGCTATCTTTAGTTGAAGTGCCTGGTAAAATTTGCTATTGAATAATAAGAGGGTGGTTATGGTTTTGTTTGCTTGAAAGAATAGAGAGCTGCCAGGATGGGCATGGGCCTGCTGCTTTCCCAAATCTCATTAGCAATGATAGACTTTTGTTTATGAATGTTTGATTTGTTAGCAGATAAGAGTTCTTTCCCTTACTTCCTATTTTAAGTACCACAATGATTTTTTTATAGTTCAAAAATGAAACAGAAGAAGATAATTATTAAGCAGTTCTTTGTGTTTTTTTAAATGAACATGCAGAATATTGGGCAAGTTAAGAGAATGCTTTTGATGTTGGGAATGTAGATTGGGCCAGATGATGCAGTGTTTTCCTTGAGGGGATTTCAAAGAGTGTGGATTTTGCTTTAAGCATGATGGGATATCAGTGAAAAGTTTGAATTTGGGGAGGAAATGAACTGAGTTATTTAAGAAGACCACTAACACTACCACTGTGTAAAAATTGAATGAGCTCTCAGCCCCCGTCTTCTGGGCCTCCTAGCTCCTCAGGCCCCTCAGCTCCCACCACTGTTGCTCTTTCTCCTGACTCTCAGCAAGCATAGCTTGCCGATCAGACAAATAGAGCCTTTAATAAGGAAGGAGTGGCCAACTAGGCTAATGCTACCAAAAAGCCTAGTAAAATGAAGAGAAAACTATCCACTGGATTTGGAATGTAGAGGTCACCAGCAACCTGGCAAAAGCAGTTTCAGTGTCTGTGGCATTTGGGGGGTAGACTCCAGACAAGAGAGAATTGGGATGTGAAGAAGTGAAAAGAGCATGTCTTTGCAACTCTTTGCAGGAGAGCAGCTACAGAATGCAGTGGATAGGAGATGTAAGGGCCAATGGGCTCTTTTAAGATGGTTGATAACAAAGTCTGTTTATAGGCTTACAAGAATGGTGCAGTAGGCAGAGAGAGATTGATGACAGAGAAAAGAGATGATAACCTAAGGAATGGAGTCCCTGAAAGTGTGGCCAGAGTTGGATTCTAGAACTCACGGAATGTATTTCTTTTTCATAAGAAACACTTCTTTCACTGTATCAAGACACTGAGGAGAATATGTAGATGCTGATCTAGGTAGGTTTAGAAGTGCAGTATTGGAAAAATTGGGAGGGAGTAGGTAGGATTCTTTGGCTCCAAGAAACAGAAACTAAGTACGGTTAACTGAAGCAAAAAAATAAATAAATGAATTTTGGGTACCTTAAAGAAAACAACAGACTATTAATGAACAGTGATGATGCTCCTAATACTCTACAAAAGGAGTCACCTCTCTTTTAGACCTCTAGACAACAAAGCAGGTAAGCACAGGTCTTTACTCGGTGATCTCACACACCTCATAAGACAGGGGGCATAACAAGTAAGGAATTCATTTCCTTCTACTGCACTACTGTAAAAAGTCTTCAGAAAGAGGCTGCCACATATCTGCTCCTCTCTTCTACTACCTTTCCTTAGTCTTCTTTCTTATTCCTGCTTCCTCTCTCAAGTCTTCCAGGGTTTAGGTTCTAGCCTTCTCCTTAGAAAGTCTATACAGCATGTGTCTCCAGGCACCTTTTTACTCCATTATTTTCAGCATAAGCCAGATGCTAATGGTGGCTTCTCATCTAGAGTTTGCAGCCTGGAGAGGTCAAGGTGGACTGGACAAGCAAGTAGGGTTGATGGGTTGCTCTCATTCCTGTTTGGTCTTTTAAGCAGTGAACAGCATGGTTACTCCTACGTAAAGAGAGTACTGATTGTCTACAGAGGCAGCACAATTTAGTCCCATATAAGAGAAACATACTTGACCCTCCCCCTTTCACAACATCTACCCTGGTAGGAGCATTATTAAACTGTGGTCCAGAGCCTTTTTTATAACCAGAGGTGCTGCTATTGACTGTACCTAATACTTCCTTGGCCATCCAGGGTGGCCAATGCCAACTCTCACAGAATTTATCCTCATCCTCCAGAAGAAAGTGTAGTAACCTCAGTTTGTCCTGCCTTAACATTGTGAAGCATCAAAGCTAAGTAAATATGGAAATCAGAGACCAGGTGACCATTTTAGGTAAAATTTCACAGATAATCATAATGATCAAAGATCTACTTTTTAGCTTCGTAGGTTAAAACACTTAACTTTATCAGTACTCTGAAAGTTTTCAGGTTCTTGAGGACTCGCACACAATTATCAAATTTCAAGTGACTTTTTTGATTGTTGTTGAAATAATCTTCCAACTTACTATTTATGTAGGAGATAATTCATAGGAATCAGAATAGCTTTGTCTTCTGGGCAGCACACTTAATCTATTGTGAAAAAGTCTGCCTGGAATACCATATTGCTAGTTCTTGCTTTTTGGCTTGAGAGTAATTGGGATGGAGGATAAAGATAATTCCTGTCCAATAGATTGCCAAATCACCCTGGATCCTGTAGATCCCAAATCCCATGTAGCACTTTCCCTTTCCTTTTCCCCCAACTCATTAACTTGCTTCAATTAGTTCACAACCAATAACATTTCTTCCCTCCACTAAGGTCCTTTGAGTAAGGAAAACATTGCATTCATCTTCCCATTGCTACATTGTCCTCTCAGAGACCAGGGCAGGTTTTGCATATGGTAGGTGTTCAAGACTTGTTGTGATAACACCAGAAGGTTTCTTGGAAAAATACTTCCCACCTTGACCCTCAAGAGGCCGGGTGATATGTAGAGCAAGCAGAAAACTTATGATCAGCAGTTATAAGTTTGATTCCTCATTCCGCCACTGACTGACTGGTTATATGACTTGAAGTTAAATCATTCAGCACCTCTGAGCCTCAGTTTTCTTATCTGCAAGATGAACAATCCCCATTCAACACGATTATTGTGAAAATCAAATGAGAACACATACACAAAGTGTTTTAAAGCCCATATAAAATGCAAGGTTTATTAGTGACCATGGAGTCAGAATAAAAGAAATAGGATGACTTTAATGACAAAAACATCCACCACTACTTCGGTCCACCTGTCTTTTCATCTCTGTATCCCTAGCACCTAGCACAGTGCTATACCGAGTAGGTTCTCAATAGATGTTTTTCCAAGAAAGGACAAGTTTTTCATTCTGCTTAGGTGCTTTGGGGGGAAGCAGAAGGCAAATGTTTCCAGAACATTACATGTGGATGTGGATGAGGGTGGTACCTACAGAGATGGAGAATGTACCTCTCCTAGAGGGGCTTAGGAGGATGGAATGGTTTTAGGGCCCCTGGGGTTTGGGACCTCCAAAGGGTGTGCCTGCCAAGCTCAGCCTGTTATCCCTGGAGTAGATAGTTCTGATGAGATCTCTTGGCTGTGGTTTTGTCATTGGGACACTGATGCCCAGACACTACACAGCAAGCTTAGGGTCAGGATATTTGAAATGAGGCTCTGGGAGGTACGTGGAGAAAAGTGGGCTATGCCAGTATTGACCACAGGTCAGGGGTGGGGAGAGGTGGAATGGGATAGGGAGGGGATGAAGATGAGAGCAAACTGTGGCTGTCCCATGCCACTGGAGTGACCACAGGTATCTGGGATGTACAGAATCTTCTGATAGCAAGAAACCAAATACCAACCTTCCCCAAATACATCCTTTCAAAAATTAGAATAGTAATTCAACCAAATCATTTTTGTTTTGGCCACTTCTTTAAAAAAAAACACCTAATGCAAAAATTGATTTTGAACATTTTATGTTATAAATGAGGTTTTAGTTTTATTATAATCCTTTTTCTCTCCACATATCTATGAAAGAAATGGTCTGTCAGAAGTATACCATTTTTGTTTGGTCTACTACAACTTATAGAAAGACACATAAAATGATTTTGCATAGAACACAGGTTTTTATATTTTCTTTCCTTTGTCAGCCTACTTCAGAAAGTCACTGCAGAGGAACCCAAGGTTGTAACTCTTTGCATGTCAGATTCTGGGCAACAAGACCCAGACTAGGAAAGTCCTCCCCAGCTCTGGTTCTTAGGTCTCTTTGGAGCCTAGAGAGCCTGCTGATGTTTGCCACACTTTGGTGTGATTGTTCTCTGTCAGACGGGTGTCACCTCATTTGCAGGTGTCAGCTCTGTTGTTACCATGCAACTGAGCTGCAGTCTTTCTGGAGTGGTGTTTTAGTCTCGTTGCGAACACACTGGACTTCATCCTCATGCTCAGCCTTTCTCAACAACAAAATAAGACCTCTGTGGGAGGATGTGGGACAGTTGGAGCCTGGCCTGGCAGTAACCTGGAACACTGGGAGTGAATACAAACAAGGACATTGCAGCTTGAAGAAAAAACTTGGCAGAGGCAATGTGGATCTGCTGCATTGGCTCAGAACAGGAACGAGGAATCCAATTATAGTACACTCTATATAGAAAGGGAAAAAAGTGCCTTTGTTTTGCTTTAATCCCACAGAAGTAAATGAGAGAATAAGAACCAGATTGAGCGTAAGTCTTTCGTTCAAGATTTTCCTTTAGATGGTGTCAAGATGGAAAACATCTTTTGGAGACTGAAGAATGCCCTCATTTGTAGAACAGCTAATTAAAGCTCCTTATAACCTGAATGACCTGTTGTGGTACTCTACAGCTAAGCAAAAAATGCTCTTTCTACAGGACAGAAGCACACTTACCCTGTACATGGGATGTGTTCCGCATGCTCTACACTCCAACATGGAGGCGCAGTGTGCTAATGGGCCTTCAAGTTCCTGGTTGCCATTACTCTTCTATAAGGTGTTGAGAGTATTTGCACAAAGCAGCTCAAGCCTTGTCACCCACAGCTTGAGGCTTACATTTTGTCACTTTAAACTTATACGATCTGTTTCAGGCATATATAAATATATAAACTTATACAACATACAAGTATTCATTTTGTAATGGGAATACTTATCAAAAGAGTACAATTATTCAAACTCTTAGGGGCTTGAATCAGACCACTTGAAATAACTTTTGATATTAGATTTTATAACAATTGTGAAGAATCTGCTTTTTCTATCGTTATGACTGCCTAGTGAAGTTTCTACCTCGTGATCTTTCCTTGGGGCTTGCAATTAAATGACTAATAATCTTGGAAGGTTAAGTGGATAATATGATTGTTAAAACCTATTAAATCCAATTATTATTTTTTTCATGACAAGGAAACACAATCTCTGAAAGCTGAGGTTGTGCAACTCCTTGGAAGGTTCATGGTTCAGCTCCATGTTGCATCAAATGAAAACAAAACCAAAAATAAAACCCAAGTGATCCATGAGGCTGACTCTTTGAGCCTCATTGCCTATAATTGTAAACAGCTGAGGTTCAGGATTTTCAGGAAAAGCTCTGTCCTGCAAGATGTGCAGAAAGTCAAGAGTAACCCAACCCAACTGATGTCTTTGACCTGTGACTCTTCATGCTACTTCTCATGATCATGCTAATCCAGGTAAGAGAGGTGTTCCTTTCTGCCTGGAAAAGTTCCCATGTAGCCTGAGGAGGAAATAACTGTTGAAGTCCAGCTTTTCTGGAGGCCTCCATGGTTGACCAACATCCTTAGGTGGAGGGAGATATCCCATGTCATCCAGCCTCTGTCTGGGGATTGCTCTTCATGAGGAGGTGATGATGACCTGCATTGGCACTGTCATTACCTGCATGTGGGTGTTGTTCTTGGTGGCAGCTGCACTCGATACCAAGGAAAGGGTGAGTTATGCCACTGTCACCATGTTGCTTCAGTGTAGGAGGTGCTCCAGTTGCCTCGATGCCTGTGTTGTCACAAGGTTTAATAATCTTTAAAGGGTAGTGCTCTCTCTGATGAGTTTTCTCCTGATGGTTAACATTGAATTCTCTCTGTCCTCTCCATGATGCTAATAATAAAACTATGGCTTCCTTTGCTGAAGGCATTAACAAACATTTAATCTTATGTTTATTACACATGTTTAGGCTATTACTGTGCTTATAGATCCAGTTTCCTCCAATCACACAGACAATGGTTCACAATAAAAAAACACAACCCCTTTCATTTGTAGAACACATTAAGTTTTACGGAGCACTTTTACACTAATTATCTCCTGTGTCTCTCAGGCAAACCCATGAGCTTGGTATGGAAGGCATTCTTCCTCCCCTCACCCCTTTTTAAGAAAGTAGAACTTGTGAGGCTCTGAATGTTGAGAATCAAGTCACCTAAGTGGTAAGTGGTAAAGCCAGGACTAGAACCTAGGTCTTCTAGTTCAAAGATTGGGGCTTTTTCTTTTTCTTCTTTTTTTAGTGCCAAAATTTTGAACATTTGTTTGCAGAATTATTTTTAGGGACAAAAATGACTTTATAAATACTTCAGGAAAACAACTGCTACTAAAATAATCTGCTGGTAGCATCTCCAAATCTCCAGGCCTTTTGCTTGACCTCAGTCATAGGGAGAGAAATAATGGTCTTCTATTTGAGAGAGACCTGAGGGACAGGCTGATGTTGATTTTCTGGTTATTCAAAATATTCAAGGTCTGCAATGCTTCTTAAGAGGAGACTAGATGCCTTTTAGTGTTGTTTTCTAATTCAGGGATGTAAAAAAATCAGATTCACCAAATCTTAGAGATGAAAGGGAAGGGAGAGCAATTATTTCACTCTCCACTCAAGCATTATACTCATGATAAAATTGAGGTCAAAATACTAAGCAATTTTGTTCACCAAAACAAAAGATAAAACTTATCTTTTCAAACTATTTCAATATAAACAATGAAGACATCCTTTCTTCCAATGAAGAATGTTATTTAAAATGTCAAGCTTTGTATGTCCTAGTCTACCCAGTGGGAATTATGCAGAACAGTGTTTTTCAACCAGTGTGCCTTAAGAATTTTTAAAACATGCAATACTTGACTATTTAGTCAGGGGCACTGACCTTTTTTCCCTTAGGTTATCAAATAGAAAAATGACAACAGCCAATAAAACAATAGCCATCCAGTGTGAATGAATCAAAATTATATCTATTTTTGTCAGCTTGGCAAAGATATATATATATATATATATACACACACACACACACATATATACACACATACATATATATATATATTTGCTACAGAATTTTATATATATATATATTACAGAATTTTACCCAATAACAATTAGTTTACGTGTACCATTAGATGAAAAAGGTTGAAAATCATTGATATAGATGGACTTGAATCAGGATTTTTGCAATGTTTTTATGTAGAAATGACAAATCCATTCTACAAATTATAATTATTGTTTTTTGAAGCTATCCTGTTGTGGGTACATTGTGTTTGGATCAACAATGGTCAATCCCCCCTGACTGGAATGCTGAGCAGAGGCAGGAGTGGCAATGGAGAAGGCACTTGGCCCCACTGCAGTGGTGAAAAGCCCTGTGCGTGGAGGCCAAGGACTCTTTCCCAGAATGTGGGGCACAGCCTGCATCCAGGGGCCCAGGGTTCTGTGCTCGTTTGTTTGCTTTTTAGCCTTCTGTTTGTCTAAGTTGTTGATCATAAACACTGAGGCAGAGATGTTCCCCGACTAAGAAATCCCTTTGACATTCTAGCAATGACTCATGGAGATACTTTGTGCCCACAGAATAGCCAGTGTCACCTTGTGGTGTTCTCAGTCTGTCATACGTAAACACATTGATCACGTAGAATACGGGAATCAATTTCTCCTGTGTCAGCGTGCACTCTTGAGAAGCTACTTTCCTTTGTCCCTTAAGCGAGATCTCAGGGCAAATCTGGGCTCCCTCAGGGCTCTGACCCACCTCTCTCTCATCTCTAAACTCTTCTCTCTGACTGTCCCACATGGGTGTTATCTTTAATTGATCCATTTTTTTGTGATCTTTTTACTTTATTATAATTTTCGTGTGACCCTTGATGGACATATCTCATATCCTAGCAGAGTATGAACACATAGTAAGTTGTTAAAAACACATATATGGTTAGCTGCTATGGTAATGAGAGAAGATTCCCTTCTTTCCTTCCTCCGATCTTTCTCACTTATTTCTCATTTATTTCCTCTGTTCTTCCCTCCTTGCCTCCCTCCCTTTCACAAACATCTATTTCAATAAGAGACAGGCATACTACTTGGTTTGAGGAGAGAGTAGGGAAGAAGGCAGGCGTGGCCCTTATTGTCATGATTAGGATGACTTATAATTTTTCCAAGAACTCAGAGTAGGGGAAGGTCTTGTTGAGGAAAAGGCTTGAAGGCATTTATCTTATAATGAGAGTTAGCACTAAATGGAGAAAGCCAGGCTTCCTTTTTTACTTGGGGAAGTAGAACTGAGGAGGAAGGAGCATGTCTTTGCAGGAGAAGTAGAGCTGGAGGCATAGTCAGGCTCTGAGCATTTTGGAGGTTGGGGTGGCTTGTGAGGATTATATTAGTTATATGAAAACGCTTCTTAAACCCTACTATACAAATGTGAAGGATTTTATTTTATAGAGCTCATCACACCTTTTCTGCTGTCTACAAAACTTGACCTAAATAGTTACTACCTCCCTTTGAGCAGATGATAATAGGTAATAGACCAGTTATCTGTGGGAAGAATGAAGCACTCTGTGTATGTTAAACATAGCACACCCCTGAAAGCATACTTCTTTACTACAGTGAGGCAGCATTTTGTTAAATGACACAAACCGTGCCTGAATGAGTTAATAGTTTCCAGTTGAAGTCACACTTGGAAACTATTCATAATGCAGAATACAGTCCCATGATGCTTAAAAAATAAAAGCAAAATATTCTGGGGTGACACAATTTAAGATCAAAGCTTCCATTTCTGAAATGGTAGAGACAATCCCCAGCCCCACAAAGTCAACCACCTCAGACTAAAAGATGACTCCCTCCTAGATCTGGATTATCTCCCTCACTTGTTACATTTTTCCACAATTTAGGGGGCCACTGGTGTGGCCAGGGGGCTGGGCCACAGCATCTCAGGTATGATGCTTCAAAGTGACTTCTTTCTCTTGGCAGGGGGCTGGAAAGGCCAAATGCTTGCCCTAGTTTCTTCATTGGTTAAATGGGAGGATCAGTAGTCTCCGGATTAATTTCTTTTTTCTGGAATAATAATGACAGATCTACAAACCCTCCTGGTTAACCATGATGCCAACAAAGCAAGACATGACTGTTGAACCAGTTCCTGTGGGTGACAGCCACCATACAGCACACGTCGCTTTCACTGGAAGCCACTCTGTGCCCTGTGTCGTAAGTCTATTTCCCATTACATAAGAGGAGTGGCTCCTTCCCCAGCCATGGCAGAACTGCCAGACAGATCTCTTGTACTGGTCTATGAACTTTAGACCTTGCTTTATCCATGGCTGTGCACAGACTGTCTCTCTTTAGAGGAAGCCTGTTTTTCTCGGCTTCCAGACTGGTTGAGATCCCATTTGCAATGCACAGGCACACTGGTTTTAAAGGTCGTTTCTGCAAGGTAATTCAATCAAATAATTTTTTTGGTTGAGTCATTTTTTGGTTTTCAAAAGTCACAAACAGCAGGGTGATACTTTCCAGAGACTCTTGAATAACAAGGCACATTTGCCACACTCAACCAGTTTCTGGTTAAAATGGAGACAATTATTAAGTGTTGGTGTTCAGTGATAGAGTAATATATTAACCACTGATCACACCTCTAGGCCCTCTCCACGACTGAAACATGTTGGCCTGACATTTATGCAGCATATAGCAAAGTCTAGATACCTACATGGAGAAGATGCACCACAGGACAACAAATTTTCTGCGATGCATTTGTCTAGGACAGTAAGCAATGCACATGGCATTGATATAGTTGGGTTTAGAAGTGTCTCTGGGCATTGGTCTTTTCATCTGATTAGGCAGGGCAAGGTGATCCCCAAGCCCCGTTCAGGATAACTACTCTGCGATTCTCTAAATATGTGGCACTCTTTGGGATTAACTAGAAATAATGACTTCTGCTCTTACTTCTATCTTTGTTAATAACTTGTTAAATGACCTAAGACTTCCTCATCTGGATATTGGGCTTGTGTGCTGACTTGTGTGTGCCCTGCCCTCTGGTGTGCATTCTTCTCTCCCTTTGCCCAGAGACTCCAGGCTCTCAGAATGCCTAGGGAGGGACTATAACACACCCTGGGGAAACCAGTATGGTATCTGTGCCATGGCTGAAGTTTATAAGGATGGTTTAGTGCAGAGTCTGCTGGATTTGTCAGTAGAACTGGTGAGGGGGAGCCATATGGCCCCAATTTCCAGCAATATTTCCTCCTCTGTGCCATAGGTCACATTTTCCTTTAATCAGACCTGAAGTACTCAACCATAGCTGGTTCCTTTCGATTCCCAACAAAGAAAAGTGGGGCATCAACAGGCCATTGCTTTGATGCACACATGTGAACCGACAGTGCAAGGAGGACCCAATGTGTATTTGGGGTGGGGGATCCTCCTTTAAAATTCTTCCTTTTACAGCTATTAAATAAGAAGTTGAAGGATAGCTGCCTGTTGGCTAAATATGGCCCGTTGATGTGCTTTATCACATTTACTTAGAGTTTAAAACCAACAAATAAATTTTAAAAACTTAGAAAACACTTTGAATTACTTGGCAACATTTATAAAGGAAAGATTAAAAAATAAATCTGGAGTTCTGATTTTTCCTGATCATTTCCAGTCACAGTGGGATCTTTATTTCTGTAAGGTTATAATCAACTACAGCTCAGAGGTCACTGGTTCTGTGAAACTGTGCTCCCATGGTTCAGGCATTCTCCAGGGTGACAGATCCCACCTGGCCTGTTTTACCATGACTTTTTCTGTCTGGCACCTGTAGTCATTTCAGTGTGAGACCCTTGGACTCACTCAGTAAGTTGACTGTCACTTGTATTAGGCACAGGAAACATGGGCACAGAGCAGCAACTTCACAGACAATGAGAAACCCTTTGGGAGGAGAGGGGAGTCTGAAGCTGGACTGAAAATGAGGGAAGGTTCAGGAGGGAGGTCTTGCCCCAGGCCCTAGGTAGTCACAGAGGTTCCAGGTCAGGGCAGCAGGGCAGGCAGGCACCTAGAATGAAGCCCAACAGCACCCAGGGGCAGTGCCCAGGAAGGAGGACAGGCTTCCTTTTCACTGGCCTTGCGTCAGCTCCACAGGTGCATGAACATCCAGGTCTCAGCATGATTTCCTTATACCAGGAGGAGAGATGAGTTGCTAAATTCATCATTAAAATAATACTTAACCTTCTGTTTCCAACTTTGATCATTTTGTGGAAATTATCCTCAACTTTCTTAGCTATTAGAACCCATGAGTGAAGGATGGTGCCCCAAACATTTTAGATGTTCATGCTTCTTATATTTCACAACAGGAATCTCAGCTCTATCAATATTTTCATGTCCTAATAATGACAATCAAAACTTGAGTTGGTCATATGGTAATGAATGGCTGCCCATCTGGGACACGACCCTGTAAAACACAGAACAGGAAACTCCACATCATATGGAAAGTTGTACTTTTAGTTTCGTAACTCATTTTTTGCCTAACAAAGATAGCACTTATTGAAACTGAGCCCTTAAAGCATAAGAAATATATTTAAATATTTTGCGACAATCATATCTTTGTACAAAATATTTTCCAATATGCCATCTGTATTACCATGATTCTGTCAGGTAGGCAGAGAGGTGATTATTGTAACCAATTTATAAAAAAGGAAATTTTAGTTCAGAAAAATTAAGGGACTTTGTTCATGTTATGCACTTAGGTAAGCAGAATTACAATTGGCTCCTGAGGTTTCTGCATCTAAATCCATGTTTTTTTCCACTCTCCCTCCCTTTACTGCCTCTGTGTGTCATGGTATATGTGTGTGTGTGTGTGTGTGTGTGTGTGTACATATAACTAAACAGATGTGTGCCAGTGCAGAGAGGCAAAGGTTATTTTATCTAAGAAGAATTTTCAAAATGCTTAGTTTGGAAAATGGCAAATGTTTGCCTATAGGATATGTATGGTACTTGAGTAAAAATTAGAGCAGGACTTTCTAAAAACTTCTAGAAAAATTCCATTCCATTGAGGGGATAGCAGTACACATAATTTTATAAGCTTATTTTTCTTTCTTAGTTCATGGCCTCTAATACACTAAGTGCTTCAATGAACTGGTTATAAGACAATGTCCATAACGAATGACACTATACAGGAAATGTTTTCCCTAGTTGTAAACTATGTATTGGCTATTATTTTTTATATCTAAAATATACTAAAGAAAACACAATTTCACAATTCTTATTAACTGCTCATAGCAAATATTCATACAGTTCCACCAGGTTTGATATTTTGTCTAAACTGACTGCTCTCCTTTTTTTTTTTTTTTTTCTCTCTTGGGTTGTTGTTACATTATCAAAACAAACTGAAAGCAAATAGAACATGCTAAACAGGTTGGTGGTTTGGACAATGGCTGTCATGAGGAGAGGTATGAACAAGCTACCTCCCCTTTCTCTGACTGAGATCAAGGCTCTCCCTCTTTAACTTCCAACCCACTCCAGACAGGCTGGGCATCAGCTTTCTTCACTTGCTTTTTAACTTTTTTTTGTTTTTGTTTTTTTGTCAATTGATAATGTATTAGAAATATATTAAGAGCAAATTACATTTTAATTAAACTTTACTACACTGTAGTATTGATTATTCAATCTTAAATGTTTTACTGGTATTAAATATTTTGAATCTTCAAAATGTTTGAAGACTTGTAGAATTTTGTGTGGGGGTGGAAACTGTGGTGTATCTGTCAGGAAAACATTGTTTTGTTGTTGTTGTTGTTATTGTTTTTGTTTATTAAGAAGAGGTACTTTGAAATACCTGTAGAGTTTCATTCAAGTACTTATTTTGTGGGAATAGGGTTAAAAAAACAATTATACAACATTTTTATGAGACCTAGTGACCTTATTTTAATAAAGTTTTTCCAAAATAAAAATGTTTTTTAAAAATCCATAATTATTTCAAAACTTGAACTTATGTTATTTTAAGGAAAGTGTATCACATATTAGATAGCTGAACACTGAGTCTTTTAACACAAGATCAGGGTTGACTTGACATATGTAGGAAGTGAGTTAACTTCATTTACTGTGTCTACTGAATTCTGACTTAGTTTTACCATTAGTGCCAAGTTTTCATGTTAAGAAATAAACTACAGAATGTTAATACTTAGCTCTTCCTCATCTTCAGGAAACCAGAAGGCTTTATGTGATCATTTCTTCAAATTATGTAGTTTACAAAGAAAACTATCAAACTGTCCAAACTCTTTCTTTATCTGCTCCTTTACATTTCCTCATATGAACCTTAGTAATGCCAGTTTTAGCATTGATCTTTCCATTGCTTTTTGCATGCACTTCGAGAATTTCTAGTTCAGTGCTTTAGATAATGTCATTCTCATATTTGAATCTGTGCCCTCCACCCCCCACCTCTTCCATTCTACTAATGGAAGCACTTCCCTGTCCTTAAGATCTTCTGCAAATATTACTTTCCTCATCACACATCCTCAGAGCAGGTGTTTCCTCTGAGCTCCTTTACAGTTCATGCCTAAATCACTACTGTGTTATTTAACATTTATTATTCATGAATCAGTTTTTAGGACATAAAGATAAAAGGCACAGATCTTTCAAGGAGCTTATAATTTAATAGAGATGATAACCTATATTTTACAAAGAATATCGCATGAAAAATAGAGGAGTAGGGTTAGGGTCAGGGTATCCCATGAGAGATAACATATAACATAAATTAAAGTTCCTAGGACAGTACTTGGTGCATACAAGGTGTCTGAATAATTATTAGGCTCTTTCTGTGTACAGAGGAAGGGAAAGAGGAATCAGGAAATGCCTCATGGAAGGAGTAGATGGGAGTCTTGACAAACAGATAAAACCTGGATGAGTAGATAGGAAGGGAAAAGAAATTTCCAGACACAGAAACTTAGCCTAGACCAGCAAGTATCAAACTTCTTGGTCCCAGGACTCTTTACACTCTTAACACATATTGAGGAAATCCAAAACTTTTGTTTATGTGGATTGTATCTGTCAATATTTACCTTATTAGAAATTAAAATTGAGAAGTTGAAAAAATTTTATTAATCACTTAAAAATAACGATGAGCTCATTAAACATCACAAACATATTTTTACTGAACACATAAGCAAATTTTTCAGAACCAAAATATTTAATAAGGAGAATGACATTCTTTTTTTTCACTTTTGCTAATCTCTTTAATTTCTGGCTTAATAAAAGAAAGCTGGATTTCTTATCTGTTTCTGCATTCAATTAGTTGCAATGTCAGAGATCATGTAGCTTCTAGAAAACTCCATCGTACACTCATGAGCAATGTAAGTGAAAAAAATGAATAACATCTTAGTATTATTATGGAAATAATTTTTCTCTGGTGGACTCCCTGAGAGATTCTCAGGGTCCCCTAAGAGTCCCTGAACTACACATTGAGAACTCACAGTTCATACTATACATGGCTAGCCATCTTTTCTTAGGGATCTTCTGTATTTTCCTTCTCTTTCTCTTCTTCTCAATAATTGCAACTTTCTTTAGGACAGAGATTGTGATAGGTAGTCAGTGAAATGAATAGCTGGCATTGATTTTGATGATGATGATGGGGTGTGTGTTCACATTTAAAACTATGTATATACACATATACATATATTTATCAATACATATATTGCATATATTATCTATCATGACATTTTTAGGGAGTAAAACTTGAAGCATTATAAATCCTATTAGGGGATAGAGCTGGCTATTAATGAGTTGCCTAGACATAGTAATAGAGGCAATGTTAGTAATAAAGCTAATTACCCTTTCTACAAAAAAAAAAAAAAAAAAAAGGAAAGGAAATTCATATGCATAGACAGGTTGGCAAACTGCCAGCTGCCCTTTTGCAAATTTTAAATACCTAGGGCTCTGGGTACCACTTCATCATGTTCCTTTCCTGCCTGGTGACAGATGGCAGGTGTGGTCAGATTTGCATGTGAATCATGCATATCTCGAAGCTCAAGCCTTGAACTCTGCCACTGAAGTCCATATTCTTTAGCAATTTCTCAAGAAAATTGTACCTGGAAAAGCTTAGTAGGTTTTTCCAGGAATCAGTATTAATAAGGCATACTCAGGGCTGTGAGAGAAAAAGGAAATGTGCCCCAGCCCCATAACCCTCCCTCAGAAAATGTCCTTTGGAGACACGTTAAACAGGGTCAGGTCTTACATTACCTTCCTTCAGTGTAAGCTTTGACCAGGCTTGATTTGCTTCCACTCATACATATAAGGTGTAATTTAGCTACAAAAACAGTTTAAAAATCATTTGGCATTTAAAACTAAGAATTTATATATATGTCAGACCTCCAGGAGATGATGTATTTCATTTTTATCTTATAGATGGAAAGAACAAGCTAGTACAGATTGAAATGATCAGCATGCATAGAGCCCTGGCTCAGTTGGTTGGAGCATCATCCCATATACCAAAATGTTGGGGGTTCAATTCCCAATCAGGGTACATACCTAGATTTCAAGTTTGATCCCTGGTCAGGGTGTGTACGGGAGGCAACTAACTGATGTTTTTTTTTTTTTCCTCTCTCTCTCAAATTAATTTAAACATTTTTTTTTGATTTACAAAAAATAAAGTATTCTCAGGGCCTGATATTTAAAAAGAAGGTAAAGATATTAGCTAATTTGGGACTTTGGTAAATTAAGCATGTATGTTTAAAAAAGAATGCATTGAATAAAGCAATAAACTTACACATTTTTAAAGCTAAAAGGAGTTTAGGGATTGTCTCATGAGTAAAACCCTCTATTTTACAGGAGAAGACTCTGAGACAAGATAGATTAAATAACTGGCCTGGGGACTATGGGTTTGCCTCTGAGTCTCTGAACTGAAGGTTGTTTGGGTTCCATTTTGTACACCAGTCTAGTGAGTGGTTGAGTTTAGGCTAAATGAGGACCCAGACCTCATCTTCCTTAGGAGCTGCACCATTTCCTGTATTGAGAACTTGTGCATTAAATGAGGTATTGGGGACATGGTCTCTGGTACCAAATGAGTGAAAAGAGGCTCTTTTGATTTGCTCTTAAAGGGGCCACCATACTTCTAAGTGAGGCTTTGAGCAAGTCATACAATAAACCAGAGACTCCAGGCAGGTGTTTCTCAACCCTGGCTGCCTATTCCAACCAACTGAGTGGGATTAAGAAATCCCAAGCTCTGGTCCCCAAACCTAGATCAATTAAATGAGAATGGGAGGTGGGGAGAGTGTGAGCATCACACCGGATAATACTCATGCACAGCCGAGTGGCCTATCTCTGCATGGGTGTCTGCCTCAGAACCTGGCTCTCTTCTTACTCTGAAGATAGACTTCAGCTGCCCACTTACGTCCTATAGAAGAGGCAGGTCTCACTTCAAAAGTTCAAGGAAACCTTGTTGATTTTGTTGGGGAGGGAGTGTACTGCCTGTCACAGCAAGTGGCCACCACCCCCAGGTTCGTGAAGGACAAGTGCCTCTATGACATGAAGCTTCCTGCTTGTCTGCATGCTGCCCACCACATCGCACGTCTGGCCTTCCATGAGCGGAAGTTTCACTACTGAAATCAGTAGGTGACCTTTCTCATTTTTCATACACCCGGGAGGAAAGACAGTTTGCTCTCGAGTAGGTTCACTATTGAGTTTACTACTTCTGCAGGACAGAGAAGAATCTAGCAGTGGAAGCCTGTATGGGAGCATTTCGTTTCTTGGTGCCTTTGCCTTTTCATTGTTCACTGAAGGAGGAGGTGGTTATTTGGTGAATGTTTTTCAATATCTTTGTAACTCACTGAAGAGATGTACTCCCAAAATATCCAAATATTATGTGTGGCCAGGCAACTCTTATTTTCTCTCTCCTTTTATCCCAGAGGGGTTGGCATCATAGAAAGGGGGTGGGAAACAGTGGCCAAGGTGGTGGCCCCTCCTTGGAGGGGTTGGGACCCAAAACCCCTTACAGCAATGCACTGCCATTTCCCCAGCTTTTCAGGGAATGGAATATAACCATCATATGCAGAAGCCTAGTGGGAAAAAGGAAAAGGAGCAGACCTCAGGCAAAAGGTAAATTAAAAGCTGGACGCAGAAGGGATAAGCTATATAGTTAGCGTGCAGCCAAGCTTCCCGTCCTGGCTTCTTCTGTGTGTGCCGCCTCCCACCCTTGGCCTCTTACCTCCTCAGCTACATGGAGGAAGCTCCAGAATCCTTGGCAGTGTGGCAGGTGCTCGGATCCAAACTGCCCAAGGCTGATCTTGCATTCTAATTATCCTAGTGAGGAAAAAGAGAATTCAGTCACTCCCCACCCACCTTCCCTCCCCTTAAGGAAATTCAGTCCAGAGGATCCCATGGGAAAATTATAGAATTAAATATTGATGTAATAAGTTCCATTTTAGCAAGTAGTAATTTTATTAGCTGTAGTTCTATTTTATATGTGTATCTGTAAAATAGTAAAAAAGATTGTGTATGTCAAATATTTAGCTCTACTTATATATATTTGATACTATTTTGTTATGAATTATTAATACATTTTGTTCAGATAAGTAGTAGAAGGTATCTTTAAAATTAGAGGAAGTTTTGTGGGAGAAACAAATACGAATGATAAGAGTCTGCCCAGCATTTATTTTTCCCTCCTGTAGGAGATCAGCATTATCCTATTTTAGTGGAAAATCAGCTCAGTTCCACTTTTGAAGGCAAGTTGGAGAATGTCTGGTGTAATGGATAAACAAGTCAAGTCCCAGGAAAACCATACACTGTCTCATGTTGAGATTCTGATCAGTGCTCGGTTCCTGACAAGCCTTGGGGCTTTTGACAATGAGCCAGTCCCTATTCCTGCCCAAAAAATAATGTCCACACCGCTGGCCCTTCCGACATGCCGGTGCAGTAAGATTCAAGCTAAACTGTCAGTGGCTGTGGAAGGAGAGGGGAGATGTTATATCAAGAAAATTGCTCAGCACACATTTGATGATAGCATGATGGAAACCAGCCAGCACAGAGGCAAACGGGTGGCCTGATCAAGAGCCAGGATGACTGCCTACAGGAGCTGATATTTTACTGAAGCATCTGAGGAAACAGCCTGAATTTCAGGCTTGAAGAGGAAGTGACAGGATGGGAGGACCCCATACACAGAGAAAACAAAACTCGAGTGGTGAAAGAGAACCAAGGAGGAAATTCCTTTGTCTTTCTAATTATTTCCTTTACAGAGATTGGAGGAGGAAAGAAGGAAGGGCCAAGTGGAGGAAAGAACTCTTTTCTTCCTTTTGGGCCTCAGTCTCCAGGCTATGCAATAAAAGAGCTGGACCAGGATATCAGTTTTAAGCCTTTAAAAGAAACCCATACCTCCTTTTGAACACATGAGTATCTCTGCTGCTCTCTCTTCCCCAGTTTGGACAAATCGTTCTTCTCAATAATTCCCAGCCTTGGTTGCAAACCCCCAACTGGATCCTCACCCAGGCCAGGCCACTACTGAGGCTGATAGCGGTTGTTCTATGAATGGAGACGAACAATATCTGTTCTCAGGACTGTCATAAAAGAAAGGTTGGCAAAAGAAGCAGAGGGCTCAACACATGTGGATGCTGCCCTGGAAGAAATTGTCCAACCGCCAAAACTCAAGTCACGTCAGGAAGAGTTAAGCTCAGGTCTCACAGCTCATGAGCTAGAGAGCAGCTTAGGGGGCTGGGAGCAACAAACACCCCCCTACACATGGGTAATTCCACAGGGAGGCTCTGGGAAGGCTCCATCCTGCTCTTTAGCTCCAAGGAAGTGAGCTCTTGAAAGGTCTGCCTCCAAGCTTTCCTGGATATTTCAAATCAGTATTTCTTCTCAACTATTTATTTTTTATCTTATTTAAATTTTTTTATTTATTGATATTTTAAGAGAGGGAGAGAGAGAGAGAGAGAGACACTGATTTGTTGTTCCACTTATCCATGCATTCATTGGCTGATTCTTGTATGTGCCCTGACTGAGGATTGAACCTGCAACCTTGGCACATCAGAACAATGCTCCAACCAACTTATTTTACCAGTCAGGGCCTTTTCCAGACCATTTAAATGGGAAACCTGGACAATCTGTGACTAACTTTTCAACCCTATAATTGGTGGTATTTCTGGCTTCAGCGCCCCCTTTTAAAAAATATTTTATTAATTATGCTATTACAGTTGTCCCATTTTTTTCCCTCTTCCTCTTCTACCCAGTACCTCCCATTTCCTCCATAAATCCCCCCCTTAGTTCATGTCCATGGGTCATGCATATAAATTCTTTCACAACTCCATTTCCTATACTGTTCTTAACATCTCCCTGTCTGTTCTGTACCTACCAGTTTGTGCTTCTCAATCCCTTCACCTTTTCCCTCATTCTCCCCCTTCCTCTTCCCAACTGGTAACCATCCAAATGATCTTCATATCTATGATTGTTTCTGTTCTGATTGTTTGTTTAGTTTGTTTTTTAGATTCAATTGTTGATAGTTGTGAATTTATTGCCATTTTAATGTTCATAGTTTTGATCATCTTCTTTTTCTTAAGTAAGTCCCTTTAACATTTCATATAATAATGGCTTGGTGATGATGAACTCCTTTAGCTTTACGTTGTCTGGGAAGAACTTTATCTGCTCTTCCATTCTAAATGATAGCTTTGCTGGACAGAGTAATCTTGGTCGTAGGTCCTTACTTTTCATCATATTGAATACTTCTTGCCAATCCCTTCTGGCCTGAAAAGTTTCTTTTGAGAAACCAGCTGATAGTCTCATGGGGACTCTTTTGTAGTAACTCTGCTTTTCTCTTGCTGCTTTTAAAATTCTCTCTTTATCTTTAACCTTTGGCATGTTAATTATGATTTGTCTTGGTGTGGTTCTCTTTGCATCCATCTTGTTTGGGACTCTGTGCTTCCTGGACTTGTATGTCTACTTCCTTCACCAAATTAGCAAAGTTTTCTTTCATTATTTTTTAAAATAAGTTTTCAATTTCTTTCTCTTCCAGCATTCCTATGATTCTAATGTTGGTATGTTTAAAGTTGTCCAGAGGTTCCTTACCCTATCCTCGTTTTCTTTTTTAATTCTTTTTTTTCTTGCTGTTTCAGTTGAATTTTTTTCTTTCTTGTGTTCCAAATCATCGATTTGACTCTCAGCTTCATTCATTCCACTGTTGATTCCCTGTAATTTTTTCTTTATTTTACTTAGTGTTAATTTTATTTCTATCTGGGTCTTTTTTTATTCTGTTGAAGTGCTCAATGAGTTCCTTGAGCATTCTAATAGCCAGTGTCTTGAACTCTGCATCTGATAGATTGCTTATCTCTATTTTGTTTAATTCTTTTTCTGGAGTTTCTGTCCTTTCATTTGGGCCATATTTCTTTGTCTCCACAACTTGGCAGCCTTTCTGTGTTTGTTTCTATGTATTAGGTATAGCTACTTTTGACTCCCCGTCTTAGTAGCTTGACCTAATGTAGAAAATCGCACATGTAAGTTGGATAGGGTGGGGCCCTAGGTAGTCACCAGACACTTTATTTTCTCCCTGTATGCCACTGGTGCCCTTCAAGCTGCTGTTCCAGTGCTGGATCCCAGAGGGAGTGAGTCTGCATAAGTCCTAAGTCCATTGCAGACCCTTTTAAAAGATACACCAGAGAATCTTGAAGTTTATTCTGCCACCCCAACCCCCACTGGTTTTCAGAGCCAGAGTTTATCGGGACTTACCTTCCTGGCACTGAAACCCTGGGCTGGGTGGTCTGGTGTGGGGCTGGGTTCCTCACTCCCAAGACCCCTCCCAATTTTTACGCACCACATGTGAGTGTGGGATTGCCATTCTGCTCCCTGCATCTCTGCCCCTCCTACCCTCTGAATGAATATGGCTTCTTTAATTGCTTGGTTGTCATACTTCCATACAGCTTGATTTTCTGATGTTTCTGGGTCATAGTTGTTTGGTAGTTTAGTTGTAATTTTTGCTGTGGCTTTTTTAGGAGGAGAGCCATGTTTACCTCTACCTCCACTTTGACTGGAAGTCCAGCCCCTTTCTATTTTAACTTCATTTGAATATCCCTCCTTTTTTCCGCCATCATCAATTCTTGTGAAATGGGGGTTAAAAGTTATAAAGAGGTTATGCTCCCTAATGGTTAAAAAAACAAAATGGAACAAACAGATTCTGAAGCTACACTGCCTCAATTCAAATATAAGCTTACTAGCTGTGTGTCCTTGGCAAGCTACATAACCTCTCTGTGCCTCATTTTAGAGCCTATAAAATGTGGTTAATAATCCTCTTAAGCTTATAGAATTCTAAGATATAAATGAGTTAATAAGTATGAGGTACTTAGGAGAGCGTCTGGCACTGAGTAAGCACTACCAATGTATTAGCTGTTACTGTTTTTCAATTTCTCACATTTCCCCTCTTCCCTAAATTATTTCCTCTTTCAGTGTGTGTATGTGTGTGTGTGTGTGTGTGTGTGTGTGTGTGTGTGTATCATCGGCAGCCGTCCGTCTCGAGAGACGATGGTGTAGCTTCTTAAGAGTCTATCTGCACCGCCGAGAATGGTTGTGCAGTCCGACTTGGTGTATATATATATATTTTTATTTTTATTTTTTTCGGCAAAAGGGGAAAAGCTGAGTGCACACAATAAGGCAATTATAGAAAGTCTGTAGTAACAAACCGGAGGAATTTCCATGCTCCCTCTTCTCTTAGTCTTGCCATAATTTGGAAAGGATTCTTGGTCATTACTTTCTAATCACTCCTATAGATAATTGCATCACCTGTAATTATCTTTTTTGTTGTTGTTGTTTTTATTGTTCAAAAAAGAGTGCTAATGAACTTAATGGAAGCAGGATTTGGGAGAAGATGGGGTGTGGAGGGGTTTCTCCTTCTTTCCTTTTCAAGCCCAACCTTCACTTCTGGAGAGAATTTATAACCACAAATATTCCCCTAGTGGTTTTCAAATTCAGGTTTAAATTTGAAGCTAATTTTCAGATTTAGTTTTTGAATTTATTAAAATCTGATGGAGAAGGGAAGTGGTGAGTTTTTCATTGTTCTGAGAAGAAGGAGAAAGCATAGCAAAGAAAAACTACTTTACAGGGTGTAAAAAACTTTATCTATGTAGAATTCAAAGATCTAAAGAATATAAGCTTAAGAAGAGAATGAAACGTACATTTCTATATTCATAGGGCTTTGTTTGGCAATGGAAGGTGCTCAGTTGGTAAGAGGGTGGGCAAATGAAGCAATGTAAATTATCTTTCATTGTAACTGTGCTTTATATAGTATCTATTAATGAGAAGGTATTGGGAAAAGATTTTCTAATAAACTATCCCAAAAGGTAATCACAAGTTTAAAAATTAAAGCCAAGGAGCTAAAAATGTTCTTAGCAAGGTGTGTGTGTGTGTGTTTATGTGTGTGTGTGTGCATGCACGTGTGCAGGCATAGGCACACATGTGTGTTTTTCATTTTTAACATCAAGGCATTTTTCCCCCCTGTCAAATCACAAATACTTCCTGGCTGGGTCCTTTCAACTTTGCAATCACATTTAACCTTATGCACCCAGACCCAAAAGTCCCTTAATCCAGGGAAAGTCACCTAACCACACCTCAGAACAGGAAAAATAAAAGACATATTATTGTGTGAGCCACTTTCTTTCAGGCAATGTATCTGTTGCGATAAGTTATTTTGTTTATTCATCATGAGCTGGAAACAGTCATGGCATCTTGTTTACAGGAAGTTCTTTCACAAATGGGCTTTACTAGCTTAACGAATTTACACCAAATCGTGTCACTCAGAACCCCACCTATAATTATTTTCTTTCATTCTTACCTGAGCAGATGAGGTGGTGTGGAGTGGGGACCCTCTGCAGACAGAATGCTCTTCTTGAAGATTTCTACCAATCCAGAAACAGCTGGAAAAAATGGCATAAACATACCTTGGGAGAACAGGAAATTTCTCGCGGCTTCTACACACTTCTGGCTACCTCTAGTTTAGTGCCAACCCTGTGGTATTTAGCTGTCAGGCTCCTCACTAGATAGTGAGCCCCCCTGGAAGCATGGGACAATGTCTTAGTCATCTTGTACATCCTCAGTGCCTAGAAAGTTGTTTAAGATTCCTAGATTATCATATCAAGATTTTTTATATCTCATCTTATTCTTCCAAAAAACTTGAGGTGTTCAAAAGACATTTTTGTTGAATCAATAAATGTTTTTGAATTGCATGGACTGTGATACAAGCAGGCAGAAATCAGACCAGGCACACCTTAATGACATGGCAGAGATGATTCATCTCCCACCTGGGGGGTGGGGGTGGGTAGGAAGATGGCACTGGTAGAGTTATAGGGTGATGGAGGCCTCCCCAGCAGAAAGGTTTACCAAGATTGCTCTTATCCCTGTTTGTGTAATTCCACCTCTGACTCTGTATGAACCCAGACAGTGATCCAGCATGATCCATGTCTGTTACATAACCAAAATGTGTTTTCTTGCAAGCTTCTCATTTCTCTTAGCAAAAAGGTTTGGCTTCTAGAGATGGGGGAGCAGGGAGAGAGAGAGAGAATGGAGAGAGGGAGGGAGGGAGGAAGGGGGAAGGGAGGAAGGAAGGAAGGAAGGAAGGAAGGAAGGAAGGAAGGAAGGAAAGAAGGAAGGAAAAGAAAGAGAAAAGAAGAGGAGGGGAGAGGGAGGGAGGAAGGAAGAAAAAGAAAGAAAATAAACTAAGCCTATGCTTGTGTATATGAATAATCATCAGCAAGTGTCAGCATGGGGAGCCCCAGTGTCCAGGTGAAGAAACAGGAGCCCTGAGGTTGTTGTCCTGCCCTAGGTCAGACATGGTGCTGGACTCTGGGAGAGAATTGGCTCTGCCCACATCTGCCTTACCAGCTGTCAGCTTGGCCTACTGTACCTCATTGTTTTTCGGAGAACTCTTTGCTATTGAACTAAAGCTGTGGGAGCTCTGGTTAGAAGGAACAATTCTCTGTACATCAATTTATCCCATCACTTGGCCCACAGGGAGAATGCTGGGTGGGACACCGCAGTTCCATGGTGGAGCCTAAGCGTCTTCTTCAACAAGGGATGAATTTAAGAGTGGCCACAGGAGAAAAATACTTCCTTTGTTGTGGAAAACCTCCTGTAATTTTTCTCCTGGTTATGATGGCTGCTAAGTCTGTTTGTTTATGCAAGTGTTTATAACATGCCTTTGCACTTTGTCAGGGGAAACTGGCCTTCCATTCTGCCATCTTGCAACATTACTTCTGACTGTATCTCATTGATCCTAATAATAGACATTGTGGCAACCACCTGTACTTAAGGTCAATGCCTCATGGGTTTCACTCTAATGCTATTCTTCCTGGTGTCATAGTCATAGATCTGAATGGGCACACCCCTTCCTAACTACATGCAAATATGTCATTAAAAAAAAAAAACAAAACAACTTGCTTCTCCATGAAAAGCTTGTGACTGACACTCCACAAAGAATAATGTTGAGAAACCTGTTGTTCATCTTCTTTAACTATGAATTTGGTGGATTTCCACTACCTGAATCACCAGGCAGTCTGAAGGAAAGTTTTTTTCTGTTATTGTTTAACTCACATGAATTCAGTCACATGCACTGTAATTCAGGCAATTGAGCCCTAGAGGTAATTGACACATCTCTTTCAGGTTGGGTACCTACCTACACAGCTGATACCAGACTTGTAACACACGCTATATTCTTGAATAATAGAAATGAAGATGGGGAAAGTCCCAAGCAATATAGCACCAAGGACTCTGGGATGAACTGGCTACGGGCACCACATTTCTCTTGTCCTTTCTTAGTTTCATGATCCAAGTTGCTTAATATCTTTTGTTTTAGTTTGTTCATCTATAAAATGGGGATTACTACAATACATCACCTACCTCATGACAGCAGCAAGATGTTGATCTTTTAAGGTTCCGTAAGATTGCCTCTGAATCAAATTGTTATATCATCAATACAAAATTTCCTTGCAGTTTTGTTTTTGAACTAATTTGAATGATTGGATCTTTCACTGACACTGAGATAAGTGCAGTTGAACACCACCAGCCTCCACCGTTGTTATCTCCCAGTCTTGTTCCTGTTCAGTAACAGATCAGGTGACTTTGGGCGGTTATAGATCACAAATAAGGAGTCACCATGTGAGCTTTCATGTCAAGATTGTGGGGTTTCAAATTTTGTCTAGTGATTGAAGTTAGGTGGACTTAACCAACTCAGACTGATCTTATCCTGATTCAAATTGTGCAGGTGAGTGGGAGTCACAGACGTCTCCTTTGCGCTAGGTTCCAGCACAAAAGAGTGGAGATCTTCAAACCATACTGTCTACACTCCTTGTATCAGTTGAGGGTTAATCAACGGACTGATGGTAACTTGGTTTCAGCCCAGCTGGTTAAGTGGCTTTAAGAGTTTTTTGGAGAAGAAACTTTGAAAACAATAACAACCATAAGAAATGACTGTTGGGGTTATATTTTAATGATCATCTGCAAATGGTTACTACATAGTACTTGTGGTTAACAAACTGAATTACCCAACAGTCTTCCTTGCTAGATGTGCTGTATTTCCTGCATGTACATCTGTTTTTATCACAGCTTGGCATCATTTTTAAAACATCTGGGTCCTGATAAAGGGGGTTTGAATACAAAAGAATTCTACATAAGATAAAACAACAACTTTCTCCCTTCTTTTGCTAGCTCCACAGACTGTAGAAGGAGAGACTTGAACCCAACCCCCTACATTCCATGCTTCCTAATCCCAGAACCCACACACCCAGAACACATACTCATTTTGCTTGTCTGTATCCTATCTGTCCACTGGAGTTAAGTTTATATCTCACTTCATGTAGCTTTGAGTTTTTCCAAAATTTTTATCACAACCCAGCACACACATGCACTTTGCATGTTTGACAAATACTTAAAATTCTTAGTATGTCTCAGACACTGTTCTAAGTACCTTAAAAATACTAAACCACTAAATCCTCATAATCCTATGTCATATAAACTACTACCCCCATTTTATAGAAGCAAACTGAGCGCTTAAAAGTTTAAGTTCCCCAAACTCAGTATTAGTAAATGGCAGAACCCATTATGAACCTAGACATCGATTATACTCTGCTCTATTCTATTCTACTCTATTCTATTCTATTCTTTATATTCCCTTAAAAAAATGTTGGTCAGGATCCACTAAATTCCTTTAATGTCACGAAAAACACAAATATATCACTTTATCCTCTCATCATTATAGTTTGCTATCACAGAATAAATAGTCTATATCACTAATTTAGCCCTTGTCAATCCTGTTATTATTTATCTTTGTGTATATTTAACAAGGTGACTGTGGTAAAGACTGTGTAACTCAGATTTTGAGTGATATACCAATGTCAATTGTTAAGTGAATGTCTTTTCCAGGTGTCAGGGCCAGAACACACCCTTGTGGATGAGGGTGATGTTTATCTTAAGATGAATGACTATGTCCTCTGTCAGTCATTCTGAGGAGTGTTTAATGTTGAGGCTAAGTATGAAACCTCAGAGAGAAAGGTTTTAATTTGGGATGGTGGTGTGGGTACTCCCTCTTTCTGAGCTAGGAATGTGTTTGATTTAGACTTTGAGGCATGAAGAAGTTCAGAGTGGGTCCTGTGGTAGACAGGAGCTCTTTCTGGCTATGTGGTGGTCATTGGAAATGAAACAGGGAAATCAATGATGAGAGACCAGGGGTGAATCTGGGTTGTAGGCTAACTAAGTAGGTGAAGTGGTTTATATCACAGTCCTCTCTTCTGAGACCAGAGTGGTAGTATAGTCCTATAGCAAAGACCCCAGGTATGCATTAAAATAATTCTTGTTGGGTATTCCAGGTTGGAAGAGGGCTGTGCTTTACCCAGCCATGTAGGGATCTGGATTTCTTTCTGGAAGTGATTCTGTTGCCATCCTTAGGATATCCTTTGGTTCTCAAAGTGCATCATTCTACAGAGTCAAAGCTCTTTACATAACCATATTATAACCATATTAAGACTTTACTTTCTTTTTTCACTCTCGCTCTCCCATGAGTGTACAGTAGAGTTTTCCCAAAGCTACCTGATAGGTGATATTACAAAAAAATTGAATGCAGAAGTGGTTATGAGAATCATGCCATCTTTTATTAAGCTAGGCTATAAAGAGATTTCCAAAAAAATGTGGAACAATCCCATCTCCTCACTAAGTTTATTTTTTTGGAAATACAGTTGGTACTAAAATTAACATGTAAAATGTTAAAAATAAAATGTTGCTATTAATATTAACATGTAATGGCTTCTTATTTTAATGAATTAATATATTTTTTAAAATTCTCAGTTTTAATTTCAAATAAAGTAAATATCACTAGATATGTAACTCAGGAACAAAAACTTATGGCGGCGACGGCAGCCGTCCATCTCGAGAGACGATGGTGTAGCTTCTTAAGAGTCTATCTGCACCGCCGAGAATGGCTGTGCAGTCCGACTTAGGAGTGACATGGTATCTGTCTCCTCCCGTGTTGAATCGACATCTTGCGATGACGCTGGAGTGTCCTCTCCAGTGAAGCTGAAGCTACAGAGCCTGGGCAGGGTGATATGGAGGGTCTGCTGTTGCCCATGCAGCAGACCCCCACTCTCTTCGCAGCTGAAGGGTCCAAGGGAAAGACGGAGTCAATACAGCTTGGCTTCAGGTGCGCCGCAGGAGTTGCCGGTGTTGACCACAACATCAAACCGCCTTAGGGACTCCGGCTCCGGATTTTCTGTCGGGGTTTACTCCCTTAGCCTTTCCCCTGAAGAGGTATGCCTCAAGGCAGCGGAGGTTTTTTGGAGTCAGAGTTTTCCTTCTCTGATGTGCCCTGACTGGAAGATCGAACCAGCGACACTTAGCTCACAGGCCGACGCTCAATCCACTGAGCTAAACCAGCCAGGGCACCATTCAGTAGTGTTAAGTATATTCACATCGCGGAGCATCCAGTCTCCAGAACTTTCTCATACCGTCTAAACAACGGGGCTCCCCTCCCCTCCCCCCACCCTCGCCCCTGGCAAGCACCATGCTTTCTGTCTCTGAGTTGTACAGCCCCAGGAACCTTGCAGAAGTGGAACTGCACAGTATTTGCCCTTGCGTGGCTGGCCAAGGCTCCTCTGTGTTGTACCACGCGTCAGAGTTCCCTCGCTGTTTCGGAAAAAACTTAGGACATCATTAATAATTTCTAAGAATGTAAGATATTTCCAAACTACTGCATTAGAACACTGATGTTGTCTGCATGGTCAGCTCTGGTTCACTGCCTGCCTGGATTGAAGATGGCAGGAAAAGGGAAAGAGGTTCTTTTATACTGTGTCTCTCTATGGCGTGATTGAACTTCCCAAGATCATGATCATGGGTTGCAAAAGAGAAGCATTCCCAAAATGAGGATTTCAAGGACAAGGCCCAGTGTGTCTTTTCAACTCTTTAGCCCGTTTTAAAAATTGCGATGTTTGTTTTCTTATTATTGAGTTTTGAGATTTCTTGCAAATTCTAGATACACATTCTCTATCAGATATGTGTCATGAACATTTTCTCCCAGTATGTGGCCTGTTTTTTAATTTTTAAAACAATATCTTTTAAATTTTGATGAGGTCAAATTTAGTGTTTTCTTCTTTTATGGATCTTGCAGCTGTGTCCCAGCTAAGAAATCTTTGCCTGTACCAAGGTCACAAAAGGTTTCTCATATGTTTTTATAGTTCTATAATATAAAATTTTACATTTAGGTCTATGATCTGTCATGAGTTTAATTTTGTATGTGGTACCAAGTATGGGTCAGGATTCTTTTTTTTTCTCCATATGGACATTCCATCACTATTTGTTGAAAAAACTAAACTTTCTCCATTTAATTGCCGTGGCACCTTTGTTGAAAATGAATTGACCGACTGAATAGATCTATTTATGGACTCTATTTTATTCCATTAACCTATGTCTATTCTTTTGCCAATGTTACACTTTATTACTGTAACTTTATCGTAAATTTTGAAATCAGGTTTTATGTGTCCTTTAACTTGTTTTCTTTTTCAGGATTGTTTGGCTATTTTAGATCTTTTCAGTTGTGTATTAGTTAAGTTACTTCTTCTGATCCTCAAGTTACTCACCTTTAAAAATGTGGATAACTATACCATAGAGGTATTGCAAAAGTTTAATTTTTGTAAATCATTTCGTAAGGTGCTGACACACACAAGGTCTGTCCAGAAAAGGTCCAGTCATGAACTAAATGATTGATGAAATCCTACATATTTCTAAATTTACCTAGTTTATCTTTACAGTCTCATTTTGGTCTTTAATTATTTGAGAAAAAGGAAAAATTCTTGATGAGGTTGAACAAAGCTTACCTATGGCTCATTCTTGGATTCTTAACAGCTTGATCATGTATTCTTACAGCCCAAATTGGCTGTACCAAAACCTGTGTGTCATAGACCCAAGAAACTATAAAAACCCAGTTTTTTTTTTAAGTGCACAATGTTATACAGATTTTTAAAAATATATAAAAAATAAAAAGAGGGATAAGATACCCAAATAAAAAATTTAATCTCCTTTTTTCAAAGAAAAATAATGATTTCATGATGTGGTAAGTTGCCATCATTACCAGGAGACATATGGTTTCATAAACACAATTGGTGAACTAAGGACGCTTGTTCAAACGTTTTGGCCATGCAGCTTTCCAGTACCGTGGTGACTGCTTGGTAATGAGAGGCAGACCTTGCCAGGGCTCGAGTCCTCCTACATTCTGTAATATCAGCCGAGGAACTCCGTGGTCTGTCTGCACTGGCCGAGGCCTCCTGCCTCATCACCTGGGTCCCTTCTCTGGATAGCCTGCCCCGCAGCTGTACTTAACCACCTGCAGTTACTCCCACATCTGCTCTTAGGTCTCTGTGCTTTCACTCCTTTTTTTGTTCAGAGCCTGTGCTCTCCAATAGAACTTCCTGTAATGATGTCTAATATGGTAAAAACTAGCTCCCACATAGATATCAAGGTCTTGAAATGTGGTAGCTGTGACTGAGAAACTAAGATTTGTGTTCTGTTGATTTTTATTTACAGTAAATATCCAAAACTGGCTAGCGGCTGCAGTATTGAACAGCACAGTAAAGATGATCTTCCCCTCCTTGTTTTCCTTCTCAGCTTCTAGATCCTTATTGTCACGTCGTCTTCTATTCATTCTTCAAGGTTTAAGACCCCATATCCAGAGAAACCTTCCCTAACCTGGCTGAACCTTCTCCTTCTCAAGCCACTGCAGTGGTCTATGGCCCCATCTTTGAACCCAAAACATCTTTTCTTGTTCCTAGCAGCACTATGATAAAGGTTTTATCCACAAAACTCAGAGCTCTGTGAGGTTTTTGGACTGTGTCTTTGAATCTGCTCATATCCAACACACTGCCTTGTAGCTAATCAGTCCCTCTTTGTGGATTGAATAGTTTTGGAGTCAGTGAGCCTTTGTTGTAAGATTTTATGACTAAGTGGGAGAGAGATTAAAGAAAGTTGCACTGATACCATCAATGAATAAAAAAGTAAGTTGACTTTACCTAAGGGGAACTTCAGACCTACCCAGAGAATTGTCATTAAGGTAGATGTCACCCTTTAAGATAATCATATTGGATGCTACAATTTCTCTTAATATTGCTGAGGAACTTAACCTAGCACTCTGCATTACTATGGCAGTTCTCAGCCCCTGGTGGCAAGCATGGTCTAATTTTTATAGATCTGAGAACAAGCGTTCCATTAAGTGGCAAACCAATATCACAGGGTGGAAAAAATAGAACAAAATACCTCAGAAAATTTACCTTGGTGTCCCAAGCTCCCTACCTCCTCTCCTTACTTATAGAGGTGAAAATTGAACAAGCTGAACTAATTTCCTAGGGCAAAGCAAAAACTTACACAAAGGGGTAGTTTGTGTGCAATGCCATACCACCTCACAAGGTGATCTAGGTGTTTTTTTTTTTTTTTTTGGTCCTTCATTATAAAAACATAAGCCATTTTCTTTTTTGTTCCCTTTTTGGTGCATTGAAAAATTTTAAAAATACTAGTTCTTTGACACTTTTATCCAAAACATTTATGCCTGGTCATTTAGTACCAATATGGATTACTAAGTTGATTGTGAAGATAGTAGCAAAACCAATTAAAAATATTAAAACAGAGACTTCCAGTCAAGATGGAGGCCCAGACTGGCATGCTCCGTCTCCCTCCACAACTAAGAAGGAATACAACTATTGCAAAACCAGAAATAACCAGAAGTTCCAGAAAATAAAGCTACATGGAAGTCCAACGTATGAAGTTTTAAACAAGTGGTGCTCATCTGGACGGGTAGGAGGGATGAAGTCAGGGTGGAGATGTCAAGCTGTTCTGGCAGCAGCAGCTGTGGTGATGGCAGCAGGACAGCAGTAAGCACAGGCACCTGTATTTAAGGGAAGGTGAGAAGTGCCTGGGGAGCACCCTTGGCTGCAGACCAGACCTGTCAGCTTGCGATTCCAACACCGGGGAAGGCAGACCCCCATTGCCTCAAACTGTGAGGGCTGTAGGATGTGGGGACAGATGAGGAGGCTCCTGGTCTGTCAGCAGAGAGTAAAGGCAGGAATCCATCTTGGACCCCCGTCCCCACACAAAGTGCCACAGTGTGGTGAGAAGGGTCGCCCAGTAGTAAAGAGTGCATGGACCTCCACCCACTATAGCGTAGGAAGTGTGACAGCCCCTCCCAAGAAGGAAAGGTAAACAAAAATTGTCAGGATGGCAGGGATCATGATAGAGATCCCAATCATGCAGCTGACAAGACAGCAAATATATGATTTATCAGACCAGCAGATAGATAATCTTTCTGAGGCTCAGTTCAGAGCCATTGTTATAAGACAGCTTACAGAACTAACAGCAGATCTTAAACAAGATG
Organism: Furipterus horrens; assembly: GCF_987537825.1. Classification (NCBI taxonomy): domain Eukaryota; kingdom Metazoa; phylum Chordata; class Mammalia; order Chiroptera; family Furipteridae; genus Furipterus; species Furipterus horrens. The sequence continues at coordinate 146,954,120 of NW_028327176.1, read as the reverse complement.
GGGAAGGAATGAAGGCTAGTCTTGCTGAAATGAATGAAAACACATATGAACCAAGTGGTGAGGGAAGGAAAACCAGGGATCAAATCAACAAATCAGAAAGTAGGAAAGGAATAAACAGTCAACCAGTGCAGAGAGAGGAAACAAAAAGTTAGGAAAATGAGGAGAGGCTCAGAAATCTCTGGGACAGCTATAAGTGAGCCAACATCTGAATTATAGGGTTGCCAGAAGGTGAAGGAGAAGAACTGGAAATTGAAAAATTATGTGAAAAAATAATGAAGCAGAACTTCCCTAACTTGGGGAAGGAAATAGACTTACAGGTCCAGGAAGCACAGAGAGTTCTAAAAAAACTGGACCCAGGGAAAACCACACCAAGACATTATAATCAAAATGTCAAAAATTAAGGATAAAGAGAAAATCTTAAAAGCAGCAAGAGAGAAGAGAATTATGTACAAAGGGGTCCCAATAAGACTATCAGCTTATTTCTCAAAAGAAACTCTGCAGGCAAGAAGGGACTGGCAAGAAATATTCAAAGTAATGAAAAGCAAAAACCTACAACCACTATTACTCTATCCAGCAAAGCTGTCATACAGAATAGAAGGGCAGAGAAAGTGCGTCCAGGACAAAGTAAAACAGAAGGAGTTCATTAGATCCAAACCACTTTATATGAGATGTTAAAAGGACTTGTTTAGAAGAAGGATCAAAACTATGAACATTAAAATGAAAATGGTATCACAACAACCAACAACAGAAGCTAAGGAGTCAAAACAAAGGCAAACTAAGTAGGCAACGAGAGTGGAAAAAGAAGTATAGGTATGGGGAACATATTGGGGGGAGGTCAGCAGGGAGAGAGGAGGAGGGAAAGGGAGGGAGATGGTGCAAGAATTAGGAAGCATAGTAGGAGGGAGTGGAGTAGATAGGAAGATGTTGAGAAGAACTATATGCACAACCGATGGGCATGGACTAAGGAGGGGGACAGCTGAGGGAGAAGGGATTACCGGGTGAAGGGGGAACAAAGGGAAAAGAAGTTGGGACAACTGTAACAGTATAATCAATAAAACATATTTAAAAAATATTAAAACAAAAATATTTTTCCAACAGAGATAATAATGTAATAAGTAATAATAAGGCAGCTCTTAGCCCTTTCTTTATTAGGTTAGTCATCTCACCACCATTCATCTCATATTACATGGCCAATGTTGTGGGGATTTTTAATGCCTTAGAAGCTTAGCATATGTTTTATTAATACATGGGGCACAAATTCAAACAGCATGTCACAATACTTAACATTTGGTAAGATGTATATTTAGTTTATGATTAGCAAGTTTTAAGTTGCCTATTTCCACCCCCCCATCAAAATATCATATACAGACATTTGAAAGTCTTCAAATGGTTTTGCATCAAAGCGTTTTCACTTAAAGATGGTAACATTCTTATTAGTCATACAACAAGTGGATGACAAAAGATACAGTAGCAAGCTTATTCAAGGAGTGAACAGTTTCAGGTTAACCAAGTTGAGCAAGATGTATTTGAATGGAGTCAACAGTTGATTCCAGATGTCAAAGTGTGGTTCCTGGGACATAAAGCTGACATTGTCATTGGCACTTTGAGTCATTCAGGTCACACAGGAGAAAAACTGGCATAGCAGCATGTCCCATGTGACCCAGCCTGGTGGTACGTTTTAGTCAGGGGAGTGATTCTTTGAATGGAAATATCAGCAACAGAGTAATCAGCTTCTAATGGTATCAACTAGACAATTAACCAAATTCATTGATTTTATTTTTTACTCTCATTTTTTTCTAATTCACCAAGTCAGATATACTTTTTTAACTTTTAAAATCTTTTGTTGCCTGCCATGAATTGTGCATTGAATAGAAAACTAATTAATTCATTCACTCATTCATTCATTCAGCAAACATTTACTGAGCATTTACTGTCAGCCAGGAACTATTTCATGCACTGGGACTAAACCAATGATTGAAACTAAGTCGTCGTCTTAAGGAAGTTCTTGCAGAGGCAGATAGACCTTAAACAAATGCACAAATAAACACTTAGAGCATGTCTACTGTTCTTATGTGCTAAGAAGAAAAATAATGTAGGTTAAGAAGATAGAAAGTGATTGGGCAGGGACTGCTTTTTTGTTTAGGGTGGTCAAGGAAAGTCCCTCCGATTAGGTAATGTTTGAACGAGACCTGAGGTAGAGAGGGTACAAGTCAAATGCATGATCTAAGGAAAGGTTTTTGTAGTCAGAGGAAGCAGCAAACGCAAAAGGCCTGTGTCCAAGGGTGAGCTTAGAGTATATGAGAAATAGAAAGGAGACCAATCATATCCGAGCAGGACTGAGAAGAGGCAGGGCAATACTGGGAGCAGAGAAACAGGAGGCTGTTGCAATGGCCCAGCTGAGACAGACAAGTGAGCAAGGACACCAATAGGAGATAGATTTTGCAGAGGTAGCCATGGTCAGGCTATTCCCTCTGAGTGAAATGGAAAGCCCCCAAAGTTTTTGAACAGAGGACTACTCTGTCAGGTTTTAAACTCTTCCCTCTGGCTATTATAAGAAATGAGATGTTGGAGGAAGAATAAAAGCAAAGAAAGTAGTTGGGAGGCTTGTGCAACGACCCAGAGGTGATGGTGGTTTGGATTAGGCTTTTTTTGGTGAGAGGTGAGAAGTGGTTGGATTCTGGCTGTATTTTGAAGATGAGGCCCATCAAGGTTTGCTGAAGGATTAGATATGAGATGTACTAGATAAAGTGAAGTCAAGGACTACTTGAAAGCTTTGGTCTGACTAACTGGAAAGATAGCAACAGACTTGCCATTTGCTAAAATAAATGATACTGAAGGAGGTGAAGGCTTTATATTTTGGGGAGGAGGGAAAAATCAAGTGGTCATTTGTGAACCTTTTAAGTTTAGGGCTTCTGTTAGATGTCCAGGTGATGTCTAGTTGAAAGATAGATGTATGAATCTGGTCCATATATGTGTTCTCAGTGTTGGAAATATAGAAATTGGGAGCTGTAGGTTATAGATAGTATATAAAACTATGGGACTCTTAAGATAACACTGAAGGAGTGAACATGGATGGAAGACAAGGTGACCAAGGAAGGATGACAAAAGAATTTGAGAAGCTCTGGCCAGTTAGGTGGGTGGACATTAAAAGAGTGGGTGCCCTAGAAGCCAAGTGAAGAAGGTAAAGTAGAAGGGAGGACTCAACCATGGCAAATGCTGCTGAGAGGGCAAGTCAGAAGAAGACTGAAGTTTAAGCATTGGGTTTGACAATATGGAGGCTTCTACTAATTGTAATAGGAGGTCTTTATGAAGGGTGCTGATGAGGAACCCTTCATCAGCATGAAATGGTTTGAAGAGGGTGGGAGGAGAGAGAATGGAATCAGTGGACAAACATAGTTGTTTTGAGTATTTCTTAGGCACCTGTATAATGATACACATAGCATCAAGAAGCTGCTAAATCCTGAGAACCTCCAAGACTAAGCAACCTGGTTACAGATGCCTGGGGCAGTGTTATGCTGGGAATGTTGAAGTTATACCATCTAGGATCATTTTTATCTTCCATATTGCTTTTTGAAAAGAAATTAAAAAATAAAAATGTAAAGAAAAGGCAAATGCAGATTTTGCCACAAGGGAGACATCTGTAGCTTTAGGTGGCCAATAGTGGACATGTGAGTGCAAGGAGGGCTGGCCCTAGACAACATGATTCTGCCTTAAGCTCAAGAATATCTGAGTCCAGCCATCAGCCTGACCATTTGTTTGCAGTTATTTTTCTGGAGTAAGGAATGTTTGAGATTAGTTCTCCATGGCCAGAAATGTTGTGCCCTGGTAAATTAAAATTGGGAGCTTGTGATACAGCTTTGTTGAAAGTAACAAAGTCAGTGAAATGAAGGCTGATTTGGGAGAGGTAGTTTGTGTTCATAGAAACCAAGTTATATATCACTGATTAACTTTTTCTGCTACTCAAATATAATAGATTAGCTTTCCCAAATTTTCAAGCCCTTTCTCAAAGAGTCTGCTCACATGTTCTTTTCCTTCTGAATCAATAATATTCTTGGGTCTAGAAATCTGTAACTGTCACCTAGAGAATGTTCTTAGTCTCAGTTGGGTGATGCTAGGGTGGCCAGGTCTGAACTAAGTTGTGCGTGTATGGAGATATGGAGCAAAAACAAAAACAAAAATAAAACAACAACAACAACAACAAACCCAGTTACTGTGGGAAGAAAAGGGAGAAATGAGAGAGGGAAGAGAAGGAGAAAGAGATGAGCAGAGAAACCTGGGTCAGCCTGAGAAGGAACCAGACACTTCTATAGTTAATACAAAATGATAAAGAAAATTAGGTGGCAGATAATGAAATCTTTTACTTACAGTCTCTCATAAAATTGGCAAATTCAGAATGGATCCTTCTTGCATTAAAATAAACAGTTGACTTGAATAGCATGTGACTTTGGGAAAGCTGACCTATCTTTATAGAGTAGAACATGCTGATGCATCACAACTTGCAGAAGTTTTAAAACTTACCTGCAAATTCTTTGACCCTCTTTCCACTGAGAATCAGGGTTTGTGTTCTACCTGCTTAAATCAAGGCATACTTGAGACTGCTTCACTCCAGAGAAAATGGTGGAGGTGATGCTGTGTGACTTCTGAAGCTTGCATATAAAAGACCATGCATCTTCTACCTGGTTCATTTGGGGTGTTCACTCTGGAGACAGCTGCCATCAAAGACGTCTGACTCTTCTGAGACTACCATGCTAAAGAAGCCACATTTAAGGTTCTCTAGTCAAGCACTCCAGCTGAGCTCTCAGCCAACAGTCAGCATCAACTCCAGCCACAAGAATGAGCTGTCTTGCATGCTCAGTCTTCAGATGACAGCAACCCCAGCCAACATCTGTCTACATCTGCATGAGAAACTCCAAGCAAGAACTTCTCAGCTGAGCCCTTCTCAAATTTCTGACCCACAAAACCATGAGTAAAAAAGAAGATAGGGAATGGCGATTGATCATGCAACTAACACTCTCTGCCACAGACTGCTTGACTAAAGAAAACTTCTGTTTCTTGCTACCACTAAAGATTGTCCAGGAGGCAGATGTGCTGGAGACCTCTCAACTTGGTTGGCTATAAAGCTGGTGGAAAATGTCAAGGGTATTTTTATATAGTTTGTACTCTGTATGGATGAGCTAACACTTTTTATTTCTGTGCCACAAGAAATTGAACTCCGAATTCCCACTTGTCTTTTCACAAAGTTATAGCATGAATCACCGTGTGTGGGAGCAGGGTGGCAGAGCTGGTGAGAGTATATATAGGCCAGTGTAAAGTTGGGAAACCACTTACTGGGAAAACTCAGACAAATGCCTCATAACAGTGCTGGGAAGAGTCAGAACAGTGGGACAGGAGAAAGCAGGAAAAGGCATAATGCAGAAGGAGAGGCAGTGCCTGGCTGAATGTGTGCCAACCCTCTTGGTCTTCAGAGGAAGTGGGAGTGACAAAGACCTGAAGACTTAAACACATGACTTCTTTAAGACAATTGCTTCCTTAGTGTCTGATTCTATCAGATCACAGCTCCAAGCATGCTACTTCATGACCTTTTTCTGATTCATGGAATCAATTATGTTGTCTTTTAATGTACCATCTGAGAGATCAATGTTAAATTGACTGCTATCTAGATTTAGTCAACATGAAACAATTTATATTCAAGAGATATAATCCAAAGGGCATGCATGATCTCTGTCTGGTCTTTTAAATCTAGGCCAGGGGCCAGGCCTATATGAAGGAGGCCTTTTGAGATCATGATGCACACACAAACAACACTTCCCAAGAGTCCGTGGCTGTTCAAAGCCATCCAATGTCTGTGAAGAAAGTGATTTAATTTGCCAAATATTGCAGCCTTTTAAATGGAACTCTAAAGCTGGATTTTTATGTAAAAATTTGATTTTGGAATGATTGCAATGAATTAAAAATCTTTAAATTTTAGAATGAACATCATGTGCACCAAATTCAACCTGCAGCAGCCAGTTTGAATCCTTTCTAGATTATTTAAATTTTATTCCTGCATCAAGCAGCTTCCCAGCAAGCAACATACCAAAGCTACATTAGCTTGACTCCTTATAGGAATATTTACTAAGCTTTATTTTAATATGGTGTCCTTGACTTCTGTCACAGATCAATGTCTATTTTGCTATGCAACATTTCTTATATAAAGATATACACAGCAAATTTCTACTAGAAGTCAGTAGGAAAAATAAGTCAGTCTTTCAGGATAAACTTGTATGCTTCCTTTCATCAGATAATTAGAACTATGTAACTCATTATGTTTCCTCATTTGGCTTGACTTCTAAGAAGCTGAGAGTTAAATATAGTGCTCATAAAAACATAGTCCATGTTTCTGATACTATAAACTTTCACTTTTGTCTAATTCCAAAGAGTTCTTAAGTTTCATTTTATATATCTGTAACTTACCTGTTTCTGACACATCTTTTTACTATTAAGAGGCCAAACTCTTTTTTGGGGGATTTGTCTAATATATGTATATCACACAAGCACATATTACATAACAGACCATATTTTATATGACATATAACATCTTTGTGAGTCTGTTTTCCCTACTTCATGTCACTCTTCTACTTTGCTTTTTTAAAAATAAATACAATGGCTCTGTTGGCTGGGCATCGTCTGCAAAGCAAAAGGTTGCTGGTTTGATTCCCGGTTGGGACACTTGTCTGAGTTGCAGGTTTGGTTCCCAGTCAGGATGCATACAGGAGGCAACCGATTGATGTTTCTCTTTCACACTGATGTTTCTCTACTTCTCTTTCTCCCTCCCTTGCCCTCTCTCTAAAAACAAATAAATAAAATCATATAAAATAAAAAATAAATACAATAAGATCTTAAAGAGTGAATGCTTTGCTCAATTATACCTGTCTGGCTATTTGACTATTTTAGAAATATTTCTTAGGACATCTAAGATGTGTGTGTATTTTAGGTTTCCCACATCTCAAATATCAAAAATTGCAGATAATTTATATATATGTAAGTAATTTATAGTTTTATTACACATGACTACTACCATAAACAAATTTTATTTTCTCCCATATTTTATGTATAAATATTTACTATATAACATATACTATATAATAGTTAATATATGTATATTATATAATTGATATATCAGATATTTTAAATATAATTTTGGAATGGGATTTTTTTTTCTTACTATTATGTTAAGCATTTTCCTATGACCCTAAAGGTTTTTGAAAAAAATACTTTTAAGCATTTGTATAGTATTTGGTTATTTGAATAAACTTTAATTAATTTAACTCTTCTCCTATTGTTAGACATTTGAGTTATTTCCCAATTTTCAACATTTAAATAGTGCTACTAAGAAATGTAAATATTTGTGTGCTTCTCATAATATTCCCTAGAGTAAATTCCTAGAAGTAAGTTTATTGGGGTCAAAGAGCACACCTTTAAAAAAAAATACTGGCAAATTACTTTCCATAATGGTAGTATTAATTGAATGAGCATACAAATGTTCTTGTCTCCTGACACCCTGTCAAAGATGAGATCATTATATAAAAATCTTTTATTTATTTAATAGATGAAAATAGGGCCTTATTATTTTGTACCGTATCTCTTGTTATAAATGACATCAGAGTTTTGTTTTTGGTTTTGCTTTTTTTGAGTCTTGGCATTTATATTTCTTTTGCAAACTTTTCACATCCTTTACCCATTCTTGTATTGCAGCATTAATCTTTTTTTTTTCTGTGCCTTAATAAAAAAGACATGTGGGCTAGACATTATTTCCATGACTGTTATACTTTTTTGGACTCTGAAAAATCTCCAAGTTCATACCAAATGTTTCCAGACTAAACTCTACTAGTCTCTTCCGTCTAGTTCCATACAGATCTGTAGTTTATTGAAAGGGAAATTTTACTGCTTTGTAATGACTCTCACTGTTATTGGCCAATGTTCAGTTCCACAAACTGGTAGACACTGTGATGAGATTCACACTTCTTTCACTCCTCTGAGACAATGAGAACTTTTATTTCCTTGTCCAGGAGAGCTGAATGCTGCTGCCTGAAAGAAATCCCTTTTGCTATCAATTCGGTTTTCCATGTGGGACTTTCCTGACGGGGATTTCTTGATTCTTACTCATTTATTTCTTTCCTGGTCACCCCCCACCCCCTTCTAATAATTTAGAGTTCTTTTTCCAGAAATATCAACCAGGCGGGTACAATTTTTCAGTGCTTCCTACTTCAGTGACGTAAAACACCCACAGAAATTTTCTGCTAATCCTGAGTAAAACAAACAACATGTCAGAAATGCTCTTGAGGCCAGATCGTGCAAGTCAAAATGCACATACACTGGTAGCAAGACCATCACTGTGATGTGCATGCTTTTGAGAGTCAACAAGATGACTTTTGCTTAAACCTCATATAGCCATAATTTAAAGGAATCAAAGATATTTGTTTTTGTTCGGGGGCTGGAATTCATGCCTCAAAATAGCTACAGTTTTCTCGGGGTTTTACATTGCCAAAGAAGCAATTTCTAAGCTCTACTAGTGAAACGGAACACAGTTTCCTTTCAACTTCATTATATGCATATTACGTTTTGTTATTGTGTTTATATAGGGAGTTTCTTTTGAAACATGGTATATTTGGTAGAATAGGAAAAGCAAACATATTTAGGTCTCATCACTGTCTCTGTTTAGCTTTGGGAGAGACATGAAGGGACACAGTGTTTGTCATAATCTTTGCTGGGCCAGCCTTCATGCTAGGAATGTTGTAAGAGCTCTGGACTGAAGGCTCCAATGCGCAAATCCTCATGGGCATTCGTGGTCACACGGAGGTCTTGTGAAAAATACTACTTTTTTTTTTACTCAGTTTCCTGAAAGCCACCAGAAAGAGTGCAAACAAGTAAGATGAACAGAACCCACTCTCTCCCTCCAATTCCATTTGCACAACCTACCACATTTCCTCCTTACACTTGCCTTCTACCTCCCAGAACTAAGGGGATCTTAGGAATCCGTATCTCAGCCACTGATTTGAACCAAGGCATGCTTTTTGAGAATCCAAGACAGAGGAACTAAGGAACTGTTCTGGTTGTAGAAAGGAACAGATCTAAGTTCCCTGACCTAACCCTGTATTGTAGGCTACTCACAGCATGGGTGAACCATCATGAGGGTGGGCCTGGGAATTGAATGTGAGGGTGGGGCACCAGATAGTGTGTTCAGGAGGTCTTCTCTGTACTGCTCTTATTGAGGTTTATTATTTCTATTGAACATCTGTCAGTCTGGACTTTTGGTTGAAAGTGATTAAACCAAAAACCAAGACAAAACACTCCCATGAGCTTAATCATTAAAATGCATTAGCTAAAGTAACTGAACAGTCCAAGGGAGAGCTAGTTTCTGACATGGCTGGAATCTGGCTCAACTCGGTGATTCATTTCCAGCACTATCTCTTTGAAAGTCATTCTCCCTGGGTGATTATGATGGCTAGAGGCTGTTTAAGACACCCAGCCTCAGCTTTATAACCTCAGCAGAAGTAGAGCATTTTTCACCAAGAGAGAAAGATAGGGAGGACTGGGGAGAATAGAAGGTGAACCAGAGTGGATCAGCTGTCTGTCCCTTAAGCAAAGAGAGGAAATCTACATCCTAGATTATATATTCATTCCTCAGTAGGGGAGTAGGTCCCCCATCCTGCTCTGCCTCCTTCATGCTGTTTGTCTTCTTGGGCAAGACAACTCTCTAAACCTCAGTCCCCCTAGCTGTTCAAGGTGACAAGAATATGCACATAATAACTACTCTGTGAAGATACCACTGTGTGAAGGATGCAGAAACAATAAGAATGTAAGGGATTATTGCTCTTAACTCTTTCTGGCCTCTGGAGCTGGCTATTGCAGGTCATCTGTTTACTTGTTTCTAGGACCCATTTTAATTTGTAAGGTTCTGAAAGGGAAGGTCATTGCTTAATGTTCGAACTACAGAGCTGCCTTCAACCTACCCAGGTGTTTAGGCAGTACATCTGCCTCCCACCTGCTTCACCCAAGTGATGCAAAGAAGAGCGTGTTGGCTTCAGGACATTGCGCCTCTCTATGATGCAGCTTCACTCTGAAGTGCTTGCTGGGTTTCTATTTGTGACTCTTTGGGAAACAGTTTTTGACTTCTGAAAACCAAAGCATTTAACATATTCACCTTTTTTATCCCTAAAAATGAAACAGGAGGACTGGCACTTCTCCTAAAGCCTCAGCCACACCTGGTGTGTATCCTGTACTCACACAGTGATGACTCTCCCCTTGAATTCATGGCATTTCCTTTGACACATCAAAGTGAAACTCCTAGAACATAGAAACAACATGTCTATTGTTATATAAGGAGTACATACCCCACTTCAGGGTGAAAATGAAAACACTAGGTTGAATTCTTTTTAAGTCCTACTACCCTGAGTGCTTAGAGTTGGGGGTAGCTGAGTGGATGTTGGTGAAAGTGCAAGCTGTCATTCTTGTAAGGCCATCCCTTTGAAAAGGGACAAGGTTATAGAAATATCTCAAAGAGAAAAACAGACCAACTAAATTCACAAGAGTTTTTCCTAAAGGAATAACGTGTCTTCATATCCAGGTGGTCACTAGACCCTTCCCTATACTCTGGATTTTACACTAAAGTGTATCCTCTCCTTTTTCGTTGCCACTGCCCTAGTTCTGGCACATCTGGCACCTATGTGGATTATCTTTACTAACTCATCTCTAATGCTTTCTCTTTTTTAATATGTCTTCTCTCCACACTTCCTTCCTCTCAGCCTCTTCATCTACATATACATTTGAGCCCTTTTAGTATATATGTCCTTGGGCCAGTTTATTAACTCTTTGTGGCTTAGTTTCCTCAGCAGTTGGTTCAAAGGGTTATGTGAGGACCAAGTGTTAGCTATTATCACCTGATCCTTGTGGGCTCCATCTTAAAATCCCTTACCGTCTTCTGGCCGAAGAAGATATATATATCTCCTGTACCTGGCATGCATCTCCTCATGGCTTGGCCCCTTGCTATGGCTCCACCTCTTCTGTCATTTTCCTCCCTCGTGGGTTCTGTTCTCTGTGCTCTGGCCACACAGAGGCACCAGCTGTGTTCCACCCATGGTCTTTCTTCTACACTCCCTCCATGACCATTTGAAAAACTTCTCATTCTTCAAGGCTGTGCACTGTGAAACCACCTCTAGACTTCTCCAGGGAAGACTTAAAGATGTCCTTTCTGGTGCTTTCTTCTATTGTAGCACTCATCCTACCACATTTGAAAGTAATGGGCATAACTACTGCTTATTGAATATCTAGAATGTGCCAGAGACTTTATATACATATTATTTCATTTAATCCTCACAAGAAAAGGAACTGAAGTTCACAGAGCTGACATTACTTGTCCAGGGAAGCATTGTGTCAGAATTGACACTCTGGTCTAATTCTGGAATCCATCGTCCTTTGACTACATGTCGTCCTCCTTTTTGGCGTGGTTATTAGTTTCCTGTCCTCTCTCCTTCTCTGAGCCTCTGAGCTGCCTCAATGCCATGAACAGCAGCAGCCCTGAGAATTCCCTTACTGTTCAAAGAGGCATTTGTGCCCATTGGAAGTCCCTGTGCATGAGTCACCCTTGACTCAGAGGGTCTTCCATATCCTCCTCCATCTCCAAATGCAAACAGTTGCTCTCATTTGTTTTCTTCCATATCTGATTATGAACTAGATTTTTCTTCTATGCCTAAGACTCATCTGCCTGGCTTCTGATGCTGATTCTCTGGAAGGAAATCAACAGCAGACTTCTTGAGGGCAACCTTTGAACCTTGGAAGCACAATGTGTAGTCTAATATCTGGCATATAATAGACACTCAATAAATAACGGTTAAATAAATGAATGATTGGAAGAAGCAATGATAACCAATCAACAGTATACATTAGGTAGAAATTGAAGCCAAGGAATGGGCTCCTCACAAAGGTCAAAAGTTAACTGATTCTCTCTTTTGCTTTTAATGAGAGACTCATTAGTGGTGGCATATTGCGGAGAAGTGGGGAATGCAGAGGACCTAGATAATTGTTATTTGAAGAATAAATTGAGACCCCCCCCACTCATGTCATTGTCTACGTACATGCTAATTAAGACAGCAGCGATTACTCTATCCAGCCAGACTTGAGCTGAAGAACTTCCCTGATAACCTTTCTTTTAGTTATTTATTTACTCTTCAACCCTTTGAAATTTAATAACTTTTCTGATTTGTATCAATCCTAAAACTAACAGAAAATACTTTTCTTCAAGGAAATGAGACAATGAATGCAAAATACTTTTACATAGAACCAAAATACTTTAACGTGCTTGTATATAGAGTGCTCAATACATTTGTTTGGTTTTCCGTTTCTTCTTTACTAAAAATGTGGTGTTGAATGCCAGTTATGTATGATCCCTAAAAATATGTGTTGCAGAAATTGATTCTTCATGACAGCTAGTCAGTCTTCTAAGAAATCAAGTAGAACGAAAAGGAGGAGGAAGCCAGGTGCCATTTTAAAAGAATGACATAAAAACTATAAATAAAATCAAACCTGTGTGAAAGCCAAAGGCTTCACCAAGGAAGATCATGCATTTTTGTCCCTATAACCACGTATGGAAACCTTGATGCCTCCAACATTACTGAGGAAAATAGGCTACCAAGGCTGATTCCTCTCAGCTCTGCAGACATGTGCTCTCACTTGGAAAAGGTGGACTCCATTGCAGACGAGGATTTGTGTTCGGTCCCTTGGGCCTACATCCCATATCTCTGTTGTCTTGCAGACTATTTAGTTAACTCTGTTTGATTCCAAAGCTGAGTGTCTTAGGGTCCTATTGTTCCCTCACAAAAGGAAGTGACCTGCCCCAATCTGGAAGCACTTCCCTCTCAGCCCATGAGAGAATTAGTACTTGTTGTCCCAGCCAACCACTTTCTTAGATCAGTATTTCCAGGCCTTTCCAGGCTCAAGAAAACTTGGCAGGATTGCCTGGCAGCTCCCTAAGCTTACTAGAAATACCAGAAGCTGACAGTTTGCATAATGCTAATTAGTTTTCAGCTTGGTATCCAAATCCTTATAGTGTTTAGAAGATCCAGAAACTTTGGGAAATATCCTATATAGATTGACCAGGGAACACATCAATCCCAATCCACCCAAAAAACAAGGTTGTGGAATTTACAAATGACCCTGGCAAGGGTGCCCCGCACCTTCAAAGATGTGCTCCCTTTGTGTTCTTTTACTTACAGTAAAAACCCCCCTAGGATCACATCATTTTCTGGTATCACTTCCTGAGGCACTGCTATCGATTTGTCTCCTCCTTTGGAAGTGTTTGGTTTTCACTGAGCCATCACACTTAATAGGTGTGGTGATACTTGTGTTCTGCCACACCTTAGGGGTGTGGCAAGACAGGGTGCCTGAGCCAAGTAGATTCCCCCACCCAAGGTGTGGTGATATTGCCTATCCTTACCACATCTTGGAGTGTTCCATTAATCTCCCATGTTAAGTCAGCTAAAACGAAAACATACTGGTCTGGTCCTTTACAACTCCACTTCAACAAACTTCAAAATATTGGTTACTGTTCTGGAACTCATATTATATATAAAGAATCAGGCTTTTAACTTACAAATTTTTATACAAATTACTGTAATATCTTCTTAGAAGAAAATGTCAAGTGAGGAAACTGAAGTGAAATGGGAGATAATGGACCTTTCTCTTTACTTCAGAAATTTATATATTTAGTAGAGTGAGTACAAATTAGGGAATAAATTTGATCAATATTCTCTAAAACTTTGTGCTAATAAAATTTTTCAGTTATTAATATTTTTTCTAATTTATCAGTTTTGAGACAGGTACTGATGATGGCTTCCAGCTGTGGCTAGATTGCTGGCGACCCATCCCCTTCTTTGAACTGGGAGTTTCGATGCCCACGTGGATGGCATCACTATTGACTCAGTGTTGTCAGGCCAGAGAGGTGGGTGGACAGTGACCCAGCCTAGTTCCTAAAGGAGTGCCAGGGAGCAGCCAGTCCTGCCTAGTGGGGAACCCACAGCCTCTGATTGTGCCTAGTATGGACTTAATTAGTTTCCAAGAGAAAGAAAAATAAGGATAACGTTAGTTTCTTTTGTGGAGTGCTTTTGATCTTGTTGAACAGTCAAAACTAATGTGAGAATTCCTCCAAGGTTAAATGCTAAATTATGTGGCATGGATGACGAGTTCCACGGGGTGCATAAAAGGTGGATACCAGGATGGACTGGTTAGCTGGAGAAAGCTTCCTGCAGGAGCCAGGGCTGGCAGGAGACCCAGACGATGGGCACAGTTTGGGAAGGTCCCTATGAGAGTTTGCATAAGGTTCAATTTGTATAAATTAGTCTACAACAAACTTTGCTTTGGATGTTGGGAGATGCAGAAGAAATCAAATAAGGCCACCTGTTTTCACACATTGAGCTCTTTCCTGAGCTGCTTATGAGAAGTAACTTACAGAAAACACAACTCAGTTTACAGTCAAGTAAATGTACTATCTTAATAGGATTGTTTTTTCCAATTAAAGAATCTTCTATAACAGGAATTAGCAAACTACAGTCCTAGGACCAATCAGGCCCACTTGCTTGTTTGTACAGCCTCAGAATAATTTTTATATTTTTACATTTTTTTTTAATGAAGAATACTATTTCTTGGAAAAAAGTGAAAATTACATGAAATTCAAATGTCAATGTCCATAAATAACATTTTATTGGAATTCAGGCATGCCCATTTGTTTAGGTGACTGCTTTTGTGCTTCAACAGCAAAGATAAGGAGCTGGGACAGAATCCCTCTGTGGTCCTCTTATTGCTCTGCACTGCCATCTCCTATGCTAAAAAGCTCAGTTTGTGGTTACTGACTGACAGTGTTTTGGGTGCCACGTGGGCCACTTATAAGTATGAAAAGACATTGTTAAACACGGAATACATACAACTTTATTGCAGATCAACATTTTAAAATGTAAGTATAGTTGGTATATAATATTATTTTATTTATATTAGTTTCAGATGTACAATATAGTAATTTGACATTTTACAGTGGGGTCATCCCACTAATTCTAGTATGTAATCATCCCACGGGGCAAACTTATCATGATATTATTGAGTGTGTTCCCCTTTACCCTTTTCATCCATCCCTCCTCTGCCTTCCCTCCTTTGGAAGTGTTTGGTTCCCTTTGGTCTGTTTCTATGAGTCTGTTTTTGTTTTGCTTTGTTGTTTTGTTTTGTTTTTAGATTCAACATATAAGTGAAACAATGTGGTATTTGTTTTTGTCTGACTTACTCACTTACTTCCCTTAGTATATTTTGTATATCAACCCCTTGGATATATCATTTGTGAACATCTTCTTCCATTCAATAGGTTGTCCTTTTGTTTTGTTGATGGTCTCCTTCACTGGGCAGAAGATTTTCAGTTTGATGAAATCCCATTTGTTTATTTTTGCTTTTGTTTCTCTTGTTCAAGGGGACATATCCAAAAAGATATTATTCAGACTGATGCCAAATAATTTGCTACCTGTGTTTTCTAGGAGTTTTATGGTTTCAGGCCATACATTTAAGTCTTTACTAGATCAGCTTTAACAGATGAACATTTGCATCCAGTTTTGATGATAGAAAACACTAATTTTAAGTCCCAATTAAGAAAATGTTAGCTCCTCCCCCCACCCCAAATTTCATTCTTATTGGTAGACCTGTGTTACAAAAAGAAATTCTAATCATTACATTTTGAGTTTTGTCTAAAAACTTGTAGAAATTAGTTTTCTTTCTAATTATGTAAGTATCTACATAATATGCTTGATTTTGTCTCCCGACCCACAAAACCTACAATACCTATTTACTATCTGGTCCATGGAAAAAGTATGTTGCCTCTTTCTCTATAATAAGGATTTATACCTGAAATATGCTTTAGTACCTATTGTGGTTTATTTTTGCTACCATCTCATATGGACTTTACCATTTATGAGGTTGTCAAAACAGATACCATTATCTTTTTTTTTTTGGAGAAATGTTTAAACTTGAGGAAAGTTGACAGGTGTGTGCTGTCACTTCTGTAGCCCTCTCAGTTTTGGAAACATACATTGAATAATCACAGCCATCGCTTGGGAGTAAAATGCTGTGATACTCTGCAGACAATCAAGATACTTGGTATAAAATTCTGTCTCAAAGGAGGAGGTAGGCTGATATACCTGGAAAACAAAGGGTCTTCTGTGAGAAGAAGCATCAGGACCACTACTCATGCTTCTAGAGATTTAAGGTCTGGGAGGTCTGATATGGTGGGTCCATATTAGGTTGAACATGACTGAATATGAACGTTTATTTTGACCCAGTGTTATAGGTTAAATTGTTTGCCCCCCACCCCCCAGAAAAGATGTTGAAATCCTACCCCTAGTACCTGTAAATGTAAACTTATTGGACACAGTGTTTTTATAAAAGTAAGCAAGTTAAAATGTCATTAGGATGGACCCTAATCCAGTAGGATTGTTATCTTTATAGAATAGAAAATTGGACACAGAAACAGACATGTAGAGGGAAAACAATGTGAAGACTCAGGGAGAATGTCATTTAAAAGCCAAAGAATGCCTAAGGCCACCAGAAGCTAGGAGAGAGGCCTGGAACATATCTTCCCTCATAGCCCTCAGCAGGAGCCAGTACTGCCAACATTTTGATCTTTAGACATCTAACCTCCAGAACTGTGAGACAATACATTTCTGTTGTTTAAGCCACCCAGTTTATGATGTTTTGTTATGGCAGTCCCAAGAAACTCATACATCCACAGTCTCCCTAGTGCTGTGGGTATGCTTTGGGGACAGTATGTGACCATAAACTGATGAGTTTAGCAGTGAAGTTCTTAGTCCTCTTCTTGGGCTGGGCTGTCCTGATTTACGGGCAAGAATGACCAGTCAAAGCAGAGAGTAAAACACACAGAGCCCGCATGTCACAGTTAGTGGCAACCTTTGTTGTGACCTTGTCAGACTGTAGAGATCTGAACAGTGGGGCTGGCATATGCCCCTAGACTTCTTGCTAATTTGCTGGATCTTTCTCAACAGGGAGTTAACAGGTGCTGGCAAATGGTGCAGATTAAATTTTAAAATAAATAATAAAAACAAAGTGTTACTCCCTTTGTATGTCTAGTTGGGGAAACTTGACAGTGAAATTTGGAAATAGGAATTAGCCACATGCAGGTTCTGAGATTGCGCAAGCAACGGGGCCACTGAGGAGTAGTAATAAACAAATAAAAATGCAGGTGTCCGGGCTCTGACCCAGCCCAGGTTCATCTCAACACACCCTGATTAGTTATGGGCTTTTAGCTGACTTACGCATAGTCACAAATATGTTAGTCATCAAATGACTTAATTTTAATGAATTTCGTTAAGAATTGCAGTGTTATTTACAGACATATATTCACTTGGAAAAGGTCTAAGCATTTCAAAGGTTATTCTCAATTCTAGCACTTATTCACCAATTTAGCTCATTTTATAAAATTTACTAAATTTCTCCTGAGCACAGTTGGTATTGGCAAGCAATAAATAAGTAAGTAAATATTTCTCTTTATCTTCAGACTTCAGTTCTCAGCATTACCTAGAGACTTTTTAGTGGGTCTTCTACAAAAATGAGTGCATGAATCTCCCTCAATTCCTCCACCCTGTCTGTTCAGACGTCACTTACAGGCAAGGAGAGAGTGTCAATCTCCATATTTGGAATAAGTTTCAAAATACCAAAATGCCAGTTTAATTAGCTATGCTATGTTCACCAAATATTTATGAATAAATTTCCAGTTGAGCCACTCTTGAATGTCACTTTGGGTTGACAACTCAGCCATGAATAGATTTTCAAATTTCTTCTGCATATTTGGACATATTCTGGGAAACCATCCTGTTCAAAGCACCAAAAGTAACAAGACACAATGGCAGTAGTTTGAAAGCACAGAATTGAAGCAGGAGTGAGTGTGACCCAGAATGTGTTGCTGGGTACACAGGATCTATATTTAGGAAAATAAGCAACCCTGGGACAACAGTAGCTGTAACTTCGTCATGCCTGCTGTCGTCACAAAATAAAGGCAGTGAGAGTCTACTCACTTCCTCTGTGCCAAGGTGGAGTAGTGATCTGTCTGGTATTAAGCAATGGCTGAGCTTGTGATTGATTAATGCTTCCTCCTCTGATTTTTCTCCTTGCCTCCTGCCTTTTACTGAAGTGAAATGCAGGGGGAAGGGTGCAGAGACAGAGAGGGCCCTTTCTCAAGGTGACACATGGCAGAAGCAGATGAAAGTCTCGCGGCATCACTAATGCATGATGCAGAGGCTCAGGCGCATGCCCTCTGAGGATTGTGAAGCAAACAGCTTAAATTACTCAAACAAGAAATCCCCAGCTCACAGTAGGAAGGCAGTATTGTAGAGGGGAATGAGCCTCTGGAAGATGGGGGAGATCTCACTCCTGCTTTCAGCACTGCTCAAGGAGCCCCCAAACAGTCTTGTCTGTATACTGCAGGGTCTGTGTGACTGAGTGTGAGAGACAGAGTATGAGTGTGTGAGTGTAAGTGGGTAACTGTCTGTGTGTGTATATCTCATGTGGTGGGGAGGTGAGGGATGATAGTGATAATGCACGAAGCAGTGAATTCAAGGTCATTTTCCTAAAAATAATAGTTGAAATGTATGGATTCTAGCCCATTTGCCTGGCACTGGCTATTTGTGTTGCAGCCTGAGTCCAAAAACAGTCTTGAGGCAGCATTTCTTTTTTCTCAGGGGACCTGATTTTATTAAGGTTTTCAACTGATTGGATGAAGCCCACTCATATTATGGGGAGGGGGTAAATCTGCTTTCCTCAAAATATATTGTTTTAAATATTAATCACATCTTAAAAAAAAAAAAAAAAAAAAAAAGCATTTACAGCAATACCTGGACTGGGGCTTGACCAAATATGTGAGTACTGTGGCCCAGCCAGTGGACACAAAAAATGAACCATCTCAGAGAAGTAAAGCCCATGTCACTCAGCTGCAAAATACAGCCCGCATTTGAACTTGGGCAGCCCAACATCTGAGCCTGTTTCTCACCTCGGCCTGTTGCCAGCATGGCTGTGTACAAATGGCCCAACCTCTCTTCTCCTGAAGCCACAGCAGTAAAGTGGTCACATAATATCTGCTCTGCCCACTTCCTATGAGGATGGTGACCCCAGAGGTAGTGATGTGAGTAAATGTCAGTAGCACTAAAAATATAGGGTCATTTCTTCCCCGTGCCATTTAAAATCATTATTTTTGCAGAGGGAAGTAAATCAGTATCACTTTTTAGAGGGTAGTTTGAAATGTTCTTTTAACATAAAAATGTAAACACCCCCTGTGATCTTACAGTCACACTTCTAAGAATCTTATTTTCCAAATTGATAAATATATGTGTATATATTGATAAACACATCAGAAAAATGCCAAATTGTACATACTAAATTGTGCCCCGCCCCCCGAAGAGTGGGATTAGAAGAAAGGGAAGAGAACTGTTTCTGTATTTTTGTATATGCTATATATAGTTCCGTTTTCTGAATACATTACCTGAGTTTTCTTTTTATTCAGGCATTTAGTTTGTTACTGAATTGATCTTGCAAAACATCAAATTAATATTTAAAAATAAAATGTTGACTTTAGCCTATTTTCTTTAATACTGCTGGCCCCACCCCCTACTATGGGTCTACACTAATTTGCATAGCTTTGCTAAAGCATTTAGGAAGGGACTAAGAAGATGAAACTACCTTGACTTTGTAAAGATGTTTTGGAAAGACATCCCCTAATCTGCTCTCTTGACCAACAGACATTAAGACACTCTCAGGGAAGTATTTCTGGAAGCTCTTGGCCTCTCTGTGTCTGGCAATATCCAAACTGGTGCAAAGGTGCTGGTCTTCAGATTAAGGCAACTTCTGGCTGATAGGTGGAGACAGACCTGTGAGTACCAGTGCCACCTCACTGGGGAACCAAACCCTCACAGAGATTCTGTGGCTTTCTCTCTGTGGGAGTGATTAATGCAGGCCTGGAAAGCAGTCAGTGATTTAGCTAGAACTGTTGAGCTCTCAGGGGGAAAAATAAATCCTTCAATAATAATAATTTATTTTCCTTTTGTAATACAGTGCTACTGGGATGGTATTTTCCTCTACTATATAAAGACAGAGCAAGGAATTTCTGGCAGAGACTGTTTCTCTGCTCCCAACTATTGCTCTCAAGAGCTTTTGGAAATTCCCACCCAATCAGAGCAGATTTCTGAGTAATTAATATCTAGGTGGCACTGGCTATCAATTGAAGGGTTTCTGAGGAGTCTCGTTGTTCATCACAGTGCCCAACAGCAGCACCTTGTGTCTGGGTGGTGGGTGCTGAGGGAGAAGTTGAGCTCATCTTCTGTATGTTGTTCTCTCTAGAAAACATTTACAACTCATACTGGATGCTGATGCTTCGCTTGCCGAAAACTCTTTAGGGCCTTCTTTTGGCTCTAAGCATCAAGTCTGGAACCTTAACGTGTCCTACGAGGCCTTTTATGCAGGGCTGATAGTCAGCCAGTTGTACTGGTTCCATCACACAGGTTGTTGACAGCCAGCCTCCCTTCTGACCGACTAGGTCTGTGCCTGTTCAAATTGCTCAATATTTAGCACATTACACCTGCTCATGTGACCTCATCCCTGCCCACCTCTCAGCTTCATTTCCTGCTTGCCACCCCTGAGGTCACGCTCTGGTTGCTTTTGGTTTCCTTGAATGTACTGAGCTCCAGGACACCTCTGTCCCCACTTATTTGGTGTCTTCTGCTAGGAAATATTTCCAGTATTTCTTCACCTGGCAGTTAACTCTTTCTCACTCTTCTGATCTCAGTTGTAATTTGAAGTCTGCAGGCACCTTCCCTGAACCTCCAGCCCTCCAGACAAAGTCAGGAGTCCATTTAATACATTCTCAAAGCACATACAGTTTTCTCCAAGCATTAATCATAACTTTAATGAAATGGTTATTTGGTTAATCATTTATGATAGGCTGCATGAAGCAGGGTGCTCCTCTTGTTTTCTCAGAACATGAATGTTTGCTTCAGGGAAGATTCTTAATAAATATTTGATGGAATGAAATAATAAATCAAAAGTTAGGTCAAAATAATATGAATAATCAGCATCTTTTTCTAGAGCTATTCAGATTCTATAAATAACCCTTGTTGAGTAAGAAGAGCTCTGATTCAAGTGCTGCTTGCACACTGACTTTGTCCATTTTTTAAACACAGCTTCTGTTTTTAGTTCTGTTGTAGCTGGATAGATCTACTTGAACTACAAAGTACTTAGAGGACTTACTTGCTTTTTTCCCCCTTTCATTCCCTTTGCCACTATTTCCTGATTACATCTCTAATTCCAGGGTTCATGGTCAAGTAGTGTTAAGTTTCATCCACATACAAAAATTCTGTGAAAACCCATTAAGAAACAGAAATAAAAAGTAGAGCTTATTGAATTTCTTTTAAGCTCTGTAGCCTGGCTTATTTTCAACTTTAGGATTTGTGTATGTGCTAATTTATCTGTTTTGTTTGTCTAGAGCAATTATATTTTCCAGTATTTATTTGAAGTAAAAATATTTTCCCACATGGAGGAGTCATTTTGAGTAATATTATAACAAACCAAAGTTGGACACGCACATCCTGAATGCTATTGCCAGTATTTCTTCTTTTTTTTTTTTTAAGTTTGGTTTTAATTAGCTTTATGACCCATAAAATAGCCATTTCCATGAATGAGCCTTACGTTACATGTATGTACCAACTACCAGCCATTTAATTCAACATTAATAGTCAAGAAAAATGTCTGTATTAAACCTTAAAACACAGTTCCAAAGACCCAACTAAAACTCCCCAAATCAAGTAAAAAAATATACAGTAATTTTTTTCAGAATAGGAAACACATTTTTCTTTGGATACTATCAATGTTCACTTTTAAAAGATATATTCATTTTCCAAGATTCTCCTCAAGGCAAAATGACTCTCCCTGATGCCTATAAATTTGGAATCATTAGTTAAGATCAAATCCCCTAAACAGATTTTAATGTAACCATATGGAGAAGAAAGAAGGATGGTGAGCAAGAGAGAAGAACATTCTTCTTAGAGACAAAAATAAAAAATTATGGAAGACCAGAAAATGTCTCAAATGGTACAATTTAGGCTCTGGTGAAAGTCAACTTGGGCTACTCTCAGGTGGGGGCAGATTAGGTTGAGAAAGGAGATAATATGGTTAATCCCAAAATAAGTCCCTTGTACTTCAGGTCCCCAACTTGGGGGACATTTCCATGATTAGTTTATCATTAGACTCCCACTGTTTCTTGGATCTATGTGTGTGAGGACAGGAAACCCAGATAAGTATAGTTAGGTAATAAGAGTTAATTCCCAATTCAGTGCTCCATTTAACAGATTCTGAAAATACAGTGGATTTTTTTTTAACACCCTTGGTATTTGTCCACCCACGAATCAATATCCAGACAGATGTTAGGTGAGAAGTACCTGTGGGGCAGCTCTGTTTCATTCTCATCATCAAGGCCAGGGAGGAAGACGCTTACCACTGTCTGGTCAATGTAGCCTCAATTAGGAAGAAAGGAGTCTCCTCATGGTTTCAACCCAAGGCATTCATCCCCCGGGACCCCTCCCCAAATGGGCTGTAAGCCTGTTACGGCACTTTATCCGATTGACTGCAGGAGCATCAGGCTGAGGACAAAAGGCTTTAGTTCTTATTAAAAAGAAATTCTACAAAAATAGACAGAATTTGGGGCTAGTCTTGGTTCAGTTGTAAAACTATGCTGGGGGTGACACTGTTTAATTCCTCAAAAGATCAAATAGTGACAGAATGCTTATTGGCCTTCTCATATTGCCGAGTTAGTGATGTGAGTAGGCATACTGTGGCATCTGGCATAGGGAATAGAGATTTCGCGTTCCAGCTCTCACAGTCGCACTCAAAGGTTGGCTCTTGTTGTTTCTGTGTTGTTTTCCTGAAGAGGAAATGTAGATGGTGACTGAGAGGAGCAATGTTTCCAAGTTAAGGTTAATGGTCCCCAAATTGCTATTGTTAGAGGGCTAATAAAATAATGATTTTAGTGTGTAATTTTTAGTTTCTATATTTGTTTTTAATCAGTCCAAGAGAGAAAGATTAAAAGAGGTCCCCTGGTTGGCCAAGATTAAGACATGTTTTAAAGTTTGCGCACAGTGACATTTGGTGACTATTCTCCACACATCAAGGCACTTTGCACTTGAAATTTAAAGTAAGAATGTTTGCCAGCAGAGTTTACAGGGCAATGGTTTTTCATGTTTTTCTGCTTTCAAGATTTTAATCTGACCATCAATATCAGAATGCTTTTGGTTATAAATAAAAACTCAACTAAAAGTGACTTAAGCAATAAGGAACGTTTGCATCTCACATAACAAGGCATTTGAAAGCCTGGTGGTTCCAGACTTGTTTAATTTAGGATTTAAGTGATGTCATTGGGGTCCCAGGTTCTTCTCATCTCTTCTCGACAAAATAAGTTGGCCTGTCTTTTAACTGAATTCCCTCATGGCCCATGATGACTGCCATTATTCCATACCTCAGAGGCAGACAGCAAGATCCAGAGGCAACAAAGAGATCATTTCCTCTTGTGTGTCTCTTGTTATCAATGAGGAACACTTTTCCCTGAGCTCCCAGCTTATTTTACATCTCACTTTAGAGGGGAGGAGGCATGGGGGTGGGGGGAGGAGGATTAGCTGTTTTGTAGGTAATAAAACACACTTATCACAAAATCAGAGAGAGACTGGTCTTCTCATGTGCTTGATTATTGACATTCCTTTGGCTTCAAACTTTTCCCACTTTCACAAAGAGTTGAAACAGTTTCAATTTTTGGAAATGAAAACCAGGGAGAGATGGAGGTTGACAGAACTTGATAAGATATATTACATTAGGTAATTCTCAAATGGGAAGAGTGTTAGGGTTTCTTCTGAAGTTTATTGTTCTTAATAACATTTCCCTTTCACGAAGAGAGTTCAGTGTTTTAGAGATCTGGAGGACATACCTACTGCATCTTTTCTTTCTTAAACTTACTGAACAACATAGGTAGAAATCAGAGATCTGTTCTCTATGCTCTGACCTCTCTCTGAAGTAAAATGAGGAAAAACACCCAAGAAGTTTGTCAAAGACTACAGGTAGATTGAGACGACAACAGGGAAATTAACTTTGGGGGATCATGGCTCAAAAACGGGGGGAAACGCAGATGTCTGTAGAATCTGGAGATGTAGGGGTGGCAGTCTCCTCGGGTGACTTATTTCAGGGTCCACCATCCCCCCATGCTGCAAATTTGTCATGAAAAGGGGATATCCATTGATTTACATTTGCTGTATAATGATCTCAGTCCTTGAAATATGACTAAGAAATGGAGAAAAGAAAAGTAACTATGAGGGAGTACAAAGAGCAGAAGGCAAGGCAGGGAAGAGAAGAAATCTCAAATGACTTGGATATTTCTGAAACAGAAAAGAGCAGGTTAGTAAGCAAAGGAAAATTTGGGAACAAATAAAAGAAATATTATCTGTAATTCTGGGGTAGACATTGAGTAGTTAAAGAGCATAAAGAGAACATAGGATGCTATATTTTTTAGGTTTTGATTTGAAAGAAAACATTCAGGTATTCAGTACTCAAGTGGTGATTACATTAAAGCGATTTAATTCTGTTCATTTTTTTTTTTTTTATCCCTAGATTCTCTAGTTCCCCACACAGTTTTATTTTTAAAGCCTTTATACAATACAAAATGACCAGAGCAGAGTTGTTTTTTAAAAAGGAGTTTGAAGTTTGTTTGCTTAACAAAGTGTTTGCAGTCATAATTAGGTTGCATATTAAAGTTCAAACCCATCTCATGTTGGAAGTGACTGAAAATTGTTACCATCTGATGGCTTTGTGGGCAGAGCTCTCACAAACGACACTGCACGCACTAAAGGCCAGTTTCTGGGCATTGCCCCGGGGGACGTCAACGTCTGGGCAACACTCAGACTACAGATTTTCCAGAGTGGTATCATGGGTCATAAATCTAACTGTCATCATGCTATAGCCTTGAGCTGTTGGCGTCATTTCTATTTGATCTGGTCCTTTTGCTACTCTCATTTCTTTAGAGTTCTTACTTCTTACTCGAGTCCACCCATCTGTCTGTGGGGACCGGAGAAGTCCTGGTGAGTTGTACTTCCTGGGTGCCATTTTGTCAACTCTGACCATGGAAAAAGCCAGGTTTTCTAGGAGGAGAGAGAGAGAAGGTGAGAGGGACTGGTTAGGGAGTCTGGGATGAGTCAGCTTCTCATCTGTTCTGTTGAAAGGTGAAACCATCTTTAATTTTAACAGTGCTCCACTTCCATCTTCACTGACATGTGAAGCCTATTTGGGGAGAGAAAGGGAAGTTTTATATGGGCACACTTCAAACATCTTACTTCAGGCAAGATCTTTGCTGTTTCTGAGAGGGATATCTCTTTCTTGGCCTCCATACCTGACTCTTTTATTTCTACTCAGGAAGAAATGGAACAATGGAAGTGCGTCCATTCTGATGATAAGCACAAGGCAAGAACTAAGGCCTAATAAACCCCATGATGGAGCTAGTACAGGTGACCGTGATGTTTGAAGCCTCCATAGGCACTGTTGGCTGAATGCAAGCTCATGTGTAGGTTCCGTCTAAATCTGGAAAAACCCAGGTTTATACTGAACAAGAATGAGAATAGATTTCTTTCTTTCTTTCAGTAATCTCTTATTAAAATCATAATTTAATTTGAATCAATTTGAAGATGAATTCTGGTTAGTCTCTCATTTGCCTTTCTGAATATTGTGCTGGTTCCCTTATATATATTTTAGGATATTCTTTCTGATATAAAATGCTTGCTGATATATCCATTCTGCTTAATAAAAGAAAGAAACTAAAAGAGTGGAGTCAGAATTAGAAAGAAAGCCAACGTCATCACAAAAGAAGCAACCAAGTCTTTGGTTTTATGATTCAAAACAGAGAGCAACTTTAGACAAAATGAGAAC
This sequence comes from Furipterus horrens, assembly GCF_987537825.1. Classification (NCBI taxonomy): domain Eukaryota; kingdom Metazoa; phylum Chordata; class Mammalia; order Chiroptera; family Furipteridae; genus Furipterus; species Furipterus horrens. The sequence continues at coordinate 146,928,098 of NW_028327176.1, read as the reverse complement.
CCAAAACATACAGGCTTCACTTTTATAACGAGCAAAAATATTTTGGTGGGGGTAAGGCTATGTGTGCAGAGAGAGGATACAGCTAAACAGAATTATTTTTAAACTTTTAAAAACTACTTTTGGAAGATATATTTGAAATCTAAATCAAAAGCAGGTGTTTTCAGCAATCCTTAACAAGTGAATCTTGTCCCCTTCTCTTCTTACCCTGTAATAGCAATGACTGGAAAACATCAACAAGTAGACAATCATCATGACACTCTCTTTACATGAACCCCCACAATACAGATAGCAGATGCATCACTTTAGTCAGAGAATAGAATCAACTTAGACCAATATACACTAATTTTGCAACATGACCCATTTATTCACGAGCATTTAAAAATCACTGGGATCTAGTAATACAGAAATAACACAGTGACAGGGAGACTCCCAATTACTTAGGGCTAATGTGCATCCAGATTGATTAATGTCCTTGCTATCCTAGTTGGAGAACATACTAAATATCACCTCTGCCTTCTGGTATTAATGACAAGTCATGGATTCCCCAGTTAAAAATTTCAACTTTACCTCACATCAACACTGATTTCCTATCAATACAAAGCTTTTCCTTTTCCACACCATGCAGGCCCAGTCCAGTCTCAGAAACCTGAGTGCAAGAAATGGATATAGCTCTTAGCTGTCTCTTCTTCTATCTGCTGCTCTCAGCGATGTTCTACTTGTCCAGGCTTCTCCAGGGTAGATAGGAGGAAGAGAGAGATGAGGTGATGCAAAAGGGAAGACATATTTTACTTACCCATTCCTCTTGTAATCTGGCAACGAGGGTATTTGCGCAGCAGGAGCCCAGTGATGGGCCCTTTCTCGCATTGGGTTCTAAGCGGAGTATGCTGGGTGGGCCCCCTCAACGTCCTACATTGCTTCTAGTAGAAAGGGCTGGACAGATGCAAACTACACATCGCAGACTCCCTTGCAGGTAGGTATCCAGATGTCAATTTGTCTCTGCCAGTTGGATTCACTCACCAGGAAATTTGGAAGGCAAGAATGAGGGGGAGGTCCCCTTCCCGAGGCTTTAGCTATGGCTTCTAACTAGCAAGATGGTGACAACTGAAGCTTTCCTACAGTAGAGTCCCTGTGTTCATCTCCACGTTCCTGTATGGAGAGAAGTGGCAGACGCGGCTTTCATTCTTCAGCTCAAGTGGTGGCCTCAGAGGTGCAAGCTCCCCTTCTGGATCAGTTCTGTATTGTTTTCTGAATCATTCTAGGAGGCTTCTCCTTCTGATCAAGTGCCTGCATGACTGATGCAGGGGCTTCTGTGGGTTCTTGATGAGACCACTCCCCTCCTCTCCAGAGGACCTCTGACACTGCCATTCCTAAAACACCTAAAACTGGGGATGCTCCTCTGGCTTGTTACTTGCCCTGCCAGCCCAGCTTTTACAATTGCTGGGACACCTACACAGACTTTGTCTATTCTTTAGACTCTTCCAGGTGAGGACTGGACACCAGTCTTCTCACTCTAGGAAGTGCAGGCCAAGTTTCCTCAAGGCCTCTGTAACCAACCAGCCTTTGTTCTGAACCTCTGCTTCGAGAGGGTATGGGGAATGAAAAGGAGATGCGTGAGTGGGGCCAAATGTCAGTTTCCCCTCCTGGCAAGATCCACACTCTCTGCAAATGTTTCTTGCAGAGGCCCTTTCATGAGTCTTGAATTGAGGAAAACACCGCCCTCTCCTCCAACGGAGCCTTTCAAAGAAACCCACACTCTCAACTCTTCTGATCAGGCTGAGGTAAGGGCCACTTCCTTGGCAAGCTCTGCAGAAATGGTTTCACATCTCTCTTCAGCTACCATTGGGAGTAGTTGTCAGCTAGGGCTCTCAGCTTTGGGACCTCAGCTGAAAGGGAGATAACAGGAGAGTTCTCACTTAGCACCCAGTTATACTACTGTGGCTGATTTTCCAGACTGGAAGCCGGTATCCTGCTTTGAGGGTTGTCTGGGGAGAAGGAGGCTGGTGGCCAGTTGGGCAGGCAGCAAGATGAGAGTTGTCTGCAGTACCATTGAGGGAAACCAGCAACTTGGGACAAACTTCTAACTAAAACTCTGCCTGTTAAAACAGTGTTTCTTCCTCCTCCATGTCCATTTTCATTCCAAGCTTTGTATTGTAAAAAGTGTTTGCTGTATTTTTAAATGTTTATATGATTCTTTCTTTTCCTGAAAAAGCTAATGGTAAATCTGAGATTGAACCCAATGAGTAAGAGACCTTTAAAATTTACTGGTCATTCAAAAATTAATGTGGCTGCATTAAAAAACAAATCTCAAAGCAAAAAATTCAAAAAACAGAACCCACGAATATTTGACTTTTAGAAAGAATAAAATAATAACTAGTCCACATGTGTGTGACTTAGTTTCCTAAAGTATAAAATGAGTAGTTGGATTAGCCAACCAAATTCCCTTCCAGTTCTGATATCAGGTGGCTCTCTCTGAGTCAACAGAACGAAAATGGCCAAAAATCAGCTACTCTAAGAAAACATTACTCATAGAGCTCAGACTAGCTGAAAGCAAAACAAAATACCCAAATGAATTGAACACTTATGTCCATATAAAAACCTGCATACAAATGTTTACAGCAGCTTTATTTATAACTGCCAAAAACTTGAAAGCAATGAAGATTGTCCTTTAGTAGGTGAATGGATAAATAAGCTGAAGTATCCAGACAATACAATATTATTAAGCACTAAAAAGAAATGAGCTATCTAACATGAAAAGAAATTGCTAGGTTAAAAAAAAAAAAAAAAGACAAGACATAGAGGAAACTTAGATTTGTATTACCACTTCTTTCACTTAAAAGAAGCTAATCTGATAAGGCTATATACACTGTAATTATAAATATGTGACTTTCTGGAAAAGGCAAAACTATGGTGACAGTACAAATATCAGTGATTGCCAAGGGGTTAGGGGTTAGGGATTAGGAGTTACAAGAAGGGATAAACAGGCAGAGCACAGAGGATTTTTATAGCAGTGAAACTATTCTGTGTGATACTACAGTTCTGGATACATATCATTATACATTTGTCAAAACCATAGTTTCACCAAGGATGAACTGTAACATACACTATGGACTTCGGGCATTAATGATGTCAGTGTGGGTCATCAACTGTGACAAATGTACCACTGTGGTGCAAACGTCGCTAGTAGGGGAGGTTGTATTATACTTGTGTATGGATGTGGGTATATGGGAACTCCTTGTACTTTCCGCTCAATTTTGCTGTGAACTTAAAACTTCTCTAAAAAATAAAGCTGATAAATCAAAGAAATAAACAAAACAAAGTTAAACCAATATTAACCTAAGTTCTTTGAGAAATAATTACATTATTAGATAAAAATATTTGTTGTAATGCATATTTCAGTTAAAGCTATTCATGTACCACAAAAGACTACATGGCCTAGCCATCTTTTTCCAAACGCTTTTATGAAACTCATGTGAAAAAAAAATCAAAGAAGCAAGATATTAACTGAATCAAGGCCCAGCTTTTAACAACTCCCAACAATTTCTTCAAAACTGTCAGGTTACAGATGAACCACTGACTGACACACAGAGGTTTTATGTCCAAAAGTGGCAATCACCTGTCACATTTTCTGAAATACAGATTGAACTTTGACCATGGCCATCTCCAGAAAAGCAATTAATTAGTTGAATGTTGGTTTTTGGCTTGTAATCCATATGATGAAAAAATGATTGAACAGGGAATGAATTTCTAAACCATTTGCTTTTAAGAATCATATTAAAGTGTCCCATTCTCTGTTGGCCATATCTCTCTTTTATGAGATGAATTCTCTTGGCATGTGTCATGAACAAGGGAGCATCCCTGAAAGGAGTCACTCACACAATGCCAGTTTATCAGGAGAGACCTCCCCAATAAGCCAATAGAGTCACATGAAGGTCGCACACACAGAGAGGGGATCTTATGAGATACAAGTGAGCAGAGTAAGCATTGGGCTTGAAATCCCAGTCCCTGGTGGTGTCCACAGGTGGAGAGGCAGAGGTTAGTATCAAGCCTGGCAGCTACAGTGGTGGCATGTGTTCAGTGAAGTGGAAGTCTGGCAGGGCTCCGAGTGTGACTCATGGTACAGCAAAACTTGAGCATTGGGTTATAAGAGCTCTGAGTTCTTATAGCCCACCAGGGGTGGAGGTCCCACTCATATCAGTGTCCAGATGGAGTTCTTATCCAAGTGTCCAGACTTGTGGTTTGGGGCATTCCAGGTCTTCCCTAAGGCATTCCCATTATATGCCATTACCCCAGTCTAGACAGGGGACTTGACATAACTGTCATGGCTGAGAGTAACTCCATATTGGGTTGTCTAAGGTGTCCAAAAAGTCTGCTCTACTTGTGTTCTATACAATGTGTGACCCAGTAGATTCGGTAACATGAAATTTTAGTCTTGTCTCCAGCTTTGCCAAATGTTTTTAATGCAGATGCAGTTGAAGATAAATGAGTTTATTTTTTTATAACTCCACTTTTATCCATCTAAATGAGAATTGTGAGTATGAAGAACAATGTTTTGAGAGTAATCAATTCAAGAGTAATCAATAAAGTCAAAATATTTTTTAAGTGTATAGCATCATGATGCCCTCTAGTGGCTAACCCACAAGAAATGTACCTCAAAAGTCTCACAGAAAATAGAAATTCTCCCTTTTTTAGAGGTGAAATAGTGTACCTATTAAAGTGCGCTGTTCTCTTTGATTTCTTTAGTGAAAGCACTAGGGCTTTATTTTAAGTTCCTACTGCATTATAGCCTTAGTAGCTTGAAGATCAAAACACATCAAATTAATAATAATTATTGTGTCAAAAGCATTATAACCATTGAGTAAGGCCAATGGGTAGATGTGGTCCACTACAATTGGGTTTGTCAGCTCAGAGTAGAGAAATACACCCCTGAGAGATGATTAAAAGGAAATTCTGCTGGGACTGATTGATCTGTCACTGTTAATCCTTTTTTTATCATTGAAATGGCTGTCTTGGAAGGAAACTGTGATTCCTGGGCAGGTAGCAGCAGTACTCAAAAAAGAACAAATAATAGGACTAACAGAAAGAAATCAGAAAATTGAACTCACTATTTGGTAAATGACTTATAGAAATTGTTTTCTATATTCTTGAATTCCAACAGCAGCCATTAGAGTAAGAGTATGTGTGTGTGTGTATCATGTGTCATTTGTCATATATAAAAGATATTTTATAAGATTGAATAAATGTTTGATAAAATTAGTCATGATTTTAAAACGTTTTTCTATTTTAAGCTTTAGATAGTTTCAAGTAATTAAAAACTTAAAAGTGCTTATAAATTTTTAATTTGTACATTTTCCTTGATTCCACTGAAACTAACCTTTTATTTGAATACATTTAAAGACATCTCTTTAATTCTTTCTTTTGGATAACGTATTACAAGTTTCACAGTCTCATTTTCTTCACTGATAAATCTATGATTTTCAGATAAAGTTCCATGACAATAAATTGATTTCAAAGAAAACTTTGTTTATAGTAAAGCTGTGCAAATGACCTGACAGACATTGACCTATTATAGCAGTGCTTTTTGGAAAGTAATTGAAGCATTTTCTCCACAATAAACTCAACAAATATTTTTATTAGTCTCCCTTCATGTGCCTGCTACTCTCTATAATAAAATTAACTAATTGTTGGCAGTTGGCACTGGGGAGAAAGATTGAAAAACTTATTGCAACATAGAACTTAACAGACCTTTATGTCCTGTCATTAAGTAGTAAGAACTTTTTAACTTTCTTTCCCCTTGCCCACATCAAACATTCTAATCATCTCCACAAGGAAATAATAATAATAGTAATAATAGTAAGTACAAAACAAAACAGTGTGCACACAACCTCCCCCCACTGAAAAAGGATTTGGGGCTGGCATTAGGAAAAGTACAATGGGAGAGCTGTCAGAAGGTGAAATCTACCTTTCCCATCATCTGTTTGTTTTCTTAATTTGCATTTACTATTGGCACTGGATTCCTCTTTTCTTCAGGCCCGTAAGACTATCAACATTATTTCTATAGCAATATATCTATTATCATAAAATTACCCTCTCATGAAGTGATTTGTCAGATTCACGAGTTTGTTATAATAAAATTTTACCTACCTTCCTCTGAACCTCTTCTATTTTCCCAGACTTTCACTCCTGCTGAATCCACAGCTAATGTATTCCATGACCTTCAACTCTTCCTTTCACATCCTAAAGGATTCTAAATTTCATCCAGTTCTCTTGAGTACTGAATCTAGAAATAAGTGAGTCTTGCATACATTAGATTCAGGTGATCTTAGGTTTACAGGATTCTCAGAGAAGTCTAGTTACTTTCAAGTGACCCAAGGCTCAGGTCATGCTGAGCCCATTTCAGAGTACATTTGTTTCACTAAGTCAGTGTTGGTTCTGACCTGGCCTTCCCAGAGCCCTCCACCTGGCCAAGAGCCATGGCTGGACTGGAGCTCCTGGGATCCTTCAAGGAGTAATGAATTAATCTTACTGGAGATGGTAAATTTCTTCACATGCAGCTATGGCCTAGGGGCTTGCAAGGGCAGGGTAGAGGAAAGAATGAACAATTTTCTTCTTCCAAAAAAGGGAAATAAAATATATGCAAAATATTTCGAGTTGTCTTGACTAAAGAGAAACACACATTTTTTTTAAAAGGAAAACACGCACATGTATCATAATCTGGTTCAACCTAAACTTGTCAAGTCAGAGCACTAATTATAAAGATATAACTTAAACACAAAAACTTATTTTCTAACTATACTGACTTTTAAGTGTCTATAGTTTTAGTTACAATGGAGTTACAGTGAATCACAGTTTAAGGTATCTAAAGTGATTGTAGCTTTTGCCTGTTAGGCAGAACCTAGAAAAGAACAAAAGTAAACATCAATAGTAGAATATAAAATAATGAAGCAATATTCTGATCTTAGTGTACTCCACAGTGTCCAATTGATGCTTATTTTCACAAAAGACACTGAGGAATAAAAGGTGGTGGAGAAAAACATTCAGCCCATATTTGCTGAGTATCTGGTTTTTGTCCTGAATTTTTTTAATAAACACCATTAAAATTTCATTGGTTTTCACTTTGAACATGTCAACATACTTTTGTTTATCTTGCTTTTAAATATTATCAGATTGGGATTTTTTTCTATATTTACTAAGCATTTGTATTCTTTCTGTTAGTTGCTGGACTATATTTTTTATGTGTCTGTGTGTTTAATTGAGGTATTTGTCATTTTCTTACAGAGTTGCAAGATTTCTATATATTAAATCTATTAACCTCTCATATTTACTCTGCAAATGTTTCCCCCTAGATTATTGTCTTCAATTTTATATGTGATGTTTCTTTTAGGTACAAGAAGACACTTATTTGTATTTATCACTCTTTTCATTTGTATTTTTGTCTTTAATGTTTCATATTGAAAAGTTTTTTTCTACTAAGAATATATAATAACATATTATTCTAGTATAGTTATAATTTTATTTTTTTCATTGCAATTTTAATTCATCTGAAATTTATTTTGGTGCATTGTATGTGGTAGTAATTTAACTATATTTTCCCACATAGTTAGCTGGTAATCTTAACCAGAAGTTGAGTAATCCATTTTTTATTTGATGGTTTGAGATGCTAGCTTATCATGTATAAATATTTTATACCTCTTAAGACTATTTATGTAAAACTGTTAGTGTTCCTTTATAAAATAAAAAATTAACATTTTTCTAGTTCCTTTTTCTCCATTGACTTATTATTTTTATTATGTTCTAATAATCTTTTACACTATACTCTCTTTCAAAGTTTATTCTTGACATTTGCTTTAAGTTTAATGAGTATTTTTTTGAGTTTGTCTTTTTTGTTAATCTCTAGGTCAACTGGTGTATATTTTCAATTAAAAAGATGAGAAAGTATAAGTGATTTCTGGTCTTTCTTTATCTTTATATGCCTTCAAATAGTCTGTAGTTTTTATACCTTAGAAACACTGAGGATAAGTATAAAATTTGGAGACTTACTATTATAAGGGATATACATCACAATAATGAAAAAGTTTCCTTCTCTAGAAAACTGATATTGTTTATGTCCCTACATGAGACTTGTGGGATTTTTCTTTTCCTTCAAAATTAAAAATGTTGACCTACTTAAGTCATTTTATTAATTTTGCCTTATACTTTGTAAACTTTTTAGGTCTTAGGATCTAAATCTCTTACTGTTTAAGTCAAAATTCTTCTGTAGGATTTTTTGTTCTTAGATTTTGTCCATTTGCTTTATTTTCTTCTGGAATTTAACATATATAGTTGTTATACAAGGGGGGGTGTCCCCAAAATGAAATTTATTTATAAAGAATTATGTATTTATTCTTACATATTTAAACTTCAGTCACTTTCAAAGTACTCTTCATTAACACAATATACCTATCAAGACGTTTTTTCCACTGCTCAAAAAAGTTTTTGAACTCATCAATTTTGATGCCTTTTAGTGCTTCTGCTATTTTTTTGTTTCACCTCTTCTATATTGGCAAAATGTTTCCCTTGAGGACTTCTTACATCAGGAAGCAAAAACTGTTGCTTGCGGGAGAGATCAGGTGAATAGATAGGGTGGGGCATGGGGGTCATGCTGTTTTTGGCCAAAAACTACTGACCACTTGGTGTGGTGTGGGCAGGTGCGCTCGTGAATCACCGATCATGAAATGAACAAACTCCTAACAGTCTTCAAAACAAATTCACTGAAGTCAAATACAGCCTCTCACAGCAACGCCAGCTGGTACACTGATACAGATAGGTTCATGGAATACTCACCTAGCAGGGGAAACCTGTACTACAAGGGCTCACTCTCCAGAAGACAATTCCTTTTTTGGGGGGTGTCTCCCCTTGTATATTATAACATTTTACAATATATAAACATTTTCTAGGGGTATTTTCATATTATTAATCTCTGCACAGTTGAGTTATAGGGTAACTTTATTTCTGATTTTTTGACATTTTTTTTCCTGTTGTTTGATTTATTACTACTTTTGGGCTCCAAGCAACTTAAAGTCAAGACTGTGTTTCAGAGCTTATACTTCCAGTTCCTAGTGCAGTGCTTGGCCTAGAGTGATGATAACTAGAAGTTTATTGAATTATATTGCAATAAAATTGCTCAAATATAAAAAGTGAAAAATTACTAGAAAATAATTTTCACTGGTAACAGTGAGCATATCTTGGTGTAAAATAATTGATATAAACTATATTAGCTGTTAAGTCTTTTCAGAAATTATGGTATTATGTACAAGAACTCTAATCTAGCACCAGTAACTTTAAAATCAAGAGCAGCCCACATGGACATGGACAATGGGGAGGGATATGATTGTGGGAGAAGGGGTGGGCTGGGTGGGGGAGAGCAATGGGGGAAAAGTGGGACAACTGTAATTGAAAAACAACAACAACAAAAAATTAAAAAAAATAAAAAAATAAAAAGAGCAGCCCAGCCCAAGCCTTCGAACACATAATTGTAGTGGGAATAAAAAGATACATATCAAAGTATTGAATAATAACTAATATTTGCCAAGGCTTACTAGAGGGGAAGACCAAGCCAAGGGCTCTACATTCACACTCACATTTAATCTTCTCTATATATTTAGTAGGCCTTTTATTTGCTGATGAAGGAACTGAAGTTTAGCGGGTCATTTGCTAAAGGTCATACAGCTAGTAAGTAGCTGAGCTGGGATTTGAGCCCAGGTCTAATTAATTCCAAAGTCTGTGATTTAATCATTAAAATTTTCCTTTTCCCAGCTCACTTAATGCTGAGGTTTAATGATACTATAATACTTCTTGGCTTATTTATTTATTTATACTTTCCAGAACTCTGATTTGGTTCTATAAAACCCAAATCTTTAAGATTATAAGCCATGAAAATGGGAGGTTTACCCTAGATCTAAACCTATTAAAGTCAAAGTCATCGCCCTTATCCTCATTATATTTGCTTTTATCCACATAATTAAATGCCTATTGTTCATAGTGGCTACAAAGAAGCAGAAGAGGGGCAATGTCCCACAAGAGACTCACAGTTGGGTTACACAGTATATGTAGAGAGGACAGGACAGTATATATAGACAGATATGACCTCACACTGCTCCTTTTTAAACTATTCATCTTTGCAATAGGTAGGTGTGGTGTTTCAAGTTATTCTTCTTAGCAGGATAAAGAGATTCTGGTGCTGAAAGGGTTGTTCCCACTCATTCTTTATTCCAAGACTTTAAAAACCAAACCTTAGCCATTGTAAGGCAATTTAGACCCCTAGATTGCCCTTCCCATGTCCTCCAAACCTGGGGACTATTTGGGAATGATATTGGGTGGCCAAAATGTCCCTATGTTTTTTCCCCATAAATTAAAATACACATTTTTCATTTTACCAATACCTTTATTGATTTGAATATTTTGAGTATGTCAGCTGTCTCCCTCATGGTATATGTTGATTATTCTCAATCAACGTCTCAATTGCTATCCACTTCAACTGGTCTACCCAACCATGGGGCTTCATCCAGTAAGAAATCTCTAGCACAAAGCTTCGCTAACCACTTTTGACATGTTCTATCAGTCACAGCACTTTCTCCATACACTGCACAGATCTTTATTTTGTTTGTTTGTTTCAGTTGCATTTTTACCTTTCTTGGGATAATAAAGCATAATATGTTGAAAATGTGTATTTTCTGCCAGCTTCAATATTAAATGGCTACACAAAAATTCTCCAATTTTGATGTGCTTTTAAAATATATGCTGATATGACAGCTGTCACAATATAATCTAACAAAATTGTTTCGATTGAAAAGTTAAAGACAGCTAAGTGCTACTAGAGCCATATATGGAAGAAACCAAACACACTCTTTGGCCAACCCAATATGATAAGGAACATGAGCTTTCTGTCTTGGGTTATATCATAGTGTCTTGGAGGAAAAGAGGATTATGGTGACTCTGTGTTGACTTCTGTCTTATTTGTTGGTGACTGGGGCTAAAGCTGCTTTAAGGAGTAGCAGTGATAGCAGAGATTATGAAAAGGATGAGCAGGAAGCAATATGGTATATTAATGAAGAAATTGAGCTTTGGATTCAGAAACCCCTGACTCTAAGTCCCCTCTCCACCAATTACTATTAGCTTCATGACCTTAGACAAGGTCCTTAAACTCTCTGAGCCTCATTGTTCTCACATTTTACATTAAATACTCAACAAATGATATTCATTACATTTAATATGAATTCATAGGGTAGAGTGGGAATTTTTTGTTTTTCTACCTAGCATTCATTTTTCATTCTTTTTGTAACAACATACTGATTTTCTTATCTCTTCTTTGGTATAATTGCCAAAGTTCTCTGTCCTCTCCTGAGCAAGGGATGGACACATGACTGAAACTAAACCAATCAGACTCTTTTTGGGACTTTGGATCTTGAATTAATTGACACTTTGAAAAAACTGTTCATTGATTTGTGCTTCCTGGACTTCTAGTGCTGCCTTAATTGCTATCTTCCTTCAAACTTGGTACTTTGACTGTCTCATGTTTTTCTATTAAAATCTTCTTTTGAAAAAGTCTGGCTGCTTGGTATTGTTTACAACCAAAGAAACACACCTGCTATATCTAGTCAATCTTTTCCATTCTTGTGTGGTTGATTTATATTTGATTTACTCCAATAAACCATTTGATCAATGACTGTGATCCTAATTCATCTTTAAAATAATTGAATACTCATCATAGGTATCTCCTATATTATTTTATACATCATTATGAAGTGTATTCATTTTCTCCAAACTGTTTCTGGGCATATCTGGACCTCATGACATCTGTGGTAATCTTACTCATAACTAAGAATAATAAATCTGTCTTCTCCCTAACATGATGCACCTGTGTTGCTGTTTGGCCACTTTGCTAGACTGAACATGCCCTGGTTTTTCATCTACTTTCATAGGGTTTTATTTCCAAACTTTGTCTTATCTTGGTTGGCCTCCTCTGAATTCTTTCCAGTTAGCTGGAAAGTAAACTCTATCCAATAATATTAGTCATCATGGAAATCATGGAGGTCACATCCTGTCCAGAAGGTAACTGTGTAGCCCCAGGGGCATGAAATTTTTTCTTCACAGTTAAGGTAGTTGTGAATGATCTCCTGCCCAGGTATACTTTCAGCATGCGGCAAGTGGGAGGGGCTTAGAAGGCAGGTACCCCCATGTTCCCTAAGGGAAGAGTCATTGCTCTCACTTGAGCAATGCTAATCAGTTCAATTTCTTTGTGGCTACTTTAAGCTGCAGTCTTCTTTTTAACTCAAAACACCAAAATTGGGTGATAACTAACAATTATTGAGTGTGATGTGTGAGGCACTGTGCCAAATGCTTACTATTTATGAACTCATTTAATCCTTACAATAACCCTTTACATTAGGGTAATATCTTCATTTTATAAATGAGAAAACTGAGAGTTATATTGGACCCAGGTTACATGGCTAGGGAGTGATACTGCAGGAATTTGAACTCCTGGGTTTGACTTTGAAGCCCATGCCCTTAACTGTGACCTTTAATTGTTTAAATGCTCAAGAGCAACAGGCTAGAAATAGTTGGACAAAAATTTAGTGAGGACTCATGTTTTTTTAAAGGCAGAGTCTTACAATTCATGTAACATGAAAAGATTTCATGGTACGAAATGTGAGAAATAGTTCATGCATATTTCCCTTCCTGTAGATCAAAAAATGAATATTGTGTATTAAGGTACTAAGAAATCCTGATGTGAAGAGACCCGTTTAATCCACATTATCTAAATATATTTTAACTGAAAACACTATTTCACTAAGAGTGCAAAAATATACAGTATACTAAACTACTTGTTAAGGGGCTAAATTAATCTACATATAGTATACCTCTAAGCATCATAATAAGAAATACATTATTACTTCAATTTTATAGCAAAGGAAACTGACTCTCAAATTTACCTTTCTAAAGGTATGTATGGCTTTAAAAAATTAGTGACAAGCAGTCTTATTGCAATATTCTATGATTCTAATGTCCTTGCTTGGCTTGCATGCATAAAGTATTTATTTTCCTCCACCTAAGACCTGAAATTAAGAAAGTTCAGTTTGAAAAGCTATTCTCTCATCATTGTTTTAGATTGCTTGGTCATGTGAAGGAAGCATGATAAAGAGGAAAGAGCATGACTTGGTGTCCAGAAACCATAGGTGGGATTTGATTATTACCTCTGCTCCTTATAGTTGGCTTTCCTGTGAATGTTGCTAATCTCTGAGCCTTTAAAAAATTTTTTCTTGTTCCTTCCAGTTCTATTAAGATATAATTGACAGATAACATTGTATAAGTTTTAGGTATACAACATAATTTGATATATGTATATTGTATGTTGTGAAATAATTACTGTATTACCACAAGTTTAGTTACCATCCATCATCTAACAGACACAACTTTTTGTGTGTGATAAGAATATTTAATATTTACTCTCTTAGCAGCTTTCAAATATACACTAGAGTATTGTTATTGTTAACTAGACTCACCATGCTGTACATTACATCCCCAGGACTTATTTAGTTTATAACTGGAAGTTTGTACCTTTTGACTGCCTCACACCTGTAATGGGTTATTTTTTACTCTTTGCCATCTTTTGTGTTTTACCTCCGTCGTCGGCAGCCATCCGTCTCCAGAGACGATGGTGTAGCTTCTCAAGAGTCTATCTGCACCGCCGAGAATGGCTGTGCAGTCCAACTCGGGAGTGACACGGTATCTGTCTCCTCCCGTGTTGCATCGACATCTTGTGATGACGCTGGAGTGTCCTCTCCAGTGAAGCTGAAGCTACAGAGCCTGGGCAGGGTGATATGGAGGGTCTGCTGTTGCCCATGCAGCAGACCCCCCCTCTCTTCGCAGCTGAAGGGTCCAAGGGAAAGACAGAGTCAATACAGCTTGGCTTCAGGTGCGCCGCAGGAGTTGCCGGTGTTGACTACAACGTCAAACCGCCTTAGGGACTCCGGCTCCGGATTTTCTGTCGGGGTTTACTCCCTTAGCCTTTCCCCTGAAGAGGTATGCCGCAAGGCAGCGGAGGTTTTTTGGAGTCAGAGTTTTCCTTCTCTGTGTTTTACCTCAGTGGCAGGTTATTTTTTGCTCACGTATCCTAGCATCCTTGAGCGCCCTTTTGCTAGCTGACTCTAGCTGTTATCTGGCTACCCCAAGGACATGGGAATAGTGTCCGGCCAAGTATTTATCAGCTGAAGTTCCTTCTAAATTAGAAAGTATGTATATATGTAGTTTCTCACGCCTGTGTAGTTTTTTTCTCTTTTGTTGTTATCTAGTTACCCCAAGGACATAGGAATAGTTCTGTTGCCTTTAAAAACCTTTTAGTCTGTAAGGCGGGGCGGCTCTCCCATCTTCTGCTTCTGAAAGTGGGAAGACCCGTCCCTGGCCAGGTAAATAAATGCCATAAATTTACTTCTAAATTGCCTCGTGTCCTCTTTGCTCGCTAATGGTCCATAACAACACCCATCTCCCCCACTCCCCAACTCCCACCTCTTGTGACCATCAATCTGATCTCTGTTTCCAAGAGTTTTGTTTCTTTAGATTCCACATATAAGGGAGGTCATGGGGTATTTGTTTCTCTCTGTCTGACTTACCTCACTTAGCATAATACCCTCAAGGCACATCCATGTTGGTGCAAATGACAGATTTCCTTCCTTTTTATGGTCTGAGCCTATTTCATAAGAAGTGGACATTTATAATGTAAATAGCTTATTAACTGTTTTCCCCATTATATTTTTAACTATATTTAATCCTAACAAAGTGAACAAAACAAGTGGCTTCTTTTGAAACTCAAAAGCTAGAAAATTAGGTCAGATCATGGTTTTCCAGTTTTACAAAGTTTTAAAGGTGTTCAAGATATATTAATATAGTTTTCTGCATTTTTATTATATTAAAGTATCTTATTGAAGAGTTTTGGAATAGATCAATCCAGAAAAGTAAAAATTTTTGCATGTAAAGTTAACAGGCATTTGAAAGAGGAGGTGGAGAATATGGGTCGAGGAAGGAAAAACTGAGAAATTAATCAGGAGGCTGGAACTCATGGAGAAAAGGATCTACTGAGAAATAGTAACTAGTGAAACTCCTGGTGCCAGTAAGTCTGAGAGGTTTCAAAACAAAGCTGTCTACTAGTCAATTTCAAGTTGTCTGTGGTTCAGTGATGTAAGCCCTCTCTACTAGTCCAAACTTTAGAAAAATTTGCTGCATATACTGTCCTGCCCTAGTGGTAATATTCTGAAGATACAAAGGAATCAAGCTGATGTCCAGTGCAAATCTACACATTATAGGAAAAAAGAGAGCACACAGAACAAGGCATGATGATTCACAAGATGAAATAATCCAGTGGATTTGGGGGTAAGAAACCATCAGTGATGAACAAAAACAGAGATTACTCCAAGATTCTCAGAAGGGATTGGGATAAACATTGTGTTTCCCAGGCCATAAGGTGATGATGGTTTGAGCTAACTTATGTAAGGCGTGAAGGCAGGGTGGCCTAGCTGATTTCAGGTCACTCATGCAACTGAAGATCAAAGAGACAGAGTACAGTTTTAGGGTGTGGTTCTGTCAGTAATATAAACCTTTAGGCTTGTCTTTCCCAATTAGATGTTTTTCACAGAAGTAACTTTCGTTAGTAATTTTTTATGTGTTCATTTGACAAGTGTGTATTCAACACCTACTATGTGCCAGACATTGTGTTAAGAGCTGAGGATACAGCATAGAGCATCACAGCAAACATAGCATATCTATGCCAATTGGAGTAACTGGACTCTGGTCAAGCCTTCAGAATGGCTAGTGATTTGGCTAATTTCAGAAGTGGGCATTTAGCTGCCCAATAAAACACAAGGGCACCCTTCCTGGGGTGTTTGGGGGAAAGAAACTGAATCTCCTTCCTGTAATAACTTCTGCTCACCTTCATGAAGGGAGTGAGTAGTGGCTCAAAAACACTTATCTCATCTTTATTGCTATATATTCTTTTTTTTTTCTTTTTTTTTTTTTTCAGATTTAATGTGTTTTATTGATTAAAATATTACATTTGTGCCAATTTCCCTTCCCTCTGCTCCCCTCCACCCGGTGGCCCCCCTCCCTCCAGTTGTCCCCCCCTTTTAGATTATGTCCATTAGTTGTGCATACAGTTCCTCCCAACCTCTCTCCGTCTATTCCATTCCCTCCTACCATGATCCCCAATTCCTATATCATCTCCCTCCCTTTCCCCATTCCCCCTCCCTATTGACCTCCCCCCAATATGCTTCCCGTACCCACAGTTCCTTTTCCACTCTCGTTGCCTATTTAGTTTGCCTTTGTTTCATCTCCCTAGCTTCTGTTTTTTTTTAAACCAGTCCCTTTAACATCTCATATAACAGTGGTTTGGATCTAATGAACTCTTTCAGTTTTATTTTGTCCTGGAAACACTTTCTCTGTCCTTCTATTCTGAATGACAATTTCGCTGGGTAGAGTATTCGTGGTTGTAGGTTTTGGATTTTCATTACTTTGAATATTTCTTGCCAGTCTCTTCTTGCCTGTAGGGTTTCCCTTGAGAAGTCAGCTGATAGTCTAATTGGGACCCCTTTGTACATAATTCTTTTCTTCTCTCTTGCTGCTTTTAAGATTCTCTCTTTATCTTTAATTTTTGACATTTTGATTATAATGTGTCTTGGAGTGGTTCTCCCTGGGTCCAGTCTCTTGGGAACTCTCCTTGCTTCCTGGACCTGCAAGTCTATTCCCTTCCCCAAGTCTGGGAAGTTCTCCTTTATTATATTTTCACTCATTTTTTCAAGTTCTAGTTCATCTTCCTCATTCTCTGGCAAACCAATGATTCTTATGTTGGGCCTTTTATAGCTGTCCCAGAGGTTTCTGATCCTTTCATTGTTGCTTCCCATTTCCTCTCGCTGCATTGGTTGACTGCTTGTTCCTTCTCCATATTCCAGTTTGTTGAAATGAACTCTGGATTTTATTTCCTTTCCTTCTGTCTCGTACGTGGTTTTGTTCCTTTCGTTATGAAAGTTTTTCGCTTCTTTCATATCTTTTTCCTGCTCTTTTGTGAATTCTGTAAGCCATCTGTTAACAATGGCCCAGAACTGAGCCTCTGACAGGTTTCTTATCTGTTCATCTGTCAGGTTCTCTATCTGCTGCCTGGTGAGTTTTGTCACCAGGATTTCTATAGTTGCCTGCCTCATTTTGACAGATGCGTTTTGTTTTTTTGGGCCGGCTGTCGGGGGCAGTGCCTGTGTACGCGTCACAAATTAGCGACCGGCGCCTGCCTGTCCGCGACCTATTTCGCAGCCCTGTGGTGCTTTCTTTGGGGGCGGGGGTCCAAGATGGATTCACACAGTTTTTCAGCTAGGAGACCGGGATCCGTCCTCCCACCCCCCTGGGCCTCACTGTTCAAGGCCCAGCGCCGGAGTCGCGCACCGCCAGGGGCTTGACGGATCCGGGATTCCCCGCCGCCGTTGTCCAGGTGCGACCGCAAACAGCACTGCCCTCTTTAACTCTTACCTGCCCAAATGGCACCGCTGGTTTATAACTTCATATGTTGGACTTCCGTGTAGTTTTATTTTCTGGAATTTCTAGTTATCCTTTGTTTTGAAGTAGTTGTATTCCTCTCTAGTTGTAGAGGGAGACCTAGCGTGTCCGTCTAAGCCTCCATCTTGGCCAGAAGTCTCTTGCTATATATTCTTAATCTTTTCTTTAACTTTCTGATTTTTCTTACTGTGTCTCGGATGAACTAAATTTCTAAAATAATTTTCTTACATAATCAGAATCTTTTGTAATTTACTCTGATACACAGCTTGCAATGACAAAATTTTTGGTGTATGATCCAATTATTTCCTAAAAAGGTCAAAATCGGTTCTTGAACAGAGCACTTTCTGAACACTTAAACAGAAAAAAAAGGCACATTTGACAATTATGTGACAGTATCTATTAAAGTTGAATGGACATATAACCATAACCCAGAATTTCTACTCTTAATGTACACAACAGATTTAGATAGCTAGACAGACAGATTTATAGTTATATAGATATACTCATAAATAGATATAAGGACACGGTAAGGATGGTATTAAATGTGTTACCCACAATAGCAAAAAGCTAAAAATAACCCTAATGTCCATCAGCAGTAAAATTGATAAATGAATTGTGTCATATTCAAACAATTGAAATATATACAACAATGAAAATGAGTGGAGTACATGCAGTACCTGACAGGAACTCACAAACATCATGTTGAGTGGATGAAGCCAGATGCAAGGAGTACTGCTTGTATTATTTTTTTTACATAATTTTCAAAAAGTATCAGAGTTCTTCCATGGGGATGGAAATCAGGAAAGTGACTTCCCAGGGCCTGGGATTGGCAGGGAGGTATAATGACTGAAAGGGAGCAAGAAGGAGTTCCAGTGGAAGACAGCTGGTCATGCTCTAGTTCTTGGTCTGGGTGCTGGCTACATGGCTATGTTCACTTTATGAAAATTCATTGAGATGTATACTTAAGATTTGTGTACTGTAAGTACTCAAATAGATATTATACTTGAATGAGAAGTGCGTTTTAAAAAGGAGAGGTAAAATGCATTTTATTATATTCCCTTGGGTTTATAATTCACTATTTTGATATGTTGTGGATTCTCAATGAATATTTGGTAATGATGAATGCTGTCATTGTAATTAAACCTTGCCTTTTATCATCACCCTTGGGGAATAATTTTTTAGCAAATATATGTTGGAATGTCTTTTAAAATAAAACTAAACAAGCAAAAATAGTTCTAAGCCAGCATTATGTTTATCTAATATTACAGAAAAAGATGTTTATCACTGAACTCTCAAGCAGACAGAATTTACAAATTCTATTGAGGTAGACAGCTGTTTTTATTTTTAATTAAAATTTCAAGTTTATATCTTTCAACATTACTTCTTTTTACTAGAGTTACCTACAAATATAGAAAATTATTTAGTTTTTCTCTCACATATATTTCTTGAATCTGTTCTATCATCTACATCTTGTCTATCCTTGCTCTGGTGCAGATTCTAAACTAAGTATCTCTTTTCCTGGATTATTACAATAGTTGGATACTTTGTCACCACCTGAACCCAGATTTCCTTCCTTGAAACAATAGCTATTCATCCTCCATAGTGGCCCACTTAATAACAAATCTGATTATTATATTTCCTGCTTCAAAACTATCTCAATTAATGGAAAACCCCATCATTAGAGTTCCTGGGCAAAACACCTTTGTCTCATCCTTGACTCCTTTTTTTCTGTCAGAAAAATCTATGCCTTGGCTGTTGTGTCCCAGTGGATTGGGCCCTGGCCTGCAAATCAAAAGGTCACTGGTTCAATTCCTAGTCAGGGCACATACCTGGGTTGTGGTTAGGTCCCCAGTTGGTGATATGCAAAAGACAGCTGATCGCTGTTTCTCTAGCACATTGATGTTTCTCTCTCTCATTTTCTCCCTCCCTTCCCCTCTCTCTAAAAATAAATAAAAACAAAATCTTAAAATAGAAAAATCCAATTAACTAAATTTTCAAAACGTAATCAGATTCTGTCCATTTAATGTCACCAACATTACTATCATCTCAGTCAGAGTCACCACTGTTTCTTGCCTAGACAATTGCAAAGGCTTTTTAACTAATCTCCTTGATGCCATTCTTGTCCTTAGTCTATGCTTGGTGTAACACCAGAATAACTATTTTTTTAAAAAAATAAGTAGGATTATGGTACTTCTATGCCTCAAACATCCTGGAACTTCCACTATCACTCAGAGAAATATCCAACGTCCTTGTATAGACCTATAACACCCCCCCCCCCATTAATGTCTCTGACTTTATCTCTTACCCAAAATTCCACTCTAGGCTCACTGGTTTCCTTGTGTTTTGTGAAAATATTAGGCACATTACTAACTCAGTGTTTTACACTGACTGTTCCTCAGATATTCATAAACTTTATTTCATTAACTCTCTTCAGTATTTGGTTAGATGTTCCCTTCCCTGTAGACATACCTGAACAGGCTGACTTAATCTGAGACCTGTTGAATGGTAAAAGGAAAAAAGAACTAGGAGGGAGGACATGGTTCCTGTCTTCAGGGCATTAGAATCTACTGAGCAACATAGACTATAAATAGACAATTACTATGCAGTAATGTGATGTGCTGTGATGGAATTAAAAAATATCCCATTCAAAATTTAGAAAAAAAAGGCAGGAGTAGGACATATAGATTTGAATGTAAATTTATTTTTTTAATTTTACTTTTCAATTACAGTTTAAATTCAATATTATTTTGTATTGGTTTCAGATGTATAGCATAGTGATTAGACAATCATATAATTTACAAAGTGCTCTCCTGACCCCCATATTTCCAGTCCCTACCTGGGGTTTGAATGCTAATTTCATGTAAATAGGAATGTATGAGAATGCAGAGAATGGAAAGAGAACTGAGGATAGAACACAAGGAAACTATCAAAAATGTAACTGAAAATTGAGGCAAGAATCTTATCATGAAGCCATTACATATAGACTTTCAAGAAAAAAGAGAATGATTTGAGTATGGGTATTAGAGTTGGTGGTTAGGTCACTAATGACCTTGGTATATAGCATTGAAAGAGAGAATTAAATAAAGAAGTTTGCAGTAGATTTGGGCCTGAATCAGGGCTTTTGAAATGAAATTTGTGGATATAAGCTATATAAATTATTCTTTTAAAAAGTTTGTCGAGAAGGATAGAAGAATGTTGAAATAAATTGGGGGGATTTAAGCTTTGTACAAGGCACTGGTACAAAGGAAAAAAAGATATTTTGAGAAAACTAAACTCTTTTCTGATCTAAGGGAAGGTTGCCACCCTTAAAGGAAGTATCCTAGGGTTACAGCGTGCTAGGGTAGCTGGAGGAAAATTGGAAAATGACAATGTAGATGACAAATGTCTCAAAAAAGTGAACCGGCCTGGTTGAGTAGGAAAGCATAGGATAGAATGACTACACTCAGCCACCATCTTGAATTATACAAAGGAAAAGATAAAAATAATGAATGACTATATTTAGGAAACCAAGAGGTATTTTCAGAGTACATCTTGTGACCAACACAGCATTAGTGACTGTGAATAACATTCCTTTGGACATGGCCAGTATTTCTTCGGTGGGGAGGTGGGGGCATAAATTCCATTTTCCAGAATGATTATATTTACTGTTAATTTTTTAGAGACTTTAATTACATCACCTCTTTGACTTTATCTGCCAGATTCTAGATATCTAATTCTTTTAATATACCTTAATTTGGAAACTACCACAGTTACACAATGATTTAAATTTTACTTTTTGAGTCCTCTCTCATACTGTTTTGGCTGTATTGAGGTATGGCAACACTAGCTGTCTTGGTTCAGCTATATACTGATATATTTTCTCTTCTATTTGAATATGTTATTTAAGGATGCTCAGCATTTTTGGTGAGTCTCTTTGGCCACAGCAGCACTCATGCCTCTGAGAATAGTTGCCAAAGATTCTGAATCTCACTCCCAAATAGAAATTGATACATCAGAACCATCATGATAGTGATGAAGTGGTTCTTAAATTCAACTGATTTCAGATACTTTCTTTGCCCCACTCACTTCCTACCCTTTAAGACTTGCATTAATTTGGTTTGAATTAGGGGTGAAATGTGGTTTAATTTGTAGAGCTCACCAAATTTGTGTTCAAAGTGTGTCTAATAGTGTTATTGGAAGTGGGGAAGCAAATTACACTCAAACTTCCTTTTGAGTTTTCCAACCATGATCTTAGAAATCATGGAGAAAACCATAAAACTGAATATTACTTATTATTATATATTAGTGCATGTTATTATGGGGAGCTTATTATTTTATATGATGTGTGATGGTTAATGAGATTTTCCCCTATAAAATTAGAAAGCAAACCTGTATTTTTGCTAATTCCATCCTTGTGTTTGGTACTGTTTTCATATGTTCATTTAATAAGTGCCTTGAAAATTTGGAATCCAGTTTGGAATTAGAAGGCAGACTTTCAGACTTTTTATTTAACCCCTAACTATTAAAGCTAGGCACAAAACCAGGAATAGAAAACCTTTATTGGTGAGGATATATGTGATAAAAATGTCTCTGTCTTGCATATTATGCATTCCAGGGATGGATTTTAGCACCACCTCTGTACTGATGGCATCACTAGCTAGTTCTCTGCAGTTCCACCGCAGAAGTTGTAGAAGGACTTCCCATTTACACTGCCGCCATGCTGCCACATAGCCAGGACCCTACTGACCTGATGTGGTGGCTGCGTCTGTTATGGATTCTCTGCAAAGATAGATGAGGCAGCTCCAAGTGTTAGAGCACAGATGGGCTTGATTCCTGCTGGGTGCCCACTGCAACAATTGCACTGGTCAAAAGGAAATTGTCACTGGACAATGAGAGTCTACTGTGGCCCAGAGAGTGGATGAGAGGAATTGAGTTGTCTCTGGAGACTGAACCAGCCCCCATGTGGCTCCAGGGCTCTGGTGACGGAGGGCTTCTCAAGGGGAGCTAGATGCTACTTTGTGGTACACCCACAGAGTTCCTTCCCATATTCCAGCTTATGGGTTGAATTATTGCCGCCCACCCCCAAACAATTCATATGTGACCTTATTTGTAGATAAGGTTTTTACAGAGATAATCAAGTTAAAGTGAGTTTAATAGGGCAAGCTCTAATCCAATATGACTGGTGTCCTTATAAAAAGGAAAAATTTGGACAGAGACACAATTAGTCACCAACCTAGGTGATTAAATGAGAGGACTCATTGAAAGAGAGATAAAAGAAACTACCAGAAATTGGAACAACTGTAATAGAATAACAACAAAAAATAAAATGCCAGGAAAACGCCCCCTGTAATTACTAATTTTTTACTATTTTAATAACATTATTATATTGCCTATATGTAGATATGGATTTATCAATACAGGTGTCCCAGAATGGGCCTCTGTGTTTTGCATCTTTATATGTCAGAGAAAATAAAGTAAAACAAGGAAATAGGACTGAAAATTAAGCAACTGTTCAAGCTAGAAAGACTTGGATGTTTTTAGTATAAGCAGCATTGTCAGCCTGTGATGGCAGGACAGCTACAGGCAAGGAGACATTTTTCAGAGTCTCTCTCCCCACTCACTGGTGGTTTCCAATGTATAGCCAAGGGCTTGTGTGTCTAGGAGTGAAGTGTTTACTTAATAGAATGGGAAATGCCAAGATGAGTCCCTTTCAACCCCCTGAGAGAATGGAAAGCCAGCACTTATGCTCAGTTGTAAAGCGTTTAATACAGCAGCTCATGTTGAGTACTCAATAAATGTCAGTTGGCATTATTATTACCATATTTCATTAACTCTGAGATGAACTTTAAAACATTTTTTTCTGAAGTATTTTAAAGCAATACCAGACATCATGCTATCTCACCTGAAAATACTTTCAGTGTGAATTTCTAGTTTTTAAAAAAATCATTAAATAGTCATTGAAATTTTCTGATTGTTTTCGATTTCTGGTTATTTGTTTTTCAAATTTCTCAATCATAACAGAATTTCTGCAGACTCCCTTCACAATATACACCCACATACCCACCATCTGCACCGGAGACTGGCCTCCTGCCTGTTACTGTCCTCAGACTCGCTGCACTCCCCCTCAAGTCCAATCCCCCATGTTTGCTCTGATTTCCATTTCCTCTTTCCCACTCAAAGGATATCATTCCAGATAATCTCCATTTTCTCTCTTACATCATTGACTATTTCCCTTCCATTGACTCATTACATAAGCGTCCACACATGCTATGCTTCTTATAATTTAAAACTTTCTCTTGGGTACAATTTCCTTCTGACTAGACCTCCTTTCTCTCTCCCTTTGCACCAAAATTCCTTGGAAGAGTTATAAGGCACACATTTTCCCTCTCACATTTTTAACAGCTTTGAAATCAGAGTACCAACAAAATGAATACTCACAATCATTTACATGGGCCTATCAATGATTAATGAAGAGCAGGTCGGCAGCTGCCTCTTTTGCTGGCCTTGCCCTGAGTTTGAGAAGCTCTAGTTGAACTGTACTGGTTCAGAGAACAGGCTCTGGAGTCTGAATGGGTTCAAATCCTGGTTTCTCCAATTATTAGCTGTGTGGTCATGGGCAAGATTTTTTAAAAAACTTTCTAAGTCTCAGTTTCCTCAATTATAAAATAAGAGAATAATGCAGTTACCTAAATATTAACTTGATTATGAGAATTAAATTAGATAATACATATTAAATGCTTAGCAAAGTGCATCATATATCATCTTATGTACACATGTAAACACACATACCATGATTAATGATGGTCCATATCAGAATGATCATATAAAGGGTTTTATTCATGTTATATAATGAACAGGGTAACATATTACTCTTTGCCCCATCCTCTTGGTGAAAACACCTGCCACTCAGTATGATCCAATCATAGTGTTACCAACCTAGGAAGGACCACCAGAACATTGTAAAAGGCAAAGTCTTTGTATGGTCTTCAGCAATCTATTGAAAATTCAAATGGGGCAAAACAATAGTTTGCCTCTTTTAATTACTGTTCTATTTTTTGACAGACTGTTTTAATTATTGTTTTCTTTTCTCTTCTGTTTCTATTGATACGCTGCCAGTTTATTGTGCCACTAGGACCTCCCTGTTCTCAATGAGTTGCCCTCAAGGGATTCTGTCTGCTTCATTGTTTCAGAGTAAACCACATCTCCAAATACCTACAAAATAAAATCAGAACTTGAAGGGATCTTTTTAACAGGAGGAAAAATGAGGAGGAATAAAGCCACAGTTACTAACTTTGGATCTAAAAGAATAATAATTTTAATGTGATTATTATTAATACATCTATTTAAAGAATTAATGCAGAAGAGAAATAAAATGACATATTTTAAAAACTTTTTGTTTTTCCTCACAAATCAAATTATTTTTCAAAAAATATTAGGCGAACTGTATTCAGATGAGTACAGCCTACAGATAGATGGGCTCTGTAAAGAACATTAGTCAAGTCCATTTATCAATGAATTGGTGTTCCCTGTTGATTCTTAGTTTATTTAAAAAATTCAGTAGCATTTAGGATGCAAATTTAGCGAAACAACTTTAAAATGGCAGTAAAAGGAAAAGAAGACACCTATAATGTTTGCATTTACGATCAGTTGGGCTAGTAAGCAAAGAAAAGATGTGTTCAAGCAGTGAATGCCCTATTCTATGTGAGAAATGCCATGAATGATGACCTTGAACAAATTTCTTGACTTCTGAATCTCAATTTTGCTATATAAAAATGGGGATAATGTTAGAACCTTCTTTATAGAGTTGATGTGAAATTTTAAGAGATGACACATATAAAATATACAGTAAGTACTTAGTTCATATCAGTTATTGTCATACTAGAATTATGAAGCCAAGTCTCAGTACAGAGCCTGTTCAGGGAGTATACACATAAATACCTCCCCTCCAAAGGCAGCAAAGATAAATATCCAGAGTACTGCAGAGTAATCTGGCTGGGAGCACTGGCTGGGATTTGGTATGTCATTGTCTGAGTGTGTTCTCTTTTTCTATTCCCTGGAATAAATGGCATCCTGGAGCCACCATCATGGCTAAGAGTTATAATATGACCATGGCGTAGGTCCCAGTGTCATATCAATGGAAATGTGGCTGTTTTTTTGAGGAATTTAGTTTGATGAGGATCTTGAAGCAATGATATAATGTAGTATTTTTAAAATGTTTTTCACCTGACTCACAGTAAGACATCGTGATTTGGTGCATATAATCATACATACACAACTGAGACAAAAGTTTTATAAAATAATACTCTTACAAGGTATCCTCTGATATTTTCTCTATTCTCTTTTCTTCTTCTGTGTTCTATTCTGTTTTTTTTTTTTTTTAAGTGTTTGGTTTCACCACGTTGATTTCATTCCCAATTAAAGGATCTCAACCTACAGTTTAAACAATGTGCTGTCACAAACACTATTCTCTACCAGTTTCCTAAGGTCATCTTTGCTCTCTTCATTCACTTTTCAGTATCTTGTCATTTTATCCCAAAGTGAAGAAGATGCTGGTACATAATAAGTGAATCTAACTGGCAGGAACAAGTTTCTAAGCTGGGTGAAAACTTCTGTGATTGGTTTTTAGGGGAATGTTGAGATACAGCCTCAGAAACATAGAATTTGAAAGCAGTGAGGGTTCTTTTGGATTTAAGGGTCAGGCCATAACACCTTGTTGTTTCCCCAGAGAGTTTCACACTATCTTGAACACCTACATGTGCTTCTACTTTCTGAGCATAGTTATTGACATGGAACACTTTAGATGACTGAGATAGGTCTTTTCATTTACTCCTTCAGACCCTTTGGATATGGATAGCCTCTATTACTGCTCCTATTGGCCTTCTATTAAGGTTCCTTGAGAAGGAGGAGGAGGAAAAAGAGGAAGAGAAGGAGGGGAAGCAGGAACCTGCTCATTATCAGCAGTGCCTCATGGCCAGAGTTCCTGAAACACGCAACACAAGTGAGTCTGAGTGCTCTCCAAAGCTGAGAGGTGTAACGCCAATAGGGCTACTTGGGAAGCTGGTATTGGGGATATCAGTCTTAGTGCACCTTACATGTTAAGATGTTCGGGACCCAAAGAAATACTTGCCTCTTCTAACTTGACATCCTCAGCAGAGCAAATTAAGTTTCATAATGCTACATACATTTTGTATGTTTTGTCTCTCTTCAGTTAGATCATAAGCTCCCAAGTTAAATATATATATATGTATTTGTATTTCCCTATAAAAACATGCATGTTGTTCATACTCAGTTAATATGGATTGACTGAACAGTAGGCGATGGCTGTATTTTCCAGATTTGCTATTTAATTTTAGTTTGCTCTATAATATAAAATGTTACTTTCCCTCCCTGGAGTGTGGATTGATTAAATTAGATTTTTAAGTCTTAGAGAGAAATGTAGAAAAGCTGACAGTTTATGAATGTGCACAATGAATTGAGTATCCAGAGTAATAGGGATGTTTGCAGTCTTTCTGATGACATGAATGGAATGTGTGAAACTTGTAAGAATTCAAACAATTCATAAACCTCTAAATATCTTGGCAATTTCATTAAAAAAATTACAGAGTAATGAGAGAAACTTATGATGTATTGGGCAAATTCTTTGCCAGAATTTTTTGCTTTGTTTTGTTTTCTTAACAGTACTCAAGTGACTACAATAGAAGAATGGATTAGGATGTAGGCTGCTGGTTTTATCTCACTGTTTTAATGTTCCAATAGTTTTTAGAAAGGGCCATTTTGCAAATGTAGTTGGTGGTGGGGAGTAAACTTGCCCCTGAGCTAAAACCCCAAGTTGCAATAAAGATCACATTTTATGATAGCATTAACATAAACACATGAGCCACAGGGCTTCACGGGAAGGCTTTAGGGTCTTCGTGTTTTCTTTTCCTCCTTTGGTTGAGTCTATTTATCTCTACTGATACTTTAAATAAAAAGGAAGAACCCCTTTCATTTAGAGTCCTCTGAGCACAGAGAAAAATATAAAGCTTTGAAAAAGACCTGGAATCTGTAGGCTTCATTAAAAGCAAAACAAAAGCAGACACCAACTGTAATTTCATAAGGACAGCAGTAGCCATATACCCAATGAATTGGTGACTTCATCAGTCACATAGATACAACATACTCTAGAAAAGATTGATCAGCTAAGGTCAACTGGCAGGTAAAAGATGCAATCTTATTTACAACACAAATGCTCTGAAGTGCCTTGTGGTTTGAAGAGTGATTCAGAAAAGCTTAGATGAGAGACAGTCACCATTTGAATACTGACAAACTCAAGAAGCTTGAGTTCATTGGGAACTTGGGGCTTAACCACAGCATGTTAGAGGATAGATGAGAATGTGTGTATGAAGCATGTGAAGCGTAGCTTTCAGAATGAGGAGTTCTAAGAATTCATTCATCCATCAAACACAACTGGGTACCTACTATGTGGATTATATTCATCGAATTGATGGAGAAATGCAGAAGCCCATATCCTTGCTGTATCCTTAAGCACCTTAAGATTGGAGCACTCGTCTTTCTCAGTTCTTTCTCCCCAACTCCCTTGTTCTTTAATTTATTCCTTTCCCATCTCTGCACACCACAGCTAAATCCAACTCATGACTCAGTTTTCCATTGAAATGTGACTTCCACTGAAAAGCCTCCTGCCTCTCCCCGTGCCCTGCCCCAACTTGGCTGGATTCCACTTGTACAACATGTCCTTCTTTTCCTTCCCAAACACTTAACAAAACCACAGATAAATGACTATCTATGTAATTATTTGTTTAAAGTTTGCTTTCACCACTGGGCAGAAAGCCTCCACAATGGCAAGGACAGGCCTGTCCTCTTCACTATGACCTAGAACCTAAACAAGGGCCAGTCTCAGGGCAACAATAGAATAGTTAGAAGCCCACTGCCACCCCCAGCCCCGTGATTATGTCACTGAAGGCAAAACGATACATGTGTGTGTGGAAGTTAATAGAACTACTTTTGGATTTTTAGATTTTTTACCGTAAAATTTTGGACACAGAGCTGTTGCTTTGCTGGAAAGGTCTAAGCAGAACTAGATTGCCTACGAAGTAATGTAAGACTTCATGTGGCAGTTTTCCTAGATTCACTAACTTAACACTGGAAGAGCTGAGAGTCCAGCGCAGTTCTGACTGATTTCAAAGCCTGCCTTCTTCCATCACACCAGGCAGGAGGAACAGGAAAGGAAAGGAAAAAAGGAGGGGAAGAGCAGGAGCTGAGACCCAGTTTCTGCCTTCATGGGACTGGTTAGTGTGTCTAATGCTGTACTGTAAATGGATACCACCAAGTTTGGCTTCTTTGTAATCATTATTTCATTCACTCATTCATATAGTTGGTATTTATTGAGAGTCTGTTATGTGAGAGACATTGGAAATACAGAGGTAGATAAACTCTGGCTCATGACCTTGTACAGCTGAAGGCCTAGCAGGGTGACACAGGAGACAGCAGACGGATGGTGACTCAACATGGTCATTGCTGTGACAAAGCTAGAACAAAATCCTGAAGGAACACAGTTCTAGTATTCAGGGTCTCTACTGGTAATAACACGTATTTTAGAGTAATAGCTCTTTATTTTAGAACAATTATAGATTTCCTGTAGTTAAAAAAATGATAGGCTGTAGCATTATTGAGATATCCCTTGAAAATTCTCAGTCCAAGAACTGCTACTTTATGCTCGTAGGGCTGACACACATGCTGCATGTCTACATTGAGATTCTCAAGTAGGAAAATACTTGCTATGAAAAATCCTACAGCACCAAAGAAAATCATTTAAACAGACTCTCAATTAAGATAAATAGTTTTCTCTCTTTCTACGCAATATTACATTCACATGTGAGTATTTTGCCCCTGCTTTGATTTAAAACATCATGACATGTGCACCAATAAATTTTCTCCTGTCTCTTACTTGCCAAGGAATGATTTTAAATGCATTTCTTGCTTGACCCTCCCAATCACTGCTTTGTCTACTACAATTCTCATCACAGCTGATGGCACCTTCATCGTTCCAGCTGCATAGGGATCTTCCTTCTTTCTCAAGCCCTTTTTCACGTGATAAGAAATCTCATTCATTATGCTAAAAACATATCCTGCATCTGATCCTTTCTTATCATCTTGGTAGGTCCCACCATCATCCCTTGCTTGGATGATAATAATAACCTCTTAATTGATCTCCCTGCCTCTGCCCTTGCCCACTCACTCACCTAATGTATTCTCCACGTAGTAGCCAGAGTGGTCCTTTTAAAAATGCCCAATAGCTTCCCATTATATTCAGAGTAAAGGAGAAAGGATGGACACCAGCCTGGGAAGCCCTAAAGATCATTCCCATCACCTCTCTGACCTCAGTCCCACCTCCTCTCCCCTCATCACTCCACTCTGGCCATATCTTGACTTCCTTTTGTCTCTTAACCCTGCTAGGCAAGCTCTTGCCAGACCAGTGACTCTCAGCTGTGATTTTTTTTTTTTTTACCCTCCAGGGGACTTTTGACCTTTTGACAATGTTGGAAACATTTTTGTTGTTACAACTGGGTTGGGGTGTGGGCCACTGGCATCGAGTGGATAGAGGCCAGGGAGGCTGTTAAACACTTTTCAACGCACTGGACAGATCACACCACAGAGAATTATCTAGCCCATAATGTCAATAGTACCGAGGTTGAGAAACTGGATTGTCTACATGTCTAACTCCCACACCTCCTTCAGCTCTGAGCTCAAATGTCACTTTTTCAATGACGCTTTCCCTGATCAGTCTGTTTAAATGTACATACTTGTGATTTCCCGTATTTTGTTCTATGCTTTCCTTTTTCATAACACTTATTATTTACTATTATTCTATTTGATTTACTTATGTTTACTATTTATCTTTGAGGGGAAGCAGAATATTTGATGTCAAAATACGCCACCTTAGCATGTGGATTACTTTGAGCAAAAGACAATCAAGACCCAGCAGATCTAAGAAAAAAATCTTACCTCTCCCTTAACTCCTAAAAGAATTTAGATAGGGGAACTGGCCCAGAAGGGTTGTTACCAGAAATAACTTTCATGTGAATGACCTACCTGTGTGGCAGGACAAACATCTAATCACCACACATCTGCTCTTCTCATCATCCTGTGAGTTACCCTCCTCCCCTTTGCAGCCCTGGGCCCCTATCCCATTCTGTAGCTCAGCATAGCAGATAAGCCTCAATTGTCTGATTTGCCCTTGGGTCTCATTCTCTCATGGGGGACCGCATTTGTACATAATAAACTTTGTTTTCCTCCTGTTAATCTGTCGTATTTTAATTTGATTGGAATAGCCAAAGAACTTAGAAAAGTAGAAGGAAAATTTTTTTCCCAACATCTTCTGTCTGCCCAGATAGATCATAAACTTCAGGAGAACAGGCATATTTATCTGCCTCATTTACTACTGTGGCTCAGAAGAGTGGCTGACAATAGTAAGCCAACAATACATTTTGTTTCTAAACAAACTTGATGCTTATGTGTGAAAGACTTGTAGTAGGTATGAATTTTTAATCCTCACTTGCAACTCAGTGTCCTCCTTAGAGATTTGTTAAAAGGAACTAACCATCTTATCAAAACCATCACTTTGCCTCATCTATTGAAGGGTAGTTTGAAGTTCTGAATATGATGGCCTGGTGATCTTCTGTATTTTATGACCTCATTTCAAGAACTATTAAAATACCTTTGAAATAATTAAAATAATATCATCAAGAAGCTCCGTGTTATTTTTCTCCAGGTATAAATAAAAGATATGCATTTAGGCAATTTCCTTTGTTTGTAATTAGTGTGTCAGGCAATATTTATTTAACAATTTCACAATTTGTCACCTTTCTGTGACTAAAGGATGCTTTTAAAAAGGCCAGTAGAGAGTATTTATTATTTTTAGACTTCAAAATAAAGAGAAGAATAGATTCTTTATCTCACCAATGCTATTTTGTAGGCATCAATACAGATTTTAGTGTTTTGCATTCCTCAATTTGAAATGTCTCCAGACATAAAAAAAATTGGTTATTTTCTTTCAAAAGTCAATAACCATGATTCCCAGCAGGTTTTTATAATGTTTTACTTAAAAAAAATTTTTTTTTACTACAGTGATTTTGCTTTTATTATAGGATACTTTTTACTAAGTAGATACCAGTTGAATATAATTTTTTTGGCACTTGGGTGTCTCTCTAGCCTGCTGCTGCTTTTCTTCTCTGGAGGAGAAGAAAAATAATTAGTTTAAGAAGGTTTAAAAAATTGCTTATCCTCACAATTTTGCAAATGTTTTCATTCAGGTCTTATCATTGCCATCCCCCAACTGTTTCACACGTAAGTTGCTCATCACACAAAGAGTCTGGGAGTCCAGCACAAGGAAACTGCACATTTTCAAGACAATTACAGGTTTTGAGATGATAGAAATTTTTTGTCTGGGCACACTCTCCAGTTCTTTTCCTTCCTTCAAAACATGCAAAGTCGATTTGCTTTTTAAAGAGTGTTCATTTCCTACATGTCCCTCTTAAATCTAATGAAACAAAAATACAGGCATCGTTTTTGTTTTTTTTTTCTCTGCTGGCAAAGTAGGTTGGTTGCAACACAAGGGAGGGAAACTAGCAAACGCCTTTTTACTTTTAAGCACAGCTTTCAAAATAAATCTTCAGGCAAATGTTTGGAGCCATCTCAACAAATGCCCTGTGATCTTCAGCTGGACTGTCAAGTTATTTTTTTCCCTCTTTTCTCCGCATTTAAACATCAGTAGTTTTACTGCTTTTCTGTGAAATAAACAGAACCAATTTGAAGAGGGGAGAATCAGTAATTACATCTGATTTTCATTATTATTTCTCTTTTCTGTGTTAAACAAAGAAACAAACACCAAGGAAAAATCTTCCAACTTTCATAAGTTTTTGAATGCATCTAAATAAACTTTTAATAACTTTATAGGGGCCCCGCAATGTTCCAAGAGATAAACGTGGACAATTCTAATCTTGTGATTTGTCATAGTTTCTTGACATTTACTCGCTTTCATTTATAAAATAACTTTTTTCAACCAGGATTGGTAAGTACACAGGTATTTTCAAATATTGAAATAATTTAAATGTTGCAGTATCCTAAAGTCAGAGGTCTGTGAAAAAGTCCCAAACTTCCTAGGGCTGGCTTTATTTGCAGAAAAAAATATACCTAGAGTCTTACATGGACAATGACTAAGTGAATCATTAGAATGTACATGCATTTCATAAACTTATATCAATGCCTTTCTTGAACTGATAATAATCAGTATTTTCTTAGGTTGTCTCTTGGAGGACAAACTATTTATTTGGTACATACACTAAAGTATTTTTACATCTTCTATTTAATAGAGTGACATGAATATATTAGTAATGTATTTATGATCTAGTTCCCTCATATAAGTATTATGAGAATAGTTCTCAAGAGTTCCAAATGCTTAGTTTTTCTGAAATAAACTACAAATTATATCATGAAAATTATCATTCAACAATAGCAGACATAAAATATATCAAATCATTTTTCTAGAAGGACTCTAGCCTATAAACTGTCAGTCAGAGACTAGCACGTGGTGGAGATTGTATAATAAAGAGTAGGCATTTGGCTAAAATCCTCTGAAGAGATTTTTCTAGGCCTAAGAAGACAACAATCAAGATGAAGGCACTCAGCTATTTGTCATAACCAGTGACCTTAATGGAAAAAACGTGACTATAGATTTGTTTCCTCAAATGGTATGCTGTCTTGGTGACTCAGAAGGGGAAGTACAAGTTTTAAAAATGGCTTATGTTCAGGAACAAAAGTCAGGTCTCTTTTCTGTTCCTATAGTGATATATGCCAGAAAATAAGAATTGGTTCTCAGTCTGATCTGTCCACAGATGCATGGTTTCTTTCTTTAACCAGCTGTAGCTAATTGCTTGAGGGCCGCCTCTTGTGGAGAACATGAAAAGGAAACCTGTAATTTATTGCAACAGACCGTACCATTTCTGCTGTACAACTGCCTTTTCTGTCATGTCAATGAGTGGATTTCTCATGGTACATTGGCAGCTCAGAGACTGGAAAACAGCATTAGTTGGAGAGAGAGAGAGAAGGGTTTCATGTACTTTGCACAGAGCTCAATAAAAGGATAAACTGGAAACAGAATTTCCCTTTGCAATCTGCCAGGGGCATTTTTTTCTTTCTTTTTTTACTATTTACACAGAACTCTTTGAATCAACGACACTGACTTGCTAAGACACAAGTGTGTGTTACGTGTGACATGCAGCATAGGATTAGTTTCTATTGAGCAATCATCCTTACAGACCCAAAGAAGTGGCAGAGGAGACCTCCCACTGTAAATGGGGCAGGACTCTCCCCTATCCCTCGCAGGTGCCCTCCATCTTCCCCACAGATCTCTAATGACTTCAAGGGGCTCAAGAGTTCAGTTAGGTATAAAATAAGCATGAAATAACTGGGCCTGATTTTTATGAACCAGATCTGCCCATCAAGGTGTTTACTAGAAAATTAGTTCCTAATGAACTAGACTCCACCCTGCCTTAAGGCCCACTTGTAAAGGCTTGTCAAAGTGGTGCCCTTCTTTTGCTGAGTGGAAATCCAAATCAAAAGCCATGCTATTTTGCAGTAATGGAAAGAAAAAAGTTAAGAAAGTACCATGTATGTTTTCCAGTTGACTCATGGACCCCTCAATAATCATTTTGTGTGAGGGTGGTAGGTTTTTCCTCGACGCTCTGACAAGTGTGAGGAACGGAGCCTCTGGGATGAAAATTCCCAGGTGGTGGGGTGAAAATTCTGCAAGAGTCTCCAAACTGAGCTGTTCCAGTTATGTCAGGTTATGAGGTACCTGGAACCATGCAAGTTGGGTGACTTACGTGTTCCCCACCTCCACCCTGCCGTGACAATAGTTTGGGAGAGATTCTAATTAAGCATAAGACCCCTAAGGAAAGCCATTCATCTGCCTATCATCGGCTCTCCAGATGTTTCCTGGGGTCATTTTCAATCCCTGTTACCTCTCAGTACAATTTGAATCAATTAAAAGCACACTGTTTTGCTACTTGTATGGTTTCAAGAAGCAAATCCTGCTACATTTTGTCTTCCTGCTCATTGTTAGGCAATAATATCATTAAGGAAGTCAGTAATGGTGTCCATTTAAGTAATTAAGAAACACCTGAACAACATATTAAAGTATGTTAAAGAGAAAAATGCCAATTGAAACATACGTGAATCAAATACATATGTGTATATACCTGTGTGTATACTTTACATTCTAGCAGTCAGTAATGTCTAATCAAATTAATATTTTTCTCACTGGAAAAATATAATATGATTGTGTATATCCCAATTCACATGGTATCTATTTTTCATCCTTCATGGAAATAAGGAAAGGAGAAGGGACTTTTCAAAAACCTCAAAAAGTGAATAGTGACCAGTTTTCCAACCACCACCCTCACAAATAAGCTCCCATTTTTGATTTGCTATACTACAACACTTTTCCATAGAGAAGTTGTTCCTCCCTCCCACAGAGAAAAGTGATCTGATCCATAAAGCAAAATCATGCAATCTCTGTTGGGTTATAGGGAGTCTAGAATTGTTGTAATATTACTAAATCTCTGTATTTTCAAAATATTTTGGCAATAACTAAAAGTTTTTGCATTAGAAAAGTTATAGAATGGCTAATCAATATATTCACAAACAACAAATTTTGACAAGGATATGGAGAAAAAGAACCATCGTGCACTGTTGGTGGGAATGTAGATTGGCACAGCCACTATGGAAAGTAGTATGGACTTTCCTCAAAAGGTTAAAAGTGGAACTGCCTATGACTCAGCTATTCTACTGAGAATATATCTGAAGAAACCCCAAAATTTATTTAATTAAATTGTACTTAATTCAAGAATGTCTTTAATTGCTTGAGATTACAAATGAAATTTGTTAGTTTTCAGGGCTCTGGGAACATTCTACATTATTGTTTCTGTTAGTAGTGAGGTTCTTGAAATAATTGCTTAGTCCTGGACTAAATATGGTTATTCCTAGCAGATTAATATAAATTTATTCTCAAGCCTGAACCAAGAAGAAATTGTGCCTTGATAATAAGAAGTTTCTATTTTATTTGGAAGCCAGGACCAGTCACCTAAAATGCCCAGAAACATAGGATGAAATGCTATGCTTAAGGTACAAGATTCAGTTGTTGTGGGTCACAGCAGAAGAGGAGGTTAACAAGGGCTGCTATAGTTAAGGCACGCTTCATGGAAGAAATAAATGAGTTTCTTCATGATCAGTTGGAGTATTAGAGACCTTTTCATCACCTGGAGGTCAGGAAAAATTGGGGTCCATTTAGTTTTAATAAGGCAATAATTTATAGACATCTTATTAACTGTAGCTTTGTGAAAACTTTTGAAGGACTAATGGCTTTACATGAATGGCAGAGAGAAAGAGTAAAGAGGAGCAGGAGAATGAAAAAGACTATTTTTGAGCCCTTATATGTAGACACTGAGCTAGGAGCTTTGCTCATATGTATTACAACCTTAATATTCACAGTGACCCAGAAAGGCAGTTTATTATCCTCATTTCATAGGCGCAAACACAAAGGCTCAGAGTGATTAATAATCTTACTTCTAGTCACACAGCTCATAACTACTAGAGTCAAGATTTGTACCTAAATAGGTCTCGTTCCAAACCCCACGCTCTTTTTTCTATTGCGTATTGCTCTTAGCAACATTAACTCTGAGACCACTATTTTTTAAAAATATTTTATTTATATATTTTTAGAGAGGAGAAGGGAGGGAGAGAAACACTGATGTGAGAAACATTGATCAGTTGCCTCTCGTACGCACCCTAACTGGGGACCAAACCTGCAACCCAGGCATGTGCGTGGCTGGGAATTGAACTGGCAGCCTTTTGCTTTGTGGGACGATGCCCAACCAACTGAGCCACACCAATCAGGGCCTGTGAGGACAGTTTTTGAAAAGTGTTATTATTTGCATTAGAGAAGAATTGTTAAGTATATAATAGATGTAAAAATTTCTTTAGCTTGATACAATTTTATACATAAGATGATTCATAAAATCCTCAGATTGAAATTCTTTAGTCTGCACTTTGATTTTGCACTCTGAAAATGTGGTATCTTTTCTATTTTAAAAAGGGCACTTTCAAATTTCTACTGAATAGGAGATAATAAAGAGAAAGGGATTTAATTATAGAAATATGTAGGGAGAGCAGCATCCTTTAGAGAGAGGTGACTCAGCATCTAGGCTTAGCCTGGCCACTCTCTTCTCACTGACCTAAATCATGTATCCTGACTGCTTATCCCTTTTAGTACTAAGCATATCTTCTTGCTCCTTTTCTATACTCTGAGATAGAAGAGAAGTCTTCAAATAGGCTCAGTCTGCCTACATATCCATGAGGAACTGTTTTAGAATAGTCACAAAGTGGTTTTGTTTATAATTTTAGAAAAATAATAATTTAATAGATGTTAACTTTGACCGAAACTCTGATTTTAATAGGACTAATTTCAGTTGCATATTGTAGTTTTTAATGTAATATTCAGACAATTCTATTGGGGTATTATATTGATGTCATACAAATCTGGAGATTGCCAGCCAATGGT
The DNA here is from genome assembly GCF_987537825.1 of Furipterus horrens. Taxonomy (NCBI): domain Eukaryota; kingdom Metazoa; phylum Chordata; class Mammalia; order Chiroptera; family Furipteridae; genus Furipterus; species Furipterus horrens. The sequence goes on along the minus strand of NW_028327176.1, from coordinate 146,890,936 downwards.
CCTATTGGACTTGAAGGCAAAGTATTCCATTGTGCATGGAAATAAAACACCTGGCAAACTTATAGCTTGAGTTTAATATATCAAAGTGAGTGAGGTATAAGCATTAAAACTTATCTCTGAATTATTTATTTTAGGTTGGTTTGGGGTGGGGTTTAAGCACAGCATATGTGAATGCAGATTTACACATTTTAACTTGGACCTAAATATCTTGCACCTGAAACTGAATCATCCTGGACAGATAAAGATCAGTGGTCACTGACGGTCACAGGTGGTGAAATGTACCATTAAATCTGGCACTCACAGGAACTCCGCAACCCTGCCCACATCAAAGTTACGAGCACACTTTGATTTCATAGCCCTTTTCATTGCCCTTTAATGTTACTGTGACAGAGGTTTCTGTGGTTAAAATCAGATGATGTATCTGCTGTTCACCCATTCAGGATACGGTGCCCAAAACTTTAAAGAAGTATAATGAACATTAGAGCACCAGTGAGCTGCTTCTGCTTTCCTATGTTCTACACCAATGACTTATATTAAAATACTGTGTGTAAAAACTTTTCAGAGGTATGCATATTTTAGGTTTAAGATAAATCATATTAATCATTCAAGATGAAAACATTTTTGTTTTCTCTTGAACATAACCACTGTGTCTCTCTTTGTTTCTTCCCTCCCACACCCTTGGCAATGCCAGTGTCCTTTGTGCTGCTGTGATGTACACCTGTGGCATGCCGGCAGAGTGTCTTTATGTGGTGTATAAAACTCCGAGATTCAAAGCTGGCCCTTCCTTGTAATTTTGACCCTTGTAAGAAATCTGTTATTTTTGCCAGTATTAAAACAAAGCAACACAAGGAGAAGAGGAATGTGAGCACTGGGTCAGAGCAAATGGATGCAACAGCAACCCATTCAGTCTGTTTTTGTCATGCACACATTCACTATTTCTACTTGGGATACAACTCAACCCTATGGCTGGACCCACCTGTTCTTCAGAGAGGAAGGCAGAGAGGTCTTAACTCTAGTGGCAAGTTTTTGCCATTCTTATTGTGTTGGGGACAAAAAACAATGTGACATTTTAGTTATAATAAATCCTGAAAAGAAATCTAACCATTCTGAAGACTCCATGGCCTCATCTAGTGATTCTCAAACTTTTTGAATCTTTTATTTTTAATTTTTTAATAAAGTTTTTATTTATTTTTTAGAGAGAGAGGAAGGGAGGGAAAAAGAGAAAGAGAAACATTGATGTGGGAGAGAAACATTGATTGACTGCCTCTCACACACACTTCTAACTGGGGACTCAACCCACAACCCAGGCATGTGCCCTGACCAGGAATTGAACTGGTGACCTTTAGGTTCACAGGCAGGTGCTCAACCCACTGAGCCACACCAACCAGAGCCAACGTTTTAAATTTTTGTTACACCATATAAAGCTCACTTTCCTCCCAAGAAGGATATTTATAATGTACTATTATAATGATCATTTATAACTAGTTTTTAGGACCTCAAAATTCTAATAGAATTTTTGTAAGACTTACTGTGCATATCATTTGATCAAGAAAAATAAGTGGAAGTGTTTCAGGGCAGGGCAGGAATTCCCAAAGTCCCCACAACCCATGGTTTTGGTGATGAAGAAAGGAGATAGTACAGCTTTTAAGGTACTTTGCATATCCATGGCAGGCAGTAGCCAGGGCTGGTAAAAGGGTAGATGATACTATTTAAGATACTTTGCATATCAATGACAAGGAGATAGCCAAGCCTTTCCTGAAGAAGAGGAGCCAGCCAGAAAGAAAGGAGCCAGCCATGAAGTCTGATGTGAAAGAGGGCCATGCTGTTTGAAAGAACAAAGAAAGGCCGCCATCCACCATGAGAAGAAGCACGAGGGAAGGAGCATGTTACAGGAACCTGAGGGAGCAGCAGGCTGTAGCAGCCATGTGGGAAGCAGCTATGCAGTTTGTAGTCAGGATTTGGCCCTGCGGCCTGGGCTAGTAAGAAAGCAGGTCTGCTGTTGTTCTGATTGTGCCCGCTCTAACTGACTCTGAAGCCACCAAGGATTCTGCCTTGCAGACCTGGACTCTCTCTGGGCTCTTGGAACTTGGGACATGTGGAGAGGACACTCTCTTAGGACTTGTGCTTTTGCTGGACTTCACCATGATCCAGGGTAGCATGACACATGCTTTCCTGGACTGTTATACAGAGGCTGATGACAATGTACCCCAGATCCTGAAGGAGAGAGCCAACACATAAGGAATGGGGAACTATTGGGCTTGGTTTTGGTTTATAGCATTTTGGGGAGCAAGAGACATGTTGTGTGTTATGGGAGAACAGGGCTCTGAGCAGGAGTGCTCCCAGCACCCCCCCCCCCCCGAGGTTGGAATATTGTAAATAAAGACCTGTTTTTCTCAACACTAATTGTTAAATCTTACACCAAGGTACCATGTAAATGAGCTCCCTGTTGCTTGGTAACAGAAGCAATCTAAATGTCTATTGATGGGTAAATGGACAAAGAAAATATAACATAATAGACTAGGGAGGAACCCAATAAAATCAGAATTACCTTCTGGAGGGTGGGCCCTTTCTAGTACAGGCTTTCACCACTAGGTGAGTATTCTAGGAACCCATCTGTATCAGTGTACCAGCTGGCGCTGTTGTTAGAGGCTGAGTTTGGCTTCAGAGAATTTTTTTTGAAGACCATTATGTAATAGATAATTTACAAGCATAGCTGCCCACACCACAGTGAGTGTTCAGCAGTATTTGACCAAAAACATCATGACCCCCATTCCCTACCCTCTCTATTCACCCAGTCTCGTCCCCAGGCAACTTTTTTTGTTTGTTTGTTTCCCTGGATGAAAAAGTCCTCAAAGGGAAAGATTTTGCTGATATGGAAGAGGTGAAACAAAAAATAGTAGAAGCACTAGAAGGCATCAAAATTGATGAGTTCAAAAACTGTTTCGAGCAGTGGAAAAAAAGTCTCACTAGGTGTATTAACATCAAATGGAGAGTACTTTGAAAGTGACTGAAGTTTAAGCATGTAAGAATACACTATTTTTATAAATAAATTCTGTTTTTGGGGGGTCCCCCCCTTGTATATGTAGGTATGTATACACAATGGAATATTATTAAGCCATAAAAGAAGCAAATCTTGCCATTTGCAATTATGTGGATGGGCCTTGAGGGCATTATGCTAAGTAAAATAATTCAGACAGAGAAAGACATATTTGAGTATGATCTTACTCAAATGTGTAACCCCAAGCAATTGAGCCTATAGATACAGAAAATAGATTGGTAGTTGTCTGAGGTGGAAGATGGGGCGGGGGTGGAATGGGTGAAGGTGGTCAAAAGGTATAAATTTCTGGTTATAAAATAAAAAAGTCCTGGGGTGAAATATACAGCATGGAAAAAGAAACTGGACAGCCTTGGTGGGAAATTTTGTGAAATGGAGCAAAACATGAGAGACATTTGGGCACTCAATGATTTCTAAAGTCCCTATGCACTGAAAGTTTATGAGTTTGTTTTGTTAAGTTTATATACCAGGATTTCAAATCTAGATGATACTTTTGACATCAAATTTTTAAATATATATTTTTAATCATTAGCTGAGGCATTAAGTTGTTATATAATTATAACTCTTTTCATGCAATTAATGTCTTCTGGCAAAAAAAATCGAAACTATTAATGGAAAAAAAAGCATCTAATGTCCAGTGTTATTGTACCCTTTCAAAAGTTCTTATCTGAAGATGGCAAATCCACTTAGGGCCAGTTCTCTGTCATTGCTACATATCCCACCTAGACAATGTATGTAGGTCTTATAGTAGACCATTAGCTGAAAACTGGCCAGAAATAGGTTGTGGGATGCTCATGTCACACTGAGCTAGGCATTCTGGAATTACTGGAATAGTAACTGGGGCAAAGGGCCTGGGAGTGATATCTTCAAGCTCAGTTAGGCAGGCACCAAGCTATTTATTCAACTCAGAGACCCTAGAACTTTTGGACAGAATGAATAAGTGTGTGTGTGTGCGTGTCTTTCAGAGGATAATAGTGCTAGAGTTTTTCATAAACGTAAATCCTAGTAAAACACACATGCACATACCACACACACAGCTTTCAGCTTTCTTCATCTTTTATGTCAGGAATTTTCATCCAGTGTGCCCCAAGAATTTTTAAAACATGTAATACCTGACTATTTAGTCAAGGGGACTGGCCTCTTTTCCCTTAGACTGCCAAATTAAAAACAGCAACAACAACAGCAACAACAAACAGCAGCAGCTAGCACAACAATAGCCACCTCGTGTAAATGAATCAAAATTATAACTATTTTTTGTCAGATCAGCCAAAAATATATGTATTTTTGGTGTGCCACCGAATTTTAATAATTAGTTCATGTGTGTCATGAGATGAAAAGGCTGAAAATTGCTTTTCGATGCTTGGTTTTAGTGACTTCTCTTTGGTATCTGCTTGAATTTTTGCCTTTTTTGGCAAACTTACCCTTGTATTTTCATGACAAAAAGTGTAGAAATTTTATAAAATGATGACTTCATTCTAAGGCAACAAAATTAACTCTAAATTTTAAAAATTAAAAAAATTTAGGTATTTACTTCTGATAGGAAACATTTCTTCCATCTGGTCCTCCCTATCTATCAGTCAGTATCTCTAGCTGCCTGGCCTGCTTTATTTTGCAACATATCATTTCTCAATTACCATGTTTTGTTTTTGTTTATTTGTTAATGTATATCCCTCCCACTCACCCTATTAGAATGTAATCTCCATGAAAGCCAGGGATCTTTTTCTCTGCTCTATTAAAATGTGTATGTCACATGCTGGGCACTCTATAAGTAGTTACTGAATACTTGAACAGTTCAGCAAAAGCAAGAATAAATGAAAGAATTTATTTGCCTTTCCTGAAAGGAAAACAAAGAATATAGGTCTGGCGGCACACCTGTTACTGGAGTATTAATTTTGTCTTTTCAATAATTTTGAGGATATTTGAAAATTCTATGTGGCTATATAGGAATAAGTCTGATTTTTTGCAAACTATCCAAATTTCTACACCCAAAGAACTACTATCTTTTATGGTAGTGCTCTTGTAAGAATTTATATTTGTTCAAATAAAGCTCAGAATATTTTCAAAATGTTTCTTTGAAATTATATACCTTAATGATTATTTGTCAGCTGTTCAAGCAAATTAACCACAATGCTTTTAAAAAAATCTTATATTTAATTAAGCTTTGAGTAAACAGTATTCTTTCATGAAGGTATTATTTAGATTCTAAATATCTGACTGTATCTCAGATATACTTCTTTTATTGATCTCTAATTCAATCCCATAGTCACCAGAGAACAAAATTTGTATCATTACAATCCTTTTGAATTTAATAAGATTTGTTTATGGCCCTGAATATGATCTACCAATAAATATTCTGCTTGCACTTAAAAAAATTGTATTCTGCTGTTGATGGATAAAGTGCTCTGAAAATGTCAATCATGTCAATTTGGTTGATAGCGCTGTGTTAAGCCTTCAGTATCCGTACTGATTTCCTGCCAGTTTGTCCTACCAATTATTGAGAAAGGGGTCAGGAGAAATCTCTGGCTATAATTGTAGATTTGTCTATTCCTTATTGCAGTTTTATCATTTTTTTCTTCATGTATTTTGAACCTGTTTTTAGATGCAGACATTTTTAGCATATGTTATATTATGAACCCTACAATACACTTATTTAGCTTTAAACAATTATTTTTCAAAGACATTTTGTAATGTCTTTTATGTTTAGTCACATGGATATCATTTTCAATACTCATCATTCTTTTGAGTAAACTCAGATTTTCATCTTTTATCATTTTTCTTTTGCCAAAATGTCTTTCTTTTAACATTTCTTGTAGTACATAACTTGTGGTGGTTAATTCTTTTTGCTTCTGTATGTCTGAAAAATTTTTTCTTCAGATTTGATGTTGAAATTTTTCATTGGGTTTAGAATTCCAGACTGACTTTTTATTTCAGTACTTTAAAGATGTTACCCTACTATCTTCTGGCTTAATTGTTTCTTAACCCTGGCTGGTTTGGCTCAGTGGATTGAGCATCAGCCTGCGAGCTAAGTGTCGCTGGTTCAATCTTCCAGTCAGGGTACATCAGAGAAGGAAAACTCTGACTCCAAAAAACCTCCGCTGCCTTGCGGCATACCTCTTCAGGGGAAAGGCTAAGGGAGTAAACCCCGACAGAAAATCCAGAGCCGGAGTCCCTAAGGCGGTTTGACGTTGTAGTCAACACCGGCAACTCCTGCGGCGCACCTGAAGCCAAGCTGTATTGACTCCGTCTTTCCCTTGGACCCCTCAGCTGCGAAGAGAGGGGGTGTCTGCTGCATGGGCAACAGCAGACCCTCCATATCACCCTGCCCAGGCTCTGTAGCTTCAGCTTCACTGGAGAGGACACTCCAGCGTCATCGCAAGATGTCGATTCAACACGGGAGGAGACAGATACCGTGTCACTCCCGAGTCGGACTGCACAACCATTCTCGGCGGTGCAGATAGACTCTTAAGAAGCTACACCATCGTCTCTCGAGACGGACGGCTACCGATCAACATTGTTTCTTTATCTTTTTTTCTATAGAGTAGCCCCATTTAATTTTTTTCAGAGTTTTAAGGACTACTTTTTAGAGAAGTTTTAGGTTCACAACAAAATTAAGAGGGCAATGAGATTTCGCATATGCTCCTTGTGCCCACACATGCATAACCTCTCCCATTATCAACATCATTCATCAGAGTGGTACATTTACTACAATTAATAAACCTACTTGGACACATTATAATCACCCAAACTCTGTAGTTTACCTAAGAGGTTACCCTCAATGTTGTATATCCTATGGGTTTGAACAAATATATAATGACATATATCCATCATTATAGTATCATGCAAAGTGTTTTCACTGCTCTAAAAGTCCTCTTTTCATCCCTCTCCTCAGCCCAACCCCGGCCAGTCACTGACCTTTTCATTGTCTCCATAGTTTTGCCTTTTCAGAATGTCATGCAGTTGGAATCATATCCTATTTAGCCTTTCAGATTGATTTAAGTTCCACTCATGTTTTTTCATACTTGAAACTTTTTTTTTTTTGCACTCAGTAATATAGTCCGCTGTCTGGATGGACCACAGTTTATGGATGCATTCACCTACTAGAGGACATTTTGATTTCTTCCACGTTTTGGCAATTATGAATAAAGCTGTTATAATTTTCTGTGTACAGGTTTTTGTTAGTGGAAGCATTATTTTTCATAAAAAGATTGTCTTTTTTCTGACTGCTTTTAAAATTTTCTATTTATCACTGGTTTGAAGCAATTTACTTATGATGTCCTTTGCCCTTTATCTATATTTCTTGCATACAGTGATTCATCAAATTTTAAAAAGTTTTATTATGTATTCAAAATATTTTTCTACCCTCTTACTTAGCCCCATCTGGGACTCCAATTATGTGTAAGTTTGGCTGATACTCATTTACTTTTATTTTTTTAGAGTTTTTCTCTCTGTGTTTTATTTTGGATTATTTCTATTGTTATAACTTCAAGGTCATTAGTCCTTTCTTTCTTCAATGTCTAACCTGCTATTAATCCTAACAATATATTTTTCATCTTACAAATATATATTTTTTATTTTTAGAATTTTGATTTGGTCTTTTTCATGTCTTCCATGTTCTACTTAACATTCTCAATCTTTTCTCTAGCTTCTTGAACAAAATGAATAGTTTACATTAACTGTTTAATATCCTTGTCTTCTAATTTTATGATCTGTATCATTTCTGCATCAAGTACAGTTGACTTTTTTCATTATATTTTCCTGCTTCTTAGTGTACCTTCTAATTATTGATTGAGTGTTTGACATCATGTATTTTACTTTGTTATGTGTTGGATATTTTTGTATTCCTGTAAATATTCTTGAGTTTTCTTCTGGAACACAGGTACTTTACCTGAAAACACTATGGATATTTGGAGATCTTGCTTTGGGGCCCAGAGTAGCATTTATTTTAGCACTTTTTTTTTTTTTCCTGATATTAAGGCCAGAGCCTTCTGAGTGCTTTATCTGATACCCCTGGGATTATGAGGTTTTCCATTCTGGATAACGGGAACAGAAACAATTTCTGGTCTTGTATAAGCTCCAAGGAATATTTCCTCCAATCTTTTTTGGTGATTCTCTATTTAGCTTTAAAAGGTTTTCTCACCTTCATGTGCTGATTATTACCCAGGTAAAGACTTAAGAGGAACTTTCTGTAGATATCCAGATTCTCTCTCTCTCTCTTTCTCTCTCTCTCTCTCCCTGCTCTCCTCTCTCTCCTTCCTCTCTCCTCTTTTTCCTCTCCCCTCTCCCCACTCCACAAAACAGCATCAGCTAAAACAAGACTGATTAGGCTGTTTTCTTTCTATATGTGCTGTTCTGTTTCTCTTGAAATGTTTCTCTTAACCTTCAGCTGCTAAAGTCAGTGATTTCTGTTATTGCTTTCAACTTGATATCAGTAGAGTTTTAAATTAATAATGTTTTGATTAAGATTTTGATTCTTTCAATAACACGTCATTTCCCCCATTTTTTCTCATTTCTTGACAAATTCTCTTGCAATTTGAAATTCAGAAAAGCACACATTTTCTAAGAAATGCAGTATAAAATTTCAGTACTGTTCTACAGTCTCCCTTGCAGTTAAACTTGGCCACATGGCAAAGTATACAAGTGAAATGAAATTGTGCAACTTTATTTTTAAAGTTGAAGCCACTTGCTCTGGCATTCCTTTGCCTCCCTCCTTGAGTGTTTGGGGCTTATGAGCCACATAGATAATGCTGGTGAGGGCAGCATACTATAAACTTCCAGGTCACAAGGTCGACAGAACCTAAGTCTCTGTATGGTCTTATGAAGTAATTTTTCTTGCAATCCTGGAATATTCATTTCTGGGCAGTTTTATAAGAAAGAGAACATTTTACTTTAATTTACTAGGTTTTGGAGTCTCTATGATGTAACAGCTTAAACCCTAACTAATATGATAAGTATATTAATCTGTTAACAGTTACCATTATGACACATGAATTTAGTCTTAGTTCCGGCATATTATTTTATGCTTTTTATTTTTTTGCATTTAAAATGTAAATATATAGTTTATTTACTTTGGTGTATGTACAATTTTTCAGGAAGGTTTGTATTTTCCTTTTCCATTATAGCAATTTTTCCTCTTTTTCCTTTTCCTCTCACAATTTTTATAACATTTCTATTTTGACAAAAACTGTTATATTCTATTTTGTACCAATTAAATGTATTAAATGTTTTTTTTTCTTTTTAACTGTAATAGTTTTCCTGGTCATTCTCTTGTGGGCTATAGTTTATTTCTAATAGTACTCTCAAAAAGAGATAATGAGGAAAATAATTCATGAGCTCTTGCCTACTGAAAGCTATTTGTTCGCATCTCATACTTGCTGGCTGTGAGATCTTATAACCACATTTTCATTCCTTGAGCATCTATAGGAGTTATAAATCTGTTACCTTTTACATAGAATATTAATACAGAGAATATTTTTGCCCCCAAATACTATTACAATTTAGACCTGTTTTGTCAGAGGTCATGACATAACATGCTGATTCACAAAATGAAAATGAGAAAGGATAGGTATAGACCATACTTTGGTTTTGGATATATCTGACATTGGTTTTTATCTTTAGGATTATATAAGGATAGAACACTACCTCATGGAGAATAGAAAATACAAATTATAAGAATGGCATCTATACACGTAATTCATGTGTATATGTCTTTAAAGATAAAAGAAGAAACTATTTATAAAGTCATTAAGCTAACCAAGGATATAATTTAAAATCCTCACACCTTTATCGCTCAAGTGAGTCTATTTACTATTATAGCACTGGCCCTGGAGGGAAGTCATATGGACAGAGATTAAATTGCGTGCCATGCTTCTTTAGTTTACCCAGCACAGAATTGGTGGACTTTTTATATCACTTCAAGTTGACTAAAAATCATTTGAAGTAAACCAATTAAAATGGTTTCACATCTGAGATATTTTATGTCAACGTATTTATAATTACTCATTGATTTAACCTGTCTTTGTAAAAATCTTATAATTTTAACCTAGATTTTAATTTTCATCATTGCCAATTTAAATACTTTATGTTCTCCAAGAGCATTTCTGAACACAGTCCTTTACTGCTTTTTCCCTATTTATTCAATAAATATTCATTTAGTGTCTACTATATGTCATGCAGAATATCAGAACCAAAGTCAGACAAAGTTCTTGTTCTCTTGGAATGTATACTTTAGTGTGGAAGATAGACAGAAAGACAGACATAAAACCAACCAACCAGCCCTCTGATATTAGATTCTTATTAAGACCAACAGGTCTGGGTAGTGGTAGGACTATGTGAAAGGGGATATTGCCTCAGATAAGTTGGCAGAGAAGGTTTCTCTGAGGTAATGAGCAGAATCCTAAATAGGATTAGCACAGAGAACCCTAAGAGCAAATGTGCACAAGTAGGAACATGTTAGGTATTCAGGGAAGAGACAGAAGGCTGCACAAACTAAGGAAGGTAATTCAGTTGGATAGTTGGTGTGAGAAGATATTGTGGATCATATAAGATCTTGAAGGCTGTGACAAATGCCATGGACTTTATTGTTTGGAAGGAATGAATTTATATCTATACATCTATGGAAAGACATTGAGAGGTTCTGGATAGAAGAGTGATATGACATAATTCACATTTCAAAAGCCTATTACTGCCATGTGGAGAACATGCTTTAGGGAGCATGGTGGAAGCCTAGAGACTGGTTAGGGGGCTATTTAATAATCTGGGATGATAGAGATAAATAAGTAAGAGGTGGTGAGCACTGCTCAGGGATAGGTCATATTTTGAAGGTTAGAACCCATAGGTAATGCTCTTAGATTAAATGACATTATATGAGAGAAAGAATAATCCTGGAAAATTCCAGTTTTCATCTTAAGTTCATAACTTAATGATGGAACTATTTATTGAGAAGGGAAACATGGGAGAAAGTGTTGGATGACAGGGCTTGAATGAGCTCAGTTATGACACGTTAAAGTGAGAGATACTCATTAGGTGCCAAGGTGCAAAGAGTGAGTAGGCAGTTTGATATAAAAGCCAGGAATTCAGTGGAGGGTTCAAGCCTGGTGATAATACTATGGGAATTTCTTCATATACACACTCTCTAAAGCTATTGGATATATGAGATGTAAACTTAGATTAATAAGAGAAGAGGTAAAAGGATTGAGCCCTGGGACACACCAACATTTAGAAATAAAGATGAGGAGAAGGATTCACATAAGAGACTGAGAGAGGAAGGAAAACTAGAGGATGCTATAACAGAAACCAAGTGAGGGAAGAGTTTAAAGAAGAAAGGAATGGTTTTTAGAAGCTTTGAGCATAATTGCACTAGGGTTATAAAAAGTGCTACCTTTAGAGGAAGCTGGGTAACTAGTACACAGAAAACCTCTGAACTAATTTTGCAGCTTCTGTGTGAGTCTGAAAGTATTTGAAAGTAGACATTTAAAAAATAATCAAAGCAGTTTCAAGAAGAGGAGAAAGCAAATGCTGTGGAAAAGTCAGTTAAGAAGAGAATCTGGAGTTGAGGATTTGATTGAGCTTCATGGACCTCATTAATGACTTTGCTAAGAGCAGTGCCAAGGAATGGTAACAACAAAAGTTTGAGGTGAGTATTTCTAAGAGAGAATGGATAATAAAGATGTTGAGACAGTCAATAGAAACAATTCTTTGATGTAGTTTTACTATAAAGGAGAGCAGAGAAACACTGTAGTAGACAGAGGTGTTAATGGGGCCAGAAGAACATCTTAGAACATAGCTAAAAGCTGAACTTTCTGTTGTTTAATCCCAACATTTTGCTAGCCACTATTTGCCCTTTGAAATTAGTTCCTTTGGTTTCCCTGTGTCATCTTAGCAGTAGTTGGTATTATTTGAAGTTTTCTAAGTGTTATCTTCTACAGACAGCTTTCTATCCCCCCCGAAATACATCACTAGACTTTGCAACAATTTTAGAAATCCATCAACAATATAACATTTGTGCATACAAACTTGAGATTCAGATTTGTGTGTGTTTTTGTGTGTGTGTGTGTTTTTAGCAGTGAATCAACAAAATTCATTTCAGGAAACTATATGGAAGGGATGTGGCCCTGGGTGTTGTGAGGCTACAGGAGGAAAGGAGCCCATTAAGAGCTACGTGCCTCTTGTGATTATGGAAGCCTGGGCATTCTAGCTAGCTGTGGTTATGGTCTATCTTAATAGGCTGACTCATTTCTGTGGCTGTTTTATAATTTTGTAGCTCAAAGGACCACAGGCCCTAAATACCTCTGTTGTCTCTTCGTGCACCTCCTGCCAACACTTGTAACTGAAGTTAAATAGGCATGGCAGGGTGCTCCTTTCTGACAGCACACACACAACATTGGCCTAAGGTCGTTCAGCGAAGGACACAGAGACTTCCCCTCTCCCAGTAGCTTGTCAGAAAGGTTCAGCAACAACAAGAGGCAAACACTGAGTTTCACAAAGCACATTAAACAAAGCAAACAGACCTCTAATCCAATGGTTTAATTACAGTATAGCACATTCATTGTGGCAAACCATGCTTAGTATTTCAAACCACTCCATGTGTTTCTCAATAAAAAAGGAAGCTCACCCAAAGCCCCACAAAGCTTCTCACTCCCTGCAAAACCTATGGTGTCACAGGACAGTGTTCTGTTTGTTTTGTTCTTAAGTTTTCTAATCATCTCAATTTCACAAGTATTAACTAATTTTTAGGGACTCCTTTATAGTTTTCCCCTATCTTTTGGCCAGTCTGATTGTCCTGTCTGCATGTCTTGCCACCCCCGCCCCTTTATTTAGGGATTTTGGGGGGAGGAGTTTTAGGTGCAGGTTTCTGAGTAATCATCTCACCATTTCAAGATCCACTGTCACTGTCAGTCCAGTCAAGACCTCTGCAAAGCAAGGTTTATAACTTTATTTTCTCCTCTACCTGCAGCCACTCTTGAGTACTTATGTCCCTTTGGATGAGCATATAAACTTTAAGAATAGTTTGTGGTATGCATGTGTTTTTAATTTGCATAAATGGTTTTATACTATCAATTTTATTCTTTAATTTACTTTTTAAATTCATCATTAGGTTTTTAGGATCTTTCTATATATTTACAGTTATTTTAATCATTGTTTTATTGGTATTTATTTATGCCATTTTATTTTATGTTTTTATTATCAGCACTTTGGGTTTTTCTCTTCCTCTCACTTTACTCTTTTTGCCTCTACTCCAATGAATCTCCTAATCACTATTTGGAAAATGTTTAGATTTTTCTTCTAATTTGTTATGTATTCCTTTTCCTTTCTTCTTCTTCTTCCTTCTTTCTTCCTTCCTTCCTTCCTTCCCTTCTTCTCCTCCTTCTTCTTCTTCTCTCTCCCCTTCTCTCTCTGTTGGTGCTTAGATAAAAAGACACCAGTTGTTTACACACACTAATTTCTCATATCACAGTTTTCTCTTGTAGTGACTTCTATTTTTCTTGGAATATATATTCCACATGTGTTTTCAGACCATTTTTGTGTAATAAACAATTTTGGGTCTCATAACTATAATAAAACCTTTATTTTGCTCTTGTAAGTAAATAATAATTTATCTGACTATAATATTTTAGTTTTATAGTTCTTTTCTTTCAGCACTGAAAATATTTCTTCTTTGTCTTCTTGCAACCAGGGAGACTATTGAAAAGTTTTGTTAACCTGATTCTTGCTTCTTGGGTAGATGATATCATGTATCTCTGGAAGCTTTTAGAATATTCTTTCTTTGATGTTCTTAAATGTTACTCTCTATGTTTCTAGGTGTGGCTTTTTCTTTGTCTATGCTTGTTGATATTCTATGAGAATTTGCAATCTCATATACTATATACATGTATTTTTAATTTTAGTAAATTCTGGGCCATTATTTCTTCAAATTTTTTATTCACTTTGTTCTTTTGGGGAAATTTCAATTTTATGAATGCTGATACTTCAAATTCTTTTCTCTTATTTCTTTACTTCTTCTTTTTTCTCATAGTCCTTTATTCTTCTCTGATGTCTGGCATGTCCTTCATCCTGATATTCCAGATTCCTAACTCATACTTCACAACCATTCAACTGTATATCTAATATATTATGTACATTTTAAAATCATTATATTTGCATATCTCTACATGTAATTGACACTTTTTTCTAACGACGTTTTCTCACTCATGTTTTCAATAGTTTTCTTTGGTAATATTTATTTTGCTTTTAATATTTGTGTTTTTGCTGCATTATGACAAAAAACTAAAAATATATACAGATTGGAAAGGAAGAAGTAATATTTTTCTTATTTATAAAGGACATGATTATTTATACAGGAAAGTCTAAGTATCCTACCAAAAAAAGGCTACTAGAACTAATAAGTGAGTTTTTCAAGGTTGCAAGATGCAAAATCAATTTCTAAAACTGTTGTATTTCTGTATATTACTGTACATCAATGAGAAATTTAAATTAAAAACTAATACCATACACAACTGCCTAAAAATATTAAAAATAGGGATACATTTGACAAAAGTATGCATTGCTGAGTAAAATATAAAGAGATATAAAATTATGAGGGATATATTGTATTCCTGAATTGGAAGATTTATTGAGATGTCATTTCTTCTCAAATTAATCTATAGAGTTAATGCAATCACAAACAAAATCTATCAAACTTCTTTGTAGAAATTGAAAGGTTGATTCTAAAACTTATATGGAAATATAAAGTATTTAGAGTTGCCAAAACAAGTTGAAAAAGAACAATATTGGCAGACTTACACTCGCTAATTTTAAGTCTCATTATAAAGCCACAGTAATCAAGATAGTATGTTATTGGCATAAAAAAAGATGTATTTATCAATGAAACAAAATAGAGACTCAAGAAAGAAATACACACATATAGGATCAATTAATTTGGGGCAAAGATACTATAAAAGCCAGCTCAAATTCATTGTAATTAGAACTACCTGTATCTTCTTTTGGTAATTTTTACTCTTTCAAAATGGAAACTAATCTTCGGCAGCCGTCCGTCTCGAGAGACGATGGTGTAGCTTCTTAAGAGTCTATCTGCACCGCCGAGAATGGTTGTGCAGTCCAACTCAGGAGTGACACGGTATCTGTCTCCTCCCGTGTTGAATTGACATCTTGCGATGACGCTGGGGTGTCCTCTCCAGTGAAGCTGAAGCTACAGAGCCTCGAGAGACGATGGTGTAGCTTCTTAAGAGTCTATCTGCACCGCCGAGAATGGCTGTGCAGTCCGACTCGGGAGTGACACGGTATCTGTCTCCTCCCGTGTTGAATCGACATCTTGCGATGATGCTGGAGTGTCCTCTCCAGTGAAGCTGAAGCTACAGAGCCTGGGCAGGGTGATATGGAGGGTCTGCTGTTGCCCATGCAGCAGACCCCCCCTCTCTTCGCAGCTGAAGGGTCCAAGGGAAAGACGGAGTCAATACAGCTTGGCTTCAGGTGCGCCGCAGGAGTTGCCGGTGTTGACTACAATGTCAAACCGCCTTAGGGACTCCGGCTCCGGATTTTCTGTCGGGGTTTACTCCCTTAGCCTTTCCCCTGAAGAGGTATGCCGCAAGGCAGCGGAGGTTTTTTGGAGTCAGAGTTTTCCTTCTCTGATGTACCCTGACTGGAAGATCGAACCAGCGACACTTAGCTCGCAGGCCGACGCTCAATCCACTGAGCCAAACCAGCCAGGGTATGGAAACTAATACACAATAAGAAATTCATACATCTTTAATAGACAGCTTAATACTTATCACAAAAGTACTCATAGAAATAAGGAGGAAATACTCATGAAAATTACAGTCCTTTTTTCTAAGACTGATCGAGTGGTCATAGCTAGTATTTATAACTACATCTTTCACTACTCATTCTGTACTCCCTTTTCCTTCAACAAGCACCTCAGCTGGTTGTGATTCTTCACCTGGTAAAGTGACCCAATCTTCATTCCCAAAGGATCTTGGGTTATTAGTAGTCTTGCATAAATTGGCTTATAGTTTTTCCTTGTCCTTAAATAGAAGCCATGGTAATACCAAGAGATACCCTAAGGGATCTCATGTATTTCAGATATTTTTTTTCTTTCCTCTATGGTAGAGTAGTCCAATATCCCCTCGATAGTCAGGATCTATCACTTTAGACAGCACAGTAACTCCCTTCTCCATTCAGGGACATGAGGAACCCGAAGTGGCTAGCCAGCAGTCTTAACTTCCAGTTCAATGAAATCATTGTTGTGTCTCTTGGTGAAAGCATTCCTTTTTTTGGAACTAAGGCCTATAGGCCAGCAGAGCATAAGGTCATGGGAACAGGAAGAAAATTCTTGCTAGTGGCTCACTAGTGTGTGGTGCCACTCCCATTAACAGCCTTTGATTCCTAAATCCATAAATGCTGGCTATGGGAGAAACAGTACCACGTATCAGTTAGTGATTCAGACCATAACGAGCCTTTTGGAGAACTGTGTCCTAGCCGTGCAAGGTATTTGCCACCTAGCTGGTAATGTAACTGAGTCTTCAAGAGGTGATTCCATCATTCTACCAAGCCAGCTGCTTCAAGATGATTAGGAACATGGTAAGAGTAATGGGTTACAGTAGCATAGGCCCATTGCTGTACTTGATTTGCTGTGAAGTGGGTTCATTGATTAGAAAAAAATACCTGTGTATAACACACTGAGAATAGATAAGGCAGCATATAAGTCCACAGATGGTAGTTTGGGCAGAATCATTACGTGCAGGGAAGGCAAATCCATATTCAGCAGAAATGTCTATTCCAGTAAAAACAAAACACTTCTTCCATTAATGGGAATGGTCCAATGTAATAAATCTCTCATCAAGTAGCTGGCTAATCACTCTGGGGGATGATGCCATGTCAGGGAGTCAGTGTTCATCTTTGCTGCTGGCAGATGGGACACTCAGCAGCAGACACAGCAAGGTGGATCTGTTGAGTGGAAGTCCATGTTGCTAAGCCCATGTATAACCTCCATTGCTGCCACCAAAGCAACTTTGTTCATGGGCCCATTGCAATGACAAGGGTGGCTGGGGAAAAGTGCTGACTGTATCACAGGAACAGGTCATCCTATCAACTTATTTATTAAAATCCTCCTCTGCTGAGGTCACTCTTTTGTTAGAATTCACGTGAGACACAAATATCTTCACATTATTTGCCTATACAGAGAGAACCATTCACATACCTTTTCTCCAAATTTTCTGCCACTAATTTTCTAATCATGTTCCTTCCAAGTCCCTGACCATCCAGCTAAATCACTGGCCACAATGCATAAACCAGTATAAAACTGCACATCTGAAAATTTCTCCTTCCAGGAAAAGTGAGTAATTATTGGGTGCACTGCTATAAGTTCTGCTCACTGGGGAGATTTCTCTTCACCACTGTCCTTCAGTGATGCTCCAGAAAAGGGCAATTGTGCTATAGCTGTATGCTCTTGAATGGTACTTACATAGTGTTTAGAACCATCTATAAACCACGTCTAATTTTTATCTTCCTCTATCTATAGGGACTTCCAGTGAGGTGATAGGTATAGATTAGGACAGAGAAGGCGGTGTTAGCAGGAGTGGGGATCATGGGTATCTGGGACACTTATTCCTATGACTTACTTATTCCTTCAAGGCCTGGTCAGGTCAATCACACATATTGCATTTGATGATGGAGTGCTGCTGTGCATGCCCAACTTCATGACTTGGTGGGTCAGATGACACCCAGTTCATCATGGGAAGCTCAGGTCACGTGGTAACTTTGTGGCTCATGGATAAGCAGATAGTCTCTACTAAGGCCAAATTCTAGGTCAAGAGCTGCTTCTCAAAAAGAGAGCAGTTATCCACAGAGGATGACAGAGCTTTGCTCAAAAATTCTAAGGGCTAGTGTTGCAATTTACCCATAGGGCCTACCAAAGGCTCCAAACAGCATCCCTGTCACTGACATTTCAAGCACTATTGGATCTCTTGAGTCACATGGCCTAAATGGCAAAGCAGCTTGTACAGTAGCCTAGACTTGTGGCAAAGCCTTCTCTTATTCTGGGTTCCTCTCAACACTAGCACTGATCTTGGACTTCCAGCTTCCAGAACTGTAAGAGAATAAATTTTGTTGTTGTTTAAGCTACACAGTCTATGGTAATTTATTATTGCAGCAAAGTCTATGGTATGATAATTTGTTATGGCAGCTTGGGCTATAGTACCAGGATTTAGGTACTGCTGTAACAAATACCTGAAAATGTGTAACTGGGTAATTGGTAAAGAGTGAAAAGGTTTTGAGATGCATGCTAAACATATGGGTGTTATAGGTGATTTTGGTGAGGTCTCAGATAGAAACCAGAAACATGTTATTAAAAACTGTTATAAAGTGGCAAGTAACTGGCTAAACTATGCTCTAGCGATTTGTGAAAGTAAAACTTAAGAGAGAGGAAACTGAATGTTTAGTTAAGGAGATTTATAAGCAAAATATTAAAGTAGCTCGGTTTCTCCTGTTTATAATAAAATGTGAAAGGAGGGAGATGAACCAATCTTCATGTCTCTCTCTCTCTCTCTCTCTCTCTCTCTCTCTCTCTCTCTCTCCCCCTCTCCTTTACCCTCCCCCTCTCCCTCTCCCTCTTTCCCTCTGTGTGTGTGTGTGTGTGTGTGTGTGTGTGTGTGTGTGTGTGTGTGTGTCTTTTCACTCTCCGTGTAAGGATACAGTGAAAGGGCAGCCATCCACAATCCAGGAAGAGAAACTTCATCAGAGCCTGACCATGCTTGCACCTGATTTCAGACTTTCAGAACTGTGAGAAAATAAATTTCTTCTGTATAAGCCACTCAGATTATGGCATTTTGTTATGGCAGCCCAAGCAGACTAATAAATGACCAATTAAGATTTATCCTGGGAATGCAGGTTGATTTGACATCCAACAATCAATTAATGTAATATATTAATATTACATTAATATTTTATTAATAGAATAAAAGGCAAAAATCACATATGATCATCTCAATAGATGAGGAAAAAATAACTTGACAAAATTCAACAGACCTTCATAATGAAAAAATTCAACAACTAGTAATAGAAAGGAACTTCCTTACCTGATAACATGTATGAACAACCCACAGCTAAGTTTATAGGTGTTGGTGAAAGACTATATACTTTCCAAATGGAAGGATGTTCAATCTCACCACTTGGATTCAACTTTGTACTTAAGGTTCTAGCCAGGGTAATTAGGTAAGAAAATGAAATAGAAAGCATCCAGACTGGGAAAAAGTAAAACTATTTCTGTTTGTAGATGACATGGTAATATATATAGGAAATCTTAAGCACGCACTAAAAAACTATTAAAACAAATAAATTTAGCAAGATCACAGAATACAAGATCAGTATATAAAAATTTATTGTGTATCTATAAGTAGCAATGAGTAAACTGAAACAATTGCATTTACAATAATCAAAAAGAATAAAATAGGGATAAATTTAACCAAAGGCATCTAAAACTTATACTCTGAAAACTATAAAAATTAATTAAAGAAATTTTAAAAAACCTAAATAAATGGAAAGACATTCCATGTTTATGGATTGGAAGCCTCAATATTGTTAAATGTTAGTGTTCTCCAAATTGATCTACATATTCAACACAATGTCTATCGAAATTCTAGCTGCATTTTAAAAAAGAAATTGACAAATTACCCTAAAGTTTATATTAAAATGCAAGGGACCCAGAATAGCCAAAACAACCTGAAAAAAAAAAAATGGAGAACACATGCTTTCTCATTTTAAACTTATTCTGTAACTAAGACACTATGTTTCTGGTATAAGGATAGATATATAGGTCAATAGATTAGAAATAAGAGTTCAGAAATAAACCCATACATTGTGGTCAATTGATCTTCAACAAAGGTGACAAGAGCATTCAATGCGGGTAAACTAGTCTTTCCTACAAATATCGCTGAAACAAATGAATAACCACATGCAAAAGAATAAAGTTGGACTTCTACCTTACTCAATACAAGGTCTGTCCAGAAGGTATCCATCCATGTAATATAAAAAATAGAGACACTTATAGAAGACACAAGATACGAAAAACATTGTACTTAGGACAATGACACCTCAGTCCCGTTCAAACTAGGCATCTTGGGACCTCACATAGTTCTTCCAATCACCATCAGTTGCCCTGTCATATTTTTCAAAATCTCATCAATGGTCTGAAATATCTTCCCTTTCAAAGGTGATTTTAGTTTTCAGGAAAGCTGGAAGTCACAGGATGCCAAATCAGGCTATAAGGCAGCTGAGTCACCTGAGTGATTTGATGTTTTGCCAAAAAATCCTGCACCAGACATAATGCGTGAGTGGGTGCATTGTGGTGATGAAGCTACCCATCACCAGTTGCTCATAGCTGTGGCCTTCTGAATCATCTGGATAGTTTCCATGGAGGAGTGTTCAAGCTTAAAGCAAAATTTGGTGCAGATTAGTTGCTCTACTCACTCAGTCATTGTGAAATAATGGCCGCACAGTACACATGCTCACTCAATGGCATCTACTGCACCCACTGACTAGTACAGTTAAGTTGTCATTGTTCACACTTGTGCATTCCAGTCCACTCTCCTTGGCTGCCAAGTTACATTGATATCATGCAAGCCATTTTCTTTATATTAATAATGGTTGGTCTTTTTCTGGACAGAACTCATATACAAAGTTCAACTCAAAAGTAACCGAAGACCGAAATGTAAGTCCTAAAACTATAAAACTTTTAAAGAAAGCATAAATGTAAATCTTTATGACCTTGGGCTTGACATTGGTTTTTAAGATAATACCAAAGGTACCAGCAACCTAAGAAAAAATAGATAAATTGGATTTCATCTAAAGTAATAAGCTTTGTATTTTAAAAGACAGTATCAGTAAAGTGAAAAAATCATCTCACAGGGAAGGAGAAATATCTGTATATCATATATATGACAAGTACTTATTGTCCAGAATATATAAAAATCTCTAGTAATTCAACAATAAAAGGATAACCCAATTTTAAAATAGGCAAAGCATTTGAATACATATTTCTTCAAAGAAGATATACAAATACCCAATAAGCATCTGAAATGTTTCTTAGAATTATTATTTGTTAGGGAAATGCAAAGCAAAACTACAATAAGATACAAGTTCACATTCACTAGAGTAGTTATAATCAAATAAATGGAAAATAAGTGTTAGGTGGATGTGGAGAAATTAGAACCCTCATACAATGCTGATGAAAATGTCAAGTGGTGTGGCCATTTTGGAAAAGAGCTTGGCATTTCTTCAAAAAGTTAAATCACAGAGTTACCATGTGATCCAACAGTTCCATGCCTTGCTATATACCCAAGAAAATAAAAAACATATTAACACAAAAACTTGTACACCAATGTTTATAGCAGCAGTATTCATAATAGCCAAAAAGTGGAAACAACCGACATGTACTGTGACCAATAATATATGAACAAAATGTGGTAATTCCACATGATGGCACATTATTTAGCAAAGAAAAGAAATGAATTAGTGACACATGCCACAGTAAATATGAACCTTGAAAATACACTTAGTGAAAGAAGCCAGGCACAATATGCTATATATTATTTGATTCTGTGCATATGAAATATTCATAATAGACTTAGCCATAGTGACAAAGTTAATTAGTGGTTGCCAGGGGCTAAAGGAAAATGGGAATAGGGAATGACTACTCGTGTATGTAAGATTTCTTTATCGGGTGAAGGAAAGTTTGTGGAATTAGATAATGATGATGACTACATAACCTTGTGAAGATACACTAGTTACCTTTACCCATGGTTTTGCTTTCCACAGTTTTAGTTACCCTCGGTCAACTGCCATCTAAAATTATTAAATGGAAAGTTCCAGGAATAAACAATTCATAAGTTTTAATTTACACACCACTCTGAGTAGTGTGATGAAATCATATATTGTACCACTCTACCCCACCCAGGACCTTAATAATCTCTGCATCCAACAGGTATATAGTACCTTTCCATCAGTCACTTAGTAGCCATCTAGGTTATCAGATTGGTTATCAGAGAGAGAACAAGAGAGAAAGACCACATTTACCTAACTTTTATTACAGTATATTATTATAATTGTCCTACTTTATTATTAGTTATTGTTGATAACCTCTTACTGTGCCTAATTTACAAATTAAACTTTATCATAGGTATGTATGTATAGGAAAAAAGGATAGCATGCAGAGTGGGGCAAAAGTAGGTTTACAGTTGTGAGTACGTGAAACACAGTTTATTTTTATATTATTATTTATTATTTACTGTATTTTTTATTTGTATTTCAATGGTAAGCCTACTTTTGTCCTATGCTGTATAGAGGATTCAATACCATTTGTGGTTTCAGGCATCATCTAAGGGTCCTGGAATGTATCCCTCTGGATGAAAGGAGACCACTGTATTTGAAGTAACCTGCTCAATTGTAATACTTTAAAAAGGTACATTTTATGATACATAAATTACAACTCTATTTTAAAAATATAGTACTCTCTCTATTGGTAAGACCAGATAATAAGACTTAATAAGCTCATTCTGGGAAAGATTAGCAGAAACTGGCCTTATCAGGCACTTTCTTGGTGCTTCTGTTATTAAGCAAATCAGGGCAAGCTGCTCCTGGTGTGTCCAAACTATCTCCTTAGAAATAAAGCTTCCACTCCATTCAAATCTTTATTACCGCCCCCCTCCCCCATCTCCCCCATTGGTAAGCAAGACTCTAAGTTTTACCCCTAGGCCCTGTGGTAAGCCAGTTACATTTCAACTCCCTTGCCCTCTGGTGTCAGTGTCTTGGGAGCATGCCTACTGTGGTGACTGAGAGAAAAAGACTATTTCCCCAAAGTGATGAGCTGATCTCCTTTTTGTGGGTCAAAACCGGGGCTCTTTTGAGCCTGGGTGAATTGACTGTCATGGAGGGAATGAGTGAATGCTACCTTCTCTCATTTGACCTGTGCAGACACCAGAATGGTATCTGTCTTGCCTGAATGCTGCCACTTATCCCAGCCAGAGTCAATCTTTCTCCCCACACTCCCATGTAGATCAGGGCCACGGGAAACCTGTTGCTAATGGGAATGTTTTGTACCCTCAGGTATGGCTGTGTGGCAAGAAGGATGAAAGTCACTGCAAGTCCCAGCCCACTGGGCAGATACTTATCTTTTGTTTTGGCTTCTAGGAAGAACAGTCTGTGAAACAAATAATCCTGCATATCCAGGTATTTTAAGCTTCTGACAGTAGAACATTTTCTCTTTATGTTTGGGAAAGTTGGAGCAGTATCCTGAGTTCTTCTAAAACTATTTCCCTTCAGGGACTAACATAAATTACAAGTCAGAATAAAAGATTTAGCACACCATCAGAACTTACAGATTTTACTTCCCACTGAAACAAATCTGTTAATTCTCATTTTTACATGTTTTATTAACTAGACCTGTATCTTTTCTGGATTCTTCCTACTCAAATTTCTTTCTTCATTCTCATCTCTAAACAAAGGAGAACCAAGAATTCTAAAAATTTACTTGCTATTGTTATTGACCACTGTCTGGTCTTTTCCCTCTTTCAGAATTGTATATTTGGAGAGTGAATCAATGACTAATAATACTTACTTTTTTCTCATAGATGATATGAGAATTAACACCTTATGAGTCATGATCACAGGAAGAAAAGTTAGTTACCTAGATATTAAATGATCATTTAGGTAATATATGATTACTCGAAATACCCCCATATGTATTGATGTTAGTAGGCTGTCTCAGAAAGCATACCTCATCTTGATGTGCTCCTAACATTTATTTCTAAGGCAGAGCTTTTCAGATATCTATTTTGATTCAACCAAGACTCCGCTTAAAAAGTAAATAACTGATGTGAGGGCAGGGAAGATGGCAGAGGAGTATATAGCAGTCTTGTCTGCTTGCTCCCATCATAGAAGTACTTGGAGTACAAACACAGAGCAGAGAGTGAGTGAGTGCAGCTTTCAGATAGGGTGAACAGGGACAGGAGTGTGGGAGCAGCATAGGAGAGGGCAGGAACCATGGCCCACATGCTCCAAGTGGAGACACTGGGCTTCCCAGCCCAGCACCTTCACTGCCCCAAAAGGAGCAGCTGCTGATCAGCTCATCTGCAGGATCTACTTGGAAACTGCACTCCTGCTATAGGCACCCTGATCAGCAAAGTCCAGGAGGTAGCCAATGAGGTTTGGTGAAATAATTGGAGGTGCGGGAAGACAGAGACCAGCCCTGACTGTGAGAAACTGTGTGAATTAAGACTTGTTAGGGACCTCTTGGGCTGGCAACCCTGTGCCTGCAGGTGCATGCTCACAAAGGCTCTGCCAGACAAAAAAGCAGAACTGAGCCATGGACAGGGGCCCACATGGGAAATCTGAGGTGGAACCTGGGACTTGGTAGGGACCCAGAGCTGGCAACCCTGCGCCTGCTGGCACACATGCACAAAGGCTCTGCCAGACAAAAATGCAGACCAGTGCTGGAGTTTGCAAGCCACACAGAGACTTTTTTTGGAGAGGAGGGGAAAAAAGACCTGACACTGGGCAACGACTATGGGCATGCACACCAGCTCGCCAACAAAGTAGCTTTGCTAAACAAAAATGAAGAGCACTAGAGGGTACCACAGGACTAGTAGGGGGGACCCAACTCAGTACACCTCACAGCAGAGAGCTGCAGCAGACCCACGAGTGAGAGAATAGCAGCCCCAGAATCCAGCTAGATCTCCTCACAGCCAGCCAGCCAGCAAGAAAGGCAGATATGAAACTCTTGGAACTTTGACCAGGGACAGATACAGAAAGAGAAGAAAGTGGTAAAAACAAGAAATTACTGGGACAAATCCCACCGTGCATCTACACTAAAGAATTCAAGACATGGTGGGCAGAGTGACTCTTGACCAACTAACCAGAGGGAAATTTCCACCAAAGAGCAATACAACAACAACCAAAACTGAAATGCAACCAGACAGCCTAAACAAATGGCATAAAGGGCATCCCAATAACATCAAGCTCAGGAGAGCAAAGAAACTGCATCACTGAATCCCCCAGGTCACCTATTACAGAAGGCCACACCATGAAGGCAGGAAATCAAAGCAGACAAATCTGAGAAACAAAAACATATAAGAGTCACCTAAAATGGGGAGGCAAAGAAACAACCTCCCAACGAAAGGAAAATCCCCAGAAAGAGTGCAAGATGAAACAGAGGCAAGCAAACTATCAGACATGAAATTTAAAAGAATGGTTATAAGGAAGCTCAATGAACTTGACAAACTCAGAGAAAACTACAACTACAGGGGTATTATAGAGAACACCAGAGAAACTACCATGAACTCCAGGAAAGCTACAAGGAACTTACTTCGAACTACACCAACATTAAAAAGGACATAGAAATTATCAGTAAGAGCCAGGAGGAAATGAGGCATACAATTTCTGAACTGAAGAACACAGTAGA
Source organism: Furipterus horrens (assembly GCF_987537825.1). Classification (NCBI taxonomy): domain Eukaryota; kingdom Metazoa; phylum Chordata; class Mammalia; order Chiroptera; family Furipteridae; genus Furipterus; species Furipterus horrens. The sequence goes on along the minus strand of NW_028327176.1, from coordinate 146,865,437 downwards.
AGGAATAAAAAGCAGGTTAGAGGAAGCAGAGAACTGGATCAGCAAGTTGGAAGACAACGTAGAAAAAAATTCCCAGTCAGTGCGACAAAATGAAAAAAGATGTCAAAAGAATGAAGAGGGTTTAAGGCAGCTGCAGGATGAGATGATCCATAACAATATCCGTATCATAGGGATACCAAAGGGAGAAGAAGGAGAGAAAAGGATAGAAAACCTGTTTGAAAAGATAATGGCAGAAAACTTCCCTGACTTGAGAGAGAAAGTCACACAAGTCCAAGAAGCACAGAGGGTCCCAATGAAGATAAACTCAAAAAGGCCCATTCCAAGACATATCATATTTAAAATGGCAACATTCAAAGACAAAGAGAAAATTCTAAAGGTAGCAAGAGAGAAATAGCAAATATAATACAAAGGAGCTCCAGTGAGATTATCAATGGGTTTCTCAATAAAACACTACAAGCCAGAAGGGAATGGCAAAAAATTCAAGCAATAAAAAAAAAAAACCAGGCCTACAACCAAGACTACTCTACCCAGCAAGGCTCTCATTCAAAACAGAAGGTGAAATAAGGAGTTTTTCAGACAAAAGAAAGCTAAAAGAATACATTTCCACCAAACCAGCATTGCAAGAGATGCTAAAGGGACTACTTTAAGAAGATGAAGAAAGAGAGAGAGAGAGAGAGAGAGAGAGAGAGAGAGAGAGAGAGAGAGAGAGAGAGAGAGAACAACACAGGTACAAAGGGAAAAAAATCACAGTGAATAAGTACCTATTAATAATAACCTTAAATGTAAATGGATTAAATTCTCCAATAAAAAGGCATAGAGTAGCTGAATGGATAAGAAAACATAACCCACATATATGTTGTCTACAAGCGACCCACCTCAGAACAAAAGATCTAAATAGACTGAAAGTGAAAGGATGGAAAAAAGTATTTCAAGCAAATGAACATGAAAAAAATCAGGGGTAGCAATACTTAGACAAAACAGATTTCAAAGCAAAAGGCCATAGAAAGAGACAAAGAAGGACATTCCATAATACTTAAGAGAACAGCTCATCAAGAAGTTACAACCCTGGCAAACATATGCACCCAAATATATAAGAAAAATCTTGGAAGACTACAAGAAGGATATCAACAGCAACACACTTATATTAGGGGACTTTAACACCTCATTGTCAACAATGGACAGATCTTCAAAACAAAGAAACACCAAGGATATTGAGGCATTGAACAACATTCTAGATCAAATGGACTTAATTGATATATGTAGAACCTTTCATTCCTGAGAAGCAAAATATATGTTCTTTTCAAGTGCACATGGAACATTTTCAAAGATAAACCACATGGTAGGACAAAAAACAAGCTTCAACAAATTCAAGAAAATTGAAATTATATCAAGCATCTTCTCATATCACAATGGTCTGAAACTAGAAACCAACCTCAAGGAAAAACACTCAAAAACATTCAAATTCATAAAAATTGAATAATATACTATTAAATAAAGAATGGGTTAACAATGACATTAAGGAAGAAATAAAAAAGTTTCTGGAAAAAAATGATGATGAACACACAACAACCCAAAACCTATGGGATACAGTGAAGACAGTCCTGGGAGGAAAGTTCATAGGAATACTGGCCTACCTAAAAAAGATGAAGAATCTCAAATAAAAAAATATAACCTGACAGCTACAAGAACTAGAGGAACAACAACAAACAAAGGCCAAAGTGAGTAGAAGAAAGGGAATCATCAAGATCAGAGCAGAATTAAATGACATAGAGACTAAACAAACAATTCAAAAGATCAACAAAACTAGGAGCTGGTTCTTTGAAAAGATAAACAAAACTGACAAGCTTTTAGCCAGGCTCAACAAGACAAAAAGAGAGGGCCCAAATAAACAAAATCAGAAATAAAGAGGAGAAATCACAACCAATACCACCGAAATATGAAGGATTGTAAGAAATTACTATGAACAACTATATGACAAGAGATTTGACAACCGGGATGAAAAGGACAAATTTCTGGAAACATATAATATTCTGAAACTGAATCAAGAAGAAGCGAAAAGCCTGAAAAGACCGCTAACAACTAGTGAAATTGAAGCCGTAATCAAAAAACTCCTGGCACACAAAAGCCATGAACTGGATGGCTTCACGAGTGAATTTTACAGAACATATAGGGAAGAACTAACTCCTGTCCTTTCTCAAACTATTCCAAAAAATTCAAGAGGAGGAAAGACTCCCAAACTCTTTCTATGACGCCAATATTACCCTAATTCCAATACCAGGTCAAGACACAACAAAGGAAGAAAACTACAGGCCAACATTGCTGATGAACATGGATGCTAAAATCCTCAACAAAATATTGGCAAACCGGATCCAGAAATACATTAAAAAGACCATACACCACGATCAAGTGGGATTCATCCCAGGGATGCAAGGATGGTTTAATATTTGCAAATCAATAAACATACACCACATAAACGAAATGAAAGACAAAATTTACATGATCATATCAATAGAAGTTGAAAAAGCATTTGCTAAAGTTCAACACCCATATTTGATGAAAACACTCAGCAAAATGGGAACAGAGGGAGCATACCTCAACATAATAAAGGCCATATATGAGAAACCTGAAGCCAACATCATACTCAATGGGAAAAACACTGAAAGCATTCCCCCTAAGATCAGGAACAAAACAAGGGTGCCCACTCTCTCGACTCCTACTCAACATAGTTTTTTTTTTAGTATATTTTATTGATTATGTTGTTATAGTAGTCCCAATTTTTTCCCCTTTGCTCCCCTCTGCCCAGTGCTCCCCTTCTCTCCAGAAATCCCTCCCGCTTAGTTTATGTCCATGAGTCGTGCATATAAGTTCTTTGGTTTTACCCTTTCCTATATTATTCTTAACTTCCCCCTGTCTATTTTGTACCAACCAATTATGCTTCTTAATCCCTGCACCATTTCCCCATTTCTCCCCTTCCCCCTCTCAGATGATAACCCTCCAAATGATCCCCATACCTATAATTCTGTTCCTATTCTGGTCTGCTTAGTTGGACTTTGTTTTTATTTTTTAAATTCAGTTGTTGATAGTTGTGAGTTTGTTGTCACTTTAGTGTTCATAGTTTTGATCTCCTTTAACATTTCATACAATAATGGCTTGGTGATAATGAACTCTTTTAGCTTAACCATGTCTGGGAGGCATTTTATCTGTCCTTCCATTCTAAATGATAGCTTTGCTGGATAGATAATCTTGTAGTAGGTCCTTGCTTTTCATCAGATCAAATACTTGTTGCCAGTCCCTTCTTGCCTGCAAAGCTTCTTTCAGAAATCAGCTGATAGTCTTATAGGCACCCCATGTAGGTAACTCTCTGCTTTTCTCTTTCTGCTTGTGAGATTCTCCCTTTATCTTGAGCCTTTGGCATTTTAATGATGATGTGTCTTGGTGTGTCCCTCCTTGGGTCTAGCTTGTTTGGGATTCTCTATGCTTCCTAGACTTGTATGCCTATTTCCTTTGCCAAATTTGGGAAGTTTTCCTTTATTATTTTTTCACATAACCTTTCAATTTCTTGCTCTTCCTCTTCTCCTTCTGGCACCCCTATGATTTGGATGTTGGCACGTTTAAAATTGTCCCCGAGATTCCTAAGCCTCTCCTCATTTTTTTCAATTTTAGTTTCCTCATTCTGTACTAGTTGACTGCTTTTTTCTTCCTTATGTTCCAAGTCATTGATTTGAACCCCGGTTTTCTTCCCTTTACTATTGGTTTTATGTGGATTTTTTTTCATTTATTTAGCATAGCCTCCACTTCTTCCCTTATGCATTTGCCATACTCAAGCATAACTGTCAAGCCTGTGAGCATCTTTATCACTAGTGTTTTGAATTCTGCATTCATTAGGCTGGCTATCTTCTCATTGCTTAGTTCTCCCACTGGAACCTTGATCCATTCCCCATTTTGGGGCATACTTCTCTGTCTTCTCATCTTGACAGGCTCCTGTGTTTGTTTGCCTCTGTGTCTTAGGTAGAGCTGTCACTCCTGTTATGTTGTAAGGAGCAGAGCCTTAGGTTTTTTTTTTGTCACTAGAGGGTGACCTGTTTCACCACATTGTGGCGCTGCATGTGAGGGAGGGGTAAGAGAGGGAACAATGCCACTTGCTCAGCACTTGCCCCTTTTCCAGGCCCTTCTCTCACTTTCGTATGGGACTGACTCCTCTCTAGCTGTTGCCCTGGCTATTGTTCCCAGAGTGGGTGGGTCTGCGGACATTCTAGGACAATGGGAGTCCTTTAAACAAGCAGACTCTGCTGAGAGACTGGCAGTTTCTTCCTCCACCCCAACCCCAACTGTTTTTCACAGTCAGAAGAAATGAGGCTTGATATTCCCTGGTGCTGGGACTGTGAGCTGCGAAGTCTGGTCAGGAGCTAGGAGTGCTCCCCAGGTGTTCCTCCACACTTTTAAAAATGTGTCACTGTGCTTTCTGCTGGCCTGCCACTGCTGCCGCTACCACCACTGCCACCGCTGCTGCCACCACCACACTGCATCTTCTCCCCCCTGGTTCTGCCCCTCCTACCTGTCTGAATGAGTATTTCTTCTTTATATCTTTGTTTGTTGGACTTCATGCAGTTCAGTTTTCTAGAACTTCTGGTTGTCTCTAGTTTTGAGGTAGTCGTATTCCTTCTTAGTTGTGGAGGGAGACACAGAGTGTCTGTCTAGGCCTCCATCTTGGCCGGAAGTTCCTCAACATAATTTTGGAAGTTCTGGCCACAGCAACTAGACAAGAAAAAGAAATAAAAGGCATTCAAGTTGGAAAAGGGGAACTGAAACTTATTATTTGCAGATGACATGATAATGTACATAAAAAACCCTATAGACTCCATGAAAAAACTACTCAACCTAATAAGTGAATTTGGCAAAATAGCAAGGTACAAAGTCAATATTCAGAAATCAAAGGCATTTCTGTACACCAACAATAAAATATCAGAGATAGAATCTAGAAAAAAAATCCCACTTACTATAGCAGCAAGAAAAATAAAGTACTTAGGAGTAAACTTAACCACGGAGGTAAAAGACCTATACTTGTAAAACTACAGAATAATAAAGAAAGAAATTAAGGAAGATACAAATAAGTGGAGGCATATACCAAATTCATGGATGGGAAGAATCAACATTATTTAAATGTCCATACTACGCAAAGCAATTTATAGATTTAACACAATGTCTATTAAAATACCATTGACATATTTCACAGACCTAGAAGAAATACTTCAAAAATTTATATGGAACCAAAAAAGACCCCGCATAGCCTCAGCAATACTGAGGAAGAGGAACACAGTAGGAGGAATAACAATACCAAATATGAAACTATACTACAAGGCTACTGTAATCGAAACAGTCTGGTGCTGGCATAAGAACAGACATATAGATCAATAAAACAGAATAAGGAGCCCAGAAATAAACCCAGGTCTATATGGACAATTGATATTTGACAAAGGGGGAAGGAACATAATATGGAGTGAAAATAGCCTTTTCAACAAATGATGCTGCGAGAACTGGACAGGGACATGCAAAAAAAAAAATGATACTAGAACACCAACTTACACCATTCACCAGAATAAACTCCAAGGACTTAAATGTAAACTGTGATACCATAAAAGTCCTAAAGGAAAACATAGACAGAAAAAACTCAGATATCCAACGTAGCAATATTTTCGCTGATATATCTCCTAGAGCAAAGGAAATAAAGGAAAGACTAAACAAATGGGACTACATAAAACTAAAGAGTTTCTGCTCAGCAAAAGAAAACATCAGCAAGGTGAAAAGGAAACCAACCTTATGGGAAAACATATTTGCCAATGATACCTCAGACAAGGGTTTGATCTCCAAAATATAGAGAGAACTTATAAGACTCAACACCAATAAGACAGACAATCCAATTAAAAAATGAGCAAAGGACCTGAACAAACACCTCTCCAGAGAGGACATACAGAGGGTCCAAAGGCATATGAAAGAATGCTCAACATCACTTGCTGTCAGAGAGATGGTAAATTAAAGCCACAATGAGATACCACCTCACACCACTCAGAATGGCCATCTTCAATGTCAATGAACAACAAGTGCTGGTGAGGATGTGGAGAAATGGCAACCCTAGTGCCCTGTTGGTGGGAATGCAGACTAGTGTAGCCACTGTGGAAAACAGTATACAATTTCCTCAAAAAAAGTAAAAATGGAGCTGCCTTTTGATCCAGCAATTCCATTGCTAGGATTATAGTCAAAGAATACTGAAACACCAATTCAAAAGAACTTATGCACCCCTATGTTCATAGCAGCACTATTTACAATAGCCAAGTGCTGGAAACCGCCTAAGTGCCCATCTGTAGATGAGTGGATCAAAAAACTGTGGTACATTTACACAATGGAATACTATGTAGCAGAAAGAAAGAAGGAACTCCTACCATTTGCAACAAAATGGATGGAACTGGAGAGTATTATGCTTAGTGAAGTAAGCCAGGCCGTGAAATATAAATACTATATGATATCACCTAACACAGGACACTAATGAACAATACAAACAAATGAGCAAAATAGAACCAGAGGCAAGTAAACAAGGAGCAGACTGAAAGTGACTTGGGGAGGGGGAGAAGGGGGGAAAGGAGGGGAAGGGTTTAGACAGGGAACTAGTATAAATGACCCGTGGACATGGACAATTAGGTAATGAGATGGGAATGGACTGTGGGAGAAGGGGTGGGCAGAGTTGGGGGGAGCTGTGGGGGGAAAAAAGTGGGACAACTGTAATAGGAAAAAAACAAATAAATAAATGCTGTTGAATACAGAGGTAAAAAATTATAAGAGAAAGAAGATAAAAGAAGAGGGAGGTAGGAGGAAAGAGGGTGAAGAATACAAATTATTTTAGCTGTATTTTAAAATATGAATCAATTTAAAGCATAAATAAAATTATAAAAATGATATTTTTGAACATTTAACTAAAATAGTCAAGGAAACAGAAGTCAGTACAAGTTTGCTTCTGATCTGTAAGAGGGGACACACACGCACACAGAAAATTCTCTTCCGGAGGGTGGGTCCCTTATAGAACAGGATTTCCCTGCTAGGTGAGTATTCTATGAACCCATCTGTATCAGTGTACCAGCTGGCATTGTTGTGAGAGGCTGCATTCAGCTTCAGTGAATTTTTTTTTGAAGGCTCAACATGTTTGCTCATTTCATGATGGGTGATTTACAAGGGCACCTGCCCACACTGCACTGAGTGTTCAGCAGTTTTTGGCCAAAACCTGCATGACCCCTATGCCCCACATTGCCTATTCACCTGATCTCATCCTAAGCAACATTTTTGTTTGTTTGTTTGTTTCCCCTGCCTGAAAAATGTCCTCAAAGTGAAATGGTTTGCCGATGCAGAAGGGGTGAAAAACAAAACAAAACAAAACAGCAGAAGCACTGAAAAAATAAATAAATGAAGTAAACAACTGAGTCAGAAATAATTGGACATGAAGGATGTTTTCTAGTTCAGATGAATTAAAATTTATAAACTATGAACAGTTGCCTTCAGAGTTACATTCAATAAAAGAGGTGTTCTTCAGTTATTTATTTTTACTTTTTAAAAAGCATGTTGAATCCTTGACCTCCCTTTTCTTTTGTCAATATACATGAAACCAAGAGAGACAAAATCTCGTTTACACAACCGGAGTATAAATTCAGGGTCCAAATCACTGTTTCCTTCCTTTTGCAGTTCTCATTTCTTACTGTACTTTAGGGAGTAGCTTCTTCCTTGTCTTACAAAAGAAAGCATGGTGCTTACCTGTTGACTTGTGTTTGATGAAAATTCCCCACTTTACTCATGACAGAAAAATTTCCTGTAGTTAATATTTAGTGTGGTCTGATCATAAGAAAAATGAATTTTAAAAAATGAATCAATATTTCTGTACATCTAGCACGGGGCTGGCTTATCAGGCAAGAAACACATTGTCATTAAAATTCTCATCTATCCCTAATTAAAGCCTGACACTTTTAAATGACCATTCAATTTACAAGAAAAGTTTTTGCTTGGCATTCTCAAACCCTCAGTTTTTATCCTAAATTACAATGTATCACAACTCATCTCACTCTCTGAACCTATTGCCTAGCCCAAGATTTTTTGGTGTTTCTATTTTTATTATTATTTTTTTAATTACTAAAGGTCTAGTTAACAATGCTTCCATCACTGTAAAAAACTTAGCAACAGCTAAGGACAAATGAATTATCCTTGTTAACAAATGTGCATGCTAGAGTTGACTTATGATTTTATTCCGAGGTCAGTTCTAAATGGAACTGTATCTACATGGTGCCACAATCATCTGAAGAGCTCAGGAAGAAGTTAATCCTTTGGTTATGTTGTCTGGAGTTTTTTTGTTTTGTTTTGTTTTTCAAAATTAAATGCTTTGTATAGATCATAAAAATTATCTATTTCAGCAGTAGGTGAGTCCCAATAGTCCTAATCATTTATTAAATTATCTGTAGGAGATAATAATAAGGTTCAGATAGTATAAGATATCATGCTATTCTTGCTACTTCAAGAATGCCTGCTCTACTAAAGTAGTACACCAGTAAAGGCGAGAAAAATGCACTCTTAAAAGTTATGTTTTCGGATGTCACCAAATGAAAAATGAGTTTAGTCACACTGTTCTGCCCCCTCATATTTTGCTTTTAAATTCGAAGCCTCTCTCCCTCTTCTAGTCAAAGCATCATCATTTTTCCATTTATTTTGTACTTTTAAACACAATAGTAGTATTTAATGTATAGCCTTCAGAGACTTACTTAAATATAATTTTTTTTTCAATTCTACAAATGAGTATAATCATACAGAAGCAAAGGTTGAGTGGTTATATTTCTTGAGACCTTCAGATATTAATGTTATAACAGTATAATATGAAATGTTATTGAGAGCTTCTGTATTCTCAGGGCAGTCTTAAAGAGATTTCAATTTCTTACTTGTGGGGCCACAATGGTTTTTTTTTAATTCTCAAAAGAAAACCAGTCCTCTAGTTATTAAACAAATGAAAGATCAGAATGCCTGAATATTTATCCAGAAGTAGTTTAAGAAAGAGCTGGTATTTTTGTTCAACTTTATTTTGCAGAGGATTAGAAATGGAGTTCAAATCACAAAAGAGAATTTTTTTAAATTCTAGGAAAGAGTCATTGGTATATTAAGAGAGTGAGTTGAGAAGTGTCAGGTAATCAAGAAGTACTAATAGGAAAGGTAAATAATGTTATGTAGAATGTATATACACGTAGAGCTTTAAGGTTTATAAACAGTTCTTATATATTTATTCAGTCCATTCTCATAACTTCTCTATGAGTAATGGGACAAAATCTGTCCATTAGGTGTGAGAAAACTTACATTTGGAGAGGCTAAATAATTTGCCTGCCCAAGTAGCATGGCTTGGACCTTGTTCAAGATGGACTTGAACGTGTATCTTCTGATTCTCGAGCGTGATTGTTCTGTGCTTTAGAAAGGAAGATATACCGGTAAGTTCTGCTTTTTCATTAGCTGATTGCAGGTTAATCAGAAGATAAAGAAAGCCAATATTTCTAACAGTTTGTTTTGAGATGAATTACTGTCTTAATATCTTACCATGGATACCACAGGCATTTGGTCAATAAAATACATTTTTCCACACAGCTGACTATTCTAGTCACCTGGTTGCATTAATTTTGGTCAAGTGAGGGAAGAGCTTCATTGGATTGTCTTAAGTCACCTGTGTGGTATCATTCCTGTTAGTGCTTACCTAGTATTTTCTCTTCTTTTGGATATAATTCTATGGTTACATTTCAACTTAGTAAATGGGTAGAAAATTGGAACAGAATGGGAGTGGGTGAGCAGTAGTGGTAAGAGTAAGTGGGTTTTGGGGAGACAAAAATACAGTAAGTTCAGGAAATAGCTCAACTGCATGGGAAGATGGAGAACTATTTCTGTCTTTCTGGAACTCAACCTCTCTAAAACATTGAGTTTGAGGCCAAAGAATGGTGGATTAAAAATGAATGAATGGTCATGAGAGGACAGAAGTAAGACAGGTTTGCTCATTGGTTCACTTGCCCCCTAAGTTAGCACTCCCACAAGCTGGATGAATGGGCCTCTTTTGCACAGGTCCATTTACTATCTATGGCTTTCCTCTTAACCCAGAGGAATTTACAATATGAGTGAAAATAGATGAGAGAATTCTGAGGTTGGTAGTTTTTTTCACTTAGCTCAGGAATGGCTCTAGATAGGAATGATGGGGATAAGGAAACACATCTTATTAAAAACAAAAAGTAACTTAAACAGCTTTTTCAGGGGAGATACCCATTTCTAGGGCATATTAAATTTTCAGGGGTGCCATGTGTCGTTTGAAAAAAAAAGTAATGTACCAGACTTTTTCATAACACAAACAATAGAGAATGAAGTTTTACCAAATTTTTTTAGATGAAGGGGCTCTTCAAAAAACAAAACAAAACAAAACAAACGAGAAATCATCTGGGCCAGGGGCTTTAGTTAGAGAAGTTTCAGAAACCCTAAATAAAAAGGAACCAGCAATTCCTAGAAGGAAACAGTTGTCTGGGAAGCAGGGATTACCCTGACTCAAATACTAAAGAAAATAAGTAGTTCCAGTAACTTCTGTTTGACAAGGAGTTTGTCACTTTTGACAGGGATGACTGTCAGGGTGGAAAAATTAGGAGGGATAAAGCTTTTGCAGAAAGACTTCAGAGGAAATTTGACACCTTCAAAACCACAGGTGTGAAGGTAAGTGAAACCAGTAAGTAAAAGTTGGTGTTATTTTTCAGGGTCTGACACACTACATACTTTTAGTTCGGAATGGAGTTAGAGTGGACCATGTGAGAGAAATATATTCTACAGTACTTACTAGCTTCTTCCTTCACCAGCTCAACCTGTTTCAATTTCCAGGTTGCAATGGATTTTCTTACCCAACTCTCAGTGGTCATTTATTGAAAGTCTGAGCTTGATGAGTGTGTAGATATAAAAATATATTTTAATACATGGTCCTTGCCTTCAAGGACTATAAGTAATCAAGTAAAAATAGGACATAGTAAATTCAGCCTGAAGAGAAGTTATTCTCAACTAGAACTAATGGTAAAAAAGTAAAACATAAATGCCACGTAACTATAAGCATTAAGTTTTATAAGAATTCAGAGGTGGGGACTCCAGTAGATGGAGAAGCCTTTTTGGGAGAGGTAGGAGTTGAGTTACATCTTTAAGGCTGAGTAGAACTGAGACAGCCTGGGTCAGGACGTGTGGGAATGAAATGGGGGAAGAAATGGGAGGGACACTTCCCAAGGGGCAAATAAGCTACTGGAGCATAGAAACAGGGACTCAATTTGAAAACCCTGAGATGTACCATCTGAGAAACCAAACAATGCCATTTGTAACAATTATTTTTGTTTATCTATTGGAGTTAAACATTTGGGTTTGCCAAAGATATGAACACTTCAGTGTTTTAAATGGGGATGAACTGGCCTGAAGTGGATAATAGAATGGGCCCTGGAGGCACCGCACCTGGGGTTGAACCCTGGTTTTTCCATTCTGTAGCACCAGGGACTCCAAGAAATTCACCTCTTCATGCCTGAGGCTCCTCATTTTTCATTGAGGATAATATTAGAGTCTAATTCATCTGTTAGTTGTTAAGGATTAAAAGAGATAAAATATTTAATATGTTGATCATAGTATTTGGCCAAATAAATCTTCAGTATTATTTTTATATTCATATACACATAAATAATATTAACTACAATAATGATAATAAAATTTTAAAGCCAAGTAACACTATAAATTCTTAATGTATACATGAGAACAGAAGAGATCATCCATAAAGAGTGGATGTCCAGAACCTACTATTGTTTACTGATCTCCAAGAAAGATGGAGAAAACAAAACAATAGCTTTTTTTCCCCTTTGACCCTCCCCCAATGTCCAAAATTCCTCAGGTGGTCCTGTGGATCTCACCACAGGCCTATGCTTCAGTGCATGTCGCTTCCTTGGTGCTGAGGGTGAAGGCACTGTTCTCCCAAAGATTATGGCTGCAACTCAAGCAAAGATGAAGCAGAACACCTTTCTGCATTTCTGTTATGCTATGGGTGGCTCAGTAACTAACGCTCTCTAATTATAATTCATACTAAGCTGTTTATTTCTTGCTTCTCCTTTTAGCATGGTAAGCAAGTTGAGGCAGGCCACTTTCTAGTAGATTGTGAGAAGATAGATTGCAGCATTAGTTTGACTTGTGGGTCTGATGTGGAGAGAAAAGAGTCAAAAGGAAATGTTCTTGCGGTTTTCTATATGACTGAAAGGCAGCTAGGCTGTTGTTTGCTAGAGCAGCCGATTAAGAAGAGTGACATTCTGGCCACCAAATGTTAATAGGCCCAAGTGGAAGTGTGGTGACCAAAGTTGAGTCATAACTTGAGAGGAAACCAGTCTTACCCATGTTTTTTTGTTCTTGAGTGGAGACCTTTAGTAAGCTCTTCGAAGACAGTGGCTTTCTACAGAGAAGAGCGATAGTAACCGTTGGCCACAGCAAATGGTTCTTCTCACTCTTGTGTCGGAATAAGAACCAATTATGAGAAGCCTGGGTTTGGCTCACTTTTGGTGTGGTTAATGTTGGTGGGAAGGGTAATTACAGGTCTCTTCATTTATTAATGCATTGGGTCTAAGATAGGTCCTCAGGACTTTATATTGTTGAGACTGTATTGATCTGGCTAGCTCTATCCAGGTTGTTGACAGAATTCAAACTGTCCCCTGTACCCCTGAGAGAGGGTCTTTACCAAGCCCCTCTCTGTCTGGCTTGGAGCTGTGTGAGGGATCCTCTGGTGAAGCCTGGGTGACCTGGCACCATTCGTGAAGAGTGACCTAAGACATGGGGTGTTTTGTAATTTGTCCAGGGCATTTTGCAGACAATAGGAATACAGAGGACCTCTGTTTCAATGCTAGAACCTGCATTTTTGTCCCAGAGTTATTTTGGGGGATGACTGGTAATCCAGACTCTTCAAACTTTTGGGAGAGCCCAGTGTAAGAATAAATACGCAATTTGGACCAATGCTACTATGGGTAAAATTAAGTGTTGTGGGACCTGAAATTAACAATTTCTAACATTCCTCCATCCTAAATTAAATACAAAAATGCTCATTTTGTTATGTTAGCACTGGTTTGGCCTCATTGTTTTTGTCACTCTAACATGGGTTGATGTTGCTTATCTGATTTGCAGATATTCTCAGATCAAAATTTTCCATGCCCAGCTATCTTTCTTATGCAAATAAATCTTATCCAGTGATCTGTTTCAATAAATTTACTGAATGAAACCTTGTTTGCAATACCTGTTGTCACTTTCCACTTGGTTCAAACTCAGATTAAGGATATAGATTGAGACCTAAGTAGTTCTTTCCTTCAAGGAACTTCCTGGTAGCACTCATGCGGGCCAGAGATTAATACCTGTCCTTCCCAAAGGGGCTTCCTTCTGGTGTGGTAGTGCCAGTAAGCACACAGGTAGATTGTTATTTCTAGGACCACTTCCACATATCCCCTCTGGTCAGGCAGCAAACTAATTTCTTAAGGACAAACAATGGGAAGCAATACCATTTTGCACTGCCTTCTCTGTACTATCCTATGAGAACCAACCTCCAGGGAATTGCTAGGCATCCTCTTTGAACCAAGTGAAGGCTTATTGATCATCCTCTACAAGAGTCAGATATTCCTTTCAGCCAAGTTCACATTACCAGCAAAATCCAACTGGTGTTCTGCTTTCCTATTAGAAGATACCTGTACTCCTCTGTACACTTAAGAAGAAAAATCTATGTGAGTAATGGATTGGGTCCCACAGTTTAAAATATAAGACTTTAAAAATAACACAAACAAGCGGGCTTTCTCATTTTATCTGAATCAACTCAGAATTGACAAGATGGCCAATAGGGAAGCCTAGAGATTTTGGAAAGGGCAACCATGTGCATTACTGGTTGTCTCCCACTGAGGAAGGGTGACAGGAACTTCCTTCCTGATCAGGTATTTCATAGTCTCGGGCATGATGAGTGTAGCGTTAGTGCTGCCTCTGCTCAGAAATAAGACCTCCACAGTAAGTCATTTCCCAAGTGGAGTTTGTTTTTCTTCCTGAAATAAGGATAGACTTTAAAAATTCCTCACTTAGAAAGTTATATAAGGTCTAATCACTGGGGCATCCACCTAAAACTAATACAATATTGTATGCCAACTGTAATTGAAAAGTTAAAAAATCATTTAAAAAATTCTTTCTCCTAGTGTTAAGTGGTAAACAACTCTCTGAATTAAAAGTTATCTAGACAATCTTTATAAAAGACATTCTCTAGTTATTCCACTCTGGTTCTGATATAACACTGTATCAGAATTTTAAAAAGTCTTAGCTCAAGTTTTACCAATAAATGTTCTTTGCCAGAGGAGCTGAATGGGAACAAATGGAGAAGAAGTACAAAGTCAAGTGTAAGATCAACCATAAGAATTCCACTGAGAATATTTCATGTTCCCTCACTCTGGTCAAGGGTTCTGAATGTGTAAAGCAACTGTGTCTCATTATGAGCTATTGTCTCTCTGCATCACTCCCATCCTCGACACTCTGCTTTGGGATGCTGGGTGTCTGCAAAACACATTTATTTCTGTTGCTACTAGTTTCCTGTTATACTCTGCCTAAAGGGGATGCTAAAGGGAGACTGCAAGCCTGCAGGAGGAGAAAGTTCATTTTCCTTGCAGCTACTTCTGAGACCAGTTTTGCTGTGTGTTCCTTTCAGTATTACCCAGCAACACTTCTTCACCCAAGCAGTGGCAGTGCATTCCAGTAGCAGCCATTAATACCCATTTGCAATTTTTCTTAAGCTTGCAAAACTAGTCTCATGGAGCCCACTCAGAAACACTGTTTCAGCCGGCAGCATCCCCTCCTTCAAAGTCTGGGTCACTCTCAAAGGCCCCTCCACTGGCCTTTGATACATCAGCTTGCTGCCACCTCCCCTGGGAGGTCTGAGTATGGCCTCCATCGGGCCATGCCCAGGGTCCAAGGCCCGGTGCTTTCTCTTCAGACATCTGAGCGTCAGACCTATTGGGACTCTTTCTTCAAGCTTCTGTTTTTAATAATTCTGATCTCTTCCTTTTGTTCCCCAGCTCTACAGGTGACAACTGTATTCTATTTTTTGATAACTTAGTGTTTCCTTTGTATGTTTTCTGTAATTAGTACCTCGTAAATAATTCTTTGTAACCTTTGTATTAAATTCTCTCCATTGGTATAATTAATTGATCTCTTTATTGGCCTTGAACTGATGAAATACCAGTCTTTCCTTTATTTCACAGCTTTCTCACTTGTACATTAACTAGATCTTGCAAAGTGTATGCAGAGACAACCTGAGAATGGTTCTCTTTGGGGGGTTGGGTATCCTGTTGCTATTTATTCCCTGTGCCTAAAGAAACCAGAAGTAATTATGAGTTCTTACCCTGAGCCCAAGAAAGATGAGAGGCCTTCGTACTAGCTGAGTTAAGTCTTTGCAAGGGATGGAATGAGGGAAGTCTTTTCATTTTTCCCTGATAAAGATTTACAGAGGCTCCATTTTCTTATAAGTCTATGGAAAACTAAAATGTCAGAGGGGTTCTCTTCACTCCAGGCATCAAAATATTATGAGCTCCGGAAGATTTACAGTATTGGGCAAGGGGAAAAGGTTGATGGGTTTAAGTGACATAATTGAAGTTCTCAGTGTTAGAAACCCCTTTTATAAGCTGGGACACCTAAAGGCTTGGCACATATCCATACCTGTTAGCCATCTTCATCACTACTATGTGTATATATTGAAGGATTTAATGAATCATAGACATATGATCACTGCATGGAAAAAATGTGTTGTACTCTTTTCCATAATAAAAGCATCATTGGGAAATACAAACATGTAGAAAGAGGCCACAAAAAGTGCTGCAAATTAGTCCTTATTATCTACTCATTCATGCAGGAAAGTTTGAAAAGGTGATTTGAAAGGTCCTAGGTTCTTAAAATTGGCATTTTAGTATCACTGTCCTTAAAGTATACTGTCCTGGATAACCACAGCACAGCTAAGCATTTAGTTTAGGTTTTAACTACCATTCGATTCGATAGGCATTTCAAATCATGCTGTCACCTGTTCCCAACTTTTCCACTGAAGGTTACCATCTTAAACTACCTCATTAAAATAAATGAAAACAAATAAGATTATCCAAGTAAAATGTCACTAATGCTATTATAAATAAGAATGTTTTGGCACCATTCAATAAAGCTATAATTCTAAGCCATAAATGTAATCCATGGAAATTCAGATGACATCTCAACTCATTAGTTCTTCTGTTCCATATTTGTGCTTGCACTTGGAATAAATAATAATGTATGTTTATACACACAGCATCATAAGGGTCATTGTTTTCTCTAATGAACACTGATGCAATTCTATGATTCCATTATCCTTGTTTGTCAAGTATTCTGTTTATTGTAATATTTGAACACAGTGAATAATCCTATAATTTAAATATAGCTATGCCTGCCCCAAAAATCAAGCCTATATACCTTTCAAACCAGTTTTTCTCAGGTTGCTTTCTGGTTTTCCAATGTTTGTTGGGGAAAGGATTGTGCCAGAAACCTAGATGTGCATACTTTTATAGAGCTCTGAACCATAAGTACTTGTTTGAAGTTCAGTGTACCTTTTATAAGACCTAGCCTACCCAATTAAAAGAGAGAGAGAGAGAGAAAGAGAGGAACCAAAAGTAGAAATGAACTGTCAGAAACATACATGATGAACAACCAGAAGAAAAAAGCACAAGAACAAAAACATCTAAAAAAAAAAAAGAAAGAAAGAAAAAGCACAGTCTGACTCAGGACCACCCCAAATACAACATAAGTGAGCTGATATAGAATGTGTTGCTGCATGGTGCACAACTGTATCCCCCCAATGTTCCATCCGGCCATTCTTCAGCCAGATGTACAGGAAACTGAGAATCAAAGCGACCAATGTGGTCACATGTAAACAGCACATCTGACACTGGGGGAGTCTCGGCTTTTTAAGCACAGGACTCACCACCAGGGTGACAGACTTGAAGGAGTGAACAGAAAAAATGATGATTCTTGAGAATTTGGAACATATGCTGAAGCCATGGTAGAGAAGAGATTATTGTTGGTGTAAAAATCTCCCATTTACACCCTGACTGGTGTGGCCGGGTGTGTTGGGCATCGTTCCACAAACCAAAAGTTTGCCCCTTCAATTCCTGGTCAGGGCACATGGTTGGGTTGTGGGCCAGGTCCCTGGTTGGGGGTGTGTGAAAGATAACCAGTCGATGTTTCCCTCACACATTGATGTTTCTCTCTCTCTCTTTCTTTCTCTCTCTCCCTTTCTTTCCCCCTTTCTAAAAATAAATAAACAAGATCTTTAAAAAATAACTCCCATTTAGGTCCAATAATCATCTAGGAAATAAAGGTAAATTCTGTGAGTCTTTCTTTAAGTACCTTCTTCATTGCAAATGACCATATTTGATAATGCTTCTGCCTTCCCAGTGCTGGGAAATTTAGCACCTTCCACTCCACTGGATGTTCCCCAATGGCTATGTCTTAAACAACATTTCCATAATTATAACTTCAAATATTGAGTAGGATGAATCCAATAATGAAATGAAACTCAGGTGGAAGTGAGAAAGCATTGGCCACAAATGTTCCTTTAGCTGGCTTTGACTAGCTGTGTGATATTAGGCAAACCACCTACCATGTTTGAGGTTTAATGTTTTCATCTAAAACTATCTCGTAAAGTGTCTGGGCTGGCTGACATGGAAAAAACATTATAATGTTTCAAACACAGTGCCTGCATGTGCTAGGTGCTTAATTTCCCTCCCACTCCCTTTCTTTCTTTTTTATGCTTCTAAGCATCTCAGCATCTTTGGAACTTACTGGCTTGAAAACGGCAGAACCATGTATCATATGTATAAATTTTAGTTTACGACTATCTTGATGACCAGTTTAGCCATGGTGGCATGGTTTGGTTCTGGGAAATGTTGGCTTTCCCATTGTTTTGGGAAGACTGCAAAGGCATCAAGAGTTCATCTTTCTACCAGAGAAATGTACTCCAGTTCCTTTTTCCTGAAGGTCAGAACCCAAAACTGGAAGAACTTAAAGATGGTGGAGCCTGGAGGGAAGGCAAACAATGATGTGATTCTGGAACAGATACATTTACGCTCTCTGAGCAAGAACAGAATATATAGATTTATCCTACCCTGAGTCTATATACCCATGGGCAACTTGGATATCATAGTATTCCTGAGGGCTTTAGAATTAATATGAATCCCCTGAAATTCTATGACCATGGGTAGGATAACTATATATCCTGAATTTCCCAGGATGGCCCAGTATTATTGTGTTCACTCAGCATAATTATTAATAAGACCCCATTTTTTCTCCAAGTGTCACAGCTTGAATTATATCTAATATGGTTTTCATTGCCCTGGGGTACTTGAAAGGCTCTAAACCTCCAAATGTAAGTCAATAATCAAACTAATCTATATTGGCCCCTGGTATTCTGCAATTTTTATCAGTGCTCCTGATATTGTTTCTAGTAAACACATGTTTTCAGGAAGCTCATCTTTGAATAAGACCTGAGTGTTATTGGGGACAGCTACATCAATGAATGACTTTAGATTTTTGATAATTCACTTATTTGGGGGCCATAATTTACATAACTGGCTCATTCATTTTCTCTCTTTTTCTCAAATTATATATTTTTCATGTACTTCTAAGCTCTTCATTCAACTGATATATCTTTTTGTCCCTTAGTACTTACATGCATTTAATTATCAGTCTTATAACATGTTTTGACATCTGATAGCATGTATTTCCCTCACCCACCTTTATTTTTACTTGTCACAAAGTGCTTGACCATACTTGCACATTTATATATAATCTCTTCTTTACCAGAATGCCAAATGGAAGACTCTTATTTACACTTTGCGAAGTAGAAATATCAAAGCCCTATAAAATTTTATTCTACCAGTCTAACCTGTTTCACCTTAGGATCTCGTTTAACTGTACACCTGGATTTGATTTTTCATATGTTTATACATGTTATGGATGGGCGGTGAGATGTACTCATCTTGGGTGACAAGTGTTATGAAATAAAATTTCCTTCTAATTCTAAGCAGACTATTAACATGATGGTACAATCAAGACATTCATGGAAACTTAATGACAAAAACATTCCAAGAACTGCAGAAGGGCACTTCCCTCATCTTTTCATCCCACACCCATTAAAATGAAAAATCCTTTTGGCAAAGCTAGAATCGAGGTAGAATGATTAATTGAATTGTACCAGGCTATAAAGGGTCTTTCCCCCTTTAAATTAGTTACAAACTGTGCTATTAAATGCACAGTTTAATAGGGAAGAGTGTTTATGTTTCACAAGTCCATCTGGTTGTTTTCCAATATCTCTGAAATGCTTCACAAATTGAGAGAACCTTAAAATTGAAGTGCAGGAATACACCGACAATGGGCCACTGGGATGCTGAGTTGTGCCCAGAATTAGATCTTCCCCTAGCAGTTTTCATGCCAGGCTTCCCAAGTTGAATGTATTGGATATGATGGTACTTTTTAAGAAGAAATCTACCTGTGGATATCACTATGAAATCTGCAGATCTCAGTATAAATAATGGGCTTGGATGTGCTACAGATGTGAGCTAAGAGTCTGCAGGTGCAGATGGAATGTGCATATGATGTCAATCAAAACACACATGTAAAACTGCCCTTCCTTTATCACCATGGGAACAATGCTGGCTATGACACAGATTTTTATAGGACAGAGATAAGTATTCCTATTTGGGTTATTCACTCAAAATGTAGTCTACTCATTACCTAACTTGGATGCCCCAGATCTCCATATTTCCTACAAACCAAGAACGTTACCACTCCCCTCACCTCAGTCTCCTACAAAGAAATCTTGACAGTGTTGTGAGTTGAGAACTTTCTCCTGTAGTCCTTGATTTCATTTCCTGAAGGGAGAATAAGATACTGTTATGGCAGCCTAGGGTCTCTACCCAGCAAATCAATGAATACAAAAGCCCTCATTTTTACATCATATTCCCCTGTTTATGTGAAGGGCTCTCCAGTAGGCCTACACACACAAGCACAGAGGAATGCTCAGGTCCTCCTACAATGTCTTTTTGCTATATGGGTTGAAAGTGCTAGGCTGGCTTTTGTGGTCTTTCTTTTTCTGTGCCCTATTTATGGTTTACATTTAAAAATTCAACCCCAAAATATTGAGCACTTACTAGTGCCAGTCTCTGCTCTAGATGCCTGGGAACACATCATTGAACCATGAAAATATCTTTGCTATTGTGTGGTTCACCTTAGAGGGTGCTTCCCGCAGGTTCCTGTCCCTCCACAAGAAATAGATTGAGGAAGGCTGAGCTCCAAGTTAGCACTGTCCTAACAAAGGTGGTTTCCATCTCAGACCAAAAATCTTAATTGCTACCTATGTTTTCTCCTAGGATTTTTATGGTTTCGGGTATAACAGTTAAGTCTTTGATCCATTTTGAATTAATTCTTGTGTGTGGTGTAAGAAGGTCATCTAGTTTCATTTTCCTGTGTGCATCTGACCAATTTTCCAAACACCATTTATTGAATAAACTATCTTTAGTCCATTGTATGTGCTTGTTTCCTCTGTCAAATATCAATTGACTGTAAAAGTGTGGGTTTATTTCTGGGCTTTCTATTCTGTTCCATTGATCTATGTGTTTGTTTTCATGCCAGTACCAAGCTGTTTTGAAAATTATGGTCTTATAGTATAGTTTGATATTAGGTAGCGTGATTCCTCCAACTTTGTTCTATCTCAGGATCGCTGTTGCTATGTGGCGCCTTTTGTGGTTCCATATAAATTTTTTGAAATATTTCTTCTAGTTCTATGAAATATGTGATTGGAATCTTGATAGGAATTTCATTGAATCTATATATTGCTTTGGTAGTATGGACATTTTAATGATGTTAATTCTTCCTATCCATGAACACAGTATGTGCTTCCACTTATTGTATCTTCTATTTCTTTCTTCAATGTCTTATAATTTTCTGAGTACAAGTCTTTTACATCCTTGGTTAGGTTTATTCCTATTTTATTCTTTCTGTAGCAATTGTGAATGGGATTGTTCTCTTAATTTCCCTTTTAGTTTGTTATTGGCATATAAAAATGCAACTGCTACTTTGGTGAATTCATTTATCAGTTCTAGTAGTTTCTTGGAGGAATTTTTTGGGTGCTCTATGTACAATATTATGTCATCTGCAAGTGAAGACAGTTTTACTTCTTCCTTTCCAATTTGGATGCCTTTTATATCTTCTCATCTGATTGCTGTGGCTAGGACTTCCAGTACTATGTTGAATAAGAGAAGTGGAAGAGGACATTCCTGTGTTGTTGCTGATCTTAAGGGGAATACTTGTAGTTTTTGCCTGTTGAGTATGATGCTGGCAGTGGATTTGTGATATATGATCTTTCTTGTGTTTAGATATGTTCCCTCTAATCCCACTTTGCTGAGAGTTTTTATCATAAATAGGTGTTGGGTTTTATCAAATGCTTTTTCTGTGCCTATTGATATGATGATGTGGTTTCTATCCTTCATCTTTTTATGTGGTGAATCACATTTATTGATTTGCAAATGTGCCAACCTTACATTCTCAGAAGAAATCTCACTTGATCATGCTGTATGATCTTTTTGATGCATTGCTGTATTCAGTTTGTTAATATTTGTTGAGGATTTTACCATCTATGTTCATCAAGGATATTGGCCTATAATTTTCTTTGTAGTCTTTATCTGATTGTGGAACTAGGATAATGCTGGCCTTGTAAAATTAGTTAGGGAGCCTTTCCTCCTCTTGAATTTTATGAAATAGTTTCAGAAGAAAAGAATTGGTTCTACTCAGAATATTTGGTAAAATTTACCTGTGAAGCCATCCACCCAGGGCTTCTGTTTGTTTAGAGTTTTTTTAATTACTTTTTCAATTTCACTATATATAATCTATTCAGATTCTCTGATTCTTTCTGATTTAGTTTTTGGAGATTGTATGTTTCTAAGAATGTATCCATTTCATCCAGGTTGTCTAGTTTTTGCCATATAGTTGTTCATAATATTTTTCTTACAATCCTTTGTATTTCTTTTGTGTCAGTTGTTATTTCTCTCTCATTTCTGATTTTATTTATTTGGGTCCTTTCTCAGTTTTTCTTGATAAGTCTGGTTAAAGGTTTGTCAGTCTTGTTTATTTTTCAAAGAACTAGCTCTTGGGTTCATTGATCTTTTATATTGTTTTTTTTAGACTCTATTTTGTTTATTTCTGCTCTGATCTTTATTATTTTCTTCCTTCTACTCTCTTTGGGCTTTGTTTGTTTTTCTTTTCCAAGTTCCTTTAAGTGTGAAGTTAGATTGTTTATTTGAGCTTTTTCTTGTTTTTGAGATAGGCCTGTAATGCTATGAATTTCCCTCTTAGGATTGCTTTCCTATTGTCCCACACATTTTGGATTGTTGTGTCCTCATTTTCATTTGTTTCAAGTTATCTTTTGATTTCTTCCTTGATCTCATTGTTGACACATTCATTGTTTAATATGTTATTTACCTTCCGTGTCTTTGTGTGTTTTTCAGTGTTCTTGTGATTTATTTAGTTTCATAGCACTGTGGTCAGACAAGGTGCTTGATATGATTTCAATCTTCTTAAATTTATTGAGACTTGTGTCCAAACATGTGGTCTATCCTAGAAAACATTCCGTGTGCATTTGAAGGTATGTATATTCTGCTGCTTTGGGGTGAAATGCTCTGAAGATATCAGTTAAATACATTTTATCTGGTATGTTGTTTAAGGTCGCTGTCTCCTTGTTAATTTTCTGTCTGGAAGATCTGTCAATGGAGTGTTAAAATCCCTGACTATGACTGTATTTCTGTTTACCTCTCCCTTTACGTCCATCAAGATTTAGGTGCTCCTATGTTGGGTGCATAAAAGGTTGGATTATTCCCTTTATCATTATGTAGTGTCCTTCTTTGTCTCTTACCATAGCCTTGTTTTTAAAGTCTATTTTGTTGGATATAACTACTGCTACCCCAGCTTTTTGTCCTTTCCATTTGCATGATATATTTTTTTACATCCCTTTACTTTTAGTCTGTGTGTAACTTTGAATCTGAGATGGGTCCCTTGGAGGTAGCATATATATGGGTCTTATTTTCTTATCCATTCAGCTACCTTATGTTTTTTGGTTGGAGTGTTTAAGCTATTTGCATTTAAGGTGGTTATTGTTAGATAATTTTCCTCTGGGTTTTTTTTTTTTTTTTTCTTTCTCTTTTTCTTCTTCTTAAAGCAAGCCCTTTAACTTTTGTTTCAGTACTGGTTTGGTATTAATAAACTCCTTTAGGTTTTTCTTGTGTGGGAAGCTTCTTATTTATCCTTCAATTTTAAACTATAGCCCTGCTGAGTAAAGTAGCCTTGGTTGTTAGTCCTTGCTTTTCATCACCTTGAATATTTCACACCACTCCCTTTGGGCCTGAAATGTTTCTATTGTGAAATCAGATGACAGTGTAATTGGTGCTCCTTTGTATGTAACTACCTGCTTTTTTTTCTTGCAGCTTTTAGGATTCCTTGTCTTTAAGCCTTGTAATTTTAATTAAGATCCATCTCGGTGAAGGCCTCCTTGGGTCCAACTTGTTTGGGACTCTCTGAACTTCCTTGACTTGTGTGTCTTTTCCCATCACCAGATTAGGGAAGTTTCTGGACCTTATTTCTTCAAATAGGTTCTCGATTTCTTGCTGGCTCTCTTTTCCTTCTGGTATTCCCATGATATTGATGTTGTTATGTTTCATGTTATCCAAAATGTTTCTTAAGCTCTCCTCATCTTTTAAAAATTCTTTTTTCTTTTTCTTTCTTTCTTTCTTTCTTTTCTTCTTTCCTTTTTTCCTGCTGTGCCTGGGTGTTTTTTTTTTATGCCTTGTTTTCTAAATCCCTGATGTGGTCCTCTGCTTCCTCTAACATACTATTTATTCTTTCCAGTGTTTCTATGTCTTTTTTCATGATATGTTTTAAAAAAATATCCTTATAATCATTACTCTAAACTATCTGATAAA
This sequence comes from Furipterus horrens, assembly GCF_987537825.1. Lineage (NCBI taxonomy): Eukaryota > Metazoa > Chordata > Mammalia > Chiroptera > Furipteridae > Furipterus > Furipterus horrens. Next base: position 146,841,333 of record NW_028327176.1, on the reverse strand, counting down.
TTGTTTGCCTCCATTTCATCTAATTCTTCTCCTGGAGAATTGTTCTTTCGTTTTGGGTGTGCTTCTTTGTCTTCCCATTTTGACTGTTTCTTTGTATTTTCCACCTTAGTTGTTAAACTAATTAGTCATACAGCTTCAGGCTGTAATCAGTAGCTAGGCTTAGGCACCACAAGGTGCCTGTGGGTAGGGCTATTGCTTTCCCTCAGGCTGATGCCATTGGAAAAGAATGCTCTGCCTGAGAAAGATGGCTCCTGTAGTATGGGGGATGACTCAGCACAGGGATCCTGGCAGTTGTTCCTTCATTTATCTTCCCCAAGATACCTACCCCAGATTCTCCTCAAATGTCTCTTAGTCCACTTTGCCCTCTCACTGCCAGAGTTCAGAGTAAGTGGCTGCAAACAAAATTTTGTGTGTTGGCCCTTTAAGAGGCTCTCTGTATCTCCAGCTCTTTCTCTCTGGCAGAAAAAACCTGTGCTGATTTTCATAGCTGAATGTTATCTGGGTTCTTTTCTGGCTCTGGAACTAGAGGCTGGGTACCCCAGCTTGGGGTGTAGACCCCATACTTCTCAGGAAGAACCCCCAAACTGAATTATCTGTCCAGAACTTCAGCTGCTGCCTGTGGGAGCCCAGCCACCACTCTCATGCCTCTTCCACACTCCCTACCAGTCTCTTTGTGGTGAAGTGATTTCTTCTCTCTGTCCGTGGTTATAAGGCTTCTCTCCCGCTAGTGTTCAGTTAGTTATTCAGGATGATTTTTAAAAAACCCATATCCTTTATCATATAGAATACCCCCATATTGTGGGTTTTGTGGATTGCTTCCTAGTAGTGTCTTTTAACTTGTTTCTCTAATCTGTGCAATTCCTGAAAACTTACAATTAGATCCTGAGGCTTGATTAACTCAAACTAAGGTATTATTTTCTTTTTTTGGGGGGGGTGGCTTGAATGTTGCATGGGGGGTAGATGCTGTATGTGTCTTATTGCTTCACATTAAGAAGTACAAAATGTCTGATTATCACGATTTAAATGGTTCTGAAACTGATCAGGTCAGTGGCTTTAGGTAATGTCAGCCAAGTCCCCTCTGCTATAAAATTTAGGTAGATTAGAGGGTGTTATTTCTTAAAGTGTTTTTCTGAATATATAAGTAATATGTATTTATTTTAAAAATACAAATATAGAAGGGAGGGGATGGGTGCGAATCTGGGACCTACGAGGCTCAGTCACAGGCTGGTAATTCCTAGAAAAGTTGCCTGCAGACCTCTCCAGCCTGCTACTTCCTTCTCCCGGCCATGCTGTTGAGTTGGAGTCGGGCCGGAAGAAGCCTGTCAGTGACCTGCGAGGTCTTAGGCAATGATCTGGCTCCTCTTCCTCGCGGTACTCAGCACGGGTGGCGGCTCCGGGTTCCTGTTCTTAGGACCAGGCAAAAGCTTTCTGGATTGTCCAGGACACTTGTCGGAGATGTCCCGCACCACGTGGGTAAGAGGAACTGTGGCCAGGGAGATAGATATCAAATTCCACTTTCAAAAGAACCAAATTTGCCACAGTTGAACATTTCAAAAAGAATGTCATGCATGAAGGCAACCTTAAAAGAGTTGTCCCTAAAATATTTCGAGTGTTGATGGACATTTTGTAATAAGCGTGTGGTCTTTGAATGGGCTCAAACTCCTGTGGATGCATGGGTTCTGCTGTTTCTGTTAAAATCTTCTATGAGATCCAAGATAGTGGAGGAGTAAGTGGAAGCTACACTAACCTCCTCCCAGGACCAGTCTGGACTCACAACTTAACTGTGGAGAAATCATCTGGAATAACCAGCTGAACACTAGCTAGAGAGAAGTCTTATAACCACAGGGAGACACAAAAGGCTGCTTCATCACAATGTGACTGGTATGAAGTGCGGAGATGCAAGAAAGGGATGGCTGGGCTCCCAGTGGTGGCAGCTGAAGGGACTGAGAAACAGCTCAGCAGCCAGGAGTTCCCCCTGAGAAGGGCAAGGTCTAACCCCCCAGCTGGGTTTCCCGGCCTACAGCAACAGAATGGAAAGTAAAATAGTATCCAGCTGTGAAAAGCGAAAAGCCACAGGGTTCCTTGCTGGCCTGAGGAAAACAGCTGGAGGAAAAGAGCTCTTAAGTGGATCACATAAGAAAATATTTTGGGACTCACTTACCCTGGGCTCAAGCAGAGGAAGAACAGAGAGGACTAGAGACGCTTGGGGAGAATTTGGGGCAGGGCTTTGAGGGGAGAACTAAGGGAACAGCTGAATGGGTCCCAGTGCTGATTCATTCCCCATACTGCAGGCAGACCATTCCCCTCCAAGTGGCATCAGCCTGAGGGGAAACAAAAACCCTGCCTACAGGAATTAATTTGCCCTGCCCCCAGTCCTTAAATCTGATGGCTGATCACAGATTGAATAGATTAACAACTAAAGGAGACAGACAAAGGCAGCTAATCTCTGGTAGTCTCCCGCAGGCTGCCTAGGCCCATACTGGTACACAATCTGACGCCACCAGGGGCAGATCCAGGAAGTGCAGATCAACCTAAGAAGCAGCAACAAACAAGAAGAGTCACAAAAATGGGGAGACAGAAAAAAAAAAACATTAAAAGGAAAGGAAGAATTCCCAGAAAGAGTGCTAAATGAAATAGAGGGAAGCAAACTATCAGACATGGAATTCAAAAGATGGATTATAGGGAAGTTCAATGAGATCAGCAAGCTTAAAGAAAACTACAGAAAACTTCAGGGAAACTACAAGGAACTCCAGGAGAACTACAAGGAGCTTACTGAGAATTACACCAGCATGAAAAAGGACATAGAAGCTATCAATAAGAGTCAGGAAGAAATGAAGAATACAATTTCTGAATTGAAGAACACAATAGAAGGAATTAAAAGCAGGCTAGATGAAGCAGAACATTGGATCGGTGAGCTGGAGGACAACGTAGAAAAAATTCCCAGACAGTGTAACAAAATGAAAAAAAACTGAAAAAGAATAAAGAGATTTTAAGAGAGATGCAGGACAACATGAAACATAATAATATCCATATCATAGGAATACCAGAAGGAGAAGAAGAGAAGCAAAGGATAGAAAACCTGTTTGAAAAACTAATGACAGAAAACTTCCCTAACTTGATGAAAGAGTCACACAAGTCCAGGAAGCACAGAGGATCCCAATGAAGATGAACCCAAACAGGTCTACTTCAAGGCACATTATAATTAAAATGGCAACATTCAAAGACAAAGAGAGAATCCTAAAAGCAGCAAGAGAGAAACATCTAATAACATACACGGGAGTTCCAATAAGACTATCATCAGATTTCTCAGCAGAAACACTACAAGCCAGAAGGGAATGGCAAAAAATATTCCAAGCAATGAAAAACAAAGGACTACAACCAAGAATACTCTACCCAGCAAGGCTCTCATTCAAAATTAGAAGGTGAAGTAAGGAATTTCCAAGATAAAAGAAAGCTAAAAAAATACATCTCCACCAAACCAGCATTGCAGGAGATGCTAAAGGGTTTGCTTTAAGATGAATAAGCAGAGAAAGACAGAGAGGAACACAAGTACAAAGGGCGAAAATGACAATGAATAGGTACCTATTGATAATAACCTTAAATGTAAATAAATTAAATGCACCAATCAAAAGACATAGCATAGCTGAATGGATTAGAAAGCATGACCCACATATATGTTGTCTACAAGAGACCCACCTTAGAACAAAAGATTTACACAGACTGGAAGTGAAGGGATGGAAAAAAGTATTTCAAGCAAATGGACATGAAAAAAAAGCTGGGATAGCAATACTCATATGAGACAAAACAGATTTCACAGAAAAGGCCATAAAAAGAGACAAATAAGGACATTTCATAATACTTAAGGGAAAAATCCATCAAGAAGATATAACCCTTGTAAACATATATGCACCCAACATAGATGCAGCCAACATAGAAGCACCCAAATATGTAAGGAAAGATTTGAAAGACTTCAGAAAGGATATAGACATAACACACTCATAGTAAGGGAATTTAACACCCCATTGTCAACAATGGACAGATCTTCGAAGCAAAGAAACACGAAAGATATTGAGGCATTGAACAACACCCTAGATCAGATGGACTTAGTTGATATACATAGAACTTTTCACCACAAAGAAATAAAATAAACATTCTTTTCAAGTGCACATGGAACATTTTCAAAGGTAGTCCACATGGTAGGACACAAAACAAGCCTCAACAAATTCAAGAAAATTGAAATTAAATCAGGCATCTTCTCAGATGACAATGGCTTAAAATTGGAAATCAACCTCAAGGAAAAAACTCAAAAACATTCAAACTCATGTAGAATGAATAATGTGCTATTAAATAATGAATGGGTTAACAATTACATCAAAGAAGAAATAAAAAAGTTTCTGGAAAAAAATGATGATGAACACACAACAACCCAAAACATATGGGATACAGCGAAAACAGTCCTGAGAGGGAAGTTCATAGCAATACAGGCCTACCTAAGAAGGATAGAAGAATCTCTAATAAAAAAATCTAACCCTACAGCTATAAGAACTAGAACAACAACAACAAATAAAGCCAAGAGCAAGTAGAAGAAAGGAAATTATCAAGATCAGAGCAGAATTAAATGACATAGAGACTAAACAATCAATTCAAAAGATCAACAAAAGTAGGAACTGGTTCTTTGGAAAGATAAACATATTGACAAGCCTTTAACCAAGCTCATCAAAAAAAGAGAGGACCCAAATGAATAAAATCAGAAATGAAAGAGGAGAAATCACAACCGATGCCACCGAAATACAAAGGATTGTAAGAAATTCTTACAAACAACTATATGACAAAAAAATTTGACAACCTAGATGAAATGGACAAATTTCTGGAAAAATAATCTTCCAAAACTGAACCAAGAAGAGGCAGAAAGCCTGAAGAGACTAATAAAAACTAGTGAAATTGAAGTAGTAATAAAAAAAACTCCCAGCACACAAAAGCCCTGGACCGGATGTCTTCACAGGTGAAGTTTACAAAACATTTAGGAAAGAACTAACTCTGATTGCTCTCAGACTATTCAAAAAAATCCAAGAGGGAAGACTTCCAAACTCATTCTGTGAAGCCAGTATTACCCTAATTCCGAAACCAGGTCAAGACACAAAAAAGAAAGAAAACTACAAGCCAATATCACTGATGAACATAGAGGCCAAAAATCCTCAACAAAATATTGGCAAACAGTTCCAGCAACACATTAGAAAGATCATACACCATGATCAAGTAGGATTCATCCCAGGGATGCAAGGATGGTTTAATATTCACAAATCAATAAATGTAATACACCACATAAACAAAATAAAAGACAAAAACCACATGATCATATCAATAGATGCAGAAAAAGCATTTGATAAAGTACAACATCCATTTATGATGAAAACTCTCAGCAAAATGGGAATAGAGGGAGCATACCTCAACATAATAAAAGCCATATATGAGAAACCTGAAGCCAACATCATACTCAATGGACAAAAACTGAAAGCATTTCCCCTGAGGTCAGGAACAAGACAAGGATGTCCACTCTCTCCACTCCTATTCAACATAGTCTTGGAAGTTCTAGCCACAGCAATCAGACAAGAAAGAGAAATAAAAGGCATCCAAATTGGAAAGCAGGAAGTAAAACGATGATTTTGTGCAGACAACATGATAGTGTACATAGAAAACCCTATAGACTCCATGAAAAAACTACTCGACCTAATAAGTGAATTTGGAAAAATAGCAGGGTACAAAGTCAATATTCAGAAATCAAAGGCATTTCTATACACCAACAACAAAATATCAGAGATAGAAGCTAGAAAAGAAATCCCATTTACTATAGCAATAAGAAAAATAAAGTACCTAGGAATAAACTTAACCAAGAAGGTAAAAGACCTGTACTCAGAAAACTACAGAACACTGAAGAAAGAAATTAAGGAAGATACAAATAAATGGAAGCAAATACCATGTTCTTGGATGGGAATAATAAACATCATCAAAATGGCCATACTATGCAAAGCAACTTATAGATTAAATGCAATCCCTATTAAAATACCAATGACATATTTCACAGACCTAGAACAAATACTTCAAAAATTTATATGGAACCAAAAAGAACCCCGAATAGCCACAGCAATCTTGAGGAAGAAGAACACAGTAGGAGGAATCACAATAACTGATACCAAACTTTACTACAAGGCCACGGCAATCGAAACAGTCTGGTACTGGCATAAGAACAGACATATAGTTCAATAGAACAGAATAGAGAGCCCAGAAAGAAACCCAGGTCTATATGGTCAACTAATATTTGACAAAGGGGGAAGGAACATAAAGTGGAGTGAAAAGAGCCTCTTTAGCAAATGATGTTGGGAGAACTGGACAGGGACATGCAAAAAAATGAAACTAGACCACCAACTTACACCATTCACCAGAATAAACTCCAAAGACTTAAATGTAAGTCCTAAAGGAAAACTTAGGCAGGAGATTTTCAGATATCCCACATAGCAACATTTTCATTGATATATCTCTTAAGGCAAGAGAAATAAAGGAAAGAATAAACAAATGGGACAACATAAAACTAAAGAGTTTCTGCTCAGCAAAATAAAACATCAACAAGATAAATAGGGAACCAACCATATGGGAAAATATATTTGCCAATGATACCTCAGACAAGGGATTGATCTCCAAAATATATAAAGACCTTATACAACTCAACACCAAGAAGACAGACAACCAGATTAAAAAACCGGCAAAGGACCTGAACAAACACTTCTCCAAAGAGGACATACAGAGGGTCCATAGACATATGAAAGAATGTTCAACATCACTAGCCATGAGAGAGATGCAAATAAAAACCACAATGAGATACCACATCACACCAATCAGAATGGCCATCATCAACAAACCAACAAACAACATGTGCTGGCGAGGATGTGCAGAAAAGGGAACCCTGGTGCCCTGTTGGGGGGGAATGCAGACTGGTGCAGTCACTGTGGAAAACAGTTTGGAATTTCCTCAAAAAACTAACAATGGAACTACCTTTTGAACCAGCAATTCCATTGCTAAGATTATATCCAAAGGATCCTGAAACACCAATTAAAAAAAATCTATGCACACCTCTGTTCATAGAAGCACTATTTACAATAGCCAAGTGCTGGAAACAACCTAAGTGCCCATCTCTAGATGAGTGGATCAAAAAACTGTGGTACATTTACACAATGGAGTACTATGTAGCAGAAAGAAGGAACTTCTATCATTTGTAACAACATGGATGGAACTAGAGAGAATTATGCTTAGTGAAATAAGCCAGACAATAAAAGAAAAATACCTTATGCTATCACCTATTACAGGAGATTAATGAACAACACAAACAAATGAGCAAAATTGATCCAGAGAATACAAGGATACCAGCCTGTTAAACCAAGCATGCCATGGTCCAGGGGCAGCCAACTGACCTGGAGTCTGCAAGATCCTTCCCCATGTGGGAAGGCCACCCTCCCCTCAACAGTCGCACTCTTATTAGGGATTTCTGGGCCCAAGTGTAGGTAGGATTATGACCATGTCCAGCTTGAAGCAGCTAGAGGAGCACGAGACCTTCGACCATTGTCCTTTATAAGATTATAAAGGGTCTTAGTCTGAGAGGGGGGATTTTTTTTTTTTATTGTTATAAAAAATTAATTTAAAAAAAGAAGATTATAGAAAAGGGCAAAGCCAAAGAACTTATATGCATGACCCATGGACATGAACTAAGGGGGGTGGAGTTGCTGGGAGTAGGGGGGTACTGGGCACAGGGGCACAAAGGGATAAAAATTTGGAATTATTGTAACAACTTAAAAATACACAAAAAAATACAAATATACACTAAGAATATAAAAATTATCCTCACTCCTACACTTTACGCACACATACACAGACGCATTTTATGTATAGTATTTTTTCAGCTAACATGAACTGATAACTGTGTTCAGATGCACTTGTGCTATGCAACAAACAAGAAACAAAGAGACTGCTTGGCAGTGGTCTTGTGAGTATCAGGTTTCTCTGGTTTCCCAAGAGATTATCAGCCACCTTATTTACTCTGCAGACTTCCAAAGTAACATAAAATACACATCCTTTAGACCCACACCTTTATTGCTAGAGTTTACTGGAGAGGATTTAGGTGATTTAGCTTTAGAAACAATCTGTATATTCTGCTACTCCAGAAGGTTTTAAGATACATAATTGAATTAAGCCCCCTCTCCCACCCCCCGCCCCCAGCTCCAAGCTTCTGGTGGCCCAAAGAAGCTAATAGTTAGATATTAAATATGCAAACAAAAATGTGTCTCAATATTATACTGACTCCAAAAGCGAGGTCATTGGCAAATAATCTGATAATCTGTATATTTAAATTATATAAAACCAAATAATCCCATATAGTAAGGCTACATGTTCAGATACCAAGAAGGCCTATAATTGGCTGAGGGGTTAAAAATCCACAGAAATATTGCAAAAGATATTTCATGGGTAAAGTAGGTGTCCTGGTGACATTGATTTTGAAACATTCGAGGCCTGAATCAGCTGTGTCCTGTTATGGAATAGAACTAGAGGCTTATATGTGCCTATAAGCAGAGGTCTTCCCAGAGCCTCTAGTTCATTTTTCTTGATAGATGTTAAAATAATTCAGCTTATAAACCAATAATTCTATTAAAAAATCCACAAGATTGATTAAAATGTGTTAATTTACAATAAAATATACTCTGAATTTTAGGGAGAGAGAATAGCTTTTGCATGACAGTGAAATTAGTAAAGGGTTGGTTTTCAAAAGTTTTTTTTGGCTAGCCAAGTACTTCAAAGGTGAGCTGTTTTGTTTTCTGTATCATGGCCCTGGGTATTGAGATTTATTCTGAAAAGATGGAGGAAGCTTAAGACCCACTTTTGATGTTGCTGGGGCACATAGACTGGTGCAGTGCCTCTGTGTGGAAGGAAGTCTGCTGTGGAAGGCAGCTTTGGTACCTGTGCTTGAGCCCATCCTGAGCAAACCCTGACTTCTGGTGCACAAGAAGCTCTTTTGTCCCTTTCAAGAGGAGACAGGATAAAATTGAATGCACTATAGAACACTGATTGACTGTCACCCCCAACCCTAATCTACTCCATAAAGCTCCAAGCCACCTAAAATGCACACTCTCTATAGTCTTATCGTCATTGCTTGAGTTTACTGGAGAGCTCTCAGATGACTTAGGCTGGGAAAGCAATATGTAATTCTGTTACTCCTGAAGGTTTAAGTTTGTTCCCCTTTCCCCCTTCCCTCCTTCTCTCCTTCCCTCCCTAGAGACTGTGCTTGAAGCACTCTAGTGGAAGCTCTCAAAGAACTGCTTTCACTGAGCTGCTTTTTAAAGTTATGCTTTCGGTTTTAACACTCTAAAAAGGTGAGAGAGAGGAGGAGGGGATAGCCAGGCATAAAGTGCTTCTGATTTATTATAAAGTGTTGTCAAGACTGTTGTCCACAAGTCACTCAATGTAAGGCTACACTTGAACATTTTCCTTTTGGGTTGAGTGTTAGGATAAACAAAAAGGCATTTCTTATAAAACTGGAATTTCTCCTTTGTAGTAAGTAGAGTGTGTTAGCCTAGCTGCTATGACAAAGATATCCCAAAATTTAGTGGCTTAAACAAGAAGGAAGTTTGTTATTATGTGTAATATACTATAGATAGGTGGTCAAGGTCTGGTAGGAGGCTCTGTCATCATCAAACATGGTTTCTATATCTGGGTTCAAAGTGATTGCTCCAAGGAACGAAAGACAAAGGAACTCAGAAGCAGCTTCCTAGTGCTCACCTCCCATTGCCTAGAAATTAGTCTCATGGCCATGCCTTTCTTTGAGGGAGGGTGAGAAGAGCTTGACTATTAAAGAAGAAAGGGGACATAGATATTGGTGAATAAATAGTCTCTGCCAGAATTTGCCCTTCTGGCCATCCTTCTTCCCACATATAGAACATTTTCCATTAGGCTTCAAGGACAGAATCTCTGCATAACTTACATTCCTCTCCATCAAGTTGAGGTATAATTCCTGTCACCTGATAACATAGAAATTATGAGAAGTTATCTTCAGCCTCACCCTTTACCCAAAATATCATAATAAACAAAGCTTTATGCTCACTTTATTGTAGATAACTGCAATAACAACTGCCATTCAGAAAAGTGAGCAATGCTGAACATACAGCAGCCATCGGTCCATAGCAACTGCCAAATGCCCCCGACAGGAATTACAGACTCTGTGCCTAGTCTGTGCAGGGGCCTCTGGGTTAGACCAGGATGCTGGGAGCAGCTCTGCAGTGGATTGTCCTCCCTGACCCTTGGCAAATTTTCTTGTCTTTTATTCTTGATGGCCACATATGAAGTGGGCATAGCTGGTTGCTTGCTGGTGAAGGTTTAGGAGGCTGAGGATTATTTTAAGTTTCAGATAGCCACAGGCTTTTGCAGGCCAGGCTTGTGGTTTCTTTTGCAATACAATTCCCTTAAAACCTAATAGACATATAGTCTCCTTGTTTCCTATCAGTTCCAGGTGCCGGTAACAACTGCCAGAGATCTCATCTAGCCATCAGTCTTAAACCAGAAGATTCTGTTCTTTCATTTCCTGGTATTCATGCTGAACATACCTCTTCCACATTGCTGTATGCTCCCTAGATGCCATCTGAAACAACACATTTAAGTGAGAAGGCAACAACCTTAATCTTTACGTTGGGGGCAGGCCCATTGTCTACCAGAGAACACTCAGTATTAGGCCCTGAGAAAGGCTTGATGTTACACTCTCATCTCTTAGTGTATCTGTTGTGCAAAAGCAGTTGTATTTTTCAAACCTATGAATTTAACAGACTTTACTTCAATTTAGATTGCAGACTTCAGACAAGAGAGAGTTTCCCTCAACAGAGATCTGTTTGCAAGCCGATTGGCTATCACCTACGTTAACCTTGCTAATATTGCCAGCCACCAGTCATCTATCACTGGTGATAGTTTTTACCAAATGTTTACCATGGCATAATCAGGGTCAACATCTTTACAGATTACATCTTTGTTTCAATGCTTGTTGCCTAACCATTAAGGCATTGTCACCTATTTTAGGGAGTCTGTTTTTACTACAGATTGTACTTCCACATACCAACTTCTGTATTAGTAAGATTACAGTCTAAGCTAATGAAACTAAAGATTCAAAAGTGTAGTAGCTTCGGCAAAGTAATAGCCCAAAGGTCAGCAGTCCAGGCCTCACACAGGAGTTCTGCCTCCTGAACACGGCCTTTCTGAGTTTATACCCCAGCTCCTACTATCACAACAGCATTCTATCACAAGGCCATTATACTAAAGGGTATGATTTGTGAGTTGCACCTGTGGATTTTACCTGTATCCTATTGGCTAGAAGTTCATTATGTAGCTGTGTTAGCTGTAAGGAAAAGGTGAAACATTGCTTTTAGAAAGGAATAGACATTGGTGAACAGCCACAATTCCCACTGCAGAATTGAATTGCTTTGTTTTTCTTTTGCCCAGGCAATCAGGAAGCTCAAAGTCAAATTTCTAGTATTTATGTACATATTTAAACATTAGCTATTGGGTTTAAAACATTTGTTGTGTACTTTTCCTTTTTATTGATTTTCTATTTTGATTTTATTAAACTCTTTATGCATGCATTCTTTATTGCAAGCTGACTCAAGTCTTTTTCTGAAAGGACTATGGTATAAACAAATAGTAAATGTGAATATGATTATATTTATTATATGATTATCGTCGGCAGCCGTCCGTCTCGAGAGACGATGGTGTAGCTTCTTAAGAGTCTATCTGCACCGCCGAGAATGGCTGTGCAGTCTGACTCAGGAGTGACACGGTATCTGTCTCCTCCCGTGTTGAATCGACATCTTGCGATGACGCTGGAGTGTCCTCTCCAGTGAAGCTGAAGCTACAGAGCCTGGGCAGGGTGATATGGAGGGTCTGCTGTTGCCCATGCAGCAGACCCCTCCTCTCTTCGCAGCTGAAGGGTCCAAGGGAAAGACGGAGTCAATACAGCTTGGCTTCAGGTGCGCCGCAGGAGTTGCCGGTGTTGACTACAACGTCAAACTGCCTTAGGGACTCCGGCTCCGGATTTTCTGTCGGGGTTTACTCCCTTAGCCTTTCCCCTGAAGAGGTATGCCGCAAGGCAGCGGAGGTTTTTTGGAGTCAGAGTTTTCCTTCTCTGTTATATGATTATATGATTATAATTATTGGCCAATAAGAAACATTCAGCTTCAGTTTCCCATCTGTGATGGAAACTGTCAGTCATCTCAAATATATCAAGATTGAGCTCCATTTAATTTGCAACGTGATTACCTGACTAATGTAATACCTGATATTCTACTACAAAAAGCTTCATTTCTTGAGCAAGAGAGACTTCTGGCCAAGACGGAGGTGTAGACAGACATGCTGTGTCTCCCTCCACAACTAAGAAGGAATACAACTACCTCAAAACTAGAAACAACCAGAAGTTCCAAAAAATCAAACTACATGGAAGCCCAGCAAACAAAGATATAAAGAAGAAATACTCATCCAGACAGGTAGGAGGGGCGGAGCCGGGGCAGAGAGGACTTGGTGTGATGGTGGCAGCTGCAGCAACAGCAGCAGGCCAGCAGAAAGTGTAGTCACATGTTTTAAAAAGTCAGGAGGGACACCTGGGGAGCATTCCCAGCCCCCTCACCAGACCACGCAACTCACTGTTCCAGCACCAGAAAAAATCAAGCCTCATCGCTTTTTACTGTGCAAACCAGTGGAGGTTGGGACGGAGGCAGAAACTGCTGATCTCTCAGCAGAGTCCGCTTGTTTAAAGGGCCCCCACGGACCTAGAACAGCTGCATACCCACCCACTCTGGGAACAACGACCAGGGCAGCAGCTAGAGGGGCACCAGTCCAGTGCAGAATTGGGAGAAGTGCCTGGAAAAGGGGCGAGTGCTGGGCAAGCTGCACTGTTCCTTCTCAGACCCCTCCCCTGCATACAGCACCACAACGTGATGAAACAGGTCGCCAACTACTGATGAATCCCTAAGGCTCCGCCCCTTACAATGTAGCAGGTGCGATAGCTCTCCCTGGAACATGGAGGCAAACAAACACAGGAGACTTCCGGCCAAGATGGAGGCCTAGACTGACACACTCCATCTCCCTCCACAACTAAGAAGGAATACAACTACCGCAAAACCAGAAACAACCAGAACTTCCAGAAAATAAATGGAAGTCCAACATATGAAGTTTTAAAGAAGTGGTGCTCGTCCGGACAGGTAGGAGAGGTGAAGCAGGGTAGAAGAGCTCAAGCTGTGCTGTCTGTGCCAGCAGCAGCGACAGAAGCAGGACAGCGGTAAACACAGACACCCATATTTAGGGGGAGGTGAGAAGTGCCTGGGGAGCACCCGTGACTGCAGATCAGACCTGTCAGCTTGCAATTCCAAAGCTGGGGAAGGCAGACCTCCATTGTCTTGGACTGTGAGGCCTTGAGGGGGTGGGGATGGAGGAGAAGGCTCCTGGTCTCTCAGCGGAGAGTGAACAGCAGGAAACCATCTTGGACCCCTGCCCCCACAGAAAACACAACAGCGTGGTGAGACAGGTAGCCTGGCTGTGACGAGATCACGGGGCTCTGCCCCCTATAGCATAGGAGGTGTGACAGCCCCGCCCAGGAAGCAAAGGTAAACACAAAACTGTCAGGATGGCACAGATCATGATAGAGATCCCGGTGACACAGCTGACCAGACAGCAAATACCTAATCTAATGAAGCAGCAGATAGGAAATCTTTCTGAGGCTCAGTTCAGAGCTTTGCTTATAAAAATGCTTACAGACCTAACAGCATATCTGAAACAAGATGGGGAAGGAATGAAGGCAAGTCCTGCTGAAATGAACAAAAACAGATACAAAACTAGTGGTGAGGGCAAGAAAACGAGGGATCAAATCAACAAATCGGAACACAGGAAAGGAACAAACACTCAACCAGTACAGAAAGAGGAACAAGAAGTGAGGAAAATGAGGAGAGGCTCAGAAACTTATCAGACAGCTATAAGCAGGCCAATATCCGAATCATAGGGCTGCCAGAAGGTGAAGAAGAATAAGTAGGAATTGAAAAATTATGTGAAAAGATAATGAAGCAGAACCTCCCTAACTTGGGGAAGGAAATGGACTTACAGGTCCAGGAAGCACAGAGAGTTCCAAAAAAACTGGACCCCAAGACACATTATAATCAAAATGTCAAAAATTAAGGATAAAGAAAGAATCTTAAAAGCAGCAAGAGAGAAGAGAATTATATAGAAAGGGGTCCCAATAAGACTCTCAGCTGATTTCTCAAAAGAAACTCTGCAGGCGAGAAGGGACTGGCAAGAAACATTCAAAGTAATGAAAACAAAAAACCTACAACCACGATTACTCTGTCCAGCAAAGCTGTCATTCAGAATAGAAGGGCAGAGAAAGTGCTTCCAGGACAAAGTAAAACTGAAGGAGTTCATCAGATCCAAACCACTGTTATATGAAATGTTAAAGGGACTTGTTTAGGAGAAGGAAGATCAAAACTATGAACATTAAAATGAAAACTGTATCACAACAACCAACAACAAAAGCTAGGGAATTGAAACAAAGGCAGACTAAGTAGGCAATAACAGTGGGAAAAGAATTATAGGTATGGGGAAAATTTTGGGGGGAGGTCAGTGGGGAGGGGGAAGGGGGAAAAGGAGGGAGATGGTCCAGGAATTAAGAAGCATGGTAGGGGGAGTGGAGTAGATAGGTAGATGTTGAGAAGAACTATATGCACAACCAATGGACATGGACTAAGGCGGGGGGACAACTTGAGGGAGGAAGGTCACTGGGTGGAGGGGAAGAAAGGGAAAAGAAATTGGGACAACTGTAATAGCATAAACAATAAAGCATATTTTTAAAAAAAAAGCTTTATTTCTTGGCTAAAGACTTATGCTATACTAAACTAAATACTCTTGTGAGGAGCAATCATTTAAAACAGCATCGGTCATGACTCGTCGTCGTCGGCAGCCGTCCGTCTCGAGAGACGATGGCGTAGCTTCTTGAGAGTCTATCTGCACTGCCGAGAATGGCTGTGCAGTCCGATTCGGGAGTGACAATCCCTGCCGCACTTGGTACAGGTGAAGGCAGATGGCCGTTGTTGCTGCTGCTGACGCTGCTTCCGCCTCGATCTTTTCTGGACCGCCTCCTCGTTGCGCGCAGCCTCTGCGCGGGACGTACCTTGCCTGACCGCGAGCCTCCAGGCTAGGCGGTCGTCTGCTTGAACTTCCCATGTGTTGAGATTGATGGAGCATTGTGTCATGTCCTTTTTGCAGATGTCTTTGAACCGCAGTTTTGGGCGCCCTGTCATCCTCTTGCCTTCTGCTAGCTCGCCGTAGAGGAGGTCTTTGGGGATACGGCCTGCATCCATTCTTTTGACATGGCCGAGCCACCTGAGGCGTCTCTCGCTAAGAACTGCATGCAAACTGCTCATATTGGCTCGCTTCAGCACCTCGGTGTTGGGGACCTTATCCTGCCAGGCGACATGCAGGACGCGTCGCAGGCACCTCATGTGGAAGCTGTTGAGTTTCCTTTCGTGCCTTGCGTAGGTGGTCCACGTCTCGCTGCCATAGAGGAGAGTGCTGAGTACGCAGGCTTGGTAGATGCGCAGTCTGGTTTTCTCAGTGAGGCTGGAATTGTTCCACGCTCGCCGGTTCAGTCTGGCCATAACTGTGGCTGCCCTGGCGATTCTCCGGTTGACCTCCAAGTCGACTGACAGAGAGCTCGAGATGGTGGACCCGAGGTAAGTGAAGTCGTTGACAACCTCCAGGGTGTATCCGTCGATGGTGATGCATGGGGGAGTCCCCGTGCCTTGAGCCATAACATTCGTCTTCGTCAGGCTGATGGCTAGTCCGAACTCCTTGCATGCGTGGGAAAGGCAAGTGACTAACTGCTGGAGTCCCTCTTCGGAGTGTGATGTCAAAGCTGCGTCGTCGGCGAAGAGCATCTCACGGATGAGCACCTCTTTGACTTTGGTCTTGGCTCGTAGACGGGCCAGGTTGTAGAGCTTGCCATCGGATCTGGTGTGAATGAAGACACCCTCACTGCAGTCCTTAAAGGCGTATTGGAGGAGCATGGAGAAGAAGATTCCGAACAGCGTAGGCGCGAGGACGCAGCCCTGCTTTACTCCGCTGCTGACTGGGAAGGCCTCAGAGGTTGCGCCGTTGTAGGACACCGTGCTGTGCATGTTGTCGTGAAAGGACATGACCACAGCAAGCAGATGTGGTGGACAGCCAATCTTCCGTAGCAAGCTGAAGAGTCCGCTTCGACTGACCAGATCAAACGCCTTCGTGAGGTCGATAAAGGCGAGGTAGAGTGGTTTATGCTGCTCGTGACACTTCTCCTGCAGCTGGCGTAGGGAGAAGATCATGTCCACTGTTGAACGGCCAGCTCTGAAGCCACACTGGGACTCTGGGTAGACGCGGGAAGCAAGGGTCTGCAGGCGGGCAAGAGCAACCCGGGCGAATACTTTGCCGACGACGCTGAGGAGAGAGATGCCCCGGTAGTTGTTGCAGTCGCTGCGGTCTCCTTTGTTCTTGTACATGGTGATAATGTTGGCGTCTCTCATATCCTGGGGGATGTAACCCTCCTTCCAGCAGCGACAGAGTAGATGGTGGAGCGGCTGTAGCAGGACTGGTTTCCCACTCTTTAGGATTTCTGGAGGGATTCCGTCGCTTCCTGGTGCTTTCCCGCAAGCGAGGCGGTCGATGGCTTTGCCGAGCTCTGCTGCAGTAGGTGGGGTGTCTAGCTCCTCCATGACTGGTAGGTCTGGGATGGCGTTAAGAGCAGTGTCTGTTACGGTGTTCTTCGTTGCGTACAGCTCGAGGTAGTGCTCGGTCCACCGCCGCATTTGCTGTTCCTGGTCAGTGATGACCTCACCTGTCTTGGACTTAAGGGGGGCGATCTTGGAGGGGATTGGGCCTGTTGCCTTCTTGATACCCTCATACATTCCTCGTGCGTTGCCTATATCGGCGGCTTCCTGAATGCTTCTGCACAGGTTTAGCCAATAGGTGTTGGCACAGTGGCGGGCGGTCTTCTGGACTTTGTTCCTGGCAGCCCGTAGAGCTTGAAGTGTACTGGGAGTGGGCGTGACCTTGTAAGCCAGTAGGGCCTTCCTCTTAGCCTCGATCACGGGTTCCATTTCTTCCCAGTGAGCCTCGTACCAGTCAGCGTTCTTCCGCTCTTTCTTCCCGTAAGCAATAATGGCGGAGTTGTATATGGCGTCGCGGAGACGTGGCCAATTGGATTCGATAATGTCATCTGCCGCCACTCCCTCGCCGAGTGCATCTTCCATCTTGTTGATGAATTGCTGGGTCTTAACTGGGTTGCTGGCACAACTGGTGTTGATGCGTGGGCGACCCTTCATCTTGGAGTGGTGCAACCTCTTTGGCATTATGCGCACCTTGCTTACCACGAGGGCATGGTCCGTGTCGCAGTCTGCACTGTGGTAGCTGCGGGTGAGGAGGGTGCTGCCAATATCCGTTCTTCTGGTGATGACGAGGTCAAGCTGGTGCCAATGACGGGAGCGGGGGTGCCTCCATGACACCTGGTGGATCTCTTTGCACTTGAAGAATGTGTTTGTCACGCACAGGCCGTGGTGACACAAAAGCTCAAGCAGTCGCTGACCATTCTCATTGATCTTTCCTCTCCCAAAGTTTCCAAGGCAGGTGGGCCAGGCCATGTGGTCGGCTCCTACTCTTGCGTTGAAGTCTCCAAGGAGATAGAGAGCGTTACTTCTGGGAATCTTGGATAACGCTTCGTCCAGTGCATGGTAGAACTGTTCTTTCTCTTCGGTGGTGGCGCAGAGGGTTGGGGCATACGCGCTAAGAATGCTGACTGGGCCGAAAGTTGTTGACAATCGGAGGGTAAGTAATCTCTCTGTGCCTCCTGTGGGTGGCTCTATGGAGTTAACAAGCGTGTTCTTCACAGCGAACCCAACACCGTGCTGTCTTGGTTGGTCCGGAGACTTCCCTTGCCAGTAGAAGGTGTAGTTGGTTTCTCTGATAGTTCCGTTGTCGGCCAACCGGGTCTCCTGTAGAGCCGCAATGTCGATGTTTAGTCGTGCCAGTTCCCTATCGATGACAGCGGTTTTCCTGGCACCATTGATCCACGGAAGGTCTGCAGTAAGTCCGGGGCACATGGTCCTGATGTTCCAGCTAGCGAGGCGAAGAGCCGGAGGCTTCTTTCTTGTTGTTTGCTTGGAATTAACTGGTGCGGGTGTTTTGTGGCCCACTTTTCGAGAGGCGCCTCTCTGATCCCCACGCACCCAGTGGGGCAGGCGAGCCATGGCGAGACGGTAGCTGTCCAGTGAGGTGCGATGAGCTCTCCCACCGTCAGAGGAGACCCCTGGCGCTCGTTTCCTTCGCCAATCGGATGAGCTTATAACCGGTATCTGTCTCCTCCCGTGTTGAGTCGACATCTTGCGATGACGCTGGAGTGTCCTCTCAAGTGAAACTGAAGCTACAGAGCCTGGGCAGGGTGATATGGAGGGTCTGCTGTTGCCCATGCAGCAGACCCCCCCTCTCTTCGCAGCTGAAGGGTCCAAGGGAAAGACAAAGTCAATACAGCTTGGCTTCAGGTGCGCCGCAGGAGTTGCCGGTGTTGACTACAATGTCAAACCGCCTTAGGGACTCCGGCTCCGGATTTTCTGTTGGGGTTTACTCCCTTAGCCTTTCCCCTGAAGAGGTATGCCGCAAGGCAGCGGAGGTTTTTGGGGGTCAGAGTTTTCCTTCTCTGATTTTAGAGATGTCCTTCCTCTTTCCTCCTTTACAGTCTTGAGGGCAGCATTTACAGGCTAAAATAGAAACTGGCTGTGTAACCTTCTAAGCAGATACTACCAATACCCTGCTTGGGTATACTCACCCAACAATAAACATCTCTTAAATGTCCTCCAAGTGCCATGCCTCGAATTAGTAAATGGCAGTGCAATGGCAGCCAAACATTTGGATCAGTTTCACTAAGTAAACCACCAACACAAGTAGGTTTTTAAAACAATAGAATAGTGTCTCATTTTATTAAAAATAATAACTATTTTTAAGCAACTTACCAGCAACACTGAATAAAAACCTGGCTGTGTTTCCCACTGTTTCAACTGCTCCTCAGCTGGCTTTAACACAGCAGTATCCTGACTGGTGGCCTGAGTTAAGACTTGAAGAACAACAGTGCTGGCACTATTGTGATCCATGGAAACCAATTGGCTCAGTCCGAATAGCCCGGCTCTCCAGCTTCCACTGTCCAACACGAAGTGGCGTCGGTTGGTCCCGCGCCCCACGCTTGCAAGTCCACGCGCTGCCGCCCACTGATGCCGAAAGCGGCTTCTAGGAACGCGCCATGTTCTGAGTCACAGCTCTAAACGATGCGGACGCTAGAATATCGCGTCACAGACATCCACAGCAATAAAAAAGATCAAAATACTGATACACAAAACAACACAAATGAATCTCAAAAAGCATTACGCTAAGTGAAAGAAGCAAAGCATAAAAGTCTACATGAAGTTCTAGAAAATGCAAAATTATAGAGACAGAAAGTAGATCACTGGTTGCCTTGGGCTATGGGGCTAGAGGAAAGGATGATACAACAAGACACAGGATAATTTTTAGGGAGATGGAAATGCTTTAATCTTGATTCAATAGTAGTTATGCTACCGAAAAGCAATTTGGGGTCCTGCTGCCTGCCGCCACCCTCTAGGCAAAATTCCAGAAGCAAAGGTTTGGTGATAAAGAAAGTCTATCCAGTCACAGCTTCAATTACTTAAGCCTATCAATTAAGGCTAAACTCTAACACCTGGGCCCTGCTATCACTTCCCCCTGTTTTAATCACCTTATTTCTATAGGGCTAGTTACAAACTAAAACAGCATAAAATACAAAAACTACACAACTTTGGAAGAATGACAGGCTTCTGCCTCATAGCCTGTTCCCTCTAGAACACCCAAAGAATAAACCAGGGACCCTCTGCCAGGCCAGCCCAATCCTTTAGAAAAATAGGAAGCCCCACACTTTGTTCTTCCACAGAGACACGAACTTAACAGTATACTGTCTAAAAACGCTTTAAGAGAACTCCAGAAACCAGTTAAAAAGTCATAATATCCCAGGAAAGTGCAAAGCCAAAACCAGCTACATTAAAATGGTTAAAAAATTATTTCACCCATGAGAGCCCCTCCCCTAAGCCAGCACAGAAACAACCTTAAAGAAATGAAGACCTAATAATTATGAGACAAAAATAAAAACGACCATCTTAAATAAGTTCAATGAACTTCGAGAGAAAACAGACAACTAAGGAAAATCAGGAAAATGATGCATGAACAAAATGAAAATATCTTAAAAAACAGAACTTCAGGAATTGAAGAATATAATAATTCAATTAAAATATTCAACCAATGCACATGAATTTATCAAGTTGTAGAGAGAAAAGTGTATTTTATGAGCGAGAAAAAGAATGTCATGACTGCTGTAGTGCAAATTAACTAAACAAATGGGTTTCATTGTCATAGTTGCTAAGAAGGGGTGGCTGGGAAAATTTGTGACCTTCATTCAGGCAGGGTGAGATGCTCCAGAAGGGGTGTGAAGAGGATACTGTGAAGGCAGCACAGTATCCAGATAGCTAACTGAGGAGCAGTAGGGTGGTGGAGGTAGGGGCAGGTGGAGGAGGAGCTTGCTAAGCATGAACTTTTATTGTGCACATACCTGAGCAAAGCAGGCTTTAAGGGCTTTATGTGCATGTATTACATCATTTAAAACTAAGAAGCTCTAGAAGTCAAACAGGAGAAGACAGACTTAGAAGACAGGAAAACTGAATACAACTGCTAACCTTGCCTCACCATAGTTTACCAAGTTTCTGTACAGGAGCTCTGTTGTGTATGTTAGATGAAGAAACAAGGCCATGAGAGACCAGGTAATGTGTGAGCAGCAGAGCTGGGCTCCCCATCTGCATCTTTTCCCAGTCTTATCTCAGTACACTACAACCGTGCTTCCTAATTCTGCATCATTTTACAAACTGTTGGCCTCACATCTAAAAACAAAGTCCGAAGATGTCTTTAAGTGGGGACGTGAGAAGAATTTTTAGATTAATAATGGAATAAAAGGTTTCAGCTTGAAAACATCATACATGCTTCATTCACCCCAAAATCTGAAAAGGACATCGCTTATGGCAGCTGAGGTGTTAGAGCTCTTGTTTAGGCCCATCCCTCCTTGTGCGTGTTCCCCCCATCTTGGGAACATTTTATTGACACTTTCTTTCTCAAAGGGCTTCTGACATGCAGCCTCTCAACATTTCTAATTTTTTTCCCTTGTCCATGGTGGGAAGCCCTTCAAGCATTGCCCTAGCTTTTCTCCACTACTGCTTAATTCAGACTACCCTATGCTTTTACCTAGGGAGTGGCAATAGGTTCACAACTCGTTCCACTGCCTGGAGGCTGATTTCTCTTCCATCTAAGCAGCTTACCAAATTGGTCTTGCTAAAACACAAGTCAAATTCTTCTTAAAACCCTCAATATTTCTCCATATGTTAAAAAGTGAAATTGAAGACTTCCCACAGGGCATGCAAAAATCTTCAAGAGCTGCATCCTATTTTTCTACCTCCCAGCTTCATCTCCTACTGTTCTATCATCCATTGTCTCTTTCTTTCAGCTCTTACTTCTCCCATTCCTTTATCTCCAAACTCTGTCTATAATCCTGTATAATCTCTATCATCTATTCACCGGATATATCTGAGTGCCCTAATGGAGGTCAATTCCAAGTACATTGGGACTATAGAGAAAGGCACACCTAGTTCGCATAGGAAAATCTGCATGGAATACTGTAATGCTTTTGTTGAGACTTGGAAGATGAGGAAAGCCTGTTACATGAAGGCTTTCTTGACCTCCAAGTGTTGCGAAGTCCTGTCTCTTTCCTGTATTACACTGCTGCCCTGGTGCATTGATTCATTTGCTTCTCCTGGTAGACAGAGGCTTCCATTAGTGTAGAGACCACATCCTAGTCCTGGGAGTGCTGAGTACAGTGCCAGCACTCTGCAGGCCTAACTTGTTAAATTAGACAGAATCAGATTAGCCCAAGGCCACTGAGCTCATTAGTGCCCTGGCTTAAGGGAAGTGGCATCCCATCCTTAAGAAGACTGGGCCTGGAGTCTTTACCTCATTAGCACCCTGTTTCAACCTAACCTGCCAACTGGCTCTGACTTTCCAAATGTTAACACTACAGATCAGCACATTTGAACTACGTATGTGCACACCAAGTATCAACATGGCATATGGATATGTAGTATGTGGAAACTAAACTCGTTTCACTCACCAGATTTGCAGCCCTTTTAAATATCCTAGGTTAGTTTTGAATTAAACCCAGATTTTCTAGTGTTTCAGATTTTTGTTTTTCTTTTTCTTCTTCGTCTTCTTTTTTTGTGTGTGTGTATGGCAAACACATCTTCCTTTTGTTAAAAAGAAAGACTTTACAAAGATTATTTAAATTTTCACTGGTTTCTTGAATATTGGCTAGCTCTTATAATATAGGATTTTAAGGGTACGAGTGTAAACGAATGAGAAACACATAGATTAATATCCTCCTAGAATCTTCAGGCTGTTTAAAAATTTGGAGGACGTACTTGAGAAAAAATATAGTTGATATTTCTTCAGATTCCAAATGTAGAACATTTTAAGATATTCTATGAACTCACAGTATAACTTTACAAAACGTTATCATGAGTGGAGTCTAGCTCCTTAGTCTACAAGGTTCTATTTAAGCAAATAGGCTGTTTCTACATGTGATCCAATTGGTAACAAAGAGAAGCTTTCTTTCAAGTTCAGTACAGCAGCCCTGTGGGAGCTGGGGCCCTACATGTTGTTTCCTTAGGAGTGCTAGATATGGGGAGACATGGGACATGCAAGCAAAAGGAAAGCAACACAGGGCTCCAAACTGTCTCTTTAATGGAAATTCTTTTTTCATTATGAAACTACTGCCTTATTTGGCACAAGTTGAGTACAGGCTGGGAATAACAGGGTAATTGCAGGTCACCATGATCTAGTAGGATTAGTTAGTTTGTATAAACATGTTCCAAGTCCAGCTATGTTTCAGTTAAGCTGCACACGGAGAAATACCAAAGTGGGCCAGCCTTGGTTCAGTGTCACAAACTGTTTATTAGTACAGAGATTCCTAGAAGTCTGCTAATCCAGGAGACAGCCATTTTAGGGAATTAATGGAACCCTCTCTGTAGTGGCTATTTTTAAATCAGATTGAACCAGGCTCTTGAGAAGGCAGCATGGAAAGTAATCCCATCTGGAATCTGTTGTGAACCAAGATGGCTTATCTTTTGACTGAACTTTCCTATCATAAGTGTCTATTGATTTCATTTTTGAGTAATATGAACTGTTAGGTGTAGGGAGTTGTGGCTTACACATTTAGGTAAGAATGATATTTTTGTAATGCACTTCTTCTGTATCTAAAGGGCTTCTCTTCTTGCCTGTTGTGAAATAGCTGTAGCCTTCCTGGGGTTCAAGCAGATATTCATGGAGCTCCTTTTGTATACTGATGCCTCTAATGGAGACCACAAATGGGAGGTGCACTGGGCATTGGTCACTAAACATTTTTTGAGCACTTCCTGTGGGGGAGGGTCTGGGTTAGGCACTGGATACATAGGTGATAAGCATAGATAATAGGAAAAACAATTAATATCTTTAAGAAGGTTATAGTTTGGGTCTTCAGGGCAGAGGGAGGGAAGATACAGATACAGGGTTAAGGATAAAGTGCTAGGTGGGTACAAACTCCACAGGGAAGAAAGCAACTCACTTTGGGGATATCAAACAAGTCTTCCCAGGGGAGGTGATTTTGATGTAGGTCTTAAAGGAGAGTTGGAGTTTGGTAGTTGGTCCAGCCAATGGTAACAATGGAAGAATAGATAGGTCAGGAGATCAATAGGAAAATAAATTTATCCAAATGATCTCAATAGGATTTTCTTTTACTTGGTACCCTTGTGTCTCCTATTAAAAATAATGGTTTGGTTTCTGTCTTCCTCATTTCTCTAATACCTGCTTCTCATTTATCACTTTGACTTTTCTATCTCATCTCCTTTGACAATCTTGATTCAATTCACTCCAGGATTTATTGACATCTTATAATTTTCAGTTCTGTGTGGGCCCTGGGGGACATATAAGAGGAGAAAATCCCTGTTCCAGCCCTCCCAGAGCATGTTCACCAAGGCTTGTGTTGGCGTGTCCTTGGCGTCCTCCTTGTACTGCTTTGGAAACAGGTTGATGAAGATCATCCTCTGGCCTTTGAAAGCCATCCAAATTGACGGTTGATAGCACAGCTTTGTCTTGGTTAGGTTAGTGAAAATTTCACAAAATATGCTAGGCATGGAAGTTGAAGTTTCTGGTGTAAATTTACTGAAGCTGAAGATGGTGCAATATAAATCCTTTCTTATGACAGATGCCATCCCAGGAGCGAGACCATAGGCTGATTCATTTATGTTTCATGTGTTTTAGGACAGGCACAGTTTTTCCAAGCTCTTAAATTGTCTATTATAGGAATATATGCCTAGGGGAGATATAACTAGATTTTCCTGACACTAACATGTCCTGACCTATAAGGGTAAGTCTCCCTAAGACATAACTTGAAAAACCTGCAATGTTGCATGAAGTTTCTCTATACCTCTTACTGCTTAATTGCTTTTATTTTATTTGTTGATCAAGGAAGAGAAATACTAAACTACTTATTATTTTGACTCAATAGAATCTCCTGTCTCATAGAAAAGTGACATAAATGGAATAACCCTAAAATAAATTCATCAGCACTCACTGCTTTCCTCTGTCTTGAGGAATAAAAACTATATTTAGGAAAGTGCTTGTGTTTTGTATACCTAGAAAATCTTGTAAAATAGAAAGGGAAAAGTTATGCCATGGCCATTAAGATCAAGAGAAATAACTTTGGGTCTGTAAGCACCAGGATGGAAGTGATACTGAGGACTTCTTGTCACCTCCTCAGGACACCAGACTCATCCTTCTCACCTTAGACATTCAATAAGCTAAGAACACTTTCACTGCAGCACTTGGCATTTGAATTGTTCAAACTGACTTCCAGAATTCTCAACATTATTGGGAGAAACTTCCAGCTAAACATGCTATTGAATCCCAATGTTTTTCATCCAGAAACCAAATTGAGTCAACAAGAAAATACATATTAAACTATTTGAGAAGTTATATGACTACACTTTGATACTGGCTATAAAAACAAAAGGTTTAATCTCTTGGATTCATTTGTTTGGGTTTTTTTTTTTAGCTTTTGGTTTTTTGTTTTTTACATTCCAGTCATTTAGGCATTTACCAAGTGACTAATGCTCTTAGGAAACATCAGTTTATGCTGAACCCAGGACCTTTCATTTAGGCCAAGTATGCTTATGATTTTTCAGGTATTTATGGAGGGTTAGTTGACCCAATCACTTAAAGCTCTGTATAGTCTACAAAATATTTTCTTGTTTTCTCATTTGATCCTTAAAACTGACCTATGAAGTAGAATGGAAAGATTTGATTATTCACACACATTTCACATGAGAAGTAGACCCAGAGAGACTAATTTGGACATAATTATACTAATTTAAACCTTAGTAAGTAGCAGAGCAGAGGCTTACAACTAATTTTCCCCTTTCCAGATTCAGAATTGTTCCCTCTGCACAGGAAGTAGAGTGGAAAAGAAGTTATGGGCTGGATGTGAATCCCCATCCTGCCAATGGCTGTCCACCTGACTTAGTTATTTTGCCAGAGATAAGATCTTTTGGAGATGCCAGTGCCCAAGGCACGATGAGGATCTGTCACTTATACAAATTGATAGTGTTTGAATGTTTATTTAGTGAGGGCATAGAGAAACCAATTTTCTAATAACAAATATTCAACATTTTTTTAAAACATGTCCATCTCTTTGTTCTATGGCTCCAGCTCCTCCAATTCAAAAGCATTAATGACCCATGTCAAGTTCATCAAAGATCTAGTGGAGGAACAAAAAGAGGAGCATAAGGAGGAGGCCACAGGCAGAGCACACAACACATTACTGAGAAAAGACCCTTCAGATACAGCCCTCTCCCAAGTCTCTTCTCTCTTCTTTTCTTCTTCAGGGCTCAACCTTCCCAGCTTTGAAACCCCATTTTCAAGTCTTATACCTCCTGAAATCTCTCCCTTTCTTAGCAAAGTTGACTTTGTCTCAGCTTCTCTTTCTAACTTGCAACCTCCTCCCACGGAATAATATAAGGCTTTAATTATGCCAGACCATTTCACTGAGAATAAAGATTTTGATGAGTTCAACAAATAAAGAACTAGGCCTTAGTACCAGAATTTGAGTGGGACAGTAAGGAAAATGTTAAAATATATCTGTAAGTTTTTTCCTGTTAATTGATTAAATTTAAATGAAGAATTGCTATATGTGCTAAGCAGAAGTGGGACCAATATACATTTCACTAGCTACATAAGAAACCATGGGATAAAATTATTCTAACTTAATGAACACCATATTCCAAATTTTAAATGTTTAAATTTATTTTTTCAACTCACCTGGATGATTTAATCATTTGAAAATAGCCTCAAAATATATAAAGCAAGATTGATAAAATTAAAGGGAGAAATTTACAAATGCAATATGCTCATTAGGATATTTCATTACATCTTTCTTATTTTTTGAAGATCAAGCATCAAAAACTTAGTATAAATATAGAACATTTGAACAACATAATATGGAGATCTAATAGGCACATACGCACATCCTGCATGCAACAGTTAGAGAATATATGTCCTTCTTAAGCACATGTGAAACAACAAAAGTTAAAACAATTAAGGAGGAAGAGATGGTGATTAGATTAGCATTAATTCAATTCCCCTTTTAAATTTTTCCTTGATTTCGAGAATTACTAGGACTAAGTGAGGACAGTACCTCTAATCACTATTTCTGAAGCCTTGATCATCCCTGTGAAACTCATTCATTTTTATTTTCATTGCCAGACCCTTCCATCAGTTGAGAGGGACCTTTTGTGTCTTTGATGACATAATTGAATTGTATGAGCACTTGGTTTCAGCTGTATCTCAAGTTTTTTAGCTTTATTGAGGTATAATTGGCAAATATTAAATATTAAATTATACAAAGTGCACATTGTAATAATCTGATGTAAATATACATTATGAGAGGATTCCTCATACCTAGTTGATTAATACATTCATCATTTCACATACTTATCTATTTTTTTGATAAAAACATTTAAATTCTACTCTCTTTGCAAATTTAAGTTACATAATACAGTGTTTCAATTATATTCACCGTGTCATATATTAGAGTCTCAGACCTTATTCATCTTGTAGCTAGAAGTCTGTACCCTTTTACCAACCTGTCCCTCTCCCTGACCCTACCCCAGCCCCTGTCAACTAGTTTTCTATTGTCTGTTTCTATAAATTTGACTTTTTTAAGATGCACACATAAGTGGTACTATGCAGTATTTTTTATCTGGCTTATTTCAGTTAGCATAATGCCCTCAAATCCCAAATGGCAGGATTTTTTTTCTTTCTTGTGGTTGAATAATACACACACACACACACACACACACACACACACACAATCTGTCTGGAAATGTCCTGCCATTGTTAATATAATAAGAACAGATTGTGAGGAGGAGCATAAGGAGGAGGCCACAGGCAGAGCACACAGCACATAGATGTAACCTGCGGACAGAGAGAGTGGACTGGAGTGTGCATGTGTGAACAGTGATGACTTCACTATACTAGTCAGTGTGGGTGTTAAATGCCATTGAATGAGTATGTGCACTGTGTGGCCATTGTATTCAAAATGGCTGAGCAAGTAGAGCAATGAATCTGCATCAAATTTTGCTTTAAGCTTGAACATTCCTCTATGGAAACTATTCAGATGACTGCAGCTATGGGCAACAGGTGATTGATTGGCAACTTCATCACAACAATGCACCACTCATGCATCACATCTCGTGCAGAAATTTTTGGCAAAACATCAAATCACCTAGGCGACTCAACCTCGCTACAGCCCTGATTTCGCACCCTGTGACTTCTGCCTTTCCCAAAGAAGTCACCCTTGAAATGGAAGGTATTTCAGACCATCAGTGATATTCAGGAAAATATGATGGGGCAGCTGATGGCAATTGGGAAAACTGTGTGAGATCCCTATTTTGAAGGGAACTGAAGCATCATTGTCCTATGTACAATTTTGTTGTATCTTATATCTTCTTTGATAAATATCTCTATTTTTCATATTACATGTCTGGATATATTCTGAACAGACTATTATAATACACATACACACACACATATACATAAATATGCATATATATTTATGTATATGTGTGTGTGTATCACATCTTCTTCTCACCCTGGCTGGTTTAGCTCAGTGGATTGAGCGTCGGCCTGCGAGCTAAGTGTCGCTGGTTCGATCTTCCAGTCAGGGCACATCAGAGAAGGAAAACTCTGACTCCAAAAAACCTCCGCTGCCTTGCGGCATACCTCTTCAGGGGAAAGGCTAAGGGAGTAAACCCCGACAGAAAATCCGGAGCCGGAGTCCCTAAGGCGGTTTGACGTTGTAGTCAACACCGGCAACTCCTGCGGCACACCTGAAGCCAAGCTGTATTGACTCCGTCTTTCCCTTGGACCCTTCAGCTGCGAAGAGAGGGGGGGTCTGCTACATGGGCAACAGCAGACCCTCCATATCACCCTGCCCAGGCTCTGTAGCTTCAGCTCCACTGGAGAGGACACTCCAGCGTCATCGCAAGATGTCGATTCAACACGGGAGGAGACAGATGCCGTGTCACTCCCGAGTCGGACTGCACAGCCATTCTCGGCGGTGCAGATAGACACTTAAGAAGCTACACCATCGTCTTCGAGACGGACGGCTGCCGACGATCACATCTTCTTTATCCATGAGTAGTATTTAGGTTGTTTCTAGATCTTGGCTATTACTAATAATGCTACAATGAATATGGGGGTGCAGATATTTCTTCAATATCCAGTTTTCATTTCCTTAGGATTTATATTCTTTTCCGTAGTGGTTGCACCAAATGCATTCCTATGAATTCCTTTGAAATGGTTCTTTTGGCAGCTGTTCAACTGAGTTGCCCTTTCACTGGGCTCTTCTCCTAAACCTTAGTTTCCTCATCTGGAAAATGGGGATAATACATACAGTTGTTTGGTAAGAATTAAATGAGATACCCTAATATCACACACCTAATCACACTAGCTCTTCATGGTAGTAACTGGCATATCTGAGCCAAGCCCTCTCTCATCTAACACTCACAAACATATTTCCACAATGCTTCTCCCATCACTCCAGACCCAGCTGCCATCAAATATTGCAAACTTTCCTGAGGACAGAATCTGTCTTTCTTCTTCTTCTCCTTCTCCCTTCTCCTTCTCCCTTCTCCTTCTCCCTTCTCCTTCTTCCTTCCCCTTCTTCCTTCCCATTCTACCTTCCCCCTCTTCCTTCCCCTTCTTCCTTCTCCTCTTTCTCTTTCTCCTTCCTCCTTCTTCCTCCTTCTTCCTCTTCTCCTTCCTCCTTCCCCTCCCCCTTCTTCTTCCCCTCTCCTCCCCGCTCCTCTTCCCCCTCCCCCTCCTCCTTTCTCCTTCTCCTTCTTTCTTCTCCTTCTTCCCCTTCTCCTTCTCCTTCTTCTTCTTCTTCTTCTTCTTCTTCTTCTTCTTCTTCTTCTTCTTCTTCTTCTTCTTCTTCTTCTTCTTCTTCTTCTTCTTCTTCTTCTTCTTCTTTCTTCTTCTCCTTCTTCCTTCCCCTTCTTCCTTCCCATTCTACCTTCCCCCTCTTCCTTCTCCTTCTTCCTTCTCCTCTTTCTCTTTCTCCTTTTTCTCCTTCCTCCTTCTTCCTCTTCTCCTTCCTCCTTCCCCTCCCCTTCTTCTTCCCCTCTCCTCCCCGCTCCTCTTCCCCCTCCTCCTCCGCCTCCTCCTCCCCCTCCCCCCTCCTCCTTTCTCCTTTTCCTTCTCGTTTCTCCTTCTCCTTCTTTCTTCCTCTTCTTCCTCTTCTTCTCCTTCCTCTTCCTCTTCCTCATCCTCTTCTTCTTCTTTCTTCTTTTCTTTGAAAGATTTTATTTTTCTAGATTAGTTTTAGGTTCACAGCAAAATTGTGCAGAAGGTGCAGAGATTTCCCATATAAGCCCTGCCTTCACACATGCATAGCCTCCTCCCTTACCAACACCCCCACCAGAGAGGCACAGTTGATGAACCTACATTGTTACATCAAAATCACCCAAAGTCCATAGTTTTCTTGATAGTTCACTCTTGATGTTTCACATTCTATAAGTTTGGACAAATGTATAATGTATGTGTATTGAAGTGTATAGTGGCATATATGTACTCATTATTGCAGTATAAGACAATATTTTCACTGCCCTAAAAATTTTCTGTGCTCTGCTTGTTTATCCCCACTTCCCTGCCCCAACCCATGACAACCACTGATCTTTTTACTGTGTTCATAGTTTTTTTTCCTTGTCTTTTCCAGAATGTCATACAGTTGGAATCATAGAGTATCTAGCCTTTTAAGACTGGCTTCTTTCACTTAGAAATTAGTATTTAACTTTCCTTCATGTGTTTTTATGGCTTGATAGCTTATTTTCTTTTAGTGCTAAAAAATATTTCATTGTTTAGAGGCACCACATTTTATTTCTTCATTCACCTACTGAAGGGCATCTTCATTGCCTCCAAGTTTTAGTAATTATTAACAAAGCTGCTATAAACATCTATGTGCAGGTTTTGTTTGGACATAAGTTTGAGGCTCCTTTGGGTGGATACCAAGGAGCACGATTGCTGGATCTTATAGTAAGTGTAGGTTTAGTTTTGTTAGAAACAACCAAATTATCTTCCGAAGTGTCTCTGCAGTCCTTTCATCAATGAGTACAAGTTCCTGTTGTCCACATCCTCTCCAACATTTGGTGTTGTCAATGTTGTGGATTTTTGCCATTCTAATAGATGTTTAGTGGTATCTTTTTAATATTTTGTATTTTTATCCCTTAAGCTCAGTATAATGTGGCAAATGCTGGATATAGAGAAGTCAATAAATATTTGTCAGCTGACTTTTCAGGTTAAATAGAGTCTCCTTTCTTTCTCTCTTTTTCTCCCCACCCTCCACATATTTAAAAGTAGACACATACGTGTCTACATGTATGCACATACATATTTTATTCTGAATTTTTTACATGTGTTTGCCGCACACATTTATATGACAATAAAAGTATTATCTTTAGAGATAAGCGATAAGAAGTCTGGGTTACTCAACATGGTGAGCCATTGATTCTTACACTTGAGAAAAAGTTAAAACCTCTGTGTTCAATGAAATTATATCTATGGTAAGCAGGATTTTAGTCCTCAATGTTCCATCTGGAAGACAAATGTTCCTCTTCTTTACAGTAATGATTTTATCTGTCTATGAAGGATAAAGGGTCATTTGAAGTGTCAGAGACCTAAATCTGGTTCCACGAAATGTTGTTGCTAGTTTTTATTAATTCTTCCTCTCTGGATGAAGTGTAACCCCACAATTGAGTTTGCTATCTGACTCATGTTTTATTTAACTTCATTCTTAACCCTTCTGTGGAGTGCTTTGTAGAGTAGTGTTGTGTTTTGGAAATATGAAATTGATGGAAAATTCCAGTAAGGCTTTAAAAAATTGACAATTGATTTGGTAAATAACACCTTCCTAGCAAGAATATTTAGATTTGTCCTTTTGAATATAAGCATTTTAGGAAGTATATTAGCTAGTTTATTATTCAGTTATAAATAATATCTTCTATTATTTTCACTTACAGGAATGTTGCAGAGTTTTTTCCCATAAGTTTCAATTACTTCATACCTTTTTGCCATGAACCAGTCCCCAGTCACACAATAAACAATTCTTATGTATCCTAAACTGTGTTAGACAGGACACCAGTCCCCTAACATTTGTGCAAGTATTTCATGGTTGCAAATGACAAAATATAGTCCACCCTCTCATCATAATATGTATATCTTTATAACTACCTGGAGGGTCAGGTTCAGCTTTAGAACACCTCAATTCCTTGAGGTCCCAGGCCCCAGCTCAGGCTATCTGCCTTCTTCTCCCAGTCATGCTCTGGTCTGCATCACTTGGCATCTTACATGTATACCTATATAAAGTCTAGCTTGTTTATACAAGCTCTATCCACATGCCTCTACAAATAATTGGCCTTGGCCACCCCTTGGATCTAGGAGTGAGTACACCAACCATTTGATCCCTTCTCTGGAGCATAGATGTAGGGAAAAGGCCTGTGTAGACCCTGAAAGGAAGGTCCCTTGACCATTTGCACATGGAATTCTTGGGATCTGGGTAAGCAGAATATAGTCTAGAAGCAGGGACCACGGAATCTGGGTAGATATGGAATCCAGGCAGGCACATCTCATTGGTCCTATAGACTTTTCACCTCATGTACAGGGACACTGTTAAAGGAAGGCCAGAATGGGGTCTCTGAAGCACACAACATCCTTTTCCCAGGTGTCAGAGCAGTGCTTATGCTAAATAATTAACTAAAATGTAAGTTGAAGATTCTTACCCAAGAGTCCACTGAGGAGACAGGCATATAAACAATGAACTCCACATGATGTAGCCCAGAAAATAACTCAAATATTGTGTATTGTGCTAGGATGCCACAGAAGAAGGAGTTGTCACTGGTAGTGTCAGAAGTGTTATTTGAGCTGAGTCTTGAGAGATAAAGCATTTGCCAGGCAAATGTATGTCTGGATATAGAAGGTAAAGAGCGGAGGGGTAAGAAATTAAGCAGAAAAAAATAGACTGTAGTCAGATTATGAAGGGCCTTGAGTTTGGACTTTATTTTGGTGACAAAGGGAGATGTGAGGTAGAGAATAGAGAGGGGAAAAGCTGGAGAGATAAGCATGGAGAGATGATACCAAGATGTATGGGTTTCAAGGCAATGGAAAACCTCTGAGGTATTATAAGCCAGACACTGACTTGAACATACTTATGTTTTTTAGGTTTTTAAAAAAATTTATTTAAATACTTTAACGTATTGCGGTTGCCCCAATATTTCCCCCTTTGTCCACCTCTACCCAGAGCGCTCCCCACTCCCACAGTCAATCCCCACACCATTGTCTATGTTCATGGTTCATTCATACATGTTCTTTGACTAATTCTTTCACCTTCTTTCCACCAGTCCCCACTTCCCCACTCCTCTCCTACAGCTATCTACCTGTTCCATGTTTTTATGCCTCTGGTTCTATTTTGTTCATTAGTTTATTTTGTTCATTAGATTCCACTTATAAGTGAGATCATATGATATATGTCTGTCACTGACTGGCTTATTTCCCTTGGCATAATAGTCTGCAGTTTCATTCATGCTGTCACAAAAGGTAAAAATTCCTTCTTTTTTTTTTTTTTTTTTAACTGTTGTGTAGTATTCTATTGTGTAATTGTACCACCGTTGTTTTTTTGTTTTTTTGTTTTTCCTTTTAATCTACTCATCTACTGATGGGTACTTAGGTTATTTCCAAAACTTGGCTATTGTAAGTAGCACTGCTATGAGCATAGATTCTTTTGAATTAGGGTTTCAGGATCCTTCGGATACTTTCCCAGCAGTGGAATTGCTGGGTCAAAGGCAGTTCCATTTTTAATTTTTTGAGGAGATTTCATACTGTTTTTCACATTGGCCACACCAGTCTGCATTCCCACCAATAGTGCACTAGGGTTCCCTTTTCTCCACATTCTCACCAGCATGTGTTTGTTGATTTATTAATAATGTTCATTCTGACAGGTGTGAAGTGATATCTCATTGTGGTTTTAATTTGCATCTTTCTGATGGCTAGTGATGTTGAGCATTTTTTTCATTTGTCTATGGGCCCTCTGTATGTCCTCCTTGGAGAAGTGTCATACTTGTGTTTTTAAGCAATGATGATGGTTGCAATGTGGTGGAATTGCAGTGTGAGAGTGGATAGGGGGAGCTCAATTAAGAATATGATCCAAAATGGTCTGGGTGAGAAATAATAGACAGTAGCCTGGACTAAGCCAAGGAAATCAGAGAGAAAAAGGTCACATTCGAATGATATACAGGAAATAAATCCCATTGTAATTATGAGTATGAGGAGAAAGAAGGACTTGAAGATAATTCTCAAGTGAAGCACACAAATAATATAGAAACTAGTTATCATTGTCCTAAAATAAATGTGATTTTGAGAAGAATTGAACCCTCTGTTAGTTTTCCTTGTAATATCATAGGTATCCACCATGAGGATGAACAGACAAAACAAGTAATTGGTGACACATTCTCTACAAGAAGGCATGGCACACGTTTCCAACATTCCTTACATCCAAATGTATTCATGTTGATGAAGGACTTACCCTATGCACAAAATTGAATTGACATGATTTAATATTATTCCACAGAGTTTATGTCGCTTGAATTCAGGCACCTCTCATTCTCCACGAATCCTTCATATGATCTTCAGGAAAGTAGTGACATCTAAGAAAAATAACATTTAGAATTTTGGGATATAGAAGAAAGTTTGGTTGAAGATAGATTTATAACAACTATATATATATATATATATATATATATATATATATATATATATATATACACACACTTTTTAAGGCCACTCATGCCTTTTATTTTCATGGATAATAAAGAATTGACTAACTGATTCACATGCAATTCCTAGGTTTAATTTCCCCATTATCTTTTTCTCCTCCTATCCCAGAAATAATACAGAGAAAGCACAATCATTCAGTTCAGTTCCTATAAGTGTGTAACTCAACTTTTGTTCCTGCTGGCAACAACATTTCAAGTCTAACAATTAAGAAGAAATAATGGGGCACACATCTCTCTGGCAATCTTGGAAATAAATGAGCTGAAAAACTCTGCCCTGAATATTTCAACTATTATTAAGATTGGATCAAAGTTCAGAAAGAAAATTCTTGCCCTGCTTAATAAAATCTCTGTTTGGAGGCAGCATATTCATGACAAACCCTCTAACTTGGCTTTTATTCCTGTTGGGACACCGTGAGATATTGGCTGGGTTGCTTAACTTCTCAGTATAAGCTCTCCTATCTGTACAAGAGGCATTTGATGGTGATCTCCCTGTCAGCAAACATTTATTAAGTGTCTATTTTTGTGTGCCACTGTAGTAGGTACTATAACAAGATGCCTACCCAACAATGGTAAGATAAAGATCTATAGGGTAACAAAATGTTATAATACCCCTGAAGGTATGAAACTGTGTCAAATCCACAGATTAGGAATTTAAAGATTCATGGGGGTAAAGATGGGCCTATATAGTTTTTATAATTTTAAATTTATTTCGTTGACATGGAGATCAGTATTAATCCCAAAAAAGAAGAGTTAGCATTGTACAGAGAGAAACTGTTTTAGGGCCTGGAATATAAATACAGATTATAAGGTCTCAGAAGTAGTCAGGATAGAGAGAGTGTCTGAATAAATGGTTGCAAATTTATCATAAATACTGGCAAAAAATAAAACTGAGCAAAATCATTACCCATAAAGAACACTGTGCTTGTTATGCTGTAGTTCCCTTGGCACATTCTCTACCTTTCTCCACCCCGTTCTATGTCCTGGGTAGCTGATCCTTAGGGACTATATCACCCAGTCGCCAACTTCCAGCTGAGTTTGGCTAATGAGAAGCACCAGGAGATCAGACGTTAGGAGATAGTGCCTGGGTATTTCTTCCTGGAACTCTGTCTTCTTTTGGTGGGTCATTGGCAGGGACTGTAGCCTCAGTAGGTTCTACTGGGTTCAAGTTGCACTATTTCTCCCCTTGCCCTTCAGATCTAAGGATGGCAACATCTTCCCACTGTTGCTGGACTCTGGGTGTCTCCACGTCTCTTTTGTTCCTTTAGCCTGCTCACACATCTATAAATAGCCACTTATTAAACCATCTTCACTAGAATCTTCTGGGGTAAATTTTTTTTTTACCAGGACCTTGACTAATGTAGTCACATAACAATTTTTTAAATAAAGTACATAAAGACCTGTATGTAGACACTAAGCTATTTTTCACATAAAAAAAAAAAAAAATACCTATGCCTTTAAATCAACTGCCATACAAAATGTCCCTGAGATGTTTAGATTTCATTTCTTTGAACCTCTGGAAATGCTCACATAGGGATATTAAAATCCTCTGATGAAACCATTTTCAAGCTGAGAACTTATTGTGAGAATATCTTAGAAGGGGTGAGAAACCCCAGAGAATACTTTGCACATTGTTCTTTTCCTTTACGTGGTTGATGACATGCATTTTAAGTCAGGAGAAAGACAAACATTCAGTAATTCTGGCTTTTCTTAGGCAATAATGGGTTTTGCAGGTCTGGGGAGAGGATTTTATTTAAGAGGTTTGAGTGCATGGATGGAAGCTTTGTGTCACACAGAGAGCCCAATGAGGTACATATCGGCAATCTGCAGTCAGGGAGGATACTCACTTGATCCAGAGTTGACCTTTAGTGACTCACTTTACCTCCCCTCTGCGGCATTAGCAAACATACTACCAAATGGGGAGTTGTAAATGAGTCCATTTCCTGCAAGTAAGATTTTAATGAGGCTCTCTAGCTCATCACATACCAACACAAAATGATAAAATGTTGATTGTTGATCACCTCCTTCCCGCTAGTGATGCAAACCCAGGTCAGTATCATTAAAACAAACCAAATTTAATTTTAGTTTACAAAATCATCATGAAACAGAAAAGTAGGTCAAAATGAGTTTGTCTCTGGTGGTGATGACAGGGACTTCGGCAGAAATCTCAACAGAAGCCCATCCTTGCTTGACCTAGTGTCATGGCAAACAGTATTTTCTAATAATCATGCTTCATTTGGCAATCTCTGGCTAACTGACTTTTCCTGAGCTTAAAAACAAGGGCATTGAGGTTGGTTAGAAAAAAGGGAAGTTTACATTCCAATGCTTTCTCCATGAGAGTTGGAAGGTGTACATGGTAAAATATTAGTTTCGTCTCCATGATTTGTCTCCATTTTTTAAAAAGGTGTGGATGAGTAAGAAGAGCATAGGGGTGTAGACATGACTAGGATCCAGTGAGGAGAAGGAAGAAATGGGAAGACAAGCTTTCTCCCCATTGCATTGACTACTCAAGGCAAATATGCCAAGTTCCAATAGTTTTAACTCTTAGGAAAAACTTTAAAACTTCAAATGATCCCACTCATTTAGAACTCAGCATGCTATTTGCAACATCTCTTGTTGCTCCCCAAGACTGAAGAAATTGAAAAGGGATAAGAAATATAAAACACAGAGAATTGTACAATACTAGTGAAACTTCTTTTCTGATGTTATATTATTTGTTGATTTATTTATTCAACAAATATTTACTAGGCACCTATTATGTGCCAGGTAGTGATATAGATAGTATAGATCCATGGGTAGGAAAATACTAAGTCCTTATCCCCAAGGAGATTTTTTTGAGTGGGGGATACAGACAATAAACCAAAAGACAAATCCATATATAATGTGATGTCTGGTATCATAAATGCTTATACATGTGAGACTCTCTTCCAAGAATTTATTTATACAGAGCTCATCTACTCCTCACAGCAACTCAAAGGGGTAGGTTTAGTATCTCTATTTTTCTTTTTCAGAAGACATATTCAAGCAGAAACAAATTTGTCCCAGGTCATTGTAGGTGGAATTGAGCTTAGCCCAGCTTGGTCTCATAATGTGGAGACAACCAGGTGGGTGCCTTTAGCCTTCCCCTCAGCCTATCTGCATTCTGCCTGTCCTGAAAGCTGTCTTCCTAAGCACACCCTTTCCATGGACTCAGAGTACTTGCTGCTAGTAGAATTCACTTGACAATTAACCTTGTGGCAGCTGCCATCTCTTTTCATTTAGGTGTTATGGAAACATTTTATTTTATTTAATTAAAAACCTGATTATGATTTAAATTTTTGTCCCCAACTTTGCTGTAAACATCTTGAGGGTCAGAAATATATATTTTTAATCTTTTTATTCTCACCCAATGACATTTTTACATTGCCTTTTTTATTATTATTTTTTATCATATTTTTTAAATTTTATTTTTTGATTTTTCAATTACAGTTGTCCCATTTTTCCCCCATTGCTCCCCCCACCCAGACCACCCCTTCTCCCACAAACATATCCCTCCCCGTTGTCCATGTCCATGAGTCATTTATACACATTCCTTGACTAAACCCTTCCCTCACTTATCCTCCTTCTCTCCCTTCCCCTCCCCCCTATTGACTGTTAAAGAGAGGAAAGGAGAAACACTTATGAAAGAAAGAAGAATAGATCCATACACTCTTAGACCAGGGTTCAGCACCTGAACTGGGGGTTGCATGCACCTGCACCCAAACCAAGGATTGAACCCACAACCTAGGTATGTGCCCTAATTGGGAATCAAACTCACAACCTTTTGGTATTGGAATGATACTCTAACCAACTGAGCCACACAAGCCAGGGCAGAGGGTCAGAAATATTTTAAAGCTTTTTATCTTGTATGAGTCTCACTCACATCATGCCTTGCACACAATGGACATTTAATAAAGAATTTACAGTACTTAGTTGAGTCTCTAGAAGAAGGAATCCTGGAAATTTACTAAAAGATCCTCATCATTATCTCAAGTCATAGTATAGATGAGATCCTTGTTCTTGATTTCTCATCTCAGGGTCTCTAGGGCTAAAACTTAGAATGGTTCTTCTTTTAAATGTGTAGTCTGCCTTATAACACCTCTTTGGAAGGCAAAATAAACTGGTCTAAAGTATTTCACTATAGCTAGAACATTAAGGCACTTTATACTCTTAAACATCCATACTTACAGAAAAGAACTGAATTACTAGATTTATTATTTAAACTGGGAATTTAAAAAAACATACAAAATAAAACAAAACCTGGGAATAAGTAATTTTGCCATTACAAAACGTTGTTACAAAAGGAAATATTTCTACAAATGTTAGGTTCAAATGATGTCCACTGTGAACTTTGCTAACCAAGATCTGAGGCAGTAGGTCATCCTGAGTCTACCTGCATCAGGAGAAGGCTACTTTTTTTACAAGAGGACTAATCCCATATCCTCACTAACATGAACTATAATTTAATTTAGATAGAATGCTTCTGAAGCAAGGATACAGAGTCAGGCCGCAAGTGTATATAAAAAGATGGAAGCAGAGCTTGAAGTTTGGTTGAAGTGATGCAATGATAGAATGTGGGGAGTAAGCTGGGCAGGAAGAGGCAGGGGACAGGAGAGGCCTGACCATCAACCATTTGTGATGAGCCATTCTTGGGCACTGAGGTACTTCTTGAACTATCAGCAATTCTCTATTATGCAGTCTCTTCTTTCAGGCCCCTGCCATCAGAACCTCTTTCTGAGGCATAAGCCAATGAGGTCCACACTCCATTCCTCTCTATGGTATTTCTTTATTGTTTAGCAGATAGGTATTTTTCTCCTTGCTGGAGGCTTTTAGAATCCAAAAATTTATGGATTTGCATAGTCCATGCAACCATGTTAAAAAAAACTCTGTGAATTAACAAAGTTGTAGCTTGTGGTAGAGAATTAATGAAAAATTTCCTGGCTTGTATTTGTGTAATATCTCCATGATAGAGGACAAAAAACCATCCTTCATTTTCCCAACTTCAAATCGATGATGACAATAATGATTTGAATTTAAAACTAAAATAGGATAATTTGGGGTTGTGGTATATGAGGAAATGATGGATTGAATCAAAGAGTTATATCCCTCAGAGGAAGCTGCAGGTGGATAAAACAATAGATTTGAGCTCAGTTTTGAGGATTAAAAGGGGAAATTCTTTTTAAGACAAAAAGAAAAATGTAAGCAGTATGTGATTCAAAGATGTCCACCATATGGATTTGAATGGATCCACTTTCAGAGAACAGTGACATCAGAGAGCAATTCCCAACTTCTGAAGCTCTGTGAGCCCAGGAAGCAGGGGAGCATAAAATGCCTTGAAATTAATTTCCCTGCTTTTATGATTTTAGCAAGTGTTTTCATTTTAGTATTGATACCCAGAAGCAGTTTCTCAAAAGACCATTTTTTAAAAAATCAAATAAACAAATGCCACTACTCATTTACTTGGATGGCTAGAATATGAATTTCAAAATTTGCTGAATTGTATCAAATTCAATGACCAGGACCAAATTTGCATGCATTCAAGTCAACTATGAGCTTTACTCAAAATTATTATAACTTTGAAGTCATGTTTAAACAAACTATAGGAAGAAATGATGGTAAAATCTGGAATTAACAGTATGGAATGTTTGACTTTGTTTCATTTTTGTCCCTTAATTGCTCTGAGATTTTCATAATTCTCTGTTTGACTTAATTTATCCATTTCTAGCTATTATTATTGCACTCATAAGCTCTTTACACAATTAGCATAGCACCACAATGATGAAAAGTTCTATTAATTTTTATTTATACATGCATTTCCATCATAGTCCCAGCAGGGAATTTATACTTTATCTAGTCCATTCATCTCAGTTGACAAATGAAATGAGGAAAGAACATTTCCCATGACACAAAATGATATAGTGTTAGAGGTGCCCCTTGACAGTGACTCCTGGGTCCTCCATTCCAGCACCTTCTCTCATCTTTGCTCTTTTGCCTGAAAAAGAGTTATCTTCTCTGAGTGTCAGAAACCTTCTCCCATGTTCCCCTCTCAGCCAGGACCTGACTGACTGGACAGAGGTTGGAGTTAAGAATGGAAAAGGATCGTGGGCATTACTGAGGGTGTGGGATTTACCACAAATCAAAGCCAAATGAAGATGAGTTGTTTGAAGTGGAAGTTGTTTGTCAATTATTCACAATCCTCATTCCCTTCATTAGAACAGGGAGTGACCAGTAAAACCAGTCATTAATCTAAATTTTCACACTAGTCTATGGAACAAAAATTACTCTCATTGCTTGACTAAAGTTCTATATGCAAAAGGCTTTTAATTTGAGGCAGGCAAGTTCCCTTACTTAAAAAGTCATTATCCAACTCCAATTATTTTCAAGAATAATACTGAATATTGTGGAGATTAAAAGGTAGATGGTATGGTCTCTGCCCTCATAAAGCTTATAGCAGTAGAAATTTTAAGGTAAAAATGTAGATTTTCATACTGGCTAGGTAGATAGTTGGTTGGAGTATGGGCCTATATACCAAACGGTTGGCAATTGATTGATGTTTCTCTCTCACAATAGTGTTTGTCTTTCTCTCTCCTCCTTCCTCTCTCTCTAAAATCAATAAACATATCCCCAGATGAGGATTTTTTATAAAGATTTTAAAATGTAGCTTTTTAATTAAAAACAAAACAAAACCTTTGGCTGCCAGTTAATAATGGTTGAATATTCTTTTTGCATTTACTGGAAAGAGAAATCCTAATAGTTTGGTGGGAAAAGTCATCTTTGGGGTTTTCCACTGGCATTCTAGAAGGAAGCATGCACTATTTCAGACAATACAATAAACTTCTTTCAGCAAGAAGGAGCTAGCTCAGCACCTAAAAGTGGTTCAAGGCAAAAGTTCCTGAGAGAAAGTAATTTGGGCGAGCCTTAAACCAAATCCTAAGGGACTACTAGTTGGTTTATAATGCTAGAAGAAAAAACAAAAGCTATTTTTCTTTCACCGTTCTGTGAACTTCTGTTGCCAGGGTGACTGACAGCTAAAGGTGGTATTGGTATTGCTTTCCCGTCTCTACCTTGCCTTCTCTTATTTTGGTGATTGTGGAGATGAGGTGATTTGCCTCT
This sequence comes from Furipterus horrens, assembly GCF_987537825.1. Lineage (NCBI taxonomy): Eukaryota > Metazoa > Chordata > Mammalia > Chiroptera > Furipteridae > Furipterus > Furipterus horrens. The sequence goes on along the minus strand of NW_028327176.1, from coordinate 146,799,568 downwards.
AGAATTCCTCTAGGTACAGTAAAGTTATTTACCAAAATGTTTACTTATGAATATGAACTTATTTTCATGATGGTAAATCACATTTTTGTTCATGAATATGAAACATTGACTTTTGAGAATGTAATGTGCCATTTTCCACAAATGCCTGCCTGAATTTATTGCTGTTGTTTCTCCTCTTCCATCTGGGAGACCGAATGCTTTGGCCTCTCTCAAGCAAATGTTATGCCACCAAGAGCCCATTCTGCTCAGGAGCTAGGAACTACTAGTATTATCTTGGCCAAGCAGAAGTCTATCTTTCAGCCAGCTCAGCATATTATAAAGGAATAGAAGCAATTAAGTGAAAGAGCTTGAGAGGCAGGTGAGACTCAGAACCCCATTTCTTAACAGAGAAATACACTCTGGAAAATTAGGACAAAAGTGGTGGCTTTAAAAAGAACTTAAGTGTGTAAATATATATGTGACACTTTATGGCAACTCTGCACATCTGGAGTTATTGTAGCCCTGAAGTTGTGTTTTAATAAGGGATAAACTATAGTCATTTTTAAATGAAAGGATTTGTTGGAATGCATTGGCTCCCTCCTCATGATGATTTAGCATGTTTGCCTCTTGGAAATGAAGGTTTAGATGCATGCCCCTAAAAAAGCCTTTCTTTCATATATGTAAAATATAAATAGGAGCACTTAGCAACAACATAGAGGTGAACCAGCCTTACAAGAGTTTTCTGAGTTTGAAGTGTCTGTTTTGATTCCATTCTCAAGTTGTGACCAGTGGAGATGGGGCATTCCTTGAAGCTCAGTTGTCAAGAACTGGCCTACAGCTGGCCTCCCCAACTCAGAGCATGTGAGCACACCCGTGCCCTCACTGTCACCCTGCTTCAAGGACAGCAACAGAAAGTACTGCCTATATCAAAATAATCTGTTTAAATCCCGCCCAGAGAAACCATCCTGAGACTGCTCATTGGTGGAATCTGAGGCAGACTTGTGCGTGTCTTTCCTTTCCTTTCTAGGGTCAATCTTTCGTGTTTAAAGTAAGAGACTCTCAAAGTCAGGAAACTGGTCAGACGTCCAAACCCAGTGGTGACGCTGAGGCCCCTGTGAACCGGAAACAGACATTTACAGTATCCCTTTCCAACTTAAGTCAGTTCCAAATATCTACCTCTGATGCTAAAGGGGGTCAGCTGTTGGCCCAAAGTCTAACCTGGGCAGGGTCAAAGTACAGTTCACCAAGGTCACTTTTATTTTTTGTTTTTTTCTGTTTCAAGAGAGGGTTGGGTGAATAATGTTGGCACTTTTACAAGTCACTGGTAAAGGGAGAGGAAAGAGGAAAAAGTAAGACTGTTTTTAATTCATCAAACTGCTCCTGATTTCAGAATAATAAACACAAGTCTGTTTCCTTGATTATTTTATAAATAGCAAATATTTGGGTAAGGAATTTGATAAGTGCACAGACTATAGGAATTGTTTACCAAATGATGCATCAGTTAAAAAAAAAAATCAACAATCCCCCCAAAAACTAGAGTATGTCTGTGAGATTCTACGGTCTGGTTCCCAAGGTCCTTAGTCATCATTTCCCTCATCTTTTGAACTTGATCAAAGAAACACAGAGGCCTCTGAGGGAAAAGATTGGTTCCATTATACAAAAGGCAATAAGGTAGTGCCCTTCCCAGCAGTTAATAGACAGGAATGTTGTAAAATACCGTGTGGTTTTCAAATACCAAGGCGGAAGTTTTCTGGTTTATAACATTTATAGTCATCTTGACTGGCCTCCTGGCTTTCTCAGGCATTGCTAAGTGATTCCATGTTAAACCAAACTGGTTAGTATCAGAACCTGCTGCCCCAAGCAAGCCAGTCCTCTGCCTGGTACTTAACTGGAGTGACCCTTACAGTCCTGGTCTTCTTCTCTAAACCCAGCCAAAGTTATGAGATTTCAACAGCACTGAGTTTACTGTAAGAGCCTCCCAACTTAAGTCACTGACCCAAACATGCAGAAAATTGCATTTCAATGAGCAATGCAGGCCCTGAGGAAAACAGGAGGGAAAAATATAAACTGTGGTCACTGCATTCTTCTGATATTTAAATTTTTAAATGGAAATATTTTGTTCATTTGGATTCCTGGATGACTTAAGATGGGAAAATTCTTCTGAAGTTCTTGTAAGTAGGGTATCAATTTTTTAAATTGAATTATTACCAAAGGAAGAGTAATGAAGTAATGTTTTGTTTGTTCAATGACACTTTTTATTTTTGAACATTTATCATGGCCAAGGTCAAGATAGTTTCTGAAGAAATGATGATGAATAGGAAGGGTCTGGATTAGAGGCTTATCAATAATGGAGAACACATACAACTGGAATCATGGTTCTCTCAAGGCGAAGAACCTCCTTCCCATGGAAAATGAGAATCACAAGTGAACTATCTGCTCCCCAGTCAGCATTATGAGCATGTCTCTTATTTCTTGCCTTTAGTTTTTCAGCCTAGAACCTCAAGAAGTTAGAGGTCATCGAAGCCCACACCCAATCTGTCTGATGGTTTCAGAGTCCCTGAGTTCCCAGACACCAGCTCAGTGCTGTTTGTATATGAGAGGGATTATTCTTTCTGCTTTGGAAGCATAAAATTCCTTCCAAGGGATAACAGGAGTTCCATAGCCCTCTGGGATGGGATGAGATGGTCTTGGTATGGTCATCTCTCTTGCAATGCCTCCTTAATCAAGCTTGTGAAGTTAGTCCCCAATCCTCAATTGAGAAAATACTTGCCTTTAACCACATTTGTTTCAGGGTCTTTGAGTTACTTGATACTTCCTTAATCCAAATCATAGATTGTTCTAGAAGACATAAGTACTCAGAACAGCTTAAAATGGCACTGGAAGGCAGAAGACTGTCTGTCCAGTTTATACCCAGCCAAAGAGAAGCAGGAGTCTCAGACAGCCCAGAAGAGGACAGCTAATGACAGATGGTTTATAAGTGGAATGAAAGCAGCTCCTAGGCAACACTCTTATTTTTATAATGGAGAATTTTAACAAGATAGGCACATGTCACACACAAAATTAATTTATTTGCCCAAGAAAATAGATTGGATTTAGAAAATACTTTTTTAAAAAAATTTTTTAGTAGCTCAAAGGAAACACACTACTGCATCAATGACTAGTTAGAGTGGAGACACTATGGGAGCCTGACATCATGCTATTTAAGTGGAGGTCAAGACAGCTTTCCAATTTTGTAAAACTGTGTTATACTTATACAATACCTTTCATTTGAGCACTTATTCTCCCAGTACTTCTGCAAGGGTGTAGATAATTTATGGCTTACTTTATGGGTAGAGACACTGAAATGGCTAACCATTAACAGGTTGTGTTTTCTCAAAGTTACCTAGTAGGTAATTAGAAGATTTAAGAAAACAGTCCAAGGCTGCAAATTCCCTAGTTTCTTGGCCTTTCCTCTTAGACCTTTATAGCTTACATTATCCTAAATGCAATGCCATAAGAATCCAGGAAACCCTGTATTAAGGGCCTCCGTGAACTATTGCCTTATTAGAGTCATAGAATGTTTTGATTGGGTGCTTGATATTTACCAAGTATGAATTTCTTGCAAATTTAATACTACTCTTAAAGTGAGGCAAGAGGGGCTCTCCCTAGTCTCTTAGCTTTACAGAACACCACCTACCACAGAGACACATTTACTAACCAACACAAAGGTGCTCAGTGCTAGCCCAACAGAGCTCATACTCCTAGACATCAACCTGATGATTAACACAGTTTGGGCCCCAGAGGGACACTGTTGAAATTCTCTTGCTCAGGACAAAACGACTGTGACCAAATGCCATTAAAGCTTGTGAACAGTGCCACTGCTGATATCAGAGATGGGCACTGCTTTGGAATGTGGGAAATATTAGGTAGCAGGAGCACTAAGACAAATTAGTTAGCTTGTCAAGTCCTTCCTTTCAGATTGCAAAAATCAAGTATCACTTCCTACTAGTGCTGAGCTTTCTTTTTCTTGCTCCTCTTTAAGTTCCAATTGGTGGTTCCAGAGATACTCAGGAGTTAGTGGGATATTCACTATAGTTGCAGATGGTGGCTGAGAAACATTTTGCAATATTAGACATTTTGTATTACTCTTAAATTTGTACATCTATAGCTCTAAACATACCATTAGTTATAATGATATTGAAGCTTTTATGTTTGCTTCAGTCTTTATTATTTTTTACATTTCATTGTTCTATTACAGTTATTTTCATTTTTCCCCCTTTGCTCTCCTCCGCCCACCCCCCCCCACTCCCACAGTCAATCCCCATTCTTTTGTCCATGTCCACGGGTCATTCATACATATTCCTTGACTATCCCTTTCCCCCTGCTTACCTCCCTTGCCCCACCCCTCGGGTAGCTGTCAGTCTGTTCCTTGTTTCCATGCCTCTGGTTCTATTTTGTTCATTTTTTTTTTCATATGACTCCTCTTATAGGTGAGATCATATGGTTCTTTTTTTTTTTTTTTTTTTACCACCTGGCTTATTTCACTTAGCATAATATTCGCCATCCATGCTGTCATGAAATGTAGGAGTTCCTTCTTTCTTTCTGATGCATAGTATTCCATTGTGTAAATGTACCAGTTTTTCCTCCCACTTGTTGATGAGTACTTAGGCTGTTTGAACATAACTATTAAATGATATATTATGTAGATCATCATTTTTACAACAGACCCCACAAATACTATATGTGGACTTGTTCACAGGTTATTATTACCTTACTGTGGGGTCTTGGACAGGTCGTAATTTGTCTGAGCTTCTGTTTCCCCATCCATAAAAGAAAAGCATCACACTAGATGCTCTCTAAAGTCTCTTTCAGCTCTAAAAATATTTTTAATTATTCTACTTATTAATAAATATTCTTCTTATAAACTTTATAAAAATCTTACCATAAACATTATATAAAAACTATTATAAACCTTACACAATCTGCTATGACCCTTATAACCTTGTATAAAAATATAAACCCTTCTTATTCTTCTTTTTGCTTCTTATATTTATTCATCAGGCATTTATAGGGTACCAAATATATGGCAGATATGGTGCTCTACTTGAGCTAACACAGCAATGATTAAGTCACAGTTTATTATGTGCTCAGGCATCTCACAAGCTAGAAGGCACATGATTAGATTAATAGGCAACAATAAGGCCAGTGGATGAGAGCTGGGACTGTGGGGGTGCCAGGACCCTTATTTGCTGTGAGGGATGGTGGGCCAGAGAAGAATCACTGGAGAAGGTAGCATGTGAGTTGACTCTTACTGAATGAATAACAGTGAGCCCAGCCAAGAGAAGGGGAGAACATTTCAGGTAGCGAGAGCAGCACAGCAAAGGCACAGCAGCAAGAAGAAGCAGGGAGCCCCAGGAATGTAAACATAAGCATCCAGCCTGAGGCACAGAGGTATGGGGCAGAGCCTGGAGCAGCAGGTGGGCACTGGGAGTCTTAGATGGACTTCATTCTGTAGGTGATGGGAAACTCAAACGTTTATATATAAACAGGGAATGGCATAATAGACTCAGGTGGGAGATGGATCGATTGACAATGGTCTGGAGGTATAGATTAGTGGAGGAATCAGAGGAACAAGTTGGGGACTGCAGACATAATTCAGAGAAACAAGTTGGGGACTACAGACAGAATTCAGCTGAGAGATTCTGAAGGCCCATAGTTGGGCAATGACACTACAAATGGACAAGAGGGAGTCATATTTTAGAGAATGACACAAATTCAGTTAGGTGACAACCAAATTCAGAGTGTTCATTTCTACATTAGTCCATTTGATTCTTCTAACATGAAAAGCAAAAAGAAAACTCTACCTGCTCCAAGTTTATGGATTTGCATCCTTAAGATAGCCTCTTGTTTTACATTATAACATGCAAGTTGAAAGAGGGACTTGGATGCCACGCAGTCTAAGAGGCTCATTTATTGATTTTCATCAACTTAGGAAACTGTGAGCAAATCATTTCCAGTCTCATTTCATCATCCCTGTGCATTATAAAAGTGCTATCGTGGAGAAGTTTGACCACTAGACAGGACACATGCCATCCACCACAGAGGTTTTCAGTTTTTAACACAGAGAGCCTGTTCACAGAAGCAGCAAGCAGTCACTTCAATTTAGGCATCTGCAACTCTCTGTGCAAATGAGTTAGATGCAGAGAGTTGGGTTTCTTTTATGAAAGGCAGATGCCTTTAAAATTCAGAGTGCAAATTCCTGGCACAAATGGGTAAGACTGTCACCAATTCTGCAGGGAAAAAGCTGAAGGCAGTTGTTAAGAGATGGCCAGCCCAGAAGGCAAGGGTTCTGCCAGGGAGTCAGTGATTGCCCTGGGAAGCTCCAAAAGGGAATGAAGACCAGTCCCAGCTTGAACTCTGAAGTCCAAATGGCATTTACAGGGTTTGTGATTTACACAGATTTATATAAGATTGAAGGTACTTTATGAAACCTGTTCCTACAATTACATTTCCTAAGAATTACCAGGGATTAGAATGTCACTATTTTCAGACACCCTGGCACATGGTTTTCTGTAACAAGTTTATACAGAAATAAAGGAAAGGCAATGATAGGTTGCCAATTTGTGTGAGCTTTTTCATGCAGAGACTCACTATGGCCAATTTCTTCTGATTTATGTACCAACTGCCCACAGCCAGATGGGTAACAGTCATCCTAACTCCTTTACACTTTTAGAACATTTAAAAACTAAGTCCTAATAAAATCCTTCCTTTATATTATCCCTGTCCTTAGGTATGAGGAAAATCCCCACAGAAATTGTACACATTTTGCAAAAGCCATAAATCCTAGGGGTGACATTTCAATATCTCAGTCAGTGCATAAGCCTTTCTGTGATGTGTTGACCTTTGAAGTATCACCAATAAGTAAGTTTTCTCTTTTATTGAAGGCTACCATATATTGGTTCTAATTTCTATTAACCACAAAATTATAATTAAAATTCTATGAAATATTTGGCTTTTTTTTTTTTATAGCATGAGATGATGCTCAAATTTGGTGATGTGAATCACTTCATCTTCTTAGCATTGAAGAATTTAAAACTAAATATCACATTTTGGGAGGGGAGCATATTATAGAGTGAATATGTTAGAAAAACTGTAATGTGCTTAAGATGTCAATTACATACATTTTTTAATGTTGTTACTGTCAGGGCAGCCTTGCTCTGAGAGATCACCTGGAGACCACTGTGGGATCAGGCAACAAGTTTATTGAGGGTAAAAGGGGGAAGGAGAAAGGGGGATGGAGGAACACAGAATGGGGGAATGAAGACTCCCAGTCCACCACACAGGCCCATAAGAATCACCTGCCTGGACTTCTGCAAGCACCTTCTTATACTTGTTCAACACACATTTCAGTGAGTTTGAGTTTGCTTATCAATATATTCAGTAGGTCATTTACATCTTATTGCTTTCCCGCCCACCAGGTTAGTAAACATATCGGGCTAGGTCTATTAACATTTCTTCTGGGAATGAGATAAGTCCATCAGCATTTCCTGTGGGAGTAGGCTAGGACCAGGTTGATTTGCATATGGTTGATTTGCATATATCAAAAGTCCAGGTGGGCATTCTAGCTGCCTCCATGTTCTGACAGTTACTTGGCTATTTCATCACACACACACACACACACACACACACACACACACACACACACACACACACCCTGAACATTAAGAATCCATTTTCTGCTATCAAAGTTAGTTATATTTTCTGCTCCCAAGAAGATCAGGTATATTTCACAGACTGTGGGACATGAGGGAGAATTTTAGCACAGTCCAAGTGTGTCAACTTCTTTGGCCTCCTTATCCCTTCTCCAGCCAGGTGCATACACTTCTCTATTGACTTTGGAACACAAAATGGTTCCCACATCCAGAAACGGGCCTCATTACATGGAGAGCTTGACCCTGAGTTCACCAAAGAAATTCTCCTATGGTCTGCTCTATGGCCAAGAGGTAGTTTTTCTTTCAGAGTTTTTCTGACTGGAGTGAAAGACTCTCAGTGCTTCTGAGTATGAAGTGCTGACAACATGCCAGGCCAAGTTCACAAAGCAATGAACCAGACAGACATGGTTTCTGCCCTTCTGGAGTGTGCTCTTATACCTTCAGATTAAAGATCCTTTGGTCCAACTGAAAGAACATTCTAGTACTAAATTTAAAAAGAGACAGAAATATATAGTGCAGTTCCATTTGTTTGGAAAAATATACACAGAAGTACACAAGTACATAAGCATACATGTGAATATGCTTTAAGAACATTTCAAAGACCAGAGTAGTATTGAGGGGTATAAAAGAGAAAGGAAGCATTTTTATTTTCAATATATCTCTTTTATTCTTTACTTTTATTCTGTATATAATGTAATTGTAAAGAGATCAAGTCTTAAAAACTGAACAAATTAAGGTATATCTTTATAAAAAAAACATTAAAAGGTATATTGTTGAATAAAAAAGCAACTTATCAGGAAGATTTCATTCTTGTAAAAAATAGCAACATATAAATAGATAGGTAGGTAGGTAGATAGATAGATAGATAGATAGATAGATAGATAGATAGATAATTAGTATGTATATGGGGGAAGTTGAGGCTATAAAACAAACTGTTATCAAAAGTTACATCTGGAGATGTGCTGAAGGGGAATGCCTCTCATGGTCTATGTTACACAGTTCTGTAACATTTGACTTTTTTTTTTCAGTGAGCATGAACTGATAATCAGCAAAAAATATATTTTTAAAAAAAACATCATGACATGCTTTAATGCCAAACAATCTCAGCAAATTCTTTGTCATTTAAGTGATAAAAGTAACTTAAGGAATAGTAAAGCAAAGAAAAAAATGTATGCACATAGAGTAGTCCCCTCTTATCCACAGAGGATATTTCAAGACCCCCAGGAGATGCCTAAAACCACAGATACTACCAAACCCTATATACACTGTTTTCTCCTATACATACATACCTATGATGAAGTTTAATTTATAAATTAGACACAATAAGAGATTAGCAACAATAACCAATAATAAAATAGAGCAATTATAACAATATACATAATAAGTTATGTGAATGTAATCTCTATCTCTCTCAAAATATCTCACTGAATTGAACTCATCCTTTTCTTGTGATGATGTGAGATGCCACCGTGCCTGTGTGATGAGATGAAGTGAGATGAATGGTGCAGGCCTTGTGATGTCGTGTTAGGCTGCTATTGACCTTCTGACAATATTTGACAAGCATTTATAGCTTTTCTTTGGCATATCTGAATTGCCAGCATCTCTATTCTTGCACTTTGGGACTATTATTTAGTAGAATAAGGGTTACTTGAACACAAGTACTGTGATGTCAGGACAGTTGATCTGATAACCGAGGTGATTACTTACAAAAGGGTAACATATACAGTGGATATACTGTATGCACTGGATAAAGGGTTAATTTGCATCCTGGATAGGATGGAGCCAGATGGGACAAAATTGCATCATGTTACTCAGAACATCATGTAGTTTAAGCTTTATGAATTATTTCTGGAATTTTCCACTTAATATTTTTGGAGTGTCATTGATCATAGGTAACTGAAACAGCAGAAAGTGAAACTGTGGAAGCATAACCATGTGTGCATATGTGTTGTCTGTAAATTTTTTTTTGGGGGGGGGGAATGTAAAGGACCATAAACATAAATATTCAGCCAGGACTAGTTTTTCCAAATCTCTATCATTCTCTTTTTCCCATTAAAGTCCTAAATCAGGAAGGATTTAACATAACTCTCAGGTTTGGTTTGTAGCCAGTCTCTTTGTGAAAGTGTCATAGGCCAAGGCCTGGTTGAGAGGCAGTCTAGCAGTAAAAGTTTCAGTCCCATGTGAGTCACTTGACCTTCGTCTATGCCTTCTTTCTATAGCCACACCACTGGGAATGGATACTTAGTTAGCCACATGGGCAAAAGGCCCTTCTGTCCTTAACCCTTACACTTGACCTTGTACCTTAAAAGCTTTGTTATCTTAGGGGCCTCATTGAGATGCAGTAAACAGATTCAGTTTTCATTTTACTTTTGGAACACTCATTTGAAGGTTCTCATTTTGAATTGGCCTGAATCTGGGTCTCAGACCTGCAGAGTGGCAAGCTCTTACATGGTGGAGATGGCCTAGTCAGGCTTGTCTATACTTTCACTTCCCACCCCGATTCCTGAGTACAGATCAACGGGAGGTTGCATCAGATTCACCAGGGCAGACCAATGAGACCAGCCTGAAATCCCCGTGATGACACAGCACGCATGAAAGCCTGTTTGTACCATATCACATTGCTAAATTTAGATGGAGCCTGGCAATTTTACAGAAAGAGCTCTTGAAAAGAGGCAAAGAGATCAATCCAAGGATACAGAAAACCTGCCTGGGCTGGTTACTTTTTATTTATTTTGTAATGCAGACAGAGGAGGAGTTAATTCCAACCTCAGCTCGTTGCAACAGAGTCCTGATTTCTGTGAAGTTATTCTGGAGAAGGAAGTGCCTCCTAGGTGCTGGGGAGCTGAAGTCTGCCAAGCCCACACAAGATGTAAGCTAGGAAGGGTAATTGGTATCCTGGAAAACAACAAGTGAGTTATCCAGCTCTGAATTACTGACAATATCAGGTACCTGCTCATAGCAGGGCAAATAACAAACATATGAATCAAATCAAGTATCCTCAAAGGGATGAAACTCAATAGCCAAAGTATTAATAGTACCAAGAACATCATTCATGTTATTCTAATATTTAGAACACATACAGCAGGCAGACCTTTGACTACCTATGAAAAAAATTGGACTTTTAGGATATTTTGTGGTCTATAAACTGTAAAGTCTTAAATGTCTTTAGCAGCTGGTACCAACAAGAGTAATGTTATTTATTTAAGACACATTGCTTGCTATTTGGGAGGATATCATAGAGTCTCTTTTTCCATGTAAAAAAACCTATCTGGCTGTGTTAAACATTAGTTTATCTTAGAAGAGCCAATCTTCTCCAGAGTCTATCCAAATATTTTAATTTACAGAACAGAGTCTTTCCACTCCTTCTATATGATGGAGCTGCTTGAGAGCTACAATGTAAAATGTACTTAAAAACTTTTCACATATTGGGTCTTCTGATCAAGATGGAGGTGTAAGTGGTCATGCCTCGCCTCTTTGCTCAAGCATAAGAAGGATCAAAACTAATCTCAAAACAAAAAGAAAACACCCAGGACTTCCAGAAAATCTAATTATATGGAAGTCTGAAAACCAAGGATTTAAAAAAGGCAATTTCATCCAGACAGGTAGGAGCAGTGGAGATAGGGAGGTGGGGCAAAAGGGACCTGGTGTGGTGGCAAGGAGGCAGCAGTGGTGGTGAGGTGGTGGCAATGATGGCCTGCAGAATGGGTGGTCCCACATTCATGTGTGGTGGATAAAAATTGGGACGGACACCTGGGGAGCAAATCATCTCTGCCCCAGGCCAGCCTGCCCAGCCCAGTGTTCTAGAGCTAGGAGAATAGTCTCATAACTTCTGGCTGTAAAAACCAGGGGGTTAGGGTGGCAGAAGAAACTGTTGGTCATTCAGGAAAGTCCATTTAAAAGGTCCACACAGTCATAGAACATATGGAAACACACCCAGTCTGGGAGCAACCACCAGGGCAGCAGCTACAGGGGTGCCAGACACATACGGGAAGTGGGAGAAGTGACTGGAAGCAGGGTAAGTGCCGAGAAAGCCTTCATCAGTCAGACAGCTGTATTGCTCCCTCTCTGACCACTCCCCCACATACAGAGCCACGAAGTGGTGAAGTGGGTTGCCCCATCCTGACGAATACCTAAGGCTCCACCCCATACAACTTAACAGGTGTGCTAAGACAGGGACTCAAAGCAGCTCTACCTAATACATAGAAACAAACACAGGGAGGCTGCCAAAATGAGGAGACAAAGAAATATTGCTCAAATGAAAGAACAGAACAACACTCCAAAAAAAGAACTAAACAAAATGGAGATAGCCAACTTACGAGATGCAGAATTCAAAACACTGGGGATAAGGATGCTCAAAGGACTGATTGAATATGGCAGAAGCATAAGGGAACAAATGAAGGCCACACTAAGTGAAATAAAGAAAAATCCACAGGAAATCAATAGTAAAGGGAAAGAAGCCAGGATTCACATCAATGATTTGGAACATAAGGAAGAAATAAACAGTCAACCAGTACAGAATGAAGAAACAAGAATTCAAAAGTATGAGAAGAGAAAAAGAAGACTCTGGAACATCTTCAAAAGTGCCAACATCCAAATCACAGGGATGTTAGAAAGAGAGGAGGAAGAGCAAGAAATTGAAAATTTATTTGAAAAAAATGATGAAAGGAAACTTTCCTAATTTGGTGAAGGAAATAGACATACAACTCCAGGAAGCACAGAGAATCTCAAACAAGTTAGACCCAAAGAAGACCACACCAATACATATCATAATTAAAATGCCAACGATTAAAGATAAAGAGAGAATTTTAAAAGCAAGAGGAGACTTCTGGCCAAGATGGAGGCATAGACCAACACGCTCTATCTCCCTTTACAACTAAGAAGGATTACAGCTAATGCAAAACTAAAAATAATAAGAAGTTCCTGAAAATAAAGCTACATGGAAGTCAAACATATGAAGTCATAAATGAGTGGTGCTCGTCCAGATGGCTAGAAAGTGCGAGCCTGCGGCTGAGAGAGATCAAACTGTGCTGGAGGCGGCAGCCGCAGCGGCGAACGGCAGGACCTGGTGAGCAGACGCCTGTGTTTGGGGGGAGGAGAGAGGCACCTGGGGGCTGCCCCAGCTGCAGACTGAATCCTCAGCTTGCGATTCCAACCCCGGAGCGGGCGGACCCCGTGGGGAGGCGGCCCTGTTCCCCAGCTGAGAGTAACAGCAGGAATCCATTTTGGACCCCCACCCCCACGCAAAGCGCCACAGGGTGGTGAGGAAGGTCGCCAGGTTGTGAGAGCACATGGGGCTTCGCCCAGTACAGCGTAGGAGGTATGACAGCGCCCCGCCCAAGAGGAAAAGATAAACAAAATGGTCAGAATGGCAGAATTAATTATTGAAATACCAATCACACAGCTAATGAGAAAACAGATAAAAGCCTTGACCGAGGAACAAATAACGAATCTTTTGGAAGCCAGTTTAGAGCCATAGTTATAAGACAGCTTACAGACCTAACAGCAGGGCTGAATCAAGACAGAGAAGGAAGGAAGGCTAGTCCTGCTGAAATGAACAAAAATACATACAAGACAAGTGGTGAGGAAGGGAAAGCCAGGGATCAAATCAACAAATTGGAACATATGGAGGGAACAAACAGTCAACCAGTGCAGAAAGAGGAAATGAAGAGTGAGAAATACGACGAGAGGCTCAGAAACCTCTGGGACAGCTATAAGAGAATGAACATTCGGGTTATCAGATTGCCAGAGGGTGAAGTAGAAGAATTAGAAATTGAAAAATTATGTGAAAAAATAATGAAGCAGAACTTCCCTAACTTGGGGAAGGAGGTGAACGTACAGGTCCAGGAAGCACAGAGAGTTCCGAATAGGCTGGACCCAGGGAGGACCACACCAAGACACATTATCATCAAAATGTCAAAAATTAAAGATAAGGAGAAAATCTGAAAAGCAGCAAGAGAGAAGAGAAGAGTCATGTACAAAGGATTCCCAATTAGACTATCAGCAGATTTCTCAAAGGAGACTTTACAAGCAAGAAGGGACTGGCAAGAAATATTCAAAGTAATGAAAATCAAAATCTACAACCATGATTATTCTATCCAGTGGAGCTCTCATTCAGGATAGAAGAGCAGAGAAAGTGTTTCTAGGACAAAATAAGACTGAAGGAGTTTGTTAGATCCAAACCACTGTTATATGAGATGTTAAAGGGACTTGTTTAGAAGAAGGAGGATCAGGACAATGAACATTAAAATGAAAACTGTATTACAACAACCAACAGCAGAAGCTAGGGAACTGAGGCAAGGGCAAACTAAGTAGGCAACGAGAAGGGAAAAAGAATTATAGGTAAGGGGAGCATACTGGGGGGAGGTCTGTGGGGAGGGGGCAGGGGGAGAGGGAGGGAGATGGTGCAGGAATTGGGAAGCATAGTGGGAGGGAGTGGAGTAGACAGGAAGATGTTGAAAAGAACTATCTGCAGGACCAATGGGCATGGACTAAGCGGGGAGAAAACTGGAGGGAGGGGGGAGCATGGGGGGAAGGAAATTGGGACAACTGTAATAGCATAATCAATAATAAAAAAAATGTTAAAAATAAATAAATAAATAAAAGCAAGAGAAAAAGCAGAGAGTTACCTACAAGAGTTCCCATAGGACTATCAGCTGACTTCTCAAAAGAAACTTTGCAGGCAAGAAGGGACTTGCAAGAAATATTCAAGGACCTACAACCAAGATTAGTGTATCCAGCAAAGCTTTCATTTAGAATTGAAAGGCAGATAAAGTGCTTTCCAGGCAAGGTAAAGCTAAAGAAGTTCATCATCACCAACTCTTCATTATATAAAATGTTAAAGGGACTTATTTAAGAAAAAGAAGAAGGTCAAAACTATGAACATGAAAATGACAACAAACTCACAACTATCAACTACTGAATTTAAAAAACAAAAACAAAAAACTGAGCAAACAACTAGAACAGGAACTGAATCATAGATATGGAGATCACTTGGAGGGTTATCAGTGAGGAAGGTGAAGGGGGAGAATGGAGAAAAGGTACAGGAATTAAGATGCATAATTGGTAGGTACAAAATAGACAGGGGGATGTTAAGAATAATATAGGAAAGAATGAAGCCAAAGTACTTATATGCATGACCCATGGACATGAATTAAGGGGGAGGACTACTGGAGGGAAGGAGGGTACTGGGCAGAGGGGGGCAAAGAGGGAAAAATTGGGACAACTGTAATAGCATAATAAAACATACTGAAAAAATCTTTTACATCTTGGCAGCCCACAGCGCTTTTCCTGATAACATCCCAAAGGGTAGAGAGAAGCACAAATAAGGATTAGTATACATGTGGCAAAATGAATTATAGTGGAATTCCAAAATACTTTGGGAAACATAGAAGTCTAAGTAGCCCTAAGAGAAGACAGATGAAAAGAAACAAATACAAGAATAAGAACACCACCAAAAAATACCCCAGTGCTTTGATAAGGATGTCAGTTTCAGAGTTCCTCTTTCCCACCTATCAGTCAAGAAGGCGCTAGCCCCAACTGAATACATGTGCACTGAAACAGATGATTTTTGCATTCCAGAACCCATAAATTCACCTCTGATTCATAATATCAAAGCACTGGAGTGAATTATAGAAACAGGAAAAAAATGGACCTCAAAGAAAAGAAAGGAGTTAAATAAAGGATGTTAAAAAAAAAGTCCTATAAAGAATTATCTTGATAAGTTGAATATAACTTTATATCTGTATGTGTATATTGTTTTATGTTAATAATATTTTATGTTAATGAAGCATGGTAATTTTATCACTCTCAATTTTCAGTATGCAATTCTTTTAAGCATCCTGAAGCACAAATTTTCACAAATATCTCTTCTGTATTATTCCAATTTGTCATTTATAACTCAAAGTCCCTAACAATCAAAGTTATGGGTCTCTTTTATAGTTCTGTTACTTCAGCTGCAAGTCTAAAGTGAGAAGAAACAAGTGAATGGTGAAAACAGTTTGAAAATTACTCTGTTACTTTAAAAAATGCCATAATTCAAAATTCAAACTATGAGATGAGTCAAAGGGAGGTATTTCCCAGAAAGAAACATACACACACACACACATGCACACTGGAAAGTATAGTATATCATTAGTCAAGGTTGTTCACTTTTCAACAACAAATGACTCATTCCCCAGTTTATATGCCACCTATACTACAGAACTTGAATATAGAATGGTAATTACCTTTCAAGAACAACAACAAAAAAAGTCCCTAAACTTCTTGATGTGCTAAACTGGTTTATACCCTTCAGAACAGCTGCTCTGTGGAGTAGTGAATATCTCTTCGAATAGAAAAGAAAAATCAACCAGTTATTTTCCTACTATGCTACAATCCCTCCTCTTGCCCAAAACTTTCTCCCCTTTCCCTTTCACTGGGAGCTGATACATATGTACATATGTACAGACAGACAGACATATATCATTTTCAAGGAATAATTTTGCAAAATCACCCTATGTAGCTGAGTATGGACCAAGGTACTGCCTACAACTTTAGAAGAAAGGTTCTTTAAGAAAATGCAGCAAATAATGACTCAATTACCTCAGGGGCATGCCAGCAGCATTTTGTTGGGGTCTGCTGGTTGTATTTTGCTTGGAGGTGAGGCTTGCTGATAACTTAAGCTTCTTTCTGTTGGGGCTGTTGCCACAAGAGTGGGAAGTGGTTTTCTGTCTCCACATGTTCTGTATGACCTCATTCTCTCCAGCTTCTGGGTCAAGAAATGTGGATTTTGTGTTATTAAAGTACACAAAAGATGAGTAAGTGAGGAGATATATCAACTTTATATTTGTACATAAAGCAAAACCAAAACATATTAATGTTAGTCAATGCTATGTCGTGGGTACACTCGTATTTATTGTATTTACTGTATCTTTCTACATTACTTAACTTTTAAAACAAAGACAAAGAAGTCAATACAAGGAGCTTCGTGATTCTTTGAAAATAAATACATTTCTTTTACTTTGTGAATCAATGAAATAAATACCCTTCTAATTTTTTTTCATAAGAAAAAGTTTTCCACGAGTATTTCAGTCCTAGAACCAATGCAGAAGTTTTTTTGTGTATAGTGTCAGCGAAATATTTGCTGTTAGAGATCAGCAAATATTAAAGTCCATTTAAAAATACATAAAAATTATACAGTAGGATTTAAAACAAATGAAAAGTACCAACACATAGAAGAAAAGAAAAGAAAGAAAGAAATCTAGGTTTGTCTAAGTTCTGCTAACTTATTATTTGAACTCAGGTAAGCATCTTAGTTTCATCTGGGTCTCAGTTTCCTTATTTAAAAAATAGAAATAATAATGTACTTTGAATAAATACACTTGATTTTTGTGAAGAAAAAATGGGATCTAGAAACTACTTTCAAAGAACAAAACGCTGTTTGAATGCTGGGTAGTTTCATGAAAAAATATAGTACCATTCTCTGATTTCCTTCTCTGATGAATATCATTAGTAAAAATTATGGTTAGAGTGAGATTGGAATTAAAAGTACATTCCTAATCTATGCACTGCCTATTACAGTGCCATGGGCATCTGGGAGCTTAAAGAGTCTATATGATGGTCATGACCCACCATCATGCACAAAGAAATTTATTCTCTCAAGGCCTGATTCTAGAGTGACTTCTTCTTTCCACTTGGAATTTTATTTCTCTTCACATCTAAATGGAAAAAGATAGACTGTTCCAGAAGTATTTGATAGACTCATTTAAATATGATTTAAGCGTGTGGTGATTAATGTACCCTGTGTATATTCTTTCTAATTTGTAGTCCTTTGAATTGAAAGTTGCCCTAAGCACATATAACTAAGCCTTTCTGAATATGGTTGGGTTGAACAGTCGTTCATTGGGCATCTCAATCACAGATGTAGTAAAGTTCTCAGTTGGGTGCAGCAGCCAGTTAAAACATCCTGGGAAAATAGTCAGTTGGGTCTGTGTGATTCATGTTGAAATAATGCATTGCTTTCTAGTAAGAGATTCCTCAGGGTTGTGACTACAGTTTAAAAGCAGATGACTTTTACAAGAACATTTTGCGGAACAAAAATTCCCTTCATAACTTTTAGAAATTGAGTTTGCACAAGAGTATTTGAACAGCATAGATATTACTGAAGAGTGGCCAAATCCAGGGCAGTTGTCTCACATAAGTTTCCAGCTCTTAAGTAAGTAATACTCAAAGCTGAGACTCACATGCCACTACTCTCTAATGTGGTTTTATATTCTGAGGTGAGTTATTTTCCTCCCGAAGTTTATCACAATTCGAGTCCTGGGAATGACCTCCACTAACAGACTGTTTTTAATGCTCTTGGTAGTTCCTGAGATGCTTTATGTCTCGTGACCAAGCAACAGATTTAAAAACACAGACATTAGGAAGATTCCCAGATCTTCTCCTAAGGTACTATGAAAGTTTAGGTAAATCATCTGCTCTATCCATGCCTCAGTTTTCTCATTTGAAAAACTGGAAAATAGAACTATCTAAAACACTGGGCTATTCTCTAACGTTTATGTGTTTGGGGGGCAAGAGGGGCAGTACTTATCAGTAAAATGTGCTACTAGATTATTAAATCAAAATATTTTATATTGTGGGATCAAATATTTATGGGGTCAGTCCTAGCATTTGGGCACTTTTACTTAGGAGAAGAACATTTGAAAATGGGGAGAATGTATCATTTAAAAGTTCATAGAAAAGAAAAGTAGGCTTTTTGGTTGCGTTGAGGTAATAATTTTGTCAGAATTAGGAATCAATTTACCTACAGAAAATGGCTAACTTTGTAGACATGTCCAAGAATATCTGTATCTCATATCATTAACACTGTGTCAATACACACAGATAATTTGGCTGACATTCGATGCCTGCAAAATGAAAGAATGTGGAGGTTTGAGCCTCTGCCTTAGTAGATGACACACAGTCTAGAATAGAACCAAGACCAAATATCATCTTCCTATATTCCAGATGTGTATGCAAAGCCCCTATTAGGATCTGACACCAGGTCTCCAAAAAGCATCTTGCGTGGACCCTGGGGAGAAAATGTGAATATTTCCTTAGACACACTTAGCCCCAGCTCCATTACCTCACCAAGACACTGACCAAGGTAGCTGAATTTCTGTGGTGTGATTTACAACATGGGGTCATTTTATCTTACATAAAATTTTAATACATTGGTAAGTGATCATCATACAAGAGGCAGGCAGAGATGCTGCCCAAAAGGTATAGCATGGTTCTTTTCAACTCTCTCCTTCCCAGGGCTGGGTTAGGTGCCATTCCTCTGCACTCAGGAGTCCCCTGTGCATTCCTTCATCTGTACTAAATGCATTGGTTGGCAGTTTTGTGCTTAAGTATCTGTTGTCCTTAATAAACTGAATCTTATCATAAGGCCAGCACACAGTGGATATTCAAATACTCAAAGGTCTCCTTTTTCTTCTTAGCTCTCCTCTTTTGTTAATTTATAAATTCATGCATTTTTTTATCCAACAAATATTTTTGAGCACCTACTCTGTCCCAGTCACCTGAATACATTATCTCATTTAATCTTTATAAATCCACCATCACTCTTACTTTAAAAATAAAGAAACAAGAAGTTAGGTCACTTGCCCAAGTTTAGTGAGGGGGATTAAAAGAAAAAGAAAAGAAAAGAGGAAACCAGTATTTAAAATTAGATCCCTCTGGTATAAAAATTAATGTGTTTTCTCTTTCATCATGTTATTTCCCAGGCCTAGTTGTCACATAAAAAGTACTGGAAGTGAAAATAATGCTTAAAGAAGAGAGTGTATGGGCTCTTTAGCTGGGAGGAGCTGAATGGCAATGGGAAACACTGTAGAAGGCTTAGGGCGCACACAGTGGGTGACAGACACTGAATGACATTGGACAGCGAATCCTAATGTATTTTGCAAATTTTGAAATAACCCAGAGTGGGTAACTTCTGTGCTATGGAGGTCACTAGGGGAAGATGGAAAAATACAGTCTATGGGCCTCAAGGAGCACAGCATGACAATGCAGAGCCTGAGGAGGTGCTCCGGTCTGGGCTGGAAACCAAGACATTTCCAGAGAAAAGATTTTGAAGTCAGAAAATGCCCTTAAGGCTGATCTCTACAGCTGGAAAAGGAGAATTCAAGACGTACAGGAACAGGTACCAATTAACATTTGGCAGGAATGCAAGAAAAGCCTCAGGAAAATGCCAGGGATTTCATCAGGATAAACTTGTACAAGAATGTTAACTTCAAGAGCACCAGATGGCATTTTCTGAGGTACTTGGTATTATAAACAGAGATTTCTGATACAAGCATTTCCTCAGAGACAGAGGAAAAGTTGTCCAAAGATTTTTATTTGAGGACTGATAAGTGGCACCATGCCTTGTGGAGATGTGGAGAAGTGACCCAGACAAGGAAGCCAATTCCCTTCTGCCTGCATTTGTTTTCTTTAGTCTCCTTGAGGCTTACTGGTAATAGCCAAGCTTAAAAAAAAAAAGAAAAAAAAAATGACGTTTGATATCTCTTTTAGGAAACACACGTCTTGAGTTCTTTTTCTAGGAAACATCCCTTTATGAGGTTGGAAACTTTCTTCTATTCTATCAGAGGAGCGAAGATTAAAATTTTCTTCTGGCTAATGTATTGCATAACAGGAGCATTAGAGAATTTGTTTTCATTCTTGTTGATAAATAGGCAACATTTTTCAAGATGCTAAAAACTGGGCATCTGTTTCTCTATTTTATACACAAAGATCTCCTGTATTTGTGTCCCTTCCTCACTCATTTCCTTTGCTCTCTGCCTCCCCACCCCACTCCCTCACTCTGCCCAAGCCAGGAGGACATCATCTTGTGTCTTCTCTGTTTCCTTCCTCACTTCAACTTCTTTGTATTCTTCCACATGTCTTCGTGTACATCACATCAAAGCCCATTGTCCATCTGACAAGTCACTTTTCTCCTCTTTTTCATGTTCCTCCTTATGAGTCACATTCCCCGGAAGTCCATCATCCTTTTGCAGTGCCTTTCTTTCTGAACACTTCAAATCCTGAAATGTGAAGAGAATCACAACAATACCATATTTTCCTGACTTCTTTGTCACATGAACACTCAGGAAATGTCCTCTCAGAGATTTTTATCCTTTTCCTTTTATTAAGTCTTCTGAGGGACTGTTATAAGTCCAAGAGGCAGAGAGGTTTGGGGATTTTGCCTGTGCACTTCCTAACATGCTTGTTAGATTCTTAAATGTCACTTAGGATACGACTGTGGTAGCAGTAATTTTTAAAAAGTGAGGTTATAGTTGATGAGCAAAAGCACATTGGTTTATAAAAGACATTGAAATGTTCAAATGAGCCCATCATATTTCAGAATACGTATGCAGTGAGAAGCATCTAGACTAGCTCTGTCTTCCCTGAAGGGAGACAGACCCTACTATGGACTAGACCTAGATCTAGTCTATATCTAGTCTAGATCATGAAGGAGAAACAAGAGTGACAAACCTGGGTTTGAACCCAGGTAGTGAGGTTAACTTACTAACAAGTTAACCTCTGAAAGCCCCAGGGTTCTTTTCTGTAAAATGGAAGTGGCCTTGCTGTGAGATTTAAGTGAGGTAATGCATGTGAGTAGTTCCGTATCATCCCTACTACAAGGTGAATGTTCATATAAATTAGAACTGGGATTATTAGATGCCAAAAGGAGCATCTAGAGAATATGTAGATTTTTGGAGAAGCAGACAGCGGCACACAGCCTGACACAAAGTAGCAGGCATTAGAAACAGATGGGGTTGTTTCTCCATTTCCTGGGGAGGCAACCATGCAGCCCAGAAAAACTGTGGGCACCGCAGGGTACTGGGGGTGGCTCAGGCTCTGCACCTGAGTCAGGAATTCATGAGTGGGGATCAGGTCTTATAAGGGAGAAACCCATACATTAGAACAAGGACTCAAGATCGTGGCTGGGTGAAACCTAGGGATGTCTAAATGGGAAGTTGCCATTAAATTCCTTAGGTCTTTCCTGTCTGAGACTAGGATTGAGTTCATGACAAGGGTGGGCTAGTAGGGCCCAGGAGTTGACTGACCGGTGCCTTTCCTTAGAAGTCTGATGGAACTCTCATTTCATTTCCTCACGCAGTAACTACACAAACATAAATTTATCGTAAGATGAATCATTGAGAAAGGACAGTTTGAATTTTTTCCAGGACAGCTGTGTTTGAAGACTCTTTCCTCAGAAAGAAGTTCTTAAGTTTCAATATTCCTTTCTATTCTGTTCTACCCAACAAACTCTGGGGCTTTCTTTTATCCTATATTCTACAGGTCCTGCTGATATCACCCCTGTCCCAAAAGAGTTTGTCTGCTCCCTTACATTATCTTTAGGCTGAATGCATTAACATTCTTTTTAATTCAGAAACATAAAGGTGACAAACTAATAGGATTTAAGTGTCCCCTCAAGTGTAATTATTTTTATAAATGTGACAAAGATCCATCATATTTTTTTAAAATACATATTTTGTATACCAAGTTTTAAAGAGCTTAGCTTTGGTGACAAAGAAATAAATCTTAGGGGTTTATTTTTCTTTTTTTATTGTTACACGTGTAGGTAAATCAAAAGAACACTTTTTTGAATGATTACACCCTGGAATATGCACTGATTTGTGGACAGTTAATACATTCATATAAGGTGCTTTAAAGATTTATTTTGTCATTAGGTGCTGTATTGGATGACTACTTCCTGAAACCTACACAGATTTTCTATTCCTGAGTTTTCTGAATCTTGCAGCAGGTACTCCATCTGTTGGTGGTTGCTATTGCTCTCTTATAATCCCTAAAGAGTACCTCCCACCAGACCCTCCCTGCACACATTAGTTGCTCAATAAATATTGTGGACAGACTTACAAAACTTCAACCATATATACACAATTATTTACTTTTTATTCTGCATGTACTTACAGAGATAATGGGGAAATTGTCAACTTGACTTCCTCCTATAAAGGAGAAATAGTTGTTACTCAACCAAGGGAAATCCTGAAAAATCTATAAAACAGGCAAAAGCTCAGTTAGGAAAGAGGAGTGAGGGATTGTACTGGGAAAGAGGCTTACATATTTCTTCACAACGATGCATATTGAAGCAGGGGAGTTGTCCAGTCATTCTACAGCACTCATCTAAACCACTGAGTAGAAAGTTTGTTTTCAAGAAGCATCTAGTGGAATTTCCCAACTGCATACAGATAATCTGGTAGATGGGATGAGTGGAGAATTACTAAGCCTCTGGATTATGACAAAGAGTATCCATAAGTCAGGCCATTCTTCACTTTCCTGACAAGGCTGAAAGGAGTCCAGAGATACCTCCAAAAGGAACTTTAATTTTTTAAATTCCAGTGTTGTAGTACTGAAATAAAGAGAGACAGACACGACCCCCCCAAACAAAACAGTTCAATTCAAAAAGAGGTCAGTGATGTCTACAACAATGGAAGAAAGATTGCTCCTTCTGGAATATCTTGATTACCGTCATTTTTTATGTCTCTCCTTTTCATGCTTGGTAATGAAGGTGCGCATATCATAAACCCTTGGTAGCACTTTGTCCAGTGGGAAGTGAAATAGGCTTTGAGTTCTTTCATAGTTTCACATACTTTGAGAAGGGCCTGCATTTGCAGAACTTGCTGCTGGTACTCTGGGGCCTCCAGTGGTAGTGGCACCAGCTGCTGGGCTCTTCAGGGCCTCTACCTGTCGTACCAGCACCAGGAACCATTCTGCTCCTCCAGGGCCCTCATGAGAGCCCTCTCATTGACAGAAGAGCCTCCAGCATGGGCTGGGAGGAATACTTAAAATACCAGAATGCTGAAATAGACAAGACCAAATGATGTACTCTCTCAAGGAGTGGAGAAAAATGGAAAGAAAAATTCTTTTTCTTCTCCAAAGGAAACCATAATTTGAATGGATTCAGAGGCAAAAACTCTCATCCCACTGCCCTTTTCCCCAATCTGTATTATTTGTACACATCAAGAGAGAAGAAAGTCAGCCATAGAAGAGACTTTGCAAAGTGAAAATACGTGTTAGGATTCCACTCTCACATAGAGACACCTAATGGAGTCTAAATGGATATGAAAGCAGAGTTCTTTGAATATTGATTTCTAACTCCTAAGTGTATGGATCCTCCAAAAATTTCCTCCCAGGTTAATTGTTTTAGTAGATCTTATTCAACCACTAAATTGAATTTGAATTTGGCATTGAATTTTCATCCGATCCTTTTCCTCTTATGGAAAGGACCCAGTCAAAGGAGGAATGATTTTATTTGAGAGCAGAGTCCTAAAGTAAGACTTCCCTGGGAAATCCATTTGTGTAGCTACAAAGCTTCCTGGAATCCGGACCCTTGCTCTCTTTGGTTCTAAAGCCCCTCCCCCTCTTGGTATTTTCTAGGTAGGCTTTCTATCAGTTCCTCTTGACTACAGTGAGGTCAGGCCCGCATATGTTTAAATGCAATTCGTACTTTCTGCTCCAGGTAGCCCAATGTAATTTACTATTTTATGTTTTCCTCCTGTATTTACACAATTTCTTCATTCCTCCTTCTTCCATTATCTCTTATCCCTTAACCTGTATCTTGATACCCAGGCTCCCCATCACTCCCCTAAATTCCCTCTTCTTGTTCCATATCATCAATACATTACTCAGCAAAGATGTGACTCGGGAACCAGTGATCACAAACTACTTAAGCCTTATCCCATCACTTCTTCCATGAGACAACTGAACTGAAGATAACAGGGGCTTTCCTTTACAGGAACCAGGAATTCCAAACCTACCTACTTCAAAAATGTTAATACTAGAGTGAACCACAGAATGAGAAGAAAAAGGATCACTCTCTCTAGCTGAGATGATAATTATTTCCTTTTCATTGAGGATATTAAGTATATCTACTTTTTAAAAATCCACAGCTACCTGACCACATGACACACCAGTATTTTTACAAGATATATGAGAACCCTTATATCCTCAACACTCATCAAGGTTTGTATCACATAGAAAACCCTCCATATCTTTCAGGTTAAACCAAGAAAACTAAGTATCTACTACTCTAATCTGTTCAATCAAGTTCATCCTTATGCTATTATATATACCAAGTGAGGAGCTTTATTGTACTTTTCCTTTATTTCATAATTCTATCTCATACGAACACAACACTTTTGCTTCAATTATGACCCTTGATTTGAAACTTTCTATTCCCTGGAGAGGATGGAGAAATAATTGGGCAAATCTTGGCCACTCTTCTAAAAATTCCCAGATGCTGCTTTGAATAGAACATTTCATAATGGTTTAAAAGAGGCTTTCTACTCTATCTTTCATCTCAGCATATGAGGTGGGTGGTGGGGGAGGGAGGAAGTAGATCAATGGCCAAAAGCAAGTTTTGATCCCAGCTCTCACCCATGCCCCACCCACAAACACCAGCTACAGCAAGACCATTTGTCAGCACTTCCTTTGTGTGCATCATCGTTAAGATTCCACAGTTCACTTCTAGTATCAAAGGTTTGTTTTAATGAAAGTAATTTATAAGGTGTCTTCTCAGTGAAGAATCAGGAAGGTCCATTTGGAACCTAGACTTTGAACACTGTGGTCTGAGTGCAGCCCCATGATGCTGGGTCAAAACCTTGCTCTCCCTGACCCCGCCACCCGCTGAAATGGATGCTATGGAGGTCACACAGCACCCAATGAAATGAAGAACTTAAACCACTTAAGACAGTGAGAGGAATTTTTTCCCTTCTGACATTACTCTAACAACTGTGTCTAACCTGAAAATGTGGCTCCAATCCTTCTCAGAATTATTATTTTCTTTACAGCAAAGTTCTGAAAACTTGGTTTCTTTTGATTTCTCTCCCCTGGCAGGAAAATGACACATTTGGGGCCAAGGCATGAAAGCATGGTCTCTTGGGAGAAGGCGGGGTGGGGGGGGGGGGTGCTATTGCTTTCCAGCCCACAAACAGTTGCAGGTGCAAAAAATGTGCGCCCAAAAAGGGAGATCTGGTAGAGGCCCCCTTTTAAAGGGCGCCTTTTAAGTTCAGTAAATCTCTTTGCTCTTCCCTTTGTGAGCCCTGTGCTTCCCTCCCACACTCAAATGTACATCCCAGTTCTCAATGTGGCCTCCAGAAGGAATCTTAGTGTTTGTTGTGAAGTTTTCCGTAATTACATAATCGGTGAAGTCTGTGAGTTCGTGTTGAGGTGGCTGAAAAATGCAAGCCTGAGGATTACAGTAATATAATTAGATGGCTTCCTGTAAGAGCCAAGTGACTTTTCCCTGGGCCAACTCTGATTGGCTGTGCTCGGAGGCCTTCCTCTGCCCGGGTGAATCACAGCTCGGCGGACATTTCTGTCCACCAGGCGCCCCAAGGGGATTGACGGTGTTTGTGTTGTGGGTGAACTCTACATACACACTCTGTGCCAATTTGATTAATCAGGCGGGAGCCCCGAAACCAGAGGGCTGTGGTTTCTTGGATGCCTTTGTGTCTGTGTGGTGACAGAGCCGGTGCTTAGCTTGTCTGGGCCGCGGTACCTTGACTCATCCAACGGTGTCTAGAAGCCTTCATTCCTTTGCCTTGGGGCTTTAAGTGCAGGAAGAAAGGAGAGAAAGGAAAGACCACTGCTGAGTTTTAGGTGTGTGGTAGAATTCTGTACCTGTTATGCATCATTTCTCATGAACTTTTTTTCCAAGTCAGCTGGATATTGATAATTTTATATTTAAAAACAGACAGAACCAGAACTATAGCTTTTTATTTAGCTGCAGTGTTATCTCCTTAAAACCTCTTTCCAAGCACCTAAGAAGCCTTTGAAATTATTATTCACATGCTCACTAACCCTCGCCCCATCTCTCTCTGGTGCTCGTGCGCACGTGTGTTTGCTAGTTTAGTTTTAGTCCTAGCACATGCAGAGACGCTAGGAATTTTTTTAAAAATTATTTATTGACTTGAGAGAGAGACATCAATTTGTTGTACAACTTATTTATGCACTCATTGGTTGCTTCTTGTATGTGTGTGCCCTCACCAGGGATCGAACCTGCAACCTTGGCGTATGGGGATGACACTCTAACCAACTGAGCTACCCAGCCTGGGTTAGGAATTTTCTTAAAAGCACAGGCAGAGATATGACAGAAGCTGATTGTTTTCTAAATAAAAATTAATGTGTCATATAGGAAATCTTAACATAGCTACCATGTTATTTAGCTGGTTTCCATGGAAACTCCAACAAGAGACAGCCAAAGGACAGCTATGAAGTAAGAAAAGATGACTATGAGGGAAATCTCCTTCTTTATTTTGTTCTGTTATAAAGAACTAGAACCTCAGACTCTATAATTGATGCCAGAATTTAACATTCGGTTTAAAAACACACACACACACAAATGGGAAAACAGGTGGGTCTTAATTGAAAACAGTATACATCTATTTTTTTAGGAGATTCAAGACTGGTTCGACTGCCAGTTATATTCAATAAACACAAAATCCTTCTCTGGTGCAGACAGTTGATCAGAGTTAGGATCCTCAAGTACAAATTTTCCAGAGGTCCGTGTTCATTCTGTTGCTCTGAGAGATTCTCTTGCTCTGCTCTCCGGACCCCTCCCATCTGCTGCCATTGCGCTGCTCATTCCTTCTGCTGCATTTGCTGAGTTACTCTGGTTTCATAAACGTATACAGGGAAGCACTCTCTCTCTTTTTCTATGCTCTTCCCCCAAAGTTTAAATAACAAATCTATTTCTTAAATATTTGAAAGAAACTCTTGGAAAACAGAGCCCTGTGCCTTTTTGAGAGGTAACTCCCTAACAACAAATCTCCTTGTTTTTTTTATAAAAACAGCTCTTCTTGATTTTGTTTGTACCAAACTTGAGCTCCGAAGAATAAAATAGTTAATGATGTCTATAGATAAATTTTTGCTTCTTTGCTTTATGTGATAAAAGATAAAAATTAGATTTCTTTGGAAATTTTCAAATTTTAATTATTTCAAAATAATTACAATACTTCTTTCATTAATCAAATGTATGGTGAAAGAAACAAAAACTTGACAAATAAAACAAGAAGTTCAGCATTCCTGGGTTATGTTTAAGGAAAATGTGTTACTATAAATACAACCAAGGTTACAAAAAGATATGCTCATGCTCATGCATGACTAGTATGATAATTGTCAGTAGAGTAGTGAGAGAAAAAAGGACATTTTTAAAAATTTAAATGTCCTTGTCAACTAGTGACATTTATAATGCACTTTTTGGGTTAATGATTTGTCAATGTCCTCACTGAGGTTAATATGTTTTTAATAATAATTTATTGATTATGCTATTACAGTTATCCTGATTTTCCCCCCTGTGCCCCACTCTATCCAGCACCCCCACTCCCTCAGGCAATCCCACATCATTGTTCATGTCCATGGGTCATACATATAAGTTCTTAGGCTTCTCCATTTCCTACACTGTACTTTACATCCCCATGGCTATTCTGTAACTGCCTGTTTGTACTTCTTAATCGCCTCACCTTTTCACCCCTTCTCCTACACACCCCTCCCAGCTGGCAACAGTCAAAATTCTCTCGGTATCCATGATTCTGTCTCCGTTCTTTTTGTTTGCTTAATTTGTTTTTTAGATTCAATTGTTGATAGATATGTATTTTTGACCATTTTATTGTTTATTGTTTTGATCTTCTTTTTCTTAAAAAAGTCCCTTCAGTGCTTCATATTAATAATGGTCTGGTGATTATGAAATCCTTTAGTTTTCTCTTCTCTGGGAAGTTATATAACCGACCTTCAATTCTAAATGATAGCTTTATTGGGTAGAGCAATCTTGGCTGTAGGTTCCTGCTTTTCATAACTTTCAATATTTCTTGCCAATCCCTCTGGCCTGCACACTTTCTTTTGCGGAATCTCGCCTGTAGGTAACTAACTTCTTTTCTCTTGCTGCTTTTAATATTCTCTCTTTATCTTTAGTCTTTGGCAATTTAATTATAATGTGTCTTGGAGTGGGCCTCTTTGCATCCATCTTGTTTGGGACTCTCTTCAACTCCTGAACTTGCATGTCTATTTCCTTTACCAAATTAGGGAAGTTTTCTTTCATTATTTTTTCAAGTAGCTTTCCAATTTCTTGCTCTTTCTCTTTCTGGCACCCTATGATGCCAATGTTGGACCTTGAGGTTGTCCCAGAGGCTGCTTATATTATCCTCATATTTTTTAAGTTTTTTTCCTGTTGCTCTGATTAGTTGTTTTTTACCTCCCTATGTTCCAAATCATTGATTTGATTCTCAGTTTCATCCACTATATTGTTGTTTCCCTGTAAATTGTCATTTATTTCAATTAGTGTATCCTTCATTTCTCACTGGATCTTTTTTTATGCTATTGAGATCCTCATTAAGTTCCTTGAGCATCCTTATAAACAGCATTTTAAATTCTGCATCTCATATATTGCTCATCTCCATTTTGTTTAGTTCTTTTTCTGGAGTTTTGATCTGTTCTTTCATTTGAGTCTTGTTTCTTTGTACTCGTATTTTGACAGCCTCCCTGTGTTTGTTTCTATGTATTAGGTAAAGCTGCTTTGCCTCTGTATCTTGGTAGTGTGGCCTAATGTAGTAGGTGTCCTGTAGGGTCCAGTGGCATAGCCTCCCCTATCACCCAAGCTAGGTACTCAAGGTGCACCTTCCATGTGGGCTGAGTGCACCCTCATCTTGTATCTGAGTCTTGATTACTATTGTCCAGTCAGCTACAAGGATTGGCTATGACCACTGACCACCAACCTCCACCCTCTGTGGAGGATCAGCTGTGCAGGGGTAAAGTGGTGGTGCTCCAACATGGTCTGTAGCTCTCCACTGGGTGTGCTGGACCTGGGTTTCCTGGGTGGTATAGGCTAAGGTCAGTCCCCACCTGGGTTTTGCCCAGGGGCACCCTGACTGAGCTATAAGGCAGTCTGAAATGACTGCTACTTGTGCTGGGCTGGAGATTTCTAGGCAAAGCCAAGTTGTGAATCTAGGCTGGCTGCTGCTAGTGCCTGGCCTGGGGCTCACTGAGGTCAGCTATTGCTTGTTTGACAGGATTTAGGAAGTTGTGAAGCAGGAGCCAAGACCAGCCTTTCATATGGAAAAGCAACTTGGGTGGGCCCATAAGTTGCATGGGGTAGAGTCTCTGAAGATCTCCAGGGTGGGTCAACCAGTGTTAGTCAGGTTGATGGAGTTTCAGATGTGGCACCAGATTGTTGGCTCTTGGGGGAGGGTTTAAAAAATGAAAAATGTCCTCTGCTGGCCTTGATGCTAGAGACTTCAGTTCCTCCCTTTATACCACTGGAGCCTTTCTAACTGCTACCCTGGTACTGGAGCTTAGAGGGAGTGAGTCTGAGTAGGTGAGTCTGTGTGTGAGCTCTTTAAGAGAACTGCTTGGGGCTCCAGAATTTTTTTCCACTGACTCAATCCTTGCTGGTTTTTGCAGCCAGAAGTTGTAGGGACTTCTCTTCCTGTCACTGGAACCCTGGGCTCTGGAACCCTGGGCAGGGGCGCTTGGTATGAATCTGGGACTACTCATTCCCACGATATCCCTCCTGAATTTTTATCTACCACATGTGGGTGAGGAACCAGTCTGTTTTGTGTCTGTGCCCCTCCTACCAGTCTGAATGAATGTGGTTTCTTTAACTCCGTAGTTATCAAACTTCCATTCAACTCAATTTCTGATAGTTCTGAATGGTGGTTGTTGTATATTTTAGTTGTAATTTTGATGTAGTTGTGTGAAGAGGTGAGCCATGTCTGCCTATGCCACCATCTTGATGAGAAGTCCCCAACATTAATATGTTCTTATTCTGGGGATAATCAGTGCCCAAATTCCTATAAAATCTATTATATGTAAAACCTCAGTAGAAGAGGAAACCTTTATTCTAGTATGTGATACAATGATATATAAATAATTTAATAAATTTTTATTATAAAAATTAAGCAGAACAATTTAATCTCATTTCATTTGTCACACAGTTATGTCTGGCTATGTAACAAGTTATCCCAAAACTTAGATAGTGGCTTAAAACAAATATATATTGTCTCATACTGTCTGTGGTTCAGGCATCTGGGCATGGCTTAGATGGATACCTCTGGCCCAAAGTCTCTGACAGGGCTATAGTCAAGGTGTTGACTGGACCTCAGCTAGGGAATGATCTTCTCTGAGCTCACTTATTGGCAGGATTCAGCTCCCGTGGACTGTTGGACTGAGAACTTACGTACTTGCTGGCTATTGGCCAGAGAGAGACATCATTTCCTTCCTAAGTGTACCTTTCTGCAGGGCAGCTTACAACATGGCAGCTGGCTTTCCTCAGGGTGAAAGAGAAAGAGAAGGCAAGCAAAATGGAAGCTACGTGTGTGTGTGTGTGTGTTTTAATTCTAATCTTAGAAATTATATCCCATCTTTTTGGTCATATTTTACTACTTAGAAGCAAGTCACTAGATGCAGTCTGTGCTCAGAGGGAGGGAATCACATAAAGATCAGGAGCCAGGAATCATTACAAGCCATCTTAAAGGCCAACTATCACCATCCACAGGGGTTTCTGTTTCTTCCTTATAATTACCTAAGGCCCCAGCAACAATGAGAAATTGAATCTTCTGAAAGAAGTAGAACAAGATCTCAGTAAAGGGTGAACTCTAGCTTTCTGCTGGTTCAAGATTCTAAATCCAGGGTGTCCCCGTGAGCAAATAAAGAAGTACATTACTGCTCAAGTCTAAGATTTCTCTAGGGATGATTTCATCAAGCAAAGAAACTCATAAGCTCCTTCTCTAGTGAAAATAAATAAATAGTTAGTAGAAACTTTTGTCCAAAGGTTATGGTATTTTCAAAACCATTGATCTCAATAATTAGCAAATGTGGTACTAATCCTACAGACACTGGCAAAGATAAACCATTAATGTTCAAATTAAATGAAAAGGTCATTTGATTTTAGCTATCTATCGTAGTAATGGTCTGTCTTGATATTAGTTATCTATGGCTATATAACAAATTACCCCAAACTTAATGGTTTAAAACAAATAAATAAACATTTCTTTTCTTACAGAGAGCTTTGTGGGTCAGGAATTGGGAGTGGCTTAACTAGGATGTTCTGGTTTTTATTTCCCAGGAGGTTGCAGTCAAGATGTCAGCTAAGACTATAGTCATCCAAAGGCTTGCGGTGCTAAGGGATCTATTTCCAAGGTGACCACTCATGACTGAAAAATTAATGATAGTTGTTGGCAGGAGGTCTCAGTTCCTCACTGTATGGGAGCCCACAGGTCTGCTTGAATGTTTTCATGACATTGCAGTTTGCTTTCCCCAGAGAGAGAAAGAAATCTAAATTGATTACGGGACATATGAGTTATGTTTCAAGCTTTAATAATAATCCTTGCTTTGTGTTTGTTCATGCTTTAAACAAAAATGTGTGATATTCAGAGTATTAAATTCTGCTACTCAGGTGCTACCATGCTTATAGAAGTCAAAAAAACTTCCGTAAAACTGTGGTGTTTGAGCCCCAGCTACAAAACTGCAACGCAAATTTCTTTGACCTATGCCTGTCTCCTGCCCTCTGAATCTCTTAGTTATATCATAGGATTGCCAATACACAGACAGCAGACAGGAGGAAGAGAGATATAGAAGTATTCGTGATATTTCAGCAAAACCTCAAGAGAACAAATACAATTATGATCACATAACCAAAAAGTCTTGGAGATTTTATCTATAAGACAAGCAAAACAAAACCAATGCTAAAGGGCTCAACAAAATATTTGAAGCTCACATTGGTAGAGAGACTGGGCTTGTCATGACAGGCAGAGTGGCTTTGAGGTGGTAGAATCACAGGACAGTCAGATGCGGCTATCAGGAAGGGCCAGTTTTACAGCAGCAAGGTCTCAGGCAAATCTTGATAGGACCTTCATTTGTTACAGAGACCACTAGGTGCATACCTGTAGCAAAAAAGGATATAAGTTAGGTTGATTTGGTCTCCTGCAGTAAGAGACAATCCAAAGGATGAGTCAAAGCAGGGGGAGCCTAGGGACAGGTACTTGTAGGACCTGCAGACTGAAATTAGTCATGAAATGGTCTTGGCATGGATTGTTCAGAATTGGTAACCAGGCAGGCAACTTGTTGAAACAGTCAGAGGTGTCATTTTTGGAACACATGATCTTTGTAGAGTTACTGTTATATCATTCTGACAATGGTTTGATCTTGGAACATATGAACCTAAACAAAGAGATGTTACACAATTTTGACCTAAGGCCATTTATTTGCAGACTGTTTTGCAAGTGATGGCTTCTGTTTAAGCTCTCATCCTCAATCTATAGAAGGGAATCTGAACTAGCCCCTTCCCGTTTCTTAATGTCCTATGAGGAAGTTTCTAACCAAGGTGTATTTGATGAAAAAAATCCCCTCCCTCACTCATGCTGTTTCCTTTTCCTAACAACACTCACTTCCCAAGGTTGCAGAGAAGGAGAGAGCTCAAAATTGGATCAAGTCTTTCATGACCCTTGCAGTGGAATTATGATTAGAGTTTCTTCTCTAATCATAATTCCACTGCAAAAATTCTACTCTTTCTTTAACACCCAACTCAAAGTCCCATTCTTCCAAAAGTATTTTTCAGTGTCCCTCTGTCCTCTCCTGCCCACCTTCAGACCCCCACCCCTGATGTGGAGGATAAAATTATGCTCCCTATTTGCATTCCTGGTCCCTAGTAGCATGCTTGGTACCTAGTACATGGTTAGTCAATATTTTTTCATTGCATTGTAATATCTAATTTGGCAGTGGATATTACTAAAATACTGTGGTATTTCTATTATTTCAGCTCTTTCTAAGTTCTCTCCTCTCTGAATTCTCGTTGCAGTTTGGCATTGTTCTCTGTCAGTTTAATAGATGTTAGTTTTGTCTCATTTGGGTTTTATCCCAACCATTAATATGTAGTGAGCTCCTAGGGATAGAAACCATTTCTTTTATTTATTTGGCATCCTCTATCTTACTCCCATGCCCCTTAAGAATCAAGACAATTCTCATATTTCCTAAATATTTGTGAATTTTGATTATATTTTGAGATATTAATTTATATATTGTCTCCTATATTTCTCCTATCCCTTATTTTTCCCATTCAAGAGGGCAGTTGGCTCCAAACTTCATTGCCTCGGGGAAGTGTTGAGAACAGGTATGAGGCAGCAGCAGAGCATAAGTCATTGTGGTTTTCTTTTTCCAAAGGCCTAAACCCTTTGGTGAATGGAGGCAGATTTGTGTGGATAATGAAGAATGGGATTCCCAGGTCTAGCCAGAGCAGATGGAGTGAGGAGAGAAGGCAATTGCTAGATCCCCCTTTCACTGCCCCCAGCTAAAAACAAATGATGGTGTGGAGAATGTGGAGAGAAGAGAAAGAGTTCTGGGGTCCAGGAGCAGTGCAGACTCAGGTCCTGCCTGCATGGCAGCAATTCCAAGGATGTGGCAAACCCTCAATGAAGAATGGATATAAGGTGAATCTAGGCTGACCGACTAGGGTCTGTCTTACAAAGAAGCCTCTCCGCTCATGGGATCATTTTAGGTCATCAGACAGTGGGAGATGCATTCTTGGGCTTTGGAATAAGGCAGAAAAGGATGCTAGAAGAAGTTAGAATAACATGACATTGAATCATAAATTAAGTTGCTGTAATCCATGAAAAATGTGCTGTTCTTACATGCCTAAGTATATGGAAATTTATATTTACTGCATTTGTTTAGTTGGTTAATTTGTTAGCTATGTAAACTTGGCAAAATTATTGCCCATCCCATCCTAAAAAGGGGAAAATAAAAATCACGTCTCATTATGTTAAATGTGAATGTGTTCAATAAATGGTGTTGGGAGATCTGGACAGGTACATGCAAAAAAATGAAACTAAACCACCAACTTACACCATACACCAGAATAAACTCAAGATGGATAAAAGACTTAAATATAAGTTGTGACACCATGAAAGTCATGGAGGGAAACATAGGCAGCAAAATTTCATATATCCGACGCAGCAATAGTTTTGCTGATACATCTCCTAGGGCAAAGAATATAAAGGAAAGAATAAACAAATGGGACTACATCAAATTAAAAAGCTTTCACACAGCTAAAGAAAACATCAGCAAAATGAAAAGGAAAACAACAGTATGGGAAAGCGTATTTGCCAATAATACCTCGGACAAGGGTTTGATCTGCAAAATATATAAAGAACTCATATGACTCCACACCAGGAAGACAAACAATCCAATTAAAAATTGTCAAAGGACCTGAATAAACACTTCACCAAAGAAGACATACAGAGGGTCCAAAGACATATGAAAGAATGCTCAACATCACTAGCCTTCAGAGAGATGCAAATAAAAGCCATGATGCAATATCATCTTATACTTGTCAGAATGGCCATCATAAACAAGTAAACAAACAAGTGCTGGTGACGATGTGGAGAAAAGGAACCCTAGTGCATTGTTGCTGGGAATGCAGACTGATGTAGCCACTGTGGAAAACAGTATGGAATTTCCTCAAAAATAACTAAAAATTGAACTGCCTTTTGACAGAGTGATTCCACTGCTGGGATTATACCCTAAGTGTCCTGAAACACCAGTTCAGAAGAACCTATGCACCCCAATGTTCATAGTAGTGTTATTTACAATAGCCAAGTGCTGGAAACAGCCTAAGTGCCCATCCATAAATGAGTGGATCAAAAAACTGTGGTACATTTACATAATGGAGTACTATGCAGCAGAAAGAAAAAAGGAACTCCTACCTTTTAGAACGGCATGGATGGAACTGGAAAGTATTATACTCAGTGAAATAAGGCAGGTGGTGAAAGACAAATACCATATGATCTCACCTATAAGTGGAAACTAATGAACAAAACAAACAAATGAGAAGAACAGAACTAGAGACATGGAAATAAGAAACAAAATGACAGTGAGCTGAGGGGAGGGGGAGGGGGATAATGGGGGGAAGAAGGAGAAGGATTTAGTCAAGAAACAAGTATAAAGGACCCATGGACATGGACAACAAAGTGGGAACTGACTTTGGGAGTGGGGGCGGAAGGGTGGGGCAGGGGAGAGCAATGGGGGGAAAATGGGACAACTATAATTGAAAAACAATAATTTTCTAAAAAGTGAATGTATTATATAAGTTTGTATTTTAGCGCTGCCCCTAATTAGCTGTGTAACTTTGGGGAAGTGATTTCTCTTCCTTATGTTTTAGGTGCATCACATATTTTCAAAATAGGTAAAATAATATCTACCCTGTTAGGATGATATGAAGGTAAATTCAGATAATATGAATAAAGTGCTTAGGAATCACAGCTATCATGTATTAACAGTATAGATCTTTTTTAGGACTGAAGAACCTTAATGTTCATGTAAACCAATGAATAATTATATTATTGAAATTTTGACAACAAAGTATCCTTTTCCTTCTGTGTATTTCTTTCTTTCAAAAAGTAATTAGGCAGAGGAAGTGTTGTGGTGCATTGGCGGCAGTAGTGGCACTGGGGCGGTGACACCTGATTCAGCACCTGCGGAACCAGGGAGGCAATGACTGTGGCAGCACTGGCAACACTGATGGCAGTGGTACCCACACCAGCAGCAGCAGCACAAGCAACAGTGGCAGCGCAGTGGCTTGGGCCGGCTGGTGGAAAAGGTATCACACATTAAACAGTCAGGAAGGAAACCTGAGGAACTATCCCAGCACCAGACCAGACTGGCAGCTCACGGTTCTACTGTCAGGTGGGTGTGTGGAGGATAAAGTCACATTGCTTCTGACTGTGAAAACCAGTGGGGGTTGGGGTGATGGAAGGAGCTGCCAGTCCCTCAGCAGAATTCAATTGTTTAGTGGAAAAGGGGTAATTGCTGAGCAGGTGGCACTGTTCCCTCTCAGACCCCTCCTCCACACCCAGTGCCACAATGTGGGAAACAAGTCACCCCTGCACTAATGAATACCTAAGGCTCCGCCCCTTACAATGTAACAGGTGCAACAGCTCTAAGACACAGAGGCAAACACAGGAGGCTGTCAAGTTGAGCAGATAGAGAAGTATGGCCCAAGGGAGGGAGCAGATCAAAGTTCAAGTGGGAGAACTGAGTGCTGAGGAGATAGCAAACCTAACATATGAACAGTTCAAAACATTGGTGATAATTATGCTCACAGACTTGACAGACAAGATTAAGTATAACAAGGAAGAAATAAAGGCAATGGTAAGTGGAATGAAGGAAAATCCACATGAAACCAGTGGTGAAGGGAAGGAAACCAGAATTTAAATCAGTGATTTGGCACATAAGGAATAAATAAACAGTCAACCAGTACAGAAGGAGGAAAAAAAAATTGGAAAAAATGAGGAGAAGCTTAGGAACCTCTGGGACAATTTTAAACATGCCAACATCCAAATCATAGGGGTGCCAGAAGAAAAAGAGGAAGAACAAGAAATTGAAAACTTACATGAAAATATAATGAAGGAAAATTTCCCTAATTTGGTGTAGGAAATAGACATACAAGTCCAGGAAGCATAGAGTCCCAAACAAGCTAGACCCAAGGAGGACCATACCAAGACACATCATAATTAAAATGCCAAAGGTTAAAGATAAAGGGAGAATCTTAAAAGCAGCAAGAGAAAAGAATAGTTACCTACAAAGGTATGCCTATAATATTATCAGGTGATTTCTCAAAAGAAACTTTGTAGGCTAGAAGGGTCTGGGAAGAAGTATTTAATGTGATGAAAAGCAAGTGTCTACAACCAAGATTACTCTATCCAGCAAAGCTATCATTTAGAATGGAAGGGCAGATAGAGTGCTTCCCAGACAAGGTAAAACTAAAGGAGTTCATCATCATCAAGCCATTATTATATGAAATGTTAAAGGAATTTATTTAAGAAAAAGATCAAAATTATGAACATTAAAATAACAACAAACTCACAACTATCAATAACAAAATCTAAAAATTAAAAAACTAAGCGAACAACCAGAAGAGGAACAGAATCAAAAGTATGGGGATCATTTAGGTGGGTATCAGCTGGGATGGTGAATGGCAAAAACAGGAGAAATGGTGCAGGAATTAAGAAGCATAATTAGTAGATTCAAAATAGACAGGGGGATATTAAGAATCGTACAGGAAAGGGTGAAGTCAAAGAACTTATATGCATGATCCACGGACATGAACTAATAGGTGGTTGGGATTGCTGCGGGTAGGGGGGTACATGGGCAAAGGGGAGCAAAGGGAAAAGAAATTGGGACAACTATAATATCATAATCAATAAAATATACTAAAAAAATTATATTTCCAAGAAAAATTCAGCAATATTTATAGAAGAAATGGACCAAAATAGTATCTCAAATTAAAAATATTTTCAATTAAAAGAATATAGAATAGAAAGTTATGCATCAGAGAGCTTTTGAACTTTAAAAAATGTAGATAGGATAAAAACAAATGTTATGGTATACCATATTATAATTAAATTAAGACTGAACTAAATTGTATTTACTCATATATTATATACCCATGTCAGAAAAAGAGTATTATTTTTTCCAAGGTGAATTTATAACCTATATGTCAGTGAAATCTAATTTTTTGCTGATAGATGGAATGCCATATATAATGATGAGGAATATGCTAAAAGCAAGAGTAGTAAATGGCAATCTTCTGACTTACTGTATGTGTCACTGGGAAGAGTAATTATTTCTCACAAGTAGAGGAGAAGTCAGGGACTATTATCATCCATATTTAAGTGGTTTTGCTCTTTTTCCACATCCACCAACTTGATTAAATAATGATTTTGCTCACAAGAGACTTGAGCCCGATGGCTCCAAGTTCATTCCCAATCAAATTTGTAAATGCCTCTGTTGTTCAGCTTCAGAGAAGTGCACAGATAAGGAAAGGCTCCAATAAGTCAGCACCAGACAGGGTTAGGGGTGGGCCAGGGGAGAGAGGCAGCAATCTCAAGAAGTCACCAGATAGAGAACTAGAGAATGGACTAGACTCGTAAGGCCTGAGTGACAACCAGCTGCGTGCCTTTAATAGTGTGTTTTATAGCCTCAAGCAAATTGTAGCCTGTTGGGAGGAGTAGGGGATAAGGGAAGTGCTATAGGAGCCACCCCTTAAGGAGGAATGCTTTGAAACCTGCTCTGACTGAAGAAAATCCAGGGCTTGATGGAAGTTCCCAGCACAGTGGTTTAACATGAAAATCAAGGGAGACAGTTCTCTGGTGGTGGGTTGATCATGTCTTCAATGAGAGCCAGGTAAAAAGTATTAAAGCGGCATTTCTGTTCCAGCATGTCAATGAAGAAACACCAGGGGGTTGGATTGCCAACACCTGTGATCTCAATTGACATTTTAATCAGTTCTGCTAGTGGGCAGTAAATAAAAGATACCTTTTCACCAGTAGGATCAAAAAGTCTTAGTATGGTCTAACATTAAAGAACTTCAGAAAAGATGGGCAATACTGTGATTTATAAGAAATATATATTTCTTATATATATTTCAGGGGAGCAAAATACATTTCTCATGTATATTTTATTTTTATCCACAGTTCCTGGTTCTCAGTTCCCAAACCCCTGGGATTTCTTAAGCATAAGAGCAATGGGAGCAACTTTTATTACAATACTTGGTCTCTTACCCTCCATTTCTAAAAATGCTTTAGAGCCACGAAGGCAAAATAGGTATATGTTAATCAGGTGACTTTTGGATGGCACCTAAAGATGGGGACTGGCTGTCAAGAGAACTGCCCATGAATAGAGGGCTGCAACTTTCAGAGTCACCCACTGATTTCTGGGAACAGGTGAGGGGGTGGAGGTTGAATCAATCACTAATGGCCAGTGAGTTCATCGTGCCCATGTAATAATGAAGCCTCCATAAAAACAGAAGGAGGTTTGGAGAGTTTCTGGTTTGGTGAAGATGTGGCGGTTTGGGGATGGTAGCCTTCCTGGACAGGGCATGGAAGCTCCGAGCCCTTTCCCCATGCCTTGCCTCAGGCACCTCTTCCATCTGGCTGTTCCTGAATTACTGACTTCAATGACAAACCTGTACTCTTGTAAGTAAACTGTTTTCTTGAGTTCCGTGAATCAGTCTTGCAAATTAATTAAACCCAAGGA
Source organism: Furipterus horrens (assembly GCF_987537825.1). Classification (NCBI taxonomy): domain Eukaryota; kingdom Metazoa; phylum Chordata; class Mammalia; order Chiroptera; family Furipteridae; genus Furipterus; species Furipterus horrens. Next base: position 146,759,855 of record NW_028327176.1, on the reverse strand, counting down.
AGGGGCTGTGGAAATCTGTGACTTATAACCAATGAGTCAGTACAGGTAACACCCTAGACTTGTGATTGGCATCTGAAGGGGTGGTGTGTAGTTTCATGGGATTGAGCCCTTAACCAGTGGGATCTGATGCTATCTCTGGGTAGATATCATCAACATAGAGTTAAATTGTAAGACACCCAGCTGGTGTTAGAAAGTGCTTGGTGGTATGTGGGAACCCACATACACACATTGGAATTGGTGTTCAGAACCCTTTTAAGATGGTTGTCTGAATATTTTTTTTAAGTTTTTTAAATTTATCACTGTAAATTGCATTTACTAAACTTCTACATTCAGTGTTAGGCATTAGGGTTCACAATGTTTAATGTCAGATATATGTTCAGAAATGTAACCTAAATTCCCTTGGTTTCTAAATCAATCTCAGTGGAAATGGGGGAAAGGGCAAATGTCAGCATTATTTTTTTCTATTATGAGAACCTGATCTATGTCAAGCAATAAGGGAGTTCTCATTTTTAATGTATTGTCTCATTTAATTATTGTAAAAGTGACATATATTGGACATGTGCCCCATTTTCAGATGAAGAAATTGAAACTCAGAAGTTAAATAACTTGTCCATGGTCCCACATCCTAGTAAAGGAATTTGTAGCCAGATTTTTCTAATTTCCATAATTAAACTCACTCCTTCTCAGTTGCTACCTCTCTCTCATAGGACAGGAGAAGATTCTGATGATATCATTTAGCACAATAGTGTTGTATTTTTAGTCTTTTCTCACTTGACTTTTATTTTTATATTGGTTAATTAAAAACATTTTCTTATAATTAAAATATTATAGTTTGACAAGATAATGAGTTAGTTGCTTTGTTTATAACCCATGCCAATCCCCATGACATGCTAGATATTTTTATAGGGTGAATTCTTTAGTTAACTTTAGTTTTGTAGAAAACACTTGCTCACAAAGATTTATAGTCCCCCATCAGCTTTGTCCTATTTCTTTGGTAAACTAGGGTAGCATCAGGGATCCTTACAATGGACCTGTTCTGTGTCTTGTCTGTGGTGGTGGTCATACAAATTACACGTGACAAAATTGCATAGAATGAAATAAACACAGAGATGAGCCATGTAAAAAGGGTGAACTCTGAATCAGGTTGGCACATGCCATTTATATTAGTTTCCTGGTTGTGATATTGTACTGATTATTTAAGATGTTGCCATTGGGGGACACAAGGGGAAGTGTACACAGGATCTCTCTGTACTGTTTCTTACAACTTCATGTGACTCTTCTACTGCTAACAAAAAGGTTTTTAAAATTATATAGTTTCTGACATCATGTAGAATTCAATCTAGTAATATAAATAAATTACAAAAATACCAGCAGCCGTCCGTCTCGAGAGACGATGGTGTAGCTTCTCAAGAGTCTATCTGCACCGCCGAGAATGGCTGTGCAGTCCAACTCGGGAGTGACACGGTATCTGTCTCCTCCCGTGTTAAATCGACATCTTGCGATGACGCTGGAGTGTCCTCTCCAGTGAAGCTGAAGCTACAGAGCCTGGGCAGGGTGATATGGAGGGTCTGCTGTTGCCCATGCAGCAGACCCCCCCTCTCTTCGCAGCTGAAGGGTCCAAGGGAAAGACGGAGTCAATACAGCTTGGCTTCAGGTGCGCCGCAGGAGTTGCCGGTGTTGACTACAACGTCAAACCGCCTTAGGGACTCCGGCTCCGGATTTTCTGTCGGGGTTTACTCCCTTAGCCTTTCCCCTGAAGAGGTATGCCGCAAGGCAGCGGAGGTTTTTTGGAGTCAGAGTTTTCCTTCTCTGATGTGCCCTGACTGGAAGATCGAACCAGCGACACTTAGCTCGCAGGCCGACGCTCAATCCACTGAGCCAAACCAGCCAGGACAATTACAAAAATAAACACACAAATAATTATATAATAACTACTATAATGTAGTAGGAGGAAAAGTATCTGGTACTATAAATGCATGCAAATATTGGAATCTAGTCTGTACTCAGTGGTCAAGAAAGACCTTCCTGAAGATGTAACATTTAAAGTGAAGCTTAGGAATAAGTAGCAGTTGACCAAAGAAGGAAGGAGGAGAAAGATAAAATATTTTTTCACCTTTGAAAAAGTGATCTCTAAGCAGAGAATAGTGATCATAAGGAAGCTTGATAGAAGGTAATGCTGAAGAAATAGTTTGGGGACAGGTCACATTGGACCTTGTGGTTTATAGTAACTTTCTTATGAAAATAATGGGAGGCCACTAAAATGCTTTAAGCATGGAAGTAATATCAAATTAATACTTTTAAACTATGACTTTCAGTCAGAGAACAGCTTGGTTAGAAAGGATATCTAAAAAATATGCAGAAATAGAAGCTGGCATAGAAGACTAGGTTAGTAATGGGGTTCTTGGATTTGGGTGGGGTAGTGATGATGAGAATAAGTGAATGGATTCAAGAAATACTAGACAGATTTTGTAATGATTTGAATGTGAGATGTTGATATTAAAGATTATACTCAAATTTTTGCATGAGCAATGGAGTGGGTGGAGAAGCCATATTCCCAGGTGGGGAGAATTAAAGGAAGTGCATATCTGAAGTGGCGTAGGGAATGATATGGTTCAATTTTAAATCTAAGATATGGTGCCAATGAAACTTTGAAGTGAGCTTTCACGTAATCAAGTAGATATTTCCACTGGAACACACACTCACAGACAAAGATATACGAGTCAGTGATAAAAGTTCTTGGTCTTTATCCACAAGAAATATATCCCAACATCCCTAGTGGATATCTGAAACCACAGATAGTACCAAACCCCATAGGTACTGTTTCTTCCTGTACATACATACCTATGATAGTGTAACTTATAAATTAGGCATAGTAAGAGATAACAATCACAATAAAATTGAACAATTATAACAATATACTGTAACAAAAGTTATGTGAATGACTTTGGAGGTATAAGTAAGCAAAATAAGGGTTGCTTGAACACAAGCACTGAGATACCGTAACAGTAGATCTGACAACCAGATCACTACAAATTGACTAATGGGCAGGAAGCATATACAGTGTGCACATGCCAAACAACAGAATGATTCACATCTTAGATGGGACAGAGCAGGATGGCACAATATTTTATAATACTACTCAGAATGACATACAATTTAAAACTTATGAATTATTTCTGGAATTTTCCATTTAATATTTTTGGGCCATGGTTAACGCAGTTTACTAAAACCACAGATAAGGGACTAGTTGGGTGATTTTTAAAATTTATATCCCCGTTTAGTAATGAAATACTATGAAAAAAACTTGGCATATCATCATAGCCATTTTTAAGGGAAGACTTTATTTTTGCATGGTCTCTGGCTGTGTAAAGTACTAATGATAAAAAGAACACAGTATTCAGCCCTGCCTTAGATGATAATTAAAGAGGGTATTTACCATCATTAAGAGAGAGAGGGAAGAAAAAGAAACGAAGGGGATCAGAGAAAATTCCTGATAAATTTAAACATTTAAAAGTCAAGAAGGCTTAGAAGAAGCAATCAGAGGAATGAACATCCAATAGTGAAGTGGAGAAGCCAAGAGAAGGGACTATATCAAGGAGAAATAATAAGTGCTTTTAACTATTCTGCTAAGAAGTCAAGTCAGATGAGGCATGGAAAATGGAAATGACTGTTGGATTAGGCAACATGGAAATCATTTATAACTGGGATGAAGAAGAGAAGAAGGAATACAAATGGAGTCAGGCTTGCAACTTCGGATGAAGATAAAGGAGTTGTAGCCAGCTGCTACAGATTTTCTCTACAAAAGTATAGACACTGAGAAAGAAGATTTAAGGAAGGTGTAAAATTGTTGTTGTAGGAGAGGATAGTGAGTAGACTAGAAAATCAACTTAAATACAGATGGTCCCCAGCTTATGATGGTTCAATTTAAAAGTTTTTGGCTTTAGGGTGGTGTGAAAATGGTATGCATTCAGTAGGAACTATATTTTAAATTTTGAATTTTGATCTTTTCCTGGGTCAGTGATATGCGGTGCAATACACTATGATGATACTGGGCAGTTCCCAGTCAACCACGTGATCACAAGAGTAAACAACTAATACTCTACAGTGCACTGTGTTGCCGGCATTTTTTGGATAATGTATTAAGTAAATTACATGAGACGGTCAACATTTTATTATAAAGTAAGCTTTGTGTTAGATGATTTTGCCCATCTGTGGGCTAATGTAAGTGCTCTGAGCATATTGAAGGTAGGCTAGGCTAGCCTAAGCTATGATGGTCAGTAAGTTATGTGTATTAAAAGCAGTTTAGACTAAAGATATTTTCAAGTTGCAATAGGTTCATCATGACAAAACCACATTGTTAGAGCATCTTTACTGTGGTAGATTATTCAAAGTTTAAATAAATGGTAATTACCCAAATTTTCTCTTGATAAGGAACATCAGTATTGCAGAGATGTTAATGCTCTTCATACCTGTCATATTTGATGTGTTAATCAAAATTATTATTGAAATTACAATTGTATTTTTCACTTATAGAGGATTGGAGTGTGTCAGGCACTGGGTTACATGCTCATAAAGCCTTAATCAAAATCACAAGTTCAGGGGAACTTGCAAAATGCCTGGAAAGTTTATCTGAAAAATAAACATGAGAGAATAGCAAAGAAAATTCTGGGAAAGAAAATAGCAGTTGTAGATTAACCAACTATAATTGTGGTTTGCAACAATAGAGAGCTCAATGGAAAGAACTCAGAAATGATCACAAGTTTATGACAGGGTGACTTCAATAAAGCTGGGTTTTTGAATCAGTGAGAAAAAAACAGGTTTGCAATAAAAGGTTTTGGAACACCTAGATAGTCATTTGGAAAGTCATGAAGCCACACCTCTACATAATTCTTTTTCCCCAAATCGGATGGATCAAAGATGTGAATATAAAGATATTAAACTCTAAAAGAATGAAACAAAATTAAATATTTTTATAATATTGTATTGAAAAGACCTTTTAAATATAGAATAATATTCATCATTGACCTTACATTCACATACAATCAATGCCAAAAACTGAATGTTAAACTGGGGAAATAGTGTCAATTTTTAGGATGAAAGATTGAGCTCTAATAGATCAATTTAAAATATGAGAAGCTCATTTTTAATAAGAAGGGCAAGTGACACAGAAAGACATCTCACTGTAAAAAAAATTAATAAACATGTGAAAAGATACCAAAGTTTTGTAACAAATTTTAAAAAGGCAAAATTAAAACAACAAAGTGATGTTATTTCTACTTATCTGATTAATCCAATTATTATGTTTTTGAGTACTTACTATGTGCCAAGTGGTTTTAATTTTTTTCTCATGAGTATATTTTACATATTTCTCATGAAAATATTTTCCATAATAAACTACATATTTTAAATAATACAATCAGTAGTTTGAATGGAAACAGATGCCACTAAGGAGCTTAATAATGTTTGAAATTTTTTTTTTAAGTAAGTCAACCTTGCTGTCAGCAATCTTGTTTATATGCTTAATCTGATTAACACATTCTCTTCCATAGCATGCACAATTTTCAAAAGCAATATTTTAAATGCTTATAAAAGTAATTATTTCCCTCCATTTAATTATATTTTATTGAATTGACAACATTTCTTTTTCTTTTTTTTAATCCTCACCCAAGGACATTTTTTCATTGCTTTTAGAGAGAGAGGAAGTGGGAGAGAGAGGGAGAGAGACAAAGAAAGAGACAGAGAGGGAGCGAAACATCCATTGGTTGCCATACACGCTCCAACTGGGAATCGAATCCACACTCTCTCGGTGCACGGCACAATGCTCCAACCAACAGAGCCACACTGGCTAGAGCTGAATTGACAATAATTAACAATGTAATGTTGAAGGCAAATCAAACCAGAATCATAGCCCAATGACTCTTCTCTTTTATCAGCTGGAAGTAAGAAGAGCAGTTGATGAAGCCAATCTTTACATTTCTCATCTCTTCATTCTTTCATTCTATAAATATTTACTGAATGTCTACTCTGTGCAGGGCACAGAGCTAGGTCGTGGGGATATTATAACAGATGAGAGAGAGAATCTGTACCCTCAGATTTTATCATCTAACTGGGAGCAAAGGGGAGTAAACCAGCAACGATAACACTTTGTTGTAAGAACATGCATTTGTTTGTTTGTCCTAATTTTTTAATTAAAAAATTTTGATTACATTTTATATCCAATATTATTTTGTGTTAATTTCAGGTGGTTAGACAGTGATATAATTTACAAAGTGAGAACTTGTATTAATTAACTGAAATCTCCCCCTTGCCTTCATTCTGGGGGCAGTATAGTGCTGCCCAGGGTGACATGTTACTTTTGTGACTATACTAGATACTCTTTCTGGGAGTGGTTGAGGCAAATTATTTAAGGTATCTTTTTAAATTATATGTGACACCTAAATGTAGCTAGGTCATGGACTTCCTCCAAATTTGTAAGACTAAAAATTTTGGCAACATGAGAGAGATTTTCCAGGTTTGAATGAATCATTAGGGATGAGTAAATCACAGCCATAACAAATGTTCTATAATTAACAAGATAAAGATGTATCTTTAGCATCATAAATCTCAGAATAACCCCAATATGTGTCCATTTGTCTTTGTCAACAAATACTGGAAAGAACCAAAAGAAATAGTCAAATGTAATTCCCAGTAGTCTATGCCTTTAAAAACCCACTAAGCTAATGTTACATTCTTAGGGGAAAACAAAAAAAACAAACAAAAAAAACCTCATAGTATATATACTAAAGAATTAAAATAGTTTTACAAGATACTTTATAGAGTTCCTAAAATACATCAGATTGAACCATATAGAATTGCCAAAATTTTTTCTTTTAACCTACAAAATTGGCGATCATGTCGTTTACATAACTATCATGGCATCATTTCAATTCCTAAGAAGAAATGTGTTGGGAATGAGTCATCTATAGAGCTCTCACTGTGAGCCACTCTGTGCTAAGCCCTGTCTGACATCAGTCCAAGGTCTTTACCTGGGGTCCGTAGCCTCCCCCCAAAAGTCCAAGGCTGGAACAGAGGAGCATCTTTGAACTTGGATTAAAAAATTTACATATTTATTTTCACCAATCTTTAACTTGAACTCTGCATCTCTTTCAAATGTTAAGGCACAAGCAACGAACTTTGGTGACATCAGCATCTTTGTCTTTGTCACCGATAGAAATCACAGATATTTTCACATTACAGTTGGTACAGCTATCACAAAATAACTTTTATATGTACTTATCACAAACTTGAAATTTTTGGTTGATATTATACCTACTTTTAGATCTTATTATTTAATGTACTTATTACTAATCACAAGTTTGCTTTTAAAAATATTTGGATAACTATAATACAATTATTTTGCTTGGTAGTATTAAACCTTTTATTTTATGTATTTAGAGCATATTATTCTGAGAAAAGTTTCCAAGGCCTGTCAAATGGGTCCATAGCATAAAAATTGAGAAACCCTATTACTACTTGATCCTTGTAGCCACCCTACATAATAGGTAATATCATCACCTCAAATGCATAGAGAAAAATGGTTGGGTCATTTGATGAAAGTATACAACTAACAGTACAATCAACTTTCATAATGAGTCTGGCTCCAAAGCCCATGCTCTTAACCAGTACTTCTACCTCCTGTGGAAATTTCCAGATGACCAATGGACATAATGATGGTCAAGATACTGATGATCATCAGATAACGTTTGTGTAAACCAAAAAATGTTTTTCTCATGCTACAGCAAGGATCATACACAAACCCATTTAAAAGATGTTGTCCATGGCAGTCATAAGTTTACACCATGAACAAGAAGACTTTAAGTAGTAAGGAGAGTGAGCCCAGGTCAATAGGCAGGCTCCAAGGGGCCACAGGAGCCCAGAGGAGGAACTGTCACAGATGGACAGCTTGGCACACAGAGGTGTGACAAGGTTGTAGCTAGTGAAATTTACTTTTTAGTCAGTTGGTGACCTCTGCCTTCATTCCTTCTGTTTTTATTGGTCTTTCTTCTGTCCCCATTTAGTTTCTAATTTAGATTTCCAGCCCACCTTTCCATATACCAGCCAATTTTCAGCTTGAAATAGAGGGAAACATGCCAGGTTATGGCAGATGAAATTCAGGTTCATACATTTATCCATGTACTTGATCTTTCATTGTGATTATTTTTAAATTGAGGTGTAATTGACGTATTATATTATATTAGTTTCAGGTGTGAAACTTAATGATTTGATATTGTGTACAATATTGTGAAATGATCATAAGTCTATCCAATGCCTATCATCATACATTAATTACACAATTTTTTTTTTGGTGTGATGAAAATTTCTATAATTTACTCTTAGCAACTTTCAAATATGTAATACAGTACCTATTCTTTTTTTAAGAATATTTTATTGATTATGTTGTTATAGTAGTCCCAGTTTTTTTCCTTTGCTCCCCTCTGCCCACTACCCCTCTTCCCTCCAGCAATCCTACCTCCCTTAGTTCATGTTCATGGGCTGTGCATATAAGTTCTTTGGCTTCACCTTTTCCTCTGTTATTCTTAACTTTCCCCTGTCTATTTTGTACCAACAAATTATGCTGCTTTATCCATGCACCATTTCTCCATTTCTTCCCCTTCCCCCTCCCAGCTGATAACCCTCCAAATGATCCCCATACCTGTGATTCTATTCCTATTCTATTCCTATTTGCTTTGTTGGATTTTGTTTTTATTTTTTAGATTCAGTCATTGATAGTTGTGTTTGTTGTCATTTTAATGTTCATAATTTTTATCTTCATTCTTTTCAGTAAGGCCCTTTGATATTTCATTTAATAATGGCTTGGTGATGATGAGCTCCTTTAGCTTTACCTTGCACTTCATCTGCCCTTCCTTTCTAAATGATAGCTTTGCTGGGTAGAGTAATCTTGGTTATAGGTTCTTGTTTTTCATCACTTTGAATACTTGTTGCCAGTCCCTTCTTGCCTGCAAAGTGTCTTTTGAGAAATCAGCTGACAGTCTTATAGGCACCCCTTTGTAGGTAACTTTCTTCTTTTCTCTTGCTGTTTTTAAGATTCTCCCTTTGTCTTGAACCTTTTGGCATTTTAATTATGATGTGTCTTGGTGTGGTCTTCCTTGAGTCCAGCTTGTTTGGGACTCTCTGTGCCTCCTGGACTTGTATGTGTATTTCCTTCACCAAATTTGGGAAGCTTTCTTTCATTATTTTCTCACTTAAGCTTTCAATTTCTTGTTCTTCCTCTTCTCCTTCTGTACCTCTATGATTCAGATGTTGGTATGTTTAAGGTTGTCCCAGAGGTTCCAAAATCTCTCATTTTTTTAATTTCTTGTTTCCTCACTCTGTACTGGTTGACTGTTTTTTCCTTCCTTATGTTTCAAATCATTGATTTGAACCTTGGTTTCCTTCCCTTCACCTTTGGTTTTGTGTGGATTTTCCTTTGTTTTGTCTAGCATAGCCTTCACATCTTCCTTTATGCATCTGCCATACTTAAGCATATCTGTCAAGCCTGTGAGCATCTTCATCACCAATGTTTTGAATTCTACATCTGTTAGGTTGGCTATCTCTTCATCGCTTAGTTCTCCCACTGGGCCATATTTCTCTGTCTCCTCATCATGACAGGCTCCTGTGTTTTTTTGCCTCTGTGTATTAGGTAGAGCTGTTGCTTCTGTTATGTGGTAAGGGACTGAGTCTCAGGTATTCAGTACAGGGCAACCCGTTTCACTATGTTGTGGTACTGTGCTGGGGGGAGGGTCTGAGGGAACAATGCTGCTTGCTCAGCACTCGCCCTTTTTCCAGGTACTTCTCCCACTTTGTATGGGACTGGCGCCCCTATAGTTGTTGTCCTGGCCATCATTCCCAGGGTGGGTGGGCCTGCAGACGTTCTAGGACTGTGGGGCCTTTTAAACAAGTGGACTCTGCTGAGAGAGCAGCAGTTTCTTCTTACACCCCAACCGCCACTGTTTTTCATAGTCAGAAGCAATGAGGCTTGATTTTCTCCGGCGCTGGGACCGTGAGCTGTGAGGTCTGGTCAGGAGCTGGGAATGCTCCCCAGGTGTCCCTCCCCACTTTTGAAAACATGTGACTATACTTCCCGCCAGCCCACCACTGCCACCGCCACACCACGTCCTCTCCACCCCGGTTCCACCCCTCCTACCTGTCTGGATGAATATATCTTCTTTATATCTTTGTTTTTTGGACTTCCATATAGCTCAGTTTTCTGGAATTTCTGGTTGTCTCTAGTTTTGAGGTAGTTTTATTCCTTCTTAGTTGTGGAGGGAGATGCAGTGTGTCTTTCTAAGCCTCCATCTTGGCCGGAAGTCTACAGTACCTGTTCTTAACTGTAGTCACCACGCTGTACATTACATTCTCATGACATTTATTTTATATATAGCTGGAGGTCTGTACTTTTTGACCCCCTTTACCGATTACACTCCCATTCTGCCTCTGGTAGCCACCAATATATTCTTCGTATCTATCAGCTTCATTTTTTTCTTTTGAGTGAGACCATACAGTATTTGTCTTTCTCTGTCTGCTAATTTCTCTTAGTATAATGCCCTCAAGATCCATCCCTATTGTTGCAAGATTTCCTTCAAAAATGGAATAATATTCCATTCCATGTGTGCATACACATGTGTATATGTGTGTGCATGTATATATATCACATTTCAAAAAATCTCATTTTTTGGTGGAAACGTAGGTTGTCTTTATATCTTGCCCATTCTAAATAATGCTGCAATTGGGTTGCATATATTCTTTAGAGTTACTGTTTTTGTTTTCTTTGGGTAACCGCCCAGAAGTGGAATTGCTGGATCATATGGTAGTTCTATTTTTAGTTTTTGAGGAACCTTCATATATATTGTTTTTCATAGTGGTTGTGCCAACTTAATGCCCACCAACAATGCACAAGGTTCACTTTTCTTCACATCTTCACCAGCACTTGTTATTTCTTGTCTTTTTTTATGATAAGCATTCTAATAGGTGTGAGGTGAAATCTCATTGTGGTTTGATTTGCATTTTCCTGATTAGCAATAGTGAACAAATTTTTATGCACCTATTGGCCATTTCATGTCTTCTTTGAAAAATTGTTTATTCAGATCCTCTACTCCTTTTTAAATTGGATTGTTTGCCTTTACATGTGATAGAAAGAGACCGTAGATTCAAAGTGAGGAAGAGGTTTCCCACCTAACCAAGAAAGCAGTGGGAATTCCATACATACCATTTCTCTTCATACCTAATACATTCAATCATTATTTATTGTGTCAGAAGCCTTGTCCTGGGAATTCCCAAGTACCTTTGTCTTACCAGGATAAGCAAATACTGTTGACAAATATCACCCTCCCAGACAATAGTCTTTTTATTCATGTAACAATAGATTTATATATGATAGCCACCTTTACCCCCTTAAAGAACAGTGAGCTCTCCAGGGAACCTCACCACTACAGACATCCTGGTGGGAAATGGCCCACTAGGCCAGCGGGTTGTTGAGCTCCTTCTGTAGCTAGTCACTGCTATCAGGCTCCAATAGTGCGGTGCTTTACGGATCATGGCCCTCCATTCAGAAAACCTGAATTTAAATTCCCACCTCTACATTCCTAGAGAGATAGCCTTGGACAAGTTAGTTAATCTCTCTGTTTCTTAGTTTCCAAATCTGCAAAAGAAGTTGATCATATTACTCTCTTTCTAAGGATGTTGTTGGGATTAAAAAAGATGTTTGCAAAGTAGTTGGCATAGAGCTCTATAAATATTAGCCATCTGTTTTATGACTAGTACTAAGACCACCCCTCTTTCTAGACATGTGGTTTCTTTCTTCAATGACACAAATGAATTCTACCTCAATGAGGAAAGGGAAGGTTTATGATAAAACTGATATTTCTCCTGTCAATTATATGTTTGTTCTGGTAGGGGAAATTATGAATCAAATTTACCGAGCTATTTGGTTAGACAGAAAAGAATATTCTAAAAGGATGGACTCTTTTAGCAATAGAAACATGTGCTTCCAAAAAAGAGTCACCTTCTAAGGTAGTATGAAACTTTTGTTTCCAAGGCACTGTAAGTTTTCTCAGTTATGCTAACAAAACAACCCATTTCAAAGCTAGGGATATTTGAGTTTTATTCTCATACTGTTCTTCAGGTTTATGCTCTAGGATCAGTGTATAATTGAAACCATGTAATAATTATGAACTTCTGATAACTAAAGTCCCTTTGATGAATTCAAAATGGAAAGATTAGAAAAACAGCTTGTATTGAGCATTTACTTTGTGTTAAACGCTATGCACAGTTTTCTACACAGCATCTCATTGATCACCATGGCAGCTCTATGAAATACAAATTGTGGCTCCACTTGAATAAATGAAAAAATGAAATTTCACAAAATTGAGTAATTTTTCAAAAGTAAACACTGCCAGAAAAGGGCAGGGTCATGACTTGAATGCTGGCCAATATGACTGCAGGACCACATTCGGTCACATACACCACCCTGGTTACCTGCTACTGCTAAGGTGGCAGCTGCAGGATATTAGCCTCACTTGTGAAAACTGCCTCCCCTGCTCCCAGATCACAAAGTAGCTTACATTCATTACCACTGAACTACAAAAAACCACATGAGATTAAAATCATTGTAAATTTTAACCTTATTAATAATACCATCATCTGTGCTAAAACTGACCAGAATCCATGGCTACATAACATAATTCTATGTCAAAGGTTAACTAAAAATTAGAAAGTGAATGATTTGTCGTAGAAGAACATGCAGACTCTTAGATTTCTCTGGATAAGAATAAAGTGGTTCCAGTAGACTCAGAACTTATCATTTGTCAAAGTCCACAGGAGGAAAGGTGTTATCTTTTTCTGCTGAACTCCAGGTTCACCAGACGAGGCATATTGCAGAAAAAGAAAGTCAAGAGGTTATCTGCCACAAACATTAAGAGACTCTAAATAGTCAGGGAATGATGCTTTGGATGAAATTCTCTAAGATCATTGGGATAGTGGTTTTAAAAGTAAACGTTTTCCTTCTCGCAGGCCATACCATAAATGACTGCCCAGATTGTAGCTAGCATGGGTATTAACCATTTCAAAGTGCCATGTCTATGTTAACCTTTTCTCAGAAATGAATTTTCCATATTATGTATTCCCTGTTGACTTTAAAAATAAGTCAGCTGAGCTGTGAAAAGTGCCTTGGGCTCACTCACTCAGTAAAACTAATCCCGTCAAGTGAAGCAGAGATGAAAATGCATGGCCTACAGCCTTTATCTTCATTGCTATACAAAGTATTTTCTGATCTAAATCTCTACCCAAACATACTTTGCTCCTAAGAATGCAGGTCCTATAATGATGCTGCTGTTTTCTGGCCTAGCCTGAGAGGGATGTAACAACAGTGAGGCCAGCTCCCACGACAACCACCATGCTGGCACATAGCATCAAAGAAAGCTTGACCAGAGAATGAAATGGCTGCAGAATGGTTGAGCTGTTGAAAAACCTTTTGGAAGATGGGTGTGAGAAGATATAGTAAATCACCAGTTTATTAAACAAGAACTGAGTATCCAAAATAAAACTTATCCTAGCATAGATAACCAAAGAACAGTCAACTTGCTCGTGTCTCTGGGTCAGTGTGCCTTCTGGGAAATGCAGAACTAGCACATGGGCTGGTGATGATTCTGCCAGGGCAACACACTGACCACAGAATAATCTCATCCTAGAGCAATTTGGAGACTTTACAAGTAGATATAATGGGGGGGAGGGGGGAAGTGTTAAATATTTGAGAGAAATTAGAATTGTAAGTCCATCTCTCTAGAGGTCTTCTCATAGGGGACTATGTATTCTTTGGGATTGGAAAGAGCACAGGAACCATTTTCTAAATAAAGAGCTAAGGAGAAAGGCCAAATTAACAAGTGAGTATCATGGAGCAGACCTTCCCGGCACTTACAAAAGTCAATGTCAGATATCATTTTACTCAAGTAATATGTGTCATTGCCTTTTGTCCCTGGGCTCTGTGCATACAAATACAGTTTATCAAATCATGGTTTAAAATAAATGAAAATGCACCCAATTGTGTCAAGCAAAAGGCAAAAATAGCAGGATTTATATATATATATAATCATTCTGTCTTTCCATTTTTAATGTTTTTTGAGATCGTGCAGATCAGAGAATACAAACAGAAAACACACTGTTTCTCAAGGGAACTTTGAAACAAGAGAGCATTATCTCTAACTCAGTCATGTGATGATCTACCTATGGACCAGCCATTATTTCAAAGTCTTCCCCAGTTTTGAAATCATACAGGGCTGTGTTTGTCCTTGGCCCAAGAATACCATTCACATTATTATGAGTGGGATGTACTCTTACAGACAAAGGCCAGTATGCAACCCCAACTCTGCAAGAGGAAAACATTATCACATGTCATTATCTTAAGCCCTGGCTTATCAATAAGGTAACTTATCTATCATACACCTTGACAAGTTTTCTACCAGTCTGTATATAGGACCTTGTCTAAAACTCTGAGATAAGGGCTTTCATTCACATAGGCCTTAAAAATAAAAATGAAAAAGTCTTATTCAGTAGCCAGTAAATTCAAATGGAATATTATTAGAAACTGTTTGAGCAGAGACCAGAAACGTCCATGAGTAATGATGTGGGCAAAGAAAATCAGTCTCAAGAAAATAACTATCCACCCTCAAATATATCAGAAAGCTGAATTTTCAATTCATTTCCTTGTTGCCCAGGGGATTCACTTGCTCCAATATTTCCCTAAATTCTCCATTTAAGACCATCCCACCAGATGACTGAAAGTGATGTTGTGGGGGAAAGAAGTCATAAATGATACAGGGGAGAGGTTACTTTGAAAATATTTTTTTAAATCATAATAATAAAATCAAGACAAGATATCTATACAGCTCTGCAAATATACTAAGTCACCTGCTTTAGAGATGTCTAAGTTAGAAAGTACAACTTATAATACGTGTTGAAGGCTGTTTCTAAAAGATGGAAAGAAGGCACAGAAGGGAGGAGAAAGGTACAGAGGGACAGACTTAGGCAAGGGTTGCCTGGTGGCAGCTTCCAGAGAGGAAGGGTCAGTGTGGTCAGGTTTCCTAGCACACAACAGGAGCACACTGGCACACTGAGTGGAGAGTGATAATGGAAATGCCAAGTAACTGTTGAACCCTCTAGAGTTAGTTTACATGAACTTTCATGACACTGTTTGAATGTCCAATACTAGATAAGGTATGGATTTGGAGCCATTTGTTTCTATCTGATTGATGAAAATCCTGAGACAGGAAGAATGGATGACATGACAAGCATAGGACAGAACTGTGTGTTAAAACCATCTCTTTTGATTGCACACCCATGTCCTTTCCATAGGACCAAAGTTGTAGCAACATATTTTGTGATCTGTTCTAGGGTGTAGCATTGCCATGTAAAGAATTCAAGTGGAACTGTGAGTCTAGCATCTAAGACAAGTAAAGGGGAGGAAGTAAGCATTAGATGAGATTTCCAGTCTTCTGATGCTATTAACGTGGTACACTTGTACAAGCCCCTTAGAGAAGAATTAGTGGAGGACAAGCTACTCAGAGCCCAGCACCACATACCCACCTGACCCAGTTCTAAACAAAAACAGTGGGGGATTAAAGAGTGAGCCAGCATGAATCAAAACATGGAGAAGTGTGTGACTGATGAGAAATAGTAGGGGAAAGGGTAACTTACTGTGTTTTCTGCTTTCTAGTTTCTTTAGGTGTTTAAAGAAGAGAGAGAGAAAGAGAGATTCGGGAATGGATGATTCTTATATTCAAATTATACCTCATGACTGAGTAAACTGGTTTCTTCTATATGAAGATGTCTGAGTTTTACTAAATCTTTGTCTCCTCTCCTTCCATAACTTTTCTCATATTGACTAAAAGCAGAGTGGTGAGTCCTTACTGACCGCATGCAGATTCCTTCCTTGTTTCAGTGCATTCATCTTTTCTGTGTTTGGGGAAATGCCCAGAGAGATTAGCTGAGGTTGAGCACAGCAGTGCACAGTCCACAGTCCGGGAAAGGATAATGACTGTGGCGCTGCAGCACGCGTCAGCTGACTTGTAAAATTTCCTGACAGCACACTTGGTGCATGTTGTAAAACCCTTAGACATGTACTTGGGGCCACAATACCACTCTATGTGACCAAAAGTTTCTTTCAGCCAAGTCAGTGGCATTAGTGGTAAAGTGAATTTGCTCTCAGGAAAACTTGAAGTAAATGCCAGTAAAATCAAATGCACAATAAAGAACCACATTTAAAAAAAAAAAAAGAAGCAACGTTCACACCAGTCACTTTGCTGTTATCAAAATTGCCCCCTCTATGGCTCCCCATAAGGGATGTTTCTGGTAACAGGTATTAGCTTGGATTGTCCTTTATTATGATAGTTAGAGAAATGGTCTGAATATGCTGCCTCCATTTCCTTAGTCCTCATTTCTGCTTCAAAGCAGCTCACTCCTATTTTTCACCTCGCCTTCCTCCCACTCCACTGAAATAGCATCTCAAAGATCGCCAGGGATCTTCCCTTGCTGAGTGCAGTATCCTTTTCTTAGTTTGCATCATAGGCTTTCTTCTGCCCTTGGCACAGCAGACTCTACATGGTAAAACTCTAATCTTCTCAGTGTGCTTTTCTGACTCCTCTTTATTTGCAAAACTTGTGATGATGCTTTACCTTCAGGTTCAGAAACCCTCGAGAATGTGACAGTGTTATGAACCCTTTCCCAGATTAGTGCACATATTCTAATATACGCAAAAATAAATGGACTGCAATGAAATATCACCCACATTTAGTGGATAATAATAACAATGACAATTTCAAGTGCTGGCAGAGATGCAGGGCCACAGAACTCTCATTCACTGCAAATAAGGATGCAAATGGTACATCCACTCTGGAAAACAGTGACAGTTTCTTGTAAAATTAAATATATACCTGCCATACTATCCAGCAATCTCACTTCTAAGTATTTGTCCAAGAAAAATGAAAACTTAGGTCTCCTCAAAAATATGCATGCAAATGTTCATAGTGGTTTAATTCATTATCAACAAAAACTGGAAACAACGCAAATGTACACCAATTGGTGGATGGATCAAACTATGCTATATCCACATGATGGAATACTGCTCATCAAGAAAAAAGAATGAACTATCAATTCTCATAACAAGTTGGAGGAATCTCAGTTATGCTTTGTAAAGGAAGCCAAACTTAAAATATAGGACTAGAAGACTGCCTAGTTGATGCCCATTGGCTGGGGTGTGAAGACTGACTACTAAGGGACATACAGGAATTTTAGGAGAGGAATAAAAATGCTCTAGGTCTTGATTCTGGTGGTAGTTATATACGTGTGCATATTTGTCAAAAGTCACAGGACTGTACACCCTCAGAAGAGTGAATTCACCACATAAATTTATACTTCAGTAAACCTGATTAAAAATTTAGTTTTGCTCTGAATTTTAGGAGTGTTGTGGTTTAGGCAAATTTTCTACCACAATAACTTTCCCCTTTTTTTCCTTCCTTTCCTCTCACTCTGTACTTTCTAGGCTCTTATCTTCTCTTGTGGCTTCAAGCACAGTCTCCACACGGGTGACTCCAAATTTTACATCTCCTGAACTCTAATTCAGAATACTTTCTGGCGATTCGACATTGCCATGTCCTAAAGCTATGCTCTTCTGGCAAGATAATCTTTTAAGAACTGAACCTTCTAAGTTTCTTACATATTTCATTTAAACCTCTCTACTCTCGGGCTACTTTTATTGGACTCATCTTTCATTTCTTTCTATACTCATATCTCACCAGTCACTAAATCCTGTTGATTCTGCTTTTTAATTATCTCTCAAACAACTCTGTTTCTTTACTTACATTTCATTTCCGAAGCTACTTCCCAAATCCATGTGTCAAAATCTCTTCCTTAGACCTGTGTGATAGCTTCCTCTACAACTAAACCCTTATCTCTTCAATCCACACCTCATTAGCATGGCACAAAAGTTGGGTTACATGTTTCCTTTCTCAAAAACCTGCAAAGTTTCTCACATCCTATAGGATAAAGTATGATCTCCTAGCCTGAAGTTTAAGGCTCTGAGTGACTGAGTTCAAACACCTTTACACTCATACAGCCTCTAGAAACATCATTAATATACTAGCAGGGCCATGCAGAGACCACAATACTTCCATTCCCCTGGCTTGTGTGAAGTCTCTCCTAGAACATTCTTTCTCTAAAATGGTTTGAATTGTGACAAAATTTTCGTTCTTTGAGATGCACTCAAATATTGCAATCTCTAATGAGCCCATCCCTAATCATTCTTCTCAGAATTAATCACCCTCTCCCTTGACATGCCTTTGGTATGTATGTGTATGTATGTGTGTACATGTATAATTGTATGCACATATTATCTTAATAGTTTTAGTTACCAGATTGAAGTTATGCAATCGCTTGACCCTCCTAGAGAGTCAGTCACTTCAAAACATGAACTATGTCTTACTCATCTTTGTATACCCCACAGATGACTAGTAAGGGCTTCTCCCAGAGAAGATACTCAATAAATATTTGCTGAACTAAATTTAATTTGGATGATTTTCTAAAATTAAAAAAATTGAATTCCACATAATTAACATAAAGCTTAAATTAAGACTCATATATCCTTTAAACAAGGCTTGTATGTATACCATTTGTTCTATGTAGATTGTTGCATTCCAAGTTGCAGTTCAAAGGATAAGGAAAAGCCCTTATCCCAAAATCGCTGCCCTATTATCACTAAATTCTACCACGTGTAGCCAGAGCAATGATATCTAATATGGCAGCAGAAAGGCCTCTGGTGCACATGACACCTGGGGCTGGCTTCTTCAATAGCAAGAGTAAGGTAGCTAGACCTTTTGGATTTAAAACAGTTTTAGACCTTTGCACAACAATCACTTTTTTTTAAAATAAAATATGATTGTCTGATATTCAATTCTGAAATTTTCTCTATTCATTTCTAATAAGGATGAGAGATTAGTTTCCTCATATAAGTTCTCTAAATGTTAAATATAAAAAAAAATTAAAACCTCATAAGTATTTGACAGTAATCCATTAAGGATTTTCTATGAAACAAGTATTGTTCAAGACAGTCTCAAGGGTATGGGCATTGAGTATGCTCTCATTCCCAAGGAGTCTAGAGCCCAGAGCCAAAAGAAAAGAGCAAAACTAGGGTGTGAGATAGTCAGAAATGGCCATCCTCATGGTCAGGGATGATCAAGTACAACCACATCTAGAGAAGGAAGAGATCCCATGGGCTGGTGTCATGTACAAACTCTTCTCAAGCAAGGTCTGTATGTCTTGTTTGTGAAAAGCAGTTCAATGAAACAGAGCCAAGTTATTAGTTTCTTAGGACTCTGTAATAAATTATCACAAACTGGGTGGCTTAAAAGAGCAGAAATTGCTTCTGTCACAGTTCTGGAGGCAAGAAGTCTGAAGTCAACCCATCCAGAGCCTCTAAAAGAGATTCTATCCTCTGTCTTTCAGCTTTTGGTAGCCCCAGGCATTCCTTGGCTTGTGGCCCCATCATTCCAGTCTCAGCCTCTGTGGTCACATTACTCCCTCTTCTCTGTGTATCTGTCTTATAAGGTTACATATGATTGCATTTAGGGCCCACTTAGATAACCCAGTATAGGATCTTCCTCTCAAGATCTTTAATCACATCTTTTACTATATAATGGTAATGTTTACTCTTTTGCCATATAAGGTAATATTCACAAGTTCAGGAGACTAATACATGGACATATTATTTGCAGGGCTACCAGTCAACCTGCTATAGCCATCTACATAATTTGCAGAACCCAGAACAAAATGAAAATTCCTGGTCCCATATTCAAAAACCAGGAAACCCATGTCATTAAGATCCTAAAAAGGTTTTTTTTTCTTTCTTTGGTGGTCTTTCTCTCCTTTGACTTGTCATGGTTTTTTATTTGCTATTTAATGGCATTCTAAGAAAGAACTTTTTAATTATTTGTATAAATTTTATCATTCATCTTTTTTTCTGTGCAATGACAGTTTAAAAATGCAAATATAATAGCATTTAACTCATATGGAGAATCACCAAAATTACACAATTTGTATTTCATAACTAATACATGGCTTTGCCTTTAATTCTTACCAGAGCATTGGAAATGCCACACAAAACTAAATTGATTGTTTGTATTATATTTCTTGGCACATGAATTTTCTACCAATGTGCTGTTTCTTTGTCTCACTGATGGTTAAGGAAGGAGTAAGAGGAAAAGGAAGTCTGAGTTGCCCTGTGTTTGCCTTTCCTTCTATGCCATTGTTTTCAGCATAAGTTGTTGGCTAATACAGGGAAGTAATAGAAATAAGAAAAGATATGATAGAGTCACTTCGTAATTTGTGTCTCTTAGAATATCATTGCCTTGTTTCTCATTTGAAGCAAGTTCAGGTTTGAATTGAAAACATGGTCTCTCAGGGCTGTCAGTGCCCCCACTTAGTCAAAGTGAGTACCGGTCACTTACCCTGTACTCACTTTGAGTCTGGATTCCCATGCTTTGTGGGTCCCCTGGATTTCATGCTCATGGGGCCTCATGAATGCTGATGTGAATAGGTGCCAAGAACAACAGACATATAGATTACACAATCTCTGCTCTGCTCAAGTTCATATTCTACTCTTCCATTGAAACTCACTTTCAAAACAGAAGCTTGGTGATTAAATTATTAAGAATTTCAAGATTACAACATCAGATCAGTAAACAAAGGGCCCCTCTGAGCACAGGGTCCTGTGCAACTATGTAGGTTGCATGGGACAGCCATGCAATGAGGGACCCTGAGTATACTTTTTCAATGCGTGGTCTTAGCCCATTGTGAATTGTGATCCATTTGTTGTGAAATCAATTTAGATGTGGGTTCTAACCAGCTTTAACACACACACACACACTTTTAAAATAGAAGTCATTTAGCCTAAGGCCATATTGCCCTAAATGCACTGACTCCTCTCTAAAATAGAAGCAATTTATATATAATAAGGATAAGCATTGTTTTGTAAGACTTGTAATTCAAATATAAATATCTGTGTATCTATTTCTTTCTGTGGGTCATTGAAACCACTGTTCTAAGGGGCAGCTTATGGGTTCTAAAGTCAGGACATAGAGATTTCAATCCTATTTCCACCCACTATTTCAGCAGCCTTAAAGGACATTAGTTAAATTTTTTAAGCCCTGATCCCTTTATATATGCATGAGGTTTTAAATCAGATAACTGAAAATGCTAGATAAATATCAGCTGTTAAAGAAGTTAAGCCTAAGCTGACGCTTTACTCTAATCATTTTATACAAATGACTAAAATTGATACTTGAAGATTTTCAATCCAATCATTAAGTATGAAATAAATTTAAAAAAAAATTTTAAGAGCATTATTTACTGGTTGCTCAAGCACTTTAAGAGATATAGTCTTTCTTTTTAGAATAAAGGTAGTTGTTTATCTTGAATAGATAATTCACATACAATCCTTACAAAGGTAGTTTTTAGCTTAATATTTACATATATAAAGGAATTTGGGATTTAAAAAAATTAAGTGATGTCCTTCAAGGCTGTTGAAATAGTAGGTGGAGATAGGATTGAAATCTCTATGTCCTGACTCCAGAACCCATAAGCTGCCCCTTAGAACAGAGGTTTCAATGACCCACAGAAAGAAATAGATACACAGATATTTATATTAGAATTACAAGTTTTACAAGGACCACTCACAAATATTTGCATATTCACAGTATTAGTGTTTTATTGGGAGAATTGATGTGCATAGTATTATACAGATCAGTTTCTCCCTTTGAAAACATATACATTCATGTAGAGTTCCCTCAAATAATTTTGTAATTTATAGAGCATTTTGTGATTTACAGAGCCATCTAAGCTAATTAAATATCCAGGTTTACATATTAATTAGTATGAAGTTAATGAACCCAGCTACTTTCTGAAATTGCAATAGAATCATTTCTTCTAAGAACTCTTTAAAAATGGAATGCATCATTTCAGAAAGAAAGAAAGAAAGAGTGAAAGAAAGAAAAAAAGAAAGAAAGAAAGGAAGGAAGGAAGGAAGGAAGAAAGGAAGGAAGGAAGACTGAACCATTGGTAACCTCCTACAGCCTGCAATTGAAAAAGAGAAATTGTCACTGTAAGGATTTATAAAACATTCTTTGGAAAACTTTAATTATTGTAGCTATGATCTTTCATGTGATTCTTAACACTGACAATGGCGTAACTAGGACATCTTGAAATCACCTCCATTTGGAGGAGAAGGCCACTGGTTGCAGTTTTATCTAATTCACATTAAGTAACATATTTGGTTTTGATTCAGTAAAGGAAGAAGCTTATTTGAGAGATTCACATTTTAGGCCCTTCATACTCTTAAAATGGTGGCTTTTCTAAAAGATTTTTTAACATAGCAAAGCACCTAGGTTTGATGCCAACAATCTTGTAAAAAGTGTATTTTTCAAATTTGAATGTTTTTGCTCTTAAAAACTATATCAGTTTTCCTTTTTGTATTTACTTCGCTTTGTATTATTTTCACAAAAGAGCAGGGATCTAATAGCTACCTCATTTATCAGGCAGAGACTACAAAGACATGATCACCAGAGGGTTTGTGGTTTTTACTGCAGACCATTTGACAAAAGGAAACCCCAATCTCTGGGTGGGATGAGAACTGAAATGTGGGTGGATCTAAAGTGACTGGTTCCATTACCCTCTCCCAAAATGCATGGCTCGGGAAACATATTTCAGACATCCCCACACCAGGATGCAGGTTTTATGAGTGAAGAGAAAGTGGGATTCCTGAAAACACAAATTCAGACACATCTTTGGCTGCCAGAACACGCTTCAGACAAAAAGGTTAAAGGCAGCAAGAAAGCAGGCCATGGAGTTCCCAGAGAACCAGATGCTGTGGTGAAAATGCATCTTGTGTCGATTTGACTCCAGACATCAGTGTACTCGCTGAACCTTTGGGAAGGTGAGAGAAAAAATAGGAATTAATAATTTCCAGATTCAGGGCTCCAGGGCACACCCTGGTTCACTGGCGATTAGCCAGGCTTTATTTTCTCTTCCTGTTATGTGTCTGTGCTAAATTGTGTTTGTAAGATTTGTTTAAAGCAGCTGTTATTCTTTCCCATTATTCTTTTGAGATTGGCTTGTCTCTCTGGTGGTAAATTGAGCACTCCCTCTGAATTTGGGGAATAACGATTAAAGAGCATTGGGTTGAATTTAGAGTCAACACAATGGAAAACAGACACTGTATCTAATGATTCCTAGTAAATACACAAAGCAAAAATGTACCCATAAGAATTCTCAAACAATTAATTCTTAATAAGAGAAAGAGAACTATGATCCTAAGACTTCCTGGGACTTTAATATACTGTATGGCTTTGATTGGTCAACCTGGTAATGAAAATTGGTTGCCAGTCAATTGTAGTTTTATTTCTGTTAAGAGCACTCTTAAAAGAAAATATTTTTAATTGCTTATTTTTGCCATAGTCAGAAATCAGCAATGGACCACAAATCTTTATATTTGTGTTTTAAAGAGGAGGAGGTCTATATTGTCTAATCAGTGTCCAAAATGTTTTTAAAAAGAGGAAGGAAATCAAAATCCACAGACAAAAAATACTTAACAGCTATGTTCTGACTAGCACTATGTATTCCCCAGGTGTCAAAGGCCTACCATTCCCTTTTCTTTTTAAATTTCACATTTTCTATTACTCTTCTGGCCAATTAATGCATTTGACTTTACTACCTTTGCCCCAAACCAAGATGAGTCTTAATAAGATTATTATTATTACTATAAACTAGTAGGAATGCTCATGGGTCCACTGATTACATCCTGCCATAGCAATGTAAGCAGAATATTCATGCAATAAAACAGATGGACAAAAGATTTCTAGAACAGAATAATCACCGATAGTACACAAGGGAAACAAAACACCTTCATAAAATGAAATAGAAAATTATTCTAGAAGTCTTCAAGCTGGGTCTGAAGTATGCTATGAATAAAGAGATATAAAAATGCTACACAACAGATAGTCAGGAATATCTTTTTAACATCTTTCTTGTTGGGAATGCTCCTAACAGGACACCATATACAGAGTTAGCATTCAATATGCACCATTCAATAAGCATTTTAAATGTATATATATATATATATTTTTTTAGAAAATTGTAGTTCAGTTTGTCATTTTGTGTCATAAAAAGAAAAAGAATTCAAATGAATTATTTAGGATAAAAGGTGGATCCATGTGTTCAATTTGTTTACTTCTGATGGTTATCGATCAAATGTGCTCACTCCACACTGAGAAGTAATTTTCTGAAATGTTTAAGTTTACAATATCAAATCATTTGCATTTCAATTGAAAATTATAAACAAAGATAGGAGAGAGGTATCAGGGTCATAATGAAAGAGTAATTAATTCTTTATTGGCACCTCCAACAAGGTTTTTTTTTATGTCGGGACAGTTAGAGAGTTTAGACCTGTTCCTATGATGAATGGAAGAAGGAGGGGTCGGCCATATTGGGGATTTTTCAGAAAGCCCTAAAACCATTTTTATTTTTCTTCAAGTTTTGTTTTTTGAAGCTTCAAGTTTTCCAAAACATTTTCCCCTTAACTTAAGCCTTTGTTTTTCAAAGGAAATTTAATTTAAAAAACATGTTTTTTCTAACTAAGTTCAAACTTGTATTATACAAATAAGAGATTTTTGTTTGAAATCAATTCATGTGTGCTTCTAGAACTACGAGAGAAATCAAACTCAAAAGGCTGAGTAAATGCCTTTTCAGAGTTGAATACAACACAGGCTGAAACGTTTCAAATTCTGATCTCAGTTCACATTTTAAATCATGTTGTTTATTTATTTTTTGATTATTATTTATTTGATTTTCTAGGATAAGAATTTAAAAACATACCAATAAGCAACAATCTGGACCAGATGTAATGACAATTTAGTTCAAAGACACTTTAGAAAGGTGTAAGTTGGCAAAATGTCAGCAAAACCTCTGCTGGGGTTTCACTTTGAAGAAGGAGCAGAGGTAACCTAAAGTCGCAGTGTTAGAAACTTCTACTGAGATGCCAATCCAGGACCAAGTAAGTCCTACCTTTCTGGGAGAGTAAGCATACATCTGCTACCTCTGCTTATTTCCTAGGATAGTGGTACCTCGGTACTCACCATTAATTTGTTCCAGAACTCGGGATGAGTGCCGAAACCAACACGTAAGCATTTTTTCTTGTGGGGCACCGTCATGACCCATGCACAATCTAGCAAAGTGCAAAGAGGTACTCACAAGCGTCCGGTACTGAAACACTTTTTCTCATCAAAATGTAACAAGTACAGGGTTTGATGAATTCTGAAGCTGACGAGTACTGAGGTATGACTGTATTTTACTATGTACCATGGCTGTGATTAAAAATATATAGTCATGGATCATAGTAGAACTGCACTGAAAAAATTTTCTTGCCAAGTTGAGATCCTTTCAAACTTGCTTAGTAACTTCTGCTACTGCCTCACATGAAAATCAATACCCACACACAATGATTTTCATCCATCCATTCACTAATTCATTCAACATTTCCTGGGCATCAAAAATATGCTAGGTGGCCAGCATAGGCACTGAAAAAAATGATAAATTAGATATTCTCTAACCTCCAGCAAGTTACAACTTTATAAGTTAGTTAGACACAGAGTTATCACCAGGGAATGAATCATGACCTTACTAGAGCATAAAACTTATCCTATCATTGAGTAGGCTTCTCTCAGATACACAGGCATCTTAGTGTTGTTTCTGAAGCAAATGGTGAGTGCTGGATGGGGCTCATCAAGATGTCCCATGAGTTTGCCAGTGTGCAGGTGTCAGGACAACCCTGACTGTGGGCTCTGCTGATTCCCTGTGGCACCTTCAGCAGCAGCCCTCATTCCTGAGCATGGCTTGGCTGAGCTCTGCTCTTGTGCTCTGCCCAGCTTAAAAGAACTACCAATAGTTTGTGGGTTTGATCCCCGGTCAGGGCACAATGTTTCTCTCTCTTTTTCTCTCTCTCAAAAAAGAGAGAGAACTGCCAAACACAACTTCTTTCATCCACACAGGTAGATGAAAATAAACTGAGTCAACTTAAGGACAAAATGCAGAACAGTATGAGTCTGTTGGTTTTTTCAGCCTATCATTTCTGCTCCTTTTTATTCTTTATCAGAAGCAGATCCCCTGGCCCCTTCAAGACACACTACATGCCTTTCCCCCCACTGTCTCCTACACAAAAGCAGAAAGAACCCAGTTTGTTGGTTGCCATCTGTAGTGCAGTTCTCTTTTGTGGCTGCCCAGCAACTGAAGACTTTTCCTGTGTTGGGAGAACACCAGATTTAGTGACTCTTTGGGGAGAAGAAGAGGAGTGCCTGATGTCAAGGGGCTGCCATTAGGCGGTGACAGTCTGAAGCAGGGACAGCTTCAGGAGTTGCTAGAACCAGCAGATGCAGCATCAAGCATCCTGTGGCTGAGATGCCACAGGTGGTACCTAGCAAGGCAGTTGCTATGGTACAAGTTGAGACTTGTACAGTTATCAGTTGAACTCTACCAAAACATGTTGAAGCCCAGTCTCCAGTACCTGTGAATGGGACCCAATTTGCATACAGGGTCTTTGCAGATGATCAAATCAATACAAGGTCGTTAAGTGGGCCCTAGTGCAAAATCACTATATCCTTATAAAAAGGAGAAATTTGGGAACAGAGACAGTCATTCATACAGAGAGAACACTATGTGAACATGCAGGCAAAGAGCAGGGTGATGCCTCTACAAGACAGGCAACTCCAAAGATTGCCAGCAAACCACCAGAAGCTAGGAGAGAGGCACAGAACAGATTCTCACTTATGCTCCTCACCCCTCAGAATAAGACAGCTCTGCTAACACTTTGATCTCAGACTTCTATCCTCAGGAACTTTGGGACAATAAATTTTGTTTCAGCCTCCCAGTTTGTAGTACTTGTTGTGGCAGCTCTAGAATATAGATACATGCACTTTTTACCCATCCCGGTTTTTCAGCCTTTCTGATAGTTTGTTAATCCACCCAATGTCCTTGGAATACATTCTTTACATTAACTAGGGTTAGTTTCTTCTTTGCACCTGATCGATATCTTTTGGTATCCATTTTTCTTTTCCTCCTTCCCCAAATCTCCAGTTCCCACTTTGGGATTCATGTGGTCCTGGAAAAACTGATATCACCCCAAGATCCAGGATTGGCTAAGCACGTGACCTCTGCTTAGCCAATCAACAAACTGATTGGTTCCTGAGTGGGCAAGTTCCTGAAGATGATTCAATCACAGTGAAGTGCCAGATATTTTCTAGAATGCTGAGGTAAAGATATTCTCTTTTCTGCTGTACATAAATAATGATGTCTGTAGCCTAGCCATTCTGGCTAGCTTGCCTCAGAAGGAGAAACTGCAGAAGGCAAGAAAGTAGAAAGGAAAGAAACCCTGGTCCCTGGTGATACCATTGAGCCACTGGAGCATGCCACACCTGAAGGCAGCCCTCCCTATGGACTTCCTATCACATGAGCCAAGTAATTCCCCTTATTTTTTAAGCCCGTTTGAAACTGATTTTTCGCTATCTCCAACCAAAAGCATCTAAACTGGCACACCCCATTTACACTTTAAACAGGATTCCCAGAATTGGGATAAGCCTCTAAGTTATGTGCTGTTCAAAATACTGTTTCTAATTTTGGAGCAGTTGGATGACATTTTAAATGGGCAGAGGGGTCATCATATAACTGCTGAGATGATGGTATGAACTGTAAAAGAAATAATAATAGTAATGACAGTGATGGTGGTGGTGGTGGTGACGGCTGTCATGTCTCGGGTGCTCGCTGCACATGGCAAGTGTGAGGAAAGGTTCTGTGAAATAGCAACACCGGATGTGGGACTTGAACAGACTGCTGGAGTTTGCCAGGCACTACAGGCTCTTAGAGGTAATAGAAGTGCCCAAGACCTAGATCAGACTCCTGTCCTCCTTCTCTGTGTTTATACCTGCCTGTCCCTGAGTCATGTGGCACAGGTACAAAGGGTCCCATCATCATAGCCCTACCCATTAACTAGAACAAGAGAAAGAAAATCATAACTCTATTGGCCACGAGGGGGTTGGGCTTGGCACCGGTTTTCTTTTTAATGGGGTTTGTGGTGTACTCTGGCTACTCGCGTGTGTACTTTGTCCCAATTCCCTCCCTCATCTTGTAACACTTGTCCCTTACTATATGTGCTTGGAGAGGTATCCTGGTTCCCAATGTGCACTCTTGTCCTCTTCTGTGACTAAAAATCTCGGAAGCTTCAGCCAGCTGCCATTCAGGGGTCTCCCTCTTACACAGAAAGGCATCCTTGAATCTCACTGTATCACTACTAGAGAATAAACAGAGCTCCCAGCCAGAGATTCCTGCAGTCTTGCCCTTCCTAATTACTAAACTTGCCTTTCAGCCATTGGTTCTAGCCTGCCTCGAGTCTGAGTTGACCCATGGCCACTGTGAGAGGGATCTGCCAGCTACCCTTCTCCGGGGATGGCCCCACTGCCAGCAGGCTCTTTCTCCCAGTGCCTGCTCCATTACTGTGCTTTAGTCTTCTCTCCAGCTATAACTCCAGCAATGCCATAATGGAAGACATTACATCATGATACTTCCTCCACCAACAAGCCTCTTGTAATTTCAGTTCTTCATATAACAGATCTTGGGGGTTCAGTGTTCATTTTCTTGAATCTTCTCCATTTCCCTTTCCTCCTAACATCACCACTAACCTGGGTCTCCTGTTTCAGAATGGCAATCGAATAGTCCCTCTACTTCGCTATCATGTAAGGTCCAGTTTCTTTTGCTTCAGGTTCACCAGAACCCAAATACTTACCACTGAATTAAGGAGCAGGAGTCCTAGGGTATTTGGAATTGGAGAACAAACCAAGGACAGAGTGAGGATGTGAATAAAATGACTAGGGGAGTGACAGCAGAAAGATTCAAAATAAGGAGAACCCCAGATGTGTGCGGTTAGATATCAGACCTAAATGAGAATTACTGGGAACAAAAATGACCATTGCAGTCCAACAGGATATAATAGCAGGAAATATCAGCAGGAATGCTTAGTATGATCACTAGGAACCAGCAAAGTGAAAGAGAAGAAAAGATGATTACATCATTTTTCTGTTAATTATCTTCATTTATGTAAGTCACCTTAAGGATATTAAATATTTCTAAATTAAATGTTTCATTATTAATAGCACCTTAGCACAGTTGACATTAGGTATAGTATGTTCAAATACTCACAAATTTTTTTAAAGGTTCAATTACTCAAAAAAGTTATATTAGATTCCATTGATAAGGAATCATGATAAGTAAGGATGTCTGCACGGAGCTCAGAAGTGTGAGTACACACGAGCAGTCATATAAGGCAGACTACGGTTATGCTTCTGAGAGTACAAAGTGCTGGAGGTGACATTTAGTTGAGTAAAGAGGAGTTGGCTTTTGAGATTAGACAGAATTTAGATAACAGAATTAGAAAGGGGGTACAGGGTCACATAAGTTGCATAGTATGTGGGCTAGTTTTTATGCTATTTCAGTTTGCCCTCACTTTTTTTGTTTGCCTACTGTTAATTCATTTGAGAGTAGAATAAAATCATTTTAATTAGGGAAAACTCACAACACAAGATTCAGGGACTCTGTGGAGACTGCTATTAATCATGTTTGGCCAACTTTCAATGTATTTTCCCATACTAAACACACAAAACGGAATAAATGGTTATCATTGACAGAGCCCCCTTTTCACTGGATTTGTTTTTATAAACAGTTATCGAACTTGTTTTCTCACTGCATTTGGAAAACTGGAAAGTTCATGCTTTTCTTCATTGACAGCATCTTGGTTGGAAAGTCATTCCAGCCTTATTACAAAACAGAGTGATAGTTCCCAGAAAAATGGAATATATTTCAGCCATTCCGAGCACTACCACCTTAGCTGGCTAATCTCATTCTGCTTTTGCAATACCCATGTCTGGATCAGGGCTGGACCCTGGGGTCTCACACCACTGTCAGGATTCTGTCTTCCCTTGTGCTGAATCAGGAAACAAAAATGTCACTTTTTGTAACTGGGTTTATCCTATTCTCTCCTAACAAGATGCACATTCTTTGCAAAGACTCTCTTCTTTCTTAACAACCATGAATGTGAAGACAATGGCTTGCTTTAATGATATTAAATGGAGAATATTGAGTCTATTATGGGCCTCCCTTGATGTGCTATGACTTCCTGATGACATGGTCACTAATGAAGAAACTAAAGAAGGAAAACTTATTTTATAATACTGGGAAAGTTTATTGTTGAAAATCTATGTGGGTTAATGAATACTTCTGAACCCAATGTTTGTGTTCTTCTAGGTGGAGTAATTCTTGACAAGTTTGTCTTTGCTTTCCTGAGTTAGACATAGAAATCTATTTTGTTGTGCCTATTTCCCTTAAAGTTAATGCCAAGTTTAATCAATATGAAATCCATCCCAGATTCATTTAATGGGCTGACTATGGCTGACCAAGAGGTCACTTTGAACTGCAAAACTCTCAGCAAGTTGTGAATAAGAGTCGCATTTAGGATGACATAAAATTGAATAAAAAACAAAATTCTTTTTAGCATTTCATGATTGAGTCAGCCCAATACAATTTTTGTGACCTGTGTGACATTTTCTCTCATCATTAGTGAATTTACTTTGCCTTTTTGTGTGTAAAAATCAGACTTATGTAAGACAAAAACTAAATGTGTCAATATTCATTTAAAAATATTATGTGACAACTATTCGTAAGGTTTAGTGCTAGGGATATGATGTCAAAACAGGAGCATGGTCCCTGCTCTCATAGAGCTCATGGAGAAAAGGAGAGACTGGTAAATAAATGAGCAGGAACGATCAAGTGTGTGAAGAGTGTTGTTCATGATCCATAAAATAACTTGAGAAGCAATGCAAATTATGAAACAAGGAAGAAGAAAATCTGCACCTAAACATTTAATTTCCTTTGATAATTTATAACTTGTCTTTTCCTTAGTTTGAGAGCAAGCCACTACATTTTGATACTATGATCAGAAGAGTAAAGAAAAATGTCAATGATTCTTCATTAGTGGTTGAAATCCTTTGAAAGAACTTGTAGTTGATTTCTGAAGGAAACAAGCTAAGTCTGTCTGTTAGAAATCTGACAGGAGAATGAACAGAAATTTAGTTTCTTTCTATCAGAAAAAGCTATCTGTATATAATGCAATAAAACGAAAAATAAGAGGAAATAAAGCATGCTTTAGTCATATAGCCATTGTGAAGTAACTTCTACAAGCAAGTTGAAATTTAAAAACTAGATTTTAGTTTGTATATTAAGTTTTGCTTTATTCAGAACTTTTGGGAGCCCTGGAGTGAGATGGGTAAGACCCAGGCTTCCCCTCCAGCTGTTCATGGTCCAGGTAGAGGACAAATAGTCAATCCCAACTCACTTCGCCAAGCCAAGGAGCAGAGACTCCACAGCCAATAAACAACATTTGCAAAACAGTTGTTGAAAGAGCATGGCTGCTTCAAGAGACCGTGATTAATTTAAGTTGGCAGAGCAGAGTGTGTGTGCTGAAAGACAAAATAGACACACAGGCAAGGGAAGATAGTGAAGTCCTAGAAAGCCCGGGCAAGGAGTTTAGATTTTAATATGAAGTAAAACAGAAAGTTTTCAAGCCATGGGAATGAAGAGGTGAGATGACAGTGTTGGATGATTCTTTTAAAAAAAAATCTTTCTACCTACATTGTACAGAAGTGACCACAGAAAGAAAAGACTGAATCAGAGATATAAATAGGAAGACTTTGCAGTAAATTCAAGTAAGAAATGACCATATTCTGAATCTTGATACAGCAGCCCCTCTCTGTATCGCAGTTTACTTATCATGGCCTCACTGTATCGAGGGATTTTTTAAAAATATTATATTTAATTATTTATCGTGGATTTTTTGCTATATCGCAGGATTTTGCAGTACTGTATACATATGTTGTTAAAGTTACGTAGGTTTGAGATTGTAGAATAAATGTAAGGTTCCTACTTTGTGGTGGGGTCTAGAACATAATGCCCGTGATAAGTGAGGGAATACTGTAGTGGAAACAGAGAGGAAGAGATGGGGCTGGGTAATTGATCAGAAGTCAGGGATGAGAGAATGCTTCCAGATTAAGTTGGATAATGGGGTAGATGGTGGGGCATTTCTGAGGCGGAAATTGTAGGAAGGGAAGTAGGTTTTGGCAGAATATTAAGAGTTGGATTTTAAATATTTGCATGTAAGATGCCTGTGGGTGGAGAATTCTGGAAGGCAGCTGGAACATTGGCCTGGAGCTTCAGAGAAGAGATTTAAACTTGAGATAAAAAATTATATGAGAGAAATCACCCAGCTAGAGCATGTAAAGAGAAAATACTCAAGGACACAGGCCTGGTAAACACAGCATGTAAATGTTGGACAGACAAAGAGGAATTCTCATAGATGACCAAAAAGT
The DNA here is from genome assembly GCF_987537825.1 of Furipterus horrens. NCBI lineage: Eukaryota > Metazoa > Chordata > Mammalia > Chiroptera > Furipteridae > Furipterus > Furipterus horrens. Next base: position 146,727,321 of record NW_028327176.1, on the reverse strand, counting down.
AGAGACAATAAAAACAGGGTAGATTGATGTCATGGGCTTTTTGCAGGGGAGAAAACATTACTGAAAGGATTAATCTCTAGAGAGTGAGGCATGTCCATTGGACAACCTTGGCAAGAACAGTTTCAGTGGGAGATGGGATCAGGAGTCAGTGTGTTGGTAGGGTGAGGAGGTTATTAGAAGCAAGGAAGCGGAAGTGTAGAATGGTATGAGACTCTGACTTTAGGAAAGGAGAGAGGTGTTAATAAATGTATAGGCTTATATATTTATGTTTTGAAGTACAGAAACACACACAAGGAAAAACAATGTCATTTGTTTTATTGCTCTAGTTTAACAGTGATAGAATGATGTTGGCATGTAAAATTCTAACAACACACATCCTAAAGTTTTCAGTAGTTCCTTCCTTCCTTCCTTCTTTCCTTCCTTCCTTCTTTCCTTCCTTCTTCCTTCCTTCTTTTCCTCCTTCCTTCCTCCCTCCTTCCTTCCTTCCTTCCTTTTTTTCTTTCTTCCTTACTCTTTTTTTATTTTTTGGTTACTCAAGAAGAGATAATAAATTATATTTAATGATGTAAAAGAAATACAGCAATGCAAAGAAATTAGGTATAAATGCAAAATTTTATAAACAGATAACTGAAGCATCAGATAACAGCAAAATATAAATTTATCACTCCAGATCCACATACTTTTGTTCACTTCACTATAAGAAGATATTATCTTTTAAATGGAGGACTGCTTTTTTTGAAAGCAAACAAATCTTTTACAATTATCTTCTGAAAGTGATGTATAAAAGTTAAAGTAAATCAGAAGAATGAGTGGACATCAATTTTTATATGAACGAAGGTCAAAAATTATTTTTAAAATACTAGTTTTATGTTGATTATCTCAACAAAGGCAGGAACTGTAGAATTAAATAACTCATTTTAAAGATGGGAAAACTGATCTCCAGAGAGGTCAGGTGACTTATCTAAATACAGGACCAGGATGAAAAACTTTATCTCTTAATATCCATCCAACCACTGCCACCCCCTAAAAGATTCTCTAAACCAATGAAAGTTGCTATTGGTTATAAAGAAATAAAATAATTCTGTCCATTCAATTCCCAGAGCTCTCTTGCCAAGAACTGGAAGGGTATACAGAGTGCATTGAGCCTAGGAAGATTAACTGTACTCATTGAAGGCATTTGTTTTCTCATTCTACACTTTTGTATTTACATTTGCATCTTCATATTTTCTCATTTGCTCTTTGTATTGTTATTTAACATCTATCATGTAGTTTCCAGGCATTCTAGTCCCTAATTTTATACACACGTGCACATCTTCACACACTTGCTTTCCTTTTCAGAAGCTGTCTTTGCCTCTGTCACTTTAATGTTTGGGCTTTACCTGGTCACCATGTGGTGCTTGTGCTCATACACACAGATGTTCTGAGCTTCTTCACTTAAGGACAATCCCTGTCCCTAAGCCTTGTTCCCACAATTCTAACAAAGGCCAACCTCAAAGGACCACCACTTGAAGTCCTCCATGGGATTAGAAACAGGGACTTTACCACATGTTTTCTGTACTGGTCCCATTTCTCAGAGCCCCTTACACATGGTATTAGAATTAAAGATACTTAAGAAAAAAAGGGAGAGAAAAGAATACCCTTAAAGTTAATCCTGCTGTTGACAGAAAGCAGAATTAGACCTTGGAAAATGTCCATTCTGTAATATCTCATATTGGTCTCATTTGTAGTATAAAATGATGCAACTCACATTGTCCTTTGTCCAGTGGTGCGCTTAATCCCCATGAAAGAGAGAAATGAATCACTGCAGCAAGACTCTCGCCTTCCAAATGACTCTTTCTCAAATTAAAAATGAGTAATTATTAGAGGGATAAATAAGTATGAGTTTCTCAGAATAGATAAATTTACTCAAGTCATGAGAAAGCACTCATAGGATTCCCCCATTCCAAATCCTGGAAATGCTAAGTGTCTGACACCCTCGTTCTTACGTTCAGGAACTGAAACATTTAAATGGGTATGAGTGGAAAAATCCACATTGGCTCACAGGATATGAATACGGTTTCCTTGCTTCAAGTGGCATCTTAATGGGAATTGTGTTTTGCACTCCAATTAAAGAGGTCAAGCCCAGGAGAAAGCCTTTAACTTTCAATAGCTGTATATAAATAGAGTGAGGGAGTGAACAATCATCTTGCCGCTTTCCCAGGCCAGCCTTCAAGGACATTAAACCACAGAATGAATTGCATGAAAAATATCACCCGTGTATTGCCGTGATGGTTTTCATCTTAAAAGGTGGTATTTACTGTTCAGTCAAAAGTATGCCATAACCAAAAACTTTGTCCAATGCAAAAACCAACTTTTTTGAGAAAATAGATACTCTAAAGCAATTCAGTTGTCTTCAAGAGAAAATTACTTTATTTTCTCTTTTCCAAGCTTCAGGTGTCTCTAGTCTCTAAGAAATGTCTCCAAAGTTAAGTTAAAATTTTTAAATAAATAGGTTCACATCAAATAAATTGCTTCCCCAAGCTCTGGTCATGATCCACAAATGTGGATGAAGAACGTAACTATCTGTCATGCATTGTTCCTTTTAGTCCTCGCTCGATGAGTAAGAAGTTGAGTTATAGTTTCTTGGCCGAGATCAGCTGTCTCCAGGAACTTGAGTAACTGTCTCCAACCCAGTACATAGTGTACAGAGAATCAAATGACTTTAGGTAGCTCAGAAGTTAGCAAAACACAAAACTGCCTTTCTGGTAGCATGCTCATCTGACTACAGTTGAATATGGACCCAAAACTCTCTTCCAAGTAAGAGCATTAAGATTTAAAGTAACAAAATCAACACCATACTGAGCCTGGGATGTTTTGTGGGATGTGCTTTCCAACTATCATAGTGACCTAAAAAGATTCTAGATAAACCACAAACATTCTGATTTCTTTCAGAAGTCCATTATGAATCTGCCATCCATGAATTCAGCTAATTATTTTGGAAGTGACTTATGTTTGAATCTAAACTATCTTTTGAGAATTACAAGTATCATACACATACTACTCACTGTGCAAAAGAGCTCATTTCTGTCTCTTTTATTTTATACGTTATTTTCCTCATCCTATGAAGCCAGATATGGAAACAAATTTGTGTTATTTTTTTCTCCATAGTTGGGATGACTTTATAGGTTTCATAGGTCACTTATCGACCACTGCTTCCTTCGATTAAGAGTGGGGTTGCCCTGACCAGTGTGGCTCAGTGGGTTGGCATCCTCCCACAAAGCCAAAGATTGAAGGTTGGACTCCTGGGTGCAGCACGTGCCTGGATTGCAGGTTTGGTGCTTGGTGGGGGCACAAAACTTATCTATGTTTCTCTTTCACATCAATGTTTCTCTCCTTCCCTTCTCCCTCTCTCTAAAAATAAATTTAAAAAATCTGTTTGTTTGTTTTTTAAGAGTGGGCTTTTGGGGAGAAGTTGTCTTGTTTTTCAGCAATTTCACTTAAAATACCAAGTGATCTAACAAATTTCAAAATCTCAGAAGTCAGGCACAGATTGTTTTTGCTCACTTCTTGGTAGGTAATCCTTGTGGTGAACATGCAGATAGTAATCTAGAAAAAGAAAATATTCTGCAGTGTTTCTGAGGAGCATTTCCAGGGATCATGATTTTTTTTTTTTTTTTTTTTTTTGATCCTTTACCGCTCAGGACAGAGTCATCAGTTTTATAAAAAGTTTCTCAAATTATCAGCCTCTCTCCATCCTAATCTCATTTTGGTTGCAAGGTGAAGAGAACAGTTACTGAGTACTTAGACCACTAAAGAAGACTTTTTACACTCATGATCTCACTTCACCCTCACCATATCTCTGAGAAATGGGCATGATTATATCCACCTTACGATTAACCAACTGAGGCTCAGAGAAATGTTAAGAAACATGCCTAAGGTCACATAGCAAGTAAGTGGCAGGACTGGGATTCAAACCAGTTTCTCTGGGTGCCCAGTTGAATAGCTGAAAATGCTTCTAGCCCTGCCACTGAGAGGATTCTTGTTCCTTTAAATCAAAGCTCATCTTTTAGGATATTAGTATATCCTTATCTCATGGTTCCTTTACACCAGCTGTACATTTCAATTATCTTAGGTAAAAACTGTGACCACAGGAACATTTTTACTGCATCTGTCTCTACAGCCTTTCCTCTGGCAGTCCTGTTCAGAATGAGATTATAGCACCCTCACTAGCATTAATCCCATATGAGTTAATATGAATAACAAAAATGTTATTAAGTAAAAATATCAGATGATACCAGTTTTTAATTTGGATGTTTGAAATTGTATATGTGGCCATTTTCTACTTGTAAGTGCATCTTTTATCCCCTTGAAGCAACTGAAATGAGAGAAATAAAGATACTGTTGTTAAATATATGGGGAATTATTTTGTAAGCCAGTGAAAACAGAATATTTCATTTATCTCACCAATGGTGGGAAGGTTTTCTTTTTCATTCCCTTGTATGGGTCCCCTAGGAATGAGTGTACATAACACAAAATAATATTTCTTTAATTTTTTTTCCCAAAACACTATTATTTCCACATAGTGACATTCATCTCCCTTTTCCAAAATGCCCCCTTAAACTCCCCAGACTGATTTCAATACAACTAAGAAACATAAGGGATGGCTATTTTAACTTGTGTACCAAAGTCAGCTTCTAAAATAATGCACACGGTCAAAACTGTAGATTATTTTCTCCAAGTTATAATATATTAAAACAAAATTTTTCAATTTCTAGGGCCTTTGACTGTGAAAGTGCAAACTCATAAGACTGCCTGGCCCAAAAGGTCAATGCCTCAGTTCCTCTCCATTGTTGAGGGGATTTCAGGTACAATATGGTCACTGGCTGCTGAGGGCAGAGCTAGTAGATATATCAGAATTTTGAACTGTTAGACGTCCACTGAAACATCTATGCTCTCCAATAAATATCATCTAAGGCAGATTCCCCTAAATGTAACCATCTTGTCTGACTTGTAGATGATCTAATAAGTTTAGGGAATGTGGTACATTTTCGTTCTTAATAAGTTTAGGGAATGTGGTACATTTTCCTTCTTTCCTAGTGACAACACACACTGACATATTAAGGAAATGCAGTCAACAGCTGAAATTTCTTTAATGCAATGGTTCCTACCTCCCTTGACAATGGAATTCTTTCTCCTATCACATCCCATGAAACTAATATAATAGTCCCTCTTTATATCGTGGTTCACTTATCATGGCCTCATTGTATCGCAGTATTTTAAAAAATATTATATTTAATTATCCCAGATTTTTCACTATATCATAGGATTTTGTGGTATTGTATACGTATGTTGTTAAAGTTACATAGGTTTAAGTGTGTAGAATATGTTTAAAAACATAAGTAGTGTTTATAAAATTGTGGAAAAGGTTAATAAGGGAGTGGGAAAGGTTAATAAGGAACTGGGAACAGTTTATAAGTGTGTGGGAAGGGTTGATAAAGCCTTAAAATGTATATAAATACTAAAATAAATGTAAGGTTCCTACTTCATGGATTTTCACTTATCGCGGGGATGTCTAGAACATAATACCTGTGATAAATGAGGGAATACTGTATTCAGTGGAACACAGTTTGGAAACTATTAATCTGCAGAGGAAAGGGCTGAAAGTCTAACTCAGAGGGGTTCGGGCTAAATTTTTGTCTCTTGAATTGTATAGTTGTCGCTTGGACAAATCATAAGACCCTATCTAGAAAATGTGGGATAGGAATAATCCTTGCTCTCCCTGCCTCAGAGGGAAATGGGAAGAAAGAAATGAAACAATGGGTGTGAAAGCATTTCTTCAACAAGTGTGGATAGAAAGTTCTTACTAATTTTTTAAGAGAAAAATCGGTTGACTTTTTTGGTTGCGGCATAATGAGTTCACAAGTCAGTGCTTGGGCTGCTGCCCAGGAGAGAGGCCCCTCAACATCAAATTTTACAACCCTGAGCTTTATCTCCCTAAGATCTCAGTGTGACCTTTGAACACACAGTCTCTCTGTTTCTCGTAATGTGCCTGAGAAAGAATGTCAAAGTTCTTGATAGCTTAGCACATTTTAAAGCCAACATTCAGAAGCACCAGAAACACAAGAGGTAGCAATACCTCTACCCATTAGCTAAAAAAAAGAAGAAAAAATTCCAGGGATCCCTGGTTAAATCAAAAACAAGATTCCTAACAGGACAGATAAGAGAACTACTTACTTAATAGGAACATTGATGTTAGGAAGAGACTGATACATATTATTTTGGTAATGTGGCGTGCAAACTAAAGTCTGTCTTTAGAATTATTTTGAAAAGCACTGCTAAATGTGGCTTTCCTTTAACTTCTAACAATAAGTTATTTATGTTCCCCCCAAAAGGAATAAATAGTAAATAAACCCATAATGGCAACTTGGTCCCTTCCCTGGACCTCTGTCATTGCCAATTTTCATCCTCTGTTCTTTGAATTTGAAAAATATTTTTTCATATTAATATTTAGTATCTTATACTTATGACTTTATACTGATATGGTACTCTATTAACTTGAAATCTTGTATCAGTCCTTCTAATCAGATGTGTGTAATTTTAACTACATTTCTGACACTGAGATCCAAAAGAGAAGATTTAAGGTATGTTCTTGAATCCTTAATGATAATTAACAAGACAAGTGGGCTGAGGTAAAATAATAATAAACAATATTTGTTGAAAATTCACTATGTGTCAAGCTCTGTATATGTTTGTTTGCTTGTTTGTTTTTTGTTTGGGATTTGTGGCATTTTTGCTCTATAAGATAGATACTGTTTTTCCCACTCCACAGATGAAGAAATTGAGGAATTAAAAATAATAATTTAATATCTTTTATAAGTTCAAGCAGCTAAAATAAAAAATGAAGCTGGGATTTCAACCCAGAACAGTTGTTTCTAAGACAGATCTTTTCAGTGAATAATACTACCCCTCCAAATCACCAGTGGTGATTCTACACTGTCATAGTATATTTTTTAAACTGAGTTTCACAAGCTTTGATTATGAGAAACTTAAATTTCTCAGTATTCATATTAAAACCTACCCCCAGGGAATATTTACCCAGACTAATATCATCTAATTGGACACATATTCTTTTTATTTATTTATTTATTTTAGAGAGAGGGGAAGGGAGGGAGAAAGAGAGGGGGAGAAAACATTGATGCGTGAGAGAAACATCTATCAGTTGCCTCTTGCATGAACTGGGGACTGGGCCTGCAACCCAGGCATGTGCCCTGACCAGGAATCAAATTGGTGACCTTTAGGTTTGCGGGATGACGCCCAACCCACTGAGCCACACAGGTCAGGGCTGGACACATATTCTTTTTATGGTGAAACCCTTTTCACTTCATGGATTAAAACAGCCATTCAAAGCACACCCCTTTTCTGGCTACGCATGACAAATCTATTCTTTCTAAAGAATTCACACTATGAGATGTTTTGTTTGGGTATACAATGTACCTCATAAAGTATGTGGATAATCCTTTTCTTTCTTTGCTGATTTTCCAAGCTTTTAAAAAATAATATCACATGATTTTTTTCTCCTGACTTTTCAGTATTAAAAATTATTTTCAGTGTTATTAATCTTTTAAAAATAACCTTAATACAAGTGATAACATCCAATGTAATGGCTTTTAGATCTCATTCATCTATATGTTTTGAGGACTCTCCATGGGCCAGGCTTGCTCTTGGGTACCAGAGAGATAGTGATAGTGGAAATTGCTATCCTCAGTAGGTTTGCAGTCTGAAACTGAAGCAGGCAGAAAAATTATCACCACAGTACAGGCAGAACAAGAGCATTATGTTTTTTTTGTTTTTTTTTTTTTTAAGTATATTTTATTGATTATATTGTTACAATAGTTCCAATTTTTTCCCCTTTGCTCCCCTCCGCCCAGCACCCCCCTTCCCCGACATTCCCCCCCCAAGTCCATGCCCATTGCTCACGCTTTCATATATTCTTCTTCTTTTTTTTTAAAAAATAATTAATTAATTAGTTAAATATTTGAACAATAAAAAATAACAATCCCTCCCTCTCAGACTTAAGACCCTTTACAATCTTATAAAGGACAATGGACGAAGGTCTCGAGCTCCTCTAGCTGCTTCAAGCTGGGCATGGTCGTCGTCCTACCTACCCTTGGGTCAAGAAATCCCTAATAAGAGTGGGGTTGTGGAGGGGAGGGTGGCCTTCCCACAAGGGGAAGGATCGTGCAGACTCCAGGTTGGTTGGCTGTCTCTGGACAACGGCATGCTTGGTTTAACAGGCTGGCATCCTTGTTGTATTCTGGGGGCAACAGGGTTAAAGGACATCATTCAATCCGTAACCACTAGATGACAAAAGACAGGTATTAATTTTTCAATGTCCCACATTAGGGAAAAGAAGGGCTTCTTTAGAGGAAGGTATTCCAGGTACATCTCACCTGTCCAAAACCCTTTTTGCCCATTATACTTAGTTTGGACTGAGGGAAATATTTTAGGTTTCCCCCCTCTCAGGCCTCTGGGCTCTTTCTATCCAAGCCATTAGGATAGGAAAGAGAAACCAGTTTTAAAGTGAAGCCCACAGACCACCCCATTCTTCACCAACCCAGCCACTTAGTTCAGCCAAACCATTGAGTCTCTGGAGGCAGCAATGCAGACAGGATTAAGTGAGGCCTATACGTACAGACAATCACTCAGGTAATGAGATCGTAGGCTTATGCCCTTTGAAAACAGAAAACACATGTTAATTTATGTAACATAACCCACACACAAGTTTATAGATCTGTAGGACTGTCTTATCGGAAAGACATCCAGTTGCAAGGCATTTGACATTCTTCTTGCCTGTAAATTAAACATCTTTGATAATGCCACAGACATAGTTTAACTTTCAAATGAAAACAAATTTTAAATGAAAAGAAACTTTAAAGACGGTTAGCTGCACTACTTTATAGTCTGCCACTGGGCATTGTGATCTTCCTTGAATCTTGATTTTTCTCCCTAGGATTACCCTCCTTGTCATTAAAGGGACTGCATTAAGTCCATTTTTAATTTATCCTGTTCATTTGCATAAACACAACAAGAGCAGCAAATGATCACTTATGATCTTTAGTTTTGCTTTGCTGGAACTTACGCAAGGAACATTTAGGGTGACCTTCAGTCTGCCCTTCAGGGCACAGAAGCTGAGCCACATACCTGGCATTCAGCCTTGCCTGTAAACACCTGTCTTTTCCAGGTCCTCCTGGTTTTCCATTGTGCCTTAAGGTCCCTTCCAGCAATCTTTCAGGAAAACAACCTTCGTTCCTTCCCTGGAAAGATTGCTATGGACCGCTTATCCATCCAAGGTACCAGGCCTTTTATCTCGTGGACTTTTATTACCTTTGAAAGTCAGTCCCAGTTGCTCAGGGCTTTTTGGTAACAACCAAAGCCCAAGCTTGTCTCCTTTAGGCATGACATTCCAGTCAAAGTCTTAGTCAAAAAATCGCTATTGACAACTGGTCTTATTAGTTTTATGCAAAGAAACTTAGGTCATTACTTACTTCTTTAGAATGCCAAATTCTGGAGGGATCAGATAGGGAGAAAGTATATACAGTGTGAAGGAAAATCCTTGTCCTTCTAATATTCACTGAACTTGCATTTCTATTCTTTATATTTTTATTTTTTCCCCCCACTAAAAATTTTTCTGTTTGTTTGTTTTTCCATTACAGTTGTCTCACTTTTTTCCCCCTCTTGCTTCTCTGCACCCTTTCCCTCCCTTCTCCCACATTCAGTCCCCACCCAGCTGTCCATGTCCATGGATCATTTATACATGTTCCTTGACTAGACCCTTCCCTTTTTTACCACTTCTCTCCCTCCCATCTCCCCCTTTGTTACTGTTAGTTTATTCCTCGTTTACATACCTCTGGTTCAATTTTGCTCATTTGTTTGTGTTGTTCATTAGTTTCCTTTAACAGGTGATAGCATAAGGTAATTTTCTTTTGTTGCCTGGCTTATTTTGCTAAGCATAATTCTCTCTAGTTCCAATCGTGTTGTTGCAAATGGTAGAAGTTCCTTCTTTCTTTCAGTATTTATTCATTGTCATTTTCCCCCTTTGTACTCATGTTCCTCTCTGTCTCTCTCTGTTTCTTCATCTTCTTAAAGCAGACCCTTTAGCATCTCTTGCAATACTGGTTTGGTGGAGATGTATTCTTTTAACCTTCTTTTGTCTTGGAAACTCCTTATTTCACCTTCCATTTTGAATGAGAGCCTTGCTGGGTAGAGTATTCTTGGTTGTACGCCTTTGTTTTTCATTACTTGGAATATATTTTGCCATTCCCTTCTGGCTTGTAGTGTTTCTGCTGAGAAATCTGATGATAGCCTTATTGGAGCTCCCTTGTATGTTATTAGTTGTTTCTCTCTTGCTGCTTTTAGGATTCTCTCTTTGTCTTTGAATGTTGGCATTTTAATTATGATGTGTCTTGAAGTGGGCCTGTTGGGGTTCATCTTCATTGGGACCCTCTGTGCTTCCTGGACTTGCATGATTCTTTCTCTCTTCATGTTAGGGAAGTTTTCTGTCATTAGTTTTTCAAAGAGGTTTTCTATCCCTTGCTCTTCTTCTTCTCCTTCTGGAATTCCTATGATACGGATATTATTACGTTTCATGTTGTCCTGCAGCTGTCTTAGAGCCTTTTCAGTCTTGTTCAGCCTTTTTTCATTTTGTTGCACTGTCTGTGAGTTTTTGTCTACATTGTCCTCCAGCTCGCTGATCCGATTTTCTGCTTCCTCTAGCCTGTTTTTAATTCCTTCTACTGTGTTCTTCAATTCAGAGATCATATTCTTCATTTCCTCCTGGCTCTTATTGATAGCTTCCATGTCCTTTTTGATGCTGGTATAGTGCTCAGTAAGTTCCTTATAGTTCTTCTGGAGTTCTTTGCAGTTTCCGCTGAGCTCATTGAGCTTCTCCATAATACATGCTTTCAATTCCGTATCTGATAGTTGGCTCCCCTCTCTTTCATTTAGCACTCTTTCTGGGGACTCTGCCTTTCCTTTCGATGGGGGGTTGTTTCTCTGTCTCCCCATTTTTGTGACTCCTATTGTTTGTTGGTGCTTCTTAGAATGATCTGCACTTCCTGGATCTGCCCCTGGTGGCGTCAGATCTTGTACCAGTCTGGGCCTAGGCAGCCTGTTGGAGACTTCCAGGGATCTACTGCCTTTGTCTGTCTCCTTTAGTTGATAATCTATTCAATCTGTGATTAGCCGTCAGGCTTAAGGACTATGGGTGTGGCAGCTTAATTCCTGTAGGCAGGGCCTTTGCTTCCCCTCAGGCTGATGCCACTTGGCCGGGAATGGTCTGCCGGTCACGTTGTGATGTAGCGGCCTTTTCTGTCTCTCCGTGGTTATAAGACTTCTCTCCAGCTGGTGTTCGGTTGGTTATTCCAGATGATTTCTCCAAAATTGCGTTGTAAATCCAGACTAGTTCTGGGAGGAAGTTAGTGTAGCTTCCACTTACTCTTCCGCCATCTTGTTTCTCCAAGAGCATTATGTTAAAGTAAGTAGAAGGCACAGTTAACTAAATCAGGGGTGTTAGAAAAGAATTACCCAAGGGAGCTATATCTAAGCTCAATCTTGACAGATGGGTCCCTGTGGATTAGACAGAGAGACAGATGAGAATGAGGCAAGCTCAGGTAACCACTAATTTAACATATGTATGACGACACACGGGATAAATGGAAAAGGTTCTGCATCACTTGAAATATATTTTCATCAAATGTAAATAATTTTCTCAGTTGCAGGTTTGGGGGCAAACTTCGATATTCCAATTCACCATTTTTCAGGTCCTTTTCTGGGTTAAAAATGGAGAAAACCATGGATTTAATGGAGGTAGGGTGCGTTGCAGAGATCGTTACTATAAATAGCTGAAATTTTCCTGGAATCAAATTACGATGATCGTACCTGTCACATCAGCACACATATAATTTCAATGAGCAGCAGTTCCATTAAGGTTTCTGTGTGATAGCCTTCTGGATTGCAAGATTTTGAATTGTCATTATATTCCTCTCTCTCATATGTATGCTCAATTTTCTATTGAGAACATGCCCTTTAATCACTTATATTTTAAGAAAATATTTTTTTCTGTACTGCACTATCATTTTAACAGAAAAGTTACTGTACTAGTGTTCAAAAGTGACAATTTGTGAATTCAGAATCTTCAACTTTGCCTAACTGTATACATCATTTTTTTTCATTTCTCAGTACTGCTCCAATCTGCTAAAATTAGTATATCAAATCATCAATGAACAACATGTTATTTCTACCACATTTTAACATTATAAACCATAGAAATATTCAGTCTTTTTACAGCTACTTAAGAGAAAATATAACTTGATGGGAATAAATATTGAGGATTTTTTTAATTCCAAAAGTATGGTGCCACTAATATTTTTTAATGAAGTATTTAAAAGAGGGAGGGTGTAAAGCCCTTCAGAGAAGTTATTCAGGTAGCTCACCTAAAGTTTCCATCTTAGTCTCTTCAGTTGTCTAGAAACCAAGTACTTCTTACTTGGAAACTCTGGTGACAGTACCTGCAAGTTGTGACATGATTTACTTTCTTTCACTGTAACTCTAGGTGACTTTCCCGGAAAGAACTGGCTTGTCTCCACCTATAGCACCACACCTGTCCTTTTTGAAGAGTGCATTTACTGCAACTCTTCAGAATAGTTTTTTGTTGTTGTTGTTGAATATTTTGAATGAATTGAAATGGCCTTATCCCTACTTTACTGTTGTCTAAAACAATAACTTGGTAATCATCTGTATAATTCTGAAGAGAACATATTGCTATAGATACTGCCTTGGAATGTTATCTGATGGGCCTTTAATAGTTATATTTTGTTGAATTTTAAATCTTTAGAAATCCCTTCAAATTATTTTCCCTTAATGTTTCAGCCAATGTATCTAAAAAAAATGTTCCCAAGAAACTGAGGTCTATAATTAATTAATTCAGTTCATAATATTAATTCTGTCACTGACTTGCTGAGAAATTATATAGTACAACTAAGTAAAATAAAAGAAATACTCTTAGAGATTCAGAAATAAAAAATATAAACAGTTACTTACTTAAATGATTTTGCATTATAAGTCCTACTAAAAATGACTAATGAATTTATTGTTTATTATATTTGAGGGTATTATTTATTTTATTTGAGACTGTTATTTGATCAATAGGATGAATGTCATAAGAGATCAAGAGTTAATAATTAATGTCTTGGTATAAATATATTATGAAGAATAATAATTTCTTAATTTTAAGAAACATCATTTGTCATGATTATAGCAATTAAGTATGAATATATTGAATGAGGTTCTACTAGGAGCTGCCAAAAAAATAAACTTCACTCACACTTGTGAAATTTAAGCACATTATTAAAGATGGTAATAAATTTAACATTTCAGTTAAATCTAGCAGATGATTGAAATGAAGCAAGAAGCATAAGCATTATCTGAAAAGTGAATTTGCTGTTTTGTCATCTGCAGAATGCATTTGCTGAAAGTCAGTCTTCAGATACCAAAATATAATAATGATAAAAATAATTATACTAATGACTAGGTGCCATTATTACTATGCTTAATATTTTATATCATTTGATTTCAAAGGTATTTTGTGTAGCCATATGAAGAGGTATGTTATATAGCCACATTTGTATGCATACATATATATAACGTTAGAAATACTTTTAGATCACAATACTGGTTCCCCTTTCCCTGCCCTCACCCTTCCCTATTCCCAGAGACAGCTCTGAAGCTATCACACTCCTAGTTCACCTGGTAAAAATCAGGCCAGCCAGCATCTTTTCGGTTCCTATTGCACGATCACATCACCAGGCTTCCCCAGAGAGGAGTCAGGAGGAAAGCGGACCTCTGCCCGCTGGCAGAGACAGGACTCGACCAGGTGTCATTGGTGCTGAAGGACAGGAGATAGCATACTGCTGTGCAAGTGAGAACGTAATTTTCCTTTATATTTTTCTCTTGTGGACTGCGGAGAGGGGTGGAAAGTTTGGGGGTGGTAGGACATTCTTGAGGAGCGCAGGTGCAGAGGCGCGCTAGTCCACTCCCCAACCCTCCCCTTGCGTCGCCAGGGTGCACATAGGGAAGTGCCCTCATTCACTGGCCCAGGTGCGCAGGGCCGCGAGTCCAGGTGCCCCTTGGACACTCCCCAACGGACATAAGATCAGTGTCCCAACGGGCACAGGGAGGGCCCACTGGACACGCAGAAGACCATGTGCAGACACCCCAGGCCAGCTCCAGTGGGCACCAGGCTGGAGCGCAGACCACTTACTCAGGCTCTGCTCATGCCCCCCCAGGCAAGTCCAGGAACGGTGGGCAGCTGCAGAGGCTCACTTCCACTATGCACAAGTGTCTGGGGCCCTGCCCTAAGAAGCAAGAGACCAACTCATGGAGCCCGGCTCCGCAGGACTGAGGCTAGCTCTTGGGCTGCCTTGCGTGAGAACAAAAACACCTCAGCCAGCTTCAATAGGTGCCAACCTCTCACTTCCACTGTGCCCAAGTGTCTGGGGTCCCACTCTAAGAGGCAAGAGACCAACTCCCGGAACACGGCTCGGCAGGCCCGAGGTGGGCTCTCGGGCTGCCTTGCGCACGCACAGGCACTTGCACAGAGGCACCTCAGCTAGCTCCAACAGGCACCAAAGGAACATACCATGCCGGCCACCGCAGGCACACACCGCTGCTACAAGGAACAGGAACCTTTGACCCACCTCATTAGACCAGCTGTGGACGCAGAAAAAGAAGACAACACACAAAGGCTGAACTGAGTAAAAACATTCCTTTTTTTTTCTTCCTTAAAGGGGGAAAAAAAAAAACTATATCTCTAATCTGTTTCATACAATCTCTCCCTCTCATATTTTCTCTTTAATTGTTGTTTATTTGTTTGTGTGTCTAGTTTAGCCTCCCTTTCACTCTAAATAAATAGAATATAACTACTATATAAATCCAATACTATACAATCTCACTTTCTTACTATATTCTGCATTCTTCCCTCCTTTTCTTCTATTGTTATTAACATACAATGTAAATATTACCTACTGTCTTGCATAGTCTCAACTATTATTAATCTATCATACCCTCTCTCAAAAATCATATTTTTCCTCCCTAAAAACAACTCTTATCTATTCTTCCTATAGTATAAAAGCTCTAATCTCTCTACATTTATATTAATACTGGCTCGTTGGCTGACGATAGTGAGATAGAGGGTGGGGGATATTTTTGAGGGTGTGGGTCTCCTGCCTGGGCTGTGTGTTTATGTCTTTAACAGCATCTCCACAGAAGAACTCAAGACAAAGTGGATAGAGTGACTCTCAATCAACTAGCCAGAAGGAATATTCTACCAAAGAGCATCTGAAATATAACCAGGCAGCATAAACAAACGACATAAAGGGTAACCCAAGAACAGCAGGCTCAGGATATCAAAAAAACTGAACCACTGAAACCCCCAGATCTCCTATAAAGAATCTCACACCACAAAGGTGGGAAGTCAAAGCAGACAAACCCCAAAAACAAAAACAAACAAGAAGAATCCAACATATAAGATGCAGAAATAACCTCTCAGTGAAAAGAAAAGAGGAATCCCCAGAAAGAGAGGTAGATGGAATAGACATAGCCCAAATGTCAGACACGGAATTCAAAATAATGGTGGTGAAGAAGCTCAGTACACTCAACAACCTTAAAAACAACTACAACAACCTCCAAGGAAGTTACCAACAGCTCCAAGAAAACTACAGGGAACTTGCAGAGAACTACACCAGCATAAAAAAGGACATAGAAACTATTAACAAGAACCAGGAAGAAATGAAGAATTCAATCTCTGAACTGAAAAACACAGTAGAATCAGTCAAAAGCAAACTAAACGAAGCAGAGGATTGGATTAGCAAGTTAGAAGATAATATAGAGAAAAATTCCCAGACAATACAGCAAAATGAAAAAAGATTGAAAAAGTACATAGAAGAATTAAGGGAATTACAGGATAGCATAAGGAAAAACAATATCAGAATCATTGGAATTAAAGAGGGATCAGAAGAACAAGGAATAGAAAAACTGATAGGAGAAATAGTGACAGAAAATTTTGTCAACCTGATGAGAGAAAAAGTTATACAAGTTCAGAAAGCACAGAGAGTTCCAATGAAGAGGAACCAAAAAAATTCCACTCCAAAGCACATCATAATTAAAATGGCAACATTCAAAGACAAAGAGAGAATCCTAAAAGCAGCAAGAGAAAAACAACAAATAACATACAAGGGAGCTCCAATAAGGCTATCGACCAATTTCTCAACAGAAACACTACAAGCCAGAAGGGAATGGTCAAAAATATTTCAAGCAATGAAAAACAAAGGCCTACAACCAAGAATACTCTACCCAGCAAGGCTTTCATTCAAAATAGAAAGTGAAATAAGGAGTTTCTCAGACAAAGGAAGACTAAAAGAATACATCTCCACCAAACCAGTATTGCAAGAGATGCTAAAGGGAATGTTATAAGAAAAAAGAAGAAAAAAAAAAAAAAAAAAAAAAAGAGGAGAGGAACAGAGGTACAAAGGGAAATGAATAAATACATGTCAATAATAACCTTAAATGTAAATGGATTAAATGCTCCAATCAAAAGACATAGGGTAACAGAATGGATAAGAAAACAGGACCCACATATTTGCTGTCTACAAGAAACACACCTCAAAACAAAAGATTAACATAGACTGTAAGTAAAGGGATATTAAAATATATTCCACGCAAATGGACCTGAAAAAAAAGCTGGGGTAGCAGTCCTCATATCAGACAAAATGGACTTCAAAGCAAGGGCAATAAAAAGAGACAAAGAAGGACATTTCATAATACTTAAAGGAACAATCCATCAAGAAGGTATAACACTGATGAACATATATGCACCCAACATAGGAGCACCCAAATACATAAAGCAAATACCAGAAGACCACAAGAAAGATATAAACGACAACACACTCATAGTAGGGGACTTCAACACTCCATTATCAAAAGTAGACAGATCATCGAAGCAAAGCACACCAAGGATATACAGGCATTAACAACACACTAAACCACATGGACTTAACTGATATATATAGAACTTTCCACCCCAAAGAAGCAAAATATATTCTTTTCAAATGCACATGAAACATTTTCAAAGATAGACCACATGATAGGACACAAAAAAAGCCTCAACAAATTTAAGAAAATTGAAATCATATGAAGCATCTTCTCAGACCACAATGCCTTGAAACTAAAAATCAATCTCAGGGAAAAATATCAAAGACACCCAAACTCATGGAGAATGAATAACATGCTATTAAATAATGAATGCGTTAACAATGACATCAAAGAAGAAATCAAGAAATTTCTGGAAACTAACGATAATGAACACACAACAACCCAAAACCTATGGGACACAGCAAAAGCAGTCCTGAGAGGGAAGTTCATAGCATTACAGGCATATCTGAAAAGGATAAAAGAATCTCAAATAAAAAATCTAACCTTAAAGCTACAAGAACAAGAACAACAACAACAAACAAAGCCTAGGTCAAGAAGAAGGAAGGAAATCATCAAGATCAGAGCAGAATTAAATGACATAGAGACTAAACAAACAATCCAAAAGATCAACGAAACTCGGAGCTGGTTCTTTGAAAAATTAAACAAAATTGACAAGCCTTTAGCCAGGCCCATCAACAAAAAAAGAGAAAAGATCCAAATAAACAAAATCAGAAACGAAAGAGAAGAAATCACGACTGAAACCACAGAAATACAAATGATAGTAAGAAATTACTACAGACAACTGTATGGCAAGAAATTTGACAACCTAGAAGAAATGGACAAATTTTAGAAACATATAACCTTCCAAAACTGAATTAAGAAGAAGTGCAAAGTCTCAACAAACCAATAACAAAGAAGGAAATTGAAACAGTAATCAAAAATCTCCCGGCACAAAAAAACCCTGGACCAGATGGCTTCACAGGCGAATTCTACAAAACATTTAGGGAAGAACTAACTCCTACCCTGCTCAAACTATTCTGAAAAATCCAAAAAGAGGGAAAAACCCCAAACTCTTTCTATGAAGCCAGTATTACCCTAATTCCAAAACCAGGTCAGGACACAACAAGGAAAGAAAACTATAGGCCAATATCACTGATGAACATAAATGCTAAAACCCTCAATAAAATATTGGCAAACAGGATCCAGCAATACATCAAAAAGATCATACACCACGATCAAGTGGGATTCATCCCAGGGATGCAAGGATGGTTTAATATTCGCAAATCAATAAATATAATAGATCACCTAAACAGAATGAAAGACAAAAATCACATGATCATATCAATAGATGCAGAAAAAGCATTTGATAAAGTACAGCACCCATTTATGATGAAAACACTCAGAAAAATGGGAATAGTGGGAGCATTCCTTAACATAATTAAGGCTATATATATGAGAAGCCTGAAGCCAACATCATACTCAATGGACAAAAACTGAAAGCATTCCTCCTGAAATCAGGAACTAGACAAGGCTGTCCACTCTCTCCACTCCTATTCAATATAGTGTTGGAAGTCCTAGCCACAGTAATCAGACAAGAAAAAGAGATAAAAGGCATCCAAATTGGGAAAGAAGTAAAACTATCATTATATGCAGATGACATGATAGTATACCTAGAAAACCCTATAAACTCCACTAAAAGACTACTCGATATAATAAGTGAATTTGGCAAAATAGCAGGATACAAAATATATGTACAGAAATCTAAGGCTTTTCTGTACACCAACAATAAAATATCAGAGACAGAGACAAAAAAGAAAATACCATTTACTATAGCAACAAGAAAAATAAAGTACCTAGGAGTAAACTTAACCAAAGAGATAAAAGACCTGTACTCTGAAAATTATGTAACATTGAAGAAAGAAATTAAGAAAGATACAAATAAATGGAAGCAAATGCCATGTTCTTGGATGGGAAGAATCAACATCATCAAAATGACCATACTACCCAAAGCAATTAACAGATTCAATGCAATCCCTGTTAAAATACCAGTGACATATTTCACAGACCCAGAACAAATACTCCAAAAATTCATATGGAACCAAAAAAGACCCCGAATAGCAAAAGCAATCTTGAGACAGAAGAACACAGCAGGAGGAATCACAACACCAGATATCAAACAATACTGCAAAGCCACTGTGATCAAAACAGTCTGGTACTGGCTTAAGAACAGACATATAGATCAGTGGAACAGAATAGAGTCCAGAAATAAACCCAGGCCTCTATGGTCAACTAATATTTGATAAAGGAAGAAGGAACATAAAATAGAGTGAGAAGAGCCTCTTTAACAAATGGTGCTGGGAGAACTGGACAGGGACTTGCAAAAAAATGAAACTAGACCACCAACTTACACCACACACAAGAATAAACTCAAGATGGATCAAAGACTTAAGTGTAAGCCGTGACACCATAAAAGTCCTAGAGGAAAACATAGGCAAGAAAATATCAGATATCTCACGTAACAATATCTTCACGGATACATCTCCTAAGACAAGAGAAATAAAGGAAAAAAATAAACAAATGGGACATCAAACTAAAGAGTTTCTGCTCAGCAAAAGAAAACATCAGCAAGATGAAAAGGAAACCAACCATATGGGAAAACATATTTGCCAATGACATCACAGACAGGGGACTGATCTCCAAAATATATAAAGAGCTGATACGACTCAACTTCAAGAAAACAAACAACCCTATTAAAAAATGAACAAAGGACCTGAACAAACACTTCTCTGAAGAGGACATACAGAAGGTCCTTAGACACATGAAAAAATGCTCAACATCATTAGCCATCAGGGAGATGCAAATAAAAACCACAATGAGATACCATTTTACACCAGTCAGAATGGCCATCATCAACAAATTAACAAACAAGTGCAGGTGAAGATGTGGAGAAACGGGAACCCTACTGCACTGTTGGTGGGAATGCAGACTGGTGCAGCCACTATGGGAAACAGTATGGAATTACCTCAAAAAACTAAAAATGGAACTGCTTTTTGAACCAGCGATTCCACTGCTAGGACTATATCCAAAAAATCCTAAAGCACTAATTCAAAAGAACCTATGCACCCCTATGTTCATAGCAGCACTGTTTACAATAGCCAAGTGCTGGAAACAGCCTAAGTGCCCATCTGTAGATGAGTGGATCAAAAAACTGTGGTGCATTTACACAATGGAATACTATGCAGCAGAAAGAAAGAAGGAACTCCTGCCATTTGCGACAACATGGATGGAACTAGAGAGAATTATGCTTAGTGAAATAAGCCAGGCAAAGAAAGAAAAATACCATATGATATCACCTAACACAGGAAACTAAAGAACAACACAAACAAATGAACTAAATAGGACAAGGAGCAGAATAGCAATCAATAGGGGGGAGGGGGGAGGGAGAGAAGGGGGATAAGTAAGGGAAGGATTTAGTCAAAGAACGAGTATATGGACATGGACAACGGGGTGAAATATGATTGTGGGAGAAGGGGTGAGCTGGGTGGGGGAGAGAAATGGGGGGAAAATTGGACAACTGTAATTGAAAATACCAAAAAAAAAAATTTTGTATGATTTGGTAAGAAGAAAAGAAATAATTTTATGATCATAGAATGGTTAAATGGGAGTCCAAGAAAATATTTAATTACTTTTTTTTGGTTGGGGATGTATTTTGAGTTGTACTTTTTCCTCCTAACCTTATACAATAAAAAATTCACTAAGCTATGTCAAATTTATTCCAAAACAAATAGCTCAAGATTAAAAAATAAAATGTAGATTGGTTGTGGTAAAAAGTGAACATAATTAGTTTGACTCTGTATGAACATTTAAAATTAATTTTATCTGTAGTGGTAAAACTAAATGCGTAACATACCTTGTTCTCTGGATCATAAATATTCACAAAGTTCCTTTAGCAATACAGAGGAAAGGCACTGGCTTCCAAAAAAGTTAACCATCTTAATCATCTTAATGGATATTATTTCCCATGATTATATATTCCATCTAAATTGTGTTTTCTCTGCTAAATAAATGACAAAGGAAACTATCACACTGTTCAACAGAAACTTAGCAAATACTAAAATTTAAATGCTTTGTATTTGACCATAAATGTTTTCTCTCATTTAATATTTATTTTTAAATTTATATTTGTTCATTTATTTATTTTTAGAGAACTCATTTGGGTGAACATTATGAAAACCACAGAATGATGAACCTAATACCCCGAGGAAACCCCAGATGACCATTGTGTTAAAAAAAAAAAAAATTCTACTGTATTATTTGCATGCAAATTTCTGGAAGCCAGGCACAATGATTCATGCAGTGAAATCTGAAATTATCATACATTTCCTGAAATTCCACCTCTTCCATGAAATCTTTTATACTAACTAATTATAAGAGGTGACAGTTTTCCTAGCTAAGTGCTGTCATTTCCTTTAAATTCACTTTCCCCTCACTAATGTGTCATGATGCACTTTTTTCACGGTCGCACAATGTTAGGCCTATTAACTACACTGGGGCAAATGGACTACTTGAATAATTTTTTAGCCTCTTAGGCTATATGTTTGTAAGAAATATCCATGTCTGTTCATTTCCTGTTTGTGTTTCAACCTTGCTTTGCCTATCATCATTCCTATATAAGAATGATGTGGATGATGATCAGAAATCTGGCAAAGGGTATCTGTGTAATGGTATAAGAATAGTAAGACACAATTCAGCATTTTTTAATTGGAAAGTATAAGGTATGGACAAAACAGGCAAGTGATTTTAAAGTTGTGAAGGGTTTTCTTTGACCTGCCTACTGAGAATTTTGGGTTTTTTAGATTTCTTTAGCTCTATGACTTTGGGTAAGCTACTTAACCTTTATGAGACTCAAGATCCTCATGATAAATAGTAACAGACTTATAAGTTTGATATGAGGCCAAGAACCATCAACCATTAGGCAGATAAATAAAATCATGTTTATAACATTCTTGGTACTGAATCTGGCACATAGTCAGCCCTCAATAAGTGATATGTATGCTATGATTATTAGGAATCGGGAAATTTATATCAAATGCCATACAAGACTAACATAACTCAGAGTCAGGTTCTAGTGATATGTACCCTCAATTTTGTGTTTACCTTTTGCCAAACAATGTATTATTGAAAGTATTATCTCACTCCTTCCGCTAATATCCTGATAAATATTTATAAGTGCGTTATACAGTTAATGAAGACTGGAGACAAAGCTCAAATACTGGGCTCTACATCACCACCCTCTGCTAACCTTCACCCAAAAAGCTTTCACATATGACTAAAATCTAAAATATTTCTATTTCTTTCCTGATAAATAACTGGCATTATTCTTTTAACAATTTCTTGCTGTTCAAAATTCTACCAATACTTTGGAATAGGTAAATGCAAATTTCCACTGAATTCTGATTAGGTACATTTTTCAAACATTATAAATAAAGACATAATCATAGATTTTCCAAAAAAGGTGGTGTTTTTGAAGTAAAGGAACTGTTCCTTCACTTCAATTCTAGGAAAAATTACTAACACTTGGAATAGTGCCTGGCATATAGTAAGCATTCAGTAAATAGCATTTGTTCCAGTTATTCCTTAGTGTTCTGAGCTGTATGCTATCTTCTCTTTTTTAAAATTGAGATATAATTGACATATAACATTGTATTAGTTTTAGGTGTACAACATTATTATCTGATATATATTACAAAATGATCATCACAATAAATCTAGTTAAATCCATCTCCACACCCAGTTATAAATTTTTTTCATGTGGTGAGAACTTTTAAGTCTACTCTCTTAGCAACTTTGAAATATGCAATACAGTATTATTAACTATTGTTGCCACACTGTATATTACATCCCAGGATTTATTTATTTTACAACTGGAAGTTTGTATCTTTTGACCACCTTCAACCCATTTTGCCTACTCCCCTTCCCTCACCCATCAATTACCAATCTGTTCTCTGTATCTCCTCTTTTTTTCCCACATGTCTCCCTAATTCAACCATCCTCCTAACTATCATACTAATTTCATAAACTTTTGAAACTCATTCTCCTCTCCCATAAAATGGGGAAAATAATGTCCTCTATAAAAGTTTTCTTATGATAATTAAATGAGACAATAAAACATTTGGCACACCTAGAAAAAGTAATGCTTAACACATGATTGTCAACTAATATTTGGAACTTCTGTTATTGTTAAGCACCAGTTATATATTGCTGACTTCTAAATATTACCAGCTCAGACAATTTTCTGCCTCCAAACACATCTGTCTAACTTCCTATGAGACATCTCCACTTGGATTTTCAACAGCCAACTCAGAATGAGAAGAGCGCATCTCGACATTTCTATACAACCCCTCCCATGTCCCATTTTTTAATTTTCTACTTTCACTCATTTCCCAGGTTAGAAATCAGGAAATTATTCTAGATATCTTTTACTTTCCCTTAATTCTGCATCTAAAAAGCCCCAAAGTCGTCAGTCCATCTATCCTTCCATGCATCCTGTCCATGTCCATATGATGCTTTCTCTCATGACCATTGCTAGAAGCCATCTACAGGTGTCTGAACCTCTGGTTTCAGCCCCCTCCAGTTTATCCTCTTAAGTTGCTTCCCAAGTGAGGCTGCTGAAATGCAGATCTGAGCACATCACTGCTCTCTGAAGGCCAAAGTCCTGGTTCCTTACCCTGGACCATTAAGTCCTGGATTTGCTCTTCACCCTCCTCCTTTACCCTGTGTTCCCGCCAGGTGAGGCTTCCTGCACCTCCCCACTGCTATGTACTCAAAGCCACCAAATCTTTGATAAGCTCTCTGCTTTTGCTACCCCCACACATGTTCTTCAAAAGTCAACTCACATGTTACTTCTTCAGTAAGTCTTTCTTTCCACACAAGTCATGATCCAGTAAAATTGCTATCTCCTTCGACTCCAGGCTGAGCAGGTCCTTTCCTGGTGCTCTCCTAATATCTGTACCAACAGGAAGACAGCCCCTCGCGTTCTGCATCTGTTTTTCTGTCTCTCCTCTAGGTAGTGAGTAGCTTGATGAGGGCAGAGATTGCTTTTCCCTTATAGTAGAATCCAGGATGTTGTCAGAGACATAACATGCTCTTTCTAAATGATTACTGCATAAGTAAATAGTTTTCTGTTCTCAATTACATCTCTTCCCTGGGGTGGAAAAATTTAGAATTTGGAGTTTAAAGACCTGCATTTAAGTCCCAGCTGTGTGCTACCTCCTAATTGGAGACTTTGAACAAATTAGTTAGCCACTTCAAATTTATCTCATCATGGTGAAGATCAGATATGATCATGGATATAAACTTTGTAAATAGCAAAGGACTTTGTAAATATAACAAGATAAATAAAATACAGAGATGAAATATAATGTAGCTCAAGATGAAATGATGCCATTGAGATTAAACTTTAATAATTGAAGCTGTGCATTCTGTGAGGATCTTTTTCAGGGGAGATATGTAGTACAAATAGCTGTGTACAAACCTGGGTTCTACTACTAATTCTAAATGATTGTATGTGTTGTATAAATTATTTAAATGCCTTGGGCTTTAATTTCTCATGTGTAAAATGAGAATGGTAACAGAATTTCTTCACAGGATTGTTATGAAGATCAGATTCACTAAGGCCTATAAAACACAGCAACTGGAGATTGCCCTGAAAATTTGTATACTTTTATCATTAAAAGCCTTTGCTTCTCCTACGAACCAAAAAAGAACAATTTAAAAATTTTTTAAATTGTAAGAAATTAATGGTCAAATAATATTAGGACTAGAATCACTGAATGCAAAAGCAGATTGAAATTTTAATGGATAAAACATCCGAGACCCAGAAAATACAAAGGTAGCAATAACTGTTGGGAGGTGAAATGGGTAACTGTACTTATAATAACCCAGAGAAGGAAAACTCTGACTCCAAAAAACCTCCGCTGCCTTGCGGCATACCTCTTCAGGGGAAAGGCTAAGGGAGTAAACCCCGACAGAAAATCCGGAGCCGGAGTCCCTAAGGCGGTTTGACGTTGTAGTCAACACCGGCAACTCCTGTGGCGCACCTGAAGCCAAGCTGTATTGACTCCGTCTTTCCCTTGGACCCTTCAGCTGCGAAGAGAGGGGGGGTCTGCTGCATGGGCAACAGCAGACCCTCCATATCACCCTGCCCAGGCTCTGTAGCTTCAGCTTCACTGGAGAGGACACTCCAGCGTCATCACAAGATGTCGATTCAACACGGGAGGAGACAGATACCGTGTCACTCCCGAGTCGGACTGCACAGCCATTCTCAGCGGTGCAGATAGACACTTAAGAAGCTACACCATCGTCTCTTGAGACGGACGGCTGCCGACGACGACGACGACTTATAATAACCAGTAGATATTAATCAATGTTTTTACTTATATTAATTGTCACCATATTTTTTCAAAGAATTTTATAATTCACTATTAAACCCTATTAAACCTGACTAGTTCCTCTACCTAAGCTCATCCTAAATTCTGCCATATTATAAAGTCACTACTGGACTTCCGGCCAAGATGGAGGCTTAGACGGACACGCTAGGTCTCCCTCTACAACTACAGAGGAATACAACTACTTCAAAACAAAGGATAACTAGAAATTCCAGAAAATAAAACTACACGGAAGTCCAACATATGAAGTTATAAACCAGCGGTGCCATTTGGGCAGGTAAGAGTTAAAGTGGGCAGTGCTGTTTGCGGTCGCACCCGGAGCGGCGGGCGGCGAGGAATCCCGCCTGCGCAAGCCCCTGGAGGTGCGCGACCCCGGCGAGGAGTCCCAGCGGCCAAGCCCCTGGCGGTGCGCGACTCCGGAGCTGGGGAGAGCGGCGGGATCCCGGTCTCCTAGCTGAATAACTGTGTGAATCCATCTTGGACCCCCGCCCCCAAAGAAAGCACCACAGGGCTGCGAAATAGGTTGCGGACAAGCAGGCGCCGGTCGCTAATTTGTGACGCATACACAGGCACTGCCCCCGACAGCCAGCCCAAGAAAACAAAACGCATCTGTCAAAATGAGGCAGGCAACTTTAGAAATACCGGTAACACAACTCACCAGGCAGCAGATAGAGAACCTGACAGATGAACAGATAAGAAACCTGTCAGAGGCTCAGTTCTGGGCCATTGTTATCAGGTGGCTTACAGAATTCACAAAAGAGCAGGAAAAAGATATGAAAGAAGCGAAAAACTTTCATAACGAAAGGAACAAAACAGCATACGAGACAGAAGGAAAGGAAATAAAATCCAGAGTTCATTTCAACAAACTGGAATATGGAGAAGGAACAAGCAGTCAACCAATGCAGCGAGAGGAAATGGGAAGTAACAATGAAAGGATCAGAAACCTCTGGGACAGCTATAAAAGGCCCAACATAAGAATCATTGGTTTGCCAGAGAATGAGGAAGATGAACTAGAACTTGAAAAATTGAGTGAAAATATAATAAAGGAGAACTTCCCAGACTTGGGGAAGGGAATAGACCTGCAGGTCCAGGAAGCAAGGAGAGTTCCCAAGAGACTGGACCCAGGGAGAACCACTCCAAGACACATTATAATCAAAATGTCAAAAATTAAAGATAAAGAGAGAATCTTAAAAGCAGCAAGAGAGAAGAAAAGAATTATGTACAAAGGGGTCCCAATTAGACTATCAGCTGACTTCTCAAGGGAAACCCTACAGGCAAGAAGAGACTGGCAAGAAATATTCAAAGTAATGAAAATCCAAAACCTACAACCACGAATACTCTATCCAGCGAAATTGTCATTCAGAATAGAAGGACAGAGAAAGTGTTTCCAGGACAAAATAAAACTGAAAGAGTTCATTAGATCCAAACCACTGTTATATGAGATGTTAAAGGGACTGGTTTAAAAAAAAAAACAGAAGCTAGGGAGATGAAACAAAGGCAAACTAAATAGGCAACGAGAGTGGAAGAGGAACTGTGGGTACGGGAAGCATATTGGGGGGAGGTCAACAGGGAGGGGGAATGGGGAAAGGGAGGGAGATGATATAGGAATTGGGGATCAAGGTAGGAGGGAATGGAATAGACGGAGAGAGGTTGGGAGGAACTGTATGCACAACTAATGGACATAATCTAAAAGGAGGGGACAACTGGAGGGAGGGGGGCCACCGGGTGGAGGGGAGCAGAGG
Organism: Furipterus horrens; assembly: GCF_987537825.1. NCBI lineage: Eukaryota > Metazoa > Chordata > Mammalia > Chiroptera > Furipteridae > Furipterus > Furipterus horrens. Next base: position 146,700,128 of record NW_028327176.1, on the reverse strand, counting down.
GAAGGGAAATTGGCACAAATGTAATAATTTAATCAATAAAACACATTAAATCTGAAAAAAAAATAAATAAAAAATAAAGTCACTACTACCGTAAACACACACATTATACCACATTCTAAAAAAACAGCTCTTACCTTGTTGTTTTTTTATTTATTTATTATTATTTTTTTATTGATTATGCTGTTACAGTTGTCCCAATTTCTTTTCCCTCTGCTTCCCTCCACCCTGTGAACCCCCTCCCTCCAGTTCCCCCACTCCTTAGTTCATGCCCATTGGTTGTGCATATAGTTCTTCTCAACACCTTCCTTTCTACTCCACTCCCTCCTACTATGCTTCTTAATTACAGCATCATTTCCCTCCTTTTCTCCCTTCCCCCTCCCCACTCACCTCCCCCCAGTATGTTCCCCATACCTATAATTCTTTTTCCCCTCTCATTGCCTACTTAGTTTGCCTTTGTTTTGATTGCCTAGCTTCTGCTGTTAGTTGTTGTGATACAGTTTTCATTTTAATGTTCGTAGTTTTGATCCTCCTTCTTCTAAACAAGTCCCTTTAACATCCCATGTAACAGTGGTTTGGATCTGATGAGCTCCTTCAGTTTTACTTTGTCCTGGAAGCACTTTCTCTGCCCTTCTATCCTGAATGACAGCTTCGCTGGATAGAGTAATCATAGTTGTAGGTTTTTGATTTTCATTACTTTGAATATTCCTTGCCAGTCCCTTCTTGCCTGTAAAGTCTCCTTTGAGAAATCAGCTGATAGTCTTATTGGGACCCCTTTATATAGAATTCTTCTCTTCTCTCTAGCTGCTTTTAAAATTCTCTCTTTATCTTTAATTTTTGACATTTTGATTATAATGTGTCTTGGAGTGGTTCTCCTTGGGTCCAGTTTGTCTGGAACTCTCTGTGCTTCCTGGACCTGTAAGTCCATTTCCTTCCCCAAGTTAGGGAAGTTCTGCTTCATTTTTTTCACATGATTTTTTAAAATTTCTAGTTCTTCTTCTTCTCCCTCTGGCAATCCTATAATTCAAATGTTGGCCTGCTTATAGCTGTCCCAGAGGTTTCTGAGCCTCTCCTCATATTCCTCACATTTTGTTTCCTCTTTCTGCACTGGTTGACTGTTTGTTCCTTCCCTATGTTCTGATTTATTGATTTGATCCCTGGCTTTCCCTTCCTCACCACTTGTCTTGTATGTATTTTTGTTCATTTCACCAGGACTAGCCTTCACTCCTTCCCTGTCTTGATTAAGTCCTGCTGTTAGATCTATAAGCTGCCTTATGACTATAGCTCTGAACTGAGTCTCAGAAAGATTCTCTATTTGTTCATCGGTCAAGTCCTTTATTTGCTTTTTGGTTAGCTGCGTGATTGGTATTTCAATCATTAATTCTGCCATACTGACCATTTTGTTTATCTTTCCCTCTTGGGCAGGGTACTGTCACACCTCCTATGCTATATTGGGCAGAGCCCCGTGCACTCATCACAACCTGGTGACCTTTCTCACCACACTGTGGCGTTTTGTGTCGGGGTAGGGGTTCAAATGGATTCCTGCTGTTACTCTCTGCTGAGAGACCAGGAGCCTCCTCCTCCTCCGTCCCCACACCCTCCGGACCTCACAGTGTGAGACAATGGGGGTCTGCCTTCCCCGGCATTGGAATCGCAAGCCTACAAGTCTGTTCTGCAGCCAGGGCCGGCTCCTAGGCGCTTCTCTCCTTCCCCCAAATACAGGTGTCTGCTTACTGGGTTCTGCTGTTCGCTGCTGTGGCTGCTGCCTCCAGCACAGCTCGATCTTTCAGCTGTGGCTTCACCCCTCCTACCCGTCCAGACGAGTACCACTTGTTTTTGACTTCATACATTGGACTTCCATGTAGCTTTATTTTCTGAAACTTATGGTTATTTTCAGTTTTGTGGTAGTTGTAGTTCTTCTTAGTTGTGGAGGGAGACAGAGTGTGTCAGTCTGTGCCTCCATCTTGGCCGGCCTTACCTTGTTGTTTGCTTTAAAATTTTTTGGTTGTTTTCCACAATGCACTAGATAAAGGCCAAATTTTTGACTTGGTGTTTAAGGACCTGATCACTGAGCATCCCCTCCTTCTACAATTTATGACTCTCAGTCAGAATCTACTGCTCCTGATACAACCCAATGAACAGGTTCTGTGAATTCCTGCTTCGTAATCTTTTCATACCATCCCTCCCCACTAAACTTCTCCAGCGTTCCTTTCTCTCTTTTTCTTCCTTTCCAAATTCCACCCATCCTTCTTTTTTACCCTAGGAGCCATTGGTAAGTTATTCTACTATGCTCCTCTGGTGATGATGATGATGATGATGATGATGATAACATGATGACAATAACTAACGTTGATTGAGTGCTTACTGTGTGCCATGTGCCAAGCCAAAAAACTTATATATGTTTTCTCATTTAAGTCTTGTAACAACAACCCTATAGAATAAACACTATTATTTGCATCTGAATGAAGCTGAGGCACAGAGAGGTTCAGTAACCTGACAAGGTCACAGATACTGCAGTGGGTGGTAGGGCCTGGATTTTGATGGAATGCCTGCCAACCCCCAAAGTCCATATGCTTAACTGCTAGACTGTGCTCTCCCCTGTTTTCGTATTGATTGTCCTCCATAAGTATGATGTTTGCCATTTACTGTATTGTCTCCATAATTAACTTTTCTGTGTATGTTTGCTTTCCCATTGAGGTGGTCATTTATTCTTCATTTGTCTGCTCAAAATATTCTCTGCTTTGTTCTATACCTTAAGGGACTAACTGTCTGGGTTGGGGTGCATGATCCACTTCCTTATTCTCAGCTTCCTAATGGGTTGGGTCAATGGAAGTCATCAGCAATAAAGCCGATGGTTACTTCCAACACTTCTCCTTCCATGACTCACCAAGTTTCTCTATAACCACAGCTTCTATGGGGGACAGGGGGCTCCTTTCTTGTTCTTTCTGGCCCAGTGGTGACAAAAGCTTCCTGCTGTTCCTAGTCCCTTGGTGTTTCAGCATTCCTTGCTGACTTTCTTAATCTTGGTCATGCTGCCATAAATAATCCTTTCATTAAACTAGTTTCAGTTAAATATTTTTTAACATGCCATCTGATTCCTTACTGGAACCCTGATGGATCCACCACCACCTCAAATTGTGACAAAAAGTCTTACACATAAGAGCTACTCTATAAATATTAATCACCCTTTTATTAGTGAAGAAGTATGCATATGCATGTGTATATAATGTAATAGACTTATGAATATGAATATATAGCAATGACTATTTTTTCTTCTTCTGAATTTATCATATGTACCATTATCAACTGTGCCCAGAAATCCTAATCAATTCTAAGCATCAAATCATCATAAAGAAGGAGTGTATAGAAAATAGTTGGTAAGTTTTAATTTGATATTTTATATTTCCTGGAAACTGCCATTTTCCCTCAATGTTACTTAATGATATGGGATGCTTCCTGTATATATAAAATGTATGTGTATCTTTATATGTAGGCTAGTCTGTCTCAGACCAAAGCAATGTTTGCCCATGGCCCTTTCCAAGCATTGATGTGTGTGTGAGTCTGAGACTGTGTGTGTTGAGTTGTCAGGGGTGCTTTCCCTTAGGGCTATGAACCACCCTTCTCTAGAAGGCTGTTCTCAGGGCTAGTTATTCCTGATTCTGTCCTTCCTGTCAGACTCGACTTCATAGTTCTTACGAAGATCTAAGGAGCCTCTCCCCTTCCAACTCCAATTTCAGTGACATTTCTGAAGTCTGTTTAAACTTAACCCAACTTTTTTTTCTATCAAAAAGATAACCTGAATTTGGAAAAATTAACAATAGCAGTAAATGAATGCAAAATTTATCTTTGGAATTAAGGAAGGATTTCCAGTTGGCTGATTTTCTATCTTAAAACATTGATTGCATTCTTGTATTTTAGATAGGGTTATTACCAAGACAGGACTGTTACCATATAAAGAAAACAAACCTATAAAAAAAATTTTTTTCTGACATGTGGGGCAGTAAAGTCTTATTTTTTAAATAGACTTGCCTAATCTACTTATATTAATCTATTGAAAAGTAAAAGTGAATATTTTCTACTTCAAACTAGTCTCAGTCATTAGAGAATGCTTTGTACTCAGAGATAGGGGAAACATTGACAGTTTTACCTGATTATTGACATGGGTCAGTACAGTTTTTCTGATTTCTTTCCACATTATCAAACCTTCCAAGATGGTAGAGCCATCTTTTAATGGGAACACATAGCCCCCAAAGGAGTGTGACAACAGGTCTACTTTCCCAGCCACAACCTTGTCTGATTCAGGAGTCCCTATCCAACTGCCTACCTCGCAGGCAATGGTAGCTTTGAATTTGGGGTGAGGAGTTTATGGAAGGATTTTTATATAATTGTGACAGGTGAAGTGTTGATTTGCTAGTATTTTCTTTTCCTGTAAGAATGAAAATAAAACCTAAATGTTCAGGTTGATCATCAGGGATGTTACAATTACACTCAGGTACTTAATGACATTATAAACAATTATTAGGTGGCTAGAAGTTTGTGTGAAATATGTTTAATGACATCATTTGTCTTAATAGTTGCAGAGGGGCTAGAAATTTATTTCGAGAACAAAACAATAGCAAGAATCTAAGAACCCTTTCTAGACTAGTATACCTAAGGAAGGGTAATTAAGTTTGTTGAAGTCAATAATTCCTCAAAAATAATAATTAGTCAAGAATCAATCCAGGTTTCTACCCCCATTTACTAGGAGCATGGGGTTATGTATTGTGAACAAGGTGCAGACAACCATGACTTTCCACAGTTAAGACAATAAGACCCAACAGATTAATTAGGGGAGCCTCATGATGTCTTACATATTAGTAAAGGTACTCTTGGTCCAACATCTGGTCTTTCGGTTCTTCAAACCTAGAACATCACTAGTTAATGTATCCAGAATTTATCAGGTCTGAGGATAGCAGTTCCCAACCCAGGTTGTGCAACAGAACCAGTCATTAGCAGAAGTTTAAAAATGTATACATAGCTTGATGTTATCTCCTGAAATTCTGAATCAGTGGGTCTGGGGTGGAATCTCATTAAGTCTGTCTCTATTTTTCCAGCATTTCAAATAATTCACACCCAAAGTTAAGAATCTCTGTTCTAGAACAGACTATTTATACTACCCAAAGTCTTGAGAGCAAGTGTGTATAAAGATATTAATTTAACTTTTTATTTCTTCACCTTCCCATTTCTTTTTTTATTCTTTCTTTCTACCCTCAATATTTACTGAGCACTACTATGGGCCATACAGAGGAGGAAGATCCTCGACAACAGTTATATATCCAAGTCCAGTAGTCAATACTTTCTCTTTCCAGAAGGTAAATTAACTTGGAAAGGCAAAGGCAGGTTAAAAGACTGCTTAGTAAAACAATTAAGCCATTGATTAACTTAATAGGAATTTGTTACCCTGACCAATGTGGCTCAGTTAAGCTGGGCATCATTCCGCAAAGCAAAACGTTGCAGGTTCAGTCCCTAGTCCTGGCACATACAAGAAGCAACCTATTGCTGTTTCTCTTTCACATAAATGTTTCTCTCCCTCTCTCCTCCCCTTCTAAAAAAAAGTTAAGTCTTTACTATGTGCTTATCAGAATAAATGTCACTGAGTGGTATTAAGAGAGACTTTTATTTCACTACAGTTTCTGGATGTGTCTTTCTTTACTATTCTAAATATTTTCTACCTGCCAACTTCATAATGCATTGTGTTAGCAAGTCAGTGTAGCCCTACCTAAGATAATAACTGGAAAAATACAGGCAGTATTCTGTTCCTCTTTTACCAGACTGTGAACACTGTTATTTTTTTTTCACATTTGTTACTACACTATGTCCTTACTTCATTTCAAAATAATTTCATAACTTATCTTTCCTAAGGTTGCAAGTCTTACTGTAATTATTATGCTTAGAGTGGAAAGCACCTCTCTAAGTAATTCATTAAAATACAAGTCATATTCTCAGGTGCAAGAAAGGTTTCCTATACCCAGATAATCCTGTATTCAGCATAGCAAGTGCTTTAGGGCCTCTGTCTGGGAGGGTGATCCTTCCCTATCATGGAGGAGTCATTCTTAGTCACCTGAGGTTAGAGAAATTGATATCTATTTTATTTTGGGAACTCCAGCATCTGTCCAGTTGGGCTACTCTGAGAACAGTTTCTGTCATAGCAGTGACCCCAGTGAGTTCCTTCCCTTAGAAGTCAAGCATGTGTTTCACCCATATTTTCTTCATTTTTTAAATGTATTCCTTTATGCCCTATTTGATAATGTGTCTTCCAATATAAATTCCTAACTCAGACCTCCTTCCTGAAACCTCAAATCCAGCTATCTATTGTCCTCTGTACCCAAAAGACTCACATGACACTTATATCCAAGGTAAAATGAATCTTCCCCCCCAAATGTGCTTGTCCTACATTCCCTGCCTCAGCTGGTGACAATGCCAAACACCCAGTGTCTCAAAGCTGAAACCTAAGAGATATCATAGATTCCTCTCCCTCCATCCTATTTCTTCTCCCTACTAACCCCACTCAATATATTAAGTAGTTTCAAGCCAACCTTTTTAACATCTCATATTCATTCTGATCTTTCTACTGTAACTGTCTTAGTTTAAGGTCATATTAACTCTTATTGTATTGTGATTAGTTTCTCTAACTATAGCCATTTCCTATTTCAGTTCAGGTTCAACAGAGTCACAGAAATAATATTTCTGAAAGAGTTTGATCATGTTTCTCCTTTGCTTAAAAATCTTCCCTAGTTATCATCACTTACAAAATAAATGAAACAACACATGTAAAAGTAGAAAGACACAAAATCACATGGAATTATGGGGGGAACTAAAGCATTTTGATAGTGCCTGAGCCCATGAATATGAGGCAGAGAATAGAGTAGGTAGACTGGGGTCAGATCATCTGCAGTAGGCAATGTGTCTGCTGTTCTTTCTTCCCGGAATGCCTTGCCCTACTCCCTTAACTGCCAGCTCAGAAGTGACTTCTGAAAAACATTCTCTAACAGCCTTTCACAGAAGTTAATCACACTTTCCTCAACCCTAATGCCATGTCTCATATTGTTACTTTTGTTGTTGTCATCACAATTTAATGCAATTACTTGTTTGCCTGTCTCTCTCCCCTATAGACTATGAGCTCTCTTTTAGGACAAGGATTGCATCTTAATCATTTCTACATCCTCCTTTGACAAACTACCCAGTACATAGTATGCCTCCAATTACTGATCTCTGCCCTTCTGCTTTCCTTTTAATTTCATAAGACTATGGGCAAGAAATGATGAAGTCTTAACTAAGAATGATAGTAAGAATGCAGAGGTAGAATTAAATTTTAAAACTATTTAAAAAGTTGAATAGACTTAGTCATTAACTAAAAGAAGTTAAGAAATTATTGTCAGACCTCTTTGTAAAGGAAGAAAGAATTCCTCATCCTTGTCTTCAGTTATATGTCTCAGTTATCTGGGATTTTAATTTTTTTGTTCATTTATTATTATAGCTTGTGATGAATCTAACATTAAGTCTGCATCGAATCATGATTAATTTTGATTAAGATTAATTAGATTAATTTTAATTATGAAGATTTTTGACACACTTTCAATGTTTAATATTATTTTTAGAGATAGTTTTAAGAAACAAGTGGCATTTAAGATAGACTTTAACAAAGTACAGATGAAATTTCAAACCAACAAAATTGCAAGTCAGGAAAGATAATTTTACTAGAATGTTACCAGAATTTGGTCAATTGAACATAGAGAAGATATCACAGGTGAGGACAAGAATGCTTTTTGAATGAGGATGAAAACTTGCTCTGGGCGACCCACATTGTCAAATTGGACATGAACTACATGAATCAGTATCAAGCTTCCTTGCAAGAAAGAACCTTGGTCCAGAAAAGACTATGATCCCTCCAGGGGCAGTGGGCCTTCCAGTCATGGCAAGGCTGGTAGCGGAAAAGTCCTACACAAGGCAAAGGGTGTGGAGTCAAGAGGGAGGCTGGATTTAGCAACATTCACCATGTCTCTCAGTTTCAGTCTGAGATTCTAATATGCTAGTCCTAAATTCTTTGTAAGCCACTTTTCCTGACTCAAGACTGAGAGAAGTATGAACTATATGAGCTAAAATGATATATTTTTACCTGGTCTCTCCTTCCTAGCCAGCATACAACCACTGAGTACATGTCAGAAAGAAAATACCTCTTTCTCCCAGTGTATCCCTCTGCTGTTGGGAATTATTGCAGGTATTCTTTTGGAGCAAGTCATATCTTAATAAGCTCAGCCATTGGGTCAGTCATACATACAAAACTGGTAGCTTGATGAGTCAGCAAAATAGATAGTGAAAGCACAGTCACTGGATCTTGGCTCAGCACCTCCCTGTCAGAATCTGCCTTTAGACGTTGTCTGGCTCTCCAACACCTGCTATGGGTGCAAAGACCCCTCTTTTCACCACACAGTCAATTGTCCTTTATATCCATACCAATCATCGCCCTGAGACAGAACATGTAATGAACACCAGGATATTCCTAAAGCTGTCATTTCAATCGTTACTCAAGAGCTAACCCAAATGCCCTCTGCTCTGTGGTGTCTAGGTGCCAGGAATTTTTCACATGAGCAGAAATGAGAAACATTCTTTTTTTAAATTTATTGATTTGAGAGAGAGATTTGTTGTTTCATTCATTTATGTATTTATTGGTTGATTCATGTATGTGCCCTGACCGGGGATCAAACCCGCAACCTTGGTATATCAAGGACAATGCTCTAACCTAGTGATTTTCAACATTTTCTTATCTCATGGCACACATAACCTAATATCTAAAATTCTTCAGCACAGCAAAAAATATATTTTTATTGATCTGACAAAAATAGGTATAATTTTGATTCATTCACACTGGACAGCTATTGTTGTGTTGGCTGTTGTCATTGTTTTTTTAATATGACAATCGAAGGGAAAAAGGTCAGTGCCTGTGACTAAATAGTCAGGTATTGCATGTTTTAAAAATTCTGGTGGCACACCAGTGTGCTTCTTGCAGCACACCAGGTAAAAATTACTGCTCTAATCAACTGAGCTACTTGGCCAGGACCAAGAAACATTCTAGTTCTGGGTCTCTCCTCACACTACCCAACTTGTGGAATTATCATACTTAAAAGATTTGTGAAAGCCATGTCTCTGGAGCAGGCCCAAAGACTCAAACAAACTGATTACTTAGCAGATAATGTGAGTGCTGCATGAAACTTGTGTTAGTGTCATACGCATTGAAACAATGACACTAACCAAGTGTGATAGAACAGTTTTCCCCTATATCTTTAGTTTTATCTTTCAATCAAAATTATAAATTTACAAGTAAAATAACAGCCTAGATTTGAATGTAATTAGGTGTAACTTTAGTCAGTTTAAATAAAAATATTACACAAATGTAGTGATGTCATAATTCAGATGTATTGATAAGATGTAGCTCAATAATTTTGTCTATAACTAATATAGTTTGTCTAACATCCTCAACCACTTGTGAGTAAAAATTAATAAATTTTCTATCTAATTTTCTATTAATATAATTTGCTAAATTTTAAAAAGTTGCATAACGGTATCTTATTTTGATAAAAATGTTTGAGTCCTCAGAGAGCCCATTGACCCTTAAGAGGGTAGCCAAATATATGAAGGGAGATGTGTGACTTCTGTGTCCTATGGGATTAGAGGAAAAGGACACCCTGGTCTCATGATGGTTTTGTGGTAAATGCTGATAGTATCTACTGTTTTTCAGGGCTACCCCTAATCATCTGGAAGCATTTGTCCTTATAGCCTCCATGCTTACTTAGCCTGCTATTGGAACAACTTGAGATCCGGTAGTCTCAGCTTCTGTAATGCCTGCCAGAATGCGCTGTGTGATTTGATTATCTCATACTTCTCAGTCTCGGTCATCCTCTCTAATGAGCCTATTGGCTCAGCAAGTCCTTGTGTGGCCCTCTAGCCTACAGTTCCCTCTTCAGTAATTCTCTACTCAGTTGTATTCAATATGCTGATGAAGTGATCGACCAGAATTTACAGTGGAACCTTCGTTCTTGAACTTAATTCATCTCAAAACAGGTACCAGCATGAAAGGGTAGTCAGGTAGAGAACTGAGACCTGAAATTTTGGTTGAGAACCAAATTGTTCAAGACCCAAGATACTTGAGAACTGAGGTTCGACTGGATTTTCAAGTATTTACCTTTTTAAATTCTTAGACATTCATTGGGTTTGTAAAAAATCTTGCTTGATTTCTATCCATATTTTCCATTTCTCTTTTATTTCTTCAAATAAGTATAGTTCCTATAAAAATCTTTGAGGCTTGGATTGAATTTCCATTTGTCAAGAGTAGATTTGTATCTACTTCCGTCAATTACCTGTGCTACCAACTGAAAACTATTTAACTTCTCAGTTTGAAAGTATAAATACTAACAGATAACCTTTCCATGATATGATTATGAATTCTAAGTGAGATATTTTTTCCTACTTTCTGGAACCAAAGGTTAAACAGCAAGTTATTTTGTACCACTCCTGTACAGTGGGGTTTATTTCTTATTCTCCCTTTTATAGAGGATACAGTTATTTGAGATACTGCCAACTTTATGTGAAGCTCAGAGGTTTATCTTTTATTCCATGGCATTAGCCAGAGAAGAAGCTCAATGTTTCCAGGTTTAGTCTAAATTCCCTAGCCTGCAACCCACCTTTAGTATTTGCTTATCTCTCAGAGTTCCTGGTCTCCTTTATGCACTTGGTGAATTCCTTACTTTTGTGACAGCTCATTGAAGCATTTTTATTCTATCCAAGAATTTGTTTTAATTAGGAGTATCAGCTAGGGTATCTACTTCAGCATGCTACTGGAAATATCACCAGCCCTTTTTCTATCATAAATAAGAATAAACATTTACATGGTTGAGATTTTGTATCCTGGGACTTTGGAACCACACAAATCTAGGTTGAATACCAGTTCTTTAACCTTAGGCAAGTTTCTTAGACTTTTAAAATTCTACTTTCCTTATCTGTTAAATGGAGATTAGAATACTCTTAGTTCTCTGCTTAATAAAAACGTTTAAAAGGTTATATTTGTGAAGCACTTAGCTAACTACTTGGAACCTAGTCAGTGATTAATGGCTATTTTGATTATTAACCTTATTTTATAAATTTTCTTTATGCACTTAAGTTTTTCATAAAATATTTTTACTCAATTAATTCAACCAATATTTATTTAATTACTACCATGTTTGAGATTCTAGAGTTAAAATAGTGTCTGAGACAAACTCCCTATCCTTTGATACTTAACTTTTCGTAAGAAAGATAATTAACCAGTAAGCAAACAGATATAATACTAAGTACTAATATATGTCACACACACAAAAAAAAGCAGGTTAGAGGATACAAAATGATTAGATATGACATAGATACAGGGCTATTCTAAATAATATGGTCAGATAAGGCCTCTCTGAAGAGGAAGTAATTTGAACAAAGTCCAAAATGAAATGAGAGAATAAGCCATGTGTCTAGGGATGAAAAAAACCTCTTAAGCAGAGAAGTACAAGTGTAAGACCTTGAATTAGAAACACACTGATGCTGGTAGGTGAAAGGTGAGGACGGCTGGAGCAAGGTGGTGAAAACTGATGTTGGAGAGCTTGGTAGGGGCCTCTTGAGTCATGATATAGACTTTGGATTTTACTCTGAATATAATAGAAAGTCATCAGAGCATTTGGCACAAGGGATGACATGGTCTGATTCATTTTTTTAATGAAACCACTCTGGATAATGTATGAGGAATAAACAATGGAAGTAGGGCAAGTTAGATGAATGGAAGCTTATTGCCAACCTAGAGAAAGAAGCAATGGAGGTTTGCGTGACGATGGCAGTTGTAGAGGTGCTAAAAGATGACATAATTTGAAAGTCATGTTCACAAGACTTTGTGCTAGATTTAAGTATAGAAAGACAAAGTAGCTCTGGATAATGAATATTTAAAAGTTGGAAAAAAATAAAATAAAAGTTGGATGGAGCAACTAGGGGTGAATGAGATGGGGAAGAATGGTAAAGCATTGAACTGGTTAGTTGAGGAAAGCAAGTTTGGTTTATACACATTAAATTTGATCTGTCTATTAGTAGAAATGTTGAATAGGAAACTGGATGCTCATGAGTCTGCAGCTCTGAGGGTTTGCAGATAAAATCTGGGTCAGCAGCATATAGATGGTTTTTAAAGCAGTGAGACAGGATGAGGTTACCTAATGCATGAGTGTAGATGCAGAGGCAATTATGAGGATTAAAGCCTGGGAGGCTCCAACACTTGGACATGTGGAAACTGAGAATGAGAGTGCAATAGAAGAAGAAATGGGGATTAGGATACCCTAGAAATCAATTGAAGGAAAATGGTTTTAAAAGAAGGGTTTGTGATCGACTGTTTTAAATGCTGCTAAGAAGTCAACTAAGATGAAGGTTAAAAATTGACCATTGTACTAGACAAGATGGAAGTTGTTAGTAGAAATGAAAACATATGGGGTGATTTGAGGTGAGACAGTTAATATTGAAACTTTTGGGGGAAGTTTTATAATAAAGGGAAGAAAAGTAATAGAGATGTGGATTCCAGGAACATTTTTATAAAATGGCAGAGATTATGCCAAGCTTGTATGATCCAGTAAAGGAGATATTAACGATGCAAAGGGGATGTGGGTGAAAATTGCAGGAAAAACATCTCTGAGGAAGATAAGCTGGACAGGCTCTAGAGCACAAGTGTTAGCCCAAGAAGCACCAGCGGCTCATGCCTCACTCACTTTATTCAGATCTCTGCTCGGACCTAACAGAGCACGGGAAGCTTGCTGTTTTCGAGGCAGGGCACTAATTGATAACATCAAATTCTAAGGTATAGTCATGGAAGAGTTTGGTAGAAATGTTATCAAGGAAAAAAAACATCGAAACTGGGGAGGTCAAGGAACTATGAGGGCAACGTGTCAGCTAAATCACTGATCAGGGTGATATAGTTTCCAAGGATGGTGCCAGATGGAAAGAGAGTGAATCATATGCTACAATCCTTAGTGACTGACCAGGAATGACCAGGTTAATTTCCTCAATGGGGATGAACAGCAGCTAGTTCCTTATGGCCTATGAGCATGAAAAAAGCTGAAGATTTTGAGAAAGGAGCAAGGAAGATATTCACCCATCTCCAGATACTGGGGAAGCTGGAACATGAGAACTTACCAGCCTCCCACTAAGAGTGACCTGTGAGCTTCATCTTCCTTGGGGAATGTTCAGTTTTTAGGTAGAACAAGACTGTTCAGGACTTAAGTCCTGAACAATGTGTGCAGAGGACTCTGCTGTCCACAGTGAGGTGGAGAGGCTGCGAAGTGATTGTTACAGTGGGAGGTGAATCAAATTTCAGACAGTGGACCACCACTGTGGGTGAGAAGCTGGGCAGTTTGGCTGGGGAGACTTCTGATAGTGATGGAAACAAACAGGCAGCAAAGCCCTCCATTGTAGGGACATTCTTTAATCTAGTTGATCCTTCTCTTAATCTGATGAGGTGATATTTTACTGCATTCTTAGGATTATAAATTACTCTACACTGAATATTTCTACCCCTGTCAAGTGTAATAGCAGCTGCACCTTCAAGCTGTATGTGGTTCACTGTGTGTATTCATATCTGCCTCTCACCTGACTAGGAGCTTGAGGGCCTTGAGAGTTGGACTCGTGAACTATCCAACTTCTTTATTCATAGTGCCTTGAACGTAGTAGGAATTTCAATATGGCTGCATGGGTTATGGCTATTAGAAAATCTAAAAATAAAATAGTTACTTGTTCTCTTCCTCTGTGTTTTCCTTCATCTTTTTTGGAAGTGGAGTGGAGGAGCACAGTGTTGTTAGATTTTTTCTACCCTTATAATAGTCTTCCAGCCTGTTTACTTCTTCAGGGCACATTGTCACCATGTGACAGGACGTGTGTACTCTAAAATGACAAAGTGTGTGGATCCTAGCCAGCAGGGTCAAGAAAATACTTCATAAACAAGGCTGTAAATAACATCTGGGCTGTCCAAACACAGGAGAACCTAGTAGCTTTTCCTTTTGCTTGTTTTTTAGTTTGGTCATGGCCATCTCCCTATAGACCCAAACAAGTCAGAGAGCCACTGTCTCAGCCCCAAATTACTTCAGGCTCATTCTTGCTGTTGAGGATACATGGCAGGCTGTTAATGGGAAAACCAGACCCTGTGGAGTAAATCATAGCACTGAAGAAGAAAGCCAAAGTCCCAATAATCAACGTGAAGGTTTTGAATAATGAAGAGGAAATAAAGCTTATAAACATTTTTATCTCATAATTCAGAAAATATTTGATGAGAATTTAAATTGAGTGGTTCTCATCTGTATACCTCAAATTACAACTTTCCACATAGACATTAGTCAACTTAGTTGTCTAATGTTCAATTCACATTCTTTCTGCTGCAGTTGATTTGTAGATTATTATGAAAACTTCCTGTAACTAATGGGAATTGTATCAGTTAAAAGTGATTTTAATATCTTGAAGGAAAACTACATTATAAATATGTACTGCAGAAAACTCTATTGTGGCTACAGGTGCAAACTCTCAGCTACCTTAATTACTCATATATTGGTTGTGCCTTTTCTGGATGGTGTAATCTGTTCAGATAAGGTGTGAGCTCTGCTCATGTGACCATTACAAATAAAAGCAACTTTAGGAGAAGAGCAGTGGGACCTTTAAAAGTGGTTTTTCCCTTTCTCTGTTTCAAAGGGAACACCTCTGTTCAGCCATTGTTAGAATTAAGAATTGAGAAGGCAAAAGATGTGATGGCAGGACTAGCTCAAGACTTCATCTAGCTGTGTCAGTTTGCCTGTGCACCTCTCTGCTGAGCTATGGGCACCTGCTTGAGGGAAAGGTGCCAGAGAAGCACAGCTTTCTTAATTGGTGCTCATGGCAAAAACTAAGAGAATCTCAAAGAGAAGTAGATTAATCCACTCTAACAGCTGGGGACTTCCCCAGTACTGATTCAATTCAATTCAACAGCTACTGACTGAGTAACTACTATGTGCCCTGTGAAACAATATAGAGACATCAGTGGCCTTGGAGTCAGGATCTGGGTTCAGAACCAGGTTCTACTACTTACCACCTTTGATCCCCTGTCAATAACTTGATCTTTTCCTAAATGTGTCTCCACATCTGTAAAATGCATAGCAATGAGAATTAAAAGCCATAAAGTGGGAGTTGCTAGGTACTCAACTCTTACTTTCCTAACTTCTTATGGATTTGGGTTGTGGAAAACATAAATCAGTTTAAATTAGGGTTCTGACCTTTAAAGAGCTGACTGTCTTAATGGGTAGATACTGGCCTAACTTCAGGGAGAATTTTGCACATGTACCCGGGGATGATATAAGGGACTTAATCCCGTACTGTGAATCAGAATCTCCTTGCTTAGCAAGCTCCCCAGGTGATCTGAGGTATTACACTGAATAGTTATCCTTGATCTTCCTCAACCCATGAATGCTGATATTTTCACAGAGATGCCTAGGACAAAAGACCTCAAAGACATTTCAGGAGCTATGTTATACCACATACAGTGGGGCTGTGGATTGGCGATAGGGAAGGAAAGAGAGGGAGTCTTCCCCCACAACCTTCTCTTCCATTATGTGATATATAAGCTCTGACTACAAAGCTCACATGATGATTTTTGTCATTTTTTTTACTACCAATCACTTTCTTCTTAGTATTAGAAAATATATATAATATATTCTCCCCATGGCTCACCTTCTATCCCTCAAAAGTGCTTGGCACATAGCAATGAGAAACAAATATGAGGTGAGTTGATCAATGAATAAATGCAATGTGTTCATTCTTCCCAATTTCTGTAACTGCTGAAAGGCAAAAGGAAAGGGGGTTCAAATAAGAAATGGAAAGGTGGTGTCTCCAAAGCTGCCCTGGCCAAGAGCACAGCATTTTTGACTCAAAAGGGACCATTTCCCCAGGGATAAGAACAAGTTGTCCATTTCACTGTCTCTCCAGGAATAAAATGAATGCTGAGATCTAGAAAACACCTTGATCCATTTTATCAAATTTACACACACACCAAATGAGGTGCTGGTGAAAGCTGATTTGTCAAATAAATTTTTAAGAATGAAAAATTAGTAATTGAAGTGGGTTGTCCTCCAGTGAGACTGGGTGGCCTAAAAAATTCAAGCCACTGTGATCTCAGGACTTCCATCTGGTAGTTTGGTGTCCTGTCTCTTATATGCAATCCTGTCCAAGAGAGAGGTCTAATTACCTGATAATCTGGGTTTTAAGTGGAGAGCTCTAAAGCCAAGAGACTGGGTTAACCCAGAAAACTAAAAAAGGAAGACTCAATGGAACCAAGAGCTTATTTATAACATCTCATGTGGTATCTGGGAAAATTTCTAGGTTCTCATTGCTTGTTTGGAACCCATGTTGGCATCTTGCTGAGGACAGATAATAAGGCATGTTCCCTAAATCCATTTGGGGGTACTTCAATCCTATCAGCCAGGTAGTTTCAAAGGAAGGTTAGCCAGGTTCTCTTAGGATTTCCAGATGGTGTCGGCATCATTGTACAAATACATATACACCTATGCTAGCTCCACCCTCTGGAGAGCCTGATCAAGTAAGACCGTGGTAGGGCTCAAGAATATATACTTTCTTTTAATCCTCACCCAAGAACATTTTTCATTGCTTTGAGAGAGAGACAGAGACAGAGACATTGATGTGAGAAAGAAACATTGATCAGTTGCCTCCAGTACATTCCCCAACCAGGAATCAAACCTGCAACCTAGGTATGTGCCCTGACCAAGGATCAGATGAGTACATTTTTGGTTTACAGAATGATGCTCCAAATAACTGAGCCACCCGGCCAAGGCAAGAATATGTACTTTTAAAGCTCTCCTTATGATTCTGAAGCCCAGCTAGGTTTCGGAACTACTGGTGTACATAATTCACGTTGTCTAGAAGTAGTAGCCTATGTATGGAATAAGCATCACTGTTCTCCAGTGAATGTTTTTTACTTTGTGAAATATTTCAGGTAATGACTTAAGTTTTATAGAAATATTCACATACCTTGCACAGATACATGCACACACGCTAGTGGTAGAAAGAAAAACTCTAGATTTGATTCATCCAGTTGCTGGCCAAATTCTTTCCATCCACTGAACTTCCTTGGAGATCTTTGAAGTCAACAATGGCTTTGTTCTCAGAGGAGTCATTCTGTGGTGAGGATAATGTTGTAAGTTTGGCAGTGCATTAGGACTTTCCAAATCTGGGTCATTTCAAAATATTTGCATGTTGTTTATCCTTTTTAAGTATTTTGACTTTGTTCTTTCTAATAACTAGGGGTTGATCTATTGATATTAGTCACCTGGAATGTATAATGAAGGTCATAAATTTACCAGTGATGGTAACAACAGGCAGCTACTGATATCTGATTTTCTTATTAATCCACCCTGTTCTCTTTCAGAAGCACAGATTTAGTAACAGAGTAGAGCCCTTCTCACAGCACCCTGAATAAAACCATTTCTCAGTAAATCTGAGCTGCAATTTTCATTACTCTTTTTTCATTGACTTGTACCCAGCCCCCACTCCTCCTGACAGCTTATCATCAATGTTCCCAGTGAATATTTTACACATGCTCTGTTCCTATCTTCTAAAAGGTACTATTCTCCAACCTGCTGTTAATCCCACATATGTTTGTCCCTGACACTTACAGAGTGAGAAGTTGTTGGGTAACATCTCTATTGGTAGTTGAAACACATGGGTTATTTTTTGTTCTCTTAGATTCCTCGTCTGCAGGAAACCACAGATCATATGCCGATTTCCTGTACTGATGTAGAATTTCAAGATGCAGGGATTTCACTTTTTTAATAGTCCCTTTTCTCTTTGCATAAACCTGTCTATATAGCAATGCTCACAGCTGTATCTGAACATAGACTAATAACTCTTGGCACAGCAGCTCCTACCAATTTCTACTTTCCAGCTCTATTCTGTGGCGCTATCTCAGCCTGACCCTCCAACCCCAAAGGGTATTGAATCACTGGATCATACCCAGTCCAGGTCTCAGTTAGTGTCCTCCATATTTTTTTACTATGAAATGGATTAAGTGTTGATATTTATGGCAGCTTTATTGATAACTCTGATGATAAGATAGCTTTAGTGTGTCCCAAGCCATTTATGTTCCTTCAGGGAATGCTTCCACTGGATTCCCTCATCACAGCACATTATCAATCAGGCTGTGCCTATCATAGGGAAATTCACAAAGCCAGAGCATGTGTGTGTCTGAGGCTTTGGAAGAAACAGGCAAATTAAAAAAAAAAAAAAAAGGGACAGTTTTCATCTGTTTTGATTTTACTGTCCTTCTACGTCCCAATATACACACACTCACACACACATACAGCTTCTGTTTTTCCAAGAGCTTTTGAAATTTTGCTTGGCTTATACCCCCGAGGCCAATGAACAGGAAATGAGAATTGGATAGGAAAGAAGCTGAAAACATCTTCTGCAATATTTTTTGTTGTATGGAGTGATAATTTTCCATCCAAAATTTTTTAAAAATAGATTTACCAGGAAATATGGCTTTATATAGAAGAAGTGCCATTCTTTAATATTTGTATATAGTTATTATTATCACTACCAATTAAAATCAACATATTAATAGCTCTCTTGAATAATGGCTTTCATTTGACCACCTGAAAAGTTTAGAAAATATTGAAATAAATTTCCCCACATTCTAATTCCAGGGATGATGTTCTAAGGAGGGTCCCATCCTATTGAAGGAACATGTTCCACAGACTTACAGTACTTGGTGGAAAAACCTTTTTTAATTCTTAAATCCTATAAATGAATAGTTCCAAATGATTTAATCTGAACCCAGAAAATAACTCTTCTAGTTCTATTTAAGATTTCAAGATTTCCTAATTCCCCCTGTCTTCTTTATCATTTATGCATTTGTCCCCTCCCCCATCTACATTAAAATGAAAAAAATGAAATAAAAGCAATATAGTGAGTTTTTCATCAAGATCTGTTCCTCAGTTTGGGATTATTTCTTACTCACTATTTTGGCATTTCAAGTACTTTTCTCTTTTTGAAGTTATGGATAGGATAGACGGAAGATTTTTGTTTATTATTCTCAACAAAATTAAAACTTGATATTTCTATGTTGGTCCTCAAATTTAATTTTTAAATTTTACTTCTTAAGAAAAGTCAAAACTGTTGACATCGGCACTCTGACTTTAGAATTCCATGACAGAACACTCTGCTAAATGTCCCAATAGTGGTTGCTATAAGCCAGACCACACAAGGATGCCTGCTGGAGCCTTCACTGCTATTACTTGAGAAATAGATTAGGTGACTGTTGCTGGTGTCCCAGAGGTCATAATTCTTCTTCAGATATTTCAAAAGGATAAGGTAATTAAGTTAATAATCCCTGTTGTTATAAATACTCGATGTGGCATTGTTCATTTATTGCCTCCTAACATCCATGATATCGATTTACACAGGAATAACTCAGGGGAAGTTCTGGTATTGAAGACTCTAGAAAGGAACTAGGATCAAAGACTCCTAGATTAAAGGGTTGATTTAGGATAAATGTTAAAAGGCATAATGTGAACAACACACTTATTACAAACAAGAAATCCCAGGCTTACCTACCGTTCTATCTGGTGACAGGGATTTCACTTCCTGTAAAAACAAAACAAAAATGGAAACATAATTGAGTGAAGTAAATTGTTACTTGGACAATTAACATAAAAGCACTTGTATTTAGATACCTTTAATTTACATTTAAAATAAAGTTTAATAGTTAATGTAGGTAGGGCCACACAGGAAGAAAAACTTTGACTTCTAAATATGTACATATTTGAATAGTATGTACAATAAATGTGCATGTATATTTTACAGTCCTAAAAAGTTCACTTATCTGTTTGTTGTATTTTGAGATCATAATATTTAGAGTCTATATCTGGTCTCTTTTGAGAAATTCAGAGAGTACAATTAAAAATCCTAGATAGCCCACTTCAGAAACCACAGACGTCCAAATTAACATAGTCTCCTGGGCTCAAAGACGGAGATAAATTGGTATGTGGTCAAAGAAGAACTTTAATAAAACATGAAAACACAACCTGCTTCTCTGTGTCATCTCACGTATGACAACTACTGTGGCAAAGGGCTGGTTAAAAAGAAAAAAAAAAAAAAAACTTCTGAAGGAACCCAAAACTTATGCAAAATGGCAGGGTTTCAAATCTCTGTACCAAGTTGACCTAGAAGGATTGTTTCATAGAACATTTACCTTAACTAAATCTCAATTTTTCTACTTACAGCCTCCTCCTGGGCAATTTGCCTGGTTCTGCCACTTTCCAGAAACTGGGGTGGCATTTTTGTTCAGCTCTGGTGCGCAGGAAGAATCTGCAATCATACCTCTGTGATTATCCACCTTACCCAGCAAGTAGACATGCTCTGTTCTTTTCCACATCCAATATTTATTTTTGGTTAATTGACATATAAGGTTTTGTCCATATGAGGGGTCACAGACTACAGCCCACAGGCCAAATCCAGCCTATACCTGATTTTCTAAATAAGGTGTGCATAAGGTTTGGTTTTATTGGATCACATCCATACCCCTTTATTTATACACTGTCTGTGGATGCTACAGCTATTGAATAGTTGCTATAGATATTGTATGCACCACAGAGCTTAAAATATTTACTCTGCCCCTTTATAGAAAATATTTGCTACTCTTCTCTAAAGGGAACAGAACACATGTTGTAAGGAGGATTTTTTTTTATATGGCTTGGATGCTAATTATTATTATTGTTTTTTATCCTCATCTGAGGACATTTTTTCATTGCTTTTTAGAGAGAGAGTAAGGGGGTAGAGAGAAAGAGAGAGAAACACAATTCTGAAAGAGAAACATTGTTTGTTTGCCTCCCATACAAGCCTCAACCAGGGATCAAACTTGCAACTTAGGTATGTGCCCTGACCAGGAATCTAACTCACAACATTTTCAGTGTACAGGACAACGCTCCCAATCAACTGAACCACACTGGCCAGGGCTGGATCCTAATTCTATATCATAGAAACATTACACAGAATTTTAAAATTTAAAGTATTGCCTTTCAGCTCACTGAGAAAAAAACATTCTATGCAAAGACCTACCCATACTTCTTGCCACTTTACTTTTTATTACTTGGTCTTCATGAAGATTCACAATATATACTGGGAGAAGTGAAATATTTGGTGCAAATGTGATCAGTGCTGAAAATGGCAGGCCTTTGGCAAAATTTGAAGAAGATAAACCTCCCTTTGGTGCCTTTCCACCATCCCTTTCCTCTGCCTCTCTTCTTTTTCATTGGTATCACCTACGTCATACCCAGATCTCTGCATTACTTGGGTTAGCTCTCAGTGAATCCCCACTAGACTCTTAGTTCATAGTGACTTTGGTGCTCCTCTTTCAATGGAATTTATACTTTTAAGATGACTTTCTAAAGCTCAGGAACTGTAGCAAAAAACAGCTTGCCAATTAGGGAGCTGAGTTTAATGGGTTATTGTCATGTCCAGATTTTGCACTCCTGTGGGCAGCCCCAAGGCCAATTGCTTTCCAATGCCCAGCAGCCACTCCAGAGGCAAGCAGCTGTCCTGGGGTGACATGCCAATGTTATATTTTTCTATCATGTCACAAAATGAAAAAGACCAGGAAGCACTCAGGTCTAAGAGTAAATCTTGTGTGTTTCACTTATCCCAAAGTGGGGGAACAATTCTTGGGAAATCAGAGTTAAAGGTTTTTTAAATCTTTTTCTGGAAAACTAGAAGACTCTGCTTATAAATAAATCAACAATCAATAGATAAAATACTTTAGGTCACTTATGAATCTCAATCATGAATAAAATCAGGTTCTACTAATTAACTAGTGGGGGTTGCACACTGGTTATGAGGGTGTAGAGCACTTTGTCCTCTTCATGCTATGTCCTCATCACGTCTCCCAATGCCTGGACCATAGAAGGAGCTCGATATTCTATAGTTGTGCCTCCCCTGATGCGATCCATGGAACTGCAGCGTTGTCACCTCCTGAGAACTTGTTAGAAATGCAGACTCTCAAGTTCACCCCAAGCTTCTCAGTCAGAAGCTGCTCTGTAACAAAATCCTCAAAAGTCATATGTGCTAAAGTTTGAGAAGCACTAGGAAAGGAATCAAGTGAGACTAGAAATCTGGCTGTGCCATCTAAATTTGGAAGATATTAAGTTAAAAGTAAATATTTTAGGAAAGATGAAAAAAATCAATAAAGTTAATCTGTAATTCCTGAGAGACAAGTGCCATTTTGTAAACACAGTCAGTGCTGGGATAGACTTTGTAAACCACATGGCACAGTCTGGCCTGCAGAAGAGCATTAAGCAGAAATCCTGACTTGGTCCCTAACGTGTACCATGTCCTTTAAATTCAGTGGAAGGACAAAACCCTGATGGTGTGAGCATGGTCTAAGCTCTATGTTTCCTGGCAGGGAATTCCATCAGCTTCACGCTCATGTGGAGGGCTCTAGGCTCAGAGCAGGAAAGCTTAACAGTACACAGAGATGATTTAATGGACCATGCAATCTCCAAACTAGAGCACACTCCCAGAATAGAAGCACACACCTGGGATTCTTGAAGTGCATTGTCCTGGCACCAGAAACAAGGATGATTCTCTCCATGATTTAGTGCATTTGGTGATGCTTTTAGTTGGGCCACTCTGACTTCTAAAAGAAAGAATTTTAAAAACCACTGTGCAGCCAAAATGGAAATGGGAATTGCCTAACATTTTGGAGGAAAAAAAAAATCACATTTGCAGCTTCATAGAATATGAAGTATATCTGACATATTTGGCTTTGATCCTTTGCCATCTTTAAAAATAAACACTTGTGGAGCCAGGGGCCAGAATAAACGCCATGGTGGGAGAATCGTATTCTGCTCTGTCCCTCCCACGCAGCCAAGTGCTTTGAACTTTTCTGGACATCATTAGGAATATGTGAAACCAGTTCTTCTGACTCTGTGAGAGGATCATGGGCATCCTTCTCTTAAGTTTCCTGCATGAAAACACAAGCAGAATCCAACTACAGGGAAAGGTTCCTGTAGATGGCCTGAGTCACAGGCATCCCTGTGGACAGCTGACAGGGACCGCAGCCTGCTTTTGGCCTCTGCTAATGCTGCTGCCTGCACGTGAATGGGTTGAGACAGTAAGAGCCAAGCAGAGACAGTGCAGGTCAGGATGCTAAGGTGGAGAGAAGAAGAAATGGGAAGAGAAAAGGTCTCCAGAATGCAGGGTCTGGGTGTATAAGTCAGCACAAGGTCCAGAAGTCCTTCTTTAGCCCCTTTGGCAAGGGGCTGGAGAGACTGAACAGCCTGCTCTTAACCTTCCTCTCCAGCATCAATGTAGGTCGAAAGAACATTGCCATGTTCTTTCCCAGCACAAGCCATCACTCCTGCAACTTCCTCTCTGGTATTTTCTCCCTAGCACAGGAAACTGAAGGTCACCTTTAAGACTTGGATCCCACAATATTTTCTTATAGAGGTCTTCACATTCCTGCTACAGCCAGAATGAGAGGTCATAACATTCATTGGCTTCCTAAAGCACTTAGTAAATAATTTCTTTTTAGAATTTGCTGCATAGTTCAAAATTTCTTATTTATAGCCCAGACCCACAAAGGTGGGGCTCCAAAAGAGACACCATGTCTCACTCCTGACAATAAAGAATGGCACATAGTGGGCCATCAATAATTGTCAACTTGGACAAAATTGTCCTCTTATATATGAATTCCCTTTAAATGATCTCTCAACGCCCATTAACATTTTTTATTTTTTTGTAAAATGAGAGTGATATAGCTGCTACATAATTATTTGAGAAATTCATTTAGATAAATGTGAAATGCATTAACAGTCCAAAGTCCATCTCAAGCCCTTCATGTGCTATAAGTTTTTTGCTGACAACGCTGATTCCTGGAGCTGTCTCCTTTATCCACAGGGCAGTCGATATGATACAGAGACGCCAAGGAATGCTGTCTTTTATTGCTCTTTTAATTGTTTCATATCGGTAAATCTTATCTCTCCAGATATATTGTGGTTCAATTCAAACAAATTAAAATCAGCAACTAGTTATTGAGTGACCAGTGTGTGTGAGGGTCTGGGCTCCTTGAGTGCTGGCACCAGTTCTTGTTTTAACTTTGTTTTCATTTATTCAACAAATATTTATTGAGCATTTACTTACACATATGATCACTGTTCTAAGAGTGACTACATTTCCTTTTAGGTCTCTATGTTTCCAAGAAAGTTACCAATGTTAAATACGGTTCAGGTCAAGTTGACCAGGCTAGAGTAAACAATCCTGGATGGAGCAACTTGGTGGTCCCAAGTTCAATGTTGAGTCACATGTAGCAAATTCACATGTGACCTAGGTAACCCTTGGCATGAGAAGGTCCCCTCCAAAAGGTAAAACATGGTAGAAAAAAAAAACTCTAACCATCAGTCTAAGTCAGCAGTCATGGGCCCAGAGGTTACAAGACCCCTGCCAGGTAGCAGAAGCCTGGAAAACAAACCTCTGCTCTGGGATGAGGGGATATTGTGGCCCCAGACCCACAGAACACCTATAAAATACTGAGGAAATACTTAGCAAAAAAAAGGAACTTTCATTTATTTAATTTTTACTTAGATAAAAGGAATTTTATTTACATTGTTAATCTGACCTTAAATCATCACTTTGTATATAGTGCACTTAAAAACTTTTTATATTGAAACACTTTCAAAAGGTTTAAGTAAGACACTAAAAACATCATAGATCACAGCAGAGCTTAGTAAGCTTGTAGAAATAACACAGTTTGCAATCTCTTTTTTTCAAAAAGTCACTGAAGAACATATTAATACTAAATAAATAAAATAAATGAAATACTTTGACCCTCATAGACTTTATGATCTCTGATGAAAAGTCTTGCAAGAAGACAGCTCATACCCAGAATCCCAGAACCTACACCTCCCAGGCTGTAACAGAGCAATAGAAGCCCAGGAGTTATGACTGAATCACTGAGTTTCAGATCTGGGAAACATAACTCAATTCTAAGTTCCCTCAGATGGTGGCCCTAAGGCTGCTGACCTTCCATCCTTCCATCTGCCTCAATTCAGGATAGGAATGAACCCGCTGGTAGGGGATGTAGAGGACCCAGTGTCAGCTGAGTCAAGGGGAAAAAAGGAGACCAGATGGGACCAATATCGGAGAAGATCAGAAAGACTCAGGACTGGGAATTTAGCCACCAGGTACTATAAATAGCTCTGTGTGTCACTGCATTTTATTGCAACTCGTTGAAATGGTCTTTTCTCTTGCCTGTCTCCCCCACTAGGCACTAAACTGTTGTGCCCAAGAGGACTGAGCCTTGGCTTGTTCATCATTTTATTCCTAGCACAAAACACGTTGACTGGCACAGAGTGGACACTCAGGATATATTGCCCAATAAATGAAAAAGTGAATTCATGTCAGGCATAGGGTCAAGCAAAGTCAGTTGAGTTAAAAAAAATACAAAAAATAAAATAATAAAAACCAAAAAAAACAAAAAAAAAACAAAAACAGTCAAAGTGCTGAAGGTGGAGATGTACTGTGGGCCAGCCAAGCAGGGAGTCAAGTCTAGAAGGGTAGCTGAGGCAGTACTGAATAGTGATTACCTGTCTGGGCTTTCGAGTCAATCCTGGATTGGAATTCTAGCTTCTGTTAGTTTTAGCTTGTGAACTTGGGCAAATTATTAAATTGCTCTGAACCTCAGTTTCTACTCCATGAAATAGCAGTTTATTCTACCAGCCTCGTGTGAGGATTTAGTAAGGTAGGATATTTAAAAGATCAGCTCAGGGCTAGATCCTGTACTCAATAAGGTGTTGCTATTAAGGCAGGCAGAAAGCAAAAATTTCTGTAATTCCAGTAGTGAATAAGCATCATCCAGAGTTGGAGAGATAAGAGACCAGAGATAAAGAATCTAGTCTCTGAGGCTAAAAAATAAATGATGAAGAACTCACATGGACACTAAACACACAGGCCAATGATTGAGGTGTCAGATCCAGGCAAGGTACCTTGTATATCAGGGATGGAGGGAAAAAATGAGTGAAGCTTGAACCTGTGCCAACAGCTTTTTAAGGCCAGAGATCCTCCTATGCCATAGAGCAGGGCCATTCAATGAGTGGGCAGGTGTGAGCTCATCAGAGAACATAACAAGTACACTTGGCAAGAGCAGGGATAAATAGGGTGTGAAGTAAGGCAATTTATGACAGCCAGGCACAGAGAAGGTGGACAATAAATAGTTGTTGATAATTTACTTTCATCATGAGCACAATTGTTCCAGAGTGGGGAAGTATATAAGCCCTTATTTTAATTGTGAAACTTTCAAATGAGGGAAAGTTAAGCATCTTATTTGTAAAAATTCTGGAGAAAATGGTGTTTTCTAAACTATCCCCATTGTTTCATTTGTGGAATCACTGATATGTTTTATGGAATGTTTGGCCATTTGTCATTAATCTACATCCAACAGTATAGGAAGTGCCACATTTGCCAGCATGGGAACAATATTTTTTGGCAAATGGGAGTGAGCCAAATTGAGGACTGGCAGAATGAATCTGGCACTTTTACCACTCCGGAGAACTTCTCTCTCCAGTCAATCCCTCTTACTAAAGTTGTATTATGATTTTCCTCACAAAGACAGTAGTGATTCTGAAATTCTCCAGCTTCTTCCAACCCTTGCTCCAGCACAGGGCCTTTGGGGGTTGGTTTGGGCTGTATTTGTGTGTGTGTGTGTATGTGTGTGTGTGTGTGTTTTTCTGGGTAATGAATCTGTTTCTGAGCATAAGAGCAACAGACATCACACAGAATGCAAAGTTTTCTTATAAAAATGTCAGTTGTAATAAAAGGAATCTGGAGCCAGCCTGGCAGCCTGGGAGCTGTTACAAGATGAAGTCAGAGCCTCAGCTTATGTCTACATGACACCAAACATCCAGTTAAAAAGTGAAAAACTCAAGCAGTCATCCAGATGTTTTGTCTGCTTGATGCCAAACATCCTGGTGATTTCAATTATCCAGATGTTTGGCATCGGGCAGACCAACATTCAAAATCTGGATATATCTAGGTGTTTTGTATCTTGTAGACAACAGCCTTGGACCACTGGGCAGTGAAGCCCAAGAACTTGAACGTCATTGATCTTGACAGTTAACAAGAACTGTGAATCTCATAGACCTTCATTAAGTGTAAGGCTATTCTGTTTAAAAAGTGAAAAGAGCTTGGAATCAAACACTTAGGTCAATGGGGCTTTGTCAGAGGAACCATACAAAGAAAAGTACAACATAACTCACTGCAGTTCAAATGAATTTGCAGTCCCTTACTTGGCCAGTAGGCCCCTTTCTATGTCTATTCCTCAAATCCTGGGAAAGAGGCAGCAGAGAGCTCATCTCTAAAGAAAGTCGAAGTTTGAATCTAATCTTGTATTGCTATCAGGTATTACTTACTAAACTGGAACCTCTGTTTTCCAGAAGTGAACCTGAACTTCTAGACTGACTTCAGGACTTCTTCCATGTTCTCATAACCAGCCTGGTCACGCTGAAGGTATGTAACTTTCAAGTCTACCTGTTTCTGGATATGCCCCCTGAGTATGAATGTAAACTGAATTGACCTCTAGGGAGGCAGGATGAGTAAACTGGGCTTCACCAGATGATTCTCTTTTCTAGACAGGGACTGTTTTCTTCATCCTACTCCTCTTGATTCTGGCTCATGATCTATGCCTAACTTTCCTCTCCTTCTTCTCCCAATAATCCTGAGAAATGAGAAATGCAGAAGAAAAGGAGACTGACAGACAGAGACAGAGAAGGAGAAAATCCTAAGGACAGCATGTGCAGAGGAGTTTAAAAAACAACAACATAAAAGGCACAATAAGAGCAACCTAATAAAAGGGTGAAACATGGTCATGGGACAGAGAAGAGAATCTGAACATCTGCCCTTTTTCTTATTTATAACCATGTCAAGAAAACAGGAAAAACAGTGCATAAAACCTCAAGTGGAATTTTCTCTCTCTGTTACAATTTTGCTAGTATATTCCATGAGGAAGAAAGTGACCATTCTGATTGTCTTCTATAGGCTTGAAATATACAATTCATCATTGTCTCATGCATCCTATGATTGTGAGTTAGTCATTACTAGTCATTGTTATGTGGGGGAATTCCTCCCCTACCCACATCTGGACTTTTGCCATTACAGTAAAGGGTAGAAGCAGAGCCCGTCTGACCCTTTGTCATTTCAGGATTTGCTGCATCCTTTTCTCTTCTGGGATGGCTTCTTTGCGATTATTTGGTTGTTCGTGTTGTCATTTGTTACTAGTTGATTAAATCCGTTTTTAAGTTTTATTGTGACAACGATAGTGGCAATGATTGCGCGTAACCCAAATTAGTTCATCAATATCATCATGCTTAAATCAATCAGGGGATTAACAATAGCTAATATACACATAATTTAGGTTCCTTAGAGGAGACAGACATCTGTTTTCCTTGGCAGCGGTCTGTTTCCAGGCCCTTACTTGATACCATGTGCGTGCCTAACTTCTGTTCACAACAATAGCTTTTATCCTTAAGGTTTGGTAGTATAATTAATTGATGCCTTTATCTTTTCATGAGAGATGCCAGCTCACATCAAAAAAACAAAAAGGGAAAAAAGAAAAAAAAAAAAAACCAAAACACACTACAAAGGCTTGGCTTTATATCTTGTGAAACAAGAGAACCTCAAAGCTGGACTCAGTATTAGAGAAAAATAAAGATTGCTTTTATCCACACTGTTGAAAATTTTGCCTGTATCCTTTCATTTTTCCTGCCATCACTGAGAATTCAATTATTCAGGTCTGAATATTAAAATCTGACTTTGGCCTTTAGAGAAATACAAATGTCAATCGAAATAGAGCAAAGGAGGGTCAAGGTGTATGTGTCTGGATGAGAAGTGGGGTGCCAGACAGCTTAGTGGAAACCATTTCACATTGTGCAGGGAAGTCAGCTGCCTTGTCCAGAAAGAACTAAGTTGTGCATTTTTATAAACTCTGGATTAA
Organism: Furipterus horrens; assembly: GCF_987537825.1. NCBI lineage: Eukaryota > Metazoa > Chordata > Mammalia > Chiroptera > Furipteridae > Furipterus > Furipterus horrens. The sequence goes on along the minus strand of NW_028327176.1, from coordinate 146,671,033 downwards.
ACAATCAGGTCAGTTTGTTTGTTTTAGTGCTCTGCAAACTAGGATAATTGCATGGGGGAAAAGAACACTGCCCTATCCTACTCCCCAGAGAAAAATCGAATTCTTTAGTAGGTAAATAATTGTGCTGTGTTCCGAGGAGTGCCTTGATTTCTTACACAAGGGTAATTAATGCATTAAGATTTTGATTATTTATTCTTCTCCTCATAAAGTGTTTATTGAATAGGAGAGCAGCATGCTGTTGACAGGAAACACTCCAGACTAAAATGGGATGATCAGGGTTCTGGTTCAGTTCAGATGGGAAGATAAGATAAGCTTGTGAAATACTTAAATGAAAGTAAAAAACAATACACAATTAAGTATCTAAATGGGCGTTTGGTAAGACGAAATCTGCCTAAAGAAAAATAAAGCATTACACCTCCATGATGTAAGAGTAAGAAACACTTTTCAAAATGTGTCATCTTAATTATTTTCATTATTATTTCTTATAATTATTAATATTTAGTCTCCAAACCCAAGTCCGTATATTTTTCTTACATGAACACAAAAACAAGCATCTAGACTTAATTTTTAGATAGCCACTTCACTAGTAGTTTAAATTATCTATTTTCTTTCAAATCCAACTATTTACAGGTATATTTTAATGTTTTTCTTATTAATTATTATAAGTATACAAAAATAGACTAAAATAAGTACTGATGTATACATCCAACTTTGTCAAATCTTAATATATGGCCCTCTTTCTTTTACATCACTTTTTAAGAAAACAAATTATATTCCATATTCAGTTGAAGCCCATTGCATTCCCTTCTCCTAATACCACTCCCCTTCCTCCATTCCTTCCTAAGTTAACCACTGTTCTGAATTGGTGTTTCCCATGCATATTCTTACATTTTTACGCAATATGTTCATATTCATAACTATACAGTGCATGTTTTTAACTTATTTGAAAGGTATCATACTTTACTATGATTATACAATTTGTTTTTCACTGAACATTGTTTTTGAGATTTATCCATGTTGATATTTGTATATGTAGCTCACATATTTTAATAGTTGTATATTGGTTGCATATGGACATACCACAATTTATTTATTCTTGCTGTTCATAGACACTTGGGTTGTCTCAAATTTTGTTATAAACAAAGCTCCCATGAATATTTGTGCACATACACTAGGGTTTCTCTAGGGACAAAATTGCTGGATCACATAATACATGCATCTTTTTTAATTTCCTAACTGTTTTTTAATCATTTTCCAAAGAGGCAGTACTGATGTGTCTGCCCACCAGAAGTGTATGAGAATTTCTGTTTATCAACATCCTTGACAACACTTGCTCTTGCAGGTGCACATTTGATAAAAGTATTATTACTATTTCCACACTTAAAATACCTAAAATATTACTAAGAATAAATGCACAACTGCAGCATTATTGAAAATAACATGCTGTACGTTACCACCAGTGCCAAAAAGAATATCCAATACCTATAAGCCAGCGGGGAAAAGGTACCCAACAGTCAAAGACTCTGTCTCTTCCTGATGTTTTTCAGAGCATTCATTCAAGTCATGATAAACTTTTAGACCTAGAAAAGATTTTAGAAATCATTCTATCCAGCAGCATCCTTAAAACATAAATAGTTATACACAAAGTCACACACTATCATGATAATAATAGTACTATAATTTATTTAGAACCTACTATGTTCCAGGTACCATTCTTGTTGCTTTACAAATATTTTTAATTCTGATGACAATAGCCTGATAGCATCGCAAAGAGTTTATTCTATGATACAGATTTATATGGCTACTGAGAACGAGAAACCATGCTATTTAACCTCAGTGGAACAAAATTGTACCAGACACAGTTCCTACTTTCAAAGGCATACAGTCTGGAAGGGGAGGTGACACTGCAGAATAAGCCAGCACATGAGGAATGCGGGTGACAGCTCAGACCAAGGCAGGCAACTGAGAAAGAGCTTTGCCCCTTCAGGATCATTTAGGAAACACCCTAAAGAAAACACCCAATTAGGACATGAGGCCTTGGAGGACAGAGAGAACTGGCACGGGCACCACCTCACCTTGGATGCACTGTCCGGGCATTGCCCACATTATGACCATGAGGTGGGGCAGTGAATGGAATTCAAGAGTCTCTAACTATACCCTGCCACCAAAGTGGAACATGTCTAGGGTGAGGTGGGAGAGCAAGTCAGACTGGAAAGGTCTAAGGGAAAAATTAGTCTTAGAAACAGGGAAGGAAGACCTGGAGAGCCTGGAAGCCAATGGGGGTGGGGGGGTATCCAACAAAATGACATCTCAGAGACACAGCAGCAAGTCCGCCATGCTCCAACCCCTGCTGGCCCCCTCTTTTACCACACTCCCCTCCTTCACTCTGGTCTTTTAGCCTCTCTCCTGTTTCTGGAGCATGCTAGACCTCCCCCCTAGAGTTTTCTCTGCCTGGAACATGTTTCTCAGTTTTATGTGTGCCAGCCTCCTCATCATTCAAGTCTCACCTGAGATGCTTTCCCTGAGCATCCTGTCCAAACCAGCCTCTGCCTCCCCTTTCTCCAGCTCAGCAGCCCAATTTGTTCTCCTCATAGTCTTTCTCATTCTCCAAAATTATCTTGCGTCTTTATTTCACCATTACTCCAATGGAAGATTGTGTACCATGAGAATAGGAAATTGTCATTCATGTTATATATTGTGTGGTCAGCCTCAGGCTCATAGAATAACTTCAATAAATAGGTATTGTCTGTTGAATCAATGAACCACAGTATCTCTGCTTCCAAAGAGCAAGCTATCAGAAGTGGCAAATCCTTTGGGGAAGTTAGAGTTTCACAGGAGCAGAATTATATTAAGGGATCACTAGGTAAGATGAACGAAGTAGGAGGTTACCAAGATGGACTCACAAAACAAAGATGTGGCATAAATTCAGGTACCAAGACTGAGGACTAAGGTCCTTTCATTCTAGGGAATCAAAGTGGAAACTGAGGAGGGTAAACAGGTAAACTTATCACAAAGGGGTTTTCTACCACAGTTTGAGTGTCCAGCTAGAGCTCCCTCAATCCCCTCCTGCAGTAGGTCGGGGGTAAGGGATTTGGATATTCTGAAACCTCATCCCCTGGCAGAGGCAGAGAGTTTGGTGGGGCTGAAAGCAGAGATATTAACATGGGGGAGAGTGACAATGGATATTCCAAGTGGAAGGAACAGCCAGAGCAAGGCAGAGAGGTGAGGTAGCTCCAGCTTAGAACAGGTACTAGCACATCATACAGCACAGAAAACTCTTGCAGAAGGATTTGACTTGCAACTTTAATTGGTGACTATGTCAAGGGCAGAGGGCTTGAGCATGGGCAAACTAGTTGGAAATTTATACTGAAATATGGCTTTAGAAATGTGGTTCATTGCACAGGGACGAGTAGGGACAGATACTGCAAAGATAATATACAGGTCTTGATGACAAACTGTTTATGTGGGGAAGGGCTGAGGTAGGGAACAGTGTAGGAAAGAAAGAGATAAAATTATCCTGATGTTCAGAATCTGGGTGATTGGGGGACACCATTACAGAAATAGAGAAGTTCAAATGAAGAGTTACTTTATGGTGGGGCTGGAAAGTTCAGTGTAGATATTTAGGGTCGGAGGTAATCAAAATGATACTGGAGCTCTGAAGAAGCCTGCAATAAAGATTTACATGTGAATCTAAGGTACTTCAATCATTTTTAGAAAGAGGTATATTGGGAATAAACCTAAGTAGAATTGGGAATATTAGCTGTGCAGGAAGAACATAGTAGGACCCAACCTATCTGATCTCATTATTCAGCAGCAGAATGATACCAGAATTCATCTCAAAAACTAAACATGCCAGGCTTCCCACATCTGGGTAACTCGCTTAGAGCATCATCCTGATACCCCAGGGTTGCAGATTCAATCCCTGGTTAGGGCACATACAAGAATCAACCAATGAATGCATAAATAAGTGGAACAACAAATTGATCTCTCTCTCTCTCTCTCTCTCTCTCTCTCTCTCTCTCTCTCTCTCTGCCTAAAATCAATTAAAAAATCAATCAATACACAAAAAATTATTCTGGGCTTCTTTGACAAATCAGTTCCTACTAGGCCCTCAATACCTAGCATCCTCTAAACTAGGCAATTTACTTTTCTTAGGAGGAACTATTGCTAAGAGGTTAAGAGTATGGCAATGGAGTCCAGGTTCAAATTCTGGATTGCCACTCACTAGCCATGTGACTTTAGTCAGGTTACTTTAACCTCTTTGTTTATTTATCTGTAAGATAGGAATAATACTAGTATCTATGCCTATAAGATTATTGTGAAGATGAAATTAATTAATACCTGTAATGCATGTTTCTTAGAACCTGGTATACAATAAGTTGCTCAATAAGGGTCCCTGAAGTTTTGGACTGAGAACTGAAACATATTCTTATTTTCATTTATAAAATGGAAAAAAGTTCCCATCCATGTTCATTTCACCAAAAGAAGCCACCTTAGAATGAGACTCAAAAACACTCCACAAAGGCACGCTGCCGCTATACCAAGTCCTATGCCTCGCTGCAGTTCAGCAACTCAGGTGCACTAAATTCTCACAATTGAAAATCCCTGGGAGAATTTCAGTGCTATTGTTCTGGAGACTTCCTTTCACCCTGTTTTGAATATGTCCCAGTTCCAATTTTAGAAAATAAATCATAAGCCTTTAAAAAGGGAGTTTCATTCAAAATTAAGAAAAGGAAAAAATGAATCCCTGAACTAGATGTTAGTTATCACTCCCTGACTTGGGCAAAGACTGAATCTTCAGGTTGGTAAATTCAACATTGGGGTGTGCTTTGTTTTGTTTTGTTTGTTTTGTTTTTTGTTGTTTGTTTAGTTAGTGTTTTGTTTTATTTTAAACAAGAAAGTCTTTAAAATGAGGCCATTTTTCTGTCCTGTTCGTGGCTGTTGGGCCATCACAAGCAATGAAGCCATGGAATTTACTTGAATTGTCATTCTTCATTACCTTTAAAAACACAAACACTCAGAATAGGAACTTGACAGGGATAATCTACCAGCAAACATCAGTACGCCAGACATACTGGCAGTCCCTAGTCAATCTGTAACTGAAAACTAAAAGTGTAGCAGGAAATCCTAATAATGAAACTTGCAGGATTATTTAGCTGATGAAGCAGAAAACAAAAAGTAGGTGATAACTGCTCAGAAGTGCAAACTTGACAGTTGTCATATCTTTGAGGATTTTCTTAAAGCGTGGGCAGACTTTCATCTATTTTTGAATTCACTTTAGCCATCCAAAACAACTCTTGGCTCTGGGTTATTTTCCATCCTCTTCCAAGATAACACCTGGTAGCTATAATCAACAGAACTATTCCAACAAGTATTTTGTGCTCAATAGTTATTCCCCAAGCAATAGAGTTCAGGTTATCATATCTTAGTGTCATGTGGTATAAATCACATTCTGAAGAGAGATAAGAAGACTACAGGGTGGGGGAGGGGGTGTGGTGGGTGTGGACTTTGTCCCAGCCAAGGCCCCTTTCTCCCCAGGGAGACTGTGTCTAGCTTTTACAGTGGAAAGAGGTATTCTGAGCTGGGGCATGTGGGGTAAAGGAAATAAGGGAGGCAGTTCTCCCATTGGGTCAAAAATGCTTGGGCACATCTGGGTCCCTCAGTCAGAAACTGGGTGATTTCATCTTGTTTTGCCAGTGAGTCACCAAGTGGCCTTCAGTGATCACATCCCGTCTGTATTTACCAAGTTTCTCTCTTCTGAAAGAGAGGCCTCTACACCATCTGCCAAGTATGGAATGGAGAGATAGGTCAGCAAAGCCAAATCTTCATGCTGGTCATACCAACACTGTCTTCCAGTTTTCTTCAGTGGATCTTGGAACACTGCTGCCCACCACCCATGGTCACAGCCTCCCCCCCCCACACACACACATACACACACGCTCTGGCTGGATTCAGCTCCACGTAGGCTCTGGCTGCAGTGTAAAGCGGTAGAATACAGACCAGACCTATAGGGCATGCTTTCTAGACCTGCTCACTCACTCTGTGTTGCCCTCACGTCACCTCACGCTGACTGATGCCCATGTGCCTGGAGACTCTGCTGGTCTCTCACTGGCTAAAACTACTCCGGATCCATGCTCTAAGCCTCTAAGCCTCCTTTGGGAATCTAGAGGGTAGCAGACATGTCTACAGCACCTCCCTAAAGGCCAAGGAGAACCCGGTGATCATTTGGTGAAAACTCTCAAGCCCTAGTGGAGACATGACAGGGATCAAGCACAAAATAACTATTTTAAAAGAACATGAAGTCAGTCACTTATGTACAACTGGAATCCACTCTTACCTGCTCGCCCACCATGTACATATTTGAAGTCATATCAGTGTGGCAATTGTTAAGAGAAAATATTTGTTTTTAGGATTGGAAACTACTATATTTTTTACATCTTATTCAACATATGATAGCTTTGTAGCTATTGAATTAAGAATATGGTATGTAAGAAGACAGAAATCACGGCCTAGAAAATGTGTGCCTCTGCAGTCTCTCAATATCCAAGAAAAAGGGAAGCATACCTTTTGCATGACAGGAAAAGTCTCTGAGTAACAGGCAATGAAGATGATGCAGTTTACCAAGTCTTAGACTATTGCCAGTGCATTGGCCTGCTCAGGGTTCTGACCATCATACGGCAAAACCAGCATGTGTATTGCTACACAGAAATTCATCCTGTACACCAGAGCTGTCAGGGAACTAGTCCATGTTTCCTCTCTGCAGAAGTCCAGGCTAGCACTGAAGACAAGCCCAAAAGAAATGTGATAGGCAGTTAGACATGAGCAGAGCAAGGATGATGGGTCAGGTACAGAAGGTCACCAGAACAGAGAGCCCGGGGTGCCTAGCAATGGGCAAAATTGGAAAAGCAATGAGCTTGCCCCCAGGGTAACCTTTCCACTCCTGGCATGTTGCTAGTCGTGTGGTAAACCCCCTTGGAGGAGGAACAAGGGACCAAAGAGTGGCGTCATGCAACTCCCATGGGGGCCCTTGCATGACCACTCCCTTAAGCATTAACCCCTGGGGATAACATCTAGGCCTCAGTTGTATTTCAGCTCTAGGCCCTGAAAAGCAACAAAACCAGACAAGAGACACCACAGCTGACATCAGGACCAGCTACACTGACTAATGACCCCCTACTCTGGTGCCAGCCAATCAGTGGAAACCATGGCCTTGAGAGGACACACGTGGAAAGATAATGAATATTCCATTGAGATACTGCCCTGAGACCTCTAGATAAAGACTCTTAAGACAGAGGACCCAGTATGCTCTCCCTAGGGAGCACCCCTGTGCCTTTCCTCACGCCCTCCCTCCAGGCAGGTTTTCCCTGCCTCTTTCTTTCTCCTAAGCTTCAAGAGCCCTTCTTTTGCCTCTATAGCCTTTTTCCTGAACCCACACAGTTCATCTGGCTCACTTCTTCCACAGCTCACTTCTTCTACCTCTGTGAATTTCTATATGAACTTTCTCTTATCATTTGAGTCTTGACTCTGAATTCTTTCTTAGCTATAACTCAAGTACTGAACCCAAGGTTCGATCTGACTCCACCTGATGCCATTTTTTCACCAACCGAACCACTGGGTTGGACTCAGAGCACCCCAAGATGGACTCCTAGGATCCCTTTAGATGAATCAGATGGCCTTGTTTACTAAGACTAGAGAAAGCTGAGGGTCCTACAGAATATAATTATATTCATACATGTAGGGAAAACACTCTCAGATAAGCTCCCTGCATCTGGTCTTTTCTTGAAATGAAGACCTGGAGTTAAGAATGTTCAACATTGTATGAAACTTACGTGGATGGGGAAAAAGAGGGTTCTATGTAAAGTAACCTCACGGGATGGTCTGATCATAAGTTCCTAACTGGGAAGGTCATGGTGAGTAGTCATGCCCCAGGCATATACCTACTTTAGTGAAACATTGATCTTTGCCTTAAGCAAGCCCTGTCCATTTTTTTGTTTTTGTTTTTCTTTTACGTTAACACACCTCTGAAATAAGCAGTAACCACCCTCCAGAAAGCACATCATCTCCTTGGCTATCCTGTGATTTAATCCCTGCCTTGCTTTCTCCCACCCTCATGTAATCTTTCTTACCTTCCCTCCTTAAATTCAAATACATAAAAGAAGGCACAAAACTGTTATTTTCTGAAACATTTGCTCCCAGCACATGTTGTTTGGTTTGGCTCAAATAAATGTCATGAACATTTTTCTATATGTTTGGATATTTTTTATGTCAACACATATTAGAAAATACTGATATCTGCAGTACCCACATATACAATACAATATGTATCATATTGTCCCCCAAACTCAGAGTTGTAAATATTAAATATGTACAGCTTTTTATATGTCATACATCAATAAAGTGTTTACAAAATAAAATGTATTATAGTCTACCATCTAATTTACATCTTTGTTTATGTGATTTAAATGATTTTTAGGTTTTCTATTAACATTATCTTAAATATGGCTTTTTTTCCACTTCCCCTCAGACTTATTTGTCTGTGGGGTTTTTTCCACCTTAAGAGATACATTTCACATGGGACCTCATGTCATTATTCATTTTATATCTTTCTCTAAACTCTCGTGAAGACATTAGGTGATTATGAAATATGAGCTTTACTATTTTTTGTTAGCTAATCATTTCATAGTGCTGTTGTAGAAGGTAATCAAACTAAGTTTTGCTTTTTTGTTTGTTTTTAGGTAGTTTCTTTTATAACACTTATGCCTACATAGGTGTATATTTCACCTATTTCTTTAAAATCAATAGGGGAAAAGAGAAAAAGTTTACTTTTGATGTACCTAAATGTGCTAGAGTTCATTTAAACTCTCTTTTTGCACATTAACCCACTAGTACATCTTAGTGTGTGTTTAGGTTATAGTGAAAATGTGGCCATTTGCTCAGCCTTACTTTGCAGGAGGTCATAGAAAGGAATTCGTTCGGGCCTTCTGAAAGGTAGGCACTCCCACAGTCATTTCAGCGAGTGAATGATTGCTGTGAAAGGACATTTCAGAATGACAAAATACTGCCTTGATTCATAACTCTGCTCTTTCAGTAAATGGCCATTCATCAGTTCACACAGCAGCAGCAGGATCTTGGTGATAAACTCTTTGTGTATACATCTACATTTGTGTACACAGGGGATATAAGTCAATATAGATGCCTGGCTTGTCCCATGTTGTAAACATAATCTACCCTCAATAGGATGTGATTTCAGGAACACTTGGAAAATATTTTGCTTCAAGGACCTCCACTGATATAAAATCCCACAATTACAGACTCATTCCTTTACCTTAAATTTCTTCCTCTGTTTGATAACAAATAACCGTGGGAAAGTGGTAATATTTAGAGCCATATGCCAGTGCAAGTAATGTTATCTGATTCTCTATAGAGAGTTGGGTTTGGTTTCTAGGAAAGCAGAAAGGGCAAATGACAATGACTGCCCCAGGGAAACCAAGATGGGGAGAAAGATGTCCTAGAAGAGAGGATAGGGTTGCACCAAGACAATTTTCACAATCATCCCTAGGGCCAGAATTGCAGGTGAGTTTCAAAACAGAGATGACCTAACCAGTGAAATCAAAAGAGACCTTTAGCCTCACAAGCAAGATAAAAGGGGATAAAAAAGAAATGGCAATGTCAATAAACAAGAGTTACACCTATCCTTTCATAAACCTACCCCCTTTCTCTCAAATGGCTTCTGTGTTTCTCAGATTTATTCTTGTTTGTGGACCCCCAACAAGATCTGATTGCTTCTAACTCATGCAGATTGGCCATGGACCACAGCCTACATTTTCCTTGTTAAGAAAATGAACTAATCCATGAATTGCCAAACATTTATACACAAATGGACATAGAGTAAATTTTCAAAACAAGCCTTGGTGACAATTATAGATGGTCAAGATGGTGAAGGTAAAACCAAACTGGGCAGAGAGAACAACATGGTGGTACAGACTTAGAAGCCTGGCCACTGGAGAGGAAACATTTGTGTCCCATGCTCAGCTCTGGCAGAAATTTCACCATCTGAATGACAAGTCTCATCAGTTTATGTGAATGGAGGTGTCTTCAATTTCTCCTTTTTAGAGCATCAGGACATCAGCAAAGTCATTTGATGCAATATACCCTGGCCACTCAGAGCCCACTCTGAGTCCTCTCCCAGTCTTGGTGAAAGATGAAGATTTTCATTGTTAAGGTTGGGCAAATTGTGCTGTGTCCAGGAAAACCTGGCAACTGTGGGGTGGGCTTATTGTTGTCATTATGACCATTATTCTTCTGACAACATCTTCCATTGCCCCTCAGTGTTTTTGTGAGACAAAAGAACCCAGCTGAGACTTCGACAAAGAAGAATGCAGGGAAAGGGGAGAGAATACCTTGATCAAGAATAGCTTGGAAGAAGCCAAAAGTGGAAAAGGAAGTCTAATTCTGTCCTAGTCCGGGGAAAAAAAGTTTTTTGAGAAATGTAAACAAATCAGGAAATCCTGGCACTTACTCCAGTTCCGATCTGGGGAAACTGCGCCGGTCCTTTCCCTGGGATGGAGCTGCTGTTTGTGAATGAAATCCAGATTAAATTATTCATTGAGCTCTGCCAGCCCCGCAGTTTCCAGCTTTCCTTTTGCCTATGGCATAGCTTAAACCTTAAAATAATGATAATAATAAAACATATGCATGTTATTAACTCTCCATATTCAAATGGAAATTCAATGCTATCATAAATCTCTTTTCTAATGTAAATTCCTTTCTCTAGCATGGAACTGCAGGAAAACCATTGTATCTGAGCAATCTAAACTTGAAAGAGAATTTTTGTTAAGCCAGTTATGATAGGGGAAACATGTTTTTTACTGACTCAAAAGATTAAAGTTGGTTGTAAAAAAGGGTGGGGGACTGAGGGAGAATTATTGGTTGCTCAGCTAATGATTAGATACAGAACTTCAAGGACAAATTAAGAGGCACACACACACACACACACACAAAAAGTCTTGCTGATGAGTGAAAAAAGTTCCATTGATATTAAATAGAAGATTCATTGTTTATCTTAGATTGTAATCTCCATTTCCATATTCATCTCAATGTAAGCAACTCCCTCTGCCTCATTAACTACCCCCAAGAAATTCCAAACTCCACCTCACAACACATCATCAGATGGAGTGTCTATAATTCCTTTCTCACTTACCAGACCCATCCTTTCTCTTTTTTGCCCTGGCTGGTTTGGCTCAGTGGATTGAGCGTCGGCCTGCGAGCTAAGTGTCGCTGGTTCGATCTTCCAGTCAGGGCACATCAGAGAAGGAAAACTCTGACTCCAAAAAACCTCCGCTGCCTTGCGGCATACCTCTTCAGGGGAAAGGCTAAGGGAGTAAACCCCGACAGAAAATCCGGAGCCGGAGTCCCTAAGGCGGTTTGACGTTGTAGTCAACACCGGCAACTCCTGCGGCGCACCTGAAGCCAAGCTGTATTGACTCCGTCTTTCCCTTGGACCCTTCAGCTGCGAAGAGAGGGGGGGTCTGCTGCATAGGCAACAGCAGACCCTCCATATCACCCTGCCCAGGCTCTGTAGCTTCAGCTTCACTGGAGAGGACACTCCAGCATCATCGCAAGATGTCGATTCAGCACGGGAGGAGACAGATACCGTGTCACTCCCGAGTTGGACTGCACAACCATTCTCAGCGGTGCAGATAGACTCTTAAGAAGCTACACCATCGTCTCTCGAGACGGACGGCTGCCGACGACGACGACGACCTTTCTCTTTTCCTGGTTGTGTTATATCCTAGGTGCCTCTTCTAATGGGCTTTGGCTAAGAAGAATGCGGACATGTGATGAAGACAAGTAGTTTTGTTTGTTTGTCTGTTTGGAAATACGTTGTCAACCCTTTGGTGAATTTCAAAGACTTTTCACCAAATACCATATATCCCTCATCTCAAGCTGACTCCACCCTAACCACCTCTTTCCCTCTCTTGCCCATAAACCTACCCCAGATCCTTCATTTCAAAAGTTATTCTTTCCAGTGTAGACTTGGTCAGGGTAAACAGCAACAAAAACATATCCATGTATTACAGAGCTACAGGGAACACAATTAAAGGGCCCTCTTAAGCTATGAGATCAGTGGGAGGTGACAGATGAGAAACAAGCTTCTCTTGGATGGAAGAGAGAGGGGTGTTGAGAAGGACACAGACGCAGTGCCCGGCTCCCCTTGAGGTGTGTGTGCGCATGGAAGTCTCCAGGGTGCAGTGGGGTCACAGCTTCACTTCTCAAGGCAAAAGCTTTCTCAGCTGACAGTTAGGGACAGAGTGTAAGACATACAGAGAAAATATATCCCTCTGTATAAGTGGGAAATATTAACTCTGTCCTAGAAGAGCATTTGTGACAAAAAGTAACATTGAAATTAGAACTAGAAATATTAACAGCAGGACAGAACTTGACTCATACAGGTTCCCTATTAAGGGTTTGAATGCACATGCAGCATGTCTGCAGTCAATTTATTACTAACATTTAGAACTGAAATAATATAACTTAAAATCTTCTTAATAAAAATACCAGAACCAACCTGTCTGGCAGCCCGTGCTTACAGCATAGTCACCTCCCCCTGGGACCAATTTCTCCCTGATCTCTTATTTAATGTGCAACATTCAAGATAGAAGATTTAATGTTTTTTTCTGGCTCATTCAAAGATTTATGGCACCTATAGACATGTTCATAAAGTCTGAGTCTGTGCAAGGTTTTTGGCGTCCGTCACATTGTTATCAGAATCATAAAAATCATCACCCTCTTGTCCATGGCCAAGTCTTGTCTTTCTAGATAACATAATCCAGAGAAAAATAAAGTTGCCTCTAAGTGTCTGCTTCTAGTAGACTATGATGTCAAGTGTGTGTGTGTGTGTGTGTGTGTGTAGAGGATGGTAGTATTGGATCAGGAAAGGGAGATTGAGCAGCAGCAAATCAACCTGTATGAATTTGGGGACGTAAAGGGGTACTTTGTGAAACTGTTTCTAGGGCAACTCATGTCAGCTGTCAGAAGGATGCTGTAGTATGTACATCATTTTTTTTAGCTTGGTTTTCTGGCCTAACCTACCCAGGAGTTGGTAGTCTCCAGAGTATAGACAGAGAAGGGAAGCAGGTGCTTCAACTCTCCGCATCTGGTTTAGATGACCACAATGTGGGGAACACCTGCAGCCTGCATTTCAGCCAAGTCTGGCCTCCCATTGTATTCCATTGGACTTTCTGCCTCGAGCAAGAAAAAGGCATTGTTTATTAGATTTGCCAAAGGATCTCCGGGGAGGTGGAAAGAGACAGGATAAACAACCCTAAAACAAAACAAGCAAGTGTAAGCAAAGAGCTGGGAGAATTTGATCATTTGTGATGGTCCAAGGTAATGCTCCAACCTGACCTGAAGTAAGTAAAGCTGAGAGAGGGAGAGAGAGAGAGAGAGAAAGAGAGAGAGAGGGGAAGAGAGAGAACACAAAATGTTAGCATAGGCCACTTTTCCAGCAGTTTTCCAAGAGAAATGATATTGTCTAAACTCTAGGCTAGACAATCTTGTCTAAACTCTGGTCTTTAGGAGGAGACAGAAAGCAAACCACCTTCATTAAGGGTTTGTTCATGCAGGACTTTGTGCCGTGGGGTTTAACAAATGAATGTCTGCTGTTCAGCCCTAGAAAAAAACCTCACAAAGAAGATAGTCTTGCTACTTATATACCAAGTGTTTCGCTGATGCATTTTATAATAGCTATGCATTGGGTGAACTGGATCTCTCAAAATCATACCAAAAACAGTAAACTGTGTTTAGATTTCTCTAACCAAGCAAAGCAAATACAACTGATCCCACACTATAAGACAAACTCATCGTGGCTATATGGGGACAAAAATAAATTTAGTGAGCTTATTTCCAGAGACTTAGAACATAGTTTAGAGATACCATATACAATGTGTTGTGTTAGTAAATAATTCTGAAGGCGCTCCTTAGTTTTCTTTCCTTTGTATAGAGCCCCAACTAGTGGAAAACTGGAAAACTGCACTTAAAGAGAAACCATGTAAATGGGAGACAACCACCCATCTTAAGGGCCCATAGGATCTTACAGATACCGCTCTTTCTGGGTGTAGAGATAAGGACTGGGTGCTAAATGGGGAGGGAGGTGTGAAAGTAGCTTATAGTTAGTTTTTTACAGGGTAAAGGGCAAACTGGTACTGATAAAAACATGTACAGTCTCTTGACATTTGAAATGAGTCAATGCACTATATCTAGTAATTTGAGAAAGGAAAATATTTCTCGAGTTCAGAACTTATTCTTCTTGAAGTCATATATTCAGAAGAAAGAGGAAGATACACTATGATACAAAATTGCATACATTGGAGGAAAAAGACCTGGTTTCACAAATTAAATGAGCATGCAGTTACAATTGTGTCACACTACTTTGTAACAGAACAGAAAAGAATACGTTTGTATCTGTGTCCCTGTCCCGGTCAGGGTCAGTGAGCCGGACAATAGAAGAGCAAGTGGAGGCAGCAAAGGGAAGGAGAGGACTCGAACCCCATCAATTAAGAATAAAATATCAACACCTGGAAAATGACTGATGACAGAGATTTTCCTGAAGGAACTGAATCTTTGGAGTTGGTGAGGTTTTACTTTGTTTCTTTGTTTGTTACCTCTCCATTTCAAGGAATCTCATCTTGGCTCTCTTACTAAAAAATATCAATAAAACACAGCCAGCCTGGAAAGGTTATAAAAATCCAAGAAGAATTCATCAATCTGACAAAAGTTTAGTCTGTGTAGAACAGGGATTCATGGACAAACTTCAGAGACTTCATGGAATTCCCTAACAGAATATGTAACTTCTGTGTGTGCGTGTGTGTCTGACTGTGTGTATGTGTGTATGCATTTTCCCCTAGATTTTATAGCTTTTATTGATTCTCAAAGGGGTCCATAATCCAAAAGCAGAATAAGCAACATCACAATATAGGAATCTACACATACACAAAAAACAGTCATATCTTAATGGACACCCCTCAGAGTGATCTGAGACTTCATAAAATTCTATTCTTGGAGAAGCCTATCAAAGATATCAAAATATTTCAGTAAATCACAAAGTAGAGCAGACCTTTCTTGTGCAGGCGGTGACCCTTTGGACAGAGAGTTATGAGGAGTTTCTTATTGCTTTTTGTGCTGGTGATGGTATAGGGGTACCTCTTTAAACCTCAACATAACTTACAGGCTATCCTTGAACAGTTTCAGAGATAATTAACCATCACTAACCAGCTTTCCTCAGTATGCATTTAACAATATGATTCATGCTCAAAGGTCCAAAAGCAAGAGCAATCATTTTTTCGATAGACTAAGCAGTGGAAAATGGGGGGAAAAGTGTTTCATTTTGGAACTTGGAGGCTTAATCAGCATGTTCGATTGTTATCAAAATTAAGTCATAAAAGCAGAATTTTTATACCACTTACTTATATTTGTGGTATTTATAAAAAACTCTCTGGTTCTTCATTTTGTTTGAAAAGCTATTTGTTTAGATACCACTTATTTGAAGATCATCAAGTCTTTAAGGTTCAAGGATAACAAGTGATAACACCATGCTGATGCTATTTAACTTTTATGGCATCAGTTTTCCTGTGATTTTATTTAACAAATAACTTAGTTGTAAAGAATAGTTGTTCTATCCATCTGTCTGTGCCAGCCTTCACCTCCCAACCAGACAGTTAATCATACACGGGAGTTTGGGGGGTAACTAGAGAACATACATCATCTGTAAGTAATCCTCTTGTCAGTTGGCATGTGGCCCTATGTCACTAAGATTTTCCTTCTGAGCTGTTAGTCACACCTCCTGTTCTTTCCACCTCAGATACGCATAACTTTTTAAAATTCATGAACAACATGATGAGTTGCATTCTAAGAAATAATACAAAACTCACCTGCATTTTGTTTGGCTTTCTGAGACTGTGAGAAATTTATATAATTGATAGAAGTTTTTTGTCCTTATTGGAACAATTAGCTGAGGCCTTCAGGGAAAAGTTTTAAAAAGTTGAGGTTTGGCAGGGTTTTTTTTTTAAACTCCCTTACCCCCTTACCAAGATCATTTAAAAAGGTTATTTTAAATATTATGACCACAGACTGTTCAACCAGATGAAAATGAAAGTAGGCCGCTTAAAGGTTTTTGTCTAAACTAAAGCAAAATGTCTTAGGCTAATAATTTTAACCATTGGGAGTTCACTGGCTACTAAAAGCAGTTTCTTTGAAATTAAGAAGGAAGTATTTAAAATATTACATCTGAATTTGTAATTTTTCTCTTGCAGGATATATAGAGTGTAGTAATTTTTTTTCCTTCCCCTTAGGATTAAACTGACCTTCCTGCCTGAGCAGTGAAACCCCAGACTTGGACTTGAGCCAGCTGCCTTTCAGCACCACCTCATTAAAAACTCTTGGAGGTGCTGTTTAAATGTAAATTTTCCAGCGCTCCTTCACCAGACAGATAGGCAATGCTAGAGCAGTCAGGGCATGTTTGACACATCCAATTTTAAAAAGGAAGGAAAGGGGAAAGCTTTCAAAAAATATGTATATCAAAGTGAAAGTAAGTAAAAATGAGGCCATCTATCTGACTTAGGGGTGTCAAAGAGTCAGATCCCTGAACACCTTACATGAATTTCTAGATAAACACAAATCTGCAAGTCAATCTAAAGAAGGATGAGCAAACCCTCCGAGAAAGGAGACTTTTATGCTATGGCAAGAAGGCAAGCAGTCCAGAAAGAAAAGGCAACTACTTCTACTCACTGAGTTCTAATGGTTTAGGCTTTCCTCAGCCATAGGCAAGATTCAGCATGGGGCCTGGAAAAAATTTTTTTTAAATTATAATGCACATATATACAGAAAAGACACCAAAAGAAAGAAGGAAGAGGAGGAGAAAAAGAGGGAGGAAGAAGGAAAAACAGAAAGAGAAAAAATCTGTATTTCCATTTTAAGTTCAATATATGTTGAGACATGCAGGTGAAAATAACAAGGTCAGCTCATGACTGGGATTTGGGAGGTGAGCCACACCAGCAGCAGTGAATGCTGAACTGCACTCTGGCTGACAGGTCTGGACTTCACTAAATACTATTGTGTCCCTTCTATTGTCACCTGTGATGTCAATTGCATATCCAAACAAAAAATAAAGCAGAAGCAGTCAGATCATTTAAGGATTTTATCCTCCTTTCACAGAACTATATTAACATGTACAGAACTGTAATAGAACAACAACAAAAAAAGAAATAAAAAAATAATAAAAATACCACTGTAAAAGGGAAAATAATGTATATAAGCACATGTCCTCAGTCAATTTTTAGCTGCTTGTAATTATATCCAATAATAACTCAAATTAATTTCTAATTGATTTTAAAATGCATTTCAAATGGCTATACCTTCTGGTGGGCATTTAGCTTAATCTCATGTTACTCAGAATCAAGGGCTAAATGATCATGACTGAAGAACTAGTTGACCTGAAATGTTTAAAGTTACCATGAAAATTTACAACATAGGTGAATGATACTAAGAAAATGAAACCATGCAAACATTTTCTCTTCATTGTCTTCTTTACTCTTAATTCTGTTCTAATGACTGCTTAACCTCATATGCATTTTCAAATAACTTTCCACTATGATTTTTCTCATGGATTTCCAGTGTCTAAATATGCTGAGGAAAATAATAATTCTTAATTTCTTGATAGCAGAAGTATAACCTTAGGAGTATTATTATTTTTAATAATTGAAAACTATTTCCTACTTATAAACTGGGGTGAAATTGGTGACAATTTTTAAAGAAATTGACTTTTTACCTTTTAAAATGTTTTATAAACCACTTTATAAATATACTTGGCCCTTGAGACATATTTTCAAAGAAAATATGTATTCAGATTAAATACAAAAAAGAATATACCTTTCTCTATGTATTTAAAAAATGTATATGCATATTTCATAGAATTAATAAGATAATTTACCTCTCCTTTCATGCAACTTGTACAAATCTTAAAAGAAAATAAAAGCTGGTTCTGAAAAAATCCCATGAATTGAGAATTTTGAGTTTTAGCTGTATATTTTTTGTCAGTAGATAACTTTTAGCAAATCAATTTAAACATGGAAAGAAAATACAGAATTGGTTGAAATAAGTTACCAACAAAAGTGCAAGTATAGCAGGGCAGGTTGTGTCTCCATAAATAAATTTATCTCGGGCTTGATGAGTCTCTGTCAAGCCCACAGCAGATAGAAATATCAGTTATATTTTATCAAGGTCAAGGTCAAGTTTCCAATTCTATAATTTTGAGCACCCATCCTGTACTCCTTATATCTATGTATTTTTAGAGAGAGGGGAAGGAAAGGAGAAAGAGAAGAAGAGAAACATCAATGTGAGAAAGAAACATCAATTGGTTGCCTCTCATACACACCCCCACCTGCAACCCAGGCATGTGACCTGACCAGGAATCAAACCACCAATGTTTTGCTTTGCAGATGACACCCAACCAACTGAGCCACACCAGTTTTATTTTTTAATTGCCATTTTTATCTGGCTCCCAGACTACATTTTCTATTTAAATTTTTATTCATGTACTTTTGCAAAAAACTGGAGGATACCAAAATGTTAACATTAGTATCAATAAGAAATAATGTGAATGTTTTAAAGGAAATAATGTGAGAATTCTAAAGGAAAGAGTGAGAAAAAAAGAAGAAAGAGAAACTGTTTTGTGTCTGTACCCCTATTATTGTCTTCTTTAGAGTTACACTAAAAGTAAGAAGAGTGAAAAGAATGACATACTGTTTTTCCCACCAGATTGATCTCAAAAATATGCCAAATCCTCATTTAAAGTGTCGTGGTATTTATTATTGTGAACCCATCTAAAATTGCATCTTACTGAGGTTTTGGGCTAGGCCCAAAATATTTCAGTAATTGTAGACATTTGTCTAATATGAAAATTTTATCCATTAGTATAATTATAATGACATTTCTCTTAATTTTTACAAAAAAACAAAGTTTGATACTTTTTGTAACCAAAAAACTAGACTCTATGTCTGTTGAGATGTGAGGGGTTCTTTAAAATGACTTTTTATTACTAAAATTTCTTATATACTAAAAACCATTTAAATATGTATTGAGTTAAAATTGGTCTATGAAGTCAGTCTTGCGTTTTTCATAGGACACATATTATAATTGTGACTAGAGTTTCAAAAAGAGTAGTCATTAGAACTTTGTTCCACATTCCTTCAAATAACATTGCAGAGAAGTTTTCTTGTGGGGACTGGACAAAAGGGACTTTCCTGTTCATTTCTTTCTCCTCCAATTTCTAGACAGAAAAGAGTTGTTACTTAGTAATACCAGCCTTGCATTTGAGAGCTGGTAAACCACTGCAAAATTCATATACCAGTTGTTTCTGCATTCATTTCCTAAGGCTGCTGTAACAAAGTACCAAAAACTAGGTGGCCTAAAGCAACAGAAATGTATTCTCTTGCAATTCTGGAAGTTGAAATCAAGGTGTCCTCTGTGCCATGCTCTTTACGACAGCTCCGAGGGAGACTTTCCTTGTCCTGTGTAGCTTCTGATGTTTGCCAGCAATCCTTGGCATTTCTTGGTTTATAGATGCATCACTCTAGTCACATGGCCATTGTCTCCCTGTGTGTCTGCACATAGTCTTCTGTCTGTGCTTGTCTCGTCTCCAACTTTCCCCTTTTCGTTAAGGCACCAGTCATATTGGATTAGGGCCCACTCTAATGACTTCATTTTAATTTGATGCCTGCTGTAAAGAACCTATTTTTAAATGTACACCCTGAAGTGCTAGAAGTTAGAACTTCAACATATCTTTTTGGGGATGGGGGGTCAGGGGACATAAGACAGAGCACAATTTAACCCACAACAGTTCAGTTGGTATATCTGAGTTTAGACAACTAATTTGTTGGGTTTTTATCTCTTTTGTTTTGGTATGGTTTTGTCCAAGAAAGAGATTAGGATGCAGATAAAAATAAAAGTTGAAATTAAAAACTGAAATTTCCTTTAAAAAGTAAAGTTATTATTTGAAAATATTGAAAAGTTTGGGGGGCAAATGGGGAAAATTCAGACAACTGTAATAGCATAAACAATAAAATATGATTTAAATGAAAAAAGAAAAAATTAACCACTTTTTATTTATAAAAAATGTCAAGTTCATAGGTTCCAAACTAATAAATTAGTAGAATGAAAAAAGAATAAAGAATTATCAAGGAAGCTGTTGAACAACGAAAAGAAAGGCAAGAAATTTGTATAGGAGCTAGACACAAAGAGAAAATAAAATTTTTAATAAAATAATTTTCTCATTAACATTTTCAGTTGGTATTTTCAGTTTGGGAATTTGTTAACAAAATAATAATATCTAAAAGCAATTTTATCTGTACTATCATTTGTTCTCTCATTTGATTTTTAAGTCATCCTACATACTAAAATTTTTTTAATCTAAGAAATCATATCTGTTTCTATAAAACAATATTGCAATACTATTGCAGATTTGCTTGAAAGAGTTATTGTTACCCACCTTTGGAAAAGAGGCAAAAGAAACCCAAAAATAAATTTTAAAGTTAAAAGTTCAGATTCTTAGGAGAAAAATACAAAAAAATTTAGGTCATATTACTGTTGCCAAAGGCTAAAGTTAATCTAATATTCTGTAGGAAACAATAATTAAGACACTTCAAAAAAACTCACCATTTGCCTAAATAGTATATAGTAGTTCTGACAGGGAATGCCAATGGATAAATATAAATGTATTTTTACTTTTTTCCCAACTTGAGTTTTGCAGTAGGAATGCATCTAATACATTCATATCCAATATACCTGGTGAAGAAATAGGACCTGCTAAATTAAACAAACAGGATCAAACATTTTAATCATTTTTTCACAGAGGCCAGCTACGTGTTTACGATATGAATAAAGAAAAGGTTTTCAGGGACAAATAAATGGCTTTTATATTTTTAGATACATTGACAATAGCAAAGGTCTTTCTCCCTGATTTCGGAGAGATTTTCAGAAAGTGCTTTAATTTAAAGCCTTGGTGCTCAATCAATACATGTATATATGAAGCACAGGATTTCATAGCCATCATTAAACCATTGGATTTGAACAATATCTGAACTTTCAATATCATTAGAATGTTTCATCATAACAATTATTATTCCTTCAGTTCAAGTGTCCAAGACTCAACTTAAAAGCACTAAAACAAAAAGGGAATTTGATGGCTTAACTAAAACATCCAGGAAAGTCTTGATTCAGGATTCAAACAATGCTATCAGTTCTCCAGTTCTAGGCTTAATTCCTCAGGCTTGGTTCCACCCTCAGGTTGCATGTGGCTGCAAATGACTGACAACAGGTTTAAGAACTATGTTCATCTAGGTTTTTTTTTTGGCAGCCGTCCGTCTCGAGAGACGATGGTGTAGCTTCTTAAGAGTCTATCTGCACCGCCGAGAATGGCTGTGCAGTCCGACTCGGGAGTGACACGGTATCTGTCTCCTCCTGTGTTGAATCGACATCTTGCGATAACGCTGGAGTGTCCTCTCCAGTGAAGCTGAAGCTACAGAGCCTGGGCAGGGTGATATGGAGGGTCTGCTGTTGCCCATGCAGCAGACCCCCCCTCTCTTCGCAGCTGAAGGGTCCAAGGGAAAGACGGAGTCAATACAGCTTGGCTTCAGATGCGCCGCAGGAGTTGCCGGTGTTGACTACAACGTCAAACCGCCTTAGGGACTCCGGCTCCGGATTTTCTGTCGGGGTTTACTCCCTTAGCCTTTCCCCTGAAGAGGTATGCCGCAAGGCAGCGGAGGTTTTTTGGAGTCAGAGTTTTCCTTCTCTGATGTGCCCTGACTGGAAGATCGAACCAGCGACACTTAGCTCGCAGGCCGACGCTCAATCCACTGAGCCAAACCAGCCAGGAAATCATCTAGGTTTAAACCTATCTAAAGGAGTAAACATCTTTTTTCTCAGAATTCCTAGAGAAAGTCCAACGTTTACTCTGACAGGTTCATCTTAGATCATATGTTCACCCCTGAACCAATCACTGTGACCAATGGAATAACAATTTAACCTACCTTTAGGATTTTACTGCAAAATTAGAGAAGTGGGTTCTAAACCCCCAAAAATGACATATTGCCAGAGGAAGGAGTGCAGTGGGGTGAGGCAAGCTAAGACTATTGATTTGTTTGAAACACTAGCTGAATGGGTAGAATTTATAGGAGTATCCATCAGTAAGAGTAAGTATATTCAAACCAGTTTAGTTCTTTTAACCTAAATAATACATTGATTTTGCTTTTGATAGTTAAGATGATGAATTCAGTCAAAATGGAAATGGGCTATTTGAGGAATAGCCCCTAAACTGAAGACTTCACTCTCAAACTATTTTGGATCAGTTGTACAAACACAGTTTTATTGTATCTCAGAAATCATCCAAATGCATAATCTGCACAGCCTTTGAGCACTTTTAGACTACATGGGAAGAGGTTTCTAGCACAACTAGGGCCTGAGAAGGACCCGAAAATGAGGCTATTGATGCAAAGCTCTATAGATTAAGTTCAACACCTTGAATTACATGGGAAATGAACAGAAGCTGGGGGCAGCTAAGGGGACACAGGTGTGGTATGTCCAGAGGAACCTACATTCTTAAGTCGACAGGCAGCCATATTCTATTCAAGCTGCAATCCCCGGGTGGTCCTGCTAACAAAGCTTCCTGTCATAAAGCTATCGCTCAGTACAAGGCAAGTGTATTGTGAATGTCAGGTTCAAAACAGTTCATTGAAAACTTCTTGGTTAAGTAATTAAAGCAGGCTGAGCTTTGGGAAATCCTCCAGGAGGGAGCTCATTTTGAGAACAGCTTTCCAATTCACATGTTTCATAAGCCAAGGGTAAGCTTAGTTCAGATGGATATAATGCACACACATACACACATCACAAATTGTGGGATTAAAAAGTAGAGTGGAGGTCAGGGCTAGACCACAGCAGAGGTAAATTGGCTTAAAGAAAACTAGATATTTCATCTCCCAAACCATCTGTTTATTGGATTGTTTTGCTTGGTTGCTACAACTTGTATCTCCAGATTTAAATCTATATTAGAATATACATGAAGTTGCTTGCCAGCTAGCCATACAGCTTGGACTTTTTCTCCTCTGTGCAAAAAAACAAAAAATGAAGTACAGATATGTGTTTCAAATGAATGAAAGGCGAACAGAATTTTATCTTTCACCAATCTGAAAAATAAACAAAATAAAATGCCATTGTTGTTCCTAGAGATCTTTAAAAATATCATGGACAAATAAACACCCACCATCTATCTTACAGACCATCCTCTGCCTTAGATCAGGTGATCAGAAAAAAATAAATTTTCAAAGTCCCCTCTAATTCTATTATTCAATGTGTTTGTCAAGTATGTGGTTGTATGATTTATTTTTTTTTTTTAGTGTATTTTGATGATTATGTTGTTACAGTAGTCCCAATATTTCTCCACTTCGTTCCCCTCTGCCCAGGACCCTCCTTTCCTCCAGCACCTCCACCCCCCTTAGTTCATGTCCATGGATCATGCATATAAGTTCCTTGGCTTCACCCTTTCCTGTACTGTTCTTAACTTCCCCCTGTCTATTTTGTACCAACCAATTATGCTGCTTTACCCCTGCACCATTTTCCAATTTCTCTCCCTTCCCCCTCCCAGCTGATAACCCTCCAAATATTCCTCATACCTATGAATCTGTTCCTATTCTGGTTTGCTTAGTTGGATTTTGTTTTTATTTTTTAGATTCAGTTGTTGATAGTTGTGTTTGTTGTCATTTTAATGTTCATAATTTTGATCTTCTTTTTCTTAAGTAAGTCCCTTTGACATTTCATATAATAAGGCTTGGTAATGATTAGATCCTTTAGCTTTACCTTGCCTGGGAAGCACTTCATCTGCCCTTCCATTGTAAATGATAGCTTTGTTGGATAGAGTAATCTTGGTTGTAAGTCCTTGCTCTTCATTACATTGAGTATTTCATGCCAGTCCCTTCTTGCCTGCAAAGTTTCTTTTGAGAAATCAGCTGATAGTATTATAGGCACCCCTTTGTAGGTAACTCTCTGTTTTTCTCTTACTGCTTTTAAGATTCTCTCTTTATCTTGAGCCTTTGGCATTTTAATTATGATATGTCTTGGTGTGGTCCTTTTTGGATCTAGCTTGTTTGGGACTCTCTGTGCTTTCCTTTGCCAAATTTGGGGAGTTTTCCTTCATTATTTTCTCATATAAGTTTTCAATTTCTTGCTCTTCCTCTTCTCCTTCTGGAACCCCTATGATTTAGATGTTGGTACGTTTAAAGTTGTCCCAGAGGTTCCTAAGCCTCTCCTCATGTTTTTCAATTCTTGTTTCCTCATTCTGTACTGGTTGACTGTTTATTTCTTCCTTATGTTCCAAATCATTGATTTGAACCCTGGGTTCCTTTCCTTTACCATTGGTTTTGTGTGGATTTTCCTTTGTTTTATTTAACATAGCCCTTCACTTCTTCCCTTATGCATTTGCCATAATTAAGCATATCTGTCAAGCCTGTGAGCATCTTTATCACCAGTGTTTTGAACTCTGCATCTGTTATGTTGGCTATCTCCTCGTCGCTTAGTTCTCCCACTGGAATTTTTATTTGTTCCCCCTTTTGGGCCATACCTCTCTGTCTCCTCATTTTGACAGGCTCCTGTGTTTGTTTGCCCCTGTGTCTTAAGTAGAGCTCTCACTCCTGTAATATTATAAGGGGCTGATCCTTAGGTATTCTTTAGTAGAGGGCGACCTGTTTCACCACATTGTGGCACTCTGTGGAGGGGTGGAGTCTGAAAGGGAACAATGCCGCCTGCTCAGCACTCACCCCTTTTCTAGGCACTTCTCCCACTTCCATATGGGACTGGTGCCTCTCACCTGTTGCCCTGCCGTTGTCCCCAGAGTGGGTGGGTCTGCGGACATTCTAGGACTGTGGGGGCCCTTTAAACAAGTGGACTCTGCTGAGAGACCGGCAGTTTCTTCCTCTACTCCAACCACCACTGGTTTGCACAGTCAGAAGCAATGAGGCTTGATATTCCCTGGTGCTGGGACTGTGAGCTGTGCAGTCTGGTCTGGTGCTGGGAGCACTCCCCAAGTATCCCTCCTGACTTTTTAAAACATGTGACTGTACTTTCCATTGGCCTGCCACCACCACACCACATCCTCTCTGCCCCAGCTCCGCCCCTCCTACCTGTCTGGATGAGTATTTCTTCTTTATATCTGTTTGTTGGGATTCCATGAAGCTCAGTTTTCTGGAACTTCCGGTTGTCTCTAGTTTTGAGGTAGTTACATTTCTTCTTAGTTGTGGAGGGAGACACAGCATGTCTGTCTACCATTTTACTTTTTTCATTTTGCAGAAATTGCCCTCATAGCACTTATATCAGTCTCCTATTATTCTGCTATAACAAAAAAACCATAAACTTTGAGGCTTAAAACTACACAAAATTATTCTCTTAGAGTTCTGGGGGTCAGAAGTACAAAACCAGTTTACTAGGCTAAACTCAAGGTGTTGTAAATCCTGGTACCTTCTGGAGACTCTGAAGGGAAAATCTGTTTCCTTGCCATTTTCAACTGCATGGCACCTATATTGCTTGGCTTATGTCCTCTTTCTTTAGTTTTAAAATGCATCACTCCTACCCCTCCTTTCAACATCATATCACCTACTGCTCCGGCTCTGACTCCTCCTGCATCTCCCTTATAAGGACCATTATGATTGCAATGGACCCACCTGGATAAACCAGATTATCTTCCAAATCAAGATCCTTAGCTTAATCACAGCTTCGAAATTCCTTCTGTTATATAAGGCAACATATACAGGTTCCAGGGATTAGGACATGGACATTTTGGGGATGCCATTATGTAGCCTACTATCGTACTGTACTTCTTCAGAAAATTGAGTTAATGTCATTCTATGAAATTGTTCTCTCCTTTCAATTAGGAAAAAAAAAAAAAAGACAAGCATACATGTGCTAAATGTTGCTAAGAACTGTAGTATCTTCAAAATAAGAAGGTACAATTTATGCTTTAGAAAAGCTTTAATCAACTTGGAGACACTAATGAGCCAGGTACAGAAGTATTAAATAGTAAAAGGGAGTGATACACAATGCCATGGAGCACCCGATACGTATTAGGCACTATGTGAGGTATGAAGAGGTGAATGAGTTATGATCTCTACCTCTAGTAGATTTCAAGTCCAGGAGTGGAGAGACATGCAGGGGAAAAAGCTATTTATAGAGAAAGGCTACAGTTTTATACCTACCGATTATCTCATAGATTAGATTAGTGTGATGGAAAAAAAGGCAGTGGATTAACATAGACCAGAAATCTGGACTTTTCCAATAGACTTGGCGAAAAGTAGCCATGTATTCATGGAAAGATCATATGCCCGCTCTAATTCCTCTGATTTTTAGCAACTTCTTAGTTTAATAGTCTGTGAGTTTTCTGAATACCTTTCAAAATTTCAATGAAAAACTGTTGTCAGTACTGGAATTGATATAAAACACAGTCCTAGCAATTGAGAAGAGAGAGGAAAAGATTCAAGATTATTCAAAAATAAAAAAAAATAAAGGAAGGCAACAGGAATTGTTATAGATGCTGAGGCGAGAAAGAACAAAGTGGATTCATAAAGGATGAGCTGCTGTGGAAAGTGTTGCCTGTCCACCCCTGCTAGGACTTACTTTTCTGGAATGACCAGCAAATGGGCAGCGTGGCTTTGCCTAGCTGCTGCCGTAATCCACAGTCTAAGTCTTGCCTTTATTAATTTAACACCCATAATTGTTGAGCTTGCAAAAAAACTTCAGAGGCCAGTTCTCTGGAGATAGAAGTGAACTCCTGCCTAAAAGCTAAAACTTTCTGGCAATGAGCACAAAGTTTTCTAGCTAAAGTCTGAACATTCCAGAACATTGATGAGAAGAGTAATTTATTTTTGTATATGCAATTAATTTATATATTTTTAAAAATTTAGAAGTAATCTCCCAATCAAGGGGCCCGTAAAATATATATATCTTGAACTACTTCAATGTGAAAAGTCTTATTGTATCCAATGCTTGTTCTACAAATAAACATTTTTAACTTTCCAATAGCTCGATTTAAAAGTGTCCCTCAGCCCTTTTTATTCTCCCTGACTGAAGTAATATTAGGGGTGAATATCAGTGAATGGGAAAAGAGGTCCTGAAAGAAAAAAGGGAAATCCTTTCTCACAAACAGCCTGGGGTTTAGAAAAAGCATTTGTTGTTACTAGGGGGAGATTGGCTGGCTCCTTCTTGTCTTGCATTCTGAGTTTGAAAAGCTGCTGTTGTTGGTTAGCAGCATTAATGTGCTTCAGGAGAAAAATAAACAGCTTTCCACTGAACTGTTGATATTTATGGAAAAGGTAGAGTGGCTTTCTTTTTAGCCCCTAGAGGGAAAGAAGAAAAAAATGGTGCTTTTGAGAGAAATGATATAACTCATAAGTGGTGTTTTCAGGAGGTTTCTGAGCTGGCCAACAGAAATGGTGTGTTAGCATACAGATTTTATTTTTTCCACAGTTGTAGAAATGAAGAAAGTACAAATGTCACTGGAAACATAAATAGAAATTAAATGGTAATGACTGACCTGGGGCACATGTCTTTTTCTACTAATCTCCTGGGAGCAAACTACTAGGCATTAGGTGAGACACAAACACAAAGCAGCACAGTTCGTCATGTAAAGAGGTGGAATAAGTCCACGTCCAGTGTGTTGGTTTCTTACAATGCCTACTGCAAGGCTGCAATTGACGAGCCTTAAACACAAGGCTATTTTTTGTTCGAGTACAGTTGAGGTCTGTTTCAAAGTACAGCCTTGGAGTACAATAAATTCCCCTACTTTCCCTAATGGATTTACTCTCCTTAAGTTCTTTGTGAAAGAAACGTTACACCATTTGCACCAATGACATGAAACTGTTGAAGAGAAGGTTTATTCACTTCACAGGTTAATTCGTGAACACGTGGGTCTAATTGTTGCATTTGGCAAGTGGAAGTACAACATTTGAACAGTGCTACTCATTTCCTTTCTTAACAGCAGTGTATAATTGATTGATATTTTGCAGCCCTACTTTTCATTTCATGGGATTTACACCCTGTTCCTAGAGCAATCAACAGCCTGTGATTGATGGCAATGCCAATTAATTTGAGTGGTCTTTTCCCATGAACTCATGGAATTTATCATTACTGCACACATTGTTTACCTTTATACTCTAAATTTGTCTCCTTTTTTCTTCCATAGACTTGTCTTGAGGTGTTTGTAGGAGAAAGCACCTAACTAATGATAGATCATCTTGCTAACACTAGATGGCTAGTAAAATTGACATTGTGCTGTGTACAAGATGGTCTATTTCAATATTATCAGGTATATTCAATCTCAAAACTACTAGAACCACAAAAAAGTTTTTAAATGAGCACTTTCAGTAATTTTGCCTGTTTCCTAGATTATAAACTTCTGTCAACATCAATAAATATTCATGTATTGATTATATATTGATATATAAGTGCAATAAGACATTTTGCATGTTTATACTCATTTTTACCATTTGTACAACACTTTTTTATCTACGATGTCATTGTTCCTAACAACCACCCCAGAAGCTGGAATGGGAAAACATCATCCCCATTTCATCAGAGGACACGGAGGGTAAGTGTTTTCCTGGATTTAATTCCTGGAAGAACCAGATCTTCAACATGAGTCTTCTGGCCTCCAGGACAGGGTCCTCCCACTTCACTGGGGGGTGGGAGGTGGAGGCAGGGGAGGATCGGGGATGAAAGTTCAAATTCTATCCCAAGGAACATCCTCTGAGACCACCAAAAAAAAGGCATGGCAGGGGAGACAAACAGAGGTGCTTTGTCCCATTCTGAATTTCCTCAGAAAAAAAATAATAAAAGCCCTGCTTTCATCTGTTTTACATGTTGAGGAACTGGATAAATTGTTATTTGAACAAAGAGACCAATGGGAGGAAAATAGGAAAACCACTGAGATGGCCCTATTCATGGCACTGCCTTAAAATTACCTGAAAATACTGACACAGTGATAATATTAGTTCTGTCAGATTTTTCTAGTACTAATTGATTTAATCAGCTTGAGAGGAGAAGGGCCAATTAAAACATACAAAAATATCATCAATATCATCCTTAAAGCATTAAGAATCTTTGTGCCCACTGATACCATATTGAATAACTTAAAGAAATTTATATGTGGACCTTCTGGACACTTATCAGTTCATAATAGCAAAATGGTAATCTGGGTGAACACAGAAATCCGGCAATAGATGTCAGTCGTGTTGTATGAAGACAAGGATGATGTGATAGACCTTCATTTCTGTCTTCAAGGGTAGGATACTGGTCATTTATCACCAGGCCAGTACTGTGATTCTTCAGCATGCTGTATTCTAAAGCCATGTGAATAGTTTGCTTTCCTTTCTCCAGAGAGATTTATTGTGCTGTACATTAAAGCAGTTGACTGATGAGATTTTAAGAAATAATACATATGGGTTGGGGGAGGTGCTCTCCAGTTATGAAGGATTTGAGTGGAGGGCTGCTGGTGGTCATTCTGCTTCTCTTCCCCAACTCCTTCCCCGCAACACACATACATTTTCTGGAAAAAAGTTAGAAAGTTAAGAGTGTAACTTTGGTGTCAGGGGCCCTGGTTAACCTCTCTGAGCCTCGGTTTTCTCATTTGTAAAATGAAGATAATATTATACATTTCATAGTATTCAGTGAGTAATGTGAGTAAAGACTTAGGGTAAAGCTTGACACATACTATGGTAAACTTCTTAAGTACATTACCTGTGATAAGTGGTCCACAGCTCTAAATTGATGCTAGATTCATTTGGCAAGTAATAAAAAAAAGAAGAATGTTTCAGACTCACCACAAATACACTAATTTTATTGGTCTGGGAGAGACCCAGATATTGCTAACATTTTTGACAATTATTCTTTAATTGAGATATATTTGACATGCAACATTGTTTAAATTTAAGGTGTACAACATTGAAGACTTCCAATCAAGATGGAGGCATAGGTTAACATGGCTCACCTCCTTGTACAACCACAGCAAAATTATAGCTAAACTACAAAAAATATATATCAGTCAGAACCATCAGAAAATTGAGCTGTATGAAAGTCTGACAACTAAGGAATTAAAGAAACCACATTCATGCAGACAAGTAGGAGAGATAGAGGAGAAGAGATACGGAGAGACACAGAATGGGCTTGTCCCAAACCCACTTGTTGTGGACATAAAATGGAGGGATAGCTCAGGAGCAAGGCATCCCAACCCATACCAGACCACCCAGCCCAGGGTTCCAGTGCCAGGAAGATAAACCCCCATAACTTATAGCTATAAAAACCAGTGAAGGTTGGGTTGGCAGAAGAAACTGTAGGATTCTCAAACATCTCTGCTTGGGGGAACCCCTGCACACAGACTTATTCAGACTCACTCCCTCTGGAATCCAGCACTGGGGAAGAACCTTGAAGGGAAATAGTGGCACATAGGGAGAACATGAAGTGTCTGGCATCAGGACCAGAGCTGAGGGACAGCTTTCTCCCAGACAGAACTGCAGAAAGCAGCCATTGTACTTTTTGTGAGCACGCCCCCACACAGCCACAGTGTGACTGCACCATATCTGAGTCTCGACCAACTTGGTTCACACAGTGAGCCTCGCCCTGATGATTACCTAAGGGTCTTCCCCATCCAACTTATGAGACCATGCAAAGCTAGTAACAGTGGCTTTTCCATATGAAGAGCTGGGCTAGATACCGTCTTCAGACCTTCCTTAATCCGCTCAAACAAGCAACAGCTTATCGCAGCCCCCATACCTTCTGCTGAGTGGCCCCAGACATAGCACTAGCAGCAGCCATCAGAAGATTGCTTTATAGCTTATGTCAAGGGGTTCCAGACAGAACACAGTTGGAGGCTGACCTTGGCCTGCATCACCCAGGAAACCCCAGAGCCTGTGCACCCAGTGGACAGTTATAGACCAGGTTGGAGGACCACCCAGCCATCTCCACAAGTCACAGGGGCAGGTGGTTGCTAGCAAGGGGTCACAGCTAGTCCTACCAGCTGTCTGGACTGGGTAAATTCCTCCCACTGAACTGTTGACAGCAATCAAGACTCATCTACAAAAAGAGGGAGTACTCAGCCCACATGACGGGTGCACCTTGAATACCCAGCTTGGGTGATAGGGGAAGCTGTGCCACTGGACCCTATAGGACACCTAGTACATTAGGCCACACTACCAAAACAGAGAGTCAAAGTAGCTCTACCTAATACATAGAAGCAAACACAAGGAGGCTGCCAAAATGAGACAAAGAAATATGGCCCAAATAAAAGAACAGAAGAAAATTCCAGAAAAATAACTAAACAAAATACAGATAAGCAGTCTATCAGATGCAGAGTTCAAAACACTGGTTATAAGAGTGCTCGAGGGACTCAGTGGGTACTTCAACAGCAAAAAAATAACCCAATCAGAAATGAAGGAGACACTAATTGACATTAAGGACAATTTACAGGAAGTCAACAGAAGAGTGGATGGACCTGAGAATCAAATAAATTATTTGGAACATAAGGAAGAAAAAGACATCCAATCAGTACATCAAGAAAAAAAATATCCAAAAAATCAAGGGTAGTGTAAGAAGCCTCTGGGACAACCTCAAGCATTCCAACATTCACATTATAGGGGTGCCAGAAGTAGAGGAGAGGAACAAAAAATCAGACACGTATTTGAAAAAATAATAAAAGAAAACTTTCCTAATTTGGCAAAGGAAATAAAGATACAAGTCCAGGAAGCACAGAGAGTCCCAAACTAGATGGATGCAAAGAGGACCACACCAAGACACATCATAATTAAAATGCCAGAGGTTAAAGATAAAAAGAGAATATTAAAAGCAGCAAGAGAAAAGCAGAGAGTTACCTACAAAGGAGTTACCATAGACTCTCAACTAATTTCTCAAAATAACCTTTTCAGGTTAGTAAGGATTGGCAAGAGGTATTCAAAATGATGAAAAGCAAGGACCTACAACCAAGATTACTCTATCCAGCAAGCTATCATTTAGAATGGAAGGGCATATAAAATGTTTCCCAGACAAGGTAAAGCTGGAGGAGTTCATCATCACCAAGCCCTTATTATATGACTTTTTTTTTTCTTATGGTTTGATCTAAACTCTTCTTTTTTTTTTCTTTCTTTCTTTCTTTA
The DNA here is from genome assembly GCF_987537825.1 of Furipterus horrens. Classification (NCBI taxonomy): domain Eukaryota; kingdom Metazoa; phylum Chordata; class Mammalia; order Chiroptera; family Furipteridae; genus Furipterus; species Furipterus horrens. Next base: position 146,638,799 of record NW_028327176.1, on the reverse strand, counting down.
TTTTTTCCATTTTTTAAGTATATTTTATTGATTATGTTGTTACAGTAGTCCCAATTTTTCCCCCTTTGCTCCCCTCTGCCCAGGAACCCCCTTCCCTCTAACAATCCCACCCCACTTAGTTCAAGTCCATGGGTCATGCATATAAGTTCTTTGGCTTCACCCTTTCCTATATTATTCTTAACACCCCCCCTGTCTATTTCATACCAACCAATTATGCTTCTTAGACCCTGCACCATTACCCCATTTCTCCCCCTTCCCCCTCCCAGCTGATAACCCTCCAAATGATCCCCATACCTATGACTCTGTTCCTATTCTGGTTTGCTTAGTTGGATTTAGTTTTTATTTTTTAGATTCAGTTGTTGATAGTTGTGAGTTTGTTGTCATTTTAGTGTTCATAGTTTTGATCTTCTTTTTCTTAAGTAAGTCCCTTTGACATTTCATATAATAATGGCTTAGTGATGATGAGTTCCTTTAGCTTCACCTTGTCTGGGAAGCACTTCATCTGCCCTTCCATTCCAAATGATAGCTTTGCTGGATAGAGTAATATTGGTTGCAGGTTGCCTTTCATCACATTGAATACTGCTTGCCAGTCCCTTCCTGCCTCTGAGAAATCAGCTGATAGTCCTATAGGCACCCCCTGTAGGCAACTCTCCGCCTCTCTCTTGCTGCCCCCAGGACTCTCTCTTTATCTTTCACCTTTGGCATCTCAGTTATGGTGCATCCTTGTGGGTCCCCTCTGGGTCCAGCTCACCAAGGACCCTCTGTGCTTCCTGGACCTGTCTGTCCATCTCCTTCGCAAAATTTGGGAAGTATTCCTCATTTTTTTCAATTCTTGCTTCCTCATTCTGCACTGGTTGACAGTTTATTTCTTCCTTATGTTCCAAATCATTGACTTGAACCCCAGTTTCCTTCCCTTCACCATTGGTTTTGTGTGGATTTTCCTTCGTTTCACTTAGCATAGCCTTCACTTCTTTTCTTATGAGTTTTCCATACTCAAGCTTATGTGTCAAGCCTGTGAGCATCTTTATTACCAGTGTTTTGAGCTCTGCATCTGTTAGATTGTCTATCTCCTCATCTGTTAGGTTGGCTATCTCCTTGTCGTTTAGTTCTCCCACTGGAACCTTGATCCAGTTTCCCTTTTGGGCCACACTTCTCTGTCTCCTCATTCTGACACACTCCTGTGTTTGTTTGCCTCCATGTGCCAGGTAGAGCTGTCACTCCTGTTACATTGTAAGGGGCAGAGCCTTAGGGATTTGTCAGTACAGGGCAACCTGTTTCACCATGTTGTGGCGCTGTGAGTGGGGGAGGGGTCCAAGAAGGGCTAATGCCACCAGTCTAGCCCTTGCCCCTTTTCCAGGCACCTCTCTTACTTCTTCACCGGACTTGTGCCCCTTGAGCTGCTTCCCTGGCCGTCGTTCCCAGAGTGGGTGGGTCTGCAGACGTTCTAGGACCATGGGGGCCCTTTAAACAAGCGGACTCTGCTGAGAGACTGGCAGTTTCTGCCTCCACCCCAACCCCTACTGGTCTGCACAGTAAGAAGCAATAAGGCTTTATTTTCCCCGGTGCTGGGACCATGAACTGTGAGGTCCAGCTAGGAGCTGGGAACGCTCCCCAGGTATCCCTCCTGACTTTTAAAAACGTGTAGCTGCACTTTCCCCCAGCCCACTGCCTCTGCTGCTGCCACCACACTGCGCCCTCTCTGCCCCGGCTCTGCCCCTCCTACCTGTCTGGATGAGTATTTCTTATTTATATCTTTGTTTGCTGGTCTTCCATGTTGTTTGATTTTCTTGAACTTCTGGTTGTTTCTAGTTTTGAGGTAGTTGTATTCCTTCTTAGTTGTGGAGGGAGATGCAGCGTGTCTGTCTACGCATCTGTCTTAGCCATAAATCTTTATTTTAAAAGGACTTATTTAAGAAAAAGAAGAAGATCAAAGCAATGAACATTAAAATGACAATAAATGTACAACTATCAACAATTGAATATGAAAAACAAGCTAAAAACAAACAGAACAGAAACAGAATCATAGATGTGGAGAACATTGGGATGGTGGCCAGTGGGTTGGGAGGTTTGAGAGAATGGTGGGGGGAGTAAGAATTAAGAAGTACAAATTGGTAGTTACAGAATAGGTAGGGTGGTGTTAAGAGCAAGTATAGGAAGTGGAGTAGCCAAGGAACTTAATAAGCATGACCCATGGATGTGAACAAAGGAGAGGAGATTGCCTGAGAGAGTAGGGGTACTGGGTGGTGGAAAGGAAAGGGGGAAAAATTGGGACAACTATATTAGCATAATCATTAAAAAATAAAGAACAAAAAACAAACAAAAAAAGATGTACAATATTGATTTGATACATTTATATTACAATATAATTGTCTTTGTATCATAAGTTAAAACCTCCACAGTATCACATAATTATAATTTATTCTATTTGGGGGAATAATTAAGATGCAGTCTCATAGCAAGTTTAATGTTTATAGTCAGTTTTATTGTCTATAATCACTGTGCTGTGTATCAGAGCTCCAGGGCTTCTTTATCTACTAGTTGCAAGTATGTATCCTCAAATAATATTTCTTTCATTTCCTCACCCTCCAATCGCTGGTAAATACCATCTTATTCACTGCTTGACTATTTCAGTGTTTTAGATCTCACATATAAGAGATATACAGTATTTGCCTTTCTTTGACTTATCTCACTTAGCATAATGTCAAGGTCCTTCCATGTCTTTTCAAGTGGCAAAATTTTCTTTTTTCTCATGCACTCTCATGTTTATTGAAGCATTATTCACAATAGCCAAGCTATAGAAACAATTTCTCTGCCTGTAAATGAATGAATGGATAAATGTATGGTGTGTGTCGTCGTCATCGTCGGCAGCCGTCTGTCTCGAGAGACAATGGTGTAGCTTCTTAAGAGTCTATCTGCACCGCCGAGAATGGCTGTGCAGTCCGACTCGGGAGTGACATCGTATCTGTCTCCTCCCGTGTTGAATCAACATCTTGCGATGACGCTGGAGTGTCCTTTCCAGTGGAGCTGAAGCTACAGAGCCTGGGCAGGGTGATATGGAGGGTCTGCTGTTGCCCATGCAGCAGACCCCCCCTCTCTTCGCAGCTGAAGGGTCCAAGGGAAAGACGGAGTCAATACAGCTTGGCTTCAGGTGCGCCGCAGGAGTTGCCAGTGTTGACTACAACGTCAAACCGCCTTAGGGACTCCGGCTCCGGATTTTCTGTTGGGGTTTACTCCCTTAGCCTTTCCCCTGAAGAGGTATGTCGCAAGGCAGCGGAGGTTTTTTGGAGTCAGAGTTTTCCTTCTCTGATGTGCCCTGACTGGAAGATCGAACCAGCGACACTTAGCTCGCAGGCTGACGCTCAATCCACTGAGCCAAACCAGCCATCAGCCATCAGCCATTGGTAATTTTTTAAGTTCGTAAAGTAATGGCAATGTGTAGCCTGGGATGAGAACCACTACCTTAGACTTTGACATCACCAACACCTACAGATCCTCTGTAATCCAGTTTCAAGCTCCTTACTCTCCACATGTTACTTCTTATCTTTCCAGTTCACTCTCTCTCAAATCTCAACAAAATGCTTTTAACTTCATGAGGATCTAATGATTCTACCACCTGTACACCAACACTTTCCCCAACCTCTCATTCTCTATTTACCTTCAGTTCCATGGTTCATCATTAAAGGTATTCACTGGCATATTTCTTCAGCTTCCTTGGTCCCTCCACTTCACCCACTTCATCTGGTATGGCATCTAGTCTTCAAAGATAGATCCCAATGAAACATGCCTCACAGTATTCATGTCCTTTTGTGGTCTATCCCTCCTCTTCCATAGTGAACCTGGCTGATCTGTGGCTCACTTTAACTAACAAAAATGCATTGGGAAATAGCACTGTGCCAGTCCAAGGATTAGACTTAAAAAGTCCTGTCAGCTTCTGTGTTTGCATTTGGAGGAGTCTAAAGCTATCAAGTAGAAATTCGGCTACTCTGCTGGAGAGACTCCAAGGACACCCCATATGAAAAGGCCATATGAGAAGGGATGACTGGCCACCCCTTTCAGTTGACTCTGCCAAGGCCCCAGCCCTAGATGACTGCAGCCCCAGTCAATACCACATAATGCATAAGCACAGCTTGGCCAACCCACATAATTGTAAGAAATAACATATTGCTGTTTCTTTAAAACATTAAGTTTTGGGGCTATTTGTAATGCTGCAACATACAAATAGACTTTTTTTTCCTTTAAGTTTTGTGCTGACATGGTAAAAACCTAAAATTGGTGTCATTGCCTTGTGGAACCAGACAGAAAGTAGAAGAGTTTTAGGAACAGAATTAGTAAAGACTGAAAGAGCAGTGAAGAAATTGCTATTGGAGGCTGGAAAATAAGGGACCTGGGTTATGGACTGTTACCTGTTAGGTCATAAGAGATAGAAAGGGTACTTTATGAAAAGAAAATCTGTCTAAGGAGATTTCCAAGCAGAATAAGGCTTTTGTGTAATGGAGTGGATATAATTTGATACACAGAAACCCACAAAGTTTTTAAAGGAATTATATCAGCTTGGATTCAAAGGGACAGAAATAATTCAAAAGGAAAATATTATTGGGGCCACAACTTCTAACAGGCAAGAATCAGGCTGAGAATGCTATTCAGATGCAAACACGGGCCATGTCTTATGGAAAAAGAAGAATGGTCTCTGTGGAGCCTAGAGACCAAATAAGAGAACCAAGACCCCCAAACAGCTAGTCTCAAAAGCAAAATTCTGCCCTAGTAAATGTACATTTCTTGCCCCTGGAACAGGGACTGTTGGTGATATGTGCCCAGATGGATTTCAGAATTGCTATGGACCAGTGACTCTTATATGCTTCCTGCCTCATCACCCCCTTTTTAAAAAAATTTTCACCCAAGGATTTTTTTTTTTTTTTATTATTGCTTTTAGAGAGAGAGGAAGGGAGGAAGAGTGGAAGAGAGAGAAATTGGCTGTCTCCCACATGTGCCCAGACTGGGGATCAAACTCACAACCACTTGGCATTACAGGATGATGCTCCAACCAACTGATCCCCACCAGCCAGGGCCCTCGCTCCCTTTTAAAGTGGCATAACTTTATTCCCTGTTTTTGTCTCACTATTTTGTGTTGGGTAGTTATGTGTGAGCCCTGGCTGGTTTGGCTCAGTGGATTGAGCGTCGGCCTGCGAGCTAAGTGTCGCTGGTTCGATCTTCCAGTCAGGGCACATCAGAGAAGGAAAACTCTGACTCCAAAAAACCTCCGCTGCCTTGCGGCATACCTCTTCAGGGGAAAGGCTAAGGGAGTAAACCCCGACAGAAAATCCAGAGCCGGAGTCCCTAAGGCGGTTTGACGTTGTAGTCAACACCGGCAACTCCTGCGGCACACCTGAAGCCAAGCTGTATTGACTCCGTCTTTCCCTTGGACCCTTCAGCTGCGAAGAGAGGGGGGGTCTGCTGCATGGGCAACAGCAGACCCTCCATATCACCCTGCCCAGGCTCTGTAGCTTCAGCGTCATCGCAAGATGTCGATTCAACACGGGAGGAGACAGATACCGTGTCACTCCCGAGTCGGACTGCACAGCCATTCTCGGCGGTGCAGATAGACTCTTAAGAAGCTACACCATCGTCTCTCGAGATGGACGACTGCCGACGACGACGATTTATGTGTGTGGAGGGATCAGATATTGTCTCTTTACTTGATAAAGAGGATATGCACCCAAGGACCCTCATCTATACCCAATGACAACATACTGGACTTTAAAGCCTGAGCATAACACTATCATGAGACAAAAGTTTTGAGGTCTTGGGAAGGGAATGAGTATGTTTTACATATAGAAGAGATATGAATCAATAAAAGCCACAAGATAGACTCTAATAGCGAGTCTCCAAAAATAGCCCCAATATACCTTTCCTTCTTGTCATTCTCTTCCTTCGTTTAATCAACAGTATGTGGCAGAAGTAATGCTAAGGTCTCGGCCTTAAGAATCGCAGCTTCTGCTTTATCACTTTTGGAGCCCTGAGCTGCCATGTAATAAGTGTGATTACCTTGTTGGAGATGCCAGGTGGAATGGAAGAGGCTACTACATGTAGACAGAAAAGCCCAGGCATTCCAGCAGGCCAGCTAAACTCAGTATTCCTTCCTGCCGAGATACAAACATGAGACACATACAGAGCTACTGTGGACATTTCGGCCCAGTCAGGTCCACTGTGTTATTGCAGCCCTGCCTGACACCTTGTGGAGCAGAAGAACCCAAAGGCCAAACCACAGAATTGTGAAAAGTAATACATTGTTGTTTTGAACTGCTATGTTTTTGATATGTTGTGCAGAAGTTGATAACTGAAACACCTCAATTCTAATTAAATAAAGCCCTTCCCTTGTGCAAATGTAGCACAGTTATACACCCAAAGCTGCACGAGGCTGGAGAAGAACATGTAACCCTGTTGATTGCTCTCGTTTTTCTTTTTTTTTTTTTTCAAAGATTTTATTTATTTATTTTTAGAGGGAGGGGAAGGGAGAGGGAAAGAGAGGGAGAGAAACATCAATGTGTGGTTTCATCTCATGCTCCCCCAGCTGGGAACCTGGCGTGCAACCCAGGCATATGCCCTGACTGGGAATCGAACCAGTGACCAGGCCAGCACTCAATCCACTGAGCCATATCAGCCAGGGTCTCACTTTAAATCATAGCCAAAATTCCAAGTGGACTAAAAGTGCTACAGAGTAATAAAATTGTGTCCCTAGTTCATTCAGACACTTGTCTATGTCATGTCTTTCTCACTTTCTTACTTTGCCTCTTTTAGTTAATACCTTATCCTTCATCCTCTCAATTTATGACCTTTGCTCCTTCTTTCTCTCTTAAAATAGAAGAACTAGAAGACAATTTCCACAAGCTCCTCATTATATCTATGCACCTGCCTACATCTAGGACCATTAAATCTGCATTTCCTTCTGGGTAAACTGTCCACATTCCCATTTAGCACCAAAACCCCCAGTTTTATGCTAGATCCCACCATCCATCACTTCAACACCTATCTCCTCTGCTTCATCGATTTTTCCCTCTCCAACAGATCATTTCTATAGGAAAAAGTCCTCTCATCTTAAAAATTATGCTTCTCTTCATTCTACTTTCACTTCTAATCTCTGACATTTCAATGCTCCCTTTTGTAGTAAAATCCCTCAAAATGTTGTCCATATTGTCTACAATTTCTTTTCCCATGCTTAAAAAAATTAATTCTAATAAGGATTTTACTCACATCTACTTCACTAAAACTGTATTTACCATCACCGATGACCTCCTTGTTTATAAATTCAAGGGCCAATCCTCAGTCCTTACTTTATTTGAACTACCAGCAACATTTGAGATAGCTGATATGTACTTGCTCATCTTAGAACCACTTCCTTTCCTTGATTTCCAGGACACATGGTCTCCTAATTCCCGCCATTATACTAGACCTTTCTTTTAATCTTCTTTGCTGCTTCATCCTTATTTTCACAACATCTAAATGTTGGAGTATTGTATCACTTGGTGCATAGACCTTCCTCTTCTCTACACACTTCTAGATATCATTTAGTATCATGACTTTAAATACCATCCATATGCTGCTGCTGACCTCAAATGTATATTTTTAGTTCTACTCTCTCCTCTAATGCCCAGACTTATATCTGCTTACTCAACAACGGGCATTGAAATTTAACAAAGTAAGCTCCTGTCCTCTCTCACACCATAATTTCTCCTATTTTCCTGTGCTCAGCTCTCTATTTCCACTTACTCAGGCCAAATACCTTTTAGTCATCCTTAATTCTTTTCTTCCTCTCAAACTGCACATTCAATCAGCAAATACTGTGGACTCTACCTTGAAAACATGTTCAGAATATGGGAGTCTACCTTGAAAACATGTTCAGAATATGACCACATGTCACTTCTCTACCACTGCCACTTTGTCCACGCCACAATCATCTACTGCGTGGAATGTTTCGACGGCTTCCTAACTGTTCTTCCAGGTTCCCTACAGGCTTTCCTCAATACAGCAACGAAAAGGATCATTTTAAAATGTAAATCAGACCACTGTACCCTGCTGCTCAAAACCTCTGATGCCTCCTATCTCACTCAAGGCTAGAATACTTACTCTGCGTATAGAGCCCTTAAACACCTGCACGCCCCCTAATCTCCACCTCACCTCTCTCACCTCATCTCTCATTTCACTTCACTCCCTCACTCCATCTAATCTCCTCTGGATTTCGTAGACTCTTCAGGCAGATATCAAGCGATTTTCACTTGCTTCCCCCTGGAATGCTCTTCTCTAAATATTTTTGTGCCTGCTCTCTCTGCTCCTTCATACTCAAAAACACACTTTCAGTGAAATTTTCTAAATAACTTTTTCTAAAGCTTCCCAAGCATTTCCCAATATCCATTTTCGTCCTTATTTTTCTCTGTACCATTTATGTGTACAAATAGGAAGCTCTCACTTTCTGTCTCCACTAAAAGTCAACCTCCATGAGAGCCAGGAGTTGCCTCATTTATTCACAGTTGTTCCATCATCACAACAGTGCCCAGCACATAGTAGATATTCAGCAGATATTTCTGGAATAAATGGACGAGTGGTCCTAATGAAAATACAAATTCTAGAGCTGTATGTGGAGCAACATGGATGAGCCTCAAAAACATTCTGAGCTAAAGAAACCAGAAACAAAAGAGCACATATGGTATGAATCCATTTACATAAAGTCCTGTCAAAGACTAAGTGAATCTACAATAACAGAAAGCAAATTAGTGGATGCCAGAGACTGGGGAATGGGTGAGAAAATTGGGAAGAAAAACAAGGGAACCTTTCAGGGTAACAAAAATATTCCTTATTGTGGTTGTGCTGATGGTTACACAGGCATATACATTTGTCAAAACTTTTAGAATTTTACATTTAAAATGGCCCCATTTTTCTTCACGGATACATCTCCTAAAGCAAGAGAAATAAAGGAAAAAATAAATATATGGGATTACATCAAACTAAAGAGTTTCTGCTCAGCAAAAGAAAACATCAGCAAGATGAAAAGGAAACCAACCATATGGGAAAACATATTTGCCAATGACATCACAGACAGGGGACTGATTTCCAAAATATATGAAGAGCTGATACGACTCAACATCAAGAAAACAAACAACCCAATTAAAAAATGGGCAAAGGATGTGAACAAACACTTCTCCAAAGAGGACATACAGAAGGTCCATAGGCACATAAAAAAATGCTCAACATCATTAGCCATCAGGGAGATGCAAATAAAAACCACAATGAGATACCATTTTACACCAGTCAGAATGGCCATCATCAACAAATCAACAAACAACAAGTGCTGGCGAGGATGTGGAGAAACGGGAACCCTACTGCACTGTTGGTGGGAATGCAGACTGGTGCAGCCACTATGGAGAACAGTATGGAATTACCTCAAAAGATTAAAATGGAACTGCCTTTTGAACCAGCGACTCCACTACTAGGATTATACCCAAAGAATCTTGAAACACCAATTCAAAAGAACTTATGCACCCCTGTGTTCATTGCAGCACTGTTTACAATAGCTAAGTGCTGGAAACAACCTAAGTGCCCATCTGTAGATGAGTGGATCAAAAAACTGTGGTACATTTACACAATGGAATACTATGTAGCAGAAAGAAAGAAGGAACTCCTGCCATTTGCGACAACATGGATGGAACTAAAGAGAACTATGCTTAGTGAAATAAGCCAGGCAAAGAAAGAAAAATACCATATGATATCACCTAATACAGGAAACTAAAGAACAACACAAACAAAGGAACTAAATAGAACAAAGAGCAGAATAGCAGCCAATAGCGGGGAGGGGGGAGGGAGAGAAGGGGGATAAGTAAGGGAAGGGTTTAGTCAAAGAACCTGTATAGAAGACTCATGGACATGGACAAAGGGGAGGGATATGATTGCGGGAGAGGGGTTGGGTTGGGTGGGGGAGAGAAATTGGTGGAAAAGGGGACAGCTGTAATTGAGAAACCAAAAATAAAAAAATTTAAAAAATAATAAATAAATAAAATGGCCCCATTTTATTGTATGGAAGTTATACCTTATGTCACCAAGTTAAGGGAGAGAATGCCAAAAACATGGAGTTAATTTATGTCTTTGAAATAACAAGATTCATAGGGATTTTGAATGAAAAAAAAGGTAAATCTCACACACCACTACATCTAAAAATGCAATATTTAAAAAACACATCAGTTATTCTTCCCTGGTTGCCTATGTAGGGAATGAGTTGTGTCTTAGGAGACATTAACCAAACCTATCATGCCTCTTGTTTAGTTTTTTAAACATTTTTTTTCTTTCAACAGATTCATTTATTACTAAATAGAGGCTATAACTAGATTTCCATTAATATAAAGTCAACGTGGGAGGAGATGGACCTGCAGAGAAGAGGCAAGACAGTTTCCCCTATAGCACTCCAGGTCTTATCATGAAATTCAAAATGGGAATTTAATTGTAGGTAACCCATGCAAGCTAAAAACAAGAAGAACAGTCAACTTCACTGTTTCAGGGCACTTGAGAAAAATGGCACCTTTTTAATCCAAGATTTTTTGCAGACAATGCTCAATAAGCGTATTTCCAATAAATTTTAAAAGTTAGGTAGATCTGTAATACATATACAGTTGGCCCTTGAACAACATGGGAGTTAGGGGCACCAACACACTTCCCTTTCTATCCAAGCACCCACGCAGTTGAAAATTTATATGTACCTTTTGGCTCCCCCAAAACATAACTACTAGTAGCCTACTGTTGACCAGCAGCCTTACTGATAATATAAGTAGTCAATTAACATACATTTTGTATGTTATGTGTCTTATATGCTATTTTTTTATAATAAAGTAAACTAGAAAAAAGAAAGTGTTATTAAGACAATCATATGAAAAAAATGCATTTATAGTACTATACTGTATTTATCAATATCATAAGTTTATGTCATCTGTTTACAAGATCAATCTTCTGTTAGTATCTACTTCATTATTGTCTTATGTGAATAAAAATACTGTGGATGATATATGTATTACTAACACTAAACATCAAAAATGAAAATATGTGAAAAATATGTATAAAGACTCATGTATTGATAATAAAGCAATATGAATGCTTTTTGGTAGCCTAGTGTAAATCAATATGATTGATTCATGATATCCTAGCCTAGACTATACAATAATGGATGAGTCATTATAAAATTGTTATGGCATACAGTATCACAATCATTCATAATATAGTATTAGAAACATTGTTACATTTTTCTCAACCACTTACCTGTGATGAGAGGCTGATACACAGTTTCTCCAATTACTAGAGAGAGGCATGCTGTACAGTGATGTAATTCTTTGAAAGCGTGTGATGTTCTGCACAGTGTCTACTTAGGCAATATGGTGATAATGACACAAAAATGTCTCATCCAGTTCTTGCTGTACAGTTACTAGGTCTTCATTAAGTGGAAGTGGATCATGGTAAAGGTCTCCATCCTTGTTGTGTTCACATCGAGCAGGCTGAGGATGAGGAAGAGAAGGGCTGGTGGTACTGCCCCAGGGGTGGCAGAGGAGGACCAGGTGGGAGGGGAGGCCAGAGAGGCAGACACACTCAGGGTAACTTTATGGAAATTCATCTGAATTCTCTAAAAATGTTACTATGTGCTGCCAATCCTTCTTCCACCAGTGGCTCATGTTTCAATGCCCCTATAATAGAAATTTCCACTTCATAAAGAAGTCAAAAGCAGTTTTTAATAATTGGAACCCTAAAGTCAATTTGCTTTCTGGCACTGCTTCTTCTATGTCTTCTTCCTCATCACCTGGCAGTGGTTCAGAAGCATGCATCTCCATCAAGTCATCTTTGTTCATTCCTCTGGTGTGGTGTCTATTTGCTCTTCAGCTTCTCCAAGATCCATCTTGTGAAACCCTCCCCATACCCCCACCCACCCACCCACACACTCACACACAGCTTTTTTTGCTGTATCCACAATATCTTTCATTATTTCCTTGATTGGCTCTGTTGTAAATTCCATGAAGTCATGCACAACACCTGAGTAGTTTTCTCCTTAGAAATTGCTTGTTTCAAGCTTGATGGCTTCTTCAATAACAACAATCATGTCATCAGTGGTGTAATCCTTCCAGACATTAATGATGTTCTTCCCACAGAGTAACCTCTGTAATGAGCTTTAAAGGTTCTTATGAGCCCTTGATCTAGAGGCTGAATTAGAGACGTAATATTTGGGGCCAGTAGACCATGCTGACACTTTTGGTGTTGAACTCATGGGGTTCTGGGTGGCCGTGAGGCATTGTCCAATGTCAAAAGAACTTTAAAAGGCAATCCCTTGTTGGCAAGGTATTTCCTGACATTAGGGACAAAGCACTGATGGGCCCAATGCAGAGAAGGGGTTCTCGTTGTCCAGGCCATTGTGTACAACCAAAGGACTGGCAGCTGGTGTTTTTTTTGTTGTTGTTGTTTTTGTTTTTTTCTTCAAGGCTCAGGGGTTAGCAGCTTTGTAGATAAGGGTGGTCCTGATCATAAACCTGACAGCATTTGCAAAAAACAGTAGAGTTAGTCCTTTACTGCCTTAAATCCTGGTGCTTGCTCCTCTTCCTTGACAATGAATGTCTTGCCACTTTTTCCCCCCAGAATAGGGCACTTTTATCCACATTAAAACTTATTTAGGCAGATACCCTTTTTCTTCAATGATTTTCTTAAGGGTCTCTGGAAACTCATCTACCACCTCTTGATGGGCAGAAGCTGCTTCTCCTATTATCTTGACACTTTTAAGCCAAGTCTCTTTCTAAAATTATCAAAACAACTTTTGCTGGCAGTAAATTCTCCAGCTTTAGATCATTGAGGCGGATGTGCCTCACATACCCTAGGCTCGGTTGGAAGCTGCTCTGTCCAGCAGAGTCTTTGTGACCACGGTGGAACAAACTTACCCAGGACATTTCATTATGTCTAGGGGAAGGAAGGTGGCTGCCTCTCTAGTGGAGAACAGCAATTAGACCTTCTTCCCTCATGCCTTTTATTGAGAAGGATACACATGGGAGATACAAGGTCAAAATTCATGAACCATCAATATCTTTTAGGCATTTGGATTACAGTTGACAATAACAGATTACATGTACAAGTACAGAGGGCACAGTGACCAGTCTGTGTCAGGGTCTATCAAACATCTTGATGCCACACTGGCATTAGGTGCAAGGTTTCATACATTTCTTGCTAGAGATTGTTTATGTTATAGTAAAATATAAGCAGAGCAAGTTCTAAAGCATAATAAGCATTCTTTAAATCCAATTCCCACAGAAACCCTCTGAGTGGCTTTCGGTTACGTTCCATGAGCAGCCTTATGTTGAGACTTAAAGACAAGCACAGCTGGAATGCTGGTGGCAGGTCATGTTCGGCTTGGGCTACAGTTCCCTAAACCACAAGGAGCGGTTCCCTACAGATCCTTTACTTTTGTTTTGCTTTAAGTTGACATATAATGAATTTGCTTTTCCTCAAATCATGTAGAGTTTATAGGTATGCCTTCCAAAAGCTGCATATTCAATATAAGATTAAAAGTTATTTTGTGAAAAAGCACAAGGTTTTTATGCCTGCTGTGTAATTTCTAAATTTCTCTCTCTTTTTAAATAATGGTCCTTATAATGGATCCATTTATCTTGAAATTAAGGGCAGCCATGACCGCAGACCTCAATCTACAGTACATATCAAGCCATTCGACTTTTTCTTGTAATGTCATGACTTCTCTCTGCTTCTTGGGAGCACTACCAGCATCACTAGTGGCACTTCATATGGGTCCCAGGGTGTTGTTCCAGGTTTACAGTAACAGACTAATCATGGTGAGAAATATGCAAGAACCATGAGAGGTCACTCTTTATCAAGTTAGGCAAGGTATTGGAGAAATAGACTGCTCATGTAAAGGAGATTAGAGTCACATGGCATTTTAAGCAAATACTCATAACACTCAGACTCACCACAATAGCAACAGGAGGTGGCTAAGAAGTTATTACAGTAGTACAATACGTACTATAGCTAATTTTATATGGTTATGATTTAGTACTGTATCTTTACATTTGCTTACATTTCTCTTGACTGCAAATGGCACCATATATAGTCTATAAGTGTTGGCATGTGTTTTGATAAATTTTTACTTTTTATAATCTCAGTTCATACATGATGGTGGTATAATGATTTCTAGTATCTACACATAGTCTATAAATTTCTCTTATTTTTGCTGATATTTCTAAGCTACAAGGTTCATCTCTGAGCTTTCAAATTGTTGCAAATCTCCAAAGAAATATTTATTAACTTTTTTGCATTATTGAAAAAAATCTGAGTACAAGTAGACCCCTGCAGTTCAAACCTTGTCAGTTCAAACACAGTTATTCAAGGGCCACTTGTATTTGTATGCATTACAATAAAAATAATATGACAAAAAAGGTACAGTAAGTAAATAAACAACAAAATATTTTCACAGGACTGAAAAGAAACTAATTCATAAATGAATCTCCAGAAAATTATGCTACATGAAAAAAAGCCAATTCAAAAAGGTTACATACTATTTTATTTCATTTATATAACACTCTTGAAATGACAGAATTACAAAAATGGATAATGAATTAGTGGTTGCTAGGGTTAAAGAAACAAACGGAAGCAAGAGGGAAGTGGGCATGGCTATAAATTGGCAACAAAAGAGGTCCTTGTGGTAGTCAAAATGTATCTTGACTGTATCAAGGTCGGTATCCTGGCTGCTATTGTACTATAGTTTCACAAGATGTTAACACTGGGGAAAACTGAGTAAGGGGTACAGGGCATTTCTCTGTATTCTATGTCACAACTGCATGTAAATCTACAATTATCTCAAAATCAGAAGTTTAACTGAAAAATGAATGGGTTATTTAATCATTTAGGAAAAAAAATCTTCCCTATTTCATTCTTGATACCAAAACTAATTCCAGAATGAAGAGTTAAGGGTAAAACAGTTCGTTGCTACCATTTATTGAGCAATTACTATGTGCTAGATATATTCACATATATCCTCATTTTATCCATCCATCAAACTTGTAAAAAATAGAGGGCAACCTCCATTTTGTAAAAAATGCTATTACTATCCACATTTTACCAAAGAGGAAAATTATGTGTTTTCCAAATTCATACATTAAAAAAAGGAAAAATATGCAACCAAATAAGAAAGAGCATACT
Source organism: Furipterus horrens (assembly GCF_987537825.1). Lineage (NCBI taxonomy): Eukaryota > Metazoa > Chordata > Mammalia > Chiroptera > Furipteridae > Furipterus > Furipterus horrens. Next base: position 146,623,586 of record NW_028327176.1, on the reverse strand, counting down.
GTGCGTTAGGCTTAATTTGGGTAAATATGATTCTAAGCATTTAAATTTTTCCTCCTGTAATTACTTATATGCACTGAGCTTTCTGTAATGAACATGTGTTGAATCATTAACATTTTTTGAAGGCTGAGCAAAGGTAACAAAGTAAGACATTTTTGTCAAGGACAAGTTAGCAGCGATACATGCCTCACACAATGCAACACAAACCTCTAGCTTAGTATAAACAATGTTTTAGTAATTGCATCTAATTATAAGGGAGAGTTGAGTATTAATAATGTTTAAAGTTGTTTAAAAATTAAAATTATCAACCAGAAAGGAGAAAGTTGGCAACCTTTAGAAAATGACTGAATGAAATAAATACAACATTTTTTGAAAAGTAGATTTTATAATTACTAATTACTATATTTTTGTAATATAGTAATTTTGAAGGAAGAGAGATAGGCAGTCCTGAGGTCAGAGTTGAGCACAATCTCCCAGGCAAAGAGTAACCAGTACCTGGATTTTGGTGACATCAATGGGGATAGGAAGGAAGGACAGAGGTCAGAAAAGCTAGGAAGGAAGTGGATAAGACAAGGTGATTCATTAGCCATAAATAACAATGGACAGCAAAAAGCTAAAATGCGATGTAATAGGAAAAAATAGTGGCTATAAGTATTGGTTTCGCCATGACCCAGATCTGTATCCTCAGGATAGTTATTTAAAGATCTCTTGGCTTCATTTTTCTCATTCCTACAATGAATGGGTGACCAGAACAATGACAGTAGCGTTAACAGAAGTCCCAGGGAGGAATTTTATCTGATTCTCATGATACCACTGCTATGTGACCTTGAACAAATTACTAAACTCCTCTGTGCATCAGTTTCCATTATAAAATAGGAATAATAATAATAATGATGCCTATCTCACAGAATTGCCCCACATAAACCTATAGGGAAGTGCCTGGCGTATAATAAGTGTCATTAGAAAGAGCAATTAATAACAGCACCATCCATACTTAGAACTGATCACAACTATTCCTCACGGTTCCAGCACAAAATTTGGTTATAAAATTTAATTTTTATTACTTCTCTAACATAATGTATAATTGAAGGAAATGGTCAGTATTTATAAGAATGCAATGCATATGTAGCTGGGATTTGGGTAACTGAGTCATCGGACTTGAAAAGTTATAGCCTTCAGATGCTAATTCCTACAGTGAATGCTGGTTGTCACGTCCACTCTTTCTAACCCTGCACTGTCACATCCTAATATTTGTCATAGGTATTACCCTAAAGTAAAATAACATAAATATCTGAGTCATTATGAAAAAAACAAGTGTTGATCCAGCAGCTGTAACTGTCAGAAACAAACCACTCTGAGCACAGCGGATGCCCATGCAGCAGGTGGAGAGAGGGCGGCTGACCTCCCGTCTGGGCCTTGTTGCCACCACTGTTTCAAAGAGTCTGCAGCAAGAACAGGGTGAGATGGCACCTTTAAACATGCTTGGTGATTCCCCCACCCAAGCCTGTCCTCACCTGAATCTCATTACTATATGGGAATGGCAGTTCAGATAATGTCTGTCAACTGAAAAAATAGCAACTGTTTGTCGAAGATTGCAGGAGGGAAACCAAGTACAGGAAGGTCAAGCTTTGGAGGAAAGGGTATAGTTGAACAACAGTATTAGTACATATGCCTTGATATTAAAATCCTAGAAGACATGTATATAAAAAAATGTAGAGAAATTTTTGTTATTATTTAAGATTTAACCTACTGAATTGGGTTTAAAAAAATTATTTCAGAGCCAACTTTCAATTTCAACTTACATAAGGCTGGAGTACACAGCAGTCACTCTTTAAGCCACCATCTAGAACAGTACTAAGGGTACTTTCCAATCTCGAGTCAGAGTAATTATCTTAAAGTTCCCTCAACTTCAATGTACAGGCCACTGAAATTGCTAGCTTGGAAATTTCTATAATGTAAAGAAGAAATGGCAGTTATATCATCATTTCTTATATTCTCTTCCTAGTGGCAAAGAATATTTTTGTTTTACCTGTTTCCTGAATTGTTTCATCATTCTTAAAATCATACACTGACCAGGCAGAGTAGTTATATCAAACCGTAGTATCTTTCATTAAAAAGTTTCATAAATTTAAAAAGTGACTCAGTGTTTGTGTCTTTCTGACCACCCAGAACACAAAATACCATTATCAACTCAGGAGTTAAACCAAGCACCATAAGCGTGCCCCCTTGGACCTTGAGTACTTGCTCTTAGTAACATGTTAAAATTTCTTCTCAGCTGTCTTTTTCTCTATAAGTGTCAGTAGAGATAATCTGTAGTTTTGATTTTTTTCTGCTAACAAGTAAAGCTGCTGAGCAAAGGATGCATTTTGGAGAAGCTGCTAAAGTCGTAGCAGCTTGCTGTAGAGCTTACTAATTTCAGTAGTGACCTCCATTCCTTCTAGTAATTTTTTAAAAGCCTACCTTCCTGTATTGTCTCTTTCCTTTTAAAATAGCTGGAGGTATTTCTATTTCCAGGACTGATCATTAACACAATTTGTCTAAGACAGATGACCCTTAGGAATGGTCCTACCATAACATTACTAAATCAATTACTTTTTCTGATGTATAAAAATCCACTTAGAAATTAGTGTTCTAGTCACATTACTTTTTCTAACTTGAGTTATTTTTATTGGTGTTTCTATTGTTCCTGTTTTCCTAATTACTGGGAAAAAAACCCAACAACAACAGTAGAATAAACAGCACAACCAGAAATTGTTGGCTCAAGAAATAAAAATTTTCTTTATGTTAATTTTTTTGTCTACTAAATAATTCCAAGGGGATGATATTGATGAATCTTAGCAGGGTCATGGAAGTAATTGGCTAAGAACCAATGGCCAAATGTTTCCTTGTAATGAATAAGTTGCATACACTTTACAGAACCCAATGTGTTATCAATGTTGTTACTTTATTATTGTGCCAGTTTCAAGTATGAGAAAATTGAGACTCAGAAAATTTTAGACATGGTAGTGAACAGTAAGTGGCCAGGCAGGGACTCAAACCAGAGATATTCTGGTTCCATACACCTTGCCCTGTCCTAGAGCCATTCTCTCCCTCAGCCCTTAAAGTTTTAGGCAGAATGAGATATATGTAGCATCTCAAGTGGCACAAAACTCTCATCCCCAATTGTACAAGGTCCTTAGTTTTTCAGCCATATTTCTTACTACATATATATTTTTACAGCAGGGTATATTTTAATCTTGATCCTTTATGTTATAGTGTTATATATACACATTGTTATATATACATATTATATATTATATACATTATGTTTATGTATATGAGTTTGTATGTGCATGGTCCGTGTGTTTCTTGATTAACGTCTGTGGTTTGTTAAATACTGACATTCACCTTTGGAAATTGCAAGAAAGGAAAGGCACATTAGGCCTTAATGTTTCAATCCTGTTTTCTATGTTTATATTATCTGTAGAGAAATGAAGCCAATTTAAGTCTGATGCTCATCATGGTAGCTATCTTCCGAGCTCTCTCCCCTGTTGGGAAATTAACTTCTTCTCTTTCTCTTCTTGTCTACCCCACACTTTGGCTTTGTTCTTTGGTAATCACATCAAATAAAAAATCTTCCTGAAATAACGTAGGTAAATGTACTTTTCCTAGGGTGCCTCAATTCTCTTGAAGGGCTCTATTTCCTGTCTAGCATGTGCATCCACAAGCATTTGGAGGATCTTCTGACAAAGTCTTTATGAATCATTTTAAGCTTTCCTGCCTTACTGTAATTGCAGGTTTAGTACACATGTGACTATAACCAGAGCTGCTGGAAGTAAGACTGAAGGTGGAAGGGTGATGAGGCAGTTCTTGAACTCAGCATAGCTTAAACTTGAGACAAAGTTGAAAGTGGATGAACCATAGAATATTAATCCTCTTGTTCCTTGCTTGATAACATTTGCTATATAACAAAAGACTAGATATGGGGATTGTGTTCTATCATTTGAATTTGCTACATGTGTTAAAAATTATTAAAGAGGACAATTTAGGTGATAAAAACAAACTTTATTTAACACTTCATGACTCAGAGAGAGAGTCTTTTTTCCGAGAACTGCAAAATGGGGCAGGAGGCAGGAAGCTTTTATGGGATAAGAAATCAAGAACAAGAAAGAGAAAAATAGAAAACATCTGATTGCTTGGGGTGAGAAGGCCCAGAGTTGACTTGGCATTTGGGGATTGGCTGACTGAGTATACTTTTTGTTGGGGTGAGCAGAGTATTTACAGGGACAAGAAAGTTATTTAAGTTTCAGTTTGCTCACGTGGCATCCGGGGCAGAAACAGCTTAATCTTGGACATAGAAAGTTATTTCAATACATATGACTTTTAAAAATTCATTAAATAACATTTTATAGTGTTTTCAACCATGTGGAACTCTGTTGTTCAGTGTGAGAGACATTTATATCTATCAATATTGTGTGTTGCTCCAAGTGTACCTTACCTTTCTGTCTCCCACTCAATGTGGACATGTGAAAAAGTCTGTCAAAAAGTCAGTTGGCAAACCAGAAGCATGCAAACTTTGGGGGAATAGCAGATAGATTGGATGATAGGCTTGGGACCAGAAAGGTCTTGACGAGCTTGAATAATGGACCAGAAACAATGCAGTAAAAACCATGAGGATTCAGGTAAAGGCCTGTACCTGTGCACAGTAAAGAAGAGAGGCTCACCTTTACTGAATACCTTCTTGGTACAGAGTCCTCTTCAATGGGCTTTTGCTTATCTTGTAAGTTTTATAAGTTGTAGTAAAATCACACCCTTGGAGTATGATTTTTACCTAGTAGGATAATACAATGCAAGGTTAATGAGGACAGGAGCTGGATGAGAGCTGCGTGTTATGTCTGAACTCACATTATGAGTGGGTGCATATCTTTGGGTTTGACTGTAGTAAATGTGAGGAGATGTAGGACATTGGGTTTTCAGTAAGCCTTACACTGCCAAGGTGCTGCCTGTGTAGAACTATCAGAGCTAGAATTAATAAAAGGATAAGTGCATTACCAAGACCACGTAGGGAGTACTGCTTCCAACTCTTAAAATTATTCTGTAAGTGTGAGAAGGACAAATAGGACCATCTTCAGAAGAGCATAGAGAGAAATCTCATTTTAGGTGGAGTACAAGTTCTAAAGTCACCACACTACAAATTATCTATGGTCGACTTTATCTTTGCAAATTTCTTAAATCAATTTTATATTGGCAGGACCTGAGTCATATAAAGCTCAAAAGACAAAAATTAGCTTTTTGTTTCACTGTGTATGTTTCCTATGGGTTCCCTTTTCCTGGCTCCCCGTGAATCCTGTGTGAATGGTGAATGTTAATGTGGAGGGGTTGGGGGCAGGGGTGGAAGAATAAGGGGATTTTTGCACACACACGCCTTTGTTGTCATTGTTTCGTGCAACACAGATACCACTGAAGCTCTGTTAAGTTAAATGAGGTTTTGGTGCCACTTCACTGTCATCAGGAGAGCAAGGGAGGCTCAAATCCTTGTCAGATATCTCAAGAAATTAGAGATATTGAGTGTTAGAGCAACATATTCATGGAAGACTCCTTGCTACCTTGAAATTTTTGGAGAACTGTCCAGTGAAACAGAAATTAGGACAGAAATGGTCATTTTCAAACAGCTGCTAATGGCCATCTGCAGATCTGTATTTAAAAAAATGTGAGGCAACATCCAAGGTCAGTGGGAAAGCATTCTGCTTGACAATGATGTCTGTCCAACACTTGAAAAAAAGCCAGTGCCTAGGTGTTGCACAAGTTAGACCATATAGTGAGCACTTGAAAGAGGAGTTCATGTGGGGTTGCGAATGCAGTTTTCTGTCATGTACACTGAGAAGTCAAATAGTCAGTCTGGAAAGAGAGAGAAAGGTGACTTTCAGAAATGAGAGAATTTATCACCCTGAAGAGCACTCTTTTTCATTCCTGGTAAATTTCCACTCTTCGTGCATTCTCTCATAAGGAAATCCATGCATGTATCCTTCCAATAAATTTCCCTTTTTGGCTTTAGCTATTTATCTAGGTTTCTGGTTTTTGTAACCCAACAATCCCTTAAGAGGTCTTTGTCTTGGTGGGGCATATTTCAATCCCAGATAATTCAGTTCAACCAATGTTTAATGAATGCCTGGTATGCTTCTTGTGCCTGATAATTTGAATCCAGTTATGAGCCTGGTCTATGACTAGTATCTATGGAAGAGTCCAAGGGAACTTCAGGCATAGATTATGATGAGACGTATATAAATAAAACATAAAAGAACATAACAAGCACCCTTAGTTCTTCACACCCATGTCTTATTTCTGAGTTTTCTTTAACTTTATGTCTAATCGATGCTAGTGGGCAAGAAGTGAGGGGGGCAGTGGCTGAGATGTAGCCTTCCTAGTTGTCATAAGTGCAAACCTGAGGGATGAGGGGAAGTTTGACACAGGAAATAGCCAGCAACGGGGCTCTCTGACAATGAAGAACCCAATCCAGTGAAGCCCTTTAATTAAGCAAAAATTTTTTTTAATTAAAAAATTCATTCAGAAACTACTGCCTTAATCTCTGAAGATAATAAACCTCACTTAAAGTCCTGAATTGACTCACTGTCCATAATGACTGAAATACAAGTAGAGCTTTTATCCCACATAAACCATTACCAGGACATAACTGATTTAAAAGTTAACCAAAACCCTTATCCCAAGTTAGAACCCTTACTTCTAGGAAGAGCCTGAGGGTAATAATAAACACACAATCAGTTTCTATTTATGTTCTGACTGCAAGGTCTCAAGCAAAGGAAACCCAAACTGGTCAAAAATTGAAATGGAAACTCTTTTAATTGGCCACCAGCAGCCAAACTTCCTCTTCTGAGTTATCTGTGCTTAAATAACTGACACCAGAACCGGTGCCACTGCTCTCCTCAAAGCAAATTCTTCCGCTACCAGTCCCGCCAGGAAATTGTTTCTGCAAAACGCCCCTGAATTGGGTGCCTCTGAATGGGTCTTAAATAGTGAATCAGACCAGCAGAGCCTGGGACACATGCATGGGCCTTACCTGCCACAGATCCTGGAAAAAACAAGTGATAACCCTTACTCATGAGGAGGCAGAAGTCATAAAGTAAGGAATTCTCCAAACTCAGGAATGTTGTTCAAAACAGTCTAGTCAGGCAAAAGCATGCACATGTTCGTTATATTACCCTGAGGACTTGCTCCTCAGGTCTAAGATTTAGCTCATTAATAATATAGTTTGGTAAAAGACTGCTAACCATCCCCCCAAAGCCATTCTTCCCTTTTATTCTTGGTCATGTAACTCCCTCCAAGTTTAACTGGGCACATAACCACCCAGCTAGCAACTGTATTTCCTAACCTCCTTTGCAAATACGACTATGTGACTGAATTCTCATCAATGGACATAAAAAGATGGCATTTGTAACTCCTCCTTTTTTTCATTAATGATAAAAGTATTTATCCTATACTTCCTCTTTTCTTTTTCCTTCTAGTTTAAAAATGGCAACAATTGGACTAGCTGCATTGGACCTATTTAGGGATACACGTGTTGACATTGTCAGAACCAACACATAAGCCTGGTTCCTGCATGACTTCGCACAGCTGTGGTTCCTGGGCCATTTTGCAGAATGGTCCTTCCTTTATAGCCCTATTAGAACACCTTTGGGCTGTCACATGAAAAAGAAAGAAATCCTCTCTTATTGAAAGTGATGTTTTTATGGGCTCTTTGTTACAGTAGCTTAGGCTCCATGCTACCTAATATGTGGGGTGGAGCTGCCTCCTACGCCCCAGCTCGGTTGGAAACTACTCTGTCCAGCAGAGGTTTCATGACCATGGCAGAACAAACTTATCCAGGACACTGTATTTTGTCTGGGGGGAAAGGGAGGTGGCTATTCCCTCTAGTTGAGAAAGCACAAGACCTCCGTCCTTCATGCTTATTGAGAAGGGTACACATGGGAGATACAAGTTCAAAATTCATAAATCATCAATAGCTTTTAGACACCTGGATTACAGTTGATAATAACAGATTACAAGTATCAGAACAGAGGGCACAGTGACCAGTCTGTGTCCAGGTCTATTAAACATGTTGACGCCACACTGGCATTAGGTGCAAAGTTTCATACATTCCTTGCTAGAGATTGTTTATATTTAACTAAGAGATAAGAAAAGCAGAGCAAGTTCCAAAGCATAATAAGCATTCTTTAAATCCAATTCCCATGGAAACTCTCTGAATGGTCTTTGGTTATGTCTCCCGCTCAGCCTTCCAGTGTCCCGTTGAGACTTAAAGACAAGCTGGAGGGGCAAGTCAGGCTCATGGCCAGGGTTACAATTCCCTAAACCATAAGGAGTGGTTCCCCACAAATATGCTTACTCATTCAATAAGAAATAGCATGTATGTGGGGGACCCAAAAAAACCCATATTTATTTATAAAAAAATTTTGTATTTATTCTTATATGTTTAAACTTCAGTCACCTTCAAAGTACTCTCCATTTGATGCAATACACCTATCGAGACTTTTTTTTACACTGCTCAAAACAATTTTTGGACTCGTGGATTTTGATGCCTTTTAGTGCTTCTGCTGTTCTTTGTTTCACCTCTTCCACATCAGCAAAACCCTTGAGGACTTTTTTCCTCTGGTGAAACAAAAAAAGGTCACTCGGGATGAGATCAGGTGAATGGGGAGGGTGGGGCATAGGGATCCTTCTGTTTTTGGTCAAAAACTGCTGAACACTCAGCTTGCCCCACAGCACTCATAAATCACCCATCATGAAATGTGCAAATGTGTTGAAAGACTCTTCAAAAAAAAATCACTGAAGTCGAACACAGCCTCTCACAACAACACCAGATACTACACTGACACCAGTGGGTTCCTAGAACATTCATTTGGTAGGCCAGCCCTCCAGAAGATAATTCTGGGTTATTATTATTATTATTATTATTATTATTATTATTGTTATTATTATTATTATTGGTCCCCCCATGTGGTTCTGGAGCTCTTCTTGCCTGAAGTACTAGAAGTAGGCTCACAGGCTACTGGTATTTGGATTGCTGCCTCAAGTAATGCATAACACATAGGAACCCTGTGGGAAGCCTACGTGAAGTTCTAAATTTCTTGGTCAGCGCATGGAATGTAGTTAGTAAGTGTGTAATAAATGCTAGCTAGTCTCTGACTCTTTTTCTCAGGAATCATGGTAGCTGAGTGTCCTGAAGGAATATCATTGGTCTTACTAAATAGGAAATTCTTTAACATTTTTAGGAATGTTTTAAGAAACTCTTACAGATAAGATCATCACATTGCTATAACAGCTGAACTTTACTCAGATAAGATGTTAGCAAAGAGGAGGGAACTATGCTTGAGTCTGATTCTCTATATTCCCAGTATATATAACTTGTTTAGGTGGAATGCTCATAAAGGATTTGAATCCTTTTAGGAAAGAAACCTTCCTAAGATCTTTAAACAGACCCTAGCCAAGAAAGCTGCTGAGTTTTCTATCCGTGGGTAGATAATCCCAGTGGCAGTAGGAGGTCCCACAGCATCACAGAGGGCACATGATGCCGGATGATTAGGAGGAATGGGGATTTGAGGTTAAAGAGGCTTGGAATGAAGGGCACCAACAAAAGACTTCTGGCAGTGACTGTGCTGCAATTATCTGTGAAGGTGTCCAGTCCCATTAGGTTGAACAACCAGCCAGTCATTCATTCATTAGTTTAGTGATGTTTATTGAGCACTGAACATGTGCCAGATACTGAGCAAGGCACTGATGGCATAGCTATGAATAAGAAAAAGTCTATAAGGTATACGAAGAAAATTAAAACAAGGGTAGGAGATGGTGAATGGCAGAGATGCTCTCTTAGATGAGGTGGCTTGGGAGGCTCTCTGAGGGGAGCAAATCTGAACAGAGACCAGAATGATGTGAGGAGGGAGCCCTGTGGGTGTATATCTGGGAGTACCAGACAGGCAGTGTCAAAGACAAAGGCCCTGAGAAGGGGCTTACTTGGCAAGTTTAAGGAACAGAAAGGAGGCTGATGTGGATTATACAGGAGGAGAGTCATTGGAGATGCAGGCAGAGAGGGGTTCTAGGGCTCGAGAATCCAGGCCTTCTCAGAATGGTTACTGACCACTAAACACAAGGGCTGAGTCTCACTCCAAGTTCCCTTTAATGCTTTAACACTCTAAACACTGCAAACCTGGAATAAACTGAATCAACTGCTCTGGAATAAACTCTATGCAGCAACATTAGGTATACCCAGGCACGGGAAATACCTATATAGTTTACTTAGAGATTTTGGCAATTCTCTGCACAACTAAGCTTGTCTTTGGCAATCAACTAGTTACATTTGCTTCAAGAAAAGACTGATCATTTGTATTTCCACACAACTGCTGATCTTAGAACAAGGAATGCAACTGCTCGAGACAATATGTGCCTGAAATGTCATAAGACCTGGGGCAGTGATGGCAGCAGTCTATTTTGGTCATTATTTTGACAGAGTCAGTAGAAGCATTTGTTGAAAAAACCACTTCTGTATTTTAGGAATTGAGTCAGCTACCCAGGAAAGGCAGAGGAATGCTGCCTGCATGGCAGACTCCACATATTGGTAGAAACATTTTTTCACTCCCAGATTCTCTAAGAAAATCATGAAATTACATAGCTTAGTCTAGAAAGTTAGCGTTGTGAATTTAGTGTTGGTTTTAACATGACAACCTCTCCTTTTTAAGAAATACGTTACAATGAGGGGAGGGGTCTTTTTCCTAAGGCAAGAATGGCCTTTGACGCAAGGTTAGATTAAGATACTCCATAAAGGACATTGAAGGCTTTGTGATGGCAACAGGAAAAGCCCAGGAAAAGAGAGAACCTTGCTGAAGGATACATGCCTGAGAGGGAAGGGTGGGCTCTTGTGGGGGAGGAGGGAGGAAGGCAAAGAGTGAAGAAGATGAAGGAGACCTGGAAGTGACTATTATTTCAGGAGATGGCCCTGATAAGCTCATTGTCGAGTGCAGAGCACAATCAGTGACCTTTAACTGGACTCGGGTTACATCTGCTGTCAGTATTCAGTCGTCACAGGAATGGTCCCATTCTTTTGAAAGATACATACAAAGGACAGCTAGACTGAAACTACAACTGTAATGGCATTAAAGTTTTCACCTGTCCTATGTCAGTCACATCCATATAGGTATTTCAGGCCACTCTGCCTCATAGCCTCCTACTAACTGTTATGCCAGGCAGGGTACTGTGGTCCACAATTTCAGCATATGAGTGGTGGGTGCTCAAATATATAGTGATTGTTGCAGGAAGTGGTGGTGGGGGCAATCTGAGGGGGACAAGACCTACCTCTTTGTATGGGATAGTTTTAATTTCATTGAGACACTTTCTTAGAGATTTTATTACAGTTTTTATAATAGTTCACAAATGTGTAGTTTTGAATAGTTTCATTTTTAATAGTTTCTTTGTTTTTGTTTGCTCCTCTTCCCCAGAAGAAATGTCATCTCATATATTTTAATTTTTTTTAAAGAACTTAATTTTAAAATGCCATCTAGACCAAAAGATATGTCAGTTTAGTGAGGGAAGACATTTCATTGCTTCAGAACATCCACATTTTGAAAAATAAACATGTTTCTTTTTCTCCTTGGTCAATTTGGCAGCATGAAGTAACTTATTTGTGGCTGTTATTTGTCTCCACAATTTCCCTTAATAGTAGGTTTCACTGTCTTTATATTCATGAAGCATTTCCTTATGTCTGGACCAAATCCCTTTTGCTCTAATTTGAAGCCAGAGATTCTGTAGAGTTGCTCACAATTATCTATTGAACAGACAAACACTTGGAATTTGTTTTGAAAACTCACTACAGCCTTCTCTTTACCAGGGTAAACAATCCTGATCTCGGGAGCCTTCCTCAACGGCATTAGAATGCATCCATGATAATGCGCTCATGCACGGTTGGCCACATTTGAACAATCTTTGGACTAGTTCAAGAAATGCGATATAAAATTTATTTGACTTAATCCTATTATCCCTCATATTTGAATGGTACTTTAATTTGCAAAGTACTTTTATAAACAATAGCTCATTTTATCTCCATAACAAATCTATGAGATGAGTATTACTTATTTTTCTTTTCTGTTTTTGCTGCTTCTTTACAGATGAGGTCATTGAATCTCAGGCCACACTGCTAGTATATGGGAAAGCAGAGATTCAAGTCCTGCCTGCTGTTTTGAGACAAGGAACCTGCCCAGAAGCTGCCTACTATGTGCAAAGCCCTGTGCTGGCTGTTGCCAAGGATACAATGATTATTCAATTCCCACAGGCTTGCTTGCAGAGGTAAGGAAAACTAAGGGGAAGGAAATGGAATGAGTTGGACTCTTAAGTGTTAAACGGGGTTTCTGTGCGGGGAGAAGAAAGTTAAAACATTCCTGGTATGAGGACACCTGCCTACGTAAAGGTTATGTTTTGCAAGCACATCACATGCTAAGCTTATCTCTTTTCATAGTAGATGGCATACTTTGTGACCAATAAAGCTCCATGGTTAAGAATGAGGGCTCTGACATCCCAGAGGCCTAGATTTTAATCCTGGTTTCACCAAGTGCTCACTGCATTGTCCAGGGCTATTTTCTTCATCTCTTTTTTCTTCATTTTCTCATGTGTAACATGGGAGGTTTAAATGTAATAAGTCATGTAAATATGCACTAAACATTAGCTATTTAGCATCAAAAATACTAGAAACTAACAATTTGTAGCATTTAGTAAGAAAAGAGGCTATATATGGTATTCCTCACTCATATCTCGTTTCTTATTTACCAAGAGCATGACACAATTCAAAAGTATTCTTAGCCTTGCCACCAGTTCCTTCTGTTAAAGCATAAAATCTTTCTATTTTCACTCTCATTTTACAGAAAACTAAAGAGAGATTAGGTGAACGAACCCCTTATCCATTTAACAAAGATAACTTTTAGTTTTCACTCTTGAATATTAGTGAGATCAATGTACCCAAAATGCACGCACACACATATGCACATACTCCACAAATTAGAAGGACAGGAAAGTAAATCAAGTTCTTATTGAGCTTAAATTGCCATTTATTGGTCTTATTGTCTTAGAATGTAGGTTTGGGGTACTTGTTGCATATGATTTGCATTTTCTTTGAATGAAAAGGGGTTTTCAATAAAACTCACCTCTCATTTGTGTTCCCAGTCCTGAACTGGCAGTTAAATAATACAATTGGAGTCACAGTGCACTCACAGGGATTTGAGCCTAGCCCTGAGTACTCTCAACAATATGTGTCAAGCATGTAAAAATATTCTATCATGTGTACTCTGGGTGAAAAAAAAAATGAAATCACTAATTTAGGAACCAGTGAGGAGAGCTTTTGTTGAAGAGGTAGGAGAGGCAAGTAAGTGTATATTGCTGCGAGGTTGGTCAGTGTCTCTGTGTTGGGATGGAAGAATAGAGCATCACAAATATTCTTCATTGCCATGGGTGAATGGCACATGGGTAAGGCTGCTAACTACTCATCGTCCTGGTTTCTTTCCTACAATGGACTACTTAGGGTTGTGCGAGGACTATCATTTGGAATTGCAAAGGCAGAGGTATCAGTTTTCTATGAATGCCATTACAAACTACCACAAATTTAGTGGCTTGAAATGATGCAAATTTATTCATTTTTCAGTTCTGTACAATAGAAGTTCAAAGTGAGTCTCTTTGGGCTAAAATGAAGATGTTAACTGGGCTGCATTTCCTTCTGATGGCTCTAGGGAAGACTCCATTTTCTTGTCTTTTTCAGCTTCTAAAGGCTGCCCACATACCTTGGTTCCAGGTCCTTTGCCTCTCGCTCCAAAGCTAGCAAAACTAGATCTAGTCATTCTCATACCACGCCATTCTGACCTATTCTACTGCCTCCCTTGTGAGTAGGATGGGTCCAGCTGGATAATCCAGGAAAATCCCTCTAGTTTCCCTTTGCCGTATAAGGTAACATATTCAAAAGTTTCAAAAATTAGGACATGGACATCTTTGAGGGATCCAATCTCGCCCACCATAGTAGATAGTACCAAAAGACATTCTCAAAACCATTGTCCAACTGATCCACTGATAGGTTATAAGCCTCTCTTTAGTCCAAAAATACCTACAAAAAATGTTTAAGCCTACCAGACGTGGACACCTTGGTGTTTCCACTTATCTAGAACAATAGCTCTGCCTACTAACTTGGAGAGAGGCAAGGAAAGAAGACAAAAGAGTCAAGACACTATGTCCTATGCTCAGCTTCTGTCACCCAAGCTTTTATCCTTTATCTTGATTATGTACATTAGGGCTTCTCCTGCTCAGAGGGACTAGCATTTCACACTCCAAGGAAGGAAAGAGTTTCTGTACAAAGTTCTGTTTTTCCCTACCATGTCCATTTGCCAACTCCTTAGTCCAGCTAAAGTGGCTCATAATAATCCCTGGTTCATCCCTTCTTGGCTTTACTTCCGTCCTAAGTAGGAAACTTTCATTTCCAAAATGCCTCAGGGCAACAGAACTCCGCCTCTGAACTAATTTAAAGAAAACAGATACATTCAGTTGTACCTTTAAAATTCAAGTCATCAGTCAGTCTATCCAGCTGAGTGGGTATCATCAGGAAGAAATAGCACCCCTCCCCCCCAAAAAACAAAGGTATTAGAGCTATTTAATGAAAGTTAAATTTCATATTTAAGTCATACATTAACCTACTTTTAGATCTTGAATGTTTTTTCTTCGTTCATTTGCCTTTTGTACCAGAGTCAGGATCAAACCACTTACATCACCAAAAATTATCTTGTTTGGTTTTTAATATTCTCATTCCATCAGAGGACACAACTCCACAAGTTTCTTGGCAATATATTCTGAAGTCTAAAAGTTCTCCTGTCTGGAATGTATGCACAGTCCAACCTAGTTTAAATCTACTTTTCTTTTATAACCTTAATGGAAATGTAAAAACTCTGTTTTTCAACTTTATACAGAAGATGTTTAGATACTTAAAGACCCTTATCAATGTTCACACTTGGGAGGTTTGCCAGACCTAAATCTGGAGAATATGGTACATATTTTGACAAGACTGTGCTAACAGTGATGCCCTGTAGTGTTTAATCTGGACTCAAGCATTGTGTGTGTAAGGGCACGTGAGGAATGGCATGTGTGTGTGCACGTGTGCATGTGTGCATGTGTGTGCGTTTGTTTGTTCTTCTAAAAACAGAATTACCAGAAAACCCTATCCATATGGGACATCTGGAAATCCTGCCAAATTCTCCCTTTTTCCGGATCAAATAATCCGAGTCCCATTTAATTTTGCTTCAAAAATTTAGATTTATAAACATCAAAATGAACCATTAATGGAAGCAAGAACCACACTGGCATGCACATGTAGCTAAGTATCTAGGGTGACTTAGAGTCAAGCTTTCCTAGAAACAGAAAAATAAATAAATGTGGGGTTTTTTTGTTGTTGTTTATTTCCTTCTAACATTAGAAATCTATTAAACAGCACCAAATATACCAACAGATATTTGAGTGTCCAGTGGATTCTGAACACTGACATAGGACATGTGGACCAGAAAAGTAACTTCGGTTTTGTGACCAGCTTAAAACATGTACATATAGGACATATGTCAATGGAGCCATTGACTTATAATTGACTCAGACTTCTCATTAACCCAGGGCTTCAAATATGTAATTTTGGTTCTTTTTACCAAAGGAAGTCTTTGATTGACAGAAGATGTTCATCACTCAAATGTAAGCTTCTGTCTCATTATGGGTATCCCACCTATAGTATACTGCTTTAAATTCAATAGTTTTATAAATCCTGTAATTATCTTATGAAAAGCTCAATTATATTGCATTGCTTTTGTATCAAAAGCATTAATTTATTAACCATAAACATTTAAAATACACCACAATTATTTATAACCCTGTTATAAAGTTGGGAAGTGGCCCAGGGCCTCTCTCAAGCTCTGAGAAGGCCTGCATGTATAAAATCCTGTCTTGGCGTCTGAGCCTTTCAATAAGAACCCACAGCCTCCCATGTGTGGCACTATGCCAGTATCCAAAAAAAGCAGGGTCTGCCTTTATTGGCTTGATGCTTTGATGGCCTTTGATCAAGCCATTGTACCAGAGCAGCCAAGATATAAGGCAAGATGTGGCCTTTCAGTAACCTTCCTTCTTTGTGTGAGAGTAAGACAAGTTAATTGGGCTTGACAGTACAGATGACCCTTTCAAGTCAGGTAAAATGAGACTGTTGTGCTTATCACAGGTAGATAACCATTAATATTGCTTGTACTGTCTATGGGAAGAGAAAGGGGCTTGTTTGTTTTAAATGTTTTTCAAGGAAGGCAACAAAGATTCCTGGGGGATTGCCTGGCCATCTAAGGAGACAATGGTGCCATTTGAAGGGTTCATGACACATTGAAAGGTAGAGAACACACTCCCATTGATGAATTATTATTATCGATAACCCTGTCTTTGTCCTTTATTTCACATAATTGTCAACGTTCAGACTATAGGATCTAGTGCACTTACTTTAGAGTTTTCTTTAGAAAGCTACATCTGAAAAAAGTAGCCTTCTTGTATTTTAGTAGTAATGGAATGTCCCAGGCAATCTGAGCTGATAGTGTTTATATTTTATTAAACAATTTGTTTGCTCACAGTATATTCTGGAACTCTTTTTTCCCATTGTGTTAGTTTGACTCCCTTTATGAGGGACACTAATGACCATGCATGTGTTCCCAGGGGGAGGAAGGACACTGTATGGGAGATTGACCCCATAAGAGGATCAGTCACTTTTTTTATTAAGCAACGTTTCCAGGATTGGGAGATGGCATCTTCTCCTCTTCCCTGTAGAAAAGCAAAAAATTATAGGCTACTTTCAGGGAGTCGAAAGCCATTTGAGGGAGCACAACTTTGGTGTTCACTATTCTACATTCACCTGTGTTGGTCCTGTTCTTATTTCAGCAGTTCAGAATCTAATGTATTTTTGTTTTCAATTAGTTTACTGAAATATATTTGACATACAGCGCTTGTGTAAGTTTAAGGTGTACAGCATAATAACATGACTTGCATATGTTGCAAAGTCACTTTCATAATAAGTTTAATTAACATCCATCATCTCATAAACATACAAAAAAAAGATATTTTTTTCCTTGTGATGAGAACTTTTAGTGCCTACTCTCTGAGCAACTTCTAAGTATACCTTACAGCAGTGTTAACTGTAGTCATCATGTGGTACATTACATTCCTGGTACTTATTTATCTTATAACTGCAAGTTTGAACCTTTTGACCGCCTTCATCCAATTCCCCCTACCCGTCCTCCCTTCTATCACCCACCTCTGATAACCATGTATATAATCTCTTTTTCTATGATTTTTTTTTGAGATTCCACAAATAAATAACATCATATAGTATTTGTTTTTCTCTGCCTGGCTTATTTCACTTTAGCATGATGCCCCCAAGGTTCTTGCATGTATTCATGTTGTTGCAAATGGCAGGATTTCCTTCTTTTTGTGGCTGAATAGTACTCCACTTTTATCATCTGTTGATAGATACTTAGGTTGCTTCCAGGTCTTGGCTATTGTAAATAATGCTGCAATGAACATTTGGGGTGCAGGTATCTCTTTGACGTGATGATTTCATTTTATTTGAATATATAACCAGAGAACCTAATTTAGAAAGAGAGAGAGAGAGGGAGGGAGGGAGGGTGAGAGGGAGGAAGGAAGGAAGGAAGGAAGGAAGGAAGGAAGGAAGGAAGGAAGGAAGGAAAAAAGGAAGGGGAAAGAACAGAAGTACTAGGTTTCTGTTCCCTGTAAACACAGTCCTGGCATTAGCGGCATGATCTATGGATTGATGTCATGTGTCTTATATTAGTAAAGGGAGATTTCCAAGTAACTCCAAGATTTACCAGTAACGTTAGAAATAAAATTCTGAGGGTTTTTTGTTTTTTTTTACCTAGCACTAATTAACTTTCATCGTTATAGTACTGGCAGGACTTCAGAAAAAGTTTTGTCCATTTATTATTCTAGGCTTTGTGAATGGGTAACATTTTCTTTGCAAAACAAGATGACAATGCACATTCAATGGCAAATAATGTAATATCCTATTTTTGGAAACATAGCTTAAGGGAACAATGCAAAAGAAGACAATCACATTATTGAAAGTGTCTATAAGTAAAGATATAAGCTTAGAGCAGCATTATATATACTATTCAAAACTGGAAAGAATCTAAAATTCCAACAACATAAGCTAATTGGATAACTAAAACTCAATGCTGTGACTATTAGACAACCATGAAAATAATAAGTGTGATGGGTAAACATGGAATGATATAATAAAGTAAAATCATAACATAAAATTCTCTGATACAAAAGACCAAAATCATTAAATAATTTTTATATATATTGAAAGGGTCTATAAGTAAATGGAAATAAGTTCTTGTGTGTGTGTGTGTGTGTGTGTGTGTGTGCGTGTGTTTGTCTTTTGCAATTTCCTGATGCAATACTCAAAAGCTGATTTAATCATAAATAATTTACAATAGAATAAATTCATGTTTAGTGAATGGTGATTGTTGCCAGGGTTACATTTTCTGGAATCATTATAACAAGGGGATATTAGAGGATTCATTTAGGCACCAAACTTGATCCATAGCAATTACTTTTCCATTGAAGGTTTTAAGTATGGTGTACCCAAAATGCTTGGAAAGATTAGGATGTTAGATTTAGCATCCTCCCTTCAAGATATGACCAGTGGAAAAAAATCTTTTTTCATCATCTTAAAAACATAGATTTGCCATATGTTTCAGAAAAATGGTGAAAGTGTCTCATATAGTTAAAACAAAATCAGTTCTCACTATTTTTAAAATTAGCTCAAGAGCTTTTAATATTGTTCCAAATTCAATAAACTAAGTAAACTAATAAGTGTATTGTGAGTAGGACATAATCTTATTAACAAAGCAAAAATTCATTTTTCAAAGTTCTGTGTGTGACAACTGTGCTTGCATGAAGGAATTCATTTACTTCTTTGTTGTTTATGGAAGTCTGCCCCTCTCTCTTGATTGTAAGCAATTTTAAGGATAATTTGCTTGTACATCATTTATACCCCCACATATTGCTAGCATCTAGCACATAATTGACATTCAATAAATATTTGCTAAATAAATAACAAATGAACAGCCAGAGCCAAAGTTTAAACAGACATTTCCCTGTTTTAATTTCTGTGTACATACTGTGTTACAGTAGAATTTGTTTTATAGAGCAACACCAGCATCTTTGATTAAAAGCCAAAAAGAATTCAACATTTAATAAAAGAGTAAATTTTACCATATGCAGACCCATATTTTATGTACACATATTTTATGTACTTCTGGATTGTTTTAATTTTCTATTATAAAACATATATTATGTTTGTAACTTTAAAAATATGATAAAATAATAGGTGAACAATGTTTGTTTGGGGCACGAACATTCACACTTTGGGAATCTGTTGTTCCTAGGAGGGTAGAGATTAAAGGAGATTTCAAGGGAGCTGCAGCACAGAAACCATTTAATGTAAATATTAAGATTCCCATAGCTAGAACTTATAAAAAATAAGTTGACCCAGATCTTGCTAAAGCAGTGAAAAAGAGACGTGTTTTCCTCCACTTATAAAATAATAGATTATTTTCATTAGACCTTGGGGAAGAGGGAGGCAGGGAATCGTGTTGTTTTTCACTTCTTGAGAGTTAGTATGACTCCCCTTAAGAGAAGGGAAAATATTAAAATATTGAAGAAGGATAAGTCATAGCCCTTTTCGTCTCCACCTTTTCTTTCCCACCCCCAGTAATTGTGTTCCAGGTTAGTAAGAACTAACAAGACTGTTGCTCAACCTTCCTACTAGTCTCAGAATTGTGGCTAAACATTGAGAAGGTATTACTATAAAATTTAACTTGTGGTGACTTAAAAATGAATTAAATCTTCCCACCCATTAAATGTGGACTGGACAAAGTGATTTTCTTCCACAGAGTGCAGAATGGAAAGTGGGGAAAGGTTAACTTCACAATGAAGACATCCCACAAATACCCAGGTGGTCAAGGTCAACAACTATGATAAGTCTTGCTGATTGCATGTACCCTTGAGATAATGTGAAGAGATGGCACTTTTCCTCTCTAGCCTTTCTCCTAAAAACCCCTAATTCTAGTCTAATCATAAGAAAAACATCAGACAAATCTCAATTGAGGAACAGTCTACAAAATACCTCATCAGTACTCCACAAAATGGTCATGATCATCAGAAACAAGAAAAGTGTGAGGAACTCACAACCAAGAGTTGCCTAAGGAGGTATAACTAAATGTAATGTAATATCCTGGAAGGGATCCTTCCTGGAACAGAAAAAGACATGAGGTAAAACTAAGGAAATCTGAATAAAGTATAAACCTTAGTTATGTCAGCATATTAAAATTGGCTCATTAATTATGATGCATCATAGTGATATAAGAGGTTAATAAGGTAAACTAGGGCAAGGTACATGGGAATTCTCTGTAATATCTTTGCAAAAAGTATTCCATAAATCTAAAACTATTCCAGAATAAAGGTTTCATTTTTAGACATAAATAAAATAGGGATAAGGGAGGGGTGATTTAATATACCATGTTATCGATTACAGATTTCTTCAGACATATAAGTTCTGAGAAACATATTTCAGTCTTTGTGGGTCTTTTATGATGTATTCTTTCAATAAATTTTAATTCAAGAAAAAAAGTTATACCTGAAGATTGGGAGAGAACTTGGGAATATTCTCACCCAAACTCTTTATTTTATGAATGAGCTAGGAAGGAACTAAGAGGCAGAACCAGAAGATAACTCAAGCCCCCTAACTCCATGCCCCCACACTATAAAGACTCACTACAACAAAATGCCAATTGAACATAAGTAACTTTATTCTCAGATATCTACCAGTCTGCTGGCCATCTGCCTTTGCTTTTCATTGGTTAATTCCTGAGGAGAGATGAGTCTCATATCCAAAATTTTCGTATCATTGCCCAGTATTTTCCAATAACTTAAAACTTAAAGTGATTTGGCATTGGCATAGCTGAATATAGTACTCTAAAAATCATTAATATTTCTTGATTCTTTGCTTTAAAATTGCTCTAAATCCCTGGAGTGTCAGAGGAGGCAGGCATGGCAGACCACTACTGGCTCAAAGTCTGAGCAAGTTTTCAACTTATACCTTAGCACACCTCAGAAAGAGAAAGCACTTGCCATAGCTCTCAGCCACATATGCTGCACCTCGGTGACTTCAAAGAGATGTCAGTTAGACACCAACTTCAGGGGAAAGAACATCTTCTTTCTTCTCTGATCACTTCTTGGAGCAACCTGGTAACTCTGATGATGTAATTAAAATACCTTAACCGAGGCCATCTTTCATGGTTGTACAGATTGCGCATTGAACAACTAGCACAGCCATACACGACTATCCCACTTGGGACTGACACTGAGCCAGGCATGGATCAGAGTTGATATTTAAAGTGAGAAGAGGTCTAGGTGTTCATGCTTCCTTTAGCTCTTGTGATAGCTAAAGCTCTTTGCTAGCTACTTTTTTTAACATGGAGCTAACACTCTGTTAGATAGTGATTGTTTTAATAAGTTTATTAAAAAATACATGTAGGAGGTATGCTCTGATATTCCTTCTTAATGTTGATGTCCAGCAAGCTTTCTAAACTCCTCCTACTTTCCCAAACAGAGGAACTTGGACATCCCAGTGCTTAGGCAAGGTTACTAGATTTTGTAACACCTCTGTGAGCCCAGTGAATCTGTGCTAGAGACAAGTCAGGTTTCTTGACTTGGGATACTAAGTCATAATAATTTAGAATTATTGGAATCGCTTTTTATTATTAAATCTAACATTTCAAGCCAATTAACCATAAAGCCAGCCATGATTGGGTGTCATAAAAAATATTCACAGTATCAAGTACTAGATGTAAAGATTTTGTCAGGGATATATGCACAAGCACTATGTTTGAAATATTAGAGCCATTTTGCCATGCAGCAAAGATGAATTTGATCCTTACTGAGAGATTCTCTCTGAGTTATTTTCACCTATAAAGAGAGGAAATAGTGTTTTAAAATATTTTTATAGAATTTCATGCTAACACAAAATAATGTAGTAGATATTGTCAGTGGAAAATACTTCAATTTAACTTGTTTCCACAAGTCCAGGCCCTAAAGGAGAATAAGTAGCTACCTTTAATAGGCTGACTCACCACAACTATTCTAAAGTAGAATTAAGCAGTCACCCTCACAAGATTCACTCATAGAACAATGCCAGATATCACAGAGACTATTCTGATTAAATTTCCTGTGCCTAAACTTCTGAAATATAGGCAACCAAGACAGTCAAGATGAAGTGGGTCAAAGGATAATCTTATTGCGCTACTGCCTCACTTTTCTATTTGGTGGCACAACTGTACACTTAGAGCAAGCTAGACACAGTTTATCAGGTCCAAAAGAGAATAATGAGCACCTTCTAAATAGAAGGAAAAAAATCATTCTGTATTATATAATGTAAAGTTACTTAGAAAAGGATTCCATCAAGAGACATTTTTTTTTCAAAGGTATCACGATATTTTGTTTCCTGTGACACACTCCAGCCAAACAATGTTAACTTCAACTTTGCTATACAAAGGTAAATCATCAGTTAAGGAGACCAATTTCAAAGCAAGTGTATAATTTCCTTCAGATGTGTATTTCATATTTTCCTAGTTGTAAAACCTGGGTATTACATATAATAGAGATGACACCCGAACACATAGAAAGCCATGGTGTTCCATATCCTAGGCCAATGCTATTCAGTAGGACTTTCTGTGATAATGGAATTGTACTATATCTGTATCATCAAAAATGGTAGCCCCTAGCCAGACACTGAACACTTGAAATGTGGCTAGTGTGACTGTGGAAGTACATTTTCATTGCATTTAATTTACATTTAAGTAGCCACATGTAGCTAGTGGGTACCTCATTGAGTAGAGCAACTATATCCTGTCTGGAAGAAGTAAGAGTATTATGGCACATGGATCCTGGTAAGCACTTGTTTAAGTCCAAAAAAAAAAAAAAAAGTGAAGTTTGGAGAGTATTGGGGTTTGCACCCATCAGTTATTATTATTATATCTCTTTGGCTGTAAAATAGGAATTTGTGATATCAGAGAATCATGTACTTTGATCAAAGTCTAAGAGTATTTTTCAGAATTTCATATGAATTATGTATTTCTAATTAACCAACAAGGATTGTTCCTTGTATATTTTTTAGTATTCCTCTATCTTTGGTTGCTCTGTAATCTTGATGGTCAACTTGGCAATGGCTGATTATAAACTAATGTATTTTTTAATATAAAACAATTTATAAAGATTCAAACACTGCTAATAAATAATGTAATGAAATCTCCTGATTAAGGGACCTAAATCTTCATGTTCATATAAAGTTCTCTTTTGTCTCTACTAAGTCTTTTTTGTCTATACTAAGCCTAAATAGAGATGTCAAGGAGGCAGTTGAATGTACAAGCCTGTAATTCAGGAAAACCTCAAGACTATAGTTTACATAGCTTCCCTTCAATTTTCAAAGAATAATATACTATCTAAATACTCACATTATTCAAATTTTAAATTCCTTTAAAGGACTGCCTACAATAAAGCTCGTATCTTGAAGAGTCTTTTCTGTAGCATTTTAACCAGTTTCATATATTTTTTGTTTTATGAATAATATTAAATCAAATGGAATCAAGTGGCATAAATAAATCTGCATTGACATTTTAATAAATTATGTATATAATTTATATTAGTGTTCTAGTTAATTTCAGCAAAACTTATGGGTAGTAAAAATGTCAAAGTTTCATAAACAGTCCATTTGCTTTAAACCGTTAAAATCTGCAAAATTTTAGTAAGTGAATAAGGTTTTACATTTTTAATAGTTTTTTCATATTTGAGCTATGATAAAGTGTGAAATGTAATGATAACATATGTTTCAATATATATTTACTTTTTTCCAACACACTTAATACAAAAATTCCAAACTTATACAACAGGCAAAAAGAAACTTCTGAAGTTGTTAATCCACCCTCCCATAGCTAAGTTAAAGATAAAAGATATAAAAGACCCATTCTAAATAACACTTTATATGATAGTTTTAGTGTCCTAAGACCTTTAGTGATGACCACATTCAAAATAGCCAGAAGAAAGTACTAAATTCATACTAAACACATTCATTTTAAAAGCCATACTTTTCAATTCATTTTACATCATTCTACAAATTTTCTTTCTATTGTGAAATCTTTAAAGGTGGTGCCTTTATTTTCCCATATGTTTAAGATGAACAAAATTAACTAAATGTTCTCTAAAAGTCTGAAGATAAATCAAAGGCAGCCAGCTTTCTCTTTTTTTAACTCACTAAAGACTGGGATTTTGCTGCCACCTGTTGACAATAATTGCAAGTAATAAATCTTGTCCACAGGTCACAAACTTCATAGTTGAAAAAGTCCTTAGAAATTCATCCCTACTACTTCCTTTATTTTATGAATGATAAAAGGGCTCAGAAGGGCTAAACTACTTTCCCAAAGTCACTCACAGGGCACAGATCTGAGACTAAAATTGGAGTCTGGGCTGTGGAGTTCAATGTTTATTTTCCTATACCAGTTATTATTACCTGTTTAGGTGGCCAAACATCTGAAATGCGTGATGCTCTTTGAGCAAATCATAAAATACTGGTGTGCTTAAATCCATTACATTAATTAGTGATGGTTTTTGCCATATGGAGGAACAAGTCTCTGCGTCTCTGAAACATTGTAGCAAGTAGTTCCATTTGATGTGGCAGTCAGATGAGTATGGGCATGCCTGGCAGTCGGGGAAGGTGGACTCACCGGCTATCTGTTTGCATCAGTGACTGCGGGCTTTCTGGGAAAAAGTTTATCTTTAGGAGAAAAGAGAGCTGAGACCTACAAGTTTGACGCAAGAGGACAGGAAGATCCCGTATGTGTCATGGAGTGACTACAGGCTCATGTTTGAGTCTAAAAGAGAAAGAGCTGAAACAAAAGAGTCAATAAAAGCTAAAAGAGGTTTTCCCATGTGGGTACTGGCTTCCTAAGTGAAAGGAGACAGCTCCCCTGGGACCTCAACCCATGTTACAGGTGCATCATTTCTCTGGAAGGAGCATGAATTTCTTCAGCACAGCCATCAAGGGCTTAGCAGAAATGGTCACCATGCAGTCAGAGCAAGGACAAAGGAACTCATGGCAACTGGCTGACCACATTGATTAGCACATAGTAAATATTCCCTGTGACTCATAGAATAGCTGAGAGGGGAGACTTCAAAGGACTTGGAGTTTCTTGATTGCTGATAGCACCGTAGCTAGAGAAATGTTTGGTTTCTATTACTCTGAACACCAGGCTAGTGCCACAGCATTGACACTTGTTCATTCAAACTAATATGCTGCCGAAAAATTACAGAGTTAATTTCTTAAGCCCCTAGCCATCATGAGAGCCTACCCTAAAGGGAATGTGTTTGACCTTAAAATATATTAATCTCTTTAGGCCTTGGTTTTCTTGTATGTAAAATGAGAAAATTATTAACCTACTTTTCTTACTTACCTAAGAAAAGAAAGTGCTTTAAAATTGTAAGACATATACAAATAGAAGATAATGTTTGTTAATTTAAACTATCCTTTGTTTCTCATTGATCTGCAGTTAATTGTAACCATTTGTGTTCCTTTGGGCAATAAAATATGAAAAGCCAGCATGTATTTCACTACATACACTTCACCCAACATGATGATTATGGAACATAT
Source organism: Furipterus horrens (assembly GCF_987537825.1). NCBI lineage: Eukaryota > Metazoa > Chordata > Mammalia > Chiroptera > Furipteridae > Furipterus > Furipterus horrens. The sequence continues at coordinate 146,597,788 of NW_028327176.1, read as the reverse complement.
GTTAGAATGGAGCCTCTTGTCTGTCTGAATCCGGTCCCTGAGTATCTACACATGAACAGAGATCCCTACTGAGCCATACTATAATTGGAATATGAGGGGGAAACACACTTCAAGACTTAAGCCACTGAGATTTGGGGACTATTTGTTACCACAGCATTAGTTGGCCTATACCCTGGCTGGTTTGGCTCAGTGGATTGAGCGTCGGCCTGCGAGCTAAGTGTCGCTGGTTCGATCTTCCAGTCAGGGCACATCAGAGAAGGAAAACTCTGACTCCAAAAAACCTCCGCTGCCTTGCGGCATACCTCTTCAGGGGAAAGGCTAAGGGAGTAAACCCCGACAGAAAATCCGGAGCCGGAGTCCCTAAGGCGGTTTGACGTTGTAGTCAACACCGGCAACTCCTGCGGCGCACCTGAAGCCAAGCTGTATTGACTCCGTCTTTCCCTTGGACCCTTCAGCTGCGAAGAGAGGGGGGGTCTGCTGCATGGGCAACAGCAGACCCTCCATATCACCCTGCCCAGGCTCTGTAGCTTCAGCTTCACTGGAGAGGACACTCCAGCGTCATCGCAAGATGTCGATTCAACACGGGAGGAGACAGATACCATGTCACTCCCGAGTCGGACTGCACAGCCATTCTCGGCGGTGCAGATAGACTCTTAAGAAGCTACACCATCGTCTCTCGAGACGGACGGCTGCCGACGACGAGTTGGCCTATCCTGACTAATTCAGGGGCTTTGCTAGGATAAATAAGAAACAAATGTAAAATATATTTATATATTTAAAAACAACACAATATGAGTCAAGTGGAGATGAATGAAGGAAGTCTTCTTGGAAGGAAAAAGTTTTTAAAAAGACTAACAGAATAAGAGATGAGCATTATTAATGAGTTATTATGTTCATATGGCTAGCTGAATTTGAAATATGGCTAAGAATCAGATGGTCAATAACTATATGATGTTTAGAGATAATATCAAATTACTAATCTCTTAAATACTATGATACCTAAATTGGCCTTAGTGAAAATTTTTTTACCTGGATTTCCATGAGATTTGTGTATTAAATGAAGAGAGTAATAAAAATTCTAACATGCATATTTACTTTTTGCAGATAGCACCTACTTTATCAAGCCAGTGGAGATCTCTATGAATCACAAGCACAGATATGATTTTAAAATACTCAAATTTGTACAAAAAAGTGAGATATACCCAAGAATATAAACAAATAACAAAAAATTCTTTATCAATAAATTTCTCATCTCTCTTCATCTCTGCTGAATGTCAATTTTAAACCCCTGATGAGGAAAGGCACCTCCAAATCTTTATTTTACCACTTCTATCCACACCTTCTCAGTGTTATGAAAAATGACCCAGAAGATATTGCTGAGTGAAAGGACAGCTTACCAGGGTGACACAGTGAAAGAGAGAAATAACCAAACAATGAGGCCTTTGATGCTGAGCCCAGGGATTTCCCAATAGCAAATAGGACTAATCAGTATTTATGAAAGTAGTAGCTCCAACTCCCATTAAAACAACACGCACACCTCTTTCTAAAACTCCCAAGGAGAAGCCCCGAGGAGAGCAGTTCATGGCTCTCCAACCCAGACAGGTCAAACTTCTTTGCCCTTCCTGAGTGCAATATGAAGAAAGCATCCACACAAAGGAAATATTTTTGTTGGCAGTCAAATCAAAGCATGTTGACATCCCTGTTTTTAACAATCCACTGGTTGGTCTGGGTGTGTTGACTCTTTTTGAAAGTTGAGTCTTGAGGAAGTAGGTCAAGTGAGCCAATTGACATTGTGTTGTGAGCACAACTACATCCTTGCACGCATTCGGTGTGTTGCTTTGGAATTGGTATCTTGCTAACACAGAGTGCCACCTACTGATTCACCAACCAGCATTTCTAGTTACCCCAACTGACCAGCAGGGCTGGACTCTTTCCTTAAAACAGGCTGAGCTGGGTAAGCAAACATCCTGTTGTGCTGAGAGTCAGAGGAGATTGTTGCATGTATGGAATGTAAATCAGGAAGGACCGGAGGGTAGAGTTGGGACAAATAGCCCAAGGGGGTCTATGAGGAAATTGAAAGAAGCCAGGGACTATGAGATGACCAGAGGCAAGCAGACAAAGGGCTTTGAGAGGAAAGTGTGAGCAACCATCTTGGTTGACAGTCCACTAGCTTTTCCCTCCATTATTAAGCCCGAGACTGCCAGCTCTTCCCCCAAATCCCCGTCTTCCTGGAGTACAGCTGGGCCTCGTTTTCCAGATGCCTTGTGGCTAGTGCAGGCATTTGACTGGGTTCTGACTAATGAACAGTGAGAAAAAGCACAGTGTGCTACTCTCAGGCCTGGCCCATTATAACCACCTACTCAAATCTGCTTTTCCCCTTCTGTGGTGGTGTTAAAGACAGCTTAGCTGCAACCATCCTGGGTCTCTGCTGGGAGCAGAGTCCACCTTCCCCTTTAGTACCCCTAGCTACTGACTTGAAACCACTTGGTCCTGTAAAGCAAGAAAGAAATAAACTTCTTGTCCACTCAAGCACTGAATTTTTAAGATCTCTTTGTTATAGTAGCAAAGCCTATCCTGACTCTTACTGTGTTTTTTTTAATCACATCCCTGAAATTATCTGACACAGTATTAAATCTACTTATTATAAAACCAGTGCACAACTCTCCAGTTCTCTGCAAACACTGAGCAATTTTCTTCTCCAGCTTCATCTCGCCTCACTCCCACATTACTGTGGGTGCTCAAAAAATACTGAAGCACCATGATCCCTCAGATGTGCCTCTCTTCCCTCAGCTCTCAGCATTTGCATAGGATGCTCCCTTAAACATTCTTCACCTCCCACCTCCTGGTCTGTACCTGGTTAATTCCTACTCATTCTTCTGATTGTAGCTTAGACATTAGTGCCCTGTGGAACAGTTCTCTCTGTCTCCAAGACTGAGTTAGGTGGCCTCTGTGCTCCCACAGCACCCTATCCTACAGGTCATACTGCATTAGTCTTCACTCTGGAATCTAGGCTCCGTGAGAACATGAACTGTGTTTGTGACGTTCATAACTGAATCTCCACTTACTACCATGGTACCAGGAATGTGGTACACACTCAATAAATATTAATTAAATGAAAGACTTGCTTCTGAAGTGACTATGAAAATCTTAATATACAATCTGAGGTAATGTTTGAGAACAAGACAATGATTTTGTCTTTTTTTAATTCCATGATTTAATTCAATCCCTTGAACATGGATGTTTCCTATACATATCTTTTAAGTGACTGTTTTCTTTGAGAAGGATTAATGTTTCATTATTTAAGGGGAAACCTGAGTGAAGTTTTGATGCCTCACTCAATATACACATTTTATCCTAAAAATGACCCTTTTCATCTGTTTTCCTAGTTGTACTTTCCTATGTATAAGTAAAATTTTTCTTGAGTGATCATTGGAAAAATTCCAGAAAGATAAATGTAACAACTAAATATAGATGAGGAATAAATTTCTTGGTAACTGACACAGGTGCAAAAGAAATATTTTAGGTAGAGTTACATTAGGTCAAGTGTAGAACTGAGGCTAAGATGTTCATCTGAAGGTGTAGATTTTAGTGAGTTGTCAAAACCTGTAAGCCAGCAACTAATCTGATCAAGAACTCTCAGACACATGAAAGCCTTATAGAGAGAAGCAATTTCAATAATGGAAAGCAGTATATGTATACATACTCAAACACATGCACACACATAAGAATCCTAAGGGAATGGATTCCAAAGAACCAAGTCTAAGAACATCAAGAGGGGAGAAGGAGCAAAGAAGATCCTATTCTTGTTAAGGTTTTAAATTACAATGACAAATCTTGAGTTTCCAGGTAAATTTTCAGTAACACACTTTGTGCTGGTACTGTATTATGATGAGAGATTGTCTTATAGTGGATAATTTTTAAAATATGTGTATATTCTTTCTATAGCAGGTTGGAAGCAGACAGTCTTGGGTTGTACACACAGTATGATAGCTCACGGCAGTTGTAAGTGTTCTACCCATGCATTTCCCTGGGAATGGTCTTGACCAGAATAAATTGGAAGCAACTGATATCACTGCAAACTTCCGGGATTTGTATAGTGCCTCAGGGAAGAGATGTCTAACTCCACTATAAGGATCTAGGTGACATGTTGGACGACATACTTGAGGACTAAGAGCGGATCAGTAGCTTAGAAAGTAGAGTAATTCTCAGTCCTTGGCCTTAGAAGAAAATGTCACTGAAGAAGTTAAGCCATGAGCAGGTGAGCAGCCTTAAGAAAGGAAGTCTTCCTTTCAGAAGCTTCATGCAACATTTGCTGACACTACAATAACATAAGCATTTTCAAGTTCCCTATAAATTGGAAACTTCACAAGATAAGTAAAGGCACCCAAGGGCAATGGGAATTGGTCAGGTGGTTCATGCAAGGTAAAACTCTCATTAGAAATCTAACACTTAACAGTAAGAGCTACCCCTGCCAGCAGAGAAAGCAAAGCTACCACATCTCAGTCAGGCCAGCAGAGGGCAGAGCATTGAACTTAGAAACTGACAGCCGGGGCTTAGGAGAGTCTAACAGGTGTCAGCCTGCCTCAGAGCCTGTTAAGGAATAAGAAATGTGGGATTGCCTATGAGATTGGGTCCACCCTGAAAAGATAAGGAAACCAACAAGAGTGAGTCCATACTTCTGATGAGTAGATTTTAGAAGTGTGACACTGTGATTTTAATTTACATTTCCCTAATTACTAGTAAAGTTGAGCCTCTTTCCATGTGTCAATTGGCCATTTGGACCTCTTTTATGAACAACCTATTCAACCCTTTTGTCCATTTTTAACTGGGCTGATAAATGTTTTCTCATTGATTTCTCAGAATATTTAAAATATATTCTGCATACTAGATTTTAATACTTAAATGTACTATTGATATTGTCATCCTTAATTGGACTTTGATTTTCACTTCTTTTTCTGTTAACAAAAGTTTTATTCAACTTTATTGGCTTAGTCATATAGTATAAACTTTCTAATATGTACATGCAGTTCTTTTCTAATTAAGAGAAAAGCTTTAAAATATACTAACCAGTTTTGTTTTTTTTACTTTCAATGGTAGAAAAAATTTCACATAGGTTTTTTTAAGTTTATATATGTTAAAAGATATTAAGCTTCATTCTTACAATCAAGAAAGTAGCTTCAGAAAAACATATTCAGAAATTATTGAAATTAATTATTTGGATGAAGAAGAATAGTTAACATTTTTTCAGGCAAAGGTTGTCCAAAATTAGGAACAGCATTTGCTTCTAAAAATGTATTATTTGGGCAAAATTTAATAAACAAAGCAATTGTTTTCACTATATAAGTCAGAAGCAATTTTTTTTTCAGAAATGTTCATTTGAGTTAACTTGCTTGATACAATTGCAGGTATCTCCCGAGGCCCATTCCCCTACATGTCCCTCTTATATAAATATTTTCCACTAACTAGGAATATTTTGGAACTTTCCGAATATGCCTCATGGAAGTACTTTGAGAAACATTAGTACATTTCAGACAACTTGAAATTTTAAAACATTTGCAAGCTGTCATAAAAGTCAATCTAAATAAAGCCTACTAATCACCACAAAAATACATGATATTATGGTAATTGTCATGATATTGCATTAAAAGAAATTTTTTGGAAAGTATTTTTCTATGTTCATAAGCTTTACATTTTACATATATGAGGTCTGTCCAGAAAGTATCCATCCATGTACTACAAAAAATAGAGTCATTTATTAAAGATGATACAGAATACAAGAAACACTGTGCATAGGACAATGACCTCTCAGTTCCCTTCAAAGTAGGCACTTTGGGACCTCACACAGATCTCCCAGCATCCCTTCCACTATTCAAAACACTCTGTAAAATCTTTTGTTGGAATCGCCATCAGCTGCCCCATCATATTTTCCTGAATCTCATCAATGGTCTGAAATCTCTGCCCTTTCAAAGGTGATTTTAGTTTTGGGAAAAGCCGGAAGTCACAGGTTGCCAAGTCTGGGCTATAGGGGCACTGAGTCACCTGGGTCATTTGATGTTTCACAAAAAAAACTCTGCACATGATGTGTTGTATGAGCAGGAGCATTGTTGTGATGAAGCTTCCAACCACCAGTTGCCCATAGCTGTGGTCATTTTTGTCATATTGCACCTCTCAACCAACAAAGAACATTAAGGGAGTACTTCTCATTAGTTGTTTGGCCTGGAAGGGCATACTTGTGATGCAAAACACCTTCCCAATCAAAAAACACAGTTAACATGGTCTTGATCTTGCTGTGCCTTCTTCAGGTGTGGAGATCCAGATGACTTCCATCAGGATGACTGGACCTTTGTTTCCAGATCATATATGTGGCCATAGACCCGCAACCCATCTCCAGTTATGACCTTCTTAAGGGAATCTGGTTCATTGATAGTGGTTTGAATAGTCATTAGCAACTGCAGCACAATATTTCTTCTGCTCTGGTAGCAGACACCGCAGAACAAATTTTACCATAATACATTTCATGCCGAGATCCTGCATCAAAATCTCAGGCACAGTAGTTTTTGGAATCCCCAGATCAGCTTCTGGTTCTCACACTGTCAGTCACCATCTTTGTTGATTACAGTCCTACATGTTCAACATCCTCAGGTGTTCTTGCGGGTTCCAGGCCTTCCAGAAGGTGGGTCACTTTCAACAGATTCTCAACCATCTTCGAAGCCTCTGTGCCACAGTTTCATTTGCACTGCTGAATCCCCCAAAACCTGCTGAGTCATCCAAATAGTTTCTGCAGAAGAATGTTCAAATGTAACACAAAATTTCATGCAGATTCATTGCTCTATTCACTCAGTTATTTTGAATGTAATGGCCACACAGTACACATGGTCAGTCAACCGTGTCTACCACCCCCCCAACTGACTAGTACAGTGAAGTTGTCATTGTTCACGCATGGGCATTCTAGTCCACTCTCCTAGGCTGCCAGGTTCCATTGATGTTGTGCTAACTGTTCTTGTTATATTAACAATGGATGGACATTTTTCAGACAGACCTCGTATTTTTTAGATGCAATTGTAAATGTGATTGTTACCTTAATTTCTCTTTCTGATAGTTCATTACAGATATATAAAAGTGCAACCAACTTCCAAATATCAATCTTGTATCCTGTTGATTATTGAATTCATTTGTCAGTTCATTTTTTTTTTTTTTTTTTTTTTTTAGAAAAAGGGGAAGAAGGAAAGGGAGAGAAATATCAATGTGAGACAGAAACACTGATTGGCTGCCTCTAACATACGCCCTGACCAGGGGCCAAACCTGAAGCCCAGGCATGTACCCTTACCTGGAACTGAACTGGCAACCTTTTGCTTTGTGGGATGGCACCCAGCCAACTGAGCCACACCAGTCAGGGCAGTTTTAATAGTTTTTTTATAGAACCTTTAGGATTCTTTATATACAGTGTCATGTCAACTGCAAATGATAGTTTTACTTCTTCCTTTCCAATTTGAATATCTTTTATTTCTGTTTCTTGCCTGATTTCCGTGGCTAGGACTTTCAATACTATATTGAATAAAAGTGGTGAAAGTGGGTCTCCTTGTCTTGTGCCTGATCTTCAGGAAAACTCCTTTAGCTTTCCCCGATTGAGTAAGATGTTGGCAGTGAGTCTGTTATATATGATCTTAATTATGTTAAGGTATCTCACTTTGCACAGAGTTTTTATCATGAATGGACACTAAGTTTTGTCAAATGCTTTTTCCGCATCTATTGATATTTCTATAAGATTTTTATTTTTCACTTGTTTATGTGTGTATCACATTTATTGATTATTGGGTATTGTACCAATCTTGCATCCCTGGAATAAATACCAATTGATCATGGATTATGATTTTTTAAAATATATGGCTAAATTATGTTTGCTAATATTTTGTTTAGGGTTTTTGCAACTGTCTTCATCATGAATATTGGCCTATAATTTTTGTTTTTTGTAATGTCTTTGTCTGGTTTTGAAATCAGGGTAATCGTGACCTCATAAAATGATCTTTGGAACTATCTCTCCTCTTGAATTTTTTGGAATAGTTTAAGAAGGATGGGTATTAATTTTTCTTTAAGTGTTTGGTAAAATTTACCTGTTAAGCCATCCAGTCCACAGCTTTTGTTTGGTGGGAGCTTTTTGATTACCGATTCAATTTTATTGGTAGTAATCAGTCTGTTCAGATTTTATGTTTCTTCTTGATTCAGTCTTCGAAGATTGTATGTTTCTAGGAATGTATCCATTTCTCCCAGAATGTCCCATTTGCTGGCACATAATTATTCATAGTATTTTCTTAAAATCCTTTGAATTTCTGTGGTATCTGTTATTAATTCTCCTCTTTCATTTCTAATTTTATTTATTTGGGTCCTCTTTTTTTCTTGATGAGACTGGTTAAAAGTTTATCAATTTTATTCATCTTTTTAAAGAACCAGCTTTTGGTTTCATCAATCCTTTGTATTTTTTTGTTCATTTATTTCTACTATGATATTTATTATTTCCTTCTTTCTACTCACTTTGGGCTTTATTGTTCTTCTAGTTCCTTTAGATATAAGTTTAGATTGTTTATTTGAGATTTTTCTTGTTTCTTGAGGTAGGCCTGTATTGCTATGAATTTTCCTCTTAGTACTGATTTTGCTGTGTCTCATAGATTTGGGGTTATCATGTTTTCTTTTATCTGTATCAAGGTATCTTTTGATTTCTTGTTTGATCTTATTAATCCATTTATTGTTTAGTGGCATGCTATTTAGCTGCCATGTGTTTGTGTGTTTCAGGGGGTTTTTTCTCTAGTAATTGACTTCTAGATTTATGCTGTTGTGTTTAGAGAAGGTATTTGATACAATTTCAATCTTTTTAAATTTCTTGACATTTGTTTTTTGCCCTAACATGTATATTTTGCTGCTTTGGGGTAAAATTTTCTAAAAATATGTTTAAATCCTTCTGGTTGAACTTGTCACTTAAGACCACTATTTCCTCATTGATCTTCTATCTGGAAGATCTATCCATTGATGTGAATTGGGTGGTAAAGTCCCTACTAGGACTGTATTACTGTTGATCTTTCCCTTTATGTCCATCAATATTTGCTTTATATATATATATATATATATATATATATATATATATATATATATATGCTCCTATTTTGAGTGTATAAAAGTTTTACAAGGGTTATATCTTCTGTTGGATTGATCCCTTTTTCAGGTCCCCCTTTCATTATGAAATGTCCTTTTTTGTTTTTTGTTGTAGCCTCTGTTTTAAAGTCTATTTTGTTTGATATAAGTTTGCTTCCCCAGCTTTTTTCGTTTGTTTCCTTTTACATGAAATATGTTTTTCCATCTCTTTATTTTTGGTCTGTGTATGTCTGTAGGTCTGTAGTGACTCTCTTGTAGACAGTATATACATTTATGTATCTTGTTTTCTTATCCATTAAGCTATTCTATCTTTTGATTAGAGAATTTAATCCATTTACATTTAAAATTATTATGGACAGGTATGTAGTTTTTGTCCACTTTATTGTTCATATTTATGCCCCTCCCCTTCTTCTTCTTAAAGAATTCCCCTTAACATTTTTTATAATACTGGTTTGGTAATGAACTTCTTTAGCTTTTTCTAGTCTGGGAAGCTCTTTATTTCAACTTAAATTTTTAATTATAGCCTTGCTGGGTAGAGTGGTCTTGGTGTTCATGATTTTGAATACTTCATGTCAATCTCTTCTATCCTGAAAGTTTCTGTTGAGAAATCAGCTGACAGTCTTATGGGAGCTCCTTTGTAGGTAACTAACTGCCTTTCTGTTGCTGCTTTTAAGATCCTTTTTTTTTTTGCCCTTTTTTCGCCATCTTGGCGCCTGTGGAGCTTGCTGGGAACAGGACTTCTACAGCGACAAATATGTCTGGGAGGCTGTGGTCCAAAGCCATTTTTGCTGGCTATAAACGGGGTCTCCGGAACCAGAGGGAGCACACAGCTCTTCTTAAAATTGAAGGTGTTTATGCTCGAGATGAAACTGAATTCTATCTAGGCAAGAGATGTGCTTATGTGTACAAAGCAAAGAACAACACAGTGACTCCTGGTGGTAAACCAAACAAAACCAGAGTCATCTGGGGAAAGGTAACTCATGCTCATGGAAACAGTGGCATGGTTCGTGCTAAATTCCGAAGCAATCTTCCTGCTAAGGCCATTGGACACAGAATCCGTGTAATGCTGTACCCCTCAAGGATTTAAACTTACTGAAAAGTAAATAAACAGCCCTGACTGGTGTGGCTCAGTTGGTTGAGGGAGTCCTCTGGCAAAGCAAAGGATTCCTGGTTGGGGCACATACATGGGTTGTAGGGTCTGTCCCTGGTCAAGATGCAAAGGGGAGCCAACAGGTGGATGTTTCTCTCACACATCAGTGGTTCTCTTCCTCTTTCTCCCTTCCTTAAAATGAGTAAATAAAGTCATTTTTAAAAAGTGGGAAAAAAAAAGATCCTTTTTTTGTCTTTAATCTCTGACATTTTAATCATGATGTGCTTTGGTATGAGCCTCTTTGGGTTCATATTGTTTGAGACTCTACACTTCCTGTATTTGTTTATCTCTTTCCTTTGCCAGATTAGGGAAATTTTCAGTCATTATATTCTCCAATAGAATTTCAATCCCTAGCTCTCTCTCTTTTCTTTTTCTGGTACCCCTATGATAAAAATGTTGGTACACTTGAAGTTATCCCAGAGGCTCCTTACACTATCCTGATTTCTTTTTATTCATTTTTTTCTTTTTGCTGTTCTGATTGGATGTTTTTTGATACCTTGTCATCCAAATTACTGTTAAAATTCTGTGCTCTATTTAATCTGCTATTGATCCTTTCTAGTGTATTCCTTATTTCAGTTATTATATTCTTCACTTCTGACTGGTCCTTTTTTACAGTTTCTACCTCCTTTTTTATGCATGCCATCCCTTAAGATCTCATTGAGTTCCTTGAACATTCTTATAATCAGTGTCTTGGACTTTCTCTCTGGTAGATTGCTTGCCTCCATTTCTTTTGGATCTTTTTCTAGAGTTTTATCCTGCCCTTTCATTTGGGACATATTGTCTCCTTATTTTGGCTGTCCCTCTGTGTTTGTTTCTGTTTATTAGGTAGATCTGCTGTATCTTCCAGTCTTGGCAGGGTGGTTTTATGTAGTAGGTGTCCTGTGAGATCCGATGGCACAGTCCCCCTGACCAAATGAGCCAGTCCAGGAGAGTTCCTTGTGTGGGCTTCTGTGTGCCCTCCTGTTGTACTTGATCCTTGATTGCTGTTGGCATGTCTGTAGGTGGGATTGACCCTCAGGCTGACTGGCTGTGAGACTAAGCCCTGACAACAACATACAAACTGTTGTGTGGGATGGAGTGGGATTCATCCCAGCAGTCTCTAGTGCCTCCCAAGACTACCCTTTGAATGTGCCACTGTAGGGCTAATGGGTCATGCTCTGTTGAGATCTGGAACCAGTCACCAGGTGCAGTGGGTCTAGGGTCTCTTGAGAGGTGCTTTTGTTCAGGCCAATGTCAGTCACTGCCTGTGACTGGCTGCAGGCTACCTGGTAGCAGCTACAAAGTGATCCACAGTTGGTAGCTGCCTGTGTTAAACCTGGAGGTGCATGGGAGGGGCCTTGCTGGAACCAAGGCTGACTGTGACCAACACCAGGTCTATGGCAGCTCGGCAAGATGTGCAGGGCACCCCAAGTCCTGCTGCTGCTTGCTTGTCAGCTGCCTGTAATGCTCCGCCCCTAAAAGAGCCTTGGGAGGTATGGGAGTCAGGCAAAGTGAGGTCTCAGGGAGTCCCCAGGGTGGGGCCAGTGGTGTTCACTAGGTTGATACAGATCAGTGCTGAACCTGTGTCCATTCGGCAAAAGACCAGGGCACACTGAGACCAGCAGGACATGCCTGGGGCCTAAGAACATTTGAGAGTTTTTTAAGAAAGACTGTAGCTCAAGCCAAGGCTGGCTGCTTGCTGCTGAAATAGCCTCTGGTGGTATGTGATGCATGAGTTGAAGTGAGGAGGTGGGATCATCTCACAGTCATCAGGATTCAGCAAGTGGAATTTACCATGCTAATGCAGAATCATATTTGGCTGTGCAGGGAGGGCTCAACACAGGAAAGATGGCACTTCATGGCTAGCTGCATTGGAGGGGGGTTCAAAAGGGCCAATGGCAGCTGCACATCCACCCTTTGCCCTGAAGCTATACAACTCAGTTTCTCCCTGTATGTCTCTGGCACTTCCCAAGCTGCTGTCCCTTTGTCATAGCCCAGGGCAAGTGCCTACAAGTGAGTGAGTCTGTGCATGGGTCTTTTAAGAGGACACATGGGTTTTCAGCAGCCTTTGGGGCTCACCCAAAGGGTTGAAATCTCCACTAATTTTCACATCTGGATGTTGTGGGGGCTCCTCTTCTTGGCACTGGTGCTTGTGGCTGGGAAACCCCATGTGAAGCAGGGGATCCCTCATTCCTCTCTCCGGTTGATATCCCTCCCAATTATCAACTGCCATGTGGGTGTAGGGCCAGCCTGTTTCACTTCTCTGCCCCTCATGCCGGTCTCTACATGACTCCTTCTTTATATCCTTAGTTATAGGACTTCTATTCAGCTAGTCTTCAGATGATTCTCCAGATTGACTGTTCTATAATTTAGTTGTAACTTTGAAGTGGTCATGGGAGAAGGAACGCACAGCGTTTACCTACTCCAACATCTTGATCGGAACTTACCTTTTCACTCTCTTTATGATGTATTTGGATAAATACAGATTCTTAACTCTCGTCGTCAGCAGCCGTCCGTCTCGAGAGACGATGGTGTAGCTTCTTAAGAGTCTATCTGCACCGCTGAGAATGGTTGTGCAGTCCGACTCAGGAGTGACACGGTATCTGTCTCCTCCCGTGTTGAATCGACATCTTGCGATGACGCTGGAGTGTCCTCTCCAGTGAAGCTGAAGCTACAGAGCCTCGAGAGACGATGGTGTAGCTTCTTAAGAGTCTATCTGCACCGCCGAGAATGGCTGTGCAGTCCGACTTGGGAGTGACACGGTATCTGTCTCCTCCCGTGTTGAATCGACATCTTGCGATGTCGCTGGAGTGTCCTCTCCAGTGAAGCTGAAGCTACAGAGCCTGGGCAGGGTGATATGGAGGGTCTGCTGTTGCCCATGCAGCAGACCCCCCCTCTCTTCGCAGCTGAAGGATCCAAGGGAAAGATGGAGTCAATACAGCTTGGCTTCAGGTGCGCCGCAGGAGTTGCCGGTGTTGACTACAACGTCAAACCGCCTTAGGGACTCCGGCTCCGGATTTTCCGTCGGGGTTTACTCCCTTAGCCTTTCCCCTGAAGAGGTATGCCGCAAGGCAGCGGAGGTTTTTTGGAGTCAGAGTTTTCCTTCTGTGATGTGCCCTGACTGGAAGATCGAACCAGCGACACTTAGCTCGCAGGCCGACGCTCAATCCACTGAGCCAAACCTCACTTGAGGATATTTTTAAAATTGATTTTAGAGAGGAAGGGAACGTGAAAGAGAGAGGAAGGGAAAGTGAAAGAGAGAAAAACATCTATGTGAGAGAGACACATTGATTTGTTGCCTCCCAGATGTGCCCCAACTTACAGCCTAGGTATGTGTTCTAACTGGGAGCTGAACCTGCAACCCTTTGGTGTGTAGGACAACACTCCAACTAACTGAGCCACCTGGCCAGAGCCACCTTTTTTTTAATGGTTGGTACTTCTGTTTAAGAAATCCTTTCTATCCTAAAACAAAAAGAATATTTTTCATGTTTTATCTTCTAAAATGTTTATTGTCTTTATTTTTTGTTAGGCCTTTAATCTACATAAAATTTATTTCTATGTATGATATAGTTATAAGTCCAATTTTATTGTTTAATATTAATGCACAATTGTTTTAGCATAATTATTGTATATAAGAACACAATTGGTTTTATATATCCATTTAATAACCAGCAACTTTCTAAATTCTATTAATTCTAATCATTTGTGCATAATTTTTTAAAATTATGTACATGCATAGCCATACTGTCTTTACTTATAACTCATGAACAGATGTTGAATTTTAATAATTAAAACTTTTAATTAAAACTTTCTATAAAATTAATCGCATGATTTTTTCTCATTTATTTTCCTAATGTAGCAAATTATTTTAATTGATTTTTTAATGAAAATATACCTTGTACTCCTGGGATAAATTGACTAGACTATGATGGATTTTCCTTTTTTTTTTTTTTTTTTGGTATATTTTTAGCTCTGCTGTGAGCATGTTACTGAACAGCAACTGGGGTCCTGCTGCCTGCTGCCACCCTCCAGGCAAAATTCCAGAGGCAAAAGTTTGGTGATAAAGGAAAGAGGTCTTTATTCAAAAGCTTCATAATTTTAATTTGGGAATAACAGCATTAGTCATTTAAACCTATCAATTAAGACTAAACTCTTTAACTCTTTAGTTACAGCTTTAATCACTTAAACCTGTCAATTAAGGCTAATCTCTAACATCTGAGTTCTCCTAGCATTCCCCTGGTTAGTTATAATCATCCTATTTCTATAGGGTTAGTTTACAAACTAAAACAACATAAGATAAAAAAGCTACACAATTTTGGAAGAAAGTCAGGTTTCCACCTCAGAGCCTGTTCCCTCTAGAACAACCAAAGAATAAACCTGCCACCCTCTGCCAGGCCAACCCAGAGTTTCTTCCCATCAAAAATACATCCATTGGGAAATGCAGCAGCTGCAACATGATCATCCAGATATCCTCAAGGAATAAGAGGAAGAACAGTGGATTTCCCTTTTTATACATTGCTGATATTTTAGAATCTACATAAACAATTTGTATTAGCCATTATAATTTTCTTTTTTTTATACTAAGCATTCTAATCAAACTTTTATACCTAGGTTATGTGACCCTAATAAATGAATTGGGGGATAGTTGTCCTTTATACTGTGGACTACTTTGTGTGAGATTGTGATTATTTTTCTCCTTGGATCATCTAGATCTGGATTTCTTTTTTTTTACTAAATTACTTAATAGTTATAAAAGTCCATTTCTTTTTCTTTGTTTATAGTTTTTAAAAGATGCTGTTTTACTAAAAGTTTAAAATTTATTGGCATAAAATTGTTCATATCTTCTTTGCACCATCCACAGTTCTGTCAACTACCCCATCCTGACTTTGCTTATTTTTCCATTTTCTATTTTTTATTAATCACATCATAGTTTTTATCAATTTTATCAATCTTTCTCAAAAAACTAAATTTTGGCTCTTTAAATACACTCAATATATATTTTTATATCATTAATTTTATATTTTTTATTAACTTTTTCTAATTTAGGAAAGTTATTTTTCTGTTCTCTTCTAATTTCACAAAATGGATGCATTACTCATTAATTTACAGCTTTTTTAATTTCACAATATAAGCTTTTAAGTCTATAAATTTTTCCCTTAGTCCTGCTTTACCTACAAATTACAAGTTTTTACTTCCATTATTTCTCAGTCCTAAATATTTTCTGATTTTTTAAATTTGCCCCATGGGTATTTAGAAGTTGATTTTTAACTTCTAAAAATGTTGGGCTTTTCTAGTTAAGAAATGCCCCTTAATTTCATTGTAATCATAAAACAAATTCTATATTAATTCATTGAAAAATTTTGAGATGCTTTCTGATCCAGGTGTTTCAAGAATATTTTATTTGTGCTAGAAAGGATGTATAATTTGTAGTTGTTAGGTAGAATCAGTACATCAAACAATTTGGGCCACTCATCTGACTTCAGTGTGTGTAGCATTTTAGTGAAAACAAATATTTGTGACCTAATTCTTTTCTCCTCACTAATATTCTGTAAAACTTAACCATATCTCAAAGGTTCGAAAATTTAGCATTTTTTGAATAATTTTCCATGAGTAAAACTTTCATTCTGGGGGAAAAATAAAGTAGTATATCAAGTTTTTCAATCATTGTGTTCAATTCTTCTGTGTTTTCACTGATTGTCTGATTGCTCTTTAATTGCTAAGAGTTAAAAAACTTCTTTTATGATTGTAGACTTGTTCCTGTTTGTTATTCTATTAATATTTACTCTACATTTTAGGATATTATTAGGTAGTTTTTATGTGGTTGGACCACCGGCATTATACAAGAATCTACATCCTCTCCTATAATTAGTAGTCATAATTTTTATGTTTTACTAATTGAAAGGTATAAAATGAGGCTTTATTGTGATCATAATTCTTATTTCCCTAATAATTAATATTATTGTTCAGCTCTGAGTATTTATTGACCATTTTTCAATTGAGTTTGTTCACTTTTCAGCCCACGAGGAAGTTATTTTTATGTGCAGCAAATATATTTTCTTAGTTTGTTTTGTCTTCCCTCTCCCCTCCACCCCTATATTGTGCAACCCACTTCACTGCCTGTAGCCTATGGGCAGAAGCCAGGCAATGTGGTTCAAGGCCACAGTTTACTCTGCCATAGGGCACTATGAGAGACCACCGGCAGGCCTGCCATAAATCCAAACACTTGCATTCTTTTTCACTCTCTTTAAAGTCTTCTTTGATGTCTAGAAGTTCTTTATTTTAATGTAGTTAAATTCATGTTCTTTTTGTGTGCCTTGTTTCAGAAATTTTTTCCTATTCCCAGATAAGAAAGATGTTTTTGTTTAAGCCTTAAAGTTCTACTTTTGAAATTTAACTTGTAATCCTTTCGGAGTTTATTTTTGGGCATTTTTATTGTTTGGTTTCGTTTTGGAGTTTATTTTGGAATGATATGAGGTAGGTAAACAATTTTACTTTTTTGCTCACAGATAAACATTTATTCTGACTCTATTTATTAAATAGCTCCTCCATTCCCCAGTAATGTATAATACCAAAGTTTCTGGTATTTGTGAAATTGTTTTTGGCTATTCTATTCTATTCCATTTTTCTATTCATGTTCATAATACCATACCAGCTCAAATAACTGTAGCTTTATAGTAATTCTAGATAGGAAAAGCTTTCCTTCATTCCTCGGTGTTTTGACAGTTCTTAGCCTTTTATTCCTCCATATAGAATTAACTTGTCAAATTCCACCAAAAAATAAGTATTGAGATTTTAACAGTGTTGGCATTGTATCTACAAATGAACTTGTGGGCAGTTGACATCTTTTCAATATTATATAGCAATCTGTGAACACGGGACATTTCTCCATTTATTTAGGTTTTCTTCCATGTCTTTCAGGAAAGTATTCTAATTTTCTCTGGTCCGATCTGGCACATCTTTTAAGATTGATTCCCAGATGCTGTATGCTTCTTATTGCTACTATAACTAGGGGTATTTTAAATTAATTTTTTGACTTGTTTGTGCGTCTAGAAATATAATTGACTTTTACACGTTGATCGTATATCCAGCCCCAGTGAGCAACTCTTACTATTTTTAATAATTTCTGACAGATGTCTTGTTCTTTAAGTAACCAATTATTCATATACAAATAATGACAGTTTTGCTTTCTCCTTTCTAATCCACAAGTTCACTGTTGAGTAGAAGTGGTGAGAGTGGCATGCTTATACTTCTTTTGAGATTATACAGAGAATGCTTCCAATATTTCCATATTTAAAATGATTGTGGTAGGGTTGAGTTTTTTGGTCTTTGTTTTTGTTTTTTGTTGTTACCTTAATCAGATTTAGGATGTTCTCTTGTATTCCTACCTGCCCTTGAGATTTTTTCGTAAGTAAGTATGGAATGTTGCTTTCTTAGTGTATAGAGATGATCAAAAATTTTTTTCCTACTTTTTCACATTTAATATTTGTCTTTTACTTTCATATCTTTCATATTACCTTTGTCTCCCTGTGTTGTATTTAGTGTTATTTCCTTAGGGCTATCTTTCAGTTCACTAATTCTCTTTAAATTTCTAATTTGATATTTAACCTATTTATGACTTTTTTACTTCACCACTTTATTTTTCACTTCTAAAACTTATATATTTTTTCCAAATCCAATTGGTCATTTTTAGACTCTCCTATAGATTACTATTTGGAGGATGAAATTTTTTCTTGAAACAATTTATATCTTGGCATTCTATATTGTACATTTGATCTTTCCAATACCTAAAATCCTTAGAGGGTCTACTTATATTGCTTGCTATTTTTTCTGACCTTTATTCATGGTTAAAAGAATTCTAGGTAGGAAAAAAAAAAACATACTGGATACTTCAAAGAGAGGAAATTTAATATAAGAAATGTGTTATGCAAATGGGATGACCATAGTTTACAAAAGGAATGGTGATGTTACTCAAAGATCAGTGACTGTCAGAAGCCATTCTTTCCTCTCAGGTAGAAGGAGCAAAAGCTTAAGTGGTGTCAGTCAGGTCCCTTGAGTACAATGCTGCTGGTGCTGCAGCAGCACCACTGTCACTAATTACTGCCACTACTCCACCGGGAGCCCACAGCTTTACTCCCACTGAGGCTGCAAGAACCTGGGCGTCCAGTCCCTTTGACCTTGCTGAATTCGCTGCTGATTCTTTGGGGGCACAACGGTGGCTCCCACGGTACTGCCCTTGCAGCAGCCTGCAATGACCTGCCAGTGCCTGACATTGCCAGAAAGAAACTAAGCAGAAGAAAAAACTAATCCCTCTCCTCCTCCTCTTCATCTCTGTTTTCCTCCATTGATAGGACCTAGCCAAGAAACCAACAGACAAGGGCATTTAGGAAATACAGTTTACAGGCAATAGAGGATATCAAAAAAAGTGTGAAATGTTGCTGAGTGCTAACAGACCAAAAGCTAGTATCATTTCCTTGCATGATCTGTGACTGTGAGTTACATATGGTTGGTTCAATCAATAGAAAATCTCTGGGCCTCCATTGAGGTGCTTTCCTTCAAAAGTGGCCCTTATGATAGACAATGCAGACATAGTCATTTGTTTTCATGGCAGTCTTTCTGTGGTGTGCACAGAGAAACTGCACTGCATAGCTCCCGAGGGTACCATACACACAGAATGCAATGTAAATGATGCTCCTATGTGTTCTATGTCCTGGTGATCCCATTGCTTCCCATTCTCAGGCTCACTCATATTTTTTAATGGTCAGTTTGTGAGGAGGGAGTAAGGGAGGTGTCCCTGAGAGCCTAGTAATGCATTAACAATTCTTTCTTCAGCGGGACTTATCTAGTCTGCCTTCTGGCCCAGATATGCAGTACTTCTATAAAAAGCAATGAAATGATTCTTTTTTTCTCCCTCCTTTCCTCCCTCCCCCCACAAAAAAAGAAAATGTTAATGACTGGATAGAGTTGGGAATTGTCAGTCCCCTTTTGGGGATTTGAACTATCGGCAAGAGAGGGCTTAGAGACCTTAGATTGTGCTAGGGATTGGGGCAACCCCTAAACAAGCTAGGCACCTATCTCTTTAGGTTTTACTGACTCTCCAAAAGTGCGGTGGGTAACGGACTGAAGATGAATGCTTCCCAGCATGCATTACTTATTAGAGCTTATAATACTATACTGTGGTCTTTTGTGAAATGGTTAAAATATAAATGTCAAAAAACCAGCACAGTGAATTTGAATTCACTGATTCAAGACAATACCTGTGAAGACTGCATGAGAGAAGCAGTAGTAAATGAAAATAGTAGTCTGGTTGCTACTCAGGAACTTCACAGAAAACTGAAGATACTCAGCAGGGTAGAGAAACTTGAGTATGCAGGTCAGATAGACTGTTTAGTTTAATTAATGAGAAAAACACCAAGAGGTCATGTCATTAATTATCCCAGAGTTGTAAAATTTCCAATAGATTTTAAAATTTCACATTATTGTTCTAGAGACCATAAGATGAGGTATTTATTGTTCCATAAAAGACTATGTGTGTCCAACTCTGATTGTCTACAAGTGTTTTTATGAGTTTACTGTCTGCATATTATCTCCTTGTGCTTATCCTTACCTTCCTTGATATTAGTAAGTCTAGGATGCTATCTCTCCTTCTTGCTTTGTCTATCTTATTTTCTTTCCCCTCTGTTCCTTCTGAATCTTGATTCTCCTCTCTAATTTTGTAGTCAATAACTTTGAACTGACTCATTTTTCTATTACATATTATTTTTCTATTACATATTATATTTACTGAATAGTTTTAAGTTCTCAGCTCTTAATGTAAAACAAATGAATAGACCATTTTCTTCTCTAGTTAAATACAACAAGTTCATTTTACATGTGGGGTGGAGGAGTTTCCTCTCTCCAGATCTAGAAACACTCCTAACTTGAGAACTTCATAAGAAATGGTAAAGATAAGTTCCATGAACTGAACTAGAAACATGCTCCAGATTCATTGTTGATCTGCTTTCTTTGCCCAAATTTTTCATCTGGATTGAATTCAGCCCTATCATCTCATTCCAGTATTTAATTCAGTCAGGCATTAAGTTGAGAAGGGGAGGAGGAAGTGGAAACTTAGATTTCATAGCTGCCATTCCACCCTTTTAACCATATGCCTGTATCAAGAAAAGGGTATTAGAAGGGAACAGCTACAGTTCTTGAAAAGGTTAGATCTATGAATTTAGTAGACCACAAGCCCAGGGATGTGCTCTTGGCCAACTCTGCCCTCATGGATGGTTTGAAAACAGAAGAAAACTACAGAGAAAGCCCTTTCTCTTGACAATCACTGCCCACTCTCACCTCCATCTGTTCACAAGATATGAACCACACTCCCCCAGGACAATTTCATTCTTAATTCCAGAGTTAGTTTTGAAGCTCCTATATCTCCACTTTAGTTCTCACTTAGAATCCAAATCTTCCAATTCTTTGAAACCACCTGATCTAATTCTCTCATATTATAGATAGATACTGATGATGCAAGGATTCCCTTAGTGGCCGGGCCAGGAAGAGAATCTCACTCTTATTCTGGGTGCTATTTCATACTTCATGATGCTGTGCAGGAATTAGATATAATTCCTTGGGCTCAGGAACTTATATGAGCTTTTATGAGCTTTTATGAGCTGGCTCTCTCAGGCTCTGGCTCTGGCTCTGGCTCTGAGACTCTCAGGCTTTCTTCCTCGAGGATGCCTGGATGATCATGGTGCAGCTGCCTGCATTTCCCAATGGATGGCATTTTGGATGGGAAGGAACTCTGGGCACAGCCTAGGATCAGGCTGGCCTGGCAGAGGGTGGTAGGTTTATTCTTTGGGTGTTCTAGAGGGAACAGTCTCTGAGGAGAAGCCTGCCATTCTTCCAAAATTGTGTAGCTTGTGTGTATTATTGCTGTTTTAGTTTGTAAACTAACCCTATAAAAACTAACAAGGGAAAGGCTAGGAGAATCCAGGTGTTAGAGTTCAGCCTTAATTGATTGGCTTAAGTAACTTTTTTTTGGATAAAGGCTTTTTTCCTTTATCACCAAACCTTTGTCTCTGGAATTTTGCCTATAGGGTGGCAGCAGGCAATAGGACCCCAGGTTGTTGTTCGGTACCTTTTGTGAGAATATATGGACAGCCCTTCCTCCAGGTGAATGAAGCCAATGCAGCCAGTGCCCGTGTGCAGTGTGGCAAGTGGAGAGTGAGACAGATTTCAGCAGCCACTTACCTCCTCACTAAGCATTCTTGTGCACTTACCAGAAATCCTTGGAGATGACTATGTAGTTGAAAGTGATGCTTTGATAAGAACTTGGGATAGGGTTGAGGCAGCCAAGAAACAATAAAGGTAATGATTACTTGCCAGCTTCCTTAGGAGCATAACTCTGGCTAAGTCAGCACAAAGCTTCAGGTCAGGCAATACAGGAGAGGCTGCAGGCTCCTCTGGAGGTCCTTGCATCTCTACTAGCCGCATTGACTCAAGGGCCTAGTGTTGTGGGGATGGGTTATTGTAGGTTAGAGCATGAGTTCCCCCAGTGTGATTTCTATAATTCTGCTGAAATAGTGTGCAGTGACAGAGGTCAATGAGTGCTCTGGTGTATATTCTGGAGGTAGCACTTCCATTTCTGAGATAGTGCCAATACTTCCCTTTCCTTCATTTTCCGTGGGAAAGATACAGCATGGACTTGGAAGTCAAACAATGAATTTGAATCTTGGCTCTACCTTAGCTGTGTGATGACTTCAGACAAGTTCCTCTAAAGTTGCTGAGATTCCTTTTCCTTCTCTGTACAATAAACTTTGTTAAGAGGATTAAAACAGATGATGCATAACAAGTATGCGGCAAACATATGTAGAATACACTCTGTCTGTCCAAGGGGAGGGGAATGGTACTCTCTCATCTTCCTTTCCACCACACCTCACTGCAGTCGCAGACAAGATATTGATGATAGCCTATTACACTGTCTGTGCCATATATTACAAACCTTTGGCTTTTAGAGTCCAGAAGAGCTCAACACCAGAGAGCTGCCTGCATGGAGAGAAACAGAGGATGGTGCCTGAAGTCTGATTTGTCCTTTGCGTACCATATTCCCATAATTTCTTCTTTAGTTCCCACTAAAATGAAGTCCTAGGGAAGTTCCACCTATTAATGGGGGTCTTTGTAGATCACAGAGTACTCCTGCTTATTTATGAAGAAGGAGATCATCAGTGGTTAAGAATGAATGCCGGTATCAGAGTGATCTGGGTTTGAATTTTAGATTTTTTTTTTTTTTTTTTTTGCTTAATTTGTGAAGTCCTGGGTAAAAGTTCTTTTCTCATCTGTAAAAGTGGGATAATATTAGTTTTAACCTCATAAAGTTAAATAATAAAATTTCCTGACATATAAGGAGCACTCACTAAGCATTTAACTATTATTATTATTATTGTTGTTGTTATTTGAAAATTTTCCGGGTCATGTGTTCTGAGTTGCTCTTAATCCCCAAAGTGGCAGAAGCACAGGGCAATGTCTGGCAGCCCCTGGACCAGTGGATCAGGAATGCTAGGCTGCAGTGTGCTGTGTGCTGTGTCCCTGCATTAGTTTGCACTAAGTTTGGCATCAATAGGGTGAGCTCTCCCAGAACTGAGGATTCTCAGGTTGCTCAAGGAAGGGGGTCTGGGAACATATGCAAAAAATTATTATAAAACATCCTACCATGAACAGAAACACTGAACCAGGGGTGAAACATGGAATTGAGAAAGTAGTACAAAGAAACAGAAGGCAGGAGTTTACAAGAGATACCATGTCTGCTTGGAATTCAGGATGTGAAGGGCTTTCTGGTCACACCCATGACCTCCTCCCAGAGCTTTTAAGAAACCAGGATTACAAAACACATTGGATACATACCACAGCTCTGGCTATAAAGCTTCTTTCAGAAAGCAAGACCAGAACACATATCATCACTAGCCCGAAGATGAAGAAAGTAATTATTAAATTGTCACAGATTGGAGGTCAAGCATCTTAATCTAATACCCCTCTCCCCCAGGGACCATAGTAGGTGGTCACTAAACAAACACATTGGTAGGAGAGAATAGAGGAACCCAAAAGAATGAACAAAAGACCCTAGATGATTTCCAGTCCTCCCACCTTGGTCCCTTATTAATTGGTAAATCTCAAGGGCTCATCCATTATCAGATCGACTGCTCAAAGCATCTCCGTATTCCAGATGTCAAACACCCTGTGTCCACCAGGGTGTTGGAGTGAAGGGAGATGTGTTTCTTTCTTGGTCATCAGGATCCATTATCCTTTCCCGTCCAAGTCCACAGTCTCAGGCAGTGGAAATTAGGCCACCTTAAGCCTACTTAAGGTGGATGGGGGAATTGATTATTAAGTAAGCCCGGCCTTTCATTCTCTTCGGGAGGCCCTGCGGGCAATGGCGAAGCTGGCAGCAGAGAGACCTCGGGGAGGGCCGGAGGGGCTAGGCGTAACCGGACTTGTGCCTTGGGCGGTGGTCCGGGAGGCGTGGCTGGATGCCGGGTGGTGGCTCGGGGGCGGTTAGGGCGAGTCCCCTATGCCGATGTGGCTGTCAGTGTGTCCCGGTGGCGCGGGCGCGTCCTGCGCTCCTGCAGAGGGAGCTGTGAGCCCGCCCAGCGCACGCACGGAAGCCCGTTTCCTCTCCCGCTGCTGCCGCTGCTGGGCCCGCCCGCCGGGGAGGGGCTCCGGGCCTCGCGGACAGCTGCTTCCTGCTTCCCGCAGGTCTCGCTGTGCGCTGCCATTCTGGTCGTGCTAGCCCCACCCGAGAGCCCCTCGTGTGCCGCTGCCAGCTCGGCTCCTCCCCGCGCCCCAGTGTAACCCTGCAGTCAGGCCAGCTCGCTCGTGTCCGCTCCCGAAGCCCGCGCCCCACGCAGCCCCCTGCTCGCCCTGGCCATGCTGTCCTTCCAATACCCCGACGTGTACCGCGACGAGACCGCTGTGAGTACCACAGTCCGCGCCCACCCGGCTCCCCGCCGACCGTGCCTCCCCAGCAGCCCTTCGCCCCCTGCGTCCCTCCCCTCCCCCTCGGCCTTTGTTTGCGAGAAACTGGCACGGGGCGCGGGGCTCCTCTGGAGCCGCGGTGTCTCTGGTGGCCGTCACTGTCCGCCTGCTGGCGGTAGAGCCTGTGGTCAGCAGCCGCTTGGAGGTTTCCTAACGCCAATGGGGTCAAGGGCAGACGCCCAGGTAGGAAGTGTCATTGCTTTTTGACTGAAGGATCCTCTTGCCGTAAATATGGTGGTAGAAGAGTGTGTGTATGTAGGTGATGTAGAATTTAAACACAGAGCAAACTTTTTAAACTTCCACATTTAAAATCCTTAGAGTTCAAGTTCATTCATTCTATTTTAAAACGTGTATTGAGTGCCTACTCTGCCCCAGGCCGGGCGCTGGGCGTTGGGGATGCTGAGACAGAGAAACGCGGAAGGCGAACAGTGATCCTTAAGTGTGGCAGTGCTGATCCAAGTTTTCCAAGGAGTTGATAGGGTGTAAAAGGAGGCCTTAGAAGAGAGAAGGAATGGCCTTTTCTAGGATGAGTTTAAGTCTTGCCTCATGAAGGGGTTAGCCACCATTTACCTAAACTGTAGATGAACTCAGGATAACTGTTGAGATCCAGTGGATGGAATTGGTGGGCAAACAGCTTTTCCTGTGTGTTTAAAAATAAATTTGGCATTTTAAGAACTGTAGTGCATCCAAATGTTGTAGGCATGATTCTCTTAGGAATAGCCATATTTCTCAGGTTACTTAAAATAGAATTAGAAGAAAAATATTTTTGTAAAATACAGATTTAATTTTTATTCTGCTTACGTGGACCCGATTTATGCCAGATTGTCCTCTAAAGCACATCTCACTTTAGGTGAAAGGGTACTGAGCTTTACAGTAAAGAACATATTGGGTTTTGTTTTGTTTTTTTTAAGATTTTGTTTATTTTTAGAGAGGGAGGGAGGGAGAAAGAGAGTGAGAGAAATAGCAATCAGTTGCCTCTCACACACTCCCAAACTGGAGACCAGGCCCAAACTCAGGCATGTGCCCTGATTGGGAATCGAACCATTGACCTCTTGGTTTGCAGGAAGTCCAACCCACTGAACCACACCAGTTAGGGCAGGACACACTGTTTTAAATTAAGACTTCCAAGTGGCACTGATGCATTCATGGTTTCTTTGACCACTGGCCTCTGGTGACCTTGTTTTCTAAGGCTCTTCAGGCTCTTGCTTATTAAATTTACTCTTAACAGCCCAAGAAGCACTATTCCTGTGGTTCATAAGGTTGTTTCCTTTGTGTTTGGGAGTAAAGTGATCGTGCCAGCGTGGAAAGGATGAACCAAGTAAGAAGACCTGAGTGCTAGTTCTGGCTTTGTCACTTACTAGCAGGATGCCCTTTGGCAAATCATTTACTTGTTAGAGGCCTTCTTTCTCATATACAAAAGATTAGGGCCTGCTTACAAACTAACCACAGGGCTAACTTGCTTGCTTCTATAGTAAGAATATTGTCTTTCATTCATTCTCATGGCAGCCTAGCCCTGCAGTGTGCCAGACTTTAGTAATGGGAAGACATATGAATATCTCAGTTCAAGTCTTGAGGATCTTTTCAGTTTGCAGGATTGACAAAAATATAAATAATTACCCATTATGTGGTTTGATAAGTGCCCTTTCAGATGTTTTGTTTTGTTTTGTGGAGGGGGAGTTGCTTCTCACTTTGTTTTTCCCTATTTGTTTTTCCAGAATCCTACAATTCATTTATTTATGTTTACGAGTTCTTGAAAGGGTTACATGAGGATTTCATGAAGACATCAAAGAGATTATGAATAATTAACTCAAAATGGTATATATACAGTACCATGGATTTTAACTCTCTAGTTCTGTCTCACTAAAAAACTCATGATAACACTAAGCCTCATGGCCAAGGGAAAGTAGCTGTGGTCCAGCCTGGACCCTGCTCTGTGGATCCCACAGTATACTCATCTCAGCCCTGATAGCCTACATGGGGTATCTTTTCTCCTGTCACAAGAGTCCTAATTACTAAGCCCTAGGATGGACTGAATCATTTGCTCAAATTATAGCCTTGATTTCTAGGATGGGTTTGTTTCTCTCCAGCAGGTACTAGAGATTGCTGTAGCTCTCTGTCTCTCTCCCTTGATTATCTTTCAGCTACATATTGGGCAGTCTCCTGCTGAACTGTGGGTTCAAGCATGCAGCCCTTTTTGGTGGATTTTTAGAAACCATAGTACTTCCTGTGTAATGCCATTGCCCATCCTCTGAGAGTGCTGCTGTCGATCAATTCAGGCTGGCTGGATGGGTTAGAAGAGTGTGTAGGGTAAGTGAGGACACAGGAGGATGGGATTAATTTCCATCAGTAGCAGAAGATAATACGTAAGTTGAGCCTGGAAGTTGGCCAGTTGGATAAGGTAGAAAGGACATTCCTGGCCCTATGACTGAAATAAAGCTGTAGTTATGTAGGGCTGGATGGACATGAGATTGCATATGTTTGTAGGATGGCAGGAAGGCCTTTGTGAACAGAGCCTCCATGGGTGGACAAGCTTGAATAGGGTTGGAAAAGAAAAAACAAGTGGAGCCAGGTTTCATGGGCTCTTTCTGCTCTGGGTACAATTCTGCACTCTATGCTGAAGGCAACAGGCAAGTTGTTGAACTATTTAACTAAAATATTGAACTATTTGACTAAAATATTGAATAGTAACAGTGGCTTATAAGGGCTCTCTTTTTAGAATCTCTTGAGGAGATGAGAAATGATTTGCAAGCTTAGATCAAATAATAGAATTAGATACTGGATAACTTGAATTCGGGGAATGTGACCATGCAACCACTCCATTTCTTCTTGTAAAAGAGAAAAGGGGTAGGGGGGCACTTGGCTCCTGGAATTGTCTTTGGGACTGTGAAGACGGATGAGATAATGTGGCTATGATCTATGCACAATGGTTTGCTCCTAGGGATCTCTGAATAAACAGAAAACCTGTGGCCTTTACCCTTACCTACCTCACTGAGTTGCATTCTGTAATCTGTAAAATAGGAATATTATTAAGTCTCCTACAAGGTTCCTTTAAAACATTGGGCACAACAGTGTGGATATTCAGTAAAGGTTTATTGCTTTGGTTCTCTCACTTGGCAATACCTTCATTCACTTGGTTATAAAACTACCATGGTTTCCAGTTAAACTTTTCTGTTTCCATATGAAAAGTTAAGTCTGGATACAGGTAAGTTTTAGGAACATCATAATCTAGGAACACATTTAAAATGTCTGGTCTGTCCCCTCCAACGATTATTTGGGGGAAAGCTGTTGGCAGATTGTCTTTAGTCCCAAATCTGTTTCTGAACTCAGTGTGGCCCTGGGCGTGTGGCCCAACCTTGTTCCTGCCAATTCAGTGTTGCGTTGGAAGCACCTGTACAGTATTCTTTATCTGGGTTCTCATTGTTGGGGAAAAGAAGGTTGTTATTTTAAGCATAAACCACTTCAAGGTGTGTAAAATGTAAAAAACTTGAGAATAAGAAAATAAAAAACTTTCAATTGTGTTAGGTAAAATTTAGAGGCTTTATGTAAGAATTGAAAATGGTAATTTTTCTCCCTAAAAATCAGTAATTTTATGAAGACTCATCAGAAGAAGTTTTAGTCTGGTTTTATGTCCCTTGCACTTGTCAGTCCCCAAGTATTCCACCTTAACTGCCCAACCTTCCAGGTGTGCATTTCCCCAGGTGTCCTCTTCCCTTTTGCACAGGGGAGGCAGGTGCACAGCCTTTGGGGATAGTCTGGGGTTTTAGGCTCACAGGGATTTTTCTTACTTGGCAGCAGCCACACTAGAACTTTGACCAGAAGTAGAGGCAGCAGGTTTTCTTTTCCCCGGAGAGTGTTTGCTTTCCTTGGGGATTGGCCCCTACCTTCTGGTGTAATAGAATGGAGCAAAGAGACAGATTAAAAATTCATCTGAAATAGTGGTAATCTTCCCGACAATCTTATATGAGAAGCCTTAACCAGAATGTTGGAGCTGTTCAGATAGACTTGATTGGAAAGACATTGTCAATGTGGTTTCAATGAACTACATTAATCATGCTGGCATGAAATGGAGAGGTTTTGTAGTAATTTTTACCTTTGCAAATTTTCTTTAGGCATAATCACCAAGGGATGGGTGACTCCAGATTGGTGTTCTAGACTCAATCAGTCTCTGAGGCCAGGCCCAGGAATTTGGGCTTTTCATTAAGTCCCTGGTGGTTCTGATGATCAGCCCCCACAGAAGCTCCCAAAGGCTTCCCCTCAGCCAGGCCCTGCTTACACCAAGCAATGTTATTTCTTTCATCCTAGTCTGAATGGATGATGCCTTTGCGCCTCCTTTTGTAAACAGTGAAAGAAAGAATTTTGTAACAATACAGAAAAAGGAAGAAAGGCTTCATTTTAGAAGTGCTCTTTCATTACATTTACGTCCACTCTTTCAGCTGATGCCAATTCGAATCATTATAACTATACATTAGTAACTTTCTTTTTGGCAATTTAGACTTAAAGGCAAACCTGATCACATCCTATATCCTACGGAGGTTTTCTAATCGTTTGTGAGCTTGGCCAGAACAGGAAAATAAGCACATGTGCGTGCCCTTTTCTCATCTCGCTGCATTGTGTAATTCTGTGCGGTGACACCAACAGCATGTTTTCAGGTTTCTTTAGCACAGCAGTGGACCTTTGTTTTGTGTTGTACAGACAGAGCTGTTTTCCATTCTGACCTTTCATCTTTCTTCCCTCTCCAGCTAAAACATTCTTTTCACTAAGGGTGGCTTGACACCTTTGAGAATCTGCCAACTCTGGTTCATGTGGTAATTTGGGCAGACATGTTGCCAGTGAGTCAATTGGGGTATTTTCAGCTGTCCCTTTTCTATTTTAGCATCACATTCAGAAAATAATAACTTAATTGGGGCTAGACACTAATTATCTAATGACACATTTTGTCTTTTGCAGGTACAGGATTATCATGGGCATAAGATTTCTGACCCTTATGCTTGGCTTGAAGACCCAGACAGTGAGCAGACAAAGGTAATTGGGGCTTATAATTAAAGACAAGGCAGCCTTATTGGCTAGCACCAAACTAGACATTGGTAACCGTGGCAATTGCTTCCCGGTATCTTCCTATGTTTTCTGCTATGGAATGGTGAGTATACGTGTCAGTACTACCACTTTCTGTCACATGATTCATGGGAAAAGGTGAAAGTATTTTTAGCCCCAGAGAAGATCAAGTAACTTTTTAAATAATGTTTATGATTTATAGTGACACTGATAAACCAACTATTTGAAATGAAAATGTTAGAAAGAAAACTGATTCTGACAAAAAAGAAAAAAAGGAAACCTAGAGAAAAGTCACATAAAAGAAAATATTGCCTAACACATTTTTTCTTCCAAAAGGAAAGAAAGTCTCATCGAACAGATATCAAGTCTTAAAAACTAAAGCTGATCTTAAACTACATACTGATTTTAATGCAAATATAAAAAAAAGAATGAAGTTATAAGTAAACTAATAAGTATAATCTTATATTTTATAGAAGTAAAGAGCTGATGGGGAGAATTTTCTGCTTTGTTTAAAATATAAAGCTTTCCTATTCTTTTGGAGAAACACAGTATTTTGAGCTGAAGTCTCATTTCATTAATAAAGCTACCTCTAAGTGCTATATCCCAGATATTTTTTTCTTTCTTGGAGTTCCCAGGACTGGTCATTTGGGGCTCATCATTTACATATACTGTGTGTGATTAAGTAAGTTTGCCTGTGTGAGGAAATAGTGTTTCTTCAATCCACTTCTAGTTCTTTGACTTTTATTTACAACTGTACTTACATATCACTTAGTATATAAGAATCTTATGTATATAGTTCTCATATGCTCACCATTCCAGAAGTTTATTAGAGCTTCTTTAGAACTCCAGAGTACATTTACCTTTTTTTTTGAAGAAAAAAAAAATGTGAATGTACTCTGGGTGGTCTTCTAGGCCAGTCTCAGGAAAGCCTATATCTTAGCACCTGTTGTATCTGTGGTCCCTTGCCAATGTTCTCTGGAGAACTGAACTCACATTTCCAGGGCAATTCAGATTTACCAGGAAAGTTTTCGCTTCTGATGTGGACTTGACAGTGGGGTTGGGATTCCCCACCACCACTACCACAGTTCCTCGTCAACGGGGTTACAGATTCCACTGTTTCCTTGGGGAAGAGCTTGACAAGGAAAGGAGTGGGAGGAAGAAATAGAGGCAGGAAGAGGTTGCTCCTGCTCGAATAAATCTCACATGATCTCTTTTTTTCTTCTTTTATTCCTGTGTGCTGTCTCACCTGCTTCCTTTTTTTCCTACCCTCACCTGTTCTTACTAGTATCTCTCTCCCCTCCTGGTGTTAATGGTGGCAGTGACCATGAGGCACAGGAGGAGCTAAGACATGGCTTCTCACAGTAGAAACTCTTAAAACTTCCCTATCCTTTGTCCCTGAAGTGAGCATAGCACCATTTTGAGACTTTGTAATGGTTTTTACTTCTATCTGTAATCATCCTTCTTTTCCTTTTCTGGGTAAGAATGATAAGTATTTGGGTTTTTTTCTTTTGTGAAGCATTGGGTTATAGAGGCAGATGGATAGAGATTCTCAAATGAGAAACAGTTGGGTATCTTAAGGAGCAGGTGAAGGCTCTGCCTCTTCAGGTAAGGCTAGGAGGAGCAGGGAGCAGGTGTGGGGGTTGCCTCCTCACCTGGAACCTGCCAGGGACAACTGTGATCATCCCGCATTGGGCTGAGCTAAGACAGGGATTGAGCTTGGGAATGGAGAATCACCGGCAACTACGTAATCTGTGATAGATGGAAAGCACCGGGGAAGGTAAATGAACTTGCTGTGTATCTCTTGGAAAACTGTCCCCAAGGACTGTCTCTGTGATGATTACTTTGAGGTATCAGGTGCACCCTGGATTTCTTCAGTCTTTGATGGTTATAGAGTGATTCACCAATGCCGGATGGCCCAGTTTTGGTTTCTGTGTTAATGAATGCACATTTTGCTATTCTTTAATTAATAATGCCTGGTCCTGTGGTTGACAAGCCACTTATTAGTAGATGACTCTTTTCTAATTAGTGATTTTACAGTCAGTATTGGTGGAACTAATGAGTATACATTTATTTTCATGGTATACATTTATCAGATGCTTACAATGTGCCAGGCACTTCACTGATAGCTTTGGCTGCCCAATCTTGTTTTCATTCTCAGACCCTAAAATAGATCTTTTTATTTTCCCCATCTTAAAAATGAAGAAATTGAGTTACTAAGTGATTGGGTATTATGTCCAAGGTCACTCAGCTAGCCAGTATTAGAACCCAGGTAGCCCAGATGGTTTTCAATTTTAGATTTTAAAAATAACAAAAGAAGAAATAAAGACTGGGTATAATAGCTTTGAGAATACAGACTGTAGGTATACGAGTGTATTCATGTTTGTGCTTGTTGTGGGACTTTGTAGATCCTCCTTCGTGGACCCTGAGCTCACTGCCCCACTCCCACGCTAGCCTGTTCAGACAGCATACCTCGGGTGTCAGAGGGCTTGCGCAAGCTTTTGCCTTCCCTCGGTATCCTCCATACGTGCCTCTCTCACTCCTGTCTAAACAGAGCTGTTATTGATGAAGACTGATATGTCATCTGGGATCTGATGAGCTGAACTTTGGTCTCAGACTGAAAAGGTAGGGAGTGTGTTTCTAATGAGCAGAAGAGCAGCACAAACTTTTTCTGCCATACTTATTCACATGTACACAAAGGTGCATTAGCCATACCTTAGTGAGAAGAGGAGAATCTTAACATTGTTTCCAAAATAAAGAAAAAACTGCTTGTTACATTTTCAGTAAAACCCAGTCAGGAAGTAAGGAATACTAGTAGCTCATTACATTAAGATCTGAAATACACTAAGATCTGAAATGTTATTAGTACTTTGATTTAATCTCATATTTAATATGGGTTATCCAATTCTGATAGTGCCTAGCATTTAAGACTTTCTCCTTTAAAAAAGAATATTGGAGCAGACTAGTAACTCAGAAAATTCTCAAAAGCAAGGGTGGGGGAGTTGAATCTGGATGAATCCTTTCAAGCTGTCAAAGCTCGTAACATTTTATAGCAAATGTTTCACGTTGTAGAAGATCCTACACAACTTAATTGATTCTTGGAAATAAATCTAACCTTCATAGGAAAACTTAACAGAGATGCTTTGTAAAGATGAAAGAGTAGACCCACGCAGCTCAGTAGATAATATAATACAAGCCACATATATAATTCAAATTTTTCTAGTAGCTACATTTTAAAAATAACAAACAGGTGGAAATAACTAATATATTTTATTTAATCTAGTACAGTTGACCCATGAACAGTTAAAAGTCCATGGATAACTCCTAATACTGGGGATTGGATCTAGGTCCACCTGCCACCCCACTCCTACCCTCTCAGCACACAGAGTCCAAACTGTGGATTGGAAATTCTGTTTTCAATCCACGGTTGGTTGAATTGAGAATGCAAAACCTGGGGATACAAAGGGCTGACTCTATTTTGAAAAAACTGCATGTGTAAGAGGACCACACAGTTCAAACCTTTGTTACTCAACTGTCAACTGTATACTCAAAATATTAACATCTCAACATGTAATTAATATAAAATATTAAGATATTTTACATTCCTTTTTTCAAATAAAGTTTTGACATACAGTGTGTATTTTTCACTTATAGCACATATCAATTCAGACCAGCCGCAGGTGCTCAGTAGCTACATGTGGCCAGTGGCTGATATACTGGACAACAAACATGTTGGCCAGCCTTTCTTGTGAATATAGATGTAAAGGTTATAAATAAATGTTAACAGATTTTTTTTTAAAGTTTATCACAAGGATTGAAAAAATAGTTTAGTATTACTATATTCAATAAAGCTATATAATTATCCAAATAAATATTTTAAAGAAATTAAAGAAAATTAAAACTATAACCTGGAATAATAGTGTTTTAACAAGCTGACATCTCAGTCAAAAAGACAGCCTCAATAGTAGGCTTGAATGTCTGTTGCTACTATTTTTGTATGTTTGCAAAGTTTTGACCCGTGCAATAAAAAATGAACCAAAATTTGGACAGGAGAAAATAAAATTATTATTAATTGTAGAGTATACGATTGTGTATCTAAAAAACCTAAGGGAAACAACTGAAACTTACTCTTAATAGAATTAATGAGTTCAATAAAGTGAATGTGTACAAAGTAAATACAACATCAGTAGCACTGATATATACCATCGATAATGAAAAATTAAACCTGTCTGATCGCAGCAGCAAAAAGCAAATACTTGAAAATGAAGAAGAGATTTTAAGTCTGCTGAGTCAGTAATAATGTCACGTTGGATATATGGTGATCTTGAGAAGGGTCCATTCAGGGCGTTACTTGCAGTAGTGAAAAATTGAAAATGATCTCCATTTCCAACAATAGTATGGTGTTTCAGCAGAATATATGGTGAATCAAAATGTTGGGCTCTACTGATCACTTACTAAGATATGGAAGTGCTTAAGGCAGAATATTAAGTGAGAGAAGGATACAAGATTGCAGTGCTCCAAATAATTAGAACTTTAAAAACATCATTCGTAAAAAATGATTCTAGGAGAATCTTTATGGAAATACAAACCAAAGAACCAAAATAAGATAAAGGGAAAACTATAGTTCAAAGCACTCTAGCTGTGGACTCATATACTCTTGCAGTGTCTGAACTGGAGAGAAATTTCACTGGTCTAAAGTGGGACATTTCAGCATGAGGGGCCAGAGAGGAAGGTTTACAGTCATCAAAATTGTTTGAAGAGTAGATAGGCCGGACCTGCAGGCAGTTAGCCTATACAGACTTCCCGTTCAGCAGGCGCTTCTAGCTTGTGCTTTGCATATCGTAGGAGGAAGTTTGTAGTGTCTCTTGCACCCCGGAATTTTGACACTGAGGTAATTTGAGCCTCCGTTCTACTCATAACAAGACTCTGTCCCCGTCCTGCATCCATGATCTTAATAAGCACGTGGTTGACTTCCTAATCTTTAACTTCCTAAATTTCCCTCTAGTTTCCCGTGGCAAACAACATAAGCTAACCTCAAACCCCACATTCTGCCTTAGCTCTTTACAGACTCTTTCTTCTTTTCTTCTTTCCCCAGTTGGTCTGCAGGCCCCTTCAGGTGTGCCCTGCTCCGATCTTCTTTCAGATCTTACCCCGGCCCTTTCCTCTTTTCTTCTGCCTGTCTACAAGCTACTCTGCATGGCCTTCCATACAGCTGGAAGCTTCACCCCCATCCCCACCCCGTCATTGCTCCCAGTAACATCTCCCATCCATATAAACCATTCTCTTCATCATCAGCAGTGGCCTAATGGCCAAATCCAGAGACTTCAAAATTGTCCTATGTTCTTCACTGTGCAGATGGACCACAGGTGTGGGAGAATTGTAGAGACTTTTGTCTGTACTGACAAGGGAACCCCTCTGCGACTCTCAGGCCCTTGGAGTTGCTTCCTATGCTTTCTTCGCTGAGGCGGCAGTCTTGTGAGAGTACTAAGTGAGCATTTATTTATCCTGGCCCCGCCGCCCATTGCAGTGCAGTCAGTCCAACTGCACCACTTGCTTCCTGATGGTGATACATTCTCTTTACATTGCTGGACTTGGTTTAGCAGCCTCAAGGTCCGGATAGAAGCAATGTGCCTGTTACCTCTTGAGGAGTCTCCCTATCTTAACTGTCTTTTGTGGCCTCCGTTTCATAGTTGAATATTTCACACTGTGTTACAGAGTTACTGAAGGGGAGATACACAGGGAAAGGAAGAATGTATACTTTTCAGGGAAACCTCCCTTAATTGTAACTAATTGTCAAGTCTGGCTTTCATAGCAACTCTGTCCTGGGGCTTTAGCACAGGAGGGAACCAAAGGTAGAATATCAGCTGCATTTGTATATGGGATGACTAATTTTTTTTTCTCCCTGAGAACTGCCCTGGGAAAAGTGAGAGTAGTAACAGCTCTGTTTCCTTTGTGGATCATGAGAGAAGAACTCTTATAACCGGAATTAGCTAAAAACAAAAAGAATGAATGTTTATGTTCATTCTTTCTTGAAAAGTAAAATTACCATTTGTTTCAGAGAGGATCAAAGAAATACACGACATTGGTCTTCTTTTCTAGGACATTATTTGCTCTGCCTTCCCAGATCCTGTTTGGGCTGAATAGTTAGGGGTGGTTCACTATACCTGCTGCTAAGGAGCTAGGGAAAATAGGGAGGAGAAATCCTTGTCTTGCAGGCTAAGAACCCAGGAAATGACACCTTTCTATTCTCCTGTCCCCGCACTGTTTCCTTCCTTGCACAAAGGATTTAAATCTTAAAGGACTTCTGACCGTTTCTAGGATATTTAGGTAGCCTAGGATTTCTGTGTCGGTATTTTAATGTCATGGAGGTGAAAGTTTAGGGAGGTCAACGCCTGCTTTGAGTTATGCTCCCTGTCTAATGAAATCTGTTTGTGTCTTGCTTTTGTTTTCATTCTTTTAAGGTCAGCCCTAAAAGTGTGTTGTGTGAGGAATTTGTTTGGCACTAGTGTGGCCTAGATCTGCCTGTACAGTGCTTTCCTGAGCCTAGAACAGAGCCAGCATGTGCAGGAATAGCGGGGAGTGAGGTGAGCAGGGATTCTTTTGTTCAGCTGCACGTCTCCATGAGGCCACTGTGCTGTTGGGCTGTAGAGCCAACAGGAGGAATCTCGCTCCCAGGACGTCCAGTAACATGAAGTTCTAGTTCAATGTCTCTAAGCCAGAGACAGTAGATAAAGCCTACTAGGGGACTGAGGAATATATTAATTAAATGTAGAAAAGACTGGTTTGGTTTATGGTGCTCTCTGAAGACTTGAAGATAGACTGTGAATATCCATTTTGAGAATAGTTCCTTTATCCTGTGAGCTTTGTGGGCATTTGTGATGTTATCTCTATTGGGAGTTAGGGTGAATGAAGGAATAAAGTATTTGCCAGGTGGGACTACAAATCAAAACACACAAATCGTAGCTTTTGGTCTTCCATTCTCTTATTCCCTGAGCATAGTAAGCTACCTTACCTGCGTTCATTTTCTTTGTCTATAAAATGAACATAATCATACTTATCATCTAGCTCCAAGGTTTTAATGACATCCAACTGAGCAAATGCATGTAAAAATTCACTTTCCATATACAGCAGTGGTCTGTACAAACAGATAGTGTAGCGTGGGCACTCTTGCTTCAATGTATCAGACTATTGACCATCAGACTCTGGTCCTCCATGAAACTAGGCAGGGTTTTCCTTTGGAATTCTTGTGGTTTTTTTTTTTTTTAAGACATTCTGAGCATTGATTTTTTATTTTTATTTTTTTTTTAATTTAATGGAACTGTGACTCCTAGGTTTTGTTTCACTGTTCTCAGGCATGATGATTAAAGTAGGCCAAGAGTACCTTAAAGCTGTTCGGTAGTGCTACTTTTAATTGCTGCCTTCTAAACCCCACTGGCAAGGCAGTGAAATGCCATTAATGGTTTGTGGGAGGACCTGAACTGAGAATTACCACTGCGTCACCCCTTCTCTAGTGGAGACGGGAAACGCTTCGGGTAAATATATTACCACATATTATCTCAGTCTCCAAGACTTCTGAGGTCTTAAATGTCTCTCACCACCTCCTATGGAAATGCGTAGCTTTATTATAGTTTGTAAACAGAATTCTCATAAATCCGCAGTTGAAATATGTATTTAGGGAACAATTTTCTTTTGATCTGTGGATGGGATGGTATCAAAAGTATGAGGGTGTTACTGGTACTGGGTCAGCTTTTTCTAAGCACCGCTTTCTTTTTTCTTTTTTAAATCTCCTTTTCTTGGCCTTCTATAGCAGTAGAAACCGATACTGGCCAAGGTAGGCACACAGGGAACTTACGGCCAGCCTACAAGGCCAGCTCCTGGGATGGACAGAAGGGGCCAGGCTTGGAGCAGGCAGGAACCAGGCAGTTGTAGGGCTCTAAGGCAGGAATGTGTACTTCTCACCCAGCACTGAGCATGGCATTAGTGACCTCCAGTCATTCAACCCTCTGTCACTTACTCAAGTGACTGTGTCCCAAGCAAGGGGATTTTTATCGTCAAGCTCCAGACAACTGTTCACTCCTTTGGGTTGGTTCCACTGGCAATAAGAAAAGTTCGGGGCTCTTTTCAGTAGGACAATTATTGGAG
Source organism: Furipterus horrens (assembly GCF_987537825.1). Lineage (NCBI taxonomy): Eukaryota > Metazoa > Chordata > Mammalia > Chiroptera > Furipteridae > Furipterus > Furipterus horrens. Next base: position 146,560,317 of record NW_028327176.1, on the reverse strand, counting down.
TTACGGTTCTTCTGAGAAGGGAGGACACTGGGGAAGGAGAATGGACACTGGCCACCCCACATACCACAGGTCCACTGGTTTCCTTCTCTCTTCCTTCTCCGTATGTGCTTGCTTTCTCCCTTTCTTCCCCTGTGCCAAGTTTACCTGTGTGCCCCCTGTGCCAAGAATTAAGTTAGATGATAGGGGGGCAGGAAGGAAGGGATTCTCTGTCGTAAGCAAGACAGATGTGGCCTATGCCGACCCGGAATTCATTGCATTCCAGCCTGGGAGGACTGGAGAGGGGAGATGGGCAAGCCCCCGAACCTTTGAGCTGCCAGAGGTCAGTGTGCAAGGAGGCTGAGCCTCATCTCTGCTAGAAGCTAGGTATCAAGCTAGCTGTGTTTGTTCGCCATCAGGGAAAGCTCCATTTTAGAAAAGCACACCCTAAACCGTTGATTTAATGCTAACGAGCTGTTGTACACTTAACATTGATATTTTCCCTGTAGGCCATTACTCAACTTTGGTTTCAGTCACCTACAGTTTCTTTATGAGAAATGCTGATATCAGATATTTTATCTTTGGGAGAAACTTAACAATTAAAGAAGTAAGAAACTGAATTCTCCCAAGCTCTTCTTTTCTGTTTGTCCTCCATACTTAAGTGTCCAGCCCCCATCTACCACCCCGTTCTGCCATGTGCAGGGGAGAAAGCATCTGTCCTAAAAATCGCCCGGCACTTGTTAAACATTTTCAAGCTCTACTTCTGGAGCATCTGATTTCAGTAGGAGTCTTTGTCTCCCAAGCACCTCGCCAGGTAATTAAGTCTTAAGATCCAGAAAGCTTGGGAAAACTGCCCCCGAGAATGCTTAGTTGGACACAATTAGGGAAAGATAATTACACCTTTGATTATTATGAGGCCCTCTTTCAAGGAGCTGATGCTTTAGTAGACTCCTCACTGTTGTTTACAGCCTCTTTGTGAATTAGGGGGGATGGCGTTTATGGCTCTGATTTTTCTCATTGGGGAAACCAAGGCATATGCCATAATAAAGGCATCTGAGACTCCTCTGTATAATATTGTAAGGTGCTCTGACAATTTGAATCGGATCTCTATCCAGTCATACACAAGATTCTTTGGAATGCCAGTTCTGACTCTGTAAAGTCTCATAGTTGAATCGTTTTTATCTCTGATGACATTTCCCTTGTTCAGGTATGCATTGCCACGGGGCTAGATGGTCAGTAGCTTCCTAAATTGTCCCTGCTTCCAGGACTTTCTACCTTTTTGACCCAGCAGCTAATGAGAACCTTTAGAGACTGGGGAACCTCATCATGGGAAGGCATTAGTGTAGAATGATTAGAGGAGCAACTTTCATAGTAGAAAGACAGGTTTGAATCTTAGCTTTACAACTTTACTACATGTGTGCCATTAGTCATTTTGTTTAACTTCTCTATGTTTCAGTTTTCTGACTTATAATTTGGAGAAAACTGTATGGTTGTGAAAATTAAGTGATTGTGTTTTTGAATGATGCAGCACAGTGGTATACACAAGTAAGTGCTTACTAAATGTCAGCCATTGCATTTATTATTGAACAGTTCAAATAGCATGGAAATTTTCTGCTTAAAAATTGCAAGACCTCCTCTGTAGAGCTATCTGGGAAAAATTCTTTTACTGCAATTTTGGGCTCTTTTCCTCCACTTTCATGGTTATTGCTCTGTTCAGATCATTTTTCTTTTTGGATCAATTTAGTCATTTGTGTTTCCTAGAAAATGATCTGTATCATTGGGATTTTAAAATTTACTAGCACAAGAAACTTTACTTTCCCTATCTGTGGCTATATTTCTTTATTGTTTCTAATTTTGAGTTATTTGTAACTTCTCTCCCCTTTTTGATTAGTTTTGCCAGAGCTTTGGTAGAATGTGTTCTTTTTCTTCCTTTTTTTAGAACAGCATTTCTAGGACTTAGAAATTATACTCCTTTGCTTTTCTAGTTCATTATTTTTTTCTATTGTTACTTTAAAACTTTTTTTTTTACTTGAACGTTTAGTTTAATTTTGCTATTTCTCACTTACTGAAAACACCTTTTCCAGGTTTCCTCAGGCAGCCCTTGGGCAAACTTCTGGTCAGTTAGTCAACTCCCAGCCTGCTCATGTTCAGCCAGCCTCACCTTGCTCAGCAAACTGCAGGACTCCTAGAAGAATTGTATTAGGACTCTTGGTGAGCGGTTCCTGAACCCCAGCTCACACTAGCTCATATAAAAGAGCTGAGTGGCTCACATAATTGATGACCAGGGTATATGTGCCTTTAGGCTCAGCCTGAGCCAGGGGTGCACGTGATATTTCTGGATACCTGTCTGTCTTTGTCTTTTAGGTCATCTGTTTTTCTCTGGTTATTTTCCAGTGGCCTCTCTCCTGTGGTAGGGAAGATGGGCCTTGCCTCTTTAGGTTTCACGCAGTCCTTATGGCCCCAAACCTCATAAGGTGACATAGCCTCTAGCTCCCAGTATTCATCTCTGTCCCTGCAAAGGATTCTGATTGCTTAGCCTAGGTTCAGGACTACTTAATTGACTGTTGCCTGTAGATAAAAATTGAACACTCTGCTTATGAAAATGAACAGGGTTTACTTACATAAAAGATGCAGAAAGGAGTGACCATAGTTAGAATACATGCAGAGGTATCAGTAACATTGTCTATGACAGATGGTGGTATCACTTACTAGTACCCATAAATGATAAAATCTGATAGAGAGGGTAAACCCCAAACTTTCTTAAGGCATAACTGTCACTTTCTAGACCCAGCTTTATTTTGGGGGGGGGGGGGGGACACTGAGCACCTCATTAGGGCCAGATGGACCTACCATATTGATCACAGTGTAATCACTGTCTTTCCAGGCACCAGCACTGTTTCCTGAGCCTGTTCCAGGTACACTCCTGAATTCAGTCCTAGATCAGGTCAGCCACCCCATGTGTGTGGGAGTCATGATAACAAGCCTCTAGACCAACTACAACCCTCATCCTGGGTGGATCAGTCCCAGGTCTAGGGGAAGGGTTCACTGCTGATCCACAGAGATCCCCGCCCCTACTAAAAATACCAAAAAACCCAGATGTCAACTTTGAATGTTTTTACCACACCCCATGAACTTTATTTTGTTTTTTTAAAGATTGTTTGTTTTTAGAGAGAGGGGAAGGGAGGGAGAAAGAGGAGAGAAACATTGATTCGGTTACCTCTCACACATGCCCCAACTGGGGACTGAACCTGCAACCCAGGCCTGTGTCCTGACCAGGAATCAAACCAGCAACCTTTCTTGTTGCAGGATGATACCCAACCAACTGAGCCACACCAGTCAAGGGCCCCCATGAACTTTAATTCTTAGTGGTCTTTTCTTATTTTTTTCTAAACATTCTTGTTCTAATTTGGAGTCCTTTGTTGATACAAGAATTATTCAAGAGAGGATGGGTATGTGTTTAACTTCTTCATGATCAGGTTTTTAGTTAGGTTTGAATTTGGGGTGCAGATAACCTCTCTCCTTGCCAGTGTACACCGAAGAACGGTGCTAGATGGGGTTAAAGTTTCAGCTTTGAATGAGCTCTCTGCTGATGATGAGATTTGAGAAGAAGGTTGAATCTGAGGTCAAAAATGCATGTTTCTGCTTCCTTGTGGTTGACAGTAACTTGCCCCAGGGGTGGAACTGATGTGCTGATGAGCCCAGATGGCAACAGGCAAGAAGGGTGGAGAGGGACCGGGGAGGGCTTCTGGAAGGCACCGCCTGGTCTGCTAAGCATATGCAGCTGGAAGCTCAGGGGGAGCTTTCCTTACCTGAGAACAGATGTTCTCAGAGAGAAGAAATGAACCCACTCTGGGGTTTTAATGTTAAAAGACAAGCCCAATGGATTTGGGGATCTCACAGATTGAATTCGATACTTCTGCTCTTTGGGAATGCGTCGGTGGTTGCTTGTGAGGCCAGGAAGAGAAAGGCACCTCACTCAGTTGAAGTTAATGGCATTTGTGGACACAGTGCTGCTTGGGCTTTAAGGATTCCTTTGTTGTCTGGTATACTGCTGATTTTTGTAAGTATTCAGTGAGTGCTGGAAAATAAGGGCACTCTTTTCTCTTGTAAGTATAGAGTCCTCATATTAGTCTCATAAAATACATTATTCCATTTATTGTCTCCATTTCTAGACATGTTTCCTAAAGCAGCTGCATCTATCAATTTTCTGTTTGGCATGACCTGCCTCCAGGTTTTGTTTTTTGTTTTTTGTTTTTTATGTGATTGTTTAGCCCTCCTGGCCCTGGGTCCTCCAGCCTCAGGGATGAGCTTTGCCACCTTTTAACTTCTTTTTTATGAGGTTATTCCTGCCTTTTGAGAGTCGTTTCCAAATTCTGCTCAACTTCCAACAGATGGGATCCAAGTGTACTACCCCCTCTGGCCACCAGGGTGCGCGCAGACCTTTGTATGTTGCTGGGATCCAGGTATTCTGCCAGGCCATGCTGTGACACCAACCCCTTTCTTTCTCCAGAACCCCCTGAGAGTTGCTTAAACAAGGTCATCTTACACACACACACACACACACACGTATTTGTAATTTGCAGCAGAAACTCCTCAAAGTCTGTGGGTTATAGATGGCACTACCCCGTGTTTTCAGTGGAATGGTATTTGGGAAGACTGGAGGCTGATACCTGTGCCTGAGTTGCCTTCTGCCTGGAACTCCCTCCTGGTTGTCTTGACCGTCTATAGGACCAACCCCAGCTCACCCCACACTTTCATTTGTTCTCCTGTAGCGCTTATTTTTATCCTTAATTTATCTTTTTAGTCCCATGTTATAGAATCATGCTGTTTTGTATACCTTTCTATTTAATGAGTAAGTATGCATCATTTTTATTCATATATGTAAGATTTGTACTTGTAAAAGGACTTGAGGTGTTTTGTGGATTAAAATATGGTACATGCGAGGACAACTTGAAAAAATTCTTCCTGAAGACAGTTGGGGTAAAGGAATCTTCAGCTCTCAAACTGAGCACTGGAGATTCCTCTCTTAAAGTTTTGTGTGTACAATACGGTATCATTACCTCTAGGCACAGTGTTGTATAGCAGATCTCTGGAATTTGTTCATCTCGTGTAATAAATGAAACTTTCCTTTGCTTTGAAGTTTTCTAATACTCAGGGCAAAATGATATATGAACAGGATTTCTTTGTTTTGAGCAGCTGTTCTTAGGAAAATATGGTTTTAATTCCTCCAGGTTCTTCCCTTTGTTCTTACACCTTTTCTCCCTTTCCCCCAAATTTGTTCTAATTTTTCAACCACAAAACAGACTAGTAAATCCATAAATGAGCAAGAAGGTATTTTCCTGGTTAAAATATCAGAAAATTTATTGGCATCCTGTGGAACCCTAAATTTCACAAAGCTCCTTTACAGAAAACTTCCTGCCACCTTCATGAACAGGATTTGCTCAATTATAAGGATGTATATTCATATTATGAAAGAACTCCAGACTTTTAAGGAATTTGAACACTGGTTTTGTGTCTGGGTATTTGACTTGAAAGGGTGCAGTCTCTAAATACTGCTCTACTTAAGGTAATTGACTAACATTTGTGGGTGGGAGGTGACAAAATTGGGTGTAATCCCAGGATTATTTAGTTAGTTGGTGGCATTAGTATGCCTGGCATTACAGTTTTATGAATTTTTTAAACATAAAGAGCCAATGTGTCTGCTCTAGCCTGAGATGTATCAGTCTACTGACCCTGTGTGATCTGAGCAGCAGCATGGTGTGTGTGTTAAGAGCATAGACTCGCAGGAGCCAACTACACCATTTCCTAGCTGCATGATGTTAACTGCTCTGAGACTCGGTTTCCCAATCCATAAAGTCGGCCTAATTAAAGAGCCTTCGATTATGAGTTCCAAATGAGTTAGTACTTGCCTGGTACGTAGTTTGTGCCCTGTAAATATTATTATTATTAATTATTGAGAGAAAAACAAGCTTTCACTGATACATTTCAAGTCTTTTTTCCTCCAATTTTATTGAGATATAATTGATATACAGGACTGTATAATTTTAAGGTGTACAACATAATGATTTGACTTACATATTTATTGTGAAAAATTACCACATTAAGTATAGTTAACATCTATTATCTGATATAGATACAGAGAAAACAACTATCATCTGATATAGAAACAAAGATATATATTTTTTGTGGTGAGAACTCAGGATTTACTCTCCTAACAACTTTCATAATGTCATACAGCAGTGTTAACTGTGGTCATCATGTTGAACATTACATCCTTAATACTCCTTAAATCTTACTTATTTTATAACTAGAAGTTTGTACCTTTGACCACCTTTATCCAATTCCCCTGCCGCCCTCCACCTCTACCTCCCCTAACCACAAATCTGATATCTTTTTCTGTGAGTGGTTTTTTTTTTTTCTTTTTTCTTTTTTTTAGATTCCACATGTAAGTGAGATCACACAGTATCTGTCTTTCTCTGCTGACTTATTTCTCTTAGCGTAATGCCATCAAGGTCCATCTGTGTTGTCACAAGTGGCAGAATTTCCTCCTTTTTGTGGCTGAATATATTCCATTGTATATATGTATATGTCATGTTTTCTTTATTCGTTCATCCATCAGTGGGCACTTAGGTCACTTCCAGGTCTTGACTTAAATAAATCATGCTGCCATGAACAGGGAGGTGCAGATATCTCTTCAACATAGTGTTTTTGTTTTCTTTGGATATATTCCCGGAAGTGGAAGTGCTGGATCTCCCTAACACATGTTGAAATATAACATTCTTTGTGGAAAGTTTTATATCTGACTTGCTTTGACCATTTGAATTTCTTCCACAGGCCTTTGTGGAGGCCCAGAACAAGATCACTGTGCCATTTCTTGAGCAATGTCCTATCAGAGGTTTATTCAAGGAGAGAATGACGGAGCTGTATGACTATCCCAAGTATAGTTGCCACTTCAAGAAAGGAAAACGGTATGTGAGGTTGCTTTCACTTAATTTTACTTTGCTTTTCTAATTAAATGCTTTCTTAAATTTTAAAACAAATTCTAACTTGTTTATCAGATTAGTCCATTATAAAAATCTATTCACTTCTATGCTTAAATATAAGAATAATATCTTTCAGCCTATTGTCCAAATTCTTAAAGTAAGGATTAAGAAATTTTGTACATGTCAACTATAATTTAAAAAAATTAAAATAAAGTACATAATCACCAAAAAAGGAGAAAAAGAAAAAGAAAGAAACTTAGTAGAGATATGTTCTAGGAAGAAATCTAGAGAGTAAGAAACTTTTGTTTTCTGTGATTAATAATTGGTGAGATGGGATGATTCGTAGACAACAGTGGAGATTTGTTTGTCTCTAAAATTATTTTTTGCTTATACTACTTGAAAATATTTTATTAGATGCATTTCTTTTATCCAAAAATGAAAATTATCCAGGAACTAGAACCTAATAATTCACCTCTCTTGTTCTGCTTTTTACTCTCACTTAAACATAATCTCTTATTGGTTTTTAACCCTCTTTGGAAATACCATCAAAAATTCACGGCAGAATTTCTTAGGGGCCCCTATCTCCCCTCCAGGGATCAGCAAAGTACCATCTGTGTGCCAAGCCCTGCCACCACCTGTTTTTGTAAATAAAAGTTTAAATGGCACACAACTGCGTCCATTCATACATGTGTTATCCAGGGCTGTTTTTGTGCAACTGCAGAGTCATGTAGTAGCAACGGAGACCTGTGGCCCACAAAGCCTAAAAATATGCCAACCCCTACCTAGCAGTCTGGCTAGGGAAGGGAACCAGAAAATCTGCTTTCTTCTCTATTGAAAAGAAAAAATTACTGCTTTATTTGAATATTGGTATTAATTTTAGCAAATAAAAGTCTTTGTCTCTATTTAGCTAAGATACAGAATTTGAATACCTAAAGCAATTCAGATGAAAACTAGGTACAGGGCGATGGTAGAACCTTCCACCCTAGTCCCCCTGGCCCTGGCATGACCTGTTTGCAGTTGTGTCTGTGTGTATTTGTGTGTGGGGGGGGGTGCATGTGTGTGCGTCTGTCTTCTTTTTGCTTATGTGCATTTGGTTTTACTCCACAGATAGAAAACTCCATAGCTAAATAAAGACTGTCTCTGTCCCCCAGGTATTTCTATTTTTACAATTCAGGTTTGCAGAATCAACGAGTGTTATATGTACAGGATTCCTTAGAGGATGAAGCCAGAGTGTTCCTAGACCCCAACATCCTCTCCGATGATGGCACGGTGGCGCTTAGAGGTGTGTGCTCTGCAGCCAAACCCCTGGGAGTCCCAGGACCCCCATGTGAAGCTCTCTCTATGTTGATGTGGTCGCCTCACCTCTGAAATACCAGAGAAAACGTGGACCATATTGCAGGACAGATGCACATGCAATATCAGGAAAGCTAACTTTTGCACAGTATATTTCGAATACACAAATAGTCACCTGTTCTTCTTATACCAACTAGTATTAAAAGTAAGATGCCAGCCAGCTAATAAGAGTATCCTTCCATGAATTTGAGCTTTGAGTTAAATGAACTTAATACACTGGTTCTTTGTAATAATATACCCTGTGTAGGAATTCATTTAATTTTAACAAAGGTCTATCTTGCAATTCATCCAGAAAAACTTCTTTATAACAGGGCCTTGCCTCTTGCTCTGATAATTCATTCCAGTAACTTTGTAATGCAACTTTTGCCATGTACAGTCTCTGATTGATGAAAAGGAAACTTAGGCATGGGACCTGGCTTCAGTCTTAGTTAATGGTATTACAGGGAAGTTACAGTATGGGTCAACATTCAGATTCTTCTGATAGTATACATTGTATATTTTTAAAATATATATTTCAAATCCAAGTGTTTTATTTAAAATTTTTCTGAAAAATTTCTAATTATATATAAGCAACGCAAACACTACAATGTTATATAGATTGGAAAGTGAATATTTTCTCCCAGTCATCTTCTAGATGCTTCTCTGCCATTACATACATATGAGCCTGGATAGTTTATAGGAATTATAAGTGATTATTAAGTAGGCTTTTTGAAAATTTAAACTTATTTCCCATTGATTGAAGTTTCATATAAAATAGTAGGGAACCTCTATTAAAGGTTCCCAAATAGTTGGGTCTCTTAGGGTAATTTTCAACCCCCCAGTAAAGTTCAACAAACATAAGAGGAAGTCTCTGGTGTCAGTGTCTGGTACCAAATGCTGTATATACTTGATAATGACAAAAACTACTGTAAACACGTAAATTTTCATCAGGAAACATTCCATGTTAATTACAATGTTCTCTCACAGCCCTAAAGAATTGCACATGGCGGCATAGTCTGTAGATGGTATTGCTTTTTTTTAACTTTTTTATGGTTGACTTTGGAATGTGTACCATGAGATCTGCGTTGCAGAGCCGCAGGCTTTATCTGCCTGGGCTGGTGGTGGTCATATGGTGCGGACAGTAAGCCCTGAGGGCCAGCAATGCTCAGAAAACGATGTTGTAAAGAGTGAGCTCAGATAGTTTGAGATCCATTCCAAAAACTACCTAATGGCTCCAATTTAGTTCTGTTACATGATGTGTCATAATTCAGTCATTACTCTAAAAGCAGTTTCCTTACTCCTTTTCCCCCTCATTCTCTTTAGAGTATAAATAAAATATGCTAAAAGTCTGAGACGAGCTCTGCTTTTAACTGAACTGCCTATTGAATTATAGAATTAAAAAATGGAAGCACCTTAGTGGTCATATAATTCAGTACTTCCTTTTACAGATGAAGAAATGAAGACTTGTCCAAGGTCATAAGGCAAATACCTGTAAGACCTGGGCTCGGCCCTCAGACTTTCTCCTTGCCACATTCTGCCCCCGTGTATGACAGAGAGCTTTGTTGGGCAGCACAGAGGGCAATGAGCATGGCTGGGAAGTGCGTCCCCATCACTGTTTGCTTTCTCCTGTGTTCCATAGGCTATGCATTCAGTGAAGATGGTGAATATTTTGCCTATGGCCTGAGTGCCAGTGGCTCAGACTGGGTAACGATCAAGTTTATGAAAGTCAGTGATGCCAAAGAGCTTCCAGATGTGCTTGAAAGAGTCAAGTTCAGCTGCATGGCCTGGACCCATGATGGGAAGGGAATGTTCTACAACTCTTACCCCCAACAAGATGGAAAAAGTGATGGTAAGTTAAGATTTCAGATAAAGGCAGATCTTTTTTATGAAGTAGAAGTGTGACTCACATAACTTTAAAAGAAAAGCTAAATCCTAACAGAGACTGTTGGTCTAGAGCCAAGATTCCTCAAGGACATTGTATCAGTTAGCTTTGTTGTGTAACAAATCACCCAGACCTTGGTGGCTTAGAATAATGACCTTTTATTTTGCTTGAGTCTGTGAGTTCACCAGGCAGTTCCTCTGGGCTCATCTGAGTTCCTGTACCTGCAGGTCACGTGTGGCTGATCTTGGCTTGACTCTTTCACATGTCTGGGGCCTCGGCTCTGCTCCGTGTGGTCTCATCCTCAAGCAGGCTAGTTCTCATGGCAGCTCAGCAGGATTTCAGGGTGGAGAGCTGAAGGGCACAACCTCTTGGATGCCTAGGCTTCCTAGTCATATCATTTCCCTGCCTTCTTTTTGGGCAGCCCCTACTCAAAAAGCAGTGAAACAGATTCAGGGAACTGTGAAAAACTGAAGCCATTATTGCAGGAAGTCTTTCACAAATGCGTTCTATCTCCCAAGGGGATTGTGGAGAAAATGGATTTTTTTTAAATTTAATAATGTTAAGTGATTATAAAATTTTCCTACTGCAGTAATCGTATCTCTTCCTCTGATCAGAAATTACAAGTCCCCTGTTGGTTGCATTTGTCTTGATACTTTCCTTCTGGTTAACTTCCCAGACATACCTCTTCTCTCCAGTTGCTCAAAGATTCTGTTGTGTTCAGTGGTCCCTCTTTCTTCCCCCTTCTCTTCCCATCTTGCCAGACAGAAAGGTCTCTGTACCTTATACCTTGCTGGTACAAACTGTCAACATTATCTACTTGATGCCATTCCACATGTCCACTGGGTGTATAGCATTTTCATGTTGTCTTGGCTGGTCATTACAGGCGGATTTTACCATCCCTTTGATAGAGATTTGGAGCTGGGTTGCAGAGTCTCAGTTACTTGTTTCAGGGCCAGGGGCTGCCAAGAAGCACAGCTACTCCAGTGCATTCTGCACATGTTGTCTCCTTGCCATGGCTTCTGTATTTCTGTTTTCTGTAGATATGCTTTCTTTTCTGTCCCCACACCCCCACAGTTGAATTGGGAATAGGCTCTAACAGTTTTCATCTCTTTTGACTATGTTTAGCATCTTCTGCTTTTTGATTAGACTACTGCAATACCTTTCTCTGAATTCACCCATGAACTATAAGAGGAGCTAAGAGGTTTTATAATGTAAGATGTTGGCTAAAGGAAGGCCTCTGCTCTGTGCACTGAAATAGCTGCCTGTGTTAGGGGTGCCAGTGGGAGAGGACATGGTGGCTATTTCCAAGTTCTGGGAGATAAAAAAAAGAATGTAACTGGCCATTTCTTGTTAGAGAACAATGTTATTAAGTTACATTGTGAAAAACGTGAACATTTTTAGTTACAGTTAGTTTTCAGTGGCAAAAATGGTAATGTGATTGCACTAAGGCAAGCCAGCGCCTCCCAGCTGCCCCCATTGCCCTGGTGTCCAGGAACCTCCACAGCCTCTCAGGCGGTGTGATGGGGGCCCTTACAGTGAAGCCAAGCAGTTCCGACTGGTTATTTCTTACCGGTGCTCCTGGAAAACTTGGAAAGTCACCAAGTGCTCTAAGGCTTTTTTTAATATTATGGTATTAACCTTACTTTTTTTCTTCATTGTCCTGAAAGCTTGGTACATTTTCAGAATGAAAAAAAAAAAAAAACAAAAAAAACCTTCAGTCTCATAACAGCCTCAAAAATCAGCAGATATGTGTGAATTACTTCCAGGATAATACCCAACGGATTCTTCACTTGTAGAGCAGTTTTAGTTACACAGAAAAATTGAGCAGAAAGTACAGACATATCCCATACATCCCCTGTCCCCACACATGCATACCCTCCCTTATTATCAGCATCCCCCACCAGAGTGGTACAGCTGATGAGCCTACATTGACACATCATCACCCCAAATCCATATTTTACATTTAGCTTCAGTCCATGTTGTATATTCCATGGGTTTGAACAAACATGCAGCGATATGTACCATACAGGGTAGTCTCACTGCCATAATAACCTTCTGTGTCCCATCTATTTATCCTCCCCTCCTCCTAACCCCTGGCAAATACTGATTTTTATTGTCTCCATACTTTTGCCTTTTCCAGCATGACATACAGTTGGAATCATAGAGTATCTAGCCTTTTCACATTGGCTTCTTTCACTTAGTAATATGCATTTAGGATGGCTCCATGTCTTTTCATGGCTTGATAGCTTATTTCTTTTTAACACTGGATAATACTCTTATTATCTGGATGTACCAACCATTTATTTATCAATTCACCTACTGAAAAACATCTTGGTTGCTTCCAAGTTTTGGCAACTATGGGTAATGCTGTTATAAACTTTGTGAGTAGGTTTTTACATGGACATAATAAATACAGTAAGTTTTTAACTCCTTTAGATAAATACCAAGGAGAGAAAGAAACTGTCAAACTGTCTTACAAAGAACTGTCTTACAAAGTGGCTGTACTATTTTGCATTCTCGCCAACAATGACTGGAGTTCCAGTTGCTCCACATCCTCATCAGCATTTGATATCATCAGTGTTCTGGATTTTGGCCACTCTGATAGTTGTACAGTGATATCTCATTGTTTTACTTTGTATTTTCTTGACAAGATATGATGTAGAGCACCTTTTCATACGCTTATTTGCCACCTCTACTGTATATCTTCCTTGATGAGGTGTCCATTAAGATCTTTGGCCCATTTTTTATCAGGTGGTTTGTTTTCTTATCATTGAGTTTTAATAGTTCTTTGCATATTTTGGATAACAGTTCTTTATTAGATATGTCTTTTGCAAATATTTTCTCTTAGGTTATGGCCTTTATGTTTTTTGTTTTTTTCATTTTTTTGACAGTCTCTTTCACAGAGTAGGTTTTAATTTTAATGAAGTTCAGCATATCATTTTTTTCTTTCATGAATTGTGCCTTTGGTGGTGTGTATAAAAAGTCACCACCAAACCCAAGGTCACTTAGGTTTTCTCCTATGTTGTCTTCTAGGAGTTTTAGTTTTGCATTTACAATTAGGTCTGTGGTACATTTTGAGTTAATATTTGTGAAGTGTGTAAAGTCTGTGTCTAGATTGTTTTATATGTGGATCTACAGTTCCAGCACAATTTGTTGAAAAAGGGGGTGGGGGGCGTTTTCCTACTCTGTAGTCTTTGCTCCTTTATCAAAGATCAGTTGACTGTAGTATGTGGGCCTATTTCTGGGCTATCTACACTATGCCATTGATCTGTTTGTCTGCTTTTGCCAATACCACCAATGTCTTGATTATTTATACTAAGTCAGGTAGTGTCAGTCCTCCAGCTTTGTTCTCTTCCTTCAATATTGTGTTGGCTATTTGGGGTTTTTGCTGCTGCACATATGAATAAACTTTAGAATCAGTTTGTCAGTATCCATAAAATAACTTGTTGGGATTTTGATTGGGACTACATTGACTCTATAGATAAAGTTGGGAAGAACTGCCATCTTGACAATATTGAGTCTTTCTGTCCATGAACATGGAATATCTCTCTGTTTATTTAGCTCTTCTTTGATTTCTTTCTTCAGGGTTTTATAGTTTTCCTTATAGAGAGCTTGTACATATTTTGCTAGATTTATACCTAACTGTTCCATTTGGGGGGTGCTAATATGAATGGTATTGTGTTTTTAGTTTCAAATTCCACTTGTTCATTGGTGATATATAGAAAAGTGTGTTCATTGGTGGTATATAGAAAAGTGATTACCTTGTATATAATAACCTTATATCCTGCAACCAGATATGTAACTTTGTATCTAGAGTAGTACAATATGAGTGGAATAGGTTCTCTTAAAATTGCAAGCTGCCTTTCAGTATACATTTTTTTAACTTCTTCAGGCACAGAGACATCAAGCAATCTCCACCAAAAGCTCTACTACCATGTCTTGGGGACTGATCAGTCAGAAGATATTTTGTGTGCTGAGTTTCCTGATGAGCCTAAATGGATGGGTGGAGCCGAGGTATTGTACTGTGGTGAAATTTTACCCAAAAAGACAGTGTCACATGGATTGTGTATGTAAATATCCTTGTTTTGTGATGATCTTTATGAATGGTAGAAGTCCTTTGAGAGAATAGTCTTTTTGTTAAAAATACTGGCATTCAAATTGACTCTTAATAATGGTGATGATAAACCTTTTACCTGCAAATGCAATATAAAAGTCTTAATACTAAAAGTTATACATGCTTATAGTAAAAATGTAAAAGTACAGAATAACAAAGTAAAGCATGAACATTGTGACGCTCAGGATCCTGCTTCTCAGAGGTGAGGAGAATGTCCTAATGTTTTTCCTTTCCTGTACAAGTGAGAATGTGGAGAACGAAGTGTGTGTTTTCCTTTTTTACACACTGTGCTCTTTGTATATATTGTTTACTTGTTTTTACACTATGTGTCCTTTAGATATCTTCCCACTTTATAGATAGTTCATACATTCCTCAGGGATCTTGATTATAACCCAACTCAAATGAAGTGATGTGTCTTTGCATTTACTGGCCTAGATTTTACTCTGTATCTTGATAATCAACTGAAAAATCTTAGAGATGCTTGGAGTAAGAATTTACTCCTATGAGTTCACTTTTGGGTACTAAGAAATATAGGTAGGCTATCATCCCATTTTTAGTGGGAATGAGGAATCCACTAGAAACTTTTTATTTTTTAGCTCATTGAGCCACTTAGCTCTTCTCTGAGAGACACTTAGAACTTTTATAAAGGGACGTTTTACATTCTATTCATGGATTTGGTTCATTGGAGTGTAGAATAGGAATCCATGGTATGTTAGTCCATGTGCATTGATATACCTTATTCCAAATTGTCCTTTTATTTATTTTGTTTCTCTAGACTAGGGCTTGACACACTGGCCCTCAGGCCAGATCTGCCTGCTGCCCATTTTTGTAAATAAAGTTTGTTGAAACAGCCACACCCATTTGTTTACATGTTGTCTGTGGCTGCATTTAAGCTATAACAGCAGAGTTCAGTAGTTGCCACAGAAAGTCAAATGGTCCACAAAACTCAAAATAGTTACTCTCTGGCCCGTCACTGGAAAACTTGGCCAGACTTTAATACAATGTGTCGAAAATGAATTTATGGGACTTTTGTTGTTTTACCTGAAATGGTGCTTTTTTCACGCTTCTTCTTTCCTACCTAATTCCCCACCCTACAAGTTTTTCTTGTGTAGTAACTATTGTCATATTTCTCACATGTTTGTGATTTTAACGGCTTTTCGGACTCCATTTGTATATGTTTCTACTAAGTTTTCTTTGTAGCTCAGCTTTTCTTCATACCTAATGTTAGATTCATGCGAGGAAGAAGGGGGGAGACATGTAAACCAGTTCAGAGCCTTTACTGGGGACATCCAGGCAGGTGAGCTGAGTCTGGATTGACTGCAGCACCAAGGGAAGGGGTAGGAGAGTTTTTAAGGGCATGGAGTACACCCCCAAGGAAGGTGAGTCACCCTGCTTTCAGTTCCAGACTCCAGGGTATAGGTGTTTGCGAAACAACAATGTCCTCTGATTAGGGATGGCTGTCAGGAGACTGATGGTCGTTGTTTCTGGGAAATGATTAAGGGAGAGGGGAAGGGGCAATGGGGGTGTGACTAGTTCTCAGCAGGATGCTGGCAGCTGTGCCTCAGTTGCCTCTGATAACAGGGAACCTTGTGACCGGGTGCACAGCCAGTGATGCAGACCCTCTTAGTTTCAGCACAGGGGGTGGCTCAGGTCCTCCAAGTCCCAGTACATTCTAACATGCCAGGCTCTTTTCTATTTTATCGGGGAAAGTGGTCACCAAATTTCTTCTGTAGCTACTTCAACACCATCGTAGAGTCAACCTTTGATCATATCCAGGAGCTGACCTGGGCCTGTAAGGGATTCTGATTCTGCAAGTAGAGGGCGGTCCTGACTTTTTTTTTTTCTTTTTTTTTTGGAGCTGGTCTAATATGAAAGATATAAACTTTATAAGCAGGTTAAGCAGGCATGGGCCAAATAAGAGTAGAAGACGCATCATGAATAGAAGGCCTAAGAGGGGCAATAACCAGGTCATATTGGGAAGCCATGAGGCGGGGTCCCAAGAGGAGGTTGAGGTTTTGATTTTAGATGCAGACTCAGGAATGCTTTGAATGTTCTGCTGGACTTGCCCTGATTTGTTTATATAAAAACAACAGTCTTCCTTAAGATTATAGGCATGTCCCTCCTGCTGAGCTACCCCTGCTAGGGAGTCTAGCTGACCCTGTAGTGCAGCTGGAGTTTCCCCCGTCTTAGTGCTTTAGCCATGTCTTGAGAAATTTGGTGACTAGTGAGGTGCTCTCAGTTACAATTCTGGCAGTTGCCAATTAAAGCGATAATGGGGATTAGTAGGGGTCCCCCTCTCTTAAAATGGTGTCCAAGTCCCCTGAGGGGGAAGGGAAGTGAGGCATTTTCCCAAGTGAAGGTTACTTCTGGGAGTGGGTATCCTCAGGAGCATCACCCCATCCAGTTCCAGGGTAGGGTCTAGGAGGCACATGATCCGCTGATCCAATATATTCCTGAGGGTAGGTGTAATTCCGCAAACATGTGCCTTTTAAAACTTTTAAATCTTCTACAACCTGCCCACTGGTGTTGACGTAAGAACAGCATGTCTCGTTTAACAGAGCGCATGTTCCACCTGCCTCAGCAGCTAAGGAGGAGAGGCAAGGCTGTCTCTGTAAAAATATTAGCAAGGGGAGGTGGGCTTGGAAGGGCAGATCTGGCTGACTTAGGTGAGTGTCCCCATCCTCCCTCACGCTGCTATGTGTGATATTTCTGAGCTGAGAGGGCCTTCTTGCTGCATAGGGGAGCACTCTGTCACTTCAGCATGAGTACTGTCATACTGTCGGCTTAAGCCTTCAGAAGCCTCAGGCCCATCCTAAATTGATGGTTCAGTTCCAGGTCAGAAAAATCTAGATCATGAAAAAAGTACTGATGTGGGAGTTTCTTGTACCCATCATGGAAGTGTGAGAAAGCCCAGGGGCTCCAAGAAGCTGGTGCACTGGTCACTGTTGAGACCATACTCACCCACGTCTGGTGCACAGATGAGCACTCAGGGCCTTCACTGGAAATGAAGCCAACGGTTTCTTGGCAGCCTTTATTAGTGAGCAACACCATAGAGAAAAGCAATAGTCCTTCTCTTAACCATGCACCAAATGCATGTGTTGCAATTTTTGCTTTTATTTTTCAAGTGGTTGCCTTTAGGATCATTATTTTGAACTTCATATTTCATGAATGCATTTAACAATGTCTCTGAATGGAGAGCCAATGTTTCAGTGATGGCAGTGTACTGGGGCAGGAATCAGGGGAACTTGATTCTAGGCCTATCTGTGTGGCCTTGGGTAAGTCAGTTTCTTTCTCCAGGTCTGTTTCCTCCAGGGCTTTTCAGCTCTGAACGCCTGATGGGAGGATTATCACAGCCTGTCATAGACTCTGAAGCAGGCTTCCTGGGTGAGAACGCAGCTGCTGGATTTGGGAGCACTGGAACATAGCATGTCAGGCATTGTGGGTGTGGCTCGAGGCACACGTGGGTGGCTGGCTGGGGGTGGAGCCCTGTGAATTTCTCTGGCTTGCTGCCTTCCCCCTACCCTTCGGCTGCTGCAGTCCAGATTCACTGAGGACTTCTGTTTGTGTCCTAGATGCTGTCTCCTCCTGACTCGGCTCCTTCCTTCCCAGATAGGTCCTCTGCTTTCCTGCACTAGACAGGTCTTTCTTGCCTTGAGCAAGTCTATGAGTTACAATCAGGAAGCAGCTTTACTTTTCCCATTGTTGCCTGTGATAGATCTCTCCTCAGGACGACCACTGTCCAGCTGGCAGAACCCATAGCCTTTTGGACACTTCTGGGTATTTGATCTCTTACTGAAGGTTCATTGCAGTTCAAAACAAAATATCAACTCCAGTTTACATGCTTCTTCCCTCTTCCCAGCTCCGGTCTGGTGAGCAGATGGGGTAGGGACTATTTAATCCTTTCCCTTCGTTTTTTTTTTTTTTTTTTTTTTTTTAAAGACTTGGACATGAATAGTCATAGCAGCTTGTTCATGATAGCCCCAAACTGGACATAACCCAAATATCCACTAAAAAGTACATGAATGAACAAATTGTGGTATGTCTCTGTAATGGAATAATACTCCACAATAAAAAGGAATGAACTCTTGATTTACCTAACAACAAGGGTGAATCTCAAAATAATTATTTATGCTCAGTGAAAGAAACCAGAAAAGAAAAAGTACACAGTATTTCATTCCATTTATAGAACATTCTAGAAAATGCAGAGTAGTCTGTAAAGGCATGGGCAGATCCGTGGTTGTCTGGGGACTGGAGGGAGGATGTGAAGGGGAAGGAGGAGACTCTGGGGGATGGTGAGACTGGAACTTGGAAATGAGATTTTACAGGTGGGGCCATCCTGAGCAATGGCAGCATCCCCACTTACCTCCCCTCAGGCACTCACCCTGTTGTTTTGTCTTCAGTGTTAATGCAAGGAGGAGGAAGCAGAGAAGGGAAGCAGGATTTTTGCTCATTGGGAGCTGTGTGTTCATCTCTCGTGACTGCTCACTGTCCACCAGCTCCTTAGGCATCCTTTTGTAGTGAGATCCCCTCGATTCTGGGAACCTCTGTACTTTGTTGTTCCCTGATGTGGGTTACAAACTCTCTGGCTGACTTTTTTGCACTGTCCCTCAAAGCTTCTCCTAGCAGGATTCCCTTGAGGTTTCTACCTCTCTGCCACATCCTACCCCTGCCCCCATCCTTTTTCAGAGCGACCTTTAAGATGACTGGAGGCCAGCTACCTTGTTGGTGCCTCCATGTCCAGGGACAGCCGCACCCAGGGTTGCGTGGTCCTGGAAGTGCAGGCGGTGTTCACCACTGCCCTCCTCACCTGCCATGCCAGCCTGCTGCTCTCAGATCCTCCCAAAAGCATCCTTCTGCCCCTGGGGGTAACACGCAACAGATAGGAGCATTTGGCTTGGCAGAACAATGGCATCCATTATTTCATATAGACCATGAGGCTTTAGTTGCAGGTAATGATTGTGGAAGGATAGAAATTGTCATTTTAGAAGGTTCTCTTGGACAGAAAGGAAAAGCTCTTTATTTTAAATTATTTGTAGAGCATTTGAGGGGGTGGGCAGACAAAGAAATCAGGCATTTTGAGGCAGTTTTCCCAGCAGAGGGTGCTCTAGAATGAAGTTTCTGAAAATGTATTAAGTCCCTTTAGAAAAAATTAGGGAGAAAATACCCAGCCTCTCTGTGATTATCTAGCGAAATCCTGTATTAAGATTCTTGAAGGAAAAAAGGTTTTTTTTATAAAGAGGTAATCCTTATTCTTAATACTTATTACATATTTCTCAATAAGCCATTTTCATGTATTCATTCGTCACCCATAGAATTAATATATACATATTATGTACACATTTATGTGCATATAGTATATATATATGAACATGTAAAATCATCGCATGATGCTTGACTCACCATAGGCACTCATGAGTGTTAATTTTCTTCTCCCCTGTTGAGATTCATGCCCACAAAGACCTTCTGGGCCTGGAATGCACCCAGCCTTGCCTACAGAACATGTATGGTCAATAAAATCCAGGTGCTCATCAGGGACCTGGGCCTCACCTGTCCCTCACATGCTGGCTAGTTTTGACTTGGCGCAGTAATTGCTCAGCAGCCCTCTTCCTGGTCAGCACAGTTCATGCATTTATTCTCCAAATACCTAGTAAGCCCTGGCTTTGCGTGCACTGCTGTGCTAGTGCCAGGCTGTACTCAAGAGAAAAGAGCAAAGCTCTGGCCCCTATGGAAGATGTTTTTGTCCTAGTAACCTATTTCAGTATTTGTATATAATACAGACTCGGGGGAATCATGACAGAATTTCCCCCATGTTTGGTTTGTGTGTCATTTTAAAGACACAGTTGTGCTCTTGACCTTACCTTCAGTCATTGAGCCTGAGTCACCTGCCAGCAGGTGTTCTTACTGGGGACCCTTCAGTTCCTTATGCTGTCCCTGGGGAGTGCTGCATTTTCCAGTGGCTCCTGGAGACTGGTCCCCTCTGCTCATCACAGGAGAGTCTGAGTGGTTGTGTTAGCCCCGGGGTTGATTCCTAACTGGACTGTGCATGCCCAAGGCTCACTGTCTGTGTCCTTTTTTTCATCAGCACTGCATGAAGTGGTAATAGCCATCATGCTGATTAGCATGCAGGAAAATCTCAGCAGCATGCTTTGGAAGGCAGAAAGTCAGGAAGCCAAACTAAAGACCTGGATGTGAGTAAAGCTAGAAGGCGGTGCTGCTCTGTATATGTACATGAAACAGCTCCTGATGGGAGAGTTGGTTTTTGTAAGAGTAAGGTAGGATTTGCTGATCAATCAGTTTTCTCACCTCACCCCTCTATTGCTCAGTAAGGGAGAAAAGAAAACAAACAGTAGATTCTTAAATAACCAAGCTTATCTGTCAGAAAAACAACCAGGTGGATTAGAAAGAGTAGTGGCTATATCATGTCCAGACTCTCTGCATTATTTACTTTACTTTGAAAGGGTTATCTTTTCCTGGGATTTTCTGCCCCATCTGTTTCTGGCACACTAAGCACCATATCATACAGTCTTTGGGTTGACTTATTTCCCCCCCCATTGCTGTCGTACCACCCTGTATTAGGAAAGCTGGGTATGATTTAATGACTACTTATTAGAGATGTTTATGTTAATAAACATCACGTGTGTTTATGACTACTCTATACTTCTGTTACTGACATTATCTCTTTATTACAAACCCATAATGATACCCATAAAAGAAAAGCCATCATTGTAGGTGATTAGTGTGACATTTAACAGTTTTTCTACGTTAAGTTTTGCAGACATACTTATTATTAAAGGGATATTATGATTAACAGCTGATATAAAATGAATTCAAAAGTGTCTCTGAAATAAAATTGATAAACTGCCCTGCTCTGAGAGGAACATGGTTAACTCTCAAAGCTATTAAAATCCATTTTCACTCCTTTTGTTAATTTCTTGGACAATTTTAAGCCACAGTGCTTTTTAATATACTTTTATTTCATACACACAATTAATTCTTTTTTTATAACACATAAAAGAAAATACGTTCCTCAGTTTGAAAAAGTGTATATAGATTCAAATTATGAAAAAACTTTCTTCACCCTCCTCTTGTGTCCATAAAGTTTTGGTTATTAACACAAGACCATGTGACTAGGCAGTTCAGTAGCTCTAGCTTAAAATACCTTAGGAGTTTTTTATTGAAAATGACATGTTTGATGAAAGTCCACATACTCTGTGTATATATAAACATTGGTTATGAGTCCTGTCACTTCAAAAGACAAATAACTGTAGATAGTTAAATGAATGGGAGTTTAAAACATTAATAAGTGATCTTCTGTTAATTTTCTCTGAATAAGAGATGTGTGAAGAAAAACTAACTTTGTCAGGTCCTTTAGAAAGTCCAGCTATTTTAATTATATAGTATTGAGACTGAGAATAGCCAAATTCATTGACTTTGAAGTTTTTATAATGCTAATAATAATAAATAGTAATATAGATTTCTTGTGAAATACAAAGATCCTATTTACTAGAGAAACTGCAATTATTGACATATTTTATTTCACACTTATTTCTGTAGATTCATATTTTTTAAAAGATTCAAATAAACTCATGGTAGAGCCAAGGATGACCCCTTGTGAAAATGACGCCCCTGGACCCAGACTCTGAGGGTCTCAATGAAGCACCGTTAACACCTACATGAGGCATTAACTGGATATTTCATAAAAACATATTACTTGGGACAAGTTTCTCTGAGGTGTGCTCTGGTTGCTGCTTATCTGTCTAAGTTCTGTGGTTGCGTGACTCCTGGGTTTATACGGGTTATGTTCTCAAATATGCGAAGTCACATGGACTATCTGTGTTTGTTGGACCAGCACATGTGAACCCGACAGAATAAAGTAGAAAATACCTTTTGAATGATGTCTACCAAGCGTTTCCTTGGTAAATATTACTATATTAGTGTAGCTTAATATCACAATATGCACAATTAAAATTTCTTAGTGAATTAATGTGGCTCTTTAATGAAAGTATAAAGTCCAATACTCCTAATATGTTATGCTTCACCTGTTGATAAATGCAAATGAGCATGGTAGTGGTTATTATTTGGTGCCCCCTTCAAAAACAGTATTTCTTGAATTGAAATTGATAGTGTTTCATGAGGCCTGATGGGGCCCTTTGCTTTCCTGCTTTCCTCTGTTCCCTTTATCTGGATTTTAAGAAAGTCACTTCACATTAATTCTGTTCATTCTTAACTCTTTTAATTTTCACCTTTAATTCTCTAATGACATTCAAATGTCTTCCTCGTCAGCACAATTTTTGTCTTCCCCTCCCAATGATTCCCAAAATTCATGTTTTTTAATCGCCTTGAAATATAGTCTAAATGTGAGGCCATGGGTCCCTATGTATTACTATTGATTAAATTATAGTGGAAGAAGGTGTATTTCCAATCTGTATATTTTGGGGCAACAGTGACTTATAAATGATTTTGAAATTTAAGACCTTGAGCATTTGAAAATTCAGTTATGTCCACTTTAGCAAATGTGTTCAGTGGCTATGAAACATTTCTGGGCTGTGATGAAGGGAGTTAGAGTGAAAAAGGCTGACTTAATTGTCATTCCAGCAACAATGTGCCATGGGACTTCCTGACTTAGATTAAATATAAACTGCTGGTTAGTGCAGCCAGAAATGCCGAGAAAAACCTATTTGATGTTCTTGAAACAGCTGTCATCAAAAGTTTGGTGTGGTTTTTGCAGTGAGTTCTGCTGCCTTATCTTTCTGTTGGATGAATTACTACAATTGAATTAACCATCACTTATCATTGATGTAGCATGACTTTAAGCACTTAGCTCTAAAGATTCTGTCTTTATTTAAAGCACAAAGAACAAAAGTATGAAGTTTTGTTTTGTTTTGTTTTATCATCACCCAAACATGCCCATTGACTTTAGAGAGAAGGGAAGGGAGGGAGAGAGAGAGGGAGAGAAACATCAATGTGATAGAGAAGCATTGATTGGCTGAGTCTCGGGCCAGAGATCGAACCTGTAACCCAAGCACACGCCGCAACTGGGAATCAAACCCACCACCTCTTAGTCCACAGGACAATGCTCCAACCAACTGAGCCAGGGCAAAAGTAGGCAGTATTATTAATGAGGCTGCTTTTCATTACATTTAATAAATTAAAATTGTGAGATTGCTGATGATACTTTTAATACAAATGGTTAAAAATAAGGTGGAATTAAAATTTTAGACATTGGTTTATTACCTAAGTATATGAAACCTTAAGGAAAATGTATAAAGGACTAGAGATAGAATATATAACTACCAAAGCACTCATAAAAAGGGAAGAAGTTTATAAAGAAATTTATATTAATGCAGTACAAAGAAGGAAGGAGAAAGGAAAAGCAAGGTGAATAGGAATATTCAAAATTAAGAATTTGGAAGCCAGTACATGAACAATAACAATTAATGAAAACAGTAGAGATTCTTAGATTGGATTTTTAAAACTTAATCAAGTCTCATATTCATTTGCAATTTGCAAGAGACCCACTTCTTAAAACATAGTGACAGGTAATTTGGAAATACAGTGAGAATGAAAATGGAGAAAAAAATTAATGTAAATCAAATTAATGTAGTGTTTTCCAAAATTGTTTGGTAATATTTGAAAAGACTATATAAAGAGCCTAGAAAAAGGTGAAGAGCATGCACCTGAGTCAATCAATATTAGGTGTAATTTGTGAAAAAAACTCATACAACAAAATATGATTCATTTTGGGGACAGGAATCTGCTTCAGAGCTCAGGGAAAAAATGTCACCAAGAAAGAGCCAAAATAAACAGGACTTTCTAGAATCTTTTATAAAACTATAACTTGGAATCCTACTTTTACTTCACAAGTGCAAACTACTTCTGTACTCTAAAATAATTTTCTCTGAGAAAGAGATGTTTAACTGATAACGTTAATGTGTTGCCAAGTGTTTAAAAGCACTGGACATACTTGCCACTGCTAGTAAATAAAACCCTAGGTAGCCTATCTTAAAACACTCATTTAGAAGCCATTTAGCAGTATTATCACCTTGCAATGATCTAGGAATCAGTGTATGTGGTGGGCTTGATCCGAGCAGTGCAACAAGTCAAAACGAATGTTATGTTTGACAATTTTACCTCTACGTAAAATAAAAGAAGCGTGTCCCACAGGCTGCAGTTAGTTCATAAAAGTATTATGGAACAGGAAACAGAAGCACTAAAAACAGTCTACTGTATAATGAAACAGAAGGAAATGTATTATTTTTATGTTTTTTGTTAATCATAGGTATTATCTTTTTAATGTCCTATATTAATTACATCATTAATCCTACATTTATGTATTTTGAGCATAACGTACCCTAAAATGTAATTATCCAATAAAAAATTTTAAATGAGTTTTAAAAAATAAAAGCATAATGGCAGATTTTTGCTTCTGGCCACGACAGTGTAACTGGTACTGGACTAGGCCTCTTGTTATTAACAGTTAGAAAGCTATACGAAATAGACAAAGCAGCTGTTTGCAGATATGGTCAGCAGGCTTCACAGAACTTTCATCTATGAAGGAGCCTAGTCCTGTGATTGCCTGGATCTGCCTGGAAGTATTTTCTGGACTCCAGCACAAAGAGGAGGAGCCTACAGAATATTGTAGTCTCACTGAACTTGGGCTCCAAAGACTAGGATTCACAAAGACTGAAACCACTGGAATTTGCAGGCAGAGTACCAAGAATGAAACTACTCACTAAGAGTCTCAGAAATCTTCCTTGGTATCCCCTCGCATTTTCAGCTATTAAGTAGTGCATGCATAGGAGGAGACTCCATGGTTCAAGCTAAGAACAACTACCAGGATGATGTAAGCCAACAACTATCAAAGGTTTAACAAGTCTGGGAGGTTCACAAACTGACCAAAATGGGAAGACCTTTTGAATACCCAGGGTAGTTAGCAGAGAGCCCAAAGAAGCCATGCCTTAGCAGCAGGACTCTAGGCCTTATCAACAAAACTTGAAAACATATCTTGAATGGGTCAAGCTGATTTATCAGCAAATTATCTGCCTCAGACCTTTTAAAGAAAATAAAAAAAATCCAGACAACATTCAAAATATTCAGAATCCAATAAAAATTTTATTTTGTGTAAATAAGCAGAAAATGTGGCATAACCAGGAGAAAATGTAGTAAAACAGATCCAGAAATGATAGGTAGTAGAATTATCAGACAAGGACATTTTTAAAGCTATTATAAAAATGATTTTAAAAGGATTTTTAGAAATATTATTGTAATGAACAAAGGAAAAGGAAATATAAAAACTAAATATTATTCTAAAGGTGAAAAGTAAACTATCTGAATTAAAAAAATTCTCTGCATAGGCTTAACAGCAGTTTAGATACTATTAAAGAAAATATCAGTGAATTTGAAGATAGGACAATTGAAACTAAACCACAAAGAGAAATAAAGGGAACAAATGAGTACAGTCTTGTTGACCTGTGGAACCATACTGACTGATGCAACATTTTGTATTTGAAGTCTTAGGGATGAAGGGACACAAAAATATATACAGGTTGAGAAAAAGTAGGTTTACCATTGTTTGTATGGAAAATAATACAATAATTAATAAATAATACAAGAATAAACTTTGTGTTTTGTGTACTCACAACTGTAACCCTACTTTCGCCCGCCCTTTTTATGAGGGAAAAATGGCCAAAAATGTTATAAATTTGATAAATAGACATACCCACAGATCCAAGACACTCAACAAATCTCAAGCCCATTTTAATCAATCTGCAGAAAACCAAAGATGATTAGAAAATCTTGGCAAAAAAGATAAGAAATGACTTTTTATCTGGAACAGTACCAGTGAGAAGACAGTGGGAAGATACCATCTGAATGAGGCTGAACTTGACTGCCATATTGACACCTTTAGTCCCTTTGTACACATTCTGTCTCCCTTATCCAGACCTGTTCATGTTCTCCACAGCATTTATCATTTTATATACACCACGTGATTCTATATGAATATGTTTGTCTCCTCTACTAGACTGTAATTTTGTATTTTCTCGATTTGTTCACTGATGTATTTTTAACACCTAGGAAATGTTTATTGAATGAACTGATGACAATCATTGGTAAGTGTGATAGGGTTCTCAGAGAAATGGAACCAACAGGATCTGTGTTTATGTATAGAAAGATTTATTTTTTAGAAATTGGCTAGTGTAATTTGGAGGCTTGACAACTCCCAATTCTGCAGGAAAGCTTGGTAGCCTGGAAATGCAGGGGAGAGTTTCAGATGGAGCTCATCTCCTGGCAGAATTCCTTCTCGCCTTTGGAAGTCAGTCTTTTTCTATGAAGGCCTTTGACTCATTGGATGAGATTCACTCACTTTATGGGGGGTAATCATCTTTACTCGAAGTCCACCAATTTGAATGTTAATCTCATCCAAAAAAAAAAAAAAAAAAAAAAACCTTCACAGAAGCATCCAGATTAACATTTGACCAAATATCTAGGTACTGTGGCCTAGCCAGCTGACACATTAAATTAATTATCACAGTAGGATGTGGAAAAACAGGAACTGTTATACATTGCTAAAATACAAGAGTATGAGTTGGTACGACACTTAACTTGGCAATATCTAATAGAGTTGAATTTGTGTATATCCTACCACTGAGCAATTTTACTTCTAGTTATATAGAAACATTTATATAAGGCCACAATAAACATGTTCAAGAATTTTTCTAAAGTGTTGCTTATAATAGGAAGAAAATAGAATCTAAATATTTATTGGGAAAATGGATCTGTTGTGGAATATTCTTAGATTAGGATACTGTACAGCAGTTAAACGAAGTAAATGTACATATATCAACATGGATTAATTTTTTAAATTATGTTGTGTGAAAAAAATTAATTGCAAAAGGATATATATATAGTTTGATACCAACCATTTATATTTTAATTCAAAACCATAATGTTTGTTGCATTAGTCTTTTATCAAGATTATTCTCACTATTTAAGGTTCTCCTACTTAATACTATAAACGAAACCCACAGAAGTACAGACTTTTGTTCTCTGCCATCTTGTGTCGAGGTGACTAAAGGTCTGCACCAAGAGTTGTCCAGTAGAAATTGTTAATGTGACCAGTGTGAACCACAAATGAACTTCTTTGCATCCATGCACATTTTGCTAATTATTACTCATTTAGGACAACTTTTAAAATATGTAACCTGTGATGAAACTTTAAAGCCAGGGATATTGATACTCAAAATGACAGATTGCATGTATTCTCAGTTAAGGAATAGGTTGAATTTAAATAAAAATCACATTGAGTCGTTTTGACATTCATTTACATCTATGATGTTTTGTACTTAAATATTTTACTGTTTTGTTAAACTGATTATGAGTAAAATGAGTTAAAATGGATGTTCCTCTTTTTTTCTGATAACTTTTGAATGTCGCCTTAATTTTTTTACTTAATACTTCAGTACTCTCACAAAAAACACATTCTAATCAGCCCCCTGCATTGTTTTTTTCCTTCCTAGTTGTCAGACGATGGTCGCTACGTGTTGTTATCGATAAGAGAGGGATGTGATCCAGTAAACCGACTCTGGTACTGTGACCTACAGCAGGAATCCAATGGCATCACTGGTGAGTTATTGTTCAACCACAGATTATTACTTCAGAAAGCTCCATTAAAAAGCAATAAATGTATTTTAGAGACTGTGACACAGATTTTCAAACTATACACTTCTAGTTGTTATATTACCTCATTATTGGTATCTGAGGTATGTTACATTATAATACTATATAAATTTTTATTATTGATTGAGCATTGCATCATTTTTAAACTTCTCTGAATAAGATTGGCATCCTAACATTCTTAGATATTACAGAATACCATTCACACATACAGCAAGATGAAGTCAACCACTTTTATTCTAGTGTTGAATAAATATGCATTTAATAAACCTACCTTTCTTCTGTTTTAAAAAAAAAAAAGATACATCTGTTTTGATCTCAAGAAAATTGGATCAGCCCCAATTGATGTGGCTCAGTTGGCTGGGTGTTATCCCTCAGAGCAAAAGATGCCAGTTCAGTTCCCAGTCAGGCCCATGCCCGGGTTGCGGATTTGGTTCCTAGTCAGAGCATGTATGGGAGGCAACCAATTGATGTTTCACACATCAAGATTTCTCTACCTTTTCGCTCCCTTCTTCTCTCTCTAAAACTAAATAAATAAAATCTAAAAAAGGAAAAATTGGATCAACCACATCAGTGTTCACATTCTCTGACAGGAGCAGACTACCACCGAAGAACTGTTCGTTTAAGTTGCAAGTCCTGGTATATATAGAACCGAGCAAACCTGAAGATGAATCTGAAAGAAACAGTAACAGCTGTTACTGTGCTGTTATCCTGCACAATACTCCTGTGTGACCAAGATGGTGGAAAGGACTTGGCCTTTCTCTGGTTCCTTATAAATGCCAATCACAGTGTTCTTTCTCCAGAGAGTTCTGGTTTCATTTTCTATTTAGTACTTCATTTTTATGTATTTAAATTATTAGGTAGGCTTATTATTAAACAATATAAATTAACAAATTGCTTAACTTATTCTACATACAGAGAAGAAAGTGTTATCTACATATTTGTATACTGAACTATTGCTATGTCCACTCTAATAATAGATAAACATACTGCAAATTAAACTTATCAGTGCCCAGTCAGGGCACATAACTAGGTTGCACGCCAGACCCCCAGTTGTGGGTACATGAGAGGCAACTGCATATTGATGTTTCTCTCCCTCTCTTTCTCCTTTCCCCCTCTCTAAAAACAGATAAATAAAATAAAATAACCTTGTTAAAAAATAAATTAAAAAAAAAAATCTTACCAGTGCCATCAGAACTTGAAGAAACCCTCTGCAATTTTTTCCGGACCTCTTGGTCCTTATTTTTTCACCTTATATAATTTTTATCCCCCAGTTTATCATTGCAAACATTAGTGAAGAATTAGGAAGAGGGTGTGATACCTACAAATTGAGATTCCTAAAGGAAGACAGTGCAGAGCTGCAGCAGATTCTCATCTACAAAATTCTAGACAGGACTGCCATGAATGAACATGAAGGAGAACAAAGGGATACATCTAAGAAACCATAAATGGCTATGATGCATTCGGACTGGAAGGCCCTTTTTACAGAATGAGCCAGATCCTGGCCTGCCTTCCCAACTTGATCTTTCCTTGCGTTACTTGCATTGTCTTCTCTGCTTCCTAAGTTGTTTTTTGTTTGTTTTGCTTTTGCAGCCCAGTGCAGAGTAAACACTCTGTAAATGTTAGCAATTATTATTTTACAAGTTGTTTCTATTTTTTATTCTTCCAGAGGAGCTTTCAGATTATTTTGTCATGGTCTGGACAAAAATTCAATTGTGTGTTTGACCAGGACTGTGTCTAAATCTATACATTCATTTGGGATTAGCATTCTCAAAGTTAAATAGAAACTACATATTTCTTGTTAAAGTCATTCCTAGGTATTTTGTGTTTGTGAGAAATTGATGGTTTGTGAAGGTATCTGTCAAGGTTTAACTTAAGAAGCAGCACCAGCAGGAAATATATATGAAGAGATTTATTGTAAAGAATGGGCTTACATGATAGTAGGGCTGGCTAGGTAAGTCTAAAATTAGTAGGGCAGGCTGGAATCTCAGGCAGAGGCTGAAGCTACTGTCCACAAGTAGAGTTTCTTCTCCTTCAGAGAATTCTCAGCTCTGCTAGAAGTCTTTTCAACTGATTGATCAGATGCACTCAGACTATGTAGACTGATTTCCTTTACTTAAAGTGAATTAATCATGGCCTTTGGTCACAACTACACAATACCTTCACAGTTACACCTAGATTAGTGTTTGTTTAATTAACTGGGGACGTTAGCCCAGCCAAGTTGACATCTCGGAAACACCATCACAGTGAGCTCCTGGAAAACCACATGGAGAGGAATAGAGCAAACCTGATTTTATTTTGAATAAGGTTACTAAACTGACCAGTATTCGGAATTTATTTTAGGTATTTGGAAAAGTATGTAATATCCTATAGATAAGAAATCAGAATTTGAAATTGAGTTATACATGGATGAATTGGGATCAACTTGGAGAGAGCTCTCCAGTTACAGCTGCCAAATTCTGGGTGTAGCACTGGGCCTATAATATTTTTTAAATTATTGTTTTACTAGCATTACATTTGTGAATAACATAAACCTCGGTGTAGTTAATTCTTTTGAATGGCGGTCCTGGGATTGTGAAAGCGCTAGACAGTGGCAGTGAATGACCTCTTCTGAAAAGATGAAATGTGTATCAATTTCCACCCATCAGTTCAAAAGTCAACTGTGTCGGACAAGATCAGAGAGACTTGGTTTGGGGGGCGAGGGTTGTGTGTGTGTATGTTTGTGTTTGTTTTCATTGATTTCTGGTTTATTATGTTATGATTATGACTGTTTAAGGAAACAATTACTATGTATCAATTTAACTGTTGGAGACATTGACTAAATATATTTAGTTTATAACAGGAGAGATCTAGCAGATTGAGATAGTGATTGTTAAATTTTTTTAAAATTCCTATTAAATACAGTTGAATATATTGGGACAATAACCATAAGACTTTCAAATCGAATTTGAATTTTAATCTCAGCTCCATCACTAAATAACTTGTGACCCTGGGGACAGGCAAATTATTTTCTGTTTTTTACTATTTCCATAACTGTAGATGGGGAAGTAGTATCTACTTCATGAGCAGTTGTGAGGAGTAATGAAAATGCATAGAAAAGGGCTTAGCAGGGTTCCTGGCATATAGTAAATTTTCAAGTGTTCCTTTTTTTCCCCCTGTAGTTTCTTGACTGAAAGAGGAATATTTGGAATCGCTGCACGTTGGTTTTAGGTAGTGAGTGACTATGACTACAGCACAGTATCTTTTCTTGTTATTTTTTTACCTGCTCCCCCATTTTTGTTTGCTTTTTAAACTAAGGGAAAGATTAACACTTAAATTCAATGCTAAATGTGCTTATTAACTGTTAGATGAGTTAAACCTGAATAGCTGGTGACTGAAAACTAAATCCAATGTTAAAAAATTTTTAATTTTACATTACTGAAATGTATACCCCTTTGGATTGCTTGAAGCCTTTCTCCTATGATTTTGATCTTTTTACCTTTTTAATTTTAATCTTTTCTGTCATTTTTTTGTCTGAAAATCATTTTTGCCCAGAAAACCTTTACCTTGCGCATTTTGAAATGCAAAGCACAAAAAAGTGGCTGGTGGCTATTGAATATCATAGAAAAAGACAGCACACAGGGAAAACAGAACTACATAAATACAGGTAGAAAATAATCTTTAAAAAATTGAAATTAAAAAAGTTCTCTACAAAACTGATTCCTTTGTCATTGACATTGACCATGTAAATTTTTTTTTTTTTTTTTTTTTTTATTTTGGTTTTTCAATTACAGTTATCCCCTTTTCCCCCAATTTCTCTCCCCCACCCAGCCCACCCCCTCTCCCGCAATCATATCCCTCCCCGTTGTCTATGTCCATGAGTCTTTTATACAGGCTCTTTAATTAAACCCTTCCCTTACTTATCCCCCTTCTCTCCCTCTCCCCTCCCCCCTATTGACTTCTATTCTGCTCTTTGTTCTATTTAGTTCCTTTGTTTGTGTTGTTCTTTAGTTTCCTGTATTAGGTGATATCATATGGTATTTTTCTTTCTTTGCCTGGCTTATTTCACTAAGCATAATTCTCTCTAGTTCCATCCATATTGTTGCAAATGGTAGGAGTTCCTTCTTTCTTTCTGCTACATAGTATTCCATTGTGTAAATGTACCACAGTTTTTTGATCCACTCATCTACAGATGGGCACTTAGGTTGTTTCCAGCACTTAGCTATTGTAAACAGTGCTGCTATGAACATAGGAGTGCATAAGTTCTTTTGAATTGGTGTTTCAAGATTCTTCGGGTATAATCCTAGTAGTGGAGTCGCTGGTTCAAAAGGCAGTTCCATTTTTAATCTTTTGAGGTAATTCCATACTGTTCTCCATAGTGGCTGCACCAGTCTGCATTCCCACCAACAGTGCAGTAGGGTTCCCGTTTCTCCACATCCTCGCCAGCACTTGTTGCTTGTTGATTTGTTGATGATGGCCATTCTGACTGGTGTAAGGTGGTATCTCATTGTGGTTTTTATTTGCATCTCCCTGATGGCTAATGATGTTGAGCATTTTTTCATGTGTCTATGGACCTTCTGTATGTCCTCTTCGGAGAAGTGTTTGTTCAGGTCCCTTGCCCATTTTTTAATTGGGTTGTTTGTTTTCTTGATGTTGAGTCGTATCAGCTCTTTATATATTTTGGAAATCAGTCCCCTGTCTGTGATGTCATTGGCAAATATGTTTTCCCATATGGTTGGTTTCCTTTTCATTTTGCTGATGTTTTCTTTTGCTGAGCAGAAACTCTTCAGTTTGATGTAATCCCATTTATTTATTTTTTCCTTTATTTCTCTTGCTTTAGGAGATGTATCCGTGAAGAGATTGTTACGTGAGATATCTGATATTTTCTTGCCTATGTTTTCCTCTAGGACTTTTATGGTGTCACGGCTTACATTTAAGTCTTTGATCCATCTTGAGTTTATTCTCGTGTGTGGTGTAAGTTGGTGGTCTAGTTTCATTTTTTTGCAGGTCCCTATCCAGTTCTCCCAGCACCATTTGTTAAAGAGGCTCTTCTCACTCCATTTTATGTTCCTTCCTCCTTTATCAAAGATTAGTTGACCATAGAGGCCTGGGTTTATTTCTGGACTCTCTATTCTGTTCCACTGATCTGTATGTCTGTTCTTATGCCAGTACCATACTGTTTTGATTACAGTGGCTTTGTAGTATTGTTTGATATCTGGTGTTGTGATTCCTCCTGCTGTGTTCTTCTGTCTCAAGATTGCTTTTGCTATTCGGGGTCTTTTTTGGTTCCATATGAATTTATGGAGTATTTGTTCTAGGTCTGTGAAATATGTCATTGGTATTTTAATAGGGATTGCATTGAATTTGTAAATTGCTTTGGGTAGTATGGCCATTTTGATGATGTTGATTCTTCCCATCCAAGAACATGGTATTTGCTTCCATTTATTTGTTTCTTCCTTAATTTCTTTCTTCAATGTTATATAATTTTCAGAGTACAGGTCTTTTATCTCTTTGGTTAAGTTTACTCCTAGGTACTTTATTTTTCTTGTTGCTATAGTAAATGGTATTTTCTTTTTTGTCTCTGTCTCTGCTATTTTATTGTTGGTGTACAGAAATGCCTTGGATTTCTGTATATTTATTTTGTACCCTGCGATTTTGCCAAATTCACTTATTATATTGAGTAGTCTTTTAGTGGAGTTTATAGGATTTTCTAGGTATACTATCATATCATCTGCATATAATGAAAGTTTCACTTCCTCTTTCCCAATTTGGATTCCTTTTATTTCTTTTTCTTGTCTGATTGCTGTGGCTAGGACTTCCAACACTATGTTGAAAAGGAGTGGAGAGAGTGGACAACCTTGTCTCGTTCCTGAGTTCAGGGGGAATGCTTTCAGTTTTTGTCCATTGAGTATGATGTTGGCCTCAGGCTTCTCATATATAGCCTTAATTATGTTAAGATATGCTCCCTTTATTCCCATTTTGCTGAGTGTTTTCATCATAAATGGGTGTTGAACTTTATCAAATGCTTTTTCTGCATCTATTGATATGATCATGTGATTTTTGTCTTTCATTCTGTTTAGGTGATGTATTATATTTATTGATTTGCGAATATTAAACCATCCTTGCATCCCTGGAATGAAGCCCACTTGATCATGATGTATGATCTTTTTGATGTGTTGCTGGATCCTGTTTGCCAATATTTTATTGAGGATTTTAGCATCGATGTTCATCAGTGATATTGGCCTGTAGTTTTCTTTCTTTGTTGTGTCTTGACCTGGTTTGGGGATTAGGATAATACTGGCTTCATAGAAAGAGTTTGGGATTTTCCCTTCTTCTTGGATTTTTTGGAACAGTTTGAGGAGGATAGGAGTTAGTTCTTCCCTGAATGTTTTGTAGAATTCGCCTGTGAAGCCATCTGGTCCAGGGCTTTTGTGTGCCGGGAGATTTTGGATTACTGTTTCAATTTCCTTCTTTGTTATTGGTCTGTTGAGACTTTCCACTTCTTCTTGATTCAGTTTTGGAAGGTTGTATGTTTCTAGAAATTTGTCCATTTCTTCTAGATTGTCAAATTTCTTGTCATACAGTTGTCTGAAGTAATTTCTAACTATCATTTGTATTTCTGAGGTATCAGTCGTGATTTCTCCTCTTTCATTTCTGATTTTGTTTATTTGTGTCTTCTCTCTTTTTTTCTTGATTAGACTGGCTAGAGGCTTGTCGATTTTGTTGATTTTTTCGAAGAACCAGCTCCTAGTTTCGTTGATCTTTTGGATTGTTTGTTTAGTCTCTATGTCATTTAGTTCTGCTCTGATCTTGATGATTTCATTCCTTCTTCTTGCCCTAGGCTTTGTTTGTTGTTGTTGTTCTAGTTCTTGTAGCATTGTGGTTAGGTTTTTTATTTGAGATTCTTCTAGCCTTTTCAGATATGCCTGTATTGCTATAAACTTCCCTCTCAGGACTGCTTTTGCTGTGTCCCACAGGTTTTGGGTTGTTGTGTGCTCATTATCATTAGTTTCTAGAAATTTCTTGATTGCTTCTTTGATGTCATTGTTAACCCATTCATTATTTAATAGCATGTTATTCAATCTCCATGAGTTTGGGTGTCTTTGACTTTTTCCTCTGAGGTTGATTTCTAGTTTCAAGGCATTGTGATCTGAAAAGATGCTTGATATGATTTCAATTTTCTTGAATTTGTTGAGGCTTGTTTTGTGACCTATCATGTGGTCTATCTTTGAAAATGTCCCATGTGCACTTGAAAAGAATGTATATTTTGCTTCTTTGGGGTGAAAAGTTCTATATATATCAGTTAGATCCATGTGGTTTAGTGTGTTGTTCAATGCCTGTATATCCTTGGTGTTTCTTTGCTTTGATGATCTGTCTATTGTTGATAATGGAGTGTTGAAGTCCCCTACTATGAGTGTGTTGTTGTTGATATCCTTTTTGTGGTCTTCTAGTATTTGCTTTATGTATTTGGGTGCTCCTATGTTGGGTGCATATATGTTTATCAAAGTCATATCTTCTTGATGGATTGTTCCTTTAAGTATTATGAAATGTCCTTCTTTGTCTCTTTTTATTGTCCTTGCTTTAAAATCCATTTTGTCTGATATGAGAACTGCTACCCCGGCTTTTTTTTCCGGTCCGTTTGCTTGGAATATTTTTTTATATCCCTTTACTTTCAGTCTGTGTAAATCTTTTGTTTTAAGGTGTGTTTCTTGTAGACAGCAAATATGTGGGTCCTGTTTTCTGATCCATTCCGTTACCCTATGTCTTTTAATTGGAGCATTTAATCCATTTACATTTAAGGTTATTATTGACGTGTATTTATTCATTTCCCTTTGTACCTCTGTTCCTCTCCTCTCTTGTTTTTTCCTTCTTTTTTCTTAGAACAGTCCCTTTAGCATCTCTTGCAATGCTGGTTTGGTGGAGATGTATTCTTTCAGTCTTCCTTTGTCTGAGAAACTCCTTATTTCTCCTTCTATTTTGAATGAGAGCCTTGCTGGGTAGAGTATTCTTGGTTGTAGGCCTTTGTTTTTCATTGCTTGAAATATTTTTGACCATTCC
Organism: Furipterus horrens; assembly: GCF_987537825.1. Classification (NCBI taxonomy): domain Eukaryota; kingdom Metazoa; phylum Chordata; class Mammalia; order Chiroptera; family Furipteridae; genus Furipterus; species Furipterus horrens. The sequence continues at coordinate 146,524,319 of NW_028327176.1, read as the reverse complement.
CTTCTGGCTTGTAATGTTTCTGTTGAGAAATCAGTTGATAGCCTTATCGGAGCTCCCTTATATGTTATTTGCTGCTTTTCTCTTGCTGCTTTTAGGATTCTCTCTTTGTCTTGGAATGTTGCCATTTTAACTATGATGTGCCTTGGAGTGGGTTTTTGGGGGTTCCTCTTGATTGGAACTCTCAGTGCTTCTTGGACTTGCATAGCTTTTCCTCTCATCAGGTTCGGAAAATTTTCTGTCACTATTTCTCCTATCAGATTTTCAATTCCATGTTCCTTTTCTTCTTCCTCTCGTATTCCGATGATCCTTAAATTATTTTTCCTAATGCTATCCTGTAATTCCCTTACATCTTGTTCATATTTTTTCAATCGTTTTTCATTTTGCTGTATTGTCTGGGAGTTTTTCTCTACATTATCTTCTAACTCACTAATCCGATCTTCTGCTTCGTTTAGTCTGCTTTTGACTGATTCTACTGTGTTTTTCAGTTCAGAGATTGTATTCTTAAGTTCTTCCTGGTTCTTGTTAACGATTTCTATGTCTTTTTTTATGCTGGTGTAGTTCTCTGCAAGTTCCCTGTAATTTTCTTGGAGCTGCTGGTAACTTCCTTGAAGGTTGTCATAGTTGATTTTAAGGATGTCGAGTATATTGAGCTTCTTTACCACCATTGTTTTGAATTCCATGTCTGACATTTGGGCTATGTCTATTTCGTCTATCTCTCTTTCTGAGGATTCCTCTTTTCTTTTCATTGAGGGGTTATTTTTGCGTCTTACCATGTTGGATTCTTTTTGTTATTATTTATTTATTTATTTATTTATTTATTTATTTATTTATTGGGGGGGTAGTCTGCTTTGACTTCCCTCCTTTGTGGTGTAATATTCTTTATCGAAGGTCTGGGAGTTTCAGTGGTGCAGTCTCTTTGATATCCTGAGCCTGATGGTCTTGAGTTACCCTTTATGTCGTTTGTTTATGCTGTTCGGTTATATTTCAGATGTTCTTTGATAGGATCTTCCTTCTGGCTACTTGGTTGAGAGTCACTCTATCCGCTTTGTCTTGAGTTCTTTTGTGGATATGCTGTTAAAGACATAAACACACAGCCCAGGCAGGAGACCCACACCCTCAGAAAGTATCCCCCACTCTATCCTGCTATCGTTAGCCAACTAGCCCGTATTAATATAAATGTAAAGAGATTTGAGCTTTTATACTATAAGAAGAATAGATACGAGTTGTTTTTGGGGAGGAAAAATATAATTTTTGATAGAGGGGTTGATAGATTAATAATAGTTGAGACTGTGCAAGCCAGTTAGTAATATTTACATTGTATGTTAAGAAAAATAGAAGAAAAGGATAGAAAAATACTTAGTATAGTAAGAAAGTGGGATTGTATTGTATTTGGGTTTATATAGTAATTATATTGTATTATTTAAAGTAATAGGGGGGCTAAGCTAGACACACAAACGAATAAACCACTATTAAAGAGAAAGGATGAGAAGGAGAGGTTATATGCAACACGTTAGAGATAAAGTTTGTTATTATTGGAAGAGGTGGAGGAAAAACACCCCCCCAAAAAATCCCCAAGAAAATAGAAGAAAGAGAGAAAGAGAAGAAAATAAAAAATTTACCACAACCCCCCCAAAAAAAACCCCAAAGGTAAGCAAGAAAGGAACAAAGAAAGATAGAAAAGAAAGAATACAGAAGAAAGAAAGAAAAAAGAGAGAGAGAAAAAAAATTGAACCAAAAAAAAAATATATATATATATATATATACCCCCCAAAACCCCCCCAAAAAAACCCCCAAAGGTAACCAAGAAAGGAACAAAGAAAGATAGAAAAGAAAGAATACAGAAGAAAGAAAGAAAAAAGAGAGAGAGAAAAAAAATTGAACCAAAAAAAAAAAAAATATATATATATATATACCCCCCAAAACCCCCCCAAAAAAAACCCCAAAGGTAACCAAGAAAGGAACAAAGAAAGATAGAAAAGAAAGAATACAGAAGAAAGAAAGAAAAAAGAGAGAGAAAAAAAAATTGAACCAAAAAAAAAAATATATATATATATATATATATATATATATAAACCCTGGCTGGTTTGGCTCAGTGGATTGAGCGTCGGCCTGCGAGCTAAGTGTCGCTGGTTCGATCTTCCAGTCAGGGCACATCAGAGAAGGAAAACTCTGACTCCAAAAAACCTCCGCTGCCTTGCGGCATACCTCTTCAGGGGAAAGGCTAAGGGAGTAAACCCCGACAGAAAATCCGGAGCCGGAGTCCCTAAGGCGGTTTGACGCTGTAGTCAACACCGGCAACTCCTGCGGCGCACCTGAACCCAAGCTGTATTGACTCCGTCTTTCCCTTGGACCCTTCAGCTGCGAAGAGAGGGGGGGTCTGCTGCATGGGCAACAGCAGACCCTCCATATCACCCTGCCCAGGCTCTGTAGCTTCAGCTCCACTGGAGAGGGCATTCCAGCGTCATCGCAAGATGTCGATTCAACACGGGAGGAGACAGATACCGTGTCACTCCCGAGTCGGACTGCACAGCCATTCTCGGCGGTGCAGATAGACACTTAAGAAGCTACACCATCGTCTCTCGAGACGGACGGCTGCCGAATCGATATATATATATATATATATACACCCCAAAACCCCCCCAAAAAAAACCCCAGGAAAAGAATAAAGAAAGAAGGAAAGAAAAGAAATTATTAAGAAGAAAGAAAGAACAAGGGAGAAAAAATTTGGAAAGAAAAAAAAAACGATGTTTTTACTCCGTTTTAGCCTTGGTGTGTTGCCTTCTTTTTCTGGGTCCGCAGCTGGTCTAGTGTGGGAGGTCAGAGGTTCTTGTTCTTTTGCCGGACTGGTGTGCGCACCCGGTTGCCGGCACTGCGCGCTACCTTGCTGCCCGCTGTAGCCAGTTGAGGTGCCCTTGCGCGCAAGCCCCTGCGCGCTCGGACGGCCCGAGAGTTTGCCCCGCGGTTGGAGCCCACTGCTGCCGGGCCGCGGTGGTTCCCCGTTCGTGCCAAGGTGTCTCTGTCCGCGCGGGCGGCCCGAGCGCTTTCCTCGGGATTGGCTCCCGCCTTCGCTGGGCCGCGGCGGTTCCCCGTTCGCGCCGAGGTGTCCCTGCCCGCGCGGGCGGCCCGAGCGCTTTCCCCGGGATTGGCTCCCGCCTTCACTGGGCCGCGGCGGTTCCCCGTTCGCGCCGAGGTGTCCCTGCCCGCGCGGGTGGCCCGAGCGCTTTCCCCGGGATTGGCTCCCGCCTTCGCTGGGCCGCGGCGGTTCCCCGTTTGCGCCGAGGTGACCCTGCCCGCACAGGCGGCCCGAGAGCTCCCACTGACCCCAGGCTGAGGTGTTTTCGCGCTCGCGCGCTGCCCCGTGCCCTCAGTCCCGCTGAGCCGAGCTCCGGGAGTTGGTCTCTCGCCTCTTAGGGCAGGGCCAGGGACACTTGCGCTCAGTGGAATCGAGCGTCCGTGGGTCGCCGCCTCTCGCTGTTCCCGTGCTGCAGCCGCCCCGTTCCCTCACCCGTCTGGGTGGGCACAAACAGAGCCTGCGCTAGTGGTCTGCTTTCCGGCCTAGGGCCCTGCGCCCACGGGAGCTGTCTAGGGGTGTCTGTGCACAGTCCTCTGCGTGTTCAGTGGGCCCTCCCTGTGCCCGTTGGGGCACTGATCTTATGTCCGTTGGGGAGTGTCCGAGGGACGCCTGGACTCACACGGCCCCGCGCGCCTGGGCCAGTGAATGAGAGCACTTCCCTATGTGCGCCCCCGCGACCCAAGGGTAGGGTTGAGGAGTGGATTAGCGCGCCCCTGCGCCTGGGCTCCTCCAGAACGGCCTACCACACCCAAACTTTCCTCCCCTCTCCACCGTCCACTAGAGAAAAATATAAAGGAGAATTATGTTCTCACTTGCCCGGCAGCACGCTGTCTCCTGTCCTTCAGCGCCAATGCCACTTGGTCGAGTCCCGTCTCTGCCAGCGGGCAGAGATCCGCTCTCCGCCTGACTCCTCTCTGGGGTAGCCTGTGGTCGCCAAAAATCCTTTGTGTGCTTCCCGCCACAGCTCGGGCAGCCGCCCCAGTCAGGAATCCCGTTTCGTCCCCTTTTTCTCCGCTATCCTCACTAAACAGGTTGTTCCCAGATGGATTTTCTCTAATCCAGCAGTGCCTTGGCTCAACTCCCGCCAATGTCCAGCTGCTCACTGAGATGTTCTGTCTGCAATTAGACCAAACTGCAGACGGGTCTCCGGAGCCTAAAACCGCAACCTCTCCTCACTCCTCCGCCATCTTACCTCCGACCATGTAAATTTTAATTTCTGTTCTCCAACTTGCTGATCATCCTGCTGCTTGCTGCTCCCTGAGCAAGGACCTCCCTCCTGTTACCCTTTGCCTCTCTCTGGAGAACCTCATTTCTGCCATTTACAGTTGCACGTCTGTTACACATTTGAACATGTTTGTTACAAACTGTAGACTGCTCCTTCCCTTCCCTTTCTGACTCAGATCATTTGTCACTGGGATTATTTGGCACAGTAGTGCATGTTGTTTATTTGGCATTTCTGTGTGCCAGGTACTGAGCTACAAATGTAGAGAGTTCTTTGTATCCTCAGCAACCTCTGAGGAGCATGTGTTGTTATCCCTAGGAAACTGGGCTTGGTGAAGCCCGTGAGCTTTCCTGATGCCCTTTAAAGATTCAGACCCATGTCGGTTGAACTCCCAAGCCCCTGTTCTCAGCATCGTTATGTGGCAAGTGAGATGGAAGGAAAGCCTCAGACCAGGAAGAATGGCAGGCGCTGGTCCCCTCCATTGCGGAGCAGAACCGCATTTTGCATCTGTTTATCATTGTTACATGTCAGGCCCTTAGCGTTTTATAAAGTATAAAAACACATTTTAACTCCTCTTATTAGAGGGCTTCCAAACATTTTCTGTGAAACAGTTAATAGTGTTGATTTTCAAAGAAAGCAATAAAAGTAATGACTGTGCTCTAGGGAAAGCATGAGATGACTTACTTTAAGCTCATCTCCACTCAGTAAACAAATCATTCCGCCACCAAGTAGCAGGTTTATAAAAAGTAATTTTAACTTTAAATGTGAAGAAGTTTAGGAATTGAATTCTGTTGGCTTCAGAGTGAATACCAGAACATACTGACAAAAGAACCTCAGGACAGGTGAGCAAACAGTGAGATGGTTCAGGAGTATAGCCATGTCTCTTTCTTTTGTTTTAAGTCATTTCTCTATTTTCCATTTAAATCAGTCCTGTCCTAACTTATGCATAGCAAAAGTGAATGAGCCCCACTGTTCATCTGAAATGCCATCTCTCTTGAATTATGTCATGTCCAAAGCCCTGGGGAGCAAAGGGCTACAGGAAAGCTAAGGATTCAGTGAGCTCCCATTTCACACATGCTGCCTGATCAGGGCCTGTACTTAGAACTGTTTTTGAGGTTTACATCTGGATTTGTCTATAGCCAGCCACGTCCCTAATCTGAATGAATTTATGACTTGTAGTATCTGTTTATGACTAAGGTTCATGCTTCAGAATTTGGTGGCAGAGAAGACCACAAACTTTCTGATTTTTTTGTGTCCAGTGGAACTTGATTATTTAAAGCAAGTGTGCCACATGCTGAGGCTCACTGGACTAAACAGGGGTCCCAAAGGAGGTTTCACAGTGTTTTGCCTTCAGTGGTATTTCAGTGACTATTTTGCAGAGGTGGGTAGGGTCATAATAAATAGCACTGCAGTGACTTTAAGACCTTTTCAAACAGAAACCCTAAGGTGGTGACTTTGAGGAATAAAGGCTTCACATTATGAAGTGTTTTATTGTCAGGAACATTGAAGGAATCTGGCATTTCCCTGAACCAAGATTCTGTGCCTACACAAGTTATAGTCCAGAAAATTATGTTTTATCATCCTTATATAATCAAATATATTGCCCTGGCTGGTTTAGCTCAGTGGATTGAGCGTCGGCCTGCGAGCTAAGTGTCGCTGGTTCGATCTTCCAGTCAGGGTACATCAGAGAAGGAAAACTCTGACTCCAAAAAACCTCCGCTGCCTTGCGGCATACCTCTTCAGGGGAAAGGCTAAGGGAGTAAACCCCGACAGAAAATCCGGAGCCAGAGTCCCTAAGGCGGTTTGACGTTGTAGTCAACACCGGCAACTCCTGCGGCGCACCTGAACCCAAGCTGTATTGACTCCGTCTTTCCCTTGGATCCTTCAGCTGCGAAGAGAGGGGGGGTCTGCTGCATGGGCAACAGCAGACCCTCCATATTACCCTGCCCAGGCTCTGTAGCTTCAGCGTCATCGCAAGATGTCGATTCAACACGGGAGGAGACAGATACTACCATGTCACTCCCGAGTCGGACTGCACAGCCATTCTCGGCGGTGCAGATAGACTCTTAAGAAGCTACACCATCGTCTCTCGAGACGGACGGCTGCCGACGACGACGACGATAATCAAATATACCTTTCTGATTATCTACAGATTTTGCATTGCCAGCTAATTTTTTATGTATTCTTATAAGGGGTAGTTTTTAGGGTTGTTTTTTTTTTTTTTTCCTTTTAAGGGATCGTTTTATGTAAATAAAGATGTAGTTACCTTTGAGTGGTCACCTGCTTTTCAGGTTAGCAGTTTATCATTGGAAGTAAAATTGTAACTTGAATGCAGGGCTTAACTTTCTTTGAAAATTAATTGTATGGACTTTTCTTTGAGGGAGTTTGTCAGATTATATATTCTGAATAGCTTCCCAATTGAAACAAGTAAAATGTTGTAAAAACTTTATAAATTATTTTTTTAAGTGTATTGCTAAGTTGGCACGAAAGAAGAGAAACCTTAGAGACCAAAGACGAAATGAAAGCAGGAATCCTGGATTGTCCCTGAATATTTGTGCTGGGCCTTGGAGGCTGCGCTTCCCGCCCATGGCCACCGAGGACAAGTGGGGTGGGAGACAAGCCTCTGGTTTTCCATGGTGGAGAGTATAATGAGAGACCCCCTCAGTGTAAGGGGAACTGAGAAATAAACCTACCAGATGGAGAGCTGGGGAGCAAAGGGAAGGGAGTGTATAGGAAGGAAACCTGCTCTTCTTTACCTCGGCACTAGTGAAGGGGACGGGTATACAGGATGTCAGTTCTCCTAAAACATGAGAAAGGCTGAACTTCGCATGGGTTCAGGTTGTCTTCATTGTCCATATGAGGTCCAGAAATCCTCACACCAAGAATGTAAAGTACACCCAGTTTCGTTGCCTAACCAGAGGCTGAAAATCATAAACATGACATCAAGTGAAAGAAGCCAGATACAGAAGAATACATATTGTATTATATATGAAGTTCAAAAATAAGGTGAGATTTGACAATAGTGTTTAAGGATGCAGTTTAAGGCAGAAAAAGAACAAAGAAAAATGAGATTACCATAAAATTCAGAACAGCAATTACCTTTGGGGGGCTATGGGCTTGTTCAGAGCATCATAGTGCAAGAAGTTCCTTCTCATTCTCTTATCAAAAATGTATTGATAATCCCATGTGCTTATTCTTCCAGATGAACTTTAGAATAATGTTGTCAAATCTTTTATAATCTCATTTGGATTTTGATTGGAATTGCATTAAATTTGTAGATTTCCTCTGGGATTATTTGCATCTTTGAAATATTAAATCTTCCTTTCTAGGGTTATGGTATGTGTTTTCAGTTATTCATAAGGTTTTATTTGTTTTGTTGTTGTTTTTAAGATTCCTTTCTTCATATAGATCCCACTTTTAGTATTAAGTGCATTCCTAAGTATTTAAGTAATTTTGCTTCTATTGTAAATGAGCCCTTCCCCTGCCCCACCATATTTTCTTACTGGTTATTGCTAGCATGTAGGAAAGCTATAGATTTTTTTAAAAACTGCTTATTGTATTGCTATCTTTAATTTCAATTGCGTATTTTAAAATATTAGTTGAGGTTTTGTTGTGGAGTAAGTATTAGTTGTCACTTCATAATAATTTTTGAATCTGTTTACTAGTTCTGGTTTACAGTTGAGAAAATGAGGCTTATCTGGGGATAAAGAGATTGCTCAAGGTCACACAACTAAATAGCGTTGGAGCTAGGGTTTTTAATCCAGTTGTGTCTGACCAAAAAACTCACTTTTTTTTTTTTTAACCATGGGATTATATCTTGATAAATTTAATTCAACAACCAGTTATATATAAAGATATTATGCTGTGGAGATGAATGAGCTAATGAATGTAAAAGTGCCTTGAAAGATTTAAGGAATATAAATGAACTATCCAATGTAATGTAGCAATTTCACTGTGAAATTGAAGCTAGGAGATTAATTGGAGAATAGCTAAGATCTGACATTGCCTTTCAATACTTCAGAAGTCATAGAAGTTTTTGTTTATAAAACTTTTGAGGTATACTCTGAACATCCATGTCTGCTACATTGTGAAGCAGGGGTCTTCCCAGTGGCTTTTCTTTCTTTTTTTTTTTTTTTTTTAATACTAAAAGTGGCATTTAGTGAGCCATTTAAATGATAGTGAGCCACTTTTATGATTTTTTTTTTTTTTTTTAGTGGTGACCATCTCCAGGCTAGTTCTTAGCACTAAAGGACTAGAAATTTTTTCGTTTATTCAACACCAATTTTATTTTTCATCTTTGAAGTACCCGCTACTCTATTTTGGTGCTGGGTATTAAATAGTGGATAGAAAAGACAAATTTTAAACAAGCAGATGAGTATATATCTTGAGAGAAGTGCTGTGAAGAAATGGTCTAGACACCGATAGGAGGTGCCTAGCCAATGGAGAGGGGCCAGGCAGAGGAAACACCCTGTAACACAGTCTGGAAGAATGTTCTAAGGAACTTAACAAAGGTGAGTGTTGCTGGAGGACAGAGGTGCAGCACAAGTTGGAACAAGTTGAGGTTGGCTAAGTGAGCAAGACTGTAACATGCAAGACCAGGGAGACCACAAAAAGGAGTTCAGATTTTATTCAGAGAGTAATGGGGAGATTTTTAAGAAAGACACCAACATAGACCAATCCAGGATGTTATAATTCTGTTGGTGGCCACTATATTGAGAAGATCCAGAGGGGCAGTGGAAAGACCAGGCAGGAGTCTGCAGACCAGGGCTGGCTAATTCTTTGTTGTAGGAGCTGTCCTGTGTGCTGAAACACATTCAGCAGTCTCTCTGGCCTTCACCCACTGGATTTTGATAGCATCCTTCCTCTCACATTCCAAGTTGTGACAACCACAAACATCTACCAACATTTCCGAATGCATCCTAGAGTGGTGGGATGATCCCTGGCTGCGAGCTACTGACAGAGACCTGGAGGGGAATGATGGAGAGTTGGGAAGGTGTGATGGCAGTAGAGGTGGAGAGAAGAGCTCAGATTGGGCATTTGCCAGATACAGGAGACAGGGGGTTGAGAGGAGAGGTCCTTCACTCTTCTTCATTACCAAGTTTTTCAGGAAGAAAACATTTCTTCATATTTTTTTAAACCTTAAAATTTACTCACACTTGTCCTCACTCTTTCTGAAACCTTACATCTTCCATATATCGTATCCACTTTGTGTTCTGTAGACAAACAAGACCTGCCTTCCCTTCCCTACTCACAAACCACACTATTTTACACACTGGAGAGGTGACAGTGATGCTTGGTCTCTCACCAGGAATCCTGAAGTGGGTTAAACTGATCGACAACTTTGAAGGAGAATATGACTATGTGACCAACGAGGGAACAGTGTTCACATTCAAGACAAATCGCCATTCTCCCAACTATCGCGTGATCAACATCGACTTCACAGATCCTGAGGAGTCTAAGTGGAAAGTGCTTGTTCCTGAGCACGAGAAAGATGTCTTAGGTAAGACTACATGCTGCTTGAAAATTGTGCTATTGTATTTTGTGAGATGTCAGCAAATTGGTACATCTCTCATTCTCTGGTGACTGACTATAAGCTAAAGAACCTTCAGCCTCTTAATTTTGGGGCATGAAGTGCCTAAATAATTCAGCCAAGTATTTGCTGTATGACATCTTTGCAGTTACTACAGTATTATGCAGGATCTTTGTAATAACTGAAGGTATGAAGCTAGATTTCAAAGGTGGTACTTAAAAAATATATTTATCAGTTGTCTTTGTGTAGTTATTGTTTGATAATCACATTTAATTTTTTAAACCATTTGGATTCAGAAGCCTTAGCTTTTAGCTTTGAATAACCTTTGGCTGTTTGTTATACGTATTGTAGATCAAAGGGTGGATTTACCATCCTCTTATTGGAAAAGAGAATAGACTAATGTCAGATTTCATTGAAATGCACTGCAGTTACTGCTGTGTGCACTGAGCTTCATTAACCTCTTGAGACTCTCCCCTCTGTATCAGTTCTTTCAGAGTGCCTGCAAGTTCCCTTTTATTTGTTTTCTCTGATTTTTCAAAGACTCTGTGCTGCTCTGTAAATCAATTATTGCCTGAAAGCTGGATTTGATTAGAATAAGACTCACTAATTTTGTTACAGTTTTGCACACAAAAGGAGAGTCCAGTTATCCTCAAGCCAATGAAGAGTTTACTAGTTGGAGGTGAACTTCTGCTAATGGGTTCAATGGCGATAAAAACTAGGGCCATCCCAAAATGGGAAGGTATAAGGTATATAATTAAGAAAATAAATTCTTTTGAGATCTGCAAAGAGGCCCTGTCCCAGATGAAATAGTCTTTACATGTGTTTTTCAGTGAGTTAAATGCAAAGCTGCCAGAGTCAGACAGACCCATGTTCACGTCCTGGAAAAGTAAGGGACTCTTTCTCCCCTGGCCCAGGGCGGTGTGCTCTGTGCCTCACAGGTGTTTAACCTGGCTTCACATGGTGGGGAGAGGGGAAACATGGGCACATGGTTACGCTGACTGTCTCAGGGAGAACTGCTTGTGGGTGCTCCTTCTGGGCCTTTCCTTCTGCGTGTGTCTTGGCCCAGGAGTAACACTTCTCAGGATCTTTGCTTGAGATTCTCCCCAGCTCCTGGGAATCTGGTTGTACCCTGCCACCCCCTTCTGTTCTGAGGTCTCCACACCCCTCCGGACAGGCCTGCTAGACAGGACCCAAAATGACCTTATGCTTGCTCTTTCCTGCAAAACCCTCATCTGCACCTCCAAGGCCGCAGCCCATCCCATGCTCTTTCCCCGAAGTACTTAGCCCACCCTTCTCCTGCCTCCTACTTGTCCCAGTCCCAGTTCCTTTAGCCTCTCGGATTTGGATTAGGCACCAGTTTCCTGTCTCTCAGGCTGGTTCTCCCCAGTGGGGACTGGGCTCACAGCATGACTGGGCCCTTTCCAAGGAAATCCCTTCCCTTGTCTCTTTAGAATCTTCCATTCACTCTGTGCCCTCATTTACATTTGGATGAGGGATCCATGAGTCAAAGAACAGGGTTTTGGCCATTTCCTTTAACATAGTCATGTGCGGAGTCATGTTGTAACCTGATGGCTTCTGTCCAGGTTGAGACAGAATGTCCCCCTAAAGGCGGTAACAGCCAGGGATTTAGTGAGTGCTTCCCAAGTGCTACATGCCTTAACCTCATGTTGGCAGGTCCAGGTGAGAACTTTGGTAGTGTGGGTCTTCATGTAGGGTGTTCTGAGTGTCTTTTAGGTGCAAGTCAGGTTGGGTCAGTGGTTGTTGAATAGAATAGGGTACTATCAGAGATGTAACTATTTCCCAAGGCATGTGACTTTTCTGCCTTTTAAAGCCACAAAAATGGTTTGACTGTGCCTTAAGGTGACATCCTATTTCACTTGTAGATCTAATGAAATGCAAATCACTGCTTAGAGATTTGGTGGGGTGATATATTTTTATAACCTTCCTTCTGGAAGATTAGAAGTTCTTTAGACTGGAAAGGGGAAACCTTCAATATTCCTTAGAACTCATCAATTCAAAGAGAAGCACAGTTGAATTTGCTATATATCATTCACACAGAATGCCCTATTGAGAATAAAAACTAGAGATGACTCATAAAGTACAGCTATAAAGTCAGAGCTTTTATTAATGACAGTCTGCAAATCACCTTGTTCTTTTCTTATTCACTCTGTCTTATAATTTTGATGCAGTTAACACAGATTAATTATTCTTTGACAGAAATAATTTACTTCTTTTTTTTTTCCCTATACTTTCTTTAAAACTTTAAGGCCACATGAAATACAGGGTGTCCCCAAAAAATGTATACACACTTTAAATAATTATAAAGTCGGTGTTTATTAAAATACATTTCAGTTTCAAAATGTAATAGAATCTACAGACATTATTTAATTGTTTTGTCAATGCCTGTTTTCAAACTGACATCCATTCTGGTCCAGGCACTGCTGACAACGCGAAGCAATGGAATCGCAAACATGAAACAGCATGATGGGGCACCCCCACACTGCCATCACGATGTTAGATCCTACCTTGATGAGATCTTGCCAAACAGGTGGACTGGACGAAGGGGTTTCGTAGAATACCCTGCGCGTTCACCAGACCTCACACCACTAGGCTTTTTTTATGGGGATACTGAAAAGACAAAGTCCACGCTATGAAACCTGCAACAGTTGCTGAATTGAGAGCAGCCTTTGACGAGAATGCACACAACTACCAAATGAAATGCTTTGTGATGTTTGCGGTTTCATTGCTTCGCGTTGTCAGCAGTGCCTAGACCGGAACCGACGTCATTCAGAAAACAGGCGTTGACAAAACAGTTAAATAATGTCTGTAGATCCTATTACTTTTTGAAAATGAAATGTATTTTAATAAACACCGACTTTATAATTATTTAAAGCGTGTAGACAGTTTTGGGGGACACCCTGTATATTACTTGATTGAGGCACTTTAAAAAAAATTGTATCGGAGAATGAGCAAATGACTCTTAGTCGTAAAAATCCTTCTCTGTGTCTTCACTTGAGGAAAAGTTTGCTGTGTTAATCGAAACAACCCTACGAGGTCAAAGCCTCTGGGGACCTTCTGAGTTCCCTCTGACGGATGCCTTGCTCATGCTGAAAATTGATAGTTACAAACGTGAACTCTTGGTTTCATGGGTTTTAAGAAATAAGCAGTGTCAAGGATCCCATGACCACACTTCCCACCATGAAACCCAAGAGAAGCTTGTTGCCCATGTGTTTGAGCTGTTAGCTAGCTGCAGCCCGGTCCCTGCTTTCATTCACTCCAGCACCTCTCCCTTTGGGCAGCCTGGCCTTACCTCAGGCTAGTCTGGCCCAGAGTGAAGTGGGCTGTATTCTCTCCCTGTCACCTCACTCCGCCCCACTCTCCCAGCTCTGCCAGAGGACAGCACATTGCTGATGCTGCAGCCTCGGGAGTTGGGCGGGCTCACCTCCCCGCCTGACTTTCCGTTTCCCCATTTCACCAAGGCCTGGGCATTCTTTTTGGGAAACGCCTTTCCTTTGTTTTCTTACGTCTCCAGACTTGATTCCCCACCTGGTTTGATTTGACTGGTTTGTTGCAGGAGTGTTCTTCCTGGTCTGCCCTCCATCCTCTGGGCACTTCCATTGTTCTGTCTCCTTGATTGATGTCGTCTCTATATCATCCTTTGTCCAAACAGTAGCTCCTCAGTAACAGTCATGTCAGAACTAAACTCTGCTCTTACCCAGCTCACCGAATCCCCTTTTAGACCACCACCATCGGCACTGCCACCCACCCCCAAATTAGCAACCTTTTTCTTCCTAGCAGTCTCTCTCCCTCCCTTCCTTCCTGCCACTTGTTCATTTTTTCCTTCACATTCCTTTTTTCTCTCCTCATTCCTAGCTCTGACCTTCGTTCCTTGAGTTGCCTGTCTTCCTGCCACCTCCTCCCTGCTGTCACCACCCCAGACACCTCCATTTCCAAACCCCTGTACTCAAGACTCAGTTCAGCAAGACTCCCAGTTTTGGGGGGTCTGCAGCCAACCACTCACTTATCTTTGTTTACACAGTACTACTTGTCTTTTTATGTGATTGTATCCTAAAGGCAGAGTGCTCTCCCCTTCCTGCTTGTCTCCCACCACCTTGCAGGGTACCTGGAACATTCCAAAGGTTTAATACATTTTTGTCAAATAAACACCCCAATGGAAATGGATCATGATTTGGTTTTCGTGGTTTTCTTTCTTATATCTCCTGTGGCATGATACTGATACAGGGGTAATTTATAATACACACATTATCTAGATAATCAAAAACTCCTCACCCAAGGTGGAGAATATTTTGTTTCCTCTAGACATAACAATGATAATCATTTATTAAAGAAATATGCTGGAAACTAGATGAATGGTTCAAAGCACTTATAAAATCGTTCTGCAGGTCCCATTGCTGCATAGCACAGTGGAGAGCTCCAGAACTCTTGTGTAGTGACATCACTCTGCTTTCCACTCCTTTTCAAAACTACATTAGGCTTTATCTGTTACTATCTTTTCAGAATGGGTAGCTTGTGTCAGGTCCAACTTTTTGGTGTTGTGCTACCTCCATGACGTGAAGAACATTCTGCAGCTTCATGACCTGGCCACAGGTGCTCTCCTGAAGACCTTCCCACTCGAGGTCGGCAGCATTGTGGGATACAGCGGTCAGAAGAAGGACACTGAAATCTTTTATCAGTTTACTTCCTTCTTGTCTCCAGGTGAGAGTCTTTTCATCAGTGTGGTTCAGTTTAAAAATCAGACTAGCTTTGGCCAGTGGCTCAGTTGGTTCAAGCATCATCCGGTGCACAAAGGGGTTGCGGGTTTGATCCCTGGTTGGGGCACATGTGAGAGGCAATCAACTGATGTTTCTCTACCCCCTCGCCCCGGAATTCTCTCCCCCTCCCCTGCCCCCTTTCTCTCTCTCTAAAAATCAATGGAGGGTGAGAATTAAAGAAAAAGAAATCAGACAAATGTTTGGGGGTTTGGGGGGAAATGGGAATATAATGCTATGTTATTGAAAATCACATACACTGTATTACAGCCAAATCATTTAATGGGAATAAAACAGTAAAACAGATACTCAGAAAAAAAGGGAAATGTAACCACCTAAACTGCACTGTCATTAATTTTATATCCTGATTCTCTTTTCTGAGGACAGGACCAACTACTGTTCTAGGTTGATTTAAAAAATTAGTATGATTAAGTATAACCTTAGATTCAGCCTTGGTTTATATGTACTGGGGTGCGCACAGTGCAGATAATAAAAACTTAAAATAAAGGTTGATAATCACATCCTACAGTAAAAAAACATTTTCTAGAATAAACTAAGAATAAATTCTGCAGTTGTTAAACTGAATTAAAGATATTTCTAAAAATATAGTCTTGCATCATATAGAAAAAAAATTGACTTGGTTCTAATAAAAAGAAAAAAATGCTTATCAATTGTAGTTTTACATTTCATGGTATGGGTTAATTTTCCCCAAAGAAAAAATAACATAGCTCTCTTTTGAACTTTTTTTTTTAAGTTGTCATGCTCATTTTGCTTTGCTTCGCCCCCCCCCCCCCCCTTATTTAGCTACACTGTTTTGTTATAGCTGAGGCCACGCACATACTCTGACTTGTCCCAGGGGCCTGGTTCAGTTGGTACTTTGCATTTGACCAAGCAGACCCTATCGTAAAACCAGTTTGGCTGAGAAAATTTCTGCGCATTTTCTTGATTATTTTTCAAGTTCCTGCATGGCCCTTTTGGTCTTACCCGTTTTTGTTGCAATAGTTTGGACCTTGGCAAATAAAGCAGACATGGGGGAGAGCTGGGCAGGTACTGAAGTAGTTCTGTCCCCTTCCTGGGGGTTGGCCAGATGACAGTGAAGTCTCACCCACTTTTGTGTGTGTGCCTCAGAGTCACAGGAATCTTATCGTCTGACCGGTTGCTGTCAGGGTGATGTTCTGTCAGCAGGTCAGATGGCATACCTGGGACACACAGCAAACTTGACTTTCCCCTGTGTCTCCCAGGATCAGGTGGCTAGGAACAGTGCCTGCAAGGTGGAAACCAGGGCCAGGGCCAGCAGTCAGGGACTGACAGGTTAAGAACCCCACATCTGAGTGTCCTGCACCTCACCCTTCTCCCCCAGGAACAGGGGTACAGTGGCGGCCAATGGACAGGAACCAAGAGAAACCAGTTTCCTCCAGATAGCCATTCTCACCCACTGAGGCAGTGCCCATAGTTTCTTTGCTCAGGTTACACGGCTTCTAGAAGTTTTACATTGGAAAATCTTACAGCTTAAACAAATGAAATGGATAAAAGGCAATGAGAAGAACAGAGCAGGGGGTGACTCACTGTTCGTAATAAAAGCCAGGTTCACCAAAGGCCTGTAAACCTTCTTCTGTGACCCCATATGGGCCATTTATTTCAGGAACAAGCTCATCATTACCTGGGCAAGAAAGGACTCATTGTCCTAGTGTTAAGTGGAGAGCGCTGTGCCAAGCAGTGAAATGTTACCCGTGACTGTGACTGAAGTGCGTCCTTAGTTCTGTGCTGCCAGGCTGTTTCTGAACAAGCTTTAATTTGTTACTGTAATGCTTTGTTGTTCTCCCTTATCTATTCTTCTTCAATTTGCCTCCATCTTTGTTTTTTCTTTCCTTGATGCAATTTGATACTTAAAACCAGAGAACAGGGCTTCCAGACTCAGACCATTTTGGCCCAAATGTAAAAGTGGTCGTCAGATCATTAAACTAAGCTTCTTAAAAGCAAGAATTGTTAGCGTGCACGTGCGTGTGTGTGTGTGTGTGTATACACATACACATGCATATCACCTTAAAGGCTGTCTTGCCCTGGTCTCTAAAGGTTAGCTCTATACTATTGCAGTAAACAACAGAGACACTAAATTATAAGGAAAGCCCCAGGGCCAAAAATAACTGCAGCTCCAGCTGCTACGGACATGTGATACATCTGACAGGTTCATGCCACAACCGACTTTTGTCCCCGTAGAGGTACATAATTAAGATGTGCCTTGAGCCCAAGCCACTTAGGCCTTTTGTACCCTGAGTCACACAGGGAGAAAACAGGCAACCAGAGCAGTTTGAAGCACAATGCTCTTATTCCCTGTGCCTCAAACCACTTAGTGGCTGAGCCGATTAATTCTGTACTCGTGAAACCTCAGAGGGTTGTCTAAGGTTAGCTCCAGACAGACTTGCCCGCTGTAATAATCCAGAGCAGCTCTGGGAAACAGTGATGAGAAATTAAAGAACCTTCTCAGACTGTTTGAAAAAAGCAAAAAAAAAAAATTTTTTTTAAGACTATTTTTTAGAGCAGATTTAGGTTCACAGCAAAATTAAGCTACAGAGATTTCTCCTATAACCCCTGCTGCCACACATGCATAGCCTCTCCCGCTATCAACATTACCTACCTCTTCCAGAGCGTTACATTGGTTCCAATTAATGACCCAGCACTGACACATCATTATCACCCAAAGTCCATAATTTACCTTAGGATTCATCCATGGCGGTATAAAGTCCATGGGTTTGGATAAATGTATACTGCCATGTATCCATCATTATAGTAGTCTACAAAATATTTCCACTGGCCTAAAAATTCTCTGTGCCCTGCTTTTTGACCCCTCCCCCATCTCCCAACCCCTGGCAACCACAGGTTTTTTTTTTTGTCTCCATAGTTTTGCCTTTTCCAGAATGTCATATCGTTGAAACCATACAGTATGTAGCCTTTTAAGATTGGCTTCTTTCATTTAATAATACGCATTTAGGGTTACTTCATGTCCTTTCATCACTTGATAGCCCGTTTCTCTTTAGCACTGAATAATATTCCATTGTCTGGATGTAGCACAGTTTGTTTACATGTTCACCTACTGAACGACATCTCAGTTGCTTCTGAGGTCTGGCAATCATGAATAAAGATGCCATAAATATCCATGAGCAGGTTTCTGTGGGAACATAAATAAATTTTTAACTCCTTTTGGTAAATACCAAGGAGCACAAAAATTTTTAAGAGATTGTTTTAGTTTTCTTTTTCTTTTTTCTTTTAAAAGCCTTAAAACTCAACCTAGAATCAGATAGAATAGTATCTGCATGGGTCATCTTTTGCAGAGTTCTTTTGCCCTTTCTTTTTCACATCCCTCTGAATCTTCTTTCACAGTGTCTCATAGAGTTACCCCTTCCTCCTCATTCCCATTCTTTTCTCTCCTTCCACTTATTTTGGAATATAGCAGGAATATCCCAGCTGATCCTCCCTTACTCTCCCCTATTGCTAGAATAACCTTAGAAAGCACTTGTTTTCATCAGAGACCTGTCTCCTCAAGTCCAGGCACCAAAGGGACTGCCTAGAGATCACCTAACTAGTCCCCTCTGGTTCATGATTCTAGGATGTTGCCTCCAAACTGCACCTTCCTTTGTACTTAATGAGCCAAATCAGACAGGACACACAAGCATCATTACATTATAAGGATTCACGTTACGATGTGAATGTGTGAATTGCTAACCCAGGCTAACACAGATGGATCCATAAATAGAAAGTATTGATCAAATATATTAAGCAATGCTGCCTTCATGGTTAACCCAGCCTCCTCCAAGAAGACAGAAGGGTAGAGTTCAGGCCATAGCCAGCCCCTGTGGTATAGTTACTTCATTTTGCTGCTAGAGGATTTGCTACTTTCGTTTTTTTCTAGATGAATGGGCATTTAGAGTATGTTTCCTATTCATTGTCTTTCATTAGGGAATTTTCATCCTAGGACTTTGGTAACTTGCCTAACTAAGCCCACTGACCCAAGAACAGTCAGAGCTGGGAGTCCTGGTGCCCAGGTCCTGTGTCGGTCAGTGTTCTAGAGGCAGCAGTGGTGCCAGGGTGACACAGGGGCTCAGATGGCACGTGCTTGGTGTGCTGTCTTAATTCTTAGTTGCTTGGTTGGCTGGGGATTTTTCCTTCAGAGATTCAGATTTTTTTTTTTTTTTTTTTTTTTTTTTTTGTATTTTGTGGAAGGGGGGCAGGTACTGATCAAGAAGCTTTTCAAAAATTCATATATATGTGAAGATAGCCTTTGGCCGCAAGATTATATTCATCTAGGAAAATTCATCATACCCAGAGTATAATTTGGAACTACTTAAGTTATACTTTAAGTATAGCTTCAATAAAGAAAGCATATACTTCAGTCATGTTACATTATCTCCCCGCTGTTAATCATACACCCTATTATGGTACTTTAAAATGATGTGTTAGTGTGACAATTCATAGGGATTAGCAGTCATGCTGTCAAGGAATCTAAATCTACGACTTTCTGCCAGCGGGGGGCAGAGTGTTGTTTCCCAACTGTTAGTGAAGAACATACACAGAGGAGTTGAAAAAAAAAGCAAGCCGCCATTTTAATACAAGATCAATCAAATAGAATGTGTCCTATGGGACATATTTGATTTCTGGTTTTCCAGAAATATGGCGATCACTAAATCGATTTTTCATGTACTTGACAGCGTATGTTTAAAGTATTATGTGGGAGGGCTGTTTGCATACCAGACGCTCTGGATGACTAATTCTGTTTCATACACCACACAGAGTTGTTTTCAAACAGGGGGACTTATATTACTTACTGTTCCTTGGATTTAGTTCTTAAATGTTAGAGTGTAGTAGCATTAAAGTCAGGAAATGGAATTTTAATTAATGGTTAAATAAGCTGGAAATCTTGGTGCATATTTATCAGTTTTTTTGTGCACAATTACAGGGATAATCAAAATGAAAAAAGCAATGCAGTGGTTCAGTTGGTTGGAGCATCGTGCCGTACACCAGAAGGTCACGGGTTCAGTTCCTGGTCAGGGCATATACCTAGGTTGCAGGTTTGATCCTTGGTCAAGGCACATATGGAAGGCAACTAATCATTAATTCTGTCTCTCCCTCCCTACATCTCTTCTTTCTTTTCCCTTCCCTCCCTTCCTCCCTCCCTCCTTTCCTTCCTTCCTTCCTTCCTTCCTTCCTTCCTTTCTTCCTTCCTTCCTTCCCTCTTTTCTCTTCCTTCCTCTCTCTCTAAAATCAGTAAAGATATCCTCAGGTGAGGATTTAAAAAAATAAAAAGGCAATTCAAAAATGGTTCCCTGATCATCTTTGGTCCCTGATTGCTGTCCACCTGTGTATCCATGAATGAGTGGTGGTCAGGTAGGTAGCAAGAGTTCCAGATTGCCATCAGGAGACCCCTGACTGGGTGTTGATTTGGGGCATATCATTTGAGTTTTCTGTCTTAATTGACTCTCAGATAAAATGGCTCTGCTTAAAGTTTCCCATATTTGTTTGTTTGTTTACCTATGCTTCTAAGTGACATGGTGTGGAGAAGACCTGTTAAGTGTCCACAGTTAGGAGTTTTTCCTCGTCTCATACTCCCCAGTGCTCTTCTCTTGCTCCTTATGGCGTCTGATGGTGCTTGGTGATTCTTGTCGCCTTGTATCTAGTGGGTTCATAGACTAAACTAAGATTTCCGCTTCCTTCTAGGCATCATTTATCACTCTGATCTTACCAAAGAGGAACTGGAGCCAAGAGTCTTCCGAGAGGTGACTGTGAAAGGAATCGATGCTTCCGATTACCAGACAGTCCAGGTATGGAGGAGCATTTGCTCTTGATAATGTGCATTAGAAAATCTGACTTTTATGCTGGGCCATTCACATCTCAGCTTGTCGGAAACTGTGGAGGTAATCCACAGTAATACGGACGATGGACTGATGACAGATGTGTTTGAAACTCCTGCTGTTTCTGGGCATTGAGCCAGGCCCAGGCCCTGCCCTCCCAGAGTTTACAAGTTCTCCTGTAGTTGCAACTCAGACAAGAAGCCCGAGTCCCTTGTCTCGGGGGATCTTCCTTCAGTAGCTATCAAAGCAACACAGTATGCCTATGTTAGTCTGTTTGCTTGAAAGTGGGTTGTGTTCTAGCTCAGGTCTGTGGTGTCATAAATAACAACATAGATTTGCTCTAGGTATAGTATTTACTCAAATGCTATGAGCCAATCTTTTCAGTCTGAAGTTCATGTGTATTTCTGTCTGGCACAGAGTGGGCCCTCCATAAAATATTAGAATTAATTAATTAACTAATTAATTGTCATTGCATCACATGCTCAGTCTCTGGTCACCATCCTTTTAGTTTAAGAATCTCTGTTTTTATCTATCCAGCTCCCCAAAGGTACTGAGTTTCCCAGCAACTGAATCACTTATTGATCGATGGATGACACGTATCTCTGCTTCTTTGCAGTGAGAGGTAACCTGTCAGGCACCAGGTGTTTATAAGGGCTCTCCCACCTGGAGGCCTGGACCGTGCAGACCACAGATTAGGAACGTAGGAACGAAGGACGGTTAGAACAAAGAACACTGGATTCTACTGAGAATGTTTCTGTGAAACTAGGGCATTATTTTAGCTTGGTGAATTATTCTTCACTGTCTAGAAAGAGTCTAGATGGTGGGCTAGATTTCAATCATAAAAAAATAAAGCTTTGTTTGCAAAAACTTACAGTGGGTTGGATCTGGCCCAGCTCTGCAGCTTGCCAGCCCCCTGATGTTTCAGGAGTTGGCAGAGTCGCTCCAGTTTTACTGGAGAACATCCACGCTCATTTGTTCGTGTAGTACTTGTGGCTGCTTTAGCACTTGAATTGGATGGGTGCAACAGAGACCGTATGGCCCGCAAAGCCTTGAGCCTTCTAAGAAAAAGTGAGTTGATCCCTGGTCTATATAAACAGTGTTTATAGAATCAGAGTGTTCTCAGTAGATGCACAGGGTCTTTGTCATGAAGCTCTGTCAGGACCGAAATCTGTACAACCTCACTGGGTGACATTGGGCAAGTCATTTAACTTTTCTGCCATAATATTTTTTGGCTATAAAATAGAGATAGTATCTATTTTGCAGGATTCCTGTAGGATGAGATGAGATGATGTATATAATTTTTTTTTTCAGTCAGTATTGGCAATAAATATAATAGACTTAGCCTTCCATGTCTGTTTTGGCTTGCTTCTTCTTTCATTTTCAGGGTGAGCCATGCCTGGAGAGAGGTTCTGTAGGGGCCAGTGTAGGCCTTGTCTGGTACTTACTTGGTTCATTAATTTAGCCAAGTCCTGTATCAGACTGTTTAGGCTTTCATTCTTTGCTGTTCTCCCTTTTCTCCATGCGTACAAACTTTGTTTCTATCAACTAACATTTGGCCATCTCAGGGCTGTCTTCTCGTCCTTGCCTGGGCATCCCCCAGGGCCAGGGGTGTGAGTGTGTGTATCTGTGCACATCACTGCCTCTCCCATCAGTGATGTCAAGGATGCCCAGCCACAGTGACCATCCCTTTCTGCCCTTAAGGTTGCAACCTTAGCTGCCCTAGAATTGGGCAGAATTGCCTACACGAGACCCCTCTGTCTCCTCCTCCTCATCTCTACTGCACAGCCCCTCGGGTCTATATTAAAAAACAAACAGATAAAATTATCTTTTCCATCTTCCCAAAACAAGCCCTGCCCAAGACCTTTGGAGTTTCAGGAGGCAAGGAGACCTGGAGTGATGACAGCTGTTGGGGAGGCAGCTTCTTACAAGGAAGGCACTTCTCAGTGAGGATGATTGGAATCGTTCCTCCCATCAAATAGCTGGGTTTTTCCTATTCTGATAATACTAGTATTCTTAACAGGTGACACACACAGAAAGTAGTTACCTGCTAATATGTATTGTTTTCTGTTATAAATGAAAATATAAACTTTTACAGCTGAGCACGTGCTTGTGTGGAGTGCAAATCTCTCAGCCAAGTATACAGCAGCCTGAAATTTCCAGGTTAAACTGGGGAGGGACGTGCTGGGGTGATGCCCGTTGGAAGACTCACTGAATTCCTCTGCCTGACTCTACTTCACAACAAAAACTCCCCTGACATTGAGCTACGCAGACACAATCTTTTATTTGTACTGTGGCAGTAGAGGGGAAAAAGATTCATGGGGAACATTTAAAGAGATGGTAACGGGACATCACATTGGTTAATGCATGGCTCCTCATTTCCGTGTTTGAGAAAATAGAGCTGTGCCTGTGGGCAGAGGAGAACTTCTGTGTATATGCCAGCGGAAGATTTTATATCTCTTGATTATACACAGCCCACATATTGCACCGAGTCATTAAAAATAGAATTCTCTCATGTGTAAAGGTGCCTTTGAAGTACACAGCACCATAGACTTGTTTCACTTAACACCCATCTTGCAGTGGCTGCGATTCAAGTGTGTGCTGCAGAGCTCGGACACGAAATGCGTGTGTGACAGGTGTTCTCCTGTCTGGATTAGGGTGTCGGGGGCATGGCCAACGGTGACCAACCATTGTAAAAGCAGCTACAGGGGGTCTGTTCGTGAATGAAAAGCATCCTGATGATGTGTAATAGAAACCACAGCATTTTTGTTTTCAGTCACTTTAGGGTCATGCCTCTTTTGATTCCACATGACCCTGGTGTTTATATTCGTTCCATGTGCAATTTAAAAAGACAATCCCTTTTTACAGTCTGGGAGGCACCCTTGTTGTTTGGAAGCAAATACTGCATCCACAGACAACCCTGCGTGGCTGGCCAGTGCAGTTCATGGTGGTCATGACCATGCACATCTACCTGGTGGTGGAGCTGATGAGACAGACCAAGCCCAAGAGGGAGGAAGGGAGGGGTTGAAGAAACATGCAACCTCGGAAGCCACAGAGGGCTGTTCTTTGTGTGATCTTCACTCACTCGGGGTCCAGAGCGTCTTGAGAGGGGGAGGGGAGGGCATGGGAGGAGGATATGGTATTGTATTTTGCTGACAGACACAGAACAAAGCTGCTCTCTATATAGCCTTTATCCATTCCTGACTATAGCTATGGGTAGAAAATTGATTTGTATCAGAAATATAATTTTGCAAATCAGATCCTGGAATGCTGTTCATTTTTCTTCCAGTCTGGGATACGTTAGGAATTTCATTTTAGATAGGTTTATCAAATCTACTATTGATTAATCTTTTCATTTTCCTTCTTGTGTTGCGAATGACATGACCACATAATTTTGATCAGAACCTCTGCACCCATGTCTTCAAAAAGGAGTTGTAATACTGAACATTAGAAATTACATTTATTAAACAGGTTACATAATAAGTGATTTACCTGAAAAGTCTGTCTACATTTATGTTTTATTTTTAAACAAAAGTGAGGCAATGCGGGAAATGTTAAATTTAGTTCATCAGCAAATATTTATGACATGACATTCAATGCCTGGTGATACTGTTTGAATATAGAGATATTTCAGACACAGTCGATTTATACTAATTTAAGTTAATTTTGGAAATTTATAGTTAGACTGGAAAGTTGAGACAGAGAGATCTGAAAAGTCAGACCCCCCAAGGGTGTTACCACAGTGTAGGTGGGAAAGACGCAGGCTCCAGTCCACACTGCAGCGCCAGAGACCCTGCTGGCTGGGTCCGCGAGGAAGTCTTCACAGCAGAGGTGGAAGCTGGACGGGCCTCAGGTGCTTTCAAAACTCCTCCTTCCCCACCGACCCTCCTCAACAATCTTTTTTACCACCCCTTCATTCAGAGGTGCCTCTGCCTTTTGTAGCACTGTAAGTTCACAAATTCACAGTAAATTCCAGAAGAAAGGACTCATGCCCTCAGTGTCCCATACCACAGGGTTGACCTTGGCATTGCCTTCTGTGGATGAGATAGCATTTGCGCTAGGGTTGAAGGTGGCAGGACGAAGGAATAGAGTGGAGCATAAATGCACCTTTTTGGTTTCTCAGTATCTCGTTTTTGTTCATCCAGCTGAGAGATTGACTTTTCTCCTCCCAAAATGAAACAAAACTTATAGACACGAAAAAGAACAATGAACGGAGTGTACTGTGAATTCACTCCATTAACAACAGTTTCCATATTTCAAAAAGGACAATTTTTAGAAGGAAGAACCAATTTAATGGGGCAAAACAAACTTAAATCAATATAGTACAAAAATAAGAAGCATTATAAGTATTTAACATAGATTTTTATCTTGATTCCTATTCTCTTACAATTTGTAGAAATGTTACTTTTGAGGTTTACCTACAGTAATACCTTTGAAAAATCAAAGTATTAAAATTAGATGATGCTTCGGGTTTACCAAGATGCCTCGGGGTAGTTTCTTTTCTTTAATGTAGCTTTTTTGAACCTCGGTGGTAATTAATTGGTCATTGTTAACATAGGGCTTTCCCAGAACATTGATTAGCATTTTGATACTCATTAACTCTATGTTGAGCACATGGCACATAGTTTTTGAACTCTGATTCATCCACATCCTTGATGAGCTGTTTTGAACTAGTGGCAATGTTTTTTATAACACCGTGTTCTCAGAAATCTTCAGAATATGTTAGAGAAGAATGAATGGGGGAACATTTTCAAAAAGAACTTCTTGAGGGGTCACTGTGCTTGCGATTAGAAAACTGCTTTACATTTAGTCAGTTCCTGAACTCTTGTCTTGATGTTAGCAGAAGTGTGACATAACAGTATATGAGACCACTTTATGCATTAAACACAGGATGAACTCTAAGGGTTTATCTTTGGCATGATGAGGAAACTAGGTAAGCTACTGTCCAGCTGGCTCTTCAGATGTTTCATTCTGTGCTAAAATATTCTTGCCTGGGATAACCAACTCCACACCAACCACCTGAGCATACCTGCACAGGATGTGGGCACAGGCCATCCCTGCGGGCCCTGCTCTTGGAATGAAAGCATGGCATGAACCAGCCTTTTGGGAGGTGGACAGGTCCCTAATTGCATACCTGCCTCTTCTGCTTTTTCTTCAATGTGCATTTTTCTGCCAATATGGTTTTGGGTTCTGGACAAAGTCATATGCCTTCCAATTACGTTAGGGTTCATCTAGCTGAGCCCTCTCATTTTACAGATGAGGAAATTAAAACTCAATCAATGTGTTTTAACAAAGGTAACATCGTTAATAATTGACAGAGCCCAGACAAGGATGTAGCACTCCGGAGCTGTGCTCATCCTGCAGATTTCCTTATCAGGATAAGTTACTTGCATTCTCTAAAGCTCAGTCACTTTGGTTTTACAGTTTTTTTTAACCTCTAAAATAAATAAGTTAGATTAAAAGGCCTCTAAATCCTTAAGATTCCTTACCTCTAAAAGTATGTTTCAACATCATGTGTCTGTGGAACCTATTAAATAATTAAAATACCCTCTGTGTGAAAGGAGAGACTATAGGGACCCATAAATGTATTTTTTAATGATTTATGAATATTATGATTTTAGTGTTCTTATTGCATGTTAATGGAGAATCTCACTGCCTGATCCATTTATTTATACATATACACATATTTTAATCTGAGGAGCTTTAAGTCTTAAATGTTTGTCACCACATGGCAGCTTGACATCCCATTCAAAGTATGCTCAGAAGTAAAATAAAACTTAACTATTTATGTTTTTGCTTTTTCATTTTATTTCTGCTGGACCTTGAGATCTCGCTCAGATTGGCACTGATGCCACCACTGGTGCCAGGTGCTTCTAACTCAAATCCAGAAGGACGTTCCCAGGTTTATTTTGGAAGCGCTTGCCCAAGACCTTGTACTCTGGAGCAGAGAACATGGAAAGTAACTTCTGTGCCCAAAGCAGGTGTCCTTCTTGACTGCTTTCTCTTGGAGGAGTATGTCCATCCCAGCATCTGTCTGTGTATTTTTGCATTTTAAATAGGTGAAGTTAAATGAAGAATTAATAGAAATGAGGATCTGATAGCACAGGGGAACAGTTTTTAACATAATTCCTGTTGAGTTCAATTTTTCAGCTATTTTAGACTTAACTAGGCATGTTGATTTCAAAACTGCAGTTAGTTTTCTTCTATCAGGTCAAGTTCTTTTTCTACAGCTTATCTTAATGCAACCACTCTAGGCTGGATCAAGCCTGGATCAAGGGAAGCACTAGTGGATGTGGACGAAGGGAACACGTGATAAGTTGCCATTTGGTATTACTTATGGTTTGGCAAGAGCTCAGAGATTGTTCAAGTGACTATTACTTTTATATAGTAAAAACGTCAGGATATAACAAGAAAAATCAATGTAAAATAGAGTATCCTAGTGTACCATCAGCTATACGCCCAGTGCCTCATTCAGCTGAAACCCCAGTGCCAGTTTTCACTGAACTACCCTCTTTCAAAAAACAGGAGTATGGTGAAGAACTAAGTGACAGCAATGATGAAGATTTTGAAATTGAAGATGACTCAGTTCATAAGGGATTTGATCAGCATAAGTTGAATGATTTGGCACAAGATTTGGGACTATCCAAAAAGGCTTCAGAACTCCTAGCATCAAGACTACACAAGAAAAACTTGCTTGAAAAAGAAACGAAGGCATCCTACTTTTGATCAAGAGAAAGTGCATTTCTGCAGTACTTTCGAAATGACGGTGGCTTTGGGTATTGTCATAACATACATGGTTTAATGGAGGAATTGGGAATTCCAATCTAGAATGCAACTGAATGGCGACTGGTCATCAATAGCTCAAAACAGAGCTTGAAGTGTGTCCTCCTCCACAACGGCAGTTTATTTGGTGCAGTCCCAATTAGCCATTCAGTTTGTTTTCATGAACAATATGAGGACATAAAAAGCATCATTGATCTGTTGCAATATCACCAGCACAATTGGATCATCTGTGTTGACCTTAAAATGGTCTGCTTCCTTCTTGGTCAGCAACGCGTATACACCAAGTATCCCTGTTTTCTGTGTATGTGGGACAGCAGAGCTCATGAGAAGCATTGGGTGGAGTCAAATTGGCCTCCAAGATCTGATCTCAAACCTGGTGATCCAGACACACTCTACATGAGCCACTTGTTGACAGAAAGAACGTCATATTCCCACCTCTGCACATAAAACTGGGTCTCATGAAGCAACTTGTTAAATCTTTGCCAACTGAAGGAGACTGTTTCAAGTATCTCACTTTGGCATTTCCTAGCCTGTCATTTGAAAAGATAAAATACCTTAATATGTATGTTTGGTAGCAGAACTTTACTACTTGTACACAATTTGACTTACAGTAACAATATATAGCCTTTATATAAATAAAATAACTCTAAATAAACAGTATATTCAGGTAATATTTTTCTTTATTTTCCTTTGTATGTACATTTTGTATGATTTTGGGGACAAAGAGAGGATATCCTGAATCTTACAAAGCTGGTGTGATAGAGAAAAACTGGGGTCATTTTTGGATTCAGATGCCAAAAGTTAGTCAATTCTAACTCAATAAAAATTGTGTTCCCCAGTGTAATTGTTTAGATTTTCTCTGCATTGAGAAGGCTTATCAGGAGAGAGTTGGGGGTGATCTTTCCATGCTTTTCTGTGATGGTATCAGTCCTAAGCCCCAGGGGTACATCTTCTGTAGGTTGCCAACTAGACAAATGTTCTTTGGCTTCCTGCTCTATCTTTTAGGACAAAAGATAAGGAGACCATAGGAGTTTAGTGTGGGGTCTCTTTCTGCTACACAATTTCTTCTCTCCTCCCCTTTGCCTGGAGTTACACTGACAGTCCATGGAAGATGGGGGTGAGTAAAAGTAGACTTAGCACCGCCAATACTTCATTATCTCCCTGGAGGCAAAACCATTACTGCCTAACTTCATTGGTCTGAAGAAGGGAGGAAAATTTTTCCATTTCCACCTGGGTTTAGAGAAGTAGACTGGATCTTTCTCTGTTTACTCCTTGGGTTTACTGAAAGTAAGAGGCAGATTAGAAATGTTATAATAAGGGTAAATGTGATGGTAAAATATCATGAAGAGGAAGGCATCATGACAGTACTAAACAGGGAGGCACACAGGTTCCCTGTCTTTTGCTCTGGACTGAGTTCCCAAGGGCAGGAAGAAGCTTCTCTACAGGAGTTGGGACTTGGTTGAAGAATGAAAAGGGAGTAAAGAAAATGAGCAATGCAGGATGGAACAGAAGGAAGGAGAGCCAGGCAGAAGTGAGCTGAGCATGCTGGGCAAGGGCTCGGGTGGCAGGCGAGCCTGAATGGCACGGAGGACTTGGGGTGGGACCCGGGGCAGTGAGGGGCGCCTTTGCAGGGATGGTTGAAGGAGAGCATCAAGAGTTGGGTAGAGGAGTTGGGTATTTGAGTCTTACAGTCAAAGGAGAGGTTCGAGTTGGGTTATAAGGGTGAGAATCTTCAGCATAAGTGTACAGCTGAATCCAGGGGCAAAGACAGGATCACAAGGGGGAACATGAAAGAAGAAGGGCTCAGGACTGACATCTAGGGGCTAGTGGGAAGAGGAAGAGCCAGCAGAGGAGCCTGAGAAGCAGTAGGGAGGTGCGAAGAAAAGCAGCAAACCAAATTGCAGACCAGGGGACCGGGGAGGGAAGGAAAAGGTAGTAAAAGGAGGGAGTGGCAGGTGACTCTGTGCTTGGTTGGACAAATAAAGTAGGAAGAGGAGTTCTTGGACTTGACAAAGTGCGTCCCTTGGTGATCTTGACAGGAGCACTTTCAGTGAGCAGTGAAGGCAGATAGTGGATGAACAGGGATTATTGAGAAAGGGGAGAAGTGTACATGTTGTTCATAATATAGATTTCCTATGGCTGAGTGGGATTGAGGAGTTGGGAGATTAGCTTTGCTTTCAAACATTATTGTATTGCATTATTTTTCTAGTTACAACAATCTTGTATTCATGCTATAGTCTGAAAAGATTATATTTTAAACCTTTTTAAATTTTTTTAAGAAACAAATCCTCTCTTGTAGGTTACCTGAACATCTCTGACCTTTAATAGCTGTGACTTATATCTTTCTCCCTCCAGTTTACATTTCAAATTTGTTGTTTTCTATCTGCAGAATAACTTGTAAGCTGTGCTAAGAAGACACAATAATCCAAAAAATCAGGCTTTAATTTCATAAAACATTTTACAAATGGAGCCTTCCATAGCTTTTGTGGCAGGAAGTTCAGGATAGTGGGGGACGTCTGAGAGGAAAGGGAAATGCAGAACCACATATGTGCGCAAACTGGGAAAGCTGAATTGCATAGGCATGAGGGGTGCATGAGGTTAGTGGCAGGTATTATTAAAGTGGGAGAAACCAGGTTATTTTGGTGTGTTGATGGGTTGGTTCTAGTAGGAAGGGACCCACCATAGAAGCCGAGTTTCTTGAGAAGGTGAGGGGATCCCAGGCCCTTGTGGAGAGACTGCCTTCATATAAAGAGTGATGTTTCCTCTGTTCTAGGAGGGAAGAGAGAGAACCTGGGTGTGGGAGTGACGAGGGGCTTCAGAGCTGCAACCCTAAGTACTAACTCCTACTTTCCCTCTGTGAGATTTCTTAGGCCCTGACTTCTCTATCTTCTTTCCTATTTTTTCTTGTAACAATTTTTGAGTTTCAAAAAGTAGTTTGAGCCATGACCAGGTGACTCGGTTGGAGTGTCGTCCTGTACACCAAAAGGTTGTAGGTCCCATCCCTTGTCAGGGCACATACCTAGGTTGTGGGTTCAATCCCCAGTCAGGGCGTGTACAAGAGGCAGACGATCAATGTTTCTCTCTATTCACATAGATGTTTCTGTCTCTCCCTATCTCTTCCTCTCTCTCTCAAATCAATAAACATAGCCTCTGGTAAGGATTTTTTTTAAGTAGTTTTGAAATTTTGAAATATATACATTTTTGCTGCATACTCAGAGTAGTAATGGAAAGATGCACAGAAACTGAGAATTAGAATTTTCTGTTTCTTATGAATGGGTTTCTTCCTGGTTGCTCTTTTCTGTATCATTCAGCATAAGCTAGGTCATTGCACTTAACTAGCACCTCCGAACTCATGGGCTTGAAGTCAGAAAAGTGTCCATCACGTTCCTGTGTGCTATTAATCAGACATCAGATGGTGCTCCCCCTGGACCCAGCCTGAGGAGCCTCTCCACCCAACCTTTGCCTGTCCTTGGGGCACAGGAAGCATTTTACATCCCATGGTGGCTCACAGTCCTTTGTCTTAGAAGCATCACACCCCACCCCCAGTCACATCATTGGTCAACACTGTGTCCTGAGGACAAACCAGCTCCAGAGTGGACAGATGGTGAGGGCCATCCTCCTGAGCTAGAAGGAGAGAACAGGACACATGGGACTCACCCACCAGCCCCCCCTCCCCCCGAACAGGCAGAGTAGGCCTTGGGGGAACAGGGGGGTTGCCTTGTACCTGGCCCCATCCTTGGACATGATGTTAAGCTTTCATTTTTCCAAGTATTTTCTTTGAAAATACAGCTCGAGTCAGTCACCTTTTTTCCTCCAAGGATCTTATTATTTTCTCTGGCAGACTCAAAATTGTAGGAGAGTTTGTCAACACACTGTATTTTAAGTAATGTTTATTTTCCTTCTTACTGAATATAGAACTGCCAGTCAAGCTTCTGCTTGGCCTGAATTGATGTTAACGGCAGGCTGATCTATGTAGCCTTGGCTTACAGACCTGCTTCCCATTGGGCTTTTTGGGATTCTGCCTGTGCTTCTGGGCCTCCATTAGTCCTTTTCGACACATTTTGTCCAGGAAGTTCTCAGATGCCTAGGGGTCTGTGAGAGGAGGGCAGGACCTTGCCGGAGGCAGGGAAGCAGCATGGGGCTGGCGGCGTGGGGGCAGTCGCAGGCCACTAGGGCATTGCCCCATCTTCATGCTCCATCTTTCCACCCACTCTCTCCGTCCCCTCCTTGATCACCTGGCTTTTTGTCTTACCCCTTCAGGACCCGCCCCTCTCTCCCCCAGCCTTTAAGAATAGAGCCCTTCTGGGAGAGCTGGGGTCCTCCGTGACTACCCTCCACGTCTCCGCGCTTGCCCCACACTGCAGGGCCAGTAGCAGGGCTGGTTTATGGCAGAGATTAAACTGGCCCTTTCTGCTAGAGTGCCTGTCATATGCTCTTTCCTCAGTGGGAACATGTCACTGTGATCTAGAAAACTCTCTTTGGGGTGACTTTGATGAAGTATAGCCTCTTGCAAACATATTATCCCCACAGGATTGAGAGTTTGTGCTGGTATCAGTTTGGGTGAATGATTTATGTTCTTGTTGATACGTTAGCAGGCAGCTCTTCTGGCTGGGGTCAGTATTAGCAGGCAGGGCAGCCAGTTCTGAGATCAGTGGTCAAAAGGAAGTGACTATTTGCCATTGTTTCATAGGATAAAGTGGCTTCTTAATAAATCACGTGTCCCTCGTAATTACATTAGTCTGCTAGTTTGACCAGCTGTGAGTTATGCCCACAGACCCTACAGTCAGCCCCTGCCCTGTTCCCTCAGCCACTCACCTGCAGTTGGACGGGCTTCCTTGCTTTGTTTGCGAGTGAGCATGCACTCCCCACACCCCAGTACTGCCCCTCCCTTTCTCTGCCTGCCACGTTCACCCCCACTCCCTCATGTCCTCTGATCTCTGCACTGATCAGAACCCCTTCCCTCTCCTTCCAGTGTCAGACAGCAACCCTTCCTGCCCCTCCTCCTGTAGCCAGCTTGATTGTCTCCCCATTGGACTTACCACCAGTTGACATTATCTTTTCATTTGTTGGCCTGTTCTTTAGAAAGCGGTTTTGCCTCCTGCTGTGTCCCCAGAGCACAGAATAGACATATATAAATACTTGAGTGAGATAGGCCATGATAAATAATACATTCTGATATCATCTAGTGATGGCCAGAAACCTATAAAGAACTTTCTGTAAAAGTTCTATGCTGGACCATCTGCCTCTCCTCTCCTCTCCCATGGTAATTGGTCCTGTCCATTCAAAACCAACAAATATTATCAGAAAATGAATGTTTACTACCATTTTTACTTCTGTGGGATTTTTTGCATGATCTGGTCTTAAAGAATATTTTGGGTTATGGTCTATGACTAAAGCAGGAAATAATACTGCCCCTCCCTCTTAGAGCATCAAAGTAAAAAATTTTTTATATTTTTCTAGAATACATTTATTTCATTGTTGCCTGCTTACAACAATGAGAACCTTTTGGACAAGATGACCTATAAAAAATAATTCTTCTAACATGTAAATTCAATTAACCCAGTCCTTACATTTTATGAAAGTTTGTGATCATTCCTTTGGATTTTTTTTTATTACTTTTTTAAGACTTTGTTAGTTTAATTTTCTCCCTTTGATTTTTCTAATATTTTCCAAAGCAGCTTCTTATTTCATGCATTTAGTTTTCCTTCTTCACTTCTCAATATTCTTATTATTTATATGCATGATCCTAATCGTCTTCATTCTTTACATTTCTTGTAATGTCCTCCCAAGCTGCTAGTCTAAGTGAGGTTCTGAAGTCTCTGTGCCTCAGTGGGTACTTAAGACAATAGTTATACTGACTAATAATAATTTCAATAAAATGGAATTGTCAAGTGAGAAGATTACGTTAATAACTGTGTAATTATTTCACAAACATTGATTAAGCTACTGCCTTGTGATCTGGCAGTGCTGGGAATGTAAAATGTAATCAAACATTTTTAGCAATATGGTGGCAGGAAAGCTGTATGGCAGTTGATCACAGTTCTGTGGGAACCCAGAGGAGGAGGAGCATCTGACTGCTCCTTGGACTGAGGCTACTAGGAAAGGAGCTTTGGGCAGACAGGAGAAGGGCTCTGGAGGGAGGACAGTTTGTATAGAAGCACCATGGCTGGAACCCAGGGTGGGAAATGAGCCTGGAAAAGGAGAGGGTTCTAAACCCTAAGGGTCTGGTATGCACCAAAATGGGGAGGGATTTTATCCCCTCTAGAATGGGAAGCTTGAAAGGGTTTGCGCTAAACGCACTGATGTCTACCAGGTGCTCAAAGAATAGGGTTAGGGGTCAGGGAGAATTGTGAAGGCTGACAGGGTGGTTGTTGAAGAACCAGTGGGCTTGGCTTGAAAACCCCAATGGTGTGGATAGTCTTAAGGAAGCACTAACACTTAGTTGGAATTGGAGAGAGGGGCTTGCATCATGGGAGCCAGAGAAGTTTCAAGGAGGGTGGCCTGGTATTATAGAGAAGTCACGGGAGACATAGTGTGCAGTGTTGGGATTAGCCATGAGCATTTGAGAGCAGCCAGCGAAAGTCAGGTAGCAATGTACTGAAGAGGCTGTGAGGGGAGCCAGCAAGCCCAGCTACCTCCAACCGAATGGGGCAGGGGGTCTCCTTACAGCCCTGGGCCTTGTGTGTCAGTTACTAAGTAGTAGAGATACTACACAAAATTCACTAAGTGAAATCACGGTTTTGTACGCAGTGCTGGCTTTGTAGCAGTTTTTCTGCACAGAGATGCTGATGCTTCATAATCATCAAATGTTCTCTGTCCACCATCCTGAATGCCATCTATTATCAGAACAGCATGACATTCTTTTCTAGATCGTCCATGAACATGATCCAGTTATTCATCTGAAGCTTTCATTTTTCTTAGATTTTGATTTTTTTACTACCTTAATGTCGCCTTGATTACTGGTAATAATAAAGAAGTGTATAATTAAAAATATATTATTTCCGCATTTTAAAATGAATAGGCAAGCTCTTTCTGTCATGATAGTACTGGGGTAAATGAGGTATAAAAAACTATACAGTTTCACTGATGAAATTTTTGCTACTCTTATTCTACTGCCAGGTTTGCTTTGTAAATCATGGAAGGATTTGGCCTGTACCTTCCCAGCAGAATTTCTGAAGTTCCCAATTTGCCTTTATTTTTTTCCCCTTCCTCTTTTCCACTCCTTAGTGATTGCCCACCGCTAGCTACTTGTGATGCTCCTCTGAGCCTCTAGTTCTGTCTCCTCTAATTGACCACCTCTTTGCACCTGCCTTCACCAGAGTTCATCCACTCCTGGTCCACATTTTCTAGTGGGGGTGGTGAAATGCACCGTTGGGTGCTCATGAGCTGATTGTTGTTTACGTGACTCACAGTCTTCCATCACGGGTTTCTTTCTCGCCTCTTAACTCACCTGAGGGCTTCATTTTGGTGATTTGTATTTGTGTTGTCTGAGAGAGTCTAGGTAAGTAGATCAGAGTGTATTAACAGCATTAGATATGTCCAACCAAAACTGACCTAAATGTCTGTGCCGGAGAATTTACTTCCAAATTCACCTTTTCACTATTCTGATTACTCGTTTTTCTGCAATAAAACTGTGTACATTTGCTTCTCACAGAGTTTTTCTGTATCTCAGTTTCCCCTTGTATTGTACAAACTGCAAATGGTACCTGGACAGCCATGCCAGCTTCCTAGTTCCTGGGCTTTTGTCGTTGTTAGCCTCAGTGCAGGGCCATGCTCTGCTTTACGCAGTTCCCTTCGTCCCCACTCGCACCCACCTGCCCACCCCCACCATGAGCTGCTTGATTGCACACACGGCTCTCCCTTCTCCTCACTAAAATCTGTCTCTCTTTAGTTGACCCTTGGAAGGAGTGCATAACTACCAGCCACTGATTTTTAAAGCTGTGCAGTTTTTTTCTGTTCCGTTACTGAATATTCTGCCCAGAGTTTGTCTTTTCAACATTTTGATTATTGATTATATTTTTCTAATGCAATAAAATAAATAAGCAGTCTGCTATAGTTTTGAGTTAATGAGGATCTGGAATGGCTTTCAGGTATTCTTGTCCGGTTTTATGATGCAGGTACGGACTCAGGCAGTAAACTACATAACTTAACAGTTGAAGAGCCATGGAGCCCCTCTGCCACGGCATTGCTGAAATAGATTAAGAGCTCTGCATAAGGAAAATGTCAGCTGTTAAATATTTTTCATTAATAATAAATTGGAAATTTGTAACCTTATCCATGCTTATGTAGCCTTCTACGTCCCTCAACCAGAGTTAATTTGTATTTTACTACTCCTCAGCTTACAAGCATTTTGATGCCAGACTCTACATTGCTCTGTTTGTATGGATTTTTTTTTTAATGAACTGCCTTTTAAAATACTCTTATGCTGTTTGATTGAGCATAGGGTCAAGTTTGAACACTTATCTATGCCTTTATCTAGCTTTGGTTTTCAGGTGCTTACTGTCTTCCAAGTACCATTCAAGGTACAGAAGAAAATAAGACTCATAGTCTCAGAAGGGAGAAACACGAGGGCACAACCCTGCCATGGAGGGTTCAGGAGGTACCCCTGGAGGAGGTGCCAGGGGATTTGCTGATCCCTTGTTTATGGTGACTAAGTGCATTGAGTCTGGAGTCAGACGACCCATGTTCAAATCCGGACTCCATCCCTTAGGAGATCTATGACTTGGGCTAATTACTTCTCTTGGTAAGAGTGACCCCCTCTAAGAAATGGGGGGTGTTCATAGTGTAGATCTCATATGTGTATTAAAATGAGGGAATATTTATAAAGCCCTTAGAATAGTGCTTGTTACATTTTAAGAACTATGTAATTGTTTTAAAAAAAATAAAATAAAATATGATAAATAGCATACTTTGACCAAAATAAGGATTAAGGAAACCTCTATTGTGAAAAATATAGAAACTAACTGACAGGTATTTTAATATTTGTTTTTAAATGTATGGAAATTTTAGTTGATAATTAGCTTATATAGAAATTTATTATCACTAGGTTCTGTCTCCAGAGCCTCGGCTAACTTTTGTTTTCCATACTTTCAGTTATTTTGATGTTTTCAGGGAAGGAAGAACTTTCTGACAATTAGGCTCCAAAGTGAAATGAGCAGTCATTTATGCTGTTGTAAAGTTCTTTCTCAGTACTCGAAATAGCCATGCAGAGGTTGAACCTGCCTAAGAATGTAGCCTTGGGGATGCCTACATTGGGTGGGAGTAGAAGGGGTCAAACAAGTGAATGCCTAAAGCCAGTTAATTTTATTTTTCCTTTTTGGTCATGTTGTAGTCTATAAGTCATGCAACATTGGGATCAGGGGTTCTGGAGGTGTGAAACAGCAGTTTCAGTGGAGAGGACAGTTGAGGTTGAGAAAAATTCACAAAGAGTGAAGGCAGAGAGTGGAGAGTTTTCATTGCTGGTCTAAATGTGGTTTTGTAGAGAATGGGGAGGTATTCCACGTTTCCAATAGGGAGTGGCTTAGTTTAAAAGGAAGATGTCAGGGAGAGTAATCCAGTAACAGGTGCCCCGATTGGAAGCAGGAGACCTGGTAGATGGCAAGGCTGCCATGTAGACAGGTGGGGAGAAGAGGGTGTGTGAGGGGCATCCAAGATGATGCTGAGCCTCAAGAACTGAGGCAGACTGGGTTAGGTATTTGGAGATCAGAAAGATAGTGTTTCATATGCAATTCTAACTCATTTATTCATTCAGCAAATGTTTATTGAATGCAAATAGTGCAGAGCTCATAACCCCTGATGATGGATTTATCCTGCTCTTTTCATGAAGAGGAAAACAAACACATGTGCATTCCACATGCAGTTTAACTCTCATTATAGTGAGCCTTATTGCAGGGCAACTTACACATTCTGCAAGCACACCCTTCGATGCAGTGCTGCTCACTCTGGACCTCTGCATGTAGCAGGGCCTTCACTTCAGTGAAAATGTCTGATTCAGTGTTTGCATTGACCACAAAGAAATCAGAGCAATAGAACTGAAGACAGCTTTTATATTCTCCATTCAAGTCATATTCATCATAGCCCTGCATGTCTTTCTGCCTTAAAACACTTGAATTCCGTAAAAATAAACTCATCAAAGTGCCCATAGCCCAAGATCCAGATGTGCCTCTACCACCGTCCTTTCTTGTGTCCAGAACCTTCCACTTTCTATTTCACTTCTAGTGAACAGGTTTATTATCAAAAGAACAGATGGCCAAGCCTTAGAGAGCTGATGCATTTGCACAGGCTATCAGAATAGTACTTAGCACATTGTTAGTGCTCAAGAAATGTTCCAAAAATAAAATATATTTTTAATAGGTTGACTTTGCTGTTCTTGAGGTGCTCCATGGAAATTTTAAATCTCCAGTGTTACAGAAATCTCCAGCCATCCTTTGAAAAGTAAACCAAAATATAAAGGAAATTTCCCTTTATATTGTCTGCCTAAAGGTGACTCTTAACAGAGTTAAATGCCTGGAAAATAGATGGGATAATAACTTCCTAGTGCCAGACTAGTATTTTTCACCTAAGCACAATACAGAAGTCTGCAATGCCTGCTCAAAGTCTTAGGAAGTTCTCCAGAAACAGCTTGTTTTACAAGAAGAGGGGAGCACAGAGGTGGCCTTCTGCTCAGTTCTTCAGGGGATGGCATGTCTTGTTCCCTGCTTGTGTTGACCGCAGGATTTCTGAGCAGCTCTGTTCCTTGACAGATGTATTTGCCACATTCAGTACAGGCCACACAAGTGTCCTCATTCAACTGATAAAAAGGGAAGCTCAACACCCTTTTATGAACATTCTCCTTTGAACCTGACAGGCTCTAAAATTAGGTAGGAGTTCCTATCACCAGACATTCTTCTCCCCGAAGGGCTTGCCCTTTGCAGTTTACCTTGGTCTTTCATGGCCGAGCATGTCCCCATTGCTGATAATAATGCAAGTCCTGGCATTTATTCACCTCAGATAGCACCAAACCTGAACTAGGTCCAATGTGAGGGTGAAGATTGTTTTCAGGAACCTGAGTGGTTGCACATCTTTGAGTGTCTTAACAATATTGATTATGTTACTAAATGTATTCCTCTCAAAAAAAGTAATCATTTCAGTAGAGATAGCTGATCTTTCATAACTAGAGTCCTTCTCTTGAAAAATAGTAATGTTCCCTTGATGTGCTATGTTTACTTGCTCCTCTTTTGCCTTCAAAGGCAGATGGTTTTATTTCACCTCTTTGAAACCATATTCAGATGCTACGACAGCTGGATACACCTATCCAGTGACTTCTGTCTCGTGCCAAAACACCTTGCCAGAGTAAAATCACATTCTATCTGGTGATGTCTATGGAAAGTCATGCTTGGTAATAAAGATGGGTCATTTCTGACATTTTAGACTATGTACTTTATATAAACACAATCTTTTCTCTATTTTCCTTAGTAGTTTTCCTTTTTTAATTTAAAGGATTTCAGCTCAAAGATCTATGAGCTCATATCTGTTAAGCAGTCATTCATTAAATTATGGTTTTAAATGTACAAAATCAGAAGCTGCTTTAAATTTACTTAGAAATTTGGGGGCACTTTCTTTATGGTTCTCTCAAGCATTTTTTGTTTCATTTGTGAAATTAATTGTGTCAGTAAAGCCATTTAAAAATACTATTGAAACTCAGTATTTTTAGTAGTACAGCATGACAGGATGTGGTGGGGCTTTTATTATTTTAATAATCTGTCTTCAAGATGGTAACACTGAATAGTGTGTGGAAAAGGATCATCGTTCCAAGCAGACC
Organism: Furipterus horrens; assembly: GCF_987537825.1. Lineage (NCBI taxonomy): Eukaryota > Metazoa > Chordata > Mammalia > Chiroptera > Furipteridae > Furipterus > Furipterus horrens. The sequence continues at coordinate 146,485,302 of NW_028327176.1, read as the reverse complement.
CATTTTACTTATAAATAAATAAATACCCCCTTATCTGGAGCATGGCTTTTCACATACTTGAATGAGTCTCCTTTTCAAGAGGGTAACAAAAACAGAAAAGCAAAGAAGGCATAGTATCTGACAGAGTATTTGTCTCCTAAATACCCAGAGATGAGTAACCAGTGTCAAGGGAGAAAGGGTAGAAATATATTAAATATATGCTAAAGGGTCTAACATTTTCAAAAATTTGCATATTAATCCCATAAAGATATTTACAAGGAAGTCAAAACTTGAAGAGAATTACTTTGTGATACAGTAGAAAAAACTCAGGACCAGGGACTTGAGAGACCTGAGTGCTCATTTTCCTTAAGCGGCAGTGTTACCATAGCAGGTGTTTTATTTCTGTGGATTTTAGAGTTGTCATTTGTGAAAATAAGAATGATGACCAGCTAGATGAGGTCGCGGAATGACTATCTCTCCTTGTATCTGAAACATTTTAAATCCTTCAGAATTTGGAATTATCATCCTAATTCCCCAGGTCTGAGAAAGAACTGACACCAGCTTTCTTTCCCATGTGCACAGTCTTGCAACTGCTCAGAAAAGACCCATCGCTGTCATCTGTCACAAAACAGTGTGCACTTCACAGGGGGTGTGGTTCCTTAGCCTCGTTGTGCTTAATGTTATTGGTTTTCGATGTGGAGTAGCATTGACATGCTGCTGGGAGAGTCTCCAAAATGAATCTTAAAGCAATAATGAGATGGTACTGTTTGCCTACTAGACTAGCAAAAGTTAAAATCCATTTGAACACCCACTGCTGGTGAGAAATGGACACCCAGGTAATCATTGTCACTAGGAGTTTAAGTTGATACACCATTTTAACAGAATTATTTGTCAGAATCTTTTGAATTTTTAAATGCACATACACTTTGATCTAGCAGTCTCATATCTAAGAATATATCCTACAGAAATCATAGCATGAGTACATAATATTTAAAAAGGATGTATTCCATCATTGATAACAGAAAGAAAGAATAGTCTGAGTATTTTATCACTGAGCAAATGGTTAAATAAATCTGTGTACATCTATACAATGAAATACTAGGCAGCCATTTTTTAATGAGATGAATCTGGTTGCTTTAACCTGGAAAGAATTCCATGATGTCTTGCTAAGTGAGGAGTGGGAGAAATAAATGGTAGCCCAGTTTAGCCAGATTCTGTGTATTCTCATAAAATAATGACCATATAATAATAAGTCACATATAATTGTGTGTGAATAAGTATAAATAGTTGTATCTCTATAAACATAGGAAAGGTTGGGAAGGGTATACATCACTGGGTGGGAAGGGATGGAGGGACAAGAAAAAAGACAAAAAAATGTTCATTGGTGCCGTTGGAAAGAGCAGAGGTCAGGACAGAGGAATGAGCAGGTGACAAGGTGTGAGTTGTGGGTATAGGTTACTGTGGATATGATTGATCAAGAAAGAAGGGGGAGATGGAAATTTAGCTTGAGGGGCAGACAGGGCAATACAAAAGGTTTTGGTTTTGTTACATATAATCGTATAGGAGAAATTTGAGTCTGTTTGTGTGCCAAGGAAAGGAAGAAAATACAAAAAGAAAGTTGTAATTGGAAGAGTGAGGTAGTCGTGGAGTCGGTAAGAAATGGAACCAAGGCTGAGTGATCCTTCTTTGAGGTTGTAGACAGTGAGTGAAGTTGGCCGAAAGAAAGCTTTTTAAGAACTCCTAGTAGGTGGCCAGATACAAAGAGTAGGGGATTCAAATGGGCGGTGTTGGGAATGGAAGAAAACAGAAAACATTGGAAAGAACTACTCTGAAATTGATTTTGGAATTTTAAAAAGCCATAGAAAGCAAAAAAAAAAAAAAAAAAAGGAAAACGTAAGGAATTAATTGAGGGGCAGGGAGACATAAGGCATAAGTTCAAGTGTTGTCCATCTGTCGTAAAGCGAGTTGGCATTTCCTGAGAGCCCAGCAGCCCAGAGGAAAAGGAATCCAGTGGATTAGGTTAGGATTAAGAGGGTTTTTAGGCATTAGTAACACTTAAAGGGCTGGCCAAGGGTTCCAAGCTGGGCAAGAAAGCCCGCGGGAGGCTGACAGCCAGACAAGGTATAAGGGACTAAATGTCATAGTAAGGGTTTAAAAAAAGAAAAAGGCCAATGCCCCCGGAATAAGGAAGGAAGGAGGTGGTGAAAGAACAAGTGGGCATCATGGGGGGAATGTCAGAGTTCCTTGCAGAAGAGTTTGAGGTTCTAAGGGCAAAGGTAATGCTAAGGCAATGGGTGTATGTAGTGCCTGTTGGTTTACTTCTGCAGACTTGAAGTCCCATGAAGGAAGGAACTATCCACATCTTGTTCATCTTTATGTCTCCAGTGTTTAGTGCAGTGCCTGGCACATATGGACTCAGCAAATATTTGAATGGGTGGGATGGAAGCACAGGTCTTAAGATGAATGTTAACATTGAGGCATTTAAGCCTGTGGAAGGTTCGGATGCTGGACAAGTCATCAATTTCATTGCCAAAGGCACTGAAGAAAATCATGATGCTGTCGTTAGAGTACTCCAAATTCTCCCCAAGTCTGAGTTGAAAGCCCTGGGTTTTAGCTCATTAGCTCCAGCCAATCACTTGAATTGTGTTCCTCTTACTCAGCATTTACTTGTACCACCTACATAGTTGCACTGTATTAGAGGCTGCTGATTGCCACTGAATTAACTTGAAATAAAACTGTGTTCCTCTGATGACTTTGAACTCTGTAGACTATTCTCCATGATTCCTAAACTGTAGAGTTTACCCATTTCTCAGTATTCCTCTCCAAGTCAGAAACAAATGCATTTTATGTTACTATTCTTGGCAGTTTTCAACAAACTGCCAGGCTTACAGGCACATACATGTTGTGGCCCTGTCGTGCATTTCTCCAAATTTTCATCCCCTCCCCACTCATCTGCCCCTCACAGTTTGTGTCCAAGCACTTTGTAGCATCTCTCTACAATAGAACTGCTACCTAAGAAGCTTTGGCTAAAATACAGCTGCAAGTCACACTAAGGGTAAAGGCTTATGTCCTTGACTGTAAGATGTGAGGCCAGCAAGACATTCCTGAGCAGGGCACTCTCCAGATGTTGGTTAGGGAAAAGAAACTGTATTTGGCCAAAGCGAAAGCTATCTACAGATTTTTCTGTCCAAAAGAAGCCATTATCGTTATTAGCATTTGGTGGTTTATCGCTTAGTCTATGGCATATCATTTGAACACATTTAATGTTCTCTTTCTAATCCTCATTCTCTTAAAAGTAATGAATATAGAAATCTGTACTGAACTTGCTGAGGTTGCTCAGATTCAGGAAGGTTTTATGAGCCTTAATTAAAAATACTGGAGAAATGTGTTTGACCTGGAATAATAGAACTTCTACATTGTTTCTCATCTATTCCCTAAGCTAATGTATATTTTGTGTTGCTAACATTAATTTAACAATTGTACATAGAAAAATGAAGGCAAGTTGAGTATCTTAACATTTAGAAAGGAAGTTTAATATGAAATTTGTTTCCTAGAAGAGAAATCATATTGAAATGTTGGGTAGGATGGCCAATCCTCACTTTTTCCAGTGCTGGGAGCGGAAAACAAATGTGTGTTTTCTTTGTGCCTTGTGAAGGTCCCATTTTAGAGATGAAGAACTGAGGCTGAGGGGGGATAAACAGTATGCCTACGGTCACCTAGCTAGATAGCTGTGGAATAAGAATTCAAATTTAAGTCTCCCTATTTTCAGACTCATGCACTTTTCACTACTCCATACTCTATACTCCATAAAAGCTGAAAAATACTCCAGCATCAGACACCCTCAGTGCTCCTGGATTTCCCCTGTGTTGCTCTAGGTCTTGCAGAGAGCATTACCACCTGGGCATGCTTCCCGTGTAAGAGCATGCAAGTGTTGACTAACCATTCTGCTCTTTTGTTCTAGATTTTCTACCCTAGCAAGGACGGTACAAAGATTCCAATGTTTATCGTGCATAAAAAGGGCATAAAATTGGATGGCTCTCATCCTGCTTTCTTATATGGCTACGGTGGCTTCAACATATCCATCACACCCAACTACAGGTAAGCATGGAACACTCTTGGCACTTCAGTATATAGTTGAGTCCCTCTATACAGTGGAAAGGAGCTAGAGCATAGTCTATTAAATCATGTTTTTCCAATATATTTAATGATATATTTCTTGTCATTTTCGCAAAGAGGCAGGATTATGTGTGACTACATGCATTTTTGGTCAGGAATTTCAGCGTCATTACAAGCTAATCTTGTGTCTTTGGTAGAATAGGTTGTCTGGGACGTACATGCTGAAGATATAGCTAGCTGCCAGGCTACAGAAGGCTGATAGCATTGAGTTTTGAACAAAGGAAGTTCTTACCTTCAGTGTTGACATTTACTACTCACCCACTGCCCTAAGTCTCTCCAGAAGGAATGATTTTTTTCAGCTTATGATTATATTTTTTTCAGCAGCCCAAGTCTTAAAATAGTGTGTCTTAACATTCAGCCATAAATATATTTTCTTTGTACACTATTACTTCATTTTAACCTGTTCTACACTGTTTCTGTGATTATTTCCTAGTAACTTATGTTCAGGGAGAAAAATCTATATATTTGTTATTATTTATATAAATGCCTCCTGTCAGTTATTTGCAGACTTGATTTTACTATCCCATTCATAGTATAAAGTGGAATTTGCTTTGATCATTTTTAATAAAAGCAAGGCATTTCCTACCAGCAAGATCAGTTTTAAGCCAACTTCTAAATAGTGGCTCCCATTAAATCTGATTCACAGATTCATCTTTCTTATTTGGGAAGAAATTCATGGGTTGGTAACTATCATCAGGACATAAATTCAGAGTAGGTTCCACCAGCTGTCTCAAATTTAAATATAAAAAATGTTACATTGTTTCAAGTACTTGCTATCAGTAGAGCATCCTGCTAATTACTTAGGATTTAATGAAGTATGAAACATGGTCCCTGCCCTCAAGTGGTTTACAGCCAGATTGTGAATTGTCTTGAACATCTGGCTAAAGAGTTTGATTTTGTCCTTTTGTTTAACGAGGAGCTGATGAAGGTGTAAAATCATGATGTAGAACAATATTTTCAGATTTGTGAGGCATCATCCTATGAGTGTACCAATGGTTGCTCTTCATTGGTTGTACAATGACATCGCCATTCTACATTCTAGAATGTTCCCTCTCTACCAAGCACCATCCTAGGCAAAGCCTGAGGCCACAGACAAGCTTCCCATCTCTAATCAAAATTTCCCAGGCGATGAGATTCATTGTTTCATTAGCATCCATATCTGTGTGGTAAAACCAGAAGCTATATCTATTCTCTGTGACTATTAGTTTAAGAATGCAAGGCAATAGCTAGTTGGTTCATTAGATACACCTAACCCTTACGACAAAAAATACAGTTTGTCATTGTTTGCCCCTCTTCTCAAAGTGATGAACTTCAGGCTTCAGTTTCAGGTCACAGTGATGCCTGAATGTAGGGCCAGTGAACATGTGCTTCATCTGATGAACAAGTAAGAGGCTTGTACCTTGAGCCCCATCCCTGTGGTCCCCAGTGTGGCTACAGTCAAGACAGCACTGGTTCCTGAACAGATCTATAGTTAACACTACTTGTCTTCATTCTGCTGCGAAGGTACAAGCACAAATTCTTCCATGATTTATTAAACCTGCTCTGCTGGGAATCGGGAGATGAGTAAGGAAGCACCCCTTACTGTTTATTTTCATCCCAGAACCGAGTAGATACACCTGATAGTTTCAGTAGAGGCCATCAGAGGTGCATGAACAATGTTGAAGAAAACACCAAGCAACTGAAAATCCATTTGGCCAATCTAGTATAATTGTACTCTCACCACCTGCCCCAGCTCCCCTTTTCTCTCCGTCCTCGAGACCCAAGAAATTAGCACTCACACCATCTAGAGCCTCCCAGGTTGCAGAAGCCCACGGTTTTCCCAGTGACTAAAAGGAAGAATGCTAACATTCTCAGAAGTGGTTCTCAAAGACAATTTAAACTTAAATAACAGCAGCTAGAAGAATAGATGTCACTCAGCATTTTTAGGATCAGAGTAGAAAGAGGAGAAAAACATAAAATGCACATTTTCCAGAGGACTTAATTCTTTTACCTAGGTGATTTGTGCTGTGGTTTCTTGTTTATTTCTAGAAAACATCCTCCAACCTTGAGCTCTCCGTTTTTATTTCCTAGTCTGTGTCCTTCGCCTCCTCTACCCCCTCACTATATGTCCTGTAGTTTAACATCTAAGTTTCTTTAAAAATATTTAAAATTCACACATCTCAGAAAGAGTTCCCGTTTTCCCATTTGAACAACATGGAGAGATACTGAAAAAAAAAAAAAAATGATAGCAGAGCAGGGGCCGTTATTGGGTGTCCTCTGAGCCTAGCACCATTCATAGCAGGCCTGGGTCATGTGGCCGCCCACATTTTGTTTGCCAGGATGGCTGTTAAAAGTGTCGACAGGAAATGAGGGTCTCTGTTTTTTCTCTGTTTGCAGTTATGAATTTGGCATTCCCACTTTGTATAGTGAAATATTTACCAATATAGTAAAATGAGGTATGCTGAATGCTCATGAACATGTGTGAGCTTTGCAGTTAACCATTAATCAGAAGTTATATTTTACTTTAATCAAGTAATATAAAAATATTGGGCTCCAATTTAGGTCCAATTTAGATGCTATTACACATGGAGTTTTTTCCAGGATACATTTTTATTTTTGTTTGTTTGTTTGTTTATTGAGATGGAGGGAAATATCATGGTCCTTACTAGGCAGTTAACGGAAGGTTGACTATTTTCATTGTTTCTCAGTGTGTCCAGGCTGATCTTTGTGAGACACATGGGTGGAGTCCTCGCGGTGGCCAACATCAGAGGCGGTGGTGAATACGGGGAGACGTGGCATAAAGGTGAGGTGTTTTCTCTACAGAAACACAAGTATGACATAGTCAAAGCTATGTTTGAATGAGCTGAGGGGATTAGGAACAGAAAAGGCATTTTGACTAAAGTACAAAATAAGGATATTTTCAAGCACATTGCAGGCACCACTCCCCCCTTAAAAACAGCTTCATCTTTGTTTTTACTTTTTATTGAATTATTGGGGTGGCACTGGTTAATAAAATTATATAGGTTTCAGGTGTACCATTGTACAATACATTATCTGTACACTGTATCATGTGTTCACCACCCTAAGTCAAGTCTCCTTCCGTCACCATTTATTCCTCCCATACCCTCTTCTGCATATTTTATTTTCCTCTATATCTGCTTAATGAAATACCTATTTGTCAGAAGCACTCACTGTAGACCATCATCAGAATTATTTGCTTTGCTAGAAATGTGTCGAGTAGATTTTTATCTATCCCTGTCATGAGTGAGTCTGGGCGGCACTTTCTGGTATTTGTTCTGTCTCCTGTTAGCCTGGCTTTTACTGTTCGGCATTATTTGACTACCTCAAAACAGACTTTAAAACAAGTCATTTTCTTTTAAAAGAAGAGATCAACCTAAAATAGCACTTTCCTGTTCTCAGTGTGGGCATCCTTTTGCTTGTTTTCTCTTAATTTCCCCAACATCACTGAGAAATAGTGTCCTCCTAGCATTGCTGCTGTGACTGTCATGTGCAGGCTTTAGACACAGAACTATGCCATTGTTCTTTTCTGGTTTGAATGATTCCATCTCCATTCTCTGGCCTCCTGAAGTATGTATTCTAGTTGATTGAGGCTACTGCTTCTGTACTCAGCTGTATTTCTGGATTGTTACAACTTCCTTAAAGAATAATACTTTATATTTTTAAGTCCTACCTCTTCCTTTTCTTTATATATGGAGCACATGCCCTCTCCCTGGCTTTTATGTATCTGAAATTCATAGACTCACCAATAGCCTGAAGAAGATGATTTCCACTTGCCTTATTCCTGTGTCCCATGGAGGGTGTTATGGCACCTCTCATCGTCAGCCATCACTTATAAGAAAGCCTGCGGGACAAAGGTAGTCACTCGAGCTTGGGGTTGGTCAGCAGCACCACAACAGGAACATCAGAGACCACTCTTTACCCACTTGTTCTTCTCGACTTTCCTGACGCTCAGACCAGTGGCTCTAGTTTTCTGCATCAAATCAAATCATCAGAGATGATGGTAGATCTGTAGAGAGATTTTTCTTATACACCTGTTAGGTGTCAAGATGTACAAAAGGCTCAGGCCTGACTGTTGGCCATCCAGCATGCATCCCAAGGGCTGATGGCAGACAACAAACTATTTGAACAGCTTAGCAGGAACTCCTGATTGACATGTGGGCTCCAGGCCCACCTGCCATCTGAGCTCAACTGCAGCCCAGTCATCCCTAAAAGCTTTATCAGTTGTAACTCTATTTGAAACAGCATAGAATTCATTATATAATTTTAACTCTGACCTGATATTAGAATTCAGTTGCACTAAAATCATACAAATTGTGATATTAAGAGATGACTGATAAAAAGAGAATAAATAAAATAGAATCTCTATATACCCTATGTTTGATTTATATACCAAATTCATATGCTAAGTCTGGACCCCTTAACTCGCCTGATCTCCTACGTTAAATGTGGGTGGTATACCCACCATGCACACACCTGCACAGATTCCTGTGGTCTTCTCCTCAAAGAACCAGATACTCTATGAGACCCACCTGGTCAGCAGGTGCCCACCAAGCTTTCATAGGGCAGAGTGCCCTTCATCGTGGTCACTACTTTCTGTCTCATCACTCTATTTATTAGAACCAGTTTATTATCCAAATACCTTAGGGAGCTTGACTGAGGCTAAAAGTAGACCATATTTAGACTGACTGATAAACCTCCTCCAAATTAAGGTAGTGAAAGGACCAGAAACAGACCTTTTCCAGTTAGACCCTAGTATGCTCAACATTAATAAAGCAAAATTCTGTTCTGTTAATTTAATGCTTTTTAAAAAATATAGTCATAGGCCCAAAATGATATTATTCCTGGAAACTAAGTAATCCTAGCTGTTCTAATTCACTGGTAATTTCTTATTAAAATCTTAATAACATTTGTTTTGATATGAAAAAGTTTCTTCCATAACACTGCTTCGTTTTTAATTGAATTTCTGCAGATGTAGTTAATCTCGAATAAGTAATTCAATGTGTCTGCCTTTTCTTCACTTTATAGGCAGTTATTATAGACATCTGTCCCCTCAAGGGCTTGCCTTGGCCATTTGGCTTTTACTTTTAGATGTTCCAGGACCTTATGGATGTTCCTCTCTTTAAGTAATTGCCTAGTGTGGTTTTATACATTGGAATGACTTCTGGGTGAGAAAGCCCAGATGCCCTGGGGAGATGTCTGAGACCCTCTTCATTGGAGACTTGAGAAACCTCCCCCCCCTGATTCTTATTTACAACAAAATTGGAGAACTTAACTCCTCGATTACCCATTTCAGACTCCCACAAGGAGGGATGAGAAGTGCGCTTCTGCAAAGCACCTGTATCCTCACGGGGAGGTGGAAGCCGCAGGGCCCATAGGCCTATCGTTGGGTGCTGGGGGCACTCAAAGAGGATCTGAACACTGCTCCGGGTCTTGTTTCAGTTTCAAGTTCAGCTTCTCCACAGTACAGTTTCTTTTCCTTTCATGGTTCACTGACATAACAGATCATCTTCTTTTCTCTGTGGGACATTTGCCTTTTAAGTTCTAGGAGTTCTTAGGAAAAATACAAATCCAGAGGGATTAGCAGTTTTGGAATTGATGGATTTTCACAATGCATAACAAAGTTTAAAAGGAGGCATTTTTCTAAATGCTCTTATCCCATTGTGTCTAAATTAAATTGAGCAATAGCTGAAACTTTGTCCTATCATCATTTGAATTCCCTTCCAGTTAAACTGTTGCGCTTTCTAATGTTTTGCGTTGTTAATGAACTGTCTTTCACTCTGGCACATTGTAGGTGGTATCTTGGCCAACAAGCAAAACTGCTTCGATGACTTCCAGTGTGCTGCAGAGTATCTTATCAAGGAAGGTTACACGTCTCCCAAGAGGCTGACTATAAATGGAGGTTCAAATGGAGGCCTCTTAGTGGGTAAGAACTAAACTTTATTCATTGTACTTACTAGTTAATATTCGGGGTTCTCAGATACACTGTCATTTGGCTCATGGATGGAAGCAGTGGTACAAAGAAAGTCAAACCCATTTGTGTCTGGGCCTATAGACCCAGCTGAATCCACATCGTCAGACTTGACTCGGGATAGCCTGGAAAGCTGTTTGGCCTCCCTGCTCTGAGCTCTTCCAGGCTGGACCACAATTCTTCCCAAAGCTGGGTGGGACCCCTCGCCCCACAAACCGGAGCCACAGATTTCAAGGGTTCAGGCAGCGCAGTCCCGAGCCCGATAAACCTCCTGATTGTGTTATTCAGAAGTTGTAAGATGTGATGATTACTAAACATTTGTTGAGTAACTATACCTGGTGATGCTAAATGCTGTGAGTAGAGAGAGAAAAGCCGTGAGGAAACAAATACATATAAAAATGGATCCACAACATAATAGTAGTGAAACAGTTCACAGAAATAGTTCCCAAAACAATGAGCGCCTTGTGTGCCAGGCCCAGGCTGCACCATGGCATGCCCGCAGCCTGGGGAATGGGGCCTGGTCATATCCCCATCATCCAGAGGAGGACACGCTGGGGCCCTGAGAGGTCAAACAGCTGGCCCCGTGTACACAGCTGGAAGTGGTGATGCCGGGCCCGGTGCTGAGTGTTGCAGTTTTAGATTCTGCTCTTTCAACCTCTTTGTGGTACTGCCTCTACACACCTCGTTTTTTGGTAGTTACTGAAATTTTAGTTTGCATTTTCTCTCTCAATAGCATTGAGCATTGTAATGGACATTATGGTAGGCCTGAATTTTGCTTGCTGGGTCTTACATCCAGTGTCAGTAGGCATTGAAGGACCATTGTGCATATATAAGCTCAGCTTAAAACACACGTGACAATTTTCAGGGCTTTCCATTTACTGTTCAGGAGGCAGGCATTCAGGTAGTAGCACATGCACTCAGTGTCCTAGCCTTGGAAATATACTGAGTCACATCAAAGCCTGAATTCCTGTTCATGCTCTTTACCCCAATAGAGTATAGAACATTTTCCTTTGGGGGTAAAATATGTATGCCCAAAATAATTTGCTTTAAATTTAGAAAGTGTGTTCATAAAATTTTTATGAACCACACAAACAGCACCTCTGCTTTCATGGAGCTTTTATTCTAGTCTGAGGAGGTGTTACAGAACCCCTGGGCTGCTCCAATTGAAACCTAGCACCCACGGGCTGTTTAGTTAGGGGCCCGATTGCCCGCCGCCAGAAGCATAACTCTCAATACCAGAGTTTAGTGCAAAGAAAATAATTGTTTATTTAATAGTTATATAGCTTATTTGCGGATTTCTGCTGTTAGGTCTTATTTTCCTTAAAACACCCACAAACATATATTTCTGCCTCCCCCTACCAAACCAGGCTAGTTTTAGAAAAGTTAGAGAGACCGTTTCCCTACTTCCTAGACACAGTTCAGCTTTATTGGTAGCTGCCAATCACTCAATTCTGATTGGGGGAGGTCTTGCCTGTGTTGTGGGGCTCGCCAGCTTTTAATCCAGAACCTAGTGGATTCTCAGCCTCCTTGTAAACTACATGGAGTTTTCCCTTCTCAAAGCTGCATGGTCAGTCCCCTCCTCAAAACCGCATGGTCCCACCCTCCTTTGTAATCCACATGGAGAACTTCTCAAAACCACATGGTCAGTCCCGTTAAAATGACTGTCGCTTATTTTTAAATCCCTGACTGTGTCCTATGATGCAGTCGGCATGGTCCCCAGTTCTGACCATTCACAGAACCTCCTCATGCAGGCTCTGTGTGCATTTTCCATACCATCCCCCCCCATCCCCGTCCAAGACCCCTCCCATCTTCCTGGGCCTTGGATGCATTAAATCTATTTGCATAACAAAGACACTGCCACTAGCCTCAGGCATGTGAAGGCATCCTGAAAACTGCTTCCTTTTCCCCATCCCCCAGCCTGTAACAGAGGCAGACCATCCACCGGAGGCCCCGAGGCCAGCATGGTCTCTGAGGGCTCCAGCAATGGTGGGCAAAGGAGAGGGAGAGGGGGCAGGGGGCTGAACCAGGCAGGACTGCAGAGATGGACTAGAGAACCCAGTTCACTGGGAAATGAGAAGCCTTTGAGAGAGTTTTGAGAGGAGAAGTACCATAATTTGACTTGCTTTTTCACAGGATCAGGCATTGATCCTATTATGATGATCGTGTAGATGGAAGGAAAGTCAAGGGCACACAAGCAGGCCAGGCAGGAGACTTCTGTCTGGTGAGTGACACTGGTGGCTTGTGCTGGGGGTGTAGTGACAGAAGCAGTGAGAAGTGGTCAGGTCCTGGGTAGATGTTGAATTGGAGACAACTGGATTTGCGTATGGATTACATATGAAGTGTAAAAGAGAAAGAAGAACTAACAGCAAACCTATAATTTAATAGGAGGCAATATTGAAAATACAATTTGATGCCAATAGTGGGAGAATTGGTTTGTGATTTACTGGTTCATCCAATAACTATTTTCAGAGTGTTATATTTGGGATTGGTTTGTGTCTGTTGAGAACCCTGGTCCCTTAAGGAACTGCAGAGATGGAGTTCCCCCTTCAGGATTCTGAGTGCTTATTTAAAAGCACAGGTTCCTGTCCTTCCCACCTCTGAGTGAGAAAATCAGGATCCCCAAGGGTTAGGGCTCAGGATTCAGTATTATGAGTAAGCTGTGAAATCAGAATTGGGGTGGGAGCTATGTTTTTTGCCAGAGGCAGGAAAAGTCCACATCCCTTCACTAAACCCTAGGCAGGCCAGCTTTGATGTGACTTCTTCCCTAACTGCCTTACCCCTGGTTAGGTGCCCCTGTACCCCTCTTTCACAGCACCTGAATTTTCTCAGTGCTGTCATTGCTTGTTCACTTCTTTATGTTTCCCCCTGAAATAGTCACCGACCTATTCCCAGGCCTACTGCCAAGCACATGGCAGATGCTCAATAACTATTTGTTGAATTATCAAAAAAAAAAAAAAATTTAAGTAACTTTAGTATATGAAGAAGAGCATTTTTAAAACAGGACAAGAAGGTGTGCCAATATTGGTTAGCGCCCTGAGCTGGGTTTTAGGCCCTGCTCTGCCTTGGGCTGTATGGACTATTTCTACTCGTAACCCCTTCTCACACCAACCAACTCTCCAGACACCAGCTTCAGCTCTGACACCATTCAGAGTTAGCACAGACCCCAGAGAGTCAGGGCTCAGACCCACAAGACTGCTTCCACTTCAGGTGCCGATCACAAGTCCTGGGCCCCATACTTCTCACTGACTGGCTATAAACTGGGGTTCCCAAGACCCCTCTCTCAGGTTCAACAATTTGCTACAATTCTCAGAACTCAGAAACACTCTCTTCTTATGTTTACCAGTTTGTTATAAAGGATAGAACCCAGGAACAGATGGAAGAGATACATAGATAGGGTAAGGTATGGGGGAGGGGTGGGTGTAGGTAGACTCTCCATGCTCTTTGGGCACACCACCCTCCCAGCACCTGAATACGTTCCCCAATTTGGAAGCTGTATGAACTCTGTTGTTTAGGGTGTTTTACAGAGGTTCTGTTATAAAGATACAATTGATTAAATTATTAGCCGTTAGTGATTGCTTTGGTCCTGGCTGGTTTGGCTCAGTGGATTGAGCGTCGGCCTGCGAGCTAAGTGTCGCTGGTTCGATCTTCCAGTCAGGGCACATCAGAGAAGGAAAACTCTGACTCCAAAAAACCTCCGCTGCCTTGCGGCATACCTCTTCAGGGGAAAGGCTAAGGGAGTAAACCCCGACAGAAAATCCGGAGCCGGCGTCCCTAAGGCAGTTTGACGTTGTAGTCAACACCGGCAACTCCTGCGGCGCACCTGAAGCCAAGCTGTATTGACTCTGTCTTTCCCTTGGACCCTTCAGCTGCGAAGAGAGGGGGGGTCTGCTGCATGGGCAACAGCAGACCCTCCATATCACCCTGCCCAGGCTCTGTAGCTTCAGCTCCACTGGAGAGGACACTCCAGCGTCATCGCAAGATGTCGATTCAACACGGGAGGAGACAGATACCGTGTCACTCCCGAGTTGGACTGCACAGCCATTCTCGGCGGTGCAGATAGACTCTTAAGAAGCTACACCATCGTCTCTCGAGACGGACGGCTGCCGCCGCCGACGACGACGACGACGACGACGAGTGATTGCTTCAAGCTCTAGCCCTTCTGCCTCCCCAGAAGTTGGTGGGGTGGTGGTGGCCTGGCAGTTCCAACCCTCTAATCACTTGGTTGGTTCCTCTGGCAACTGGTCCCCATCCTGCAGCTGTCCAGGGTCCCACCTAGAGTCACCTTATTAGCATAAACTCAGGTATGGTTGAAAGGGGCTAGTTATGAAATACAAGAGATGCTTTGGAGTTCTCTGCCAGGAAAAAAGACCAAACTATATGTCATTATATCACAATATCACAGGTTTGTTTTGAGGTCCCAAACAGGTTTTTTAAACTTCGTCCTCATCACCTGTGAAAGCAGGGATGGGAGGAGGGAACACAGGTTTTTCTGAAAGTCCTTGAGGTTTTCAAAAAGCCCTTCCCCATTGAGATTCATTTTGGGGAGTAAATCTCTGTTACTGATGAGAATATTCCACCCTCGGATATATTGGAAGAAGGGGGAAAGCTTGTGGACCATTAGGCAGGTGACTTATGATGGTTTCTTCCTGGGCCTTAAGAAAAAAGGCAACCAAGGTTCTGAAAGTGTTGTTTTGCTTTATTTAGGTATTTAATGATAAACTGCCTTCCTTTTCTTTCTATCTTGGTTTTTAGCTGCTTGTGCAAATCAGCGTCCTGACCTCTTTGGTTGTGTTATTGCCCAAGTTGGAGTAATGGACATGTTGAAGTTCCATAAATACACCATCGGTCATGCCTGGACCACCGATTATGGGTGCTCAGACAGCAAAAACCACTTTGAATGGCTGATCAAGTAAGGTTTTAATTCATATTGGATGTAGATGTTGCTGACAATTTGATACCCTTTTGACTGATTGTGCAGAATTACGGCGTTTGACTCCTTGCTCTCCTCCATGTCTCTTATTTGCATAAAATTTACTGCAAAAGTAGGGGAAGTGATGGGAATACCTGTCTTCCTTTATTTGATCTTGTCTTTAACAAAAACAAACTACAGAGATGTAAAAGAATTCTAATGTGTGCCTCCTCCCTCAGATTTCTGTCCCCTTCTTCTCTCAAACAGTAATCTTGTACTACTGTGAAGGAACTTTGCAGATTAAATTAAGGTTAGTAATCATCTCAAATAAGGAGAGTATCCTGGATTATCCAGATGGGCCCAGTCTCTAATGATGTAACTCGTAAAGGCAGAGCACTCCCTCTGGCTGGCATCAGGAGCGTGGTAGAAAGAGCGGTCACAGAGGTTGGAAGCATGAGAAGAACGTGACCCACCAATGATCGCTTTGAACATGAAAGGAGACCTCTAGGACCTGAGAACAACAGCCATCAAAGAAATGGGGACCTGAGTCCTATCGCCTCATAGAGCTGGATTCTGCCAACAACCTAAGTGAGTCCAAAAATAATTTTTTTTTTCCCAGAATTTCCCAGTAAGAGCCCAGCCAGCTGACACCTTGATTTGTCTGGAGGGATCTAGAGCAGAGAACCCTGCAGAGCCAACCCAGACTTCTGACTCACAGAACTGTGACATAAGAAATCAGGGTTTACTGGGATTCAGGGAACAAGACGGACCAGACGCCTGCTCTACAGGAGCTTGCAGTTCTGTCTTTTTGTGGTTGTTGTTGTTAAGCGGCTACTGCAACCCTGGCCGATCTAACGCGTGTGTCATTAGGAGAACGTCCGGAGTGAGGCTTAGTCCACAGTGCCCATGCAAGTGTGGACTTGGAGAAACCTGTTTCAGTGGAATGGACATAAGGAGATGCCACGAAGGGCAGAGAGATTGGTTTTGATGACGTGGTCACAATAAACTCAGAACTTGCCCTGGCAGAAACGACTGCACAGATCCTGTATGTCATTTAAGTCCAGAATTCTCATTCCAGTGGTGCTCCAGTCATACGTCCAGTTAGCATCACCTCTCAGGAGGATAATATGGAGGTGGAGCTGCCCGCACCTGCAAATTCCCTTTGGGAGACATTAAGGCAATGGAAAAAATGAAGAAGCGAGAAGAAAAGAGGGCCCAGAATGTTGAAATGAGAATAAAGCAAGCTGAAGAGTATGATAACAGCTTTCTAAACTTGGAATTTGCCTGGACGATTAAGGAATTTTGGGCTACTTTGGATTGTCATCCACTTACTCCGGCTGATTCTATCAAAGAGCACAGGATATGTGTTTGTGTTAGGAAACGCCCGCTGGAAAAAAAATGAGAATTGACCAAGAAAGAAAGTGATGTGTGCCCTGACTGGTGTGGCTCAGTGGGTTGGGCATCGTCCTGCAAACTGAAAGGTCATCCTTTCAATTTTGTCATGGGTAGGTCCCCAGTTGGGGGAATGCGGGAGGCAACCAATCGATCAATATTTCTCTAGTACATCAGTGTTTTTCTTTCTCTCCTCCTCTCTCCCTTCCATTCTCTCTAACAATAAATAAATAAATAAAATCTTAAAAAAAAAAAAAAAAGAAGAAATTGATGTGATTTCTGTTTCTAGCAAGTGTGTCCTCTCATACATGAACCCAAGTTAAAAGTGGACTTAAAGTATCTGGAGAACCAGGCATTCTGCTTTGGCTTTGTATTTGATGAAACAACTTCAAATGAAGTCATCTCTTGGCTCATAGCAAGGCCACTGGTACACAGAATTTTCCAGGGAAGAAAAGCACCTCTTTTGCATGGCCAGACAGGAAGTGGCAAGACACACTATGGGCAGAGGCCTCTCTGGAAAAGCCCAGAATTCATCCTAAGGAACCTATATGAGATGGCCTGCCAGGACATTTTCCTCCTGAAGAATCAGTCCTGCTACCAGAACGTGGGCCTGGAACTCTGTGTGACATTATTTGAGATCTATAATGGGAAGCTGTCTGACCTGTTCAACAAGAAGGCCAAGCTGTGTGTGCTGGAGGACAGGAAGCAACAGGTGCAGGTGTGGGGCTGCAGAAACACCTGGTTACTGTGCTGGCAACATCACCAAGATAATCGACATAGGCAGTGCTTGTGGGACCTCTAGGCAGACATTTGCCAACTCCAAGCCTACCTGCTCCCATGCCTGCTTCCAGATTCTTCTTCAAGCCAAAGGCAGAGTGCATGGCAAGTTCTCTTTGGTGGATCTGGCAGGGAATGAACAAGGTGCAGACACTTCCAGTGCTGACCATCAGACCCGCATGGAAGGCACAGAAATCAATAAAAGTCTCCTGGCTCTGAAGGAGTGCATCAAGGAAGGCCCTGGGACAGAGCAAGGCTCACACCCAGTTGACAAAGGTGCTACAGGACTGCTTTATTAGGGAGAACTCAAGGACCTGTATGACTGCCATGACCTAACCAGGCATAAGCTCCTGTGAATGCTTTAAACACACTCAGCTACGCAGACAAGGTCCAAGAGCTGAGCGCCCCCAGTGGGCGCATGGGGAGCAGCCAACTCAAATGGGAACAGAAGAGACAGAGGTCAGCTCTCACAGGTCCCTGATCACAGGCAATTTACCTAAGGAAGAAGAGGAACTATCTGCCCAGATGTCCAGCCATGACTCAGATCCAGAAGCTGGAGGAGAGGGCCATGAAAAATTCTACATCAAGGGCCAGGCTGCCCCGAGCTTGCGATGACTGAGCAGCCAGACTACAACCTGGAGACCTATGTACACAAGGCAAAGTCTGCCCTGGCCCAGCGACCCAAACACATCTCATCCCTGCAAGGTATCATCAAGGCCTTGCGCTGGCCATGCAGCTGGAGGAACAGACCAGCAAAAAGTAAGCAGCAAGAAACAGGCCCAGTGACGACTGCAAAGAAAGATGTTCACTTTCACGCTTAGAAAAGAAATCAGGGTTTAAAAAGCTACTAGATTTGTGGAACAGCAATCAAAAACCACTTTTTTAAAAGGTGTCATTATACCTTACATCAATATGTATGGGGTATCCTTTTTTAAAAAGAAATATGGAAATGAAGAGAAATATGTGCAAGTACAGTTAAACTCATTTTGTGCTCTCAGTATAACTACATATATTTTGCATTATGGAAAATACTGGACAGCTTCCCTCTTTCGTATCCCTCTATCACTTCGGGGATACAGTATTCCCTCACTTATCATGGTATTATGTTCTAGACACCCCTGCAAAGTAGGAACCTTACATTCATTCTACACTCTTAAACCTTCGTAACTTTAACAACATACGTATACAGTACTGCAAATCCCGCGCTATAGCGAAAAATCCGCGATAAGTAATATATTTTTTAAAATCCCATGATAGAGGGACTACTGTAATGAGAAAATAGCAGATACTTACATTCTCAAGACTGCAAGCTGCATTCTTTTTTGGCTCTTCACTCTGTTTACGTCTCACACAGAGGGCTTGGGGGATTATCAGCAGTATTTAGGAATTGCCCTTGGAAAAAAACAAGAAGCCCGTGTCACAGTCTTTTCAGTCAGTTGTAAATTTATCAAGTTTTTCTTTCATTTTGTATGCTTTTTATGGCTAGCTCTCTCCAATTAGAATTCAGCTAAAATGACTGAATTTTTAGAATTGGGTATTTTTAAACTACTAAATTCATTTCTTTGGCGGGGAAGAAGGGGACTTTACTTTGTAAAGCTATTACTTTTAAATGCACAAGTAGCCTCATTGACACATACTGGTAAAAGCTGAATATCTGAAGAAGCCATAGTTCAAATTAACTTGGTGGGGGGGGGGGGATAAATCCCATTTAAACTCAGCTAAAAATACTGAAGAGTTAACTGATATCAAAGACAATAAAATATTTGATGAACCTGATACTTCTAAAATTAATTTGAAAGCAAAAAAAGAAAAAATTCTAAATATTTTTTCTCTTAAGATGTCTCTGATACATGGGGTGGGCAGATGTAGGTTTATAGTTGTGAGTACATGTAACAGAGTTTATTCTTGCATTATTATGTATTAATTATGGTTTTATTTGTATTACAACTGTAAACATACTTTTGCCTACCCCTATATATTCCCACTGTGGACTTTAACTTTCCAGCCAAGCACTGTCCTATGAAGCACCATCTGGGATATTAGTGGGAGCCCCCCGCCCCCCAAAAAAGAGCTGGATAAATAAAGCCTAATATTTTTTTTCCTACAGAACTTCTCAGAATCTTTAATGTATACATGCAGTATGTGAATCTTGGGGGTGGGGCAGGGTTATATTAATAGGCAGAGTTTTCCAAACTTGTTTCCTCATAGAACTAACTGTTGTCTGGAGGGCTGGGGCTAATCCAAGAGCACTCTGAAATGAGATCAGCAAACCAGTCCATTGCCACCCCATCTTATCTATCAGGAGACTAAACCCCAGAATGTTTAGCCTTGACTTGGTTAACTGAGTAGAAATTTTACCATTTTCAACTACCCTCCAAAATAAAATTCAACGAAAAGAGTTTATTCATTAATGCTGAACCCTTTGAAAAAACTTGACACCCATATTGAATAAAATGTAAAGACAAACTGTCCAGAGATTTCCCTAGCTTAACTATTATCAATCACTTTAATTCAGCTATGCTTTTATTCTAAAACCATTTTTGTTAACATTGCTGGCCATTTACCTTGTACTTCAGAGGGTGCCTTCTCTGCTCTCCAATGAACTTTTTCACTGTTGTTCAAAGGCAGTTGCTTTCTGCTGGAGCCAGCAGGAGGCTGGCACCCACGGGTCCAGAGAGGATTCGCAATCTTCCTAAGACTGCCAAGCGGAGCCTAGAATAAAGGTTTTATAGATATTAAAGGGGCAGAAAGCTGATTTCAAGTTCTTCAGCATAAGAAAGGCTTGCACCTGTTATATCCACAACCAATGATTTTAAAAGACAATCAGTCCTCTTAGTAGTAGTGAAAGAATAAGTCTAAAGACTATGAAAATACTCATCTCAAGACCGTAAGTGTACATCTAGATGGGGTTATCTCAACTGCCCTGTGAGTTTCTTTTCCTATATAGTCCTCCAAAGTAGGAGCCAAATAAACAACAGAGTTCTTCCCAGTTTTCAGTGACCCTGGCCAGTTATGGCCAAATCAGAGGTGCAAGCACCCATGTGCTATTAGCAGCTGCAGTCCTTGTAGCTAGTGAAGTTAGGCTGGCTAACCATGTAGGTTACTGTGCCCAGCAGTCCTTTTTGATTATCCTAGTGAAAAACAACTCTGCTTTTGATGTTTAGCGTCATGGAAGTGCCTTTGCCTTTCAGATATTCTCCGTTACATAATGTGAAGTTACCAGATGCAGACGACATCCAGTACCCGTCCATGCTTCTCCTCACTGCTGACCATGATGACCGTGTGGTCCCACTTCACTCCCTGAAATTCATTGCCACCCTTCAGTACATCGTGGGCCGCAGCCGGAAGCAAACCAACCCCCTGCTTATCCACGTGGATACCAAGGCAGGCCACGGGGCTGGGAAGCCCACGGCCAAAGTGATAGAAGAAGTATCAGATATGTTCGCCTTCATAGCGCGGTGCCTGAGCATTGACTGGATTCAGTAAATGGAATTTCCCACTCCCTCCTCACAGCCGCAGAAAACCTCAAGGGCTTTCACACCGTTAAAAGCGGGAAACCACTGGGCATAATACTTCCCCACGTGAACACTATTCCTGCACGTACAGACTGCAGTTAAAAGGAACTGCTGCGGGAACAATTTTATCTTTTTTAGGCTTCTCCTTTTTAGCAAGCCCTTGACCTTTTGGGTTTTTTTTTTTTTTTTAAGGCATGTTTGGAGAAATAACTAAATGGCAGCCAACACGTTGTGAATATTAGATTGCTGAATTAAGAGTCATAGTCGGGCATACTTCATATATAACATCTCAGTGAAATTTCCTTCTATAATCATAACCAATATATCTAAAGAAATGTGAGAACTGTTCTCATAAGAGACTTCTTTCCAGAAACAATAAATGTTATTTAAGAATGGGAGGCTTCATTTCTGCTTCCTTTGTGTTGAGGGCAACTCCAGAAGTGCAGCCATTCTGGATCACATCGCTTTTTGTACGGGAATAAGCGGTTCGCCTTTCCACACCAATTAATTTCCGAACAAGGAAGTCACAGAATGTTAGCACTGGAAATGAGGGCATCAATTCCGGCTCCTTTGTTTATGGGTGATGAAGCTAGCAGAGGTGGTTCACTGTCTTAAAAATTAGCTACTCAGCAAGCTCCTAATCTTGCTCTTGGTTTGGATGCCTCCTTTGAAAAATCAGTGAACCAGAAACTGAAGATCATGCATCCATTTGTCTACCAATGTGGTCACAAAGCATAACTGCAAATCAGAGTACTAGGATGTAAAACTAAGACCACACAAGTGAACTATCAAATCTTACAGTCAGGAAATTTCAGTATGTCCCAAGCTATTCCCCCCCCCCCCATAGACCACTTTTTGGAAATAGAAATAGTCATATTAAAAAATAATGGGTTTGGACCACCCCACAACCATTAAGAGGAGGATCTACTATTCCCCAACCTATTGTCTATAAAAATATTTTAAGGCATTTGTTTTTCATCTCATGAAACACTGTTCTTTTGGACATCAGTTTGGGAAATGTTGATCTAATTTATGAGAAGAAAAGTTTCTTCTTTGTCTTGTTTCATCAGACATGATGAAAATAATTACTGTATTTTGTATGAAGTATCTTAATTTTAAAAGCTTATCATTCCAATAACTTGTACTTTTCCAAGTCATACATATTTGTGCTTTAGAGTTCTCTCTGCCTCTTGAACTGGTCTAAAATCAGACACACATTTCTGTCAAGCATATCACTGCCTACCAAGCACAGCTGCAAGGTAGCCACCTGGTCTGGTTTCTCTCTTCTAGAATCATGTTTTCTGTTACCACTTGTTTAAATAAGCACTGTATGTAGTACAGCTGTCATGAAACGTACGATTCACTATAACCCCCTGGAGAAAAGCTGTGCCACTTGCTAGCAGTACGTGCAGAGACTGACATCACCGTTCACCCAGAGAGAGGCTAACACAAACTAAATGCCGTGTAACTGCTGACCAGCATGGCAGAACAGAATAAAATGCATTTGCGTAGACAAACCAGAGGCAGCCTTTTTTCTAGACCAGCTGAGTCCAGAGCATATTCTCTTTTTTAAAATTTTTTTTATTTAATTTATTGGGGTGATAACATTATATAGGTTTCAGGTGTACAATTCTATATTACGTCATCTGTATATTGTGTGTTCACCACCCCGAGTCCAGAGCACTTTCAAGTTGCACAGACTTCAACTGTACTTCCCACTAAAATCTATCTTAAACAGAAAGCAGAAATATAGTGTGTAGAGTCTCAGCTTCAGGAGAAGTCACTAAGGCCCGGGTTCAAACCCCAACTCTGCCATTTAGAAACTGGTGGTCATGAAAAACAGAGTAATGCACTTTTAAGTGCCTAGCATATAATTGGCTGCCAATTATGAGTTCTCTTTCCCAAGATACTTTTCATTTCTGCATTTTAGCTAGACAACTGAGCTCAAAAACTGGCTCCTTCCCAGGTCTCAGCTGGTCTAACCTACTCAATCCCACCTCTGTATCCTGTGCTCTGTCCCTCTGCTCTGTCATATGGTCTATGGTGTTCTGGAAAAAAGCTGCATATGTTGCACTGGTGGTCTAACTGCCTCATCACGGGGCCTTGCTGAAGATGCTACAGAGCATTTGACACTTCATTAAGATAAAGTCATATTTATATTTAATATGGACACACCTGGAATAATGTAAAATGTTTCCATTAGTCCTGTTTCCTAATACTCCCACAAAAGCCTAGTTAGTTACATACAAATGGTGCCCCTAGTTTGAAGTTTAAATTTCAACCAAGAAAGCCTGTCACCAGTCTCTCCATATTTACCAGACAGTTTTACCAGCCTTGGGGAGTTCCCCAGGGAAGACCACAGCACCATTACCCAGAAGGGTGACTAAGACTCACAGATGAGTTAAGGACAGGAGGGCTCTGAAGGGGCTGTGGAAAAGCAAAGATAATTCTGCTCTCCCGAAGCTGACACTGCAGAGGGAGGAGGCAGACAAGGAACTGTGTTGCTGAGGCCCCTGTGCCACCTGCTCTAAACTCTCTCTGTGGGTATGTTTGTCCTCCAGCCGTGTGAAGCCTCCCTAACATTTGGCAAAGGCCCAGGATCCGAGCTCAGAGTGGGCAGGCAGGGCAGTAACCCTGGCAGCTGGGCCCTGAACACACTGGCCCACTAGTCTAGTAACAAGATACATAAGAGGGTTCCCGTTCCAGATGGTGACGTAGGAGGGTCCTGAATTCACCTCTGCCTGAGGACACACCAAATCTACAGCCACACGCAGAACAACATCCTCTGATAGAAACCCAGAAACTAGACTAGCAACTCCTATGCCTCAGGCAAAGGAGACAACCACATTGAAACAGAAGAGGCTGAACACGTCTCACCTTGCCCTGCACCCTCCCAGTCACCCACCACCAAGAGGGAACTCACAACTCCAATCTTCCCCCCGAGAAATGAAAGGTCTGGATCCCACATCTGACATCCCACCTTTTCAAACCTGCACCTCAGAGACAAGCCCCAAAACATCTAGCTTTAAAAGCCAACAAGGCTTACATCCATGAGACACGCAAGGCTATAGACCTGAGAAAGTTTTTTCTTTTTTTGCAGTCTGATCACATTTTTAACTTGAAAGATATAGAACTATAAAAATATAGAAAATTCTTTTAGTTTTTTTAAGATCTCTCTTTCAAATATACAATACAGTATTAACTATAGTCACCAGGCTTCACATGACATCCTCAGAAGTTATTTATAGCTGGAAATTTGTACGTTTTGACCGCCTTTGCCCATCTGATTCACCCAAGCAACAGTTCTTAAAGGGCTCACATAGACTCACCTGGCTGCCCACCAGGGCCCAGCAGAGGGGCAGCCAACTGAAAAGCTCATCTTTCTGTGAAAGACGCCTATTGGCTTATCTTAAAGTTATAGCGTGAGCGGCAGCTTCTCATATTAACACCCATGCAGAGGCCTACTGAAATATTCCCCAAAGTCCACAGAGGCCCACGGGGAGCTGTGTTCACACTCCTTCAGCCTTGCTCTAGCTTTAGGGTACGTCCCAGGGCAGAACCTGTGCACATGTCTGGTGCCCCAGCATTTGTGTCTGTACCAGATCCCTTGGTAGTCTGACTCAGTTGACTAGCAGGGCCTGTCTTCACAGGGCTTCTGTTCTTGCATTCACTGTAGCAAAGAAACAGTTCTTAACCATTTATTATCCCAGGGCTCAGTACAGAGGGAGCAGACAGAAATGCCCACCTCCCAGTCTTCCCCTGAAAGAGGAATAGTTACACACTTTAAAGCTGCTGCCTGAGGGTCTGGTTTTCAATCAGCTTGCATCTAGGTGCTGACTGAGATCCTGCCTTTTGGGATACTGCGGGTCTGGGTACACCCTCAACTACTGGGAGCCACTAAGAATTGTCAGGGTCCCCCTGGGAAAGTATCGAGACTTAGTCCCGCACAGGCCAGGCAAAGGAAACGAAGAATGTAAGACCTGACTGGAAAACTGGGAAAGCGAGGTGCATACGTGCCTCGATGCTATAGCCAGTGGACCCCGGTAGGAATCGGGTCATGAGAAAATGCTTTATATCCTTTGAAGCTTGCCCTGTTCTTTTACCTCACTTGATAACTTTATTGTACCAGCAGCAAAGGTTTTAACTTTAACTCAAAATGAATTCACCCTCCCTACTTTATGGCCATCTGAAGTCTTTGTGTCCAACACACCCTGACCTGAGGGAGATCTCAATGTTCCTTCAGTTGTTATCTCTGAACAATATCTGTTTTCTGTAATCAGCACTGTTTAACATTGGTTGATGAGCTTTACGTGCATGCTATATGCCCTTAACCTTACTGCACTCAGTAAAAGACCTTGGAGGAAGGCAGTTGAGACATTTGTCTCTCAAGACATTTGCAGGCCTTCTCTCTCCTAGCACAAGCTGCCTGGGAAGTCTTCATTTCATCTGCAACACCAGGGGATCTCTGCGGGTTGAGGGTCCCCAACAAAGAATAAAGTAGGCCGCTTGGGCAATGACAAAAGTCTGACAGACACCGTAGACAAAGGGCAGGTTTGGTTCATCTCCTGTAGGAGGCTACTGCTTCAAGACTACGGTGGATGTGTTAGCTAATGCATAGACACCAATCCAGCCAGTCAAAAAAAAAAAAAAAAAAAAAAAAGGAAGAAACAGGATTATTTTCCAAATGAAAAAAAACAAGCTAAAAGCCCAGAAAAATCCCTTAATAAAATGGAGATAAGTGATTTACCAAACAAGGAGTTCAAAGTATTGATCTTTGGACAAAATATTCTTCTGCCTACCACAACCTCCATATTTATTCCCCTTCCATTGTGGCCAAAACACAAATAAAAACCTCCTTCCCCTCGCCCTCTGGGCTTCCGTCCATCCCTTAAAAAAAAAAGAGAGTTCAAAGTATTGGGTTGGCCAAAAAGTCTGTTTAGTTTTTTTCCATAAAATAAAAGATACATTTTTTATTTTCACCAATAAATTTATTGATTTGATATTTTGAGTATGTCGGCTATCTCCCACTATTGGCTTCTAGTGGGTAGAGGCCAGGGGTGCTGCTAAACATCTCCCAATACATAAGATAACCCCACAACAAAGAATTATTTGGCCGAAATGTCAATAGTACCAAGAAACTTCACAAACTACTTTTGACACGTTCAATCAGTCACAGCACCTTCTCCATACACAGCACAAATCTTTTTCTTTTGTGTTTCAGTTGCATTTTTACCTTTCTTGAAATAATAAGAATAATATGCTGAAAATGTTGCATATCTTCTTCCATTTTCAATATTAAGTGCACAGAAATTCACCAATTTTGATAAGTTTTTTTTTAATGCATGCTGATGTGACAATGGTCACATACAATCTAACAAAATTGTTGCAAATGAAGGTAAAAGCAACTAAGTACTACTAGAGCCATCATACAGAAAGAACTAAACTAACTTTTTGGTCAGCCTAGTACATAGAGAGAGAAAGCAAATCTTTCTGAGAACGACCTGAACACTCGCAGAACAGGTTCTCTACAATGGAGGATATAAAGAAAAAGCCACATCTGAGAAGGTATGAGGGACAGCAGTATAGCGGCCAGTAACCAGGAGGGACCGCACCACCTCAGTCGGCCTCGCACCCACAAAGAACAAGACATCTGAGACCGCATAGGGCTCCCCAGCCCAGGAGCCTGCACGAGGCAGAGGTGCCCCCTAATGCCTGGTTCTGAGAACCAGCAAGCTTATATCCTGGAGAGCTGAGGGTCTATGGGAAACTGAGAATCCTTGCTTCAAGGCCCCATGCACAAATTCATTCTGAGTCACAGCACAGACAACAGTTTGAAAGGCGCCCACGTCATACATGAAGGAGATGCATTGACTGAGTTTAAGATACATGCCAGAGGGATTTGGTGGGGCTCTCTCTGGGGACACAGGCAATGGCGGGCACTGTTCTTTGTTTTGTTCGCTTTCCTTCTACCCAGCCAGCACCTGGTGGACTCCGGGTCTGACACTCTCCACTAACCTGCTGCTTGCCCTACCTGGTGCTTTCCCGAGGCCTCACCCAGCCCAACCACTCTCCGAAAGCAGCACACACCCTGCCCTCAGCACCCAGAAAGCCTCCTAAGTGGTGCCCCACCCCGGTGCCAGTTGGGCGGCATTAAAGCAACCCCAAAGGGGGTTGAGGGATCAGCCCTGCATACTAACACACTCACAACGGTAGAGGCCAGGCTTCACAGCCACTCACACTGGAGGCCTGAGCTGCATCCCAGCAGGCCAGGAGCTGTCACAGCCAAAGCCCCTCAGTCAGCAGTGCTCGGGCTCTGCACCACACACCAGCAGGCCCTCAGCCATCACAGATGGGCCTCACGGCCAGTTGGGCCCACCAGTACACCCACAGCAGTTGGGGCTGGGCCTGACAGCTGGGCCAGGGGTCAGCCCCATCCTACAGAGCACCCACACCAGTTATGACCCAACCACCATGGGAGGGTGCATGCGGCCCACACAGAAGACAACCCTGAAACACCTGGCCCTGGTTACTAGCAGGAATTGTGCTATTTGGCCCCACAGGACACCTTCTACAGGCCTCTCTTAATACTATGAGATGCAGCTGATCTACCTAATACATAGAAACAGAGTCTTCGGCAGAATGAGGAGACGGAGGAATATGTTCCAAATCAAAGGACAAGACAGAACCCCAGAAACAACTAAATGAAGCACAAATAAGCAGTATACCACATAAAAAATTCAAAGTAATGGTCATAAGCAGGCTAACAAAACTCAGGAGAAGTATGGATGAACACAGTGAGATCTACAAAGAGATGGAAAATATTTTTTAGACCCCATCAGAACTGAAGAATACAATAAATGAAATGAAAATATATATACTCATATTAGATGAAATCAATAACAGATTAGATGATGTAAAAGAACAGATTAGCAACATGGAAGACAAGGTTATTGAAATCAACCTATCAGAAGAGCAAAAAGAAAAAAAAAGTTTTAATAAGAGTTTAAGGGACCTCTGGGACAACTTCAAGCATACTAACATTCACATGATAGAGGTCCCAGGGGGAGAAGGAGAGAAAGGGACAGAAAATCTATTTGAAGAAATAATAACTCAAACTTCTGTAACCTGGCAAAGGAGTCAGACATCTAAGTCCAGGAAGCACAAAGATTCCCAAAGAAGATGAACTCAAAGAGACCCACACATTGTAATTATAACACCAAAGTTAAAAACAAAGAGAATCTTAAAAATAGTTTTCTAGTACATTACTAGAGAACTCCCATGAGATTATCATTTGAATTTTCAACAGAACTTTGCAGGCCAGAAGAAAGTGGCTTAGTATATTCAAAGTAATGAAAAGAGATAACCTGTAACCAAGAGTACTCTATCATTCAGACTTGAAGGAGAGATAAAATTTCTTATACAAGCAAAAGCTAGAAGAGTTCATCACCACTTACATGCACTATAAGAAATGCTAAAGTGACATATTTAAGTGCAAGAGAAAAAGGCCATAACTAGAAATAAGAAAATATGTAAAAGAAAAACCTCACTGGTAAAGGCAAGCATATGGTAAAGGTAGTGGATCAACCACTTATAAAAATAGTATGAAGATTAAAAGAAAAAAGTAATAAAATCACCTATATCTATAATAATAGGTATACACATACAAAAAAGATTTAAGATATGATGTCAAAAACATAAAATATGGAGGGGGTGGAGTAAAAACATAGTACTTTTAGAATGCATTTAAACTTAAGTGACCATCAACTTAAAATAAACTGCCATATCCACAGGAAATTATATATGAATCTCAGAGTAACCACAAACCAAAAACATGTAATAAATGCACAAAAAATAAAGAGAAAGAAATTCAAATATAGCACACACACAAAAAAAGTAACCAAATCCCAAGGGACGAGACTAAGAGTTAAAGAAAGGGACAGAGAAGAACTAGAAAAACAGCCAGAAAACAATGAGCAGAATGACAATAAGTACATACCTATTGATAATTACTTTAAGTGTAAATGAACTAAATGCTCCATTCAAAAGACATAGGGTGGCTGAATACATTAAAAAAACCAAGACCCGGCTATAATGCTGCCTACAAGAGACTCACTACAGATCTAAAGAAACACAGAGACTAAAAGTGAAGATATCAAAAAAAATATTTCATACAAATGGAAACAAAACAAAATCTGGGGTAGACTAAATAAACTTTAAAACAAAGACTATTACCAGAGAAAAAGAAAGACATTACATAATAATAAATCAATCTAACAAGAAGATATAACACATGTAAATATCTACACACCCAATATAGGACCAAATGAATATATAAAGCAAAATATTAAACAGACATAAAGGGAGAGATTGATAGTTATACACTAATTGTTAGGGACTTGAACACCCCATTTACATTAATGAAGAGATCATCCAAATTGTCAACGAGGAAACATAGGCCTTAAGGCCATCTGTTCTAATGTGTCATTTAATGGATCTCTACAGAACATTCCAACCAAAAATGGCAGATTACACATTTTTTTCAAATATGCATGGTATATTCTTTAGATCACATGTTAGGCCACAAACCAAGTTGCAATAAATTTAATAGTAAGATTGAAATCATATCACACATCTTTTCTGACCACAAAGGTGTGAAACTAGAACTCAACTGTGAAAAGAA
This sequence comes from Furipterus horrens, assembly GCF_987537825.1. Classification (NCBI taxonomy): domain Eukaryota; kingdom Metazoa; phylum Chordata; class Mammalia; order Chiroptera; family Furipteridae; genus Furipterus; species Furipterus horrens. Next base: position 146,455,906 of record NW_028327176.1, on the reverse strand, counting down.
AACTGGAGGAAAAAAAAAAAACACAAACACGTGGGAACTAAACAACATGCTACTAAACAATGAATGGGTTAATGAAGACTTCAAAGAGAAAATAAAAATATCTTAATTCGAATGAAAATAGAAACACAATGTTCCAAAATCTATGAAACACAGTAAATGCAGTTTTAAGAGAGTTCAGAGTGATACAAGCCTACCTCAAGAAACAAGAAAAATCTAAATAAACAATTTAAACTTTCACTTCAAGGAACTATAAAAGGAACAGCAAACTATGCCCAAAGTGAGTAGAAGGAGGGAAATAAAGAGCAGCATGCATGAAAATAAAGTAGAGACTAAAACAAACAGAAAAGATCAATAAAACTAAGCTGGTTCTTTGAAAAAGTTTTTAAAAATTGTTAAATCTGTAGCCACTCTTCAAAAATAAAATGAGAAATAACTCAAAATCCAAATTGAAAGAGAAGTTGCAACCGACACCACAGAAATACAAAGCATCATGACAGAATGCTAAAATTATTGGGTTGGCCAAAAAGTTTTATTTATGGTATTTTCCATAAATAAAAGACACATTTTTCATTTTCACCAATAACTTCATGGATTTGGATATTTTGAGTATGTCGGCTATCTCCCACGTGGTATAATGTTGATTATTCTCAATTAATTTCTTGATTTGATCGCTATCAACTTCAACTTGTCTGCCTGACCATGGAGCATCATCCAGCAAGAAATCTCTAGCACGAAACTTCGCAAACCACTGTTGACATGTTTGGTTAATCACAGCACCTTCTCCATACATTGTACAAAAATTTCTTTTGGCATTTCAGTTGTGTTTTTACCTTTCTTGAAATAATAACAATAAAGCATAATATGCTGAAAATGTGTATTTTCTTCCATCTTCAATACTAAAATGGCTACACAAAAAAATCACCAATTTTGATTTTTTTTAAAAAATGCACACTGATATGACAGCTGTCACAATACAATCTAACAAAATTGTTCCAACTGAAGTTAAAGACAGCTAGGTGCTACTAGAGCAATCTTACGGAAAAAAACAAATGAACTTTTTGAGCAACCCAATATTTCAGTTAAGGAAGTCAGAGAGGGCCCCTTTAAGGAGGTAACATTTGAATAATAACCTGAATGTGTTGGGACAAACTGGAGGCAGCATGGAGGCTCAGCACAGATGATGCCATTCAAGGTGTTGAGCAGGAAAAAAATAGGATCAGACCCAATAACCATGTGGAAAACTGACTACAGGAGGGCATGAGGAGAAGTAGGAGGACCATTTAAAGATCAGGTGGTCTTAGCACCTCTAAGGAGTTTGGGAGCTGGGGCAGCAGAAACCCACCATCACAAAAATAATTCTGATTTTCTACCTCAAACTACCATATTACCTATGGATGAACCTCAAAGACATTATGCTAAATTAAAGAAGCCAGACGCAGATGACCACATTACATGAAATGTCCAGAAAAGGCAGATCTATAAAGACAGAACATAGATAAGAGGTTGCCTGGAGCTGGGAGTAGAAATGGAGCTGAACTAATTGGGTATCTGACTGGGATGATGAAATGTTCTAAAACTGGATTACAGTAATGATTGCCCACCCAACATACAAGAAAGGAACTGCACACTTGATATGGGTGAGTTTTGTGGTATGTAAATTATTCCTCAAGTTGCCCAAATGAACTGTGGTAGTGAAAGACAAAGGAGCAAATGAATCTCTGGATGTGCACCACCCAGGAATAACCTGGGGAATTGCAATGTCAAGTAGAAAAAGCAGGTGATAGAGAGCAATTGAGATTAAAGCTTTTTTTTTTTTTTTTTTTTTTTCTTATCAGGTTCAGGCAAAGGGGAAGAGTACTATTTATTTTGAGCAGTGGTTCTTTGATGTCAGAGTTCACCTCTGGGGGCACAGCTGTCCCTCTACTGAGTCTGCTGTTACCAGGTCCTGTGAAGAACACCCTGAACCCACCTCAGAGGCTTCTCCCTGCTCAGGAGCTCGGGGCCTTCTGCGGCAGCTGCAGGCAGGCAGGAGATGCAAAGGCAAGTGAGTACGTTCTCTTTAAGGCTGTAACAGACTAAGAAGGTTATTTTCTCTACTGTTCAAGAGAAAATGTCTTGGTGGCCATTTATGAGAGTTATTAATGCCAAATAGCTTTAGGAACTGTACACACACTACCTTAATGGTAATAAGCAATTTAGAGAGTCGTCGGCAGCCGTCCGTCTCGAGAGACGATGGTGTAGCTTCTTAAGAGTCCATCTGGACCGCCGAGAATGGCTGTGCAGTCCGACTCGGGAGTGACATGGTAGTATCTGTCTCCTCCCGTGTTGAATCGACATCTTGCGATGACGCTGAAGCTACAGAGCCTGGGCAGGGTAATATGGAGGGTCTGCTGTTGCCCATGCAGCAGACCCCCCCTCTCTTCGCAGCTGAAGGGTCCAAGGGAAAGACGGAGTCGATACAGCTTGGCTTCAGGTGCGCCGCAGGAGTTGCCGGTGTTGACTACAACGTCAAACCGCCTTAGGGACTCCGGCTCCGGATTTTCTGTCGGGGTTTACTCCCTTAGCCTTTCCCCTGAAGAGGTATGCCGCAAGGCAGCGGAGGTTTTTTGGAGTCAGAGTTTTCCTTCTCTGATGTGCCCTGACTGGAAGATCGAACCAGCGACACTTAGCTCGCAGGCCGACGCTCAATCCACTGAGCCAAACCAGCCAGGGCCTTAGATGTACATGAACATTGCTAAAATGGTACAGAGAGAACCCATATGCTCTTCACCTGGATTTCCCTATGTTAACATTTCCCATAATCATAGTACAATCATCAAAACCTGGAAACTATAGCGAATGTAGTACTATTAACCTACACAGCTTATTTAAATTTAGTTGGTTTTCTCACTAAATGTCTTTTTTCTGCTCCGGGTCCCACTTTGTATTTAGTTGTCATGTCTCCTTTGTCCGCTCAGTCTATGATGGCGCCTCCGTTCCTCCCTATCTTTCAATGACCGTTGAAGAGGACTGGCCAGTTATTTTATAGACTGTCCTTCATTTTAGTTTGTCTGATGTTTTCTCAGAACTAGAATGAAGTTATTCATTTTTAGCAAGAATACCCCCACTGAGGTGTTATGCATAACATCAGGGTATTATGGTATGAATATCTTATTCCTGGTGGCGATAATTTGGATCACTTAGTTAAGGTGGTAATCTGCGTGATTTTTTCATGACTGTAACGTTACTACATTTCCTTCTCAAAGAGGACCTTATAATTTAGTGATAGTTATACTTTGCCTAAATTAAAATATGTATTTAAATGCCATCTTTTGGAAAAGTATTTGAGGCAAGTTACAATGCAAGATTTAAACAAATAAGTTTCTTGGGTGTCCTCTCTCAGCAAATAGTTCTTACCTGTTTATCCTAAGCCTGGGAGAGGGCTTGCTGTTTCCTTCATCACGAGGTTCTACCAATTCCACCTTCTAAATATGCCCCAGCTGTGCCCACTTCTCTACAGCCCCACCATGTTTCATGATTTGTCTCCCTGACTCCAAGTCTTGCTCCTCTCTAATTCTATCTGCTCACTAACTCCAGAGTGAGCTTTGAGAAGTAAATAAGACCAGGTCACTTCCCACTTGGAGCCTTGAGTGGCTTCACACTGCCCTTAAACAGAGATGATTAATGCAGCAAAGTCTGGAACAGGCCCCCAGGATGAACTGGTGATAAAATGATACCCTGGGCAGCTTAACAGGTTAATCTCCCAGCTGCAAATCAGAATCAACTGGGAAGCTTGTTAAAAATGTAAATCCACAGGCTTCTACCCACGGAGATTCTGACTCAGAGAAGAACCTGGGATCAGCACTGTAACAAGCTTCCCAGGTGATTCAGACAGGGGGTCAGCTGAGGAATCTCTGATTAGACCCAACAAATTGATATTAGTTCTTAAAGGGAGCTATGAGAAAATTTTTCTCTAGTTTTCAAATTTCTGTAATGATGTTGCAATCTTGTCATAATTATTAAACATACCTAAATTTATTGAAAATTACATTAAATAAAACATCAGCTAAATTTGAAATCCTGGTATAGTCTAATTTCTGTTGAATTTGTGCGCATTACAAGACTGTTGTAGTTTTTCCTGAGAAAGGTGGTTGTTTTATTTTCTAAGACTCATTATATTTACCTCCCTAGTGGTAATGGATATAATCCTTTTAGAATCATGATATGCAGTCTTATTATCTTGTTTTAAAGATTTCAACCAGTGCAGCATCCAGCAACGCCACTTACTAAGCTCTGGTCCCCCATATTGTAAAACCCAGGTGGGGCAGAGTGTCTGGCTGTGGAGCACAGGTAACTCTACACGTTGTGTTGGCACCCAAGGTTTGAAAGACAAATACAGTCAGTCCCAATACTAAATATGTCTTTTCAGTCATTGCTAACATTTTCATATTTAAGTAAAAAATTAAGCAATTTCAAAAACTCAGGCAAACACTTCTTTATGTCAAGTTTATTATACTTGTAGAGGGAACAAGACATCCCAAAACCCCTATGTGAAACTTCTCTAAGCCTCAGCTTAATTCCCAACACTAACTCTTAGCCTAGTATGTATGTATGTGTGTGTATATATTTACTTATTTATTTATTCATAGAGAGAGGGGTAGGGGGGGAGAAAGAGAGGGATAGAAACACCGATGTGAGAGAAACATCAATTGGTGAGAACATCGATCGCTTGCCTCTCGCACACACCCCAACCTGCGGACCGAACCCACTACCCGGGCATATGCCCTGACTGGGAATTGAACAGGCAGCTTTTTGCTTTGCAGAATGATGCCCAACCAACTGAACCACACCAGTCAGGGCAGCTTGGTATTTCTAAACAAAATACATATTACACCAATGAGATTTAAATGTACAGTGTGAATGCATTTTATCTCCCAACAAAATAAGAGGAGTGGCATTTAATCAGACTTTTTTCAACACACACCTCCCTCCACTCTGGTTTTGCAGTTGAACTTACCAGGGAAATGCTGGCAGAAACAGGAGGTGGGGAACCACAAGGCGATGATGTACTGGCCGTGATAGGCTGTCACTACCTGGCTTCCTAAGCTCCTCTGCTCAGAGCCAGAACCACATGGAGCCAAGGTGCCCTTCTCTGGCCAAGCACTAGCACCTTCACCGCCTCTTCCTTTGTTGGTTTTTTTTTTTTTTTTTCTTGTGACAAATACATTTATTTTTTAACTTTCAAGAAAAATGGGGATGTAAATTATGACACAATTTTGATTAAGGATTAAAGTTTCTTTTGGCAGTACTTTCTGTTTTGGTTAATTAATGAGAAAAATACAGGCATTGAGATAGATCTTTATCAGAGACTGGCCATATGCAAAATAAAGGAAAACAGAAAGTGTGATGCATTTGAAAATTCAATATTCTGTTCTGTTTATTTTCTGTTGAGTTTGGTGTCTAATATGTGAATCCAATATGCTCCAAATGGGAGGACTAGGCAGGAGTTTCTCCAATAGCCACTTCTGTCCTGTGTGGAGCTTTTCATTTGGGATTACTATAGCATTTTTATTAAAAGGTAATTGATCGAGTCATTACCACAGTGTCAAACCACACTGCATTTTATATGTTTGAAGCATGTATCTTGGAAGAATCCTGAGCATCTTTCAAAGTTAAACAAGACATCTAAAAGTGGGAACCAGAAAACATACAAAGCTTCCAAGGAGCAGAAAAAGTGATGTTAAGCACCTGGATGAACTGCTGGAGCTGAAAGCTGAATTTAGCCCTGAATCTGCTAGACCCTCAATGAACATGGGGTACATTACCCTCCACTTCAGGAGCTGCAGTTTCTTTAGCAACAAAATAAAAATACTTATTAACTCAAAGGGCTCTTGCCTAACTCATGGACAAATGTCTTCCTTGATAAGGACAGTCTCTCCTCTAACTGGTCTCTTTTTCCACCTTCCTTCTAGTGTCCAGGCCTCTCCACACAGTGAAGGTCTGCTCTGTGACCTGCCCTGGTGATTGCAGGTGCTCAACAGGTCTGTGCATCTTCCTGCCCACTGCATTCTGCTACCCACCACCTGGCCCCAGCATGCTGGCCACATGTCCTTACTCTACTGCTTCTTCATCCTGACCTCGGGCACCAGATAGTCCTCTGTCCTCCCAGAACCTCTGAATTTCTTCAGTGGGCCACCTCAGTACATCTGGCTTGCTGCACATGTCTTGGAGAACTGGAAACTGCCTCAGTCCTATCTGTAAGCCAGCTTCTCCTTCAGAGATGCACCACGGCAGATGCACCAACCAGTGAGTATTGCCAACCTCCTAGAGGTATGGAGGGGTGCAGGGTACAGAGCCCTTTGCTTTTGTCGCCACCTGTTTACCATGGCTCCTGGACGTCAGCCGGAAGAGCAATGGTTAGAACACACGTGTCTTATTGCCAGCATCCCTCCATTTCCCTCCTCTTTTGCACACACCACCTCCCCTATGTCATGCGCTATCCCTCTATTCCTGTCTTTTATTGTGACCCACGGGATGGCTCTGAACAAGTGCTACATATATTATCTCTCCACAAAGCCTGCCTTTTGAAACAAATGCTTTTCTGAAGACGCAGAAGTCCTTTTCTCAATGTCAAAGGCTGGATATTAAATCTTTTTCTTTGCATGCCTGCAATGGTACTCCTAATCCTCCCTCAAGGCAAAGCAGATATTTCTGGCCAGAAAATGCAAATCCATCCATTCTTTAATATATTTCAAAGAACATACACAGTCTTCAGATAAACCTCTTCCTATAACAATTTCTCTATCTGCCTTACATTTCCTCTCTCCCGATTGAACAGGGCTGAAAAGTTCCCCTGACAAGATTAACTTAAACTGGGAACTTGGGGAAAACACGGAGAGAAAGGCGATAGTTGAGGATGAAGCAACCCACATGGCTCTTTGCTTTACCACGTCGACCCCTCCTTTTGGTCATGTGCATTTACCAAGACAACTGAATCAAACATGCAGTCTCCTTTCCTTTAAATACTATTTCAAACGGCGATACATCCATGCTGTAAGAACTTCAGACTTTCAAACGTCTTGCGGCTGGAGAAAGGACTTTTGCTACCTCATAGTTCATCACCACCCACAAAAGATTTCTGTGCATTCTCAATCACAGTTCTATGAAATATTTTGCAAAATTCCTTATGCAGACATTTTATTCAGCTCTGTCTGGGGCACCAAGCTGTAGGTAAGGTAGGTAGAGATGAGTAAATAAGGGTCTACAAGCCAGGAATTTCCAATCTAGTGAGAGAGCAGACAGGAGAGATGAGCAACTACATAAATAGCTGAGAAACAATGGAAAACAAAATGCTAGGGAAGTGCTAACAGTGGATTGTAAAGGACACTTCTCACATGTAACCCCATTGGATGGCACTGAGTCACGTGCTAGAAAATGCCCAGACAGTTGTTCTACAGCCAGTGCAGGAGTGCATGAGACTGAATTCTCCTAATGACCACCTTAAGCAAACCATCTTGGTTCAAGTCCGTTGGTTTCTGACCAAGTGGTGGAGGCTGAAGTAGTAGCAAAGCCTTCAGATGGAATGGCACGTCTCTGTGCCAAGCTTTGTTGGAAGCTGGGTGGTGGACAGGAGCCAGGAATAGACTATAAGGGCTGGCACGGAACTCTGCTGCCATTTGACGTGGTGTTCTAAGCTGCTGATTGAGCGTGCACATGTGCTTTGGAAACCAGATAAGTGGAGGCTAAGGTTGCTAGCGTGCAGTGAAACTTGAGACCCATGCTCTTTCCCCAGAAATTTCATCCATATGGAAGGCAGATAGGGTCTGCAGAGACCAGCGACCAAAGGAGAGCACAGTGAACGAGGTAAGCTGGTCAGGGTTAATTGTAGAAGCAGTAGGGAGAACACTCAAAACCAGAGACCACTGACATCATTAAATATTGTGTCCAGAAATGGTTGTGTATTTGATAAATCCTTTAAGGAAGAACATGAGGAAAAACAACCAGAGAAGGCACCTTTGGAGGGAAACTAATAAATCTAATGAAGAAATCAAGCAAAATTTAGACTAAGCAACCCAGATATTCACTGGGAAAATGTCGATAGGAACATGGAAATTAAAATAGATCCACTTAAATGCCTAAGGGTCTCATTTCACATCATGGGCCGGGAGCTGGCAAAGCCCTATCGCAGTGACTAGGGCACAACTCTGGGCCTGGAATGCCACCAATGTACTTTAGTCCATTGTGCCTAATCTGACAGCAGGGAGTAATGTGCTTAGAAAACTGCTGTCCAACCCAAAGTCTAAAAAAAGGTAAGTGAAGAGGCCAGGTATGTAAGGGTTAGCCAGCCCTGTCTAGGGAAAGGATGCTGAGTCCAGTCCTTTTGTGTCTCTGTGCAAATGACTGAATGGGTGTTCTGGTTTGCCCCTGGACCTGACAGCACAGAGGATGTGAAGAGTCTACAGAGCAAAAAGATGTCACTGGTCCAGTCCCTGTGCATACGTCTTAAGTAGAATCCCACAAAGACATATGCACAGGAACTGGGCCAGTGAAAACTGTTGCCACGTACTTTAAATATAGAAAGAATATTTTTTAAAAAGTCTTTGACACAAAAATTAAGTAGAAAGGATAAAATCTAAATGCCGTATTTAGTACATTAACTGAAGGAAGCAGGACAAAACTTAAACTAAGCACTTTCTTGGTGTCAACATTCTGTGTGTTATATGTGGTTCACAGGAACAAATATGGAGAGCTGACAGACAGAAAACTTAGCAGCCAGTCCTATGACATGAGAGCAAAGACCCAGAAAATGTTACTTTACGCTACCATCAGAGGAAGTGGGCATTGTTTATGTACAATTTCTCCTTGGTTTAATACATTTCTCTAAGACAGATGACAAGATATGGCTGTCCAGGGTCAGCACCCCAAACACTAAATGAAGTGATACAGCTGTAGAGAGACCGTGGAGGGGAGAAAGATCTGTATGACCGGAAAGGCATGCCCTGGAACAGTCATGGTAAGTGAAGCATCATAAAGGCCAGGGGTCTGAGGACAGATAGGAAAATCTCATCTCAAAGGATAGAAAACAGGTTGAGAAACTTGAGAATAACTTAAAACAATCCTCAGGATGTGCATGTCACCTGTCTAGACCTCAGAGTCACACCTATGAAATAAGCAAGTTTGGTTAGACAATTTCTGAGATCAGAGTCAGCTTGAAAATTTCATTACTAAATGATATTGAAGAATCAGCAGAAAGCAGATGAATTAGGCTAAAGCAGATAAATGTCTTCTATGACAAACTACATGAAAAGCAATAAAAAGCTCCCATCCCAGATTTTGAGCAACAAATGGAGTAGCATATGATTTATGCACAAAGGTTTTTTAAAGTCGGTTCAATGGGATCATGAGGAAGGAGCTACAATGCAAGAAAAGGCTGATGGAAGGGAGAGAAAGTGAAAGGAAAACAAAATAATTTAAGACCTTATATTCAAAATGAATTCATACTTAATATCTCAACTTTTCACTGGTTTTAAAGGTAGAAGAACTACAGGTGCCTCAGTTTTAAAAAAAGTTGTGAGCACAATTTTAAAGCACTTCACAAATATATAGCAGTTACTATCTTTGTTATCCCCCTGGCTGGTTTGGCTCAGTGGATTGAGCGTCGGCCTGCGAGCTAAGTGTCGCTGGTTCGATCTTCCAGTCAGGGCACATCAGAGAAGGAAAACTCTGACTCCAAAAAACCTCCGCTGCCTTGCGGCATACCTCTTCAGGGGAAAGGCTAGGGGAGTAAACCCCGACAGAAAATCGGAGCCGGAGTCCCTAAGGCGGTTTGACATTGTAGTCATCACCCGCAACTCCTGCGGCGCACCTGAAGCCAAGCTGTATTGACTCCGTCTTTCCCTTGGACCCTTCAACTGTGAAGAGAGGGGGGGTCTGCTGCATGGGCAACAGCAGACCCTCCATATCACCCTGCCCAGGCTCTGTAGCTTCAGCTTCACTGGAGAGGACACTCCAGCGTCATCACAAGATGTCGATTCAACACGGGAGGAGACAGATACCGTGTCACTCCCGAGTCGGACTGCACAGCCATTCTCGGCGGTGCAGATAGACTCTTAAGAAGCTACACCATCGTCTCTCGAGACGGATGGCTGCCGATGACTATCTTTGTTATCATTGAACTAGTTCAGTGCGAACACAGATTCTTTGAATTCCTAGCGTGCTCAGCACTTGGGGAGATTCTAATATATGTATGCTACGAAAGCAGCAGTTGACAACCAAAATCAAAGATGGTCTCTTGAAACAAATAATATGACAAAATAATAATCTTGAAATAATGATGGTAAAAATTAGGAGGGCCAAACAGATCCAAGTGCAAAGGAACAAGGGAAGGTACCAGAAGAACTTAACACTTTTAGTGTCTTTTAGGTTATTATCAGTATGAATATGAGTGCAAATATATGCAAGGTTTTAGTTAAGCTCTTAGAAATCTCTCATGCTTTCATCAAGACTACAGAGCAAGAGAGAATGTATTTCAATACTGAAGTAAATGGCAATAGCGCTGTTGTCAAACATCCTAGATATTAGACAGCTCTCGCACTTGTTTCTTAAGAACATGTGCCAGTTTTCTGGGAATTAGAGTGTTCAGTTATCTTCCTGATGCTTCCATCCCCACTCCTGTCATCTCTGCAAAGATTAGCAATGAGATATGATGAAAGTTTTCCCGCATTAAAGGGAGTCTCCACTGCTGCACTCTGTCTGCCGTCGTGATGACAGGCAGCTGTACCGTGCCAAGAAGTAGCCTAAATGTTTAATGAGGCAGGAAAGTCATTCTTCAGGTGCAATGCAGACCTGCTCGACAGTCTGAAAAGATCACCTCTGTTTGTTTTAAACTGGGGATAGATTGCTGAATATTTCATGAGAGCCACAATATTCAGCTCTGTGAGCAGCCAGACAAGGGTCAGGCTATGGATGCCTGCTGCTCCCTGCAATTTCAGATTCCCTCAGGTTTATGAAAGGTGGGAGAGAGCAAGGTCAGACCAAGACAGTCTCCAGCAATACCCTGTGTAGCACCGCATACGTGGAAAGAAAGATGGGAGGACACATGCCTGTCCTGGGGAAACAATGTTAGAATTAGGAGCAATCTTCAGGAAAAATGAGGAGTAGGCCTAGCATTTATTCACAATTAGACATCCTTAATCACAAAGGTGAGGAGGACAATAGTGTTAGGAAAGAAAGCAATCAAAAATCCTTGCTGTGGTTATGCTGGGAAAGAGAATTTACATCCGATTGATTCCATTATTTATTTGTTGTATAAGTACCCTCTGTAGCTGAGCAGTCCTAGTCCAAGAAAAGACTACTTTTGTGAACAATTTTCTCATAGACAAATTCAGTCTTTAACTGATCTCAAATCTGTTGCACTAATATGAGTGAAAATTGATAGTGACTTGGGTAAGGATGGTAGTAGTAGCCAAGAGGCATTTTCTGATAGATTAAAAGTGGAATATAAATTTTTTTTAAGTACCAAGGATAATTCTAAGATATCTGCAAACCATTTTGGCCAGACCATTTACTAAGATGGAAAAGGAATGAGAAAAATCTGTTTTAAGGGGGAAAACAAAGAGTATATTTTAAATGATGTTAAATTTCAAGTGTCGTTTAGACAACTAGACCTCAAGGTCTCCTGGAGAGTTGGAGAACATTTTGAGATTCACCATTGTAGCAATGGAATATAACTAAATAAAATTACCCGGGGAATGCAGATAGAGAATGTTTCTGAGATACTTCACTATTCGGTGGTCACAGTGTTGAAAAGAACCCTCAGAGAAGACTGAGGACTTGGTTCTTCAAGTTATTGCTTCAAGGTTGCAAGATGGTGCTGCAGACAGATCTGACTGAGGAAGAGTGACACAGATGAGAAATGCCAACAATGCCTCTCACATGTCCCTTGTCTCCAAGTAGGAAAACATTCCCATCCAGCAGGCTTCCTCTCAGTCCCAAGGGTGAGAATTCGGTCACATGCTTATGTTCTGGAAGGAAGGTAAGCTGGCAAAGTGAACTTCTGGCATTTTCAACACCTTTGTGGGAGGCAAACTCTATGATAATGAAGATGCAAAAATTAGTCTTTGGGTTGGCTCTCAATTGGATCAGTACCAACTGATACTGATCAATTGTAGACAAAATTAACAAGTATGAATTAAAACTTTTTAAAGATAACTACTAAAAATAGAAATAATGTGAATGGCTTCCTTATTTTGCATAGAAATGAAGGACGTTTTGAGAAACTGAGATTCTGAGAGCATAGGTGACTTAGTTACAGCAGAGACCAGCACTCTAGATCTGGGTATCCAACCAGCACTCTGCCCACAAAAACAGCCAGGCCTTTGATTTACTGTTCTTAGGTTAGCCCCCATGATTTTATTACTACCATAGATGAATAGTCTTTCTATGTTACACACACACACACACACACAACCAATCTACTGACTCATTGTCAAAAGTCATTTATGTTATTTTTCAGCAGCATTGATAAAGTTGCATTGTTCTATCTGTACTTTCTCCCACCTTCCTCAGACCCAAACCATGAGTCCATTCAGTACTCAACGAGGGTGATGAAACAGTCAGTGACAAGGAACTAGAGAAAGGTAATAAGTCCCCATGAATATAAAGTATATGGCCTTGATATCAGCTTTATCAACCATAAATTCCCATAAAATGTTACAACTACCCATCTTGTTCTCCATGTTTATCTCAAAGTCATTCACTCTTCAATTATTTCTTTTTTATCACAATAAAATATATATAACCTAATATTTACCATTTAAATCATTTTAAGTGTATAATTCAGTGTCATTAAGTACATTCACATTGTTCTGTAAGCATCACCATTATTTATTACCAGAACTTTTTAATCATCCCAAACAGAAACTCTGTAGCCATTCCAAAGAACTTCCTATTTCCTCGGGCGCACCAGTTCCACAGTAGCCACTAAATGAATTTGCCTATTCCAAGTACGTCATCTAAACAACATCATATAACATTAATATTTGTTCTTTTGAATCAGGCCTATTTCACTTAGCACAATATCTGCAAGGTTTATCCATATTGTAGTATGTGTCAGAATTTCATTCCTTTTCATGGCTGAATAATGTTCCATTATATGTGTATATACCACATCTTGTTTACCCATTATTTGCTGATGGACACTTGGGTTGTTTCTACCTTTTTGCCGTCCTTTCTTCATGTTGTTAAGATTGGAGAATTTGTCTTCCCTTTACTTATTCTTATTCACCCAGTCCATATTTGTTCCTGGTTTGTTTCCCCAAAAGCCTTGTTACCGACCTTACTATCTGCAAACCATGACTAATTGCCATGAACCAGTCTCATTCCCTCACTCTCAGATACAAGTCTTCTCTTGCTCACACGTGATTTTGAACATTTCATCTTCTAACTCAAAAGGTAACTCCCTGTTGCTTCTCAATTCACATCAAAGAAAAACCAGTGACAAACTCCCTTTCCCTCTTGCCCTAATGCAACTGGGTTTATTTCAGTCCGTACTCTGGTTCATGGAAACCAAATATTTAACCAATATTTACATATGACCTATCCACTTTCATAAAGTAGATCTTCCTACCTAGTTGGAATCCCTGTCTCTTTCCAATCATTTTCTCAAATGCACCTATAACATTTCCTTAAATGTTCATAAATGATTTCCCTTAGGAGTCTATGACAAATTCCAGTTGTCACTAATTATATCATTAATTTCTTGGTGTTTGAAAGTGGACCTGCCTATTTTGTGGTACTCTGATAGATGGAGATGTTTGGAACTAACTGTAATTGGCTACATTGTTGTTGTGCAAGTAAGAACTTGGATTTAGGCTATAGTCACCACCTTCTTAATTGTATAATGTTTTGACATCTTGAGGGCTTTACTGGTGGGGAGAAAAGTTCCTAGAGATAATAACTCATCTGCAAATCTTTTTATATACAAACAATTTCCAAGTCCATATATTTTCTTTATCTAACTCTCACACACACCAAGCCCTAAATATTTCCTCTGCCCTAAATTAACCCTAACCCAAGACCAAGTACCAGAAAACCAAAGACCATTCCTATACTCCAGAGCCCACTGACTTTTGTCAAACTAGCTAATCTATCCTGCCTTGCCTTTCCTGCAGGAAACACTATAAAGGCTCTGGGCCATGCTTTCTTTTTGTTTCTTCTGCCTCCTGAACAAACCTGGTGCTTTTTCATGTGGCCCTGAGTGGCCTTCTCCCCTGACCCCACTCTTTCTCTTGGAAACTGTCAATAATAAGTTCCTCTTTTTCATGGCAGTTACCTCTAGTGTTGTCACTCAGTCACCTCCATAAATTAAAGATCTCAAGGGTAGAATTGAAAGACAAAGGCCAGTCAAAACCATCAATGGTATCCAAATATTCAAAGAGGAGTGAGAATAGTGCAAAAGTTCTCTCAACTGCTCTGACCCACAGAGAATCCAAAACTATGAGGTGTAGAAAAGAATTGATATTAGCGGGCCCAATGCTGTCTCTCAAAGGGCCTCTTTACGAAGTTGGCCCTTGGCAGCATATGAAAACTTAAATTTGGGGAAGGTTCCCATCACTAACACCTAAAAGTGGCTCAGTGTTTCTAAACTACAGTAGTCCCTCTCTGTATCGCGGTTCACTAATTGCGGCCTCACTGTATCGCAGGATTTTTAAAAATATTATATTAAATTATTTATTGCAGATTTTTCGCTATATCGCAGGATTTTGCAGTACTGTATATGTATGTTGTTAAAGTTTCGTAGGTTTAAGAGCATAGAATAAATGTAAGGTTCCTACTTCGCGGGGGGGTCTAGAACATAATACCCGCGATAAGTGAGAGAATACTGTATTTGTTCAAACAATGTGGTTTATGATGAACACATACTTTGCTTCTGGGAGTTTGGAATTTGGGTATCTGCATGCCAGAGGGTGACCCCAGTAAAAACCCTGGACCCTGCATCTCTAATTAACTTCTCCGGTGTGAAACATTTCACGTGTGTTGTCACATCTCGTTGGGAGAATAAGCTCATGCTATGTGGCTCTACTGAGAGAGGACCCTTAGAAGCTTGCACCTGGTCTCCCTGGATTTACCTCATGCATGTTTTCCCTTTGCTGACTGTGCCTGGCATACTTTTGCTGCAGTAAATCAGTGCCATGAGCACAGCTTTGAGCTGAGTCCTATGAGTCATGATCGCCATTCTCCCAGTTCAGATGCCATAATTTAACCTTACTTTTCTAATCAAAGCAAGCCTACTCCACATCCATCACTCACTATGGCTGATATATACTACTGTCATTTTTGAGGTTCTTTGCTTTCCCTAAAACTGTGGAAGAGCACTGCAAATGTTCTTGGTCTGTGGCTGCTGCTATTTCACTACTGAGTCTTTTTCTGAGGTCCTTTCTCTCTCCAGTGGTGTCCCTCTCAGTATCCTTCCTGCTGTCCACAAGCTGACATGCAGACATTCCACTCCACCCTCTCTCACCGCTGTCCCAAAGTCTACGCAACTCCAGGATAATGTAGGTTCTAGAAATTCCATTCCAGCCCCTTTCTTTTTTTGCAGAGTACATCCTCCCTCTCCCTTTCAGACAATTAGCTGAAATCTTTGCTCCTTAGAGTTTAGTACCCAGTCCCTAGCAAGTGTTAATTCCTTCCAGGAGCTATGGATCCCAGAATGCAAGAACCAAGATCGAATACCTGATTATGGAGTTGAGGGTGTGTGTGTGTGTGTGTGTGTGTGTGTGTGTCAAGTAAAAGCAGAGGGTGGCCCAGCTGGTGTGGCTCAGTTAGTTGGGTGTTGTTCTGCAAACTGACAAATCACTGGTTTGATTCCTAGTCAGGGCACACGCCTGGGTTGTAGGTTCAGACCCCTGGGGCAAGTATGAGAGGGAAGGCAACCAATCGATGTTTTCTCTCTCACATTGATGTTTCTTGCCTCCTGTTTCTCCATCCCTTCCCCACTCTCTAAAAAATCAAAAATAAAACATATTTAAAAAGCAGAGGAAAAAGAAGGGGGAATAAATGAAAAAAACTCTTTCTCTACTCACAACACTCCTCACACCAAATGTGTTGTGGTTTTTTTACACATATCAACCAATTCTCCAACATTCTGGACACCAACTGCATGTCCCAAAATTTAATTCAAATTTGACACTAACCACCTGGTGTTAGCATCAGACTCCTGTCACAGCTTAAGGGCTCAGCCTCACAAGAACACCTATTCTTCAAATGCCTATGGCCAGGCTCTGGTACTTCTGACCAACTTGGTTACAAATTAGGGGTTCCCACCACCTCCTCCTCAGGTGCAATAATTTGCTATAATGGCTCACAAAACTCAGGGAAATACTTTGCTTACTAGTTAATGGTTTGTTTTGTTTTGTTTTTAGGAAGGATATCCAGATGAACAGCCAAATGCAGAGGTACATAGGAAGGGTCCTGAGCACAGGAGCTTCTGTCCCTATAGAGTTGGGGTGTGTCAACCTCTTGGCACATGAATGTATTCACTGACCTGGAAGCTCCCAAACTCCATCATTTGGGGTTTTCATGTAGGCTTTGTTAGTAGGCATGACTGATTAAATCTTTATTATTGGAGATTAAGTCAATCTCCACTCATTTCCAATCTCTTTTCCCTCCCCAGAGGCCAGGGAGTGGGGTTGACTGTTCTAATCCTCTAATTAAATGGTGGCCTCCATCCTCCAGAAGTCACCTTATTAGCATAAATTCTGGTATGCTTGGGAAAGCTTATTTTAAATAACAAAAGATGCTCCTGTCATCCCTATCACAAAATTCCAAGGTTTTTAAGAGCTCTGTTTGAGAACTGAAGACAAAGATCAAATATCTATTTCTTATTATATTATAATACCAGGGATATTAACTACTTATTCTTTGCATCTTCTACAACTGTATGAATAAAGCAGAACATTATATATCTATTGGTTGTCCTGCTACAAAATTTCTTAAAGGAGCATTCTAACCAAAGACCTTTACTTACCAATACCAGTCAGCAATTTTTCTTCAGTATCATCTGTTACTAACAGACAATTCACTATTACTCAGCCTTTCTCTGGTACATAGTCTCCACAGGACATCTCCAATCTACTCTTTGTTTATAACATCCACAGACAACAATCCACAATAACAACTTATGAGTGAGAAAAGAGATTTCTAACTGAAATAACTGTTGGCAATAGAGGTGTTGAGATTAATTCTGGAAGACTAAGCATCACAGATAATAATCAGGAAGGCATAATTGACTTAGATATATTTGATTTAGGCATCTCAATTCCTGTTGGAAGACTGAGCAAAAGGATTTCCGTTTCTCAGCATCAATTCTAAAAGTCCAGAAAGAGGTACCCTTGTCACCTCATACACAATACAAATCTTCTGGATCCTGCCTGAAGCCCCTGTAGAACCACCTGATGCTATTGTATTTTAATTCTCAGTCTGGGCTCCATGTAGGCCCACTTTATGCCGAAGTTTTCTCTATAGAGAACTGCTGAAGCTTCCCTAGTGGTATTAAATATAAGGTGGGATCCTCCAATAAAAGAAGCCAGGGCTTCTTAACTAAATGGCTGATGTAGGGCTGTGAAAACACAGGATAAACTGGGGACATCTGTTAGCACCAGAAAGAAAGGAAATGCTCAAAAATAAATAAATAAATAAATAAATAGAGAGAGAGAGAGAGATAAATGAATAAATAAAGTTTAAAAGACAGAGCATGTCAAAGGGACTCAACAGTGAAGATAAAAGTGCTTCCAATGGACAAAGCTGAAACAATTCGAGCAATGGAATAAATAACATAGCATTGGATTGTAACCCCAAGTATAACATAAATATCCATGAGTCCATGCTAATACAAATAAGTGATTGAAGAAATAAATGTAGGAGAAGAGACAAATCCTCCTTAAAGAGAATTTCAAATCATTTATGTAGATATGCCATCCTTGAATAGGTAGAGCTTAATCTTCTTTCTTCCTTAATTTACTGACTTGCTTCCAAAGGATAGACAGTGGCAAGGGGTGAAAGTGACTTTAGAGTGAAGCAATCTGGCAGACACTACCTTGGCCAGGAGATCAAGGTTAACATACCCCGTGATGAATAAAGTTCATCACATATACTCCCTGATATGATGTGATGGGAATGGCACTTTGCCTCTTGAGTATTTGTCCCCCAAACCTCTTATCCCAGTCTAGTCATGAGATAACATCAAACAAATAAAAAATTTAGGGACAATATACAAAATACCTGACCACTACTCTTCAAGGCTGAGAAACTGTCACAGAATAGAGGATAGTAAGGGGACATTACAACTGCATGCAATGTGATATCTTCTATAGGACCCTGGACCAGAAAAAGAGTAGTGGTGGGAAAGATAGTAAACTGTGAATAACATCTGTAGTTGAGTTAATAGTATTCCAATATTCCTTTCTTAGTTTGACAGTACATTATGGTTATGTAAGATGTTACTATTAGGGAAAGCTGCTGAAAAATATATAGAAACCAAACACGCCGTTGACCAGAGACAGCCAACTGACCTGGAGTCTGCACAATCCTTCCCCATGTGGGAAGGCCACCCTCCCCTCCACACCCCCACTCTTATTAGGGTTTTCTGGACCCAAGGGTAGGTAGGACGACGACCATGTCCAGCTTGAAGCAGCTAGAGGAGCACGAGACCTTCGCCCATTGTCCTTTACAAGATTACAAAGGGTCCTAATATTTGCGGGGGGGGGGGGATAGTTAATTTTTACGAACCAGGGGTATGGACTTGGGGGGGATTGCTGGGGGAGGGGGGTGCTGGGTGGAGGGGAGCAAGGGGAAGAAAATTGGAACTGTTGTAACAATATAATCAATAAAAAACATTAAAAAAAAGAAAAATATATAGAAACTCTTTGTTCCATATTTGCAATTTTCTATAAATTATGATTATTTCAAAATTAAGGGCTTAAATATATAGTATTATATATATATATAATACTATAAACATATTATGTAATATATAATGCATTGGCCACTTACTCAAGCAAATAAAAATGTCCTCTCCATTCTGGTGTTTCTATTTTATTTATTCTGAATTGCTTTGCCTGAAAGCTGAAACCTGATTCCTTAAAATCAACCAGGCAGGGTAAGTGGATCTGGAAGAAAGCTTTCTCCTCATGAACTAAAATGAATATTATAGAAACACTTCTAACCCCATAGGCAGAGCTTGTGATGCCCTGGGAAGACTTCTGCCAAAGATGAATAAATAAGAGTTATAGTCAATGTTGAGAAGGTTTCATCTCAGTCTTTTGTAATTAACAGTTTGCTTCCATGCCACAAAAGAACCAGCAGTCTCTGCTATTAAGAACTGCTAGCAAATGTGTTATTTGCAGCTGTTAACACTTCTCAGTTGTGAACTTTGGTAATGACTTCTATACTCCAATGCCACCTTCATTTTTCACTCCAGTTATAAAACTCTCTTACAACGTGTAGCATATTTGGATTAATTTCACCTGTAAAATCAAATTTTAAAAACTATCTAATTTTATACCATACACTTGCAACACACTTTCATGCACTTAAATTCATCCTTACAATAACACTTCTAAGTAGGCAGGGCAGATACTATCAGAATGAGAAGTTGTGCAAGTTGGCTTATGTCACACTGGGATCTCAGCATTAAATAGGTGGGAAAGAGAAAAGAAGCTATAGTGGGAGGAATCGAAGTTAGGGGAACTGATACTGCTGTAGGGCAACCCCCTTGAGGAAAAGCCAATTGTATGTTTCAGAGACGGTATGGGCTAGGCCAGGCCAAAGACATATGGAGGCGGTGAATGGCAGAAGGAACATAATGGAGCCCATAGAAACCCAGCTGATGACTAAGGTCCCCAGAGAGAAAGAGAGAGTCTCCTATGCCAAGGACTTGATCCTAGGTAGAATATTAACCAAAACCAAGCAGAACACGTTGCCCTGGGTACTTCTTACTTTGTCCCAGATTGCCTCAAGAACTACACAGAATTCAGTCTTCTTCTGGAAATCTCAAGATACCAGCTCTGAAGCCTGGAGAGACAGGTTGTAATAATCAATCCCATTTGTCAAATGAAGAATTAGGTTAGGTGATTTAACCAAGGTGGACTATGGGGCCAGACTGCTTGGATTCAAACCCAGATTTCCCCACTTCCTGGGGTGTTAGTTAGCTCAGTTAGGACTGGCTATACTGTGGTAACAAGTTGACCCTCCAAGTTGCAATGTTCAGACAGCGTAGAAGTTGTTTTTCATCTATGTGATACTCTGGGGAGGGTGTTCCTGAATGCTGGACACGATGCAGGGACCTCAGCTCCTTCCACCTGTGGCTCTGCCACCCCCCAGGGCCTCATTATCATCTTCATTCAGCTGGCAGAAGGTGAAAGAACATGAAAGGGACGCTCCTGTTTTCTAAAAAAACTTTAGTCTAGAAATGGCACACATCTCTTACTTTCCATTGCTGGTATTTAGTCTCTTGGCCACTTTTACTGCAAAAGAGGCTGGGAAATGTCAGCTGCATATGTTCCCAGAAAGAAGATCCAGGTCTTGGGTGAGAGGTGTCTGCGACACTAGTGGTCTGAGTTCAGCAGAGTTACTTAGCATCTCTGTGCCTCATTTTTTCTCACCTATAAAATGGGGATTAGAATATTTCCTGCTTCAAAGAGTTTTTGTGAGGATTAAATGAGTTAATATGTGCAAAACATTTGAACAATGCCATGATCTCAGTAAACACTTCAGAGATAGCTGGCGATTGTCATTGTCATCATGAACATCTTCATTATAACTGTTTTCATCATTATCATGATTACTGAAAACTAGGTGGCTGGGATTTAAATCTCCGGCTTCTGACTCAGAATCCAAGGAGAATTTTTTCTGCCTATCTAGACTGCTGCTACAATCTTGAGCATCTATATAAAGGATTCAATTCTCAGCTTTCCTCATGAAATAAATATTGTTTCTCTAAAAAGCACAAATGAGAAAATCTGGTCACAGTAATTGGAAGCAACTATTTGGGCTAATGGAAGGACATGGTAGGCTTATTTGATTTCAGAAGTAAGATTTCAGGGTTATTTTCCTACTTCGGAATTTTTCATTTTCATGAAACACAGCATAGAAGTGCATACTGGTGAGAAAATCCAACTAAGGGCTTATTTCCCCTAGGTCTGGATTTGGGGGGGAGAATATACATATTTAATTTTCTTTTTTTCAGAGAGAAGCTTAGTATCTCTCTCAATACATTCATTTATCAATAACATTAAAACAACCATGGAATGCTTACTAGATTATCCTTCGCCTTTCTAGACTTTCAGCCAAAACAGATTACATCATTCCATTTTTAGTTAATTCTATTTTATTTGCTTGAGTATTGAGAAGAGTATCAGGAAATGAACATTTCCTTCAGTTTGAATGAGCCAGACACTTTTCAATCAGGTAAATAAAAACAGAAGGACAAATATCATCACTCACAAACAGTTAAGTTTTTCCTTCAATATCCTTGAATGCTGCTGTCTGTCTGCATATAAACTGGGGCTTTATTGTAAATGTACTGTGGTTATGATTCATTCTCAGGCTGCCTGTGTATCTTGCCAATGGCCTGGACTCGTTTGTTATCTTATCTCACTCATCAGACAGGAAAACCTGCAGCCTAGTTGATCCAGCTCAGCAAGACAATCTTTGCTAGAATAATGTGACACTGGGTTTGAAACATCAATTTATTCTCACCAAAACAGGAAGCATTAAACAAGTAGACCTTGAAGAGGTACAATCTGGTCGTTTTATTCAGCTCCAAAGTCATGAAGGTGGAAAGAGAAAGTCTACTCTCAAATTCTCTCCTAAATAGGACACCTCTGTACTCAGGAAATTCCAGGAACTGAATATTTCAAGAATGTGCTGAAGGAAAGAATGCGGTGACGTGAAGGTCTGGAAAGAATCCTGGACACTTTTCTGAGTACACCTCACCTTATTGGGTGACCACCAGAGGTTTCTGGGAGGTGCCTGAGGGGACTTTAGATAGAATAATGTGGCAGGGACTGTGAGTTGTCTGCCAATATCCACTCCCTGCTCTTTAAAAGTAACAGAATTGTATCTGTGTACATGGCCGCCCAGCAAGATTACATTTCCCAGACATCCTTGCAGAAGGTGTGGCACATAACTAAGATTTTACTCAAGGAACATGTGCAGAAGTGATATGTGTCACTTCCAAGTCATTAAAGCAAGCCCCCACTGCCCTGCTTTTCCCTTACCCTGAGTGTAGCAGCGACTCTGCTTTAACAGTGGAGACAATGATAACGTCCATGGGTCTTGCTACTGCAGTGTGGTCAAGGAATAGCAGCAGCATCTGGGAATTATTAGAAGTGCGGAATCTCAGGTCCCACCCAGACCTACTAAAATTGAATCTGCCTTTCAACAGCATCCCTAGGAAATGTATGTGCACATTGAAGTTTGAGGCACAGTGGCCAAGTGATGACAAAGACATGACTTGGAGTGAACTTGAGTCCTCATGTGAGCAGAGCTGGCCCACTGACCTACCACACTCACTTTGAAACTACTATGTGAGAGGGAAAAAGAAACTACTTTTTTTTTTTTATTGTCACATTTTTGGAGTGTCTTTATTACTGAAGGCTAGATTTCTCCTAATACGAGTACTAGTGTAACACTGTCCACGAGTTCTCATTTGTCAGACTTTATTTAAACTTCTGAAGGGAGTTTCTATCCCCAAACGGGTTAATCTTAAAATCCTGACACAAGCCTACACTCTTCAGCTTAAAGGTCTACCAGAGGAGACTTCAAGACCCAAATGTAGCTCCCACTCCTAACTAGTGATCCTTCTCCTAGAAGATTCAGCCACTCAGCCAAGCTGGGAACTAGGAAAGAGAGTTGCTAATGAAAAGCCCTGTGGAGTCAAGGCTGAAATGTAGTAGATGAAATCAGAGCTACAGTAAAAAAGATTCGGGGACCCTCACGGCTTCTGGAGCAGCTACTTCCCAATTGCATTCCCCTCACCTCCAGCCTGAACCCCTGTCCTCCCAATGTGCACTGGTCTGTTCAGAACACTGTGGGCTCTGCCCTATCCAGCTAAGCTCAAAAGTCATTTAAGGTCAAATCTCATCTATGAAGGAAATGACAAAATTGTATTCCTAGTAGTGATACTTTCTACATGAACTCAATCTTGTTTAATTATCCAAACAGCTCAAATGGCTGAGCATGGTGTAAATCCCATTCTCAGTTAAATTTTGTTTGTTTGTTTGTTTTGTTTTATAAGTATATTTTATTGATTATGTTGTTACAGTAGTTCCAATTATTTTTCCCCTTTGCTCCCCTCTGCCCAGTACCCTCCTTCTCTCCAGCAACCGCACCCCTCTTAGTTCATGTCCATGGGTTGTACACATAAGTTCTTTGGCTTCACCATTTCCTATATTATTCTTAACTTCCCCCTGTCTATTTTGTACCAACCGATTATGCTTCTTAATCCCTGCACCATATCCCCATTTCTCCCCTTACCCCCTCCCAGCTGATAACCCTCCAAATGATCCCCATACCTATGATTCTCTTTTTATTCTGGTTTGCTTATTTGGATTTTGTTTTTATTTTTTAGATTCAGTTGTTGATAGTTGTGAGTTTGTTGCCATTTTAGTGTTCATAGTTTTGATCTTCTTTCTCTTAAGTCCCTTTGACATTTCATATAATAATGGCTTGGTGATGATGAACTCCTTTAGCTTTACCTTGTCTGGGAAGCACTTCATCTGTTCTTCCATTCTAAACGATAGCTTTGCTGGATAGAGTAATCTTGGTTGTAGGTCCTTGCTTTTCATCACATTGAATACTGCTTGCCAGTCCTTTCTTGCCTGCAAAGTGTCTTTTGAGAAACCAGCTGATAGTCTTATAAGGACCCCTTTGTAGGTAACTCTCTGCTTCTCTCTTGCTGCTTTTAGGATTCTCTCCTTATCTTTCACCTTTGGTGTTTTAATCATGATGTGTCTTTGGTGTGGTGCCCTCTGGGTCCAGCTCGCCTGGGACTCTCCGTGGACTTGTATGTCTATTTCCTTTGCAAAACTTGGGAAGTTTTCCTCCATTATTTTTTCACATAAGTTTTCAACTTCTTGCTCTTCCTCTTCTCCATCTGGCACCCCCATGATTTGGACGTTGGCACGTTTAACGTTGTCCCAGAGGTTCCCAAGCCTCTCCTCATTTTTTTCAAGTCTTGTTTCCTCATTCTGTACTGGTCGACTGTTTTTTCCTTCCTTATGTTCCAAATCATTGATTTGAACCCTGGTTTTATTACCTTCACCATTGTTTTTGTGTGGATTTTTCTTCATTTCACTTAGCATAGCCTTCACTTCTTTTCTTATGTGTCTCTCATACTTAAGCATATCTGCCAAGCCTGTGAGCATCTTTATCACCAGTGTTTTGAACTCTATATCTGTTAGGTTGGCTATCTCCTTGTCTATTAAGTTGGCTATCTCCTCTTCACTTAGTTCTGCAATTGGAACCTTAATCCATTCCCTCTTTAGGGTCATACTTCTGTCTCCTCATCTTGACAGCCTCCTGTGCTTGTTTGCCTCTGTGTCTTAGGTACAGCTGTCACTCCTGTTACATTGTAAGGGGTGGAGCCTTAGGTATTCATCAGTACAGGGCAACCTGTTTCACCACGTTGTGGCACTGTGTGTGGGGGAAGGGTCTGAGATGGAACAATGATGCTTGCCCAGCACTCGCCCCTTTTCCAGGCACTTCTCCCACTTCTGTATGGCACTGGTGCCTCTCTAACTGTTGCCTGGCCATTCTTCCCAGACTGGACGGGTCTGCGGATGTTCTAGGACCATGGAGGCCCTTTAAACAAGCAGACTCTGCTGAGAGACCAGCAGTTTCTTCCTCCACCCCAACCCCCATTGGTTTGCACAGTCAGAAGCAATGAGGCTTGATTTTCCCTGGTGCTGGGACTGTGAGCTGCACGGTCTGGTGAGGAATTGGGAATGCTCCTCAGGTGTCCCTCCTGACTTTTTAAAACATGGGACTTCGCTTCCCTCCAGACTGCTGCTGCCGCCGCTGCCACTACTGCTACCGCCACTGCCACTGCTGCTGCCACCACCACACTGTGTCCTCTCTGCCCCGGCTCCGCCCCTCCTACCTGTCTGGATGAGTATCTCTTCTTTATATCTTTGTTTGTTGGACTTCCATGCAATTTGATTTTATGGAATTTCTGGTTGTTTTTAGTTCTGAGGTAGTTGTATTCCTTCTTAGTTGTGGAGGGAGATGCAGCGTGTCTGTCTATGCCTCCATCTTGGCTGTAATTCCCCGCAGTTAACTTTTTACATGCATCTCCAGAGTCAATTTCCTCCAGTCTTCTCACTGCAGGCCTGCTCCACATACCCGTTTTTTATTCTCAACACACAAAACGTTTTGCCATCCAATCGGGACATTCCCTTTTCTATCTCTTTGGCTTTGCACATGCTTTTGATATGGCTTGAGTGTTATTTTTCCACAGAGCCCCAACCTTTCTCTACCTGGGGAACTTATTTTCCAAGACCAAGTTTAATGGTTGTTTCTCCTAGCAGCATTCCCCTTATTCTACCTTGGCTGTAGGTCTCTCCCTCTTCTGTCTACAGAATTTAGTGGCCCATAAGACACAGTATTTTTAGTTATTTTCTCCTCTTAATTTCAAATTATCTGCAGATACCTAAGGAGGTTAACCTGGTACTTAAATTAACTTTCGAATTCTTGATGGCAGAACCCAGTACATAGAAGGTAAAATGGATAAATTAATTCTCTCCTATACCACATTTTTTCTGGGTCCATTTATACTTAACCATTATACTTAATAGAGCTTCTTTTGTAAAATGTATGTACAGCTCAGGATCCATGTACACTTTTAGAGCACTCAGAGGGCCTCGCATAATTTTCAAACAGAACATACCCAAATAATATTTGTTGATCAATTGAATGGAATGTTTTCTTTAGGAGTCTTTAAGTAGATGTCTGTCAAGTCACTCAACTAAAAATTTGAATTTTCATCTAGATTTGAAATATTATATATATATATATATATATATACACACACACACAGACACACACACACAGACACATATGTATATATGTGTATGTATGTATGTATATGTATATAATGTATATATATTCATTATATACATTTGTCAAAAGTTTAGCTTTCCTGTTGAGAATTTAATTAGTCTATTTTTGAAACATTTTATTTAATAAAATTTTCCTAATATTTGTATTTATGTTCAATAGTCCAGATTGTGGCTATGAATACCACTCCCACCAAAATGAACCAGAACACTCTGTGGAAATGTCTGACTCCAGGTCTGAGGCAGGAATTTTACAAGATACCTTGCTGCACAAGAAAGCAAGGAAGCTCTCAAAGACTCCTAGAGACATGTCAATAGGGGTCAGGAAGCAACTTGAAGTGGCTTCCACTAGCCAGAGACCATCTGGACATTTTAAAAATATACTTCATGTGAAACTTAAATTTCAATGGATTGAAATGAATCAATTTTTTTAATTCACGGATTTGTAATGATATGCTCACCCTCATAAAAAAAGAAAAGAAAAGAAAAATTGAAATCCCTCATTGATCACCAATTCACTATTCTGAAGAAAAATGGCTTGAAAGGGAAAGGGTCAAGCATTTAGCTTACCTTATTTTATGAGGTATACTCAAAGCATATAAAACTGAGTTTATACACCTGCCCCTGAGGCTTGGCTGCTTCTTCAACGCACATCCCCACCACTACCATTGTTACCTGCTCTCCCTAACACTGTCTCAGTCCCCCTGAAGTCAGGGCTGGGCTCTGGGCATGGTGGCTGTCATACCTGCGCTGTGGGGTAGCAGCAGCTCTGGTGCCCAGGTCCAATCTTAGGGGGTAGGCACAATAATGCTAATTCCTCCCAGTATTTCTGGGCCCAGATAGAGTGTTAAACATAGTGCATGGGGTCTGGCTTCCCCAAATTCTATGCTGGGCAGTCTGATAACTTGATCTGGAAGGTTAGAGGAGTGAACACCTGATGAAGTAAACTTTAAACTTTGACCAATGAGAGACCGGATATGGGAAATCATTAGCAGATAGCTTTGCCTTATGAATTGTTCTAAGGTGTAGTGTTTCACACCAGGCCCCTGGAAGATGTCCTAAGTGGCCAAACAACCAGTTATGTGTATACATGAGGCTTTGCCAGATCAGTAACATGTCACTTGGCATACTCTTGTCCTCCTTCCCTGCCTCACTTTCCCTTTTTCTTAGCTCATGCTGCCCTTAATTGCATCTCCTAATAAAACTTTCCCATGCAATTTTTGCCTCTAAGTTTGGTTTCTAGGAAACTTAGTTAATTCATGGGGTAACCAGATGAATGAAGAAGCAAAAATAAAAAGTAGTTGGCATTATGTAAGTTAATACATGAAGAAATTATAGCACTAGTGGGGAGGAGCAACAGGGGAAAAAATGGGACAACTGTAAAACACAATAAATAAATTTTTAAAAAAGAAATTATAGCACTATAATATCACCATATTTTAATCTATTAAAAAATAATAGGTCCATTATCTTATTCCTGTCAATGGCTGATAACATCACAAGAGAGATGAGTAGATATTGTGTTCTTCCTAATTAAAGAACATAGGTCTGCACTCTGACTTTTGTGGTGGAAATAGGGTCTTTCTTCTCACAAACTTATAATGATGGGAGAGTCCCTGTCATCTGTGCCCTTGACATCTAAGTGTCACCCCTCTTCTAAGCTCACATTGTAAACCTGACATAATTCATCCCAAAGTCTATCCATTTTACAAACACAGTGTATACTTTTTCAATACCACACCATTCATTGTATCCAACTTTTGACCTTCTTTGAAAATTCCACACAAACTGTCACCTTGAAATGTATGCAGAAAATTGAGAAGGGAGAAGCGTTGCACAGATCAAAGATGTGTGCACATGGTCAGCTCAAGTCGATGACACTGATGTCACCATTAAAAATAAACCCTCCTCCATCAAGCTTTCCTTAAATATTTTCCAAAGAGAAACATTTTTTCCTCCCATGAGTTCCTAAAACATTTTTTTCAAGTCAATATTCACTTCCATGCTTTTACAACTTAAGTATTTATACTCACATTGACAATGGACCAAGATTTAGGAAAAACCACAGAGTAAACATGGGACCTTCCTTAAGTTGTCAAATTTACTCAAATATTTTAGCGATTAAACAATTTTTAAAGATTAATATTAAATGTGAATATACAGGTCCTAGATTGCACATTTTGCCTAATTTTTTCCAGCTAGCCATACAGCAGTCAGCTTTAAATTTTGATCCTGAACTTCCCTGAGTTATATTCACTTGAGGCAGGTAGAGGGGATGTAGATGGCCAGGTGTAACATGTCCCTGGTTTAGTAAAAACCTGGTTACGCTGCAGGCTTCTTCATGTAATATACACAGTCACTGCTACTCTTATATAGAGCTTGAAGTTTTTTTAAAAGGGTGTCATTTTTATAGGGAAGCAAGAAGACTTCTGGAAGGAAAAGATTGAGACCTCAGCCCTATTTTTCAAGGCTATGGCAGCATGTAGAGATGGTTTGGGATATTCCTCATGAAGTCGAGGTGGCAGGGAATTGCTACAAATCTCCTGTAAGACAGCCCTATAAAGACAAGAGTGGCTTTTGCAGCAAGTATCAGAGGGTTCTCCTTGGGATATAAGTTTTTTCCTCAGACCCTGGCTGGTAAGGGGCTTTGGTAAAAACAAATGATTACATGAAAAGATAGCATAAATTCCTCTCCCAGTGTTAATTCCAGGCTATGGTTCTCCCTAAAATGAAAGGGTTGGTGGGAATATTGAAGATCCAAGTTAGCCCTTTGGTACTTTCATGTAACAAGTTCTTCCTATACTCTTGGTGTAAAAGCAGTCACTTAATACCTATTTAAAGTCTAATGCATTGTCCAACTGGGGCCTTTATTTGAAGAGGAGGAAGTGGAGGAACATGGCAGTACTAGCATACTTTTTGTTTGTTTGTTTCTTTCTTTCTTTTATGTTAACTGAACTTTCTAATCTACTTACTTCCCCTGGTCTTGTCCTTCGCATGATTTTTTTATAGAAGTCTTTTTATTTTTATTTTTTATGTTCTTCAGATCATGTGAATGAGAGTCTAATAGTTGGAGGAGCAATACTAGTTTTACAGACTGCCTTCTTAAAATGAAACTGGATGGTCCGTGATTTGACTGACCTACTGACCACTAATACCACAGTAAAACTAGTTTGGGGTAAACCAGCTTTTACTGTTTAAAAATCACTTCTTCAAAAAGTCCTGAACTGATGGCTTCTCGGGTAAGTTTTGTCAAACAAAGAGGAACTAACATCTATCCTTCTTAAACTGTTCCAAAAAATTCAAGAGGATGGAAGACTCCCAAGCTCATTTTAATAGGCCAGTTTTATCCCAATTCTAAAACAAGATAAAGACACTGCAAAGAAAGAAAATTATAGGCCAAGATCTCTGATGACCATAGATGCAAAAATCTTCAACAAAATATTAGCAAACTGGATCCAGCAATACATTAAAAAATCGTACACCATGATCAAATGGAATTTATTCTAGAAATACAAGGTTGGTTCAATATTTGCAAATCAATTAACATGATACACCACATAAACAAGATGAAGGTGAAGAAAAAGAATTTAAGAAAATCCGGCACCCATTTATGATAAAAACTCCTAGCAAAGTGGGAATACAGAGAACATAGCACAACATAATAAAGGCCACATATATGACAAATGCAGAGCCAATATTATACTCAATGGCAAAACCTAAAAGCGCTTTCCTTAAGATTAGGAACAAGGCAGGAATGTCCACTTTTCACCACTCTTATTCAACATAGTACTAGAAGTTCTAGCCACAGCAATCAGACAAGAAGAAGGAATAAAGGCGTCCAAAGAGGTAAAACTGTCTTTATTTGAAGATGACATGATACCATATAAATAAAACCCTAGAGTTTCAATTAAAAAAAAAAACTGCTAGAACTGATGAATTCAGTAAAGTAGCAGACAAAAATAAATATTCAGAAACCAGCGGCATTTTTATACACAAATAATGAACTATCAGCTGAAGAGAAAAATTTGAGGGAGATACAAATAAGTGGAAGTATATACCATGTTCATGGATGAAAGAATTAACATCATTAAAATGTTCATAATACCCAAAGCGATCTATAGGTGTAATGCAATTTCTATCAAAATTCCAATGGCATATTTCACAGAACTAGGACAAATATTCCAATAATTTATATAAAACCACAAAAGACCCCAAATAGCCTCAGCAATCTTGAGAAAAAAGAACAAAGTTGGAGAAATCATGCTACCTGCTATCAAATTATACTATAAGGCCATAGTAATCAAAACAGAATGTTACCAGCATAAAAACAGACATATAGATAAATGGAACAAAATAGAGAGCTTAGAGACAAACCGATGCATTTGTGGTCAATTAATATTTGACAAAGGAGGCAAGAACATACAACAGGGTAAACACAGTCTATTTAATAAATGTCATTGGAACAACTGGAGAGATATGCGCAAAAAAAACTAGACCACCTCCTTACATCTTACACAAGAATAAACTCAAAATGGATTAAAGATTTAAATGTAAGACTTGATACCATAAAATCCTAAAAGAAGACCTAGGCAATAAATCTCAAACAGTTCTAGTAACAATATTTTTTCTGATATATCTCCTTAGGTAAAGGAAACAAAATGAACAAACAAATAGGACTACATCAAACTAAAATGTTTTTGTACAGCAAAGGAAACCATCAACAAAGTGAAAAGACAACCCACTGAATGGGAGAACATATTCACCAATGATACATCTGATAAAGGGTTAATATCTAAAATTTGTAAAGAACTTATAAAACTCAATACAAAAACAAAAAAACAAAAATTCAATTAAAAATGGGCAAAGGGGCCCTGGCTGCTGTGGCTCAGTGGATTGAGCGTTGACCTGTGACCCAAATGTCACTGGTTCGATTCCCAGTCAGGGCACATGCCTGGATTGCATGCCAGGTCCCCAGTTGGGGCGCGTGAAAGGCAACCACACATTGGTGTTTCCCTCTCTTTCTCCATCCCTTCCCCTCACTCTGAAAATAAATAAATAAAATCTAAAAAGTAATAATAATAAAAGCTAATAATAGAAAAAAAATTTTTTTAATGGGTAAAGGACCTCAATAGATACTTCTCCAAGTAGGACACAGGAATGGCCAATAGACTTTAAAAAAGATGCTCAACATCATTAATCATTAGAGAAATACAAATTGAAGCTACAATGAAATATCACCTCACACCTGTCAGAATGACTATAATAAAAAAAATCAACAAACAAGTGTTGGCAAGGATGTAAAGAATAGAGAACTCTGGTGCACTGTTGGTGGGAATGCAGACTGGTGCAGCTAATGTGGAAAACAATATGGAGTTTCCTCAAAAAATTAAAAATGGATGTGCCGTATGACTCAGTGATTCCATTTCTGGAAATATATCTGAAGAAACCAAAAACACTGATTCAAAAGACTATTTGCACCCCTTTGTTCAGTGCAGTGCCATTTATAATAGCCATGATTTAGAAGCAGCCCAAATGGCCATCAGTTGATGAATGGATAATAAGGCTGTGGTACATTTCACTATGGAATACTACTCAGCTATAAAAAAGAATGAACTCCTACCTTTCATGACAGCATGGATGAACCTTGAGGGTATTATGCTAAGTGAAATAAGCCAATCAGAGAAAGACAAATACCACATAATTTCACTTAGATGTGGAATCTAATGAACAAAATAAACAAACAAAATAGAAATAGACTCATAGATACAGAGACTAGACTGACAGCTGTCAGAGGGGAGGGGACTTGGGGGACTGGGTGAAAGAGGTGAAGAAATTAATTTTTAAAAACTCATAAACATAGGCAACAGTATGGTGATTACCAGAGGGTAGGCAGAGTGGGGGCAGGTGGAAGGAGGTAAAAGGGGAATAAAGGGTGACAGAAGGAGACTGGACTTTGGATGGTAAACACACAATACAATATACAGATGAAGTATCAGAATTGTACAGTTGAACTCTATATAATTTTATTAACCAATGTAACCTCATAAAATCCAATTTTAAAAAGCTTCAAAAATAAAAATCACCATGGCACCCTGTTAAATTAACAAGTAAAGAAATGACTGTGCAAATAAAGATTTCTCTCTTAGTGTGAAAAAAGAAACCATCACTCCTAGTCAATCTTTGTATTTAGTTGCAGAAGTTAGATAATGATGTAGATAGATGGCTGATGATAGATAGATATGGATATATGTGTATAGGTTGCACGTGCACGCACGCACACACACAGTGTTCTTATATGTTACTCATTTAATACTAATTACATTTTACATTCCTTGGGAGCAAAATGTCTCCTCCAGTGTTTCTTCTCCTAATGCTCCAGAGCATGTGAAACAGGCTTCTATATACTATGGGCAGACACTCAAGGAAATTTATGAACTAACTGATGAAGTTACTGTAGGGAATGTCATAATTTGCTTTGTTCTTCCAGAAAATATGGATTTGCTTTTTATGAATATCAAGAAAAAAGCTGCTTCTCTGGGTGAAACAATTCCCTTATGCAGGAATTCAATTTTGCTATGAGAGCCAGAAAGGATGTCTATGTCAACACAGATATGTATAAGACAGTGATTTTTGTGTTGACACAGGCATTTGCAGAATTCAAGGCAAGCTCCTTAAAGTCCTTGGACTTTATTCACTGCTGGTGAATAAAAAGCACATATCTGTGTATATTTTACACTGAGCTTTTCAAGGGAAATTGTTTGTTTAGGTATTACAGTCTCTCATTGTACAGCAACCTCTCTTCATTCCAATGTTCACAGAATCACATGCTTGTGCCAAAACATTATTTTTTCATGAAGCACTTTGGACTATGCCATAATGAGGGTCTGTGAATCCTACAAGGTCAATAAAGGTTATCAATAAAGACCCAGAGTCAACAAATCAATCGTAGCCAACTGAGTTACAGGATTGCTATAATAAGAGTGCCAACATCAGTAGAATTACAGCCAACAAAGAAAAATAATGACTTTCTCAATTTGAGTGCAAAAAGTGACTGGCTTGTTAACTGGCAGCAACAGAACCAACTAGCAGCAATTGTGATTTCCAGGACTTCTCAGAAATGCTGAATTTGTTTTATTCTTTATTTTTTTTACTGTGAGATTCACAATATAAGCAATTTCATTGGGGCCCCATCTATTTTTCCCTTGTTAGTCTTATTTTGTTAATGTAATTCCAATTCCTAGCTGTAATAAGAATTTATGTTCAATAAATTATTGCTTGTAAAAGGAACTAACTTAAGAGACTACTATAGAAATCAGCATTCATCATTTTGTCCTGCTCCTTTTTTTTAAAAAAAGATTTCATTTATTTATCTTTTAGAGAGAGGGGAAGGGAGGGAGAAAGAGAGGAAGAAAAACATTGATGTGTGGAGAGAAAATCGATCAGTTGGTTCTTGCACACACCCAACCAGGGACGTAGCCTGCAACCCAAGCATGTGCCCTGACCAGGAACCAAACCAGGGACTTTCACTTCATGAGACGACACACAACACACTGAGCCACACTGGTCAGGGCTCTCCTAATGCTTTAATGCATATTTATATTTACATTTACATTTGTATATTTCATAATGTATTAAAAATATCACATTTGTCACATTTCTATTATTTCTTAGCAAATAAGAATAAACCAATGAGAAGGTTTTGTTGGAAGGCTTTTAGGAGATGTTTAGGTGTCGATGCTCATATTGGGCAGATCCTAAAGAAGGTGTTCAATAAATAACATGAATAGCAGTTTAATAAAACATGACTAACAATATTATCATTATTGGGAGTGTTAAAACACAGTAAATAAGAACACATTTTTAACAGATATCATTTATTCAATGTGTCTTGGAATCATTTTGATGAGAAAAGTACATGGAGTATAAGTTTTGAGAGGACTTACATATCTTTTTCAAGTCAACTTTATTAAGGTATAATTTACATACAACAAAATGCATCCAGATTAGGTATGAAATTTGATGAGTTTGACAAATGTATACAACCAAGTGATCATGGCCACAATCCAATATAAAACATTTCCACCACCCCAAAATTTCGTGTGCTTTTTTGCATTTAATCTACCTTCTCCCTGGCCTCAGGTAACCAGTACTCTAATTGCTGCCTCTATAGATTATTTTTGCTTTTTCTAGAATGTCATATAAATGGTACCATACATAAGTACAGTATGTGACTCCTTTTTTCAGCTTTATATTTTTGAGATTCATCCATGTTTCTGCATAAAAAAGTGAATTTTATTGCTGAGTTGCTATCCATTGGACATAACTTATTTATTTGATCAGCTGTTTTTGACTTGTAATACAATGCAGTGAAATTGGTGTCTTCTACTTTGTTAACAGTTAGCTGCTGAACTTTGATTAGATACATCCTAGTGTCATCACTATGAAAATGTCCAGATGGTTGGCCTGACCATGATTTTGGTTAAACTGATACATGAAAATGACATTTAAAAGCTTAAAGAATTGAGTAAAGAATGAACATGTTTTGATTATTAGGGTTAGTATTACATCCAATATTATGGTATGTATACATAGCATTAAAATATTTCCTTTTTGAAAATCATTACTTCCCCTATCAGATGAGATTACATTTAAGCAATTTTCATGCCTTGTTGAATATGGCAAGTAAACAACCATCTTAACATCACTTTCTGACTTTTTATTACCTTCACAAGTAGACGTAATCCTTTTATGTTCCTTAGGAACACTGGATTTTTGAAATAATTATTTTAAAGTTAAATTATTGAATATTTTTATCAATTGCAATGTTTAAAAGTTTGAAATATTTAAAACACAAAACCAAAGCAGAAATAAAACAAAAATATGCAGAAAAAAGCACCCCAAATCCTTAGCTCTGAGGAACTCTAACATATGTCCTCTATATTTGTCAATTAGTTCAGCAGGCCTCTGCAAGTGATTTAAACATCTAAGTTCACCCATATAGATAAGAATTGAATCACGGTAGGTAAAAATAAGACAGCTAACTAGATAAAAGCACAACTGCAAAAGATTTATTCATTTGATTTTTTCTATATCACCAGCAAGTTGCACAATAAACACAATGCTTAAAATATACTTAAATACAAAAAAAAAAAAAAAAAAAACTCAACCAAAAAATTAGTACAAAAGCATGAGCAAGTCTTCTCGAATTCCTTCTCTTGAAAACTAATTTGTGCTATTAAACCACTGGTGTTACATTTTGCAAAAAATGGAGCAAGATATTTTAATTGAGTAAACAGACTTAGTGATAAGGTGGTGAGCAAAGCAAAGATATTCCTGGCTCCCCTTGGGCTCACATTCTACTGCAGGAGTTGGGGAGACAGCAGGCAAGAAAAAATTTTTAAAGCTCATATATTTGATAATGTGAGAAGTGAATAAGTGTATATATGATTCTTAGCAACTATAATCCAGTTAGGTCTGGATTATGAATTCTCCAGATAACTGAATATAATATAATCAAGCGATAGCCTTGTGTTTGTGCTAAATGATCCTCTAACTGTTGTACATGTGTGACAGTCACTTGGCAATCCTGGTAAAAGTGAAAAATGAACATTGCAGGACAGCTGGCGGTCTGCCAGGCATTAAGTTAGCTCTCACTTTTCACTGTGGCAAGCAGGCGTCACATTTTCTGAGCTTAGTTTAAATTGTTTTAGTAGCTCTGACTGGTGTAGCCTGGCTGGTTGGGCATCATCTTGCAAAGCAAAAGGTTACCAGATGGATTCACACGGTTGGGTTGCGCATTCAGTTCCCTCTTGGGACACACATGAGGGCCAGTTGATCAATGTTTCTCTCTCCCATTGATGTCTCTCTCCCTTCCCCTCTCCCTAATAATAAATAAAAATTTTAAAAATTAAACTTTTTCACTAAAGAATAGTTTGCTGGTGTGGATCCAGGAGAAAAAAGGTTGTCATGAAAAAAGCAAAGTCTATTTCCAGCTTGAAATAACAGATAATGTCATTTGGACCAATGTTTTCACTGAAGACAACTATAAAATCTGAATGAATTTTTTTTTAAAGCATCATAGAGTTAAATGATAAGATTTACTAGGCCTAACTTCTGAAGAGGAAGCACAGCCTCTTCTATCTTCAGTCTTATAGCCTCAAATTGGAAGAAGCAGCAAAAAGATAACCTTGTGAGAGCGGGGAGGTGGCACGAAGGGGTATCAAAAATTAGTCTGATACTTATCAGGGTTTGAACCTGCTGACTCTCTCCCCCAGGTCCTGGGCTGGGAGGCCAAAGGGCTGTATTGTGAAAGTCAGGCTACAGATTGCAGTCCATGAATTACCAGCACCCTGAAGGACTAGCAGAAAGAAAGATTTAAAGAGGAAGAAACACCATTTTAAATCCAAATTAATTCTATAACTTTTTTTTCAAATACAATGCCCAGTAAACATAAAACAATAACAACATTTATGAAGAAATAAAACAAAATGAGTAAGAGCCATCAGAAACAAACAGAATATATAAAGAGGCCCATAGGAACTTCAAATAGTGAGATTTTGTAGACACAAATGATCGTTTAACTTTGCTTACCATGTTCATGTTCATGGTGATAAAGGGCAACCTGGAAACTCTAGCAAGAAACTGGAAATGTGAAAAGTGATATTATAGATTTGAGAAGTAACCAAGCAGAAAGTGCAAAACAAAAAAAAATAACAATAATCAAAATCGAAAAAACAATAGATACATAGCTGAAGGACGAACCAGTGAGATGGAAAATAGTTTTAAAGAAACAGTCTAGGGTGAAGCATAGAGAAACAGACTGGCAATTTAAAAAGAGAGTAAAAAGCATGGAGGCTATGCGCGAAGTTTTAACATACATTTAATTTGAATCACAGAAGGAGAGGAGAAAGGAGCAGAGCAATATTGGAAGAAACAAAGGCTGATGGTTTCCTAAAACTTTTTTTCCCCAATGACTTAAGGTTTATCTAAATAACCCCTAGTTAGAACAGATAGTTAGAAGAGAGTGGGCCAACCACTACACCCTCCTTATAATAGCAATTAACCAAGACAAGTCAGGGAGAGTAAGGGCACCCTGCAGCCAGCCTGCCAGCACCTCTGTGAGGCGTGGGAGGCAGCCGCAACCTCCGTGAGGCCGGCAGCTGGGGGTGTGTCCACTGTTGAGTGAGGATTTTTTTTTTTTTTTTAACTTTCCTTGTCAATTTTTAGAGAGAGGGGAAGGGAGGGAGAAAGAGGGAGAGAAACGTCAATGTGTGGTTGTCTCTCATGCATCCCTAGTGGGGGACCTGGCCCATAACCCAGGCATGTGCCCTGGCAGTGAATCGAACCGGCAACCCTTTGGTTCATAGGCCGGTGCTCAATCCACTGAGCCACAGCAGCCAGGGCTGAGCGAGGGTTCTTGATGGCTTCATCTACAGACACAATAAGGCACGCAGCGTCAGAGGCTGCCATTGATCCAAACCATGGCTGGCTACCACACGAAGGCCCCAGAGTTGTCAGCAATGTCCTCGTTGTTGATATCTATTCCATACCACATGTCCCCCTGGGCATGCGGAGCCTGCCTCTTGTTGAGGATGTTTGTGTCATCAAAGCCAGCCTTGTCACACAGCTTGTGTGGGGTAATTCTTGAGGCCTTGGTGTATGCCCCAATCAACAGCTACCATTTGCCAGGAATGGTCCTTGAGTGATCCTGAAGGTATTTGGAAAGCTCCATCTCAATGACCCCACCACCAGACACCACCAAATTGTTCTGGATGGCCCTCCTGACAATCACGATGGCATCGTGCAGGGACCACTCTGTCTCCTCCATAAACTGCTGAGTACTACCGCGGAATATGATGGTGCGAGTCAGCCTTGGGGCAGCCAGTGAAGAAGTTATACCTCTGGCCTCCAATCCGGACTTCTTCAGAGACCTGGCAGTGGCCCAGCGCATCTGCTGACAGAGCATTCACAGTGGTCTGGTTGGGGTCTCCACAGGCCATCATTACCCTCTTCAGATCCTCTTCTGGCACTCAACCAGCACAGAACATGTCCCTGTCATCAAAGTACTGGGTGGCCACATCCCCAGTGGGGAGTTTGGACAACATGACTTTGGCTCCAGAATGATGGATCTTCTCTAACTTGTCATACAGAATGTTCCACTCAGCATCAACAATTGCTTGATAATCCTCAACTGTGTGGACTCTGATTTCAGCATTATCTTTTCTCAGCTTTCAGTGTGAACTCAACATTTAAAAGGGCGATCTTTGAATTATGGTACTTTTGGGGTTGCATTTCAAATCCTGCATAAAAGAAAGTCTTCTTGAATGCAACACCAGCTGGGAGTCCTCTAGGGCTTCACCTTGCATCTTCCTGATGCCAATCGTTTTAAGCTGGAGCAAATCATTGATCATCATTACCACATCCACCACCATCTTAGTGAAGAAGGCTTTCTGCTGGGAGATTAGCTTGGAGCTCAGAACGGTCATGGCACATATTTCCAGCAGCTTTCTCTGCTCCACATTATCATCTTCCCTCTTCACGGTCACAGCGATCTTTTTGATCTTGTTAACTGCCAACTGGGTGGCACTGCCAGAAGCTTGGATGATAATTTGTGCGTGCAAACCTTCCTCCACATAAGGTTTCACTTGCTTCAAAAACTCTGCAGCCAGCAGGTTCATTGAGGTGGTGCCATCACCAACCTCAGTATCTTCGGATTTGGCGATGTCCACTAACATCTTTGCTGCAGGATGGACAGCATCAAGGAGTTTTAGGATTGTGGTCCCATCATTAGAAACTGTGGCTTTTCCTCGGCCATCCACAATGAACTTGTCCATGCCTTGGGGGCCCAGGGTGGTTCTTACAGCCTCAGCAATCACCTGGCAGGCACTGATGTTACCTACAAGCTGGGGGATGCCTTGGGAACTATCATTCCCTTCTTTCAACAGGATAACTGCTGTGGGCATCATCTGGGAAGCTTATTCTGCACCCTGCTACTCCTCTTTTTAGCCTGCCGAAAGCTTTTAAAAACATCAACCCACAGAATCAAAGTTTAAATCAAGTCCAAGCAGGGTTGTTGTTCTTTTTTAAGCCATACCTAGAGATATTGAAGTGACACTGCAAAAAACCAAAGAGAAAACATTTTTTGAAAGAACATGGAATCAAATAGACACTAGGTTTAAATCCCAACACAGCCATCAATAAACTTTGAGTGAGCAAGCTACCTCTTGGTGGTCCAGTTCCTGAACCAGCTAAATAATAATGTCTAGATCACACAGTTATGAGAAGATTCAACAAAATCACTTATGTAGAATGCCTAGTGTGGTGTCTGGCCTATATAAAGGGTTCCCTTTCCTCCTTAAAGAGGTCTTTGAACTATGCCTATGGCTCTCAATTGTCAGAACTTTGCACCTTTGTGGACAGAAACTGTTAAGGAGACAATTTTTAAATGTCTAGCAGATTTTCCTTAAATTATTGTGAGGTGCGATAAAGAACCCAGAAATCTAGTCAAACTATTCACCAGGATAACAACATCAGCACAGAAACTTTCTTTTAACCTTTGAGGGTAAGGGAATAAGTAGTTGTAAATTAAATAAGACCTCCCCCCCCCCCCAGGTACCAAGTTCTTTGTAAATCATTTCCTCTAAAACCTCTGAAAGCTTGTTTTGCTCATCGTGGTAGGATATTTCATATCTCACTCAAAATTTTTCTCATTCTCCTTAATTATAAAACCTTAAAGGGTTAGGGCTATACTATCAGAGAAAATAATGGCTATTTATCTACAAACACTGTCTAATCAGATTCTTCAACATCCTCCACTTAGATAGCTGTTAATTACATAATTTCATTTCTGATTCTTTTTCTTTATAATAAAAGGCACTCTTCTTCTTCAAAGAAAAGCTGGCTTTTAACTTTGCATTTATTGAAAATTTCTCTTGATATGGGAGCTTCTGCAGAGAAATGGTTACTTATTTTCACTGGGGAAAATATCTTGCATGAGTAATATAATAGCAATGCACAGGGAATGAACAACAATGTTAAGAGGGTGTTTCTTACTGAAGAGAGGGAAACAAGTATGTATAGCTTTTATATTGATCCCCTTTTCCTTTTATCTTTACATTTGTTCTTTGTGCTACTAGACCTTACCTTTTTAGTAGTTGAATAAGACCCTGATATTTGTTTCCTTTTTATTCCCCACTGAAAAGGAAAATCCCTGTAGATGCCCTTTGTGTGTTTCATGCTTCCTGAATATTGACCTCATTTTATAGATCTCCAAATCCATGTATCTAATTACATTCTACTTGAATGTCACAAAGTTAAGTCTTTGCTTCAATATTAGAGTACAACCACAACAAATCACTGTTTTGTTCTGAGTCTCTGCTGACAGGGGAATCAGGCCCTCTCCTCCCTTCCCCTACCTTCCCCAATCAACAGAACTTCAGGTCATGCACTCGCCAACAATGAGATGTTTAATATCATATCCTCCCCGAGGATGGGTACTGTAAACCCTATAGACTATGAATGTCTATAAACATTGTGAACTCTCAAAGGTAGTTATCAGTCTTCCTTTCAAACAGTCTTTTTGAAGTTTGTTAACTTAATACTTCCCCTCCCCTGCTAGGGAATCAGAATGAGAGAGAGCTTCTCCAGGTCCTGAACATAAGATAGCTCCTCCCTGCTGACTTAAGTTAATTTTTGGAGATTTTATGTTGTACTCATAAAATCCCAGTTGAGACATGTTCTATAAAATACTTAACTACTACTTCTCAAAATTGTCAAGGTCATCAAAAACAAGAAAGGTCTGAGAAACAGTCACAGTCAAGAGAAGCCTAAGAAGACATGATGACTAAATGTAATGCAGTATCCTGCTTGGGATCCTGGAACTGGAAAAAAAAAAAAGAAACCCTTAGATTAAAAACTAAGAAAATTTGAACAGATTGATTACTAGTAAGGAAATTGAATCATTAATAAAAACCTCCCAACGAGCAAGTCAGGACCAGAAGGCTTTCAGGGTGAATTCAACCAAACATTTAAAAAAGAATTAATATCAGTCCTTTTTAAACTCTTGCAAAAAATAGAAGAGGAACAAACACTTCCAAACTCATAGATACAAAAGTCTTCAACAAAATATTAGCAAAACAAATTCAACAATATTAAAGAAAAAAAAACAAACAGAAAATGAACTCATAGATACATACAGAGCACAGATTGGTGGTTGTCAGAGTCGGTACACGGGGGGTGGGTAAAATGGATGAAGGTGGTCTAAAGGGACAAACTTCCAATTACAAAGTAAATATGTCATGGGAGTGTAATTACAGCATGTGACTATAGTTAATAACACTGCATCACATATTTGAAAGTTGCTAAGAGAGTATATCTTAAAAGTTCTCATCACAAGAAAAGAAACTTTATACCTATGTGTGGTGACAAATGTTAACTAGACTTTTTGTGGTGATCCTTTCACGATATATACAAATATTGAATCATTATGTTGTATACCTAAAACTAAAATAATACTATATGTCATTTATATTTCAATAAAAACTCAGAAAATCTGGATAAACTACATGGATTTTAGTTAATAATATATTGATATTGGCTCATTAATTGTGACAAATGTACCATAGTAAGATAAGATGTTAACAATGAGGAAACTAGGTATGGGCTATATAGGAACTCTAAGTGTGGATTATCTTTGCAAATTTTCTCTAAATTTGAAATTATTCTAAAATGAAAAGTTTATTTTATTTATTTTATTTATTTATTTATTTTTTTTTTTTGGTTTTTCAATTACAGTTGTCCCATTTTTCCCCCATTGCACTCCCCCACCCAGCCCACCCCTTCTCCCACAATCATATCCCCCCCACATTGTCCATGTCCATGAGTCATTTATACATGTTCCTTGACTAAACCCTTCCCTTACTTATCCCCCTTCATTCCCTCCCCCCTATTGACTGCTAAAAGAAGATGAAGAAAATCTGCCATCCTGATGAGTTAAGAAACTGGGGGTTGTGATCTTCAGCTTCAGACTGGTTAAGAATTCCCCTCTTCTTTTCCTTCATTGGTCTTTATAAGTGGAAGAGTATTTTTTTTATCATTTTAAAAAAATTTGACTTGTCATTCTGAGTCTGTGAGTTTGGGTATGTTAACTTGTAAAATCAGGTTCTTACTAATGTATCCCAACATCTACAACAGTGATAGGCAAATCAGCTGCCCCTCATCTGCATGTGAAAGTCAAAATGAACCTTCCTCTGGATCCTTCCTTTAGGATGTCTCATTAAATTCACTTAAAAAATAATAATAATTGCCCTACCATACTGGCAGTTTCTGAGTCTTCCAGACAATGCTGGCTTAGTGTGAGACAGGCAACCAGAAACCCCTGCAGAGCCTTGTTAGGGTATCAGCAGCTCATCTACAAAGCACAGAACTTTTCATCTTGGATGTTGTCAGAAAAGGTGAATGGAAAGATCCATCAAGTGTCAATTTAAGAAAATTAGAGGAATGTCATGCTAAAACAAAGAACTCTTAAAAAGGGTCTCTTTGTTTGTCTTCCTTGGTACAGCTTTACATGTGGATTTATCTTTCATGAAAGAAAAGACAAGCATGCAATAATCAAAGACAGAAATGAAAAGTCATGCTGTTTAGCTTTATTTCAATAGAAAACTATTTCCAGCATTGCTTATTTTGACATTACTAACACAAAGGTAAGATCTTCAGGGGACAAAATCCTATTTTTATACTGAGGAAATAAATACAGCAACCAGGCTACACATCATGGTATGAGTGTGTGTGTGTATTTGTGCAGTAAAGTAAATAGTAGTTTTGACAGGGTCAGAAATCTATGAATCAAACTGAAGTAATACACCAGGAAAAATGTAGAACTAAACACATCCAAGCTTTTGCTTTTGGGGATGTTTACAATAAAATGGCCTGAAATGCATGCAAATATCAGGAGGAATTAACATGTTTTTCACCTAAAACTTGTTAGTCTTTTGCTAACACTTTCTGTGTCTGGGGAATTACCCTCCTTACAAGTTTTGGTTACAGGTAAAGACCACCTCCTGCCATCCAAGCTGAAACTGCCAGGTACTCATTCTCACAGTATCATTTGCAGTTAACATCTTGG
Source organism: Furipterus horrens (assembly GCF_987537825.1). Taxonomy (NCBI): domain Eukaryota; kingdom Metazoa; phylum Chordata; class Mammalia; order Chiroptera; family Furipteridae; genus Furipterus; species Furipterus horrens. The sequence continues at coordinate 146,412,691 of NW_028327176.1, read as the reverse complement.
ACCTCATAGGTTCTATACACACACACTCCAGACTTTGAAACAGGGGATGCAGAGGAGCAGGAACAGCAGGGAATTTTCTCTCACAGCACCTGGTGCCAGGCACGGGGCATTCTGCCCAGTGCACAGGCTGTACAATTCAATGTTCAGCCTACCAGTGGCGGTGCCCTCACTGGACCAACTTTGTGGTTTAGATTTGGATGGCTAGGATCTGGATGAATTGGGCTACCTAATTTCAGTGGGGATAGCAGAATCCAGCCCTCTTAGTATTAATGTGTTACCCCCACATTCTCTCAATAAATTTCCTTCTAAGTCAAAATTGGTTGGTTTGTTTTTCTTTCAATGGCATCCTAACTGATAAGGGGATGGCTGCAGGCAGTAGACTCCAGAGAAACAGGGTGAAATCTGAGACTGATTACATGCCTTTGTCAGGGTAAGAGGCAATACAAATTTAGCTAGGATTGAAGAATTGGGGGGTCGGGGTGGGTGAGGGACACTCTGACTCTCAGAGCCTGCAGAAGTAAAACAGTTCATTTCATTATTTCCCCATGATCACAGGAAATGAAATAAATGCCCATTGAGTGGTTATTGCCATAGACCAGGGTTTCTCAGCTTCAGCACTATTGACAAGTTGGACAGGATCTTTGTTGTGAGGGCTGTTCTGTGTGTTCACTATAGGGTGTTTAGCAGCATTCCTGGCCTCTGCCCACTAAACGCCGGTAGTACCCTTTCCCACAGTTGCAACAACCAAAAATGTCTTTAGACATTGTCAAATGTCCCCTCAGGGGCAGAACTGTCTTTATTTGAGAACCACTGCCTTAATGGAGCAAGAGGAAGCTGGTGAATTAAAGGACTTTGGGGTGGATAGCTTCATAAAAGAGAGTGACAATCCATAATTTTTAAATACTCAGTTCAAGGGATGGAGAGAAAGCCAGTCAATCCATCTGACTTTTCCCAAAGCCTCCTTTACCTGTTATTGCTGCCAGACTCTGAGAGCCAAAGCCCAGTCACAACCTTGAGACTTGAGCTTTGCTCCGCCACTTGGCTCTCAACCCAGCAGAGCCCCTGGAACTCAGAGAGCTGTAAATGGGGAGGCCACGTGGAACTTGTGGCAAGTTTCTCTTGAACGACTTACTACCCCAGGGGATAGGATGGTGCCTACAGACAGCCTTCAGTGGCCAGCCTTCTTTGGTAACAGCCTCCACTGAAGAGAGTTTGCCCAAGGTCTTGACCCTTTCCAAGGGAAGTCCACAACCAATGACTGATGATACAGGGGTATAGGTGCCCAGCTCCCTCACTTCAAATCCTAGAACTCTGAAAGGGTGCCCCAGCTTTCAAACACTTTGCAGATTCAGTGGAGCCCCTAATGGAGATTGCACTACAGCCCAAGATGAGCTCGTAAGTGGGTTCTCTGGAGGAGGGGAAAGGCCTGATTTATAGCACTTATCAATTTCCAGGCAAGCTAGCACTGACATACCACTGTCACAGCTCAACATCTCTCTCAGCCCCTTTTTGCTTTGTTCCCGTCTTACCTACTGGTAGTTATCCCAAGACCATGACCTGATCAAATTCCTGCACTCCAGTCTCTGTCTGTCTCAGAGTCCACTTCCAAGGGAACCCAGCCTGAAACTCAGGAAAGTGGTAGACCAGACCCCTAGGAGGGAGAATATGCTCCCATTATGGAAAGAACAGAGTTCACTGTTTAAATCATAATGGCCTCTAAATGCTTGCCTGGGGGGGGCGGGGGATGCAGCAATCTCTTATCTTTCCTAAAACACAGATTAAAGCTGATGTCAAAACAAACCCAAAATGCAAAGGAATATTAGGTTACATCAATGATGTCATGGTTATCATGATATGACTAAAGTAATGTAACTAGCAGTAGCAGAATGTGTCTATACATGACCTATAGTTTCTATCTCAACTCTAATTTTAAAGTCAGAAAGAGAATCACAATTTAAATTCACTTCAGAATAACTGAGTCTTGAGGAAAAATAAACATTTTTGGAGAATAAATTTCTCTAAACATCTTAAGAGTATGAAAGTTTGTTCAGTTTTTTTTTTTTTTTTTATTTTCCTTGCAAATCGATTTTTCTCTATATCCTACCAGAACAAAAGAATCACAAGATTTACCTATGGATTAGCTGATAAATGAAATCAGGTAATCTCTGCCCTGAAGAAATTCGGAAGCTGCCTACTCTCTGAGAAGGAAGGCTTAGAGAATCCAGTAGCGAGATCATTCATTTCTGGTGCTGCATTCCTTGAGGGGTTGGGAAGGAAATGAAATACCATGAAATGCAAAAAAATAATGTAACCTAGAAGTTATGGAGTCCCTTTAATTCAAATAATTTCTAATAAGTCTTCAACCAACAGCAATATCATGGAGAGAAATACACTATGTTGTACACCAAATTTTAAAAAGAAACAGTAAATAGGAGTAGGCCATGTATCTTGTATGAGAAAGGAATGAGCAGATGTAAAAGGCAACCATATGAAAAGCCCACTGAAGAGAAGTGGATGATTAATACCCTACAAACAGGATGGGACAGCATGATTTATCTCCATCTCCGGATGGAAACCTACGATGCAGAAAATGAGGTTAAAATGAAAAATGTAAGAATCCTGACAAACAACAGAATAAGAGATAATTTATGTTTAAAATTAGGGCATAAGTTAAAAGGAAGAACCAACATTCTTCTTGTAAAGAATCTAGGAACTTACTGGTAAGTGTGGACAAGTAAACTGAGCTGCAACTCTTCCTTAGAGGACTTGTGATTTTTCTTTAGCCCAAGACAAAGCGGAGATCTAGAATGAAAGGACCCACCACATTTCTTAGGAAGATCATGATGCTTTAGTGGTAGCAAAGGTTTTACAAAAAGAGCAAGGGCGGGGAATGGAAGCCACTTAGATTTTTCTTCGTGGTAAGAACAAAAGAGTAATACAGAATTCCCAGGGAAGTAGTTGCACGCAGATGATGAGCCATTCTAAACATGAAATAAAGATGTACTAGAACCAAACTTGTTATTCATCAATATTCTGATACTCTTATTAATAATCAAAATAAAAGATCACTTACGAGGTGCTAGACAGGGAGGTAGGTATGGATTCCCTCTCTACTGATGAAGAAACAGGCTGAAGGGGAACAGGGACCGCCGTCAGAGCAAGATTAACACACGGCTCAGACCTCTGATGTCCTGATGAGAGAGGAGTGCTTCCTAACTCCACGGTACAAGTTGGAGGAAAGGCGTGTTTTCCTACACTTAGAAGACAAACTATCTCCATTTTTCCTATTTCCTCTTCTAAGGATCAAGGCCTAAAGCTTTCTGGAAGAAGTCATTAAACAGCTACAATTTCATTATGTTAACACTTTATTAGCACAAACCTTTTCTTTGTCTTAATGCAAGAGAAACATTGTGTAGGTATTTCATTTCTTAAATAAATTTATGCTGCTTAATATTTCATTTTAGATTTTTTTTATTCAAGTATAGATACAGAAACTGTACACACAAAAAGTGTACAGTTCCACTGATTTTCACAAAATGAACACACCTATGTAATAAGTTTTTAGTTAAAGAAATAGAACATGACCTTGTCCCCAGAAGCCCTCTTGTGCCATCCCTGTCACTCACCTTCTCTCAAGGGTAACAATCATTGAATAGCAACACATAAACTAGTTTTGTCTGTTTTTGAACTTCATATAAGTGAAATCACACATGTTTACATATTGCTGTATTGAGCTCCTCTCATTCAACATTATATTTATGAAATTCACTTACATAGTTGCATGTGGTTACAGTTTGTTCATTCTTGTTGGTATGAGGTATTCCACAATTTGTTTATCTGTCCTACCACTGATAGGTATTTATTGGCTCTTATTTTCCTTCAAGTTTTGATGGAGTAAATGCTGCTATGAATATTTCTATGTATTGTTTTGGTAAACATGTGGGGATCATTTTGGAATTATTCAGATTCATTGGCTATATTTTTTTGCTTTGAATGGAACTTAAAATATATATAATTTCTCTTTTCAATGTGCATTCCTTTATTAGGTGTTTGATAAATATTTGTGAACATCCATTTTACATATTTTGTGTTACATTATTTCCTAACAGGTGATTTCCTCAAGAAATGTCAGTCTTAGGTTTCTTGAATATGTTATTCATTGAATGTTACAGGTATTCAACAATAATCAAATAATATGCCAATATAGACTTCTATTTTTAATTATATATTATTGAGTATGCTATTACAGTTGTCCCAGTTTTTCCCCCTTTGTCCCCCTCCACCCAGCACCCCCCATTCCCTCAGTCAATCCCCACACCATTGTACTTTGGCTACTCCATTTCCTTTACTGTGTTTTACATCCCCATGGCTAGTCTGTAACTGCCTATTTGTACTTTTTAATCCCCTCACCTCTTCACCCATTCCCCCACACCCCCTCCAATCTGGCAACCACCAAAACACCCTCTACTGTATTCATGATTCTGTCTCTGTTTTTCTTGTTTGCTTAGTTTGTTTTTAAAATTCAGTGTTGATAGATATGTATTTATTGCCATTTTATTGTTTATAGTTTTGATATTCTTTTTCTTAAATAAGTCCCTTTAATATTTCATATAATAATGGTTTGGTGATGATGAACTACTTTAGTTTATTCTTGTCTGGGAAGCTCTCTATCTGCCCTTCGATCTAAATGATAGCTTTGCTGTAGAGCAATCTTGGCTCTCGGTCCTTGCTTTTCATGACTTCAAATATTTCTTGCCAATCCCTTCTAGACTGCAAAGTTTCTTTTGAGAAATGAGCTTCTAGTTTTATGAGAATTCCTTTGTAGGTAATTCTTTCTTTCCTCTTGTGCTGTTAAGATTCTCTCCTTATCTATAATATTTGGCATTTTAACTAAGATGTGTCTTGGAGTGGGCCACTTTGCATCCATCTTGTTTGGGACTCTCTGTGCTCCCTGGACTTGCATGCCTATTTCCTTCATCAAATTAGGGGAGTTTTCTTTCATTATTTTTCAAATAGATTTCTAATTTCTTGCTCTTTCTCTGTTCTTTCTGGCATCCTTATGATATGAATTTTGAAACACTTGCAGCTGTCCCAGAGGCTGCTTACACTATCCTTGTTTTTTTTTGGATTATTTTTTCTTCTTGCTCTCATTGGTTGTTGTTTGCTTCCTTATGTTTCAAATCATTCATTTGATTCTCAGCTTCATCCACTCTACTGTTTTTTCCCTATAAATTGTTCTTTGTTCCAATTAATGTATCCTTTGTTTCTGATTAGATCTTTTTTATGCTCTTGAGGTCCTCACTAAATTCCTTGAGCATCCTTATAACCTGTGTTTTAAACTCTGTATCTAATAGATTGTGTATCTCCATTTTGTTTAGTTCTTTTTCTGGAGTTTTGATCTGTTTTTTCATCTGGGTCATGCTCCTTTGTCTCCTCATTTTGGCAGCCTCCCTGTGTTTGTTTCTATGTATTAGGTAGAGCTGCTATGATTCCCTGTTTTGGTAGCATAGCCTAATATAGTAAGTGTCCTGTAGGGTCAATTGGCACAGCCTCCCCTATTACCCAAGCTGCGTACTTGAGGTGTACCCTTTGTGTGGGCTGAGTACACCCTCCTCTTGTAGTTGAGCATTGATTGCTCTTGGCACATCAATGAGGGACATTTACACTGCCAATCAGCTGCAAGGACTGCTTGGACCTTTGACCACCCACCTCCACCCTCCGTGGAGGATCAGCTGGGCAGGGACAGGGTAGTGGTGCGCCCATGTGGTCTGTAGCTGTCCACTGGGTACGCAGGCTGTGGGGTTCCCCAGATGGTGCAGACCAAGGTCAGCGACCATCTGTGTTTTGCCTGGGGCTACCCTTCCTGATCTATAAAGCAATCTGAGGGGTTCTACTTTTTCTGGGATTGGAGATTTCCATGCAAAGCCAAGCTGTGAATCTAGGCTGGCTGCTGCTAGTGCCCGGCCTGGAGCCACTTAGCAAGAGGTATGGGGTCTGGGGGCTCACAGAGGCCAGCTGTTGCTTGTTTGAGAGGATTTAGAAAGCTGTGAATAATGATTCAAGACCAGCCATTCATATGGAAAGCAACTGTTAACAGCTTGGGTGAGCCCATAAGTTAGGTGGGACAGTCTCAGGAGATTTCCAGGGCAGGGCAAACAGTGTTAGCCAGGTTGATGGAGTCTCAGATGTGGCATCAGCCTCCTGGCTCTGTGGATCTGTGGGTGGAGGGTTCAGAAAAGGGACAATGGCCTCTGCCCACATCTCTGTCTGGGAGAAAACTATCCCCCAGCTTTCACCTTGATGCCAGACACTTCAGTTCTTCCCTGTATGCCACTGGTGCCTTTCAAGCTGCTATTCCAGTGCGGGAGCTCAGAGGGGATGAGTCTGAGTAAGTCTGTGTGTGGGTTCTTTAAGAGGAACTGCTTGGGACTCCAGAAGTTTCTTTGACTAACTCAATCCCTGCTGGTTTTTGCACCCAGAAGTTATGGGAGCTTATCTTCCTGGCACTGGAACCCTGGGTTTGGGGGCTTGATATGTGGCTGGGACTCCCTGCTCCTGAGATATCCCTCCCAAATTTTTATGCACCACACATGGATGTGGGACTAGCCTGTTCTGTGTCTCCACCCCTCCTACCACTCTAGATGGATGTGATTTCTTTAATTCCATTGTTGTCAGACTTCCACTCAGCCTGATTTCTGATGGTTCTGAGTGATGGTTGATATATATTTTAGTTGTAATTTTGTGTGGTTATGTGACAAAGTGAGCCGTGTTTACCTGTGCCTTCATCTTGACCAGAAGTCCCTAGACTTCTCTTGATGGATGTACAGCAGACTCGGTTTACAACCAATGAATGGTACTGAATAATATCTATCTCTTAAAAATCTTCTTAAATCAAACTGGCAATAATGGATGGTAAGGAATACTGAGGTCAGAAACTAAAGGGGAGAGTGTAGAGAAGAGAGAACACTGATGTTACTTTCATCTTGAGGGCATGTACTAAATTGGTTGAACAAGAGCTTTAATATACACAGCTTTCTGGGACTCGGGGAGAGAAGAGAAAACCCAGGGCTGAACAGAGAGGAATGCTAGAACCCAAGGGGTATACCCTCAATGGAAGAATGAAGTAGAAATGTCCATTATTTGCCAGGGGATTGCAAAGATAATTGCTAATGAGTGAAAGAAAGAAAAAAAAAACATAGTTGCCATAAAAATACCCTTATATTAGTCCATAAAACAAGGCTCAACTAGTGTCAGCTGAATGGTATCAGAGAGACCACATAGCTTAGAAACCAACAACTAAATAATAACCAGAAACCCTGACCAGTGTGACTCAGTTGGTTGTATGTTGGTTACCAGTTCAATTCCCTGTCAGGGCATATGCTTGGGTTTCTTAGGTTCAGTCCCCAGTTGGGGTGTGTGTAAGAGGAAACCAGTCAATGTTTTTCTCCTGCATTGATGTTTCTCTCCCTCTCTCTCTTCTTTCCTTCTCCTCTCTCTAAACATGAATAAATAAAATCTTTAAAAATATAATAACTAGAAATATCCCATATTTAAAAATAAAGAACTATACTTCTAAATATTAATCAATTCTTTAAAGAAGATATTATAAAAGAAATTAACAAAATTTAGAATTATACAATAATGACAATTCCACATATCAAAACTTTTGGAATGCAGCTAACAGAATAATTAGAGAGATATAAAACTTTTGTTGCATTTATTAGGAATTTTTTTAATAGGCTACATATTCGTGAAAAAGGAATTCAACTTAATGAATTAGTAAGAGAACAGCAAAATAAATCCAAAGAAAGATGGAAGTAAGAAGCAATAAAGATAAAAACAGAAATTAAAAATCAGAAAACAAACTTACCATAGTGAAAATTAACAAATCCAAAAGTTGATTCTTTGAGATAATTAATTAACTTGTCAAACATTTAGTAAGATTGATAAAGAAAACAAAGAAAGAGGTCCAAATAAACAATATTGGGAATGAAAAAGGAAACATAACTACAGATACTATAGACATTATAAAATGATATTACAAATGACTTCATGGTAATAAATTTTAAAACTTAGAAAATACAGACAAATTTCTAGAAAATTATAACTTGCCAAAACTTATTCAAGAACAAATGGAATAACTGAACCCTACTAAAGAAACTTACTTGATGATTGAAAATCTTCCTAAATGAGAGATAATAACATGCTCTTCTTTAAAAATCTCACACAGCACCCTGGATGCTGTGGCTTAGTGGATTGAGTGTTGGCATGCGAGCCAAGTATCGCTGGTTCGATTCCCAGTCAGGGCACATGACTAGGTTGCATGTCAGGTCCCCACTTGGGGGCGCGAGTGAGAGGCAACCATACAGTGATGTTTCTCTCCCTCTCTTTCTCCTTTCCCCTCTCTCTACAAATAAGTAAATAAACAAAAAATAAATTATTTTTTAAAAAAAATCTCACATAGCAATAGAAAACCACAACAGCATCTATCTATATTTGTTATAAGTGTCTCTGGGTAAATTTGAACAAAAACTAGATACTTACTGATATTAAGGAATTGTTATTCATTTTAGATATGATTCTATTATCATGTTTAAAACAAGCCCTTATCTTTTAGAGGTACATTTTAAAAGTATTCCTGGATGAAATGATTTAAAATCTGGAATTTTCTTTAAAATAATGAAGTAGGTACTGGTCACATAAAACAAGCCTGACCGTGGTTGATTATTGATGGAGCTGGGTGGTCAGCACAGGGGTTCATTATATCATTCTCTTCATTTTTGTGTTTGTTTGAAATTTTTTATAACAGATTTTTTTTTAAGTTCCCAGGGATGAAATCCATGGCTTAGATATATTTTATAAATATTCTCTTGACCTAATCAACAGTTAATTTAAAAAATTAAAAAGTGAATTCAGCATTGCCAACCTAAGTTTTAAACAACTTCTTAGATTATTTGGATACTTTCCATATCTATGTTTTATGGGAAATACTTGGTGGTTTTATCGTTGAAGACACTTCAAATACTTTTTAAAATAAAGTGGGTATGAAGAAAAAGTATGTATACTGATTGTTAAAATATCATACAGCAAATCATTTTACTAGTATGAAACACCCCCAGCCCAGCCCCAACCCCCAACCCCCATCTCCTTTCCAAGACTGAATCCTTAAGTCCAAACTCAGCCTCCTCCTAGGATGCAATTTCATATACAATCTCCTGTCTCAATTTCCCTGCTATGTAACCACTAGAATGCATGTCACTCAATCCAGGACAGGAACCTCATTATGTTTACGTTGTGTTAGGGTCCTAGCAAAGTACCTGCTTCCTTCACTGGCTTGGGGTGAGGCTTAAAGGAGAAGAAATTAAAAGCCTTGCAAATTGAATGTCTTGCAACAGACCCTCTGCCACAAGTAGATAGTGGGCAGTGCTCATCTTTGGGAAGAGGCTTCTTTGAGTAAAGGAAGAGCCTCCTTCCCTCACTCACTCCACTACCACAAGCAAATGGAGTGTTTCTTGGTTTCCTCCCTCACTAGTTGGGACTCCACAGCATGGGGTGAAAGGCTAAACAAGGAGGGCAAAGTCACACCACAGCTGTCTCCAAGGTGACACATTACTCAGAGCCTATTTTGGCATAAACTTAGTCATTTCAGTTAATTTGGTGTACGCTCCTGGGAGAGAGCTCCATCATGTCTAAAGGACACAAAATGATATTTTTTCTTGTTTGTTTGTGGCCTCATCAAATTTAAGTTATCTAAGTGCTCAAACACTAGCTGGAAACATTACAAATCTCAACTGCCCTTATCCCTTTGCTCTTGACAAGATAAAGGGAGTTGGAGAGCTTTAAAAACTTCTGCCTCTTCTGCCCTTCCATAATCAAGATAAAACAAAATAATGGATTATTAGGCTTCACAGGGGCATGGAATAATTTCAGTTAAATTTGAGATTGATTTTTTAACATGTCAAATTGTCATTTAAAATTCATTTTCTGTGCAGATCAAAAACAAAAGAGGTTTTAGAATGATTCCCAAAGGATCTGAATAACTAGTCATATTGGGTGGATTTTTAAAAGTCACAATTGAGAGGTGGTCTACATATCCTGTTTTTTAGCTGTTCAGATGAATTTTCATGGCTTTCCTTTGTTTTTCTCCATGGTTTAAGTAGGGTTTATTCAAGAGTTTCACACCCAGGACCAGCTGAAGGACAATTTTACATATTAATACATTTAAGTCCCTAGTTCCAAGTTTTTCCTTCCTGCAACTGACAGCTCCACTTCTTACTCCCTCCTGACCTGACTTTGGAAAATTTGTCCTGCCCCTTCTAGAACACAGGTGTACAATTTAGTCAACCCTGGTCCATATAAACCAATAACCATCCTTGTAGCTCAGAAATGTCCTTATAGCTTCCAGAGAGGACCTCCTCACCTTAGTCCTAAAGATCAATTTACTTTTTAAACCAATAATCCCAATTCATCAGGAGAATGTACCACATATACTGTATAAAGTTTACCTAGTGCTAGATCTTTTACAGGGAATGTGTTACAGGGCTATATATGAGGCAGGATAGAAAGTTAGGGAAAACTCCTGAGAAGTGGAATGAGGAAGTAGGAGTGGATGTCACAAGCTGATACGCCATTAGGTCCTTTCACCAGAGCTCCCCACTTTCCCACCTCCTGTCTACAATCAAAGGAAAAGAGTTTATGGCAGGAGATTCGTGTGGTGGTCATAGAAGTCAATTACAATGACTAGAACCAGATCAATCCAAGATGGAGGAAAATGACCAAAGACCCACCTTAAAGCTCATTATACCATCATTTTAATGAAAACTGACATCACAAGTGAAAGGGGGGCCTCGAGGGGAACAAATGCCTTGACACTTCCAAAACAGACAATACTAGGAACAAGATTCCCACCCCCCAATTAGAGGGTGGAGACAGAATTTGGCACAGCAAAGTTCAGAAACAGCCCACCCTTAGAAACATAAAATCCCAAGAACTGACTGACCACGTGCACAATTCACTTGGAGTTTGCTTACATCCACTCAGGCGTGTATTTTTACTTCCTTCTCAGTGGTCCTGTGAGACTTGCAACCAGGGAACCCACATCCTTTCTTTCTCCACCTAAATAAAATTTGCTTTTGCTCTTACTCAGACTCATTCTTGAATTCTTTCCTGTATGAGCCAAGAGCCTGGAGGTCCCAGACCATGCTGGGGCAGGCCAGCCCCCAGCATGGAATCAGTCCCATGACATTCATGTGTTGATAAGTTCTATTTTCTTTTACTCAATAGTGAATTGCTGTTTCTTAAAAAATTGGAGAAAGGGATAACTTCTCTTACCATCCCTTTCCAACCATCTTTGCTCTCTAGGTTTCTTTGTCAGTTCTGTCAGCTATAGAATTCCTACTGACTGTCTACACACATGGCCACTAGATCTGACCCATTTGTGTGTGTGTCTCTTAGATGCAGGGGAAATAGGAGCTACTCAAGCTAAGATCAGTTGCTTTGGCTTCTATTTCTACCATGGGTTCATTTGTGTTTTCTTCCCTCAATCACTCATTTTGGTTCATGTACATGTGTGTGTTAGGTAATTTAGGGGGGAAAAAAACCCATATTTGAATGATAAATGAGGAAGAACCCAGAACTGATGTCCTGTAACTGCTGCATTAAACATCTATCACAATCACATACTTATTGGTGGCCAGCTGAGTTCAAAATCACAACATGCATAAAACAGACTAACACTACCCATTCCCAGATTCCAGAGAACAGCTTGTGGTGGTTCTGTTTCATCAAAGGAAACCTGGCTCCTTTGCAAGAATGGCTTGCTCACTCTGCCGATAAACTGTATTAATGTGCCAGAAACAAAACAATCTGGGGATAATTTCTATAAAACTTGATATTTTATCCAAATGTAATAAACACAGCCAAGAATTTTTGCCCTTGCTACTGTGAAATAACTCAGAGCCTGAGGTTTAGTTAATCAAAGCTAATCTTTTGTCCACATTTGAAGAAAGGTATCAGTTGATTTTCCTTTTCTGCATAATATTTTTTGAAAGAACCATAAAAAAGCCTCTTATTTTTTTAGATTGAAGATTTTTTAGTGAGGATCAGAGTATGGAATCTGCCATATTAAAGATTAATTTGGGAATTCAGAGGGATCAACAACTATGCAAATTTTGTAAGAAAATAGTTATTGAATATATTAGATATTGGCCTTTAAAGCTGTCATGTAGCAGGTCAGAAGCTATAAACATAACCTTGCCTTTATCTAGTCCTTGGGAAGCTATAGAGGACTGTGGTAAAATATGTTCATGTGGGTATCAGAAGGATTCAGTTTCACACTGCCTCCATCACTTTAGGTTTCATGTGAGCTGAAAGTATTTGTTAGAGACCTCTCTATCCCTTAATTTCCCATTAACAGATATGGGTAAAGATACCTATCAACCTCACTGAAAACTTGAATGAGATAATTTATGTAAAGTCATACTCCATGAGTGACCGCTATTCTTACTAGCTGCTTAACTGTTCGATGGATATAACAATTATGCTTTCGGTGATAATGAAGAGTATGCATCAAATTGGCAAAAATAGAAAGAATTTATCTTATTTGAATTAGTGTTAACACAAAGTGTCAATACACTGACTTTCTCCATAACTCACACAACCTTGTTCTTGTATACTTAGTAATTATTTTTTAAAAGCCCCAACGTTTAGTACATCTGAGACTGCTGAGGTACAGGAAGCTTTCTGAATACATGATGATTTGACTACAGCAAGCTGACTCAGAAGGTGGCAAAACAACTTAGTGTTTGGGTACAGAACATGATTTCTATTTTAAGTATCTTAATCTTTTAGACCTCAGTTTCTTTACCAGCCAGAGTTTGAGATGAAGGGAAGGAAATCACTTGCCCTCTCCTGCTTCTCCACTAAGTGGTGGATCCAGGATTAAAAGATAAGTCTTTCAGGCACCAAAATATGTATAGAAAGTGAGCATGGAAACAATACTTGCCCATAAATCTACGGGAGGATTAAATACCTCAATAAATGTAATCTGCTTAGAACAGTGTCTGACCTATTACAAGCTGTCATTACCTGTTTTTTACCTTGACGAACATATGGAAAACATCCTAACTTTTTTCCTTTATTTATTGGTTATTAAATCTGAGGGACATTGTCTCATTTTGCAACACACTTTTTTACTTTGTCCTTAAAAACCTGGGGGTGTACCTTTTATCTCTTATGCACTGACTACTTCAAACAGCGCTCGCAGATTTTCCCCCTCCTAATTCATAGGGATTTTTAGGGATTGAGGGAATGTTTCTAAATCAGGTTATATCTCTCTGAGGACTGTATGTGTTAAGTAATTTATCTTTAGGGCAAGAGTTCCAAAATCGCTAAGCTTAAAAAAAAAAAATGAGTTATTGGAACTGCTTTGTAAACTGATGAGAACTATAAGGTAAACTCTAACTCAAGAAAGTTAAATCTTAAGTCAGCATTTAAAGCAAAAAATAAAGATGGTTAGAATTACTCTTGAACATCTCTTAGAGTACAGAACAGTTCTGTTTTTCAGTAAATCCATTATCTTTTTTTTTTTTTTTTTTTCTCTAGCTTTGGAACAGATCACATTTCTTCCATTGAATACCAGATGAAGTAATTGGCTTGTATTTAAGCCAATTTTGTATGAAAAACATGTACAACATAAACCAAGCACTTTATATATATACTATCACATTTATTCCTCACAATGACCTTACGGTATATTCATGTATCTTTTGTTACCTGTGAAGGACTGAGGCAAAGCAAAGCAAATGACTTGCCCGTGGTCACCAGCAGGTGGACTCTGGAGCAGAATTTTGATTTCAGTTTCCTTGGACACGGAAGCGCGTTTTCTCTCTACAACATGTTCCTTCTGCCTAGAATCACTTGTATGTGGCACTAAGGATACAAACTGTCCTTTACTCTGCTTGAGATTGCTTAGCATCTATCAGAGGAAACATTGAGTTTAAAGCTCCCGAACATGAATTGAATACAAAGAAGTTGGAGGAAGTCCAAAGAAGACTAAGGAACCCATTTGAAAGAAGTCCCAGGAGAGATTTGGTTGAAGAGTAGAAAGATTTAAAGAAGGACAGAAAGGACATTAAGATGCCACTGGGTTTTAGAGTCATCAATAAGTTACTCAGGGAAGCCAGGAAGAATCAGCCCTGCGGTTGTGTGGCTTGGTTGCAGCCCTCCCCAAAGACGGGCAAGATGGAGGCTTCCCAGACTCCTTTTCATCTCGCAGTTCTAAGAATCCACCCAGGACATCACTAATACATACACCTAGCAAAGCTAGAGAGATTTTGTCTGAAGCTAGAGATACCGTCCAGCTGATTCCTGGAATGTCTTCCCAAAGGGGGAACCAGACATTATTGTCTTCCTCTCATTTAATGATGGGGAAATAAGGCCCAGACATTCAATTCACAGGAAAGTGACAGTTCAACAAGCACTTTTGCTGGACAGGTGGCCCCACGGGTGTGGACTTTACATATTACCACTGTCGCATGTAGGGTTCCGAGGACATCAGTGAGGTGTCCATGCCAACCCCCTGGCTAGAGTAAGTGCATGGGGTGTACTTAGTGGCACCTCCCCAACCCCCCCTCAGCCCAAGAGATTTAATGTACCCGATAGCTAGTGTCACCTACCTGTGGCCACAAGAGCAGCCTGTTGCTTCTGTACAAATAAACTTGCAAAAGAAACAATCTGACTCAAATTTCTGGTCCACAATAAACTCAAGATCCCTTTTTGTGCCTTGCTCTTTCTTAAGGCTCTTTTTTTCTTTTAATTGCTTTATTTCTGACTATACATACAACATAGTTAATATAAAAAAGAAAAAAATAGAGTAGTATACAAAGTAAGATAAACAATATTTGGGGTTTTTTTCCATATAAAATTCAGATATATAATAATAGTCTGTGAAATAGAAAACAGTAACAATAATAATGATGAAATAGCTTATGTGCCCAATGCTGTGTTAAGGGTTTCAATTGCATCATCTCCATAACGAAAGCAATTCTGGACAGGAAATATTTGACTCTTTCTCCAGCTCCAACCCAGTATGGCATTTTTAAGGAGTCAGATGTTTTTCCTTTCCTTTAAAAAAAACAATAAGCTAAAAAAATCTATGCCACTGAACATCAAAATTAGCAAGATCATCTTATCATTTTAATTACAGCCTCAGAGGTATGGTTAATATTAAAACCTAAAAAGAACTAACAGAAATTAACATGAATGATAAGCCCCTAGATCAGTAATGGCCCTCTGAGCCCTGCTAGTCTGAAAATTCAACAATGGCCTATCACCCTTCCTTATCAGGCCCATGGCAAAATTATCAGTCTAGTTGCCAAACTGTTTTGAGTTTGTGCTTCAGCCATACTTTATTCTGATGATCTTTTGTAAAGGTCTATAATTCTTTTTAGTTTTGCTGTTTTCAGTCTGTGATTTTTAAAGATGATGCTGATACAAACACCCCACTAAGCATTATGAAAGGTATAATGCAAAAAGAACCAACACATTTAAACAATAAAGTTTTCACCTACAATTTATTAATAGAATGATTTCTGGAATGTAGTGTAATATTGAAAAATAATAAATATTTTGAAGTCCTTACAGAACAATCCACATTTCCATCCTCTTGTTTTCTCTTCACTTTAGTCAGTTTGTATTTATATTTTTCAGCCACTTTCCATTTATTTACTTACTCTGAACATTAATTCTCCCCTCTGGACCCTCAGAGATTATTTGTGAGTTTAAAATCCTTTAGGGCTACTGGATTTTAAAATACAACCCCTTAATTAAAATCTTAGCAAAAACAAGCCCTAACAGAGGGCTCACTATTGTGAGATACTTTTACATAAAATATTTTTATCTTTGTGTCTCAATTCCAACTATTGCCTAAAAGGCAGAAAATTGGACATGTCCTACTCACTATTCCTATACCTTAAAGTAACCATATCAAGACTTCCAAGTCAGGTTTAAAAGTGTAAGATGTGGGCAGAATATATTTAAAGCCTAATCTGCTTTCTTTCCTGAGTATATTTTCCTTGGAATTTGGGTTCTGCAATGAGCTGCCAATTTTGAACTATTGTCATGCCCTGCCAATGAACCATAGAGCCATAGTGAGGGTTACGGAACAGCCCATTTGTGCCTGGAACTGTGTCTGACACATGGCAGTACTTTATAAATATTTGTTCAATGAGTGAACTTGGAAATGATGCAGTGATTTGAAGAACACAGAAAGAAATGGGCAACTCTGGTCTCTGCCCCTTACCATGAACCAAGCCAAAATACCCTCAGCTCTTCCCAGGTTCCATAAGTGGCAGGGTCACCCTGTCATTTGGTTCTCGGTCTCAAAGATTGACTGAGATTTTGAGCAGAGGGAGGGCCCTTCACTAATGCTGACTTGAGCCTCAAAGGCCGAGCTTCGTGTTTTTTCTTAGAACCTCTTTGACACAAAATATTGAAATAGCTATTAGATAGTAATTAGCACTCTATCAGATTTTCTGAGAAAGAACAATTGCTTACATCTGCCAGAAATTAAGATTTGTTTTCCAGTTATAGTTACTTGTGTGGTAACACCCTCTTAATGAGATGCACAGAAGAATATTTTCTTTGAGTGGTTATAATATTATAAAATAGTTTAATTGTGTACTTTCATAGATTTGAATTTTCTCATTTCGTAAGTGAACATTTAAATAATTTCTTTATCATTGTTTATTTTTCATTTACAGTCTGCACCATCCATACAGTGTATGGCAAAAGTAGGTTTACAGTTGTAAGTATAGTTGTAAGTACAGTTGTAAAAAATGTATTCTTGTATTATTATTAATTATTGTATTATTTTTCATATGAACAACTATAAACCTACTTTTCCCCCCATAGACTACTATTATTTTCTCCACTTTATTTTACAATTAATTTTTATAGAGAGATAATTGACTACAATTATTTTTTATTTGACCAGTGAAATGGGATTATTTCACACTTAGTTATTGCTCATTTGTTCATAGATCAATATTTATCTTCTTTTAATCAGCTCTATAATGATATTATCTAGCTCAAACTGTAAGTTTTATATCAATCAGTTTTACATACTACTTGAAATGTAACTATTGTTTAAACTTTATACTAAATTTATACTGAATTTGGATGTTGTTTTGAACAAAACTTACATAAAAATAACAATGGCATACCTTTGATGATGTAAAAATATAGGTATTATTATTTCCAAAAAAATTAATATTATAGCCTAACCTAAATCCTTTACCTCCTGCACTATATAAATGTATATCTTGAGATGAGGAATAAAACTGTAAAAATAGTCTGGGCCTCATTGGGGCATGCAAAAATTCATGGTTCATTTTTCAGAAAATATATCAAGAAATAGATGTTCAGAAGCAGTGAAATTCTAACCCAACCAGAGGGTTCCCAGATATAAGTGTTCACTAAACGCAGAAGAATCTTGAATTCCTCAGAGCTCCCCCATCTACTCCCAGGAGGGATTCCTAAGTGCTTTTGGGTGAATAAAGATACAGACTTCTTCCACAATATGTGACCTTCACCCAAAACCTGGGGGCTCTCGAATCTCTCAAGGGACTGACCCTAGGAGCATGTTCTAATGAAGAAGGCTCACCAAAAAAGCCAAAAAACTAAAGATCAGCCCAGACATGCCACACAGCACTTGTTTCAGACAGCAATAGAAATGACCGAGGTTCGGGGACTTCCGGCCAAGATGGAGGCTTAGACGGACACGCTAGGTCTCCCTCTACAACTAGAGAGGAATACAACTACTTCAAAACAAAGGATAACTAGAAATTCCAGAAAATAAAACTACATGGAAGCCCAACATATGAAGTTATAAACCAGCGGTGCCATTTGGGCAGGTAAGAGTTAAAGAGGGCAGTGCTGTTTGCGGTCGCACCTGGAGCGGCGAGGAATCCCGGCCCGTCAAGCCCCTGGCGGTGCGCGACTCCGGCGCTGGGGAGAGCGGCCCCCGCATCGCCTTGAACAATGAGGCCCAGGGGGGCGGGAGGACGGATCCCGGTCTCCTAGCTGAATAACTGTGTGAATCCATCTTGGACCCCCGCCCCCAAAGAAAGCACCACAGGGCTGCGAAATAGGTCGCAGACAGGCGCCGGTCGCTGATTTGTGACGCATACGCAGGCACTGCCCCCTATAGCCAACCCAAGAAAACAAAACGCATCTGTCAAAATGAGGCAGACAACTATAGAAATCCCGGTGACACAACTCACCAGACAACAGATAGAGAACCTGACAGATGAACAGATAAGAAACCTGTCAGAGGCTCAGTTCTGGGCCATTGTTATCAGGTGGCTTACAGAATTCACAAAAGAGCAGGAAAAAGATAAGAAAGAAGCGAAAAACTTTCATAACGAAAGGAACAAAACCGCATACGAGAAAGATGGTGAGAAAAAAAAATCCAGAGTTCATTTCAACAAACTGGAATATGGAGAAGGAACAAGCAGTCAACCAATGCAGCGAGAGGAAATGGGAAGCAACAATGAGAGGATCAGAAACCTCTGGGACAGCTATAAAAGGCCCAACATAAGAATCATTGGTTTGCCAGAGAATGAGGAAGATGAACTAGAACTTGAAAAATTGAGTGAAAATATAATAAAGGAGAACTTCCCAGACTTGGGGAAGGGAATAGACTTGCAGGTCCAGGAAGCAAGGAGAGTTCCCAAGAGACTGGACCCAGGGAGAACCACTCCAAGACACATTATAATCAAAATGTCAAAAATTAAAGATAAAGAGAGAATCTTAAAAGCAGCAAGAGAG